>NC_143131.1:101751564-104151564 GCF_059928025.1 Delphinapterus leucas | reverse complement strand
TGTGTCTTGGTGTGTTTCTCCTTTGCTTTATCCTGTATGGGACTCTCTGTGCTTCCTGGACTTGACTATTTCCTTTTCCATATTGGGGAAGTTTTCAACTATAATCTCTTCAAATATTTTCTCAGTCCCTTTTTTTTTTCTCTTTTTCTTCTGGGACCCCTGTAATTCAAATGTTCGTTCGTTTAATGCCCCAAAGGTTTCTGAGATTGTCCTCAATGCTTTTCATTCTTTTTTCTTCATTCTACTCTGCGGTAGTTATTTCCACTATTTTGTCTTCCAGGTCACTCATCCGTTCTTCTGCCTCAGTTATTCTGCTATTGATTTCTTCTAGAGAAATTTTAATTTCATTTATTGTTTTGTTCATCAGTTTTTGTTTGCTCTTTAGTTCTTCTAGGTTCTTGTTAAACGTTTCTTGTATTTTCTACATTCTATTTCCAAGATTTTGGATCATCTTTGCTATCATTACTCTGAATTCTTTTTCAGGTAGACTGCCTATTTCCTCTTAATTTGTTTGGTCTGTTCAGTTTTTACCTTGCTCCTTCATCTGCTGTGTTTTTCTCTGTCTTCTCATTTTGCTTAACTTACTATGTTTGGGGTCACCTTTTCGGAGGCTGCAGGTTCGTAGTTCCCATTGTTTTTGGTGTCTGCCCCTAGTGACTTAAGATTTGTTCAGTGGTTTTTGTAGGCTTCCTGGTGGAGGGGATTTGTGCCTGTGTTCTGGTGGATGAGGGTGGATATTTTCTTTCTGGTGGGGAGGGCCGTGTCGGAGGTGTGTTTTGGGGTGTCTGTGACCTTATTATGGTTTTAGGCAGCCTCTCTGCTAATGGGTGGTGTTGTGTTCCTTTCTTGCTAGTTGTTTGGCTTAGGGTGTCCAGCACTGTAGCTTGCTGGTGGTTGAGTGGAGCTGGGTCTTAGCGTTGAGATGGAGATCTCTGTGAGAGCTTTTGCCACTTGATATTACGTGGGGCCAGGAGGCCTCTGATGGTCCAATGTCCTGAACTTGGCTCTCCCACCTCAGAGGCACAGGTCTGACACCTGACCTGAGCAGCAAGACCCTGTCAGCTACATGGCTCAGAAAAAAAGGGAGAAAAAAAGAAAGAGAGAGAGAGAGAGAGAGAGAGAGAGAGAGAGAGAAAGAAAGAAAAAAGTAAAATAAAATAAAGTTAATAAAATAAAAAAATTATTAAAAAGTAGTAAAAAAAAAAAAAAGAGAACCCTAGGACAAATGGTAAAAGCAAAGCTGTACAGACAAAATCACACAAAGCAGCATGCACATACACACTCACAAAAAGAGAAAAAGGAAAAAAATATGTATATCTATATATAAAGAAAAAAAGGAGAGAGCAACCAAATCAATAAACAAATCTACCAATGATAATAAACTCTAACTACTTAACTAAGATAAACATAAAACCAGAAACAACTTAGATGCAGAAAGCAAACCCCAAGTCTACAGTTGCTCCCCAAGTCCACAGCCTCAATTTTGGGATGATTTGTTGTGTATCCATGTATTCCACAGATGCAGGGTACATCAAGTTGATTGTGGAGATTTAATCTGTTGCTCCTCAGGCTGCTGGGAGAGATTTCTCTTTCTCTTCTTTGTTCACACAGCTCCTGGGGTTCAGCTTTGGATTTGGCCCTGCCTCTGTGTGTAGGTCACCTGAGGGTGTCTGTTCCCCACCCAGACAGGACGGGGTTAAAGTTGTAGCTGATTAGGGGTCTCTGGCTCACTCGGGGGTGGGAGGTCGGAGGGAGGGGTACGGAATGTGTGGCAAGCCTGCGGCAGCAGAGGACAATGTGACGTTGCAACAGCCTGAGGCGCGCCATGTGTTCTCCCAGGGAAGTTGTTCCTGGATCTCGGGACCCTGGCAGTGGCGGGCTGCACAGGTCCGGGAGGGGAGGTGGGGATAGTGATCTGTGCTCGCCCACAGGCTTCTTCGTGACTGCAGCAGCAGCCTTAGCACCTCATGCCCGTCTCTGGTGTCCACGCTGATAGCCGCGGCTCGCGGCTGTCTCTGGAGCTCGTTTAGGCGGTGCTCTGAATCCCCTCTCCTCGCGCACCCTGAAACAGTGGTCTCTTAGGAAGGTCCACACCTTTTCCTGGACTCCCTCCCAGCTAGCTGTGGCACACTAGCCCCCTTCAGGCTGTGATCACATAGCCAACCCCAATCCTCTCCCTGGGATCTGATCTCCGAAGCCCGAGCCTCAGCTCCCAGCCTCCACCCACCCCGGCGGGTGAGCAGACAAGCCTCTCGGGCTGGTGAGTGCTGGTTGGCACCAATCCTCTGTGCAGAAATCTCTCCGCTTTGCCCTCTGCACCCCTGTTCCTGTGCTCTCCTCCGTGGCTCTGTAGCTTCCCCCTCCGCCATCCACAGTCTGCGCCCGCGAAGTGGCTTCCTAGTGTGTGGAAATCTTTCGTCCTTCACAGCTCCCTCCCACTGGTGCAGGTCCCGTCCCTATCCTTTTGTCTCTGTTTATTCTTTTTTCTTTTGCCCTACCCAGGTACGTGGGGGAGTTTCTTGCCTTTTGGGTGGTCTGAGGTCTTCTGCCAGCATTCAGTAGATGTTCTATAGGAGTTGTTCCACGTGTAGATGTATTTCTGATGTATCTGTGGGGAGGAAGGTGATCTCTGCGTCTTACTCCTCCACCATCTTGAAGGTCTCACAAGTACATATGTTTGTCTGGTGGTGGAGCTAGCCATATAGAAACTGAATTTTTTGCAAAATCAGTGAGACATATGGTATTTTTAAAAGTATGATACCAGCAAGAATGTGGCTTCTCAAAAATTCTTGCTGCCTTGCTGCACCACACCAGCAAGTCACTTCAGAGTACACTGGGGCAAATCACTTCATGTCATTATGTCATGGATCATAATGAAGCACAGAGGCTAATTGAACCAACAGGCCTCAGTCCTAATGTCCAAGCCAGACTGAAGGCTTGAAAAGTTTTCTGATGGGGATAAAGGGGAAAAGATTGAAAGCTAAAGTTAATGATGAAAGCAAAATGAACCCCATAGGTGAAATTATTTCAATAGCAACATGTCTCAGAGCCAAAGTTTTGATGATTAATAAAATGAGTAGAACAGGTCAGGAATTCCCAGGCTGCCTCAGGTCAGAGTGATGGGTCAATCAATACGTAGCAGGATTGCCTGCTGCCTGGGGGCCAGAACCCACTGACCAGAGATGCACGGTGAAAGGGGAAAATATGGGTCACTGGAAAGGAAACGGTTCTTTTTTACCCCTTGAAATTGGAAAAAGTAACAATGTAGGGCTCATTTGTTCATGTCCTATCCTTTTTTTTTTTTAATTTAAGAAAGACCTCAAAGAGCATGTTACCTTTTAAAAATTTATGGAAGGGTATTTTTAAAAAGAAGGATAAAGACTTGCAAGTCTGTACAAAAAGTCCCACCAGCCAATCCCCATAAAAGTCAGTTAAAAGACTTTATTTTAGTCTGTTCATTTTTTTCCCTGAATTTAAAAGTCATGCATGTCTACTGTAGGAAAAAAAAAAGAAAAATATAGAAAAACATATGGAGGAAAAGAAACAACCACTAATATTTCTGCTATCAGTAATAACTATTACTCATATTTCAGTGTATCTTACTTCCAGTGTTTTACAGATTTTTTCCATAGTTAAAGCTATAACATACATACAGTTTTATATCCTGGCTTATTTAACTTAATGATATACATTTTTACCATTAAAATTATTATAAATGTTTTTTAAGGGCACCATTATATCTCACCATATATGCAGAGTATTCCCATGTTGTTGGACATTTCCCTTTCCATTTTCTGTTATTATTACTAATCTGTGGTGGAGATCTTTGAGCTAGGATCATTGTTCACATTTCTGACTATTTTTAAATGATTGATCCTAAGGATTTTTCTAAACTTAAACTCCCATTTGTGGGGAAATAGGGCCTCAAATAAGTATGTGCAATATATTCCAGAGATGGAGCCCTCCACAGGAAAATTCTTGACTTATGTCTCACTGTCACTGTACGATTTACCATTGAATGTAATTCACCAGATTGTGTAATTCACAAAAATCATTCTTGCTCCAACTTCATCCACCACATATATGCAGCACAGAGCCAATCTGATGGGCCATGTGAAGCGTTGTGCAGTTGTGGTTACTGTGACTGGAGATTCGTTGCATTTAGGCATTGTAGAAATGCAACCCTTCAAGGCTGAGTAACTCTTTCCATAGACACTACTACAGCTAGATAAATGATACCTGGGGAAAGTTATAAATTTCTATCGCTTGATTTCAACTGGAGAATGTAATACCACAATGCCGACTCCTCCGTCCTCAGCAGATCACAAACAATGATAGACTTTCCATCTGATGTGACAGGGCAGCTGAATCTACTGTAGCCATTTCTGACTCTGCAAGACTGTCAAGCTCACCACTGAATAATATAAAACCTACATTTGCCAAATCTCTCGCTTACATGCCAGATGGAGGAAAACTGCCACCATGTCTAATTTGTAAGCTCGAGTATCTGATCAGAGGGAAAAAAATCATTATACTTGTGACGAAGAATGGAAAGAACCATATCATGATCCACGAAGGATGAACTTATGGAGGAAGAAAAAAAGAGGAATGTGTCAACTGACAACACAATCCACCTATTGTTCGATAAGGTTAATGCTTGTTCATGTAAACATATAAAAGCTACATTTTAATAAAACTGAGTGTGCTCTAGAAAGTACTTCTTTTCAAGGCTGCAAAATTGCTGTAGCCCTAAAACCCTTTGATAAATGAGCATTTCTAGGATAGGCTGAAATAGTGGGTCAGAGAAAAGTGAAATATACTATAGAGGAAGGATTTAACCTAATCAGAATGTAAACCTGCATGGGGTAAGACCATGCTCATTTCTGTCTCTCTGTTTAGATCTGACATAGATTTATACATATTTAGGCACTGTTTTTACTGAGCGATGATAACATGATTGGAGTAACAATAATGCACTTAAAAATTTTAAGTACCTTAGAGCCCATACAGTTGAAAAAGTAGCAGAATATACCACCCCAAAATATGCCACTTTGGCATTAGGATTATTTTGAGCTGAAGGAAATTGAGAAGAAGCAGATATAAGAAAAAGGGTTTTTTTCTGTCCTCCCTCTATTTGCTTAAAAGCAGGATATAAATTTGCAAAGTGCCCCCTGCTCCCTTCTACCAGGAAGAGAAGTTAATCACCAGAGACAATTTTAGACCCTTAGCCCAGAGATAATACCAGAGGAACCTACATAACAAACCTTGCTAAGACTAGCTCTCATCTACCATTAGTTTCCCCATATATTTGTCTTCCCACAGTTTACTGTCCCTTGAAGCTCAAAGTCCTTTTCCTTTGTTTTGTCCCTGCTCTAAAAATTTATTGTTCTTTTGTTAAGATACTATATAAGTCCAAGTTTTAGCCACCCCTTTGAGTTACTCATCGCTGGGTACTCCCAAGAGCATGCGTGATGCACATGTTAATAAACTTATGTTTGTTTTTCTCTCATGAATCTGCCTTTTGTCATTCTGATTTACAGGGCCCCAGCCAGAGAACCTAAAATGGGTAGAAGAAAAATGGTTTTTCTTCCCTCCCTTTACAAAGTGTTCATGTCCATTATTTTATTTTGATATACACACGCTGATACAAATTACAAAACTCAAAGGTGGATAGACATGATATTTATATATGAGGAAACTGAGACTCAGATAAAATTCATATGCAGTATTTCACAACCACTAAGAGATGGGTCTGGGACCGATACCAAAGTTTTCTGTCTTTCTCCCGTACTTTTGTATACAAGACAAAATCTTAAACTTAGCATTAAGAAACTTGATTTGGACTCTCGTACAAGGGTCATGAGGGTGGAGCTTCCTTGCCTATGGCTTAAAAAGGTGGGTAGCAGAAATGTTCCATTCAACCATAGATGGCTTAAATGAGTCTTGCCATGATGCATCATCAGGAGAATAAACAATTCTAAAATGGTCCCAAGAGGAACTTTGTGGTTTGGGTTCTTTAACCATTGTAGTATTTCCTGTTCTAGCATTCCTTTCATTAGACCTTTAACTTTTATTTTCTAGTTTATTTGCTTTTCCATTACAGTCATAGTGAGTGAAAATGTCACCCAGTGTCAGAGCAGACATAGGAGTAGGAAAACAACATGGACTTTGGGGATGTAGGCACTGTATTGGGGTTTTCAGTAATTTGGGTTAAATCAACGAAGAGGAAAGCTGGTAAAGATTAATGGAATAATGTATGTGAAAGGGTAGTGAAATTAGAGAATGCATACTTTTTTATTATCATTAGGATGCTTTTTTTTTTTTTTTTTTTTGGCCTTTCCCGCTGCGGAGCACAGGCTCCAGCCATGGCTCACGGGCCCAGCCGCTCCGCGGCATGTGGGATCTTCCCGGACCGGGGCACGAACCCGTGTCCCCTGCATCGGCAGGCGGACTCTCAACCACTGCGCCACCAGGGAAGCCCCCAGGATGCTATTTTTAAGTGATAGTCTGTGTAGGTGTATTTGTGTCTCTGTATATGGTATAATGCCTGTGTGTGTGTCTTTGTGTGTGTTTGATATGTATACATGTGCATGTGTGTGTAGTATATGTGTGTGGATTTTTTACAATGTACAGTAAAATGTTGGGGCAATCGGTTAGAGCTATGAACTGATGGGCTGAACTGTTCTGCTTTTTATTTTTTGCACCTGAAATCTCTCTATTAATATTTGAGTATGTGAGTAGAATTAATATTTGCACCTGCACTAAAAATAACTTTTCATAACTTCCTGAGACTTTTGGTCTTCTTTGAAGCCAAAAAATAAGAGAGAGGATCTTAGGCAACTTACTTGCATGTGAGGATATTCTAGGTCTGACTTAGTCGCTGACTTGCCGATTGCACTTCTGCAGAGCTTGGGTGAAGGCTGTAGTCCTGTGTCCTCAGTTCTCCTGAGGTGGTGTGTGGCCACCCCTCTAATTTGAGTCTCTGGGTTTTTTTTGTTTGTTTGTTTTGTCTTCACCTCTTCTTAATAGACTAGCAGGGAGATCGGAGAGTACACTGTAGATTTCCGTACCTTCCCTGATTTTCAGTTTGTATAGTGGAAAGACTGCCAGATTACCCTCCAATATAGTACTTTGTGTGTGACATTTTGAAGATATTCCCAAATACGCCTTTTCTACTCCTTGCCACAATGCATGTCACTCTTTGTTGTCATGTTTCACTCCTGGGCTCTGGGTACCGTAAGGGCAGAGGTGGTCATATTTGTGCCTGGTTCCTGGTATGTGACCACCAACTAAATACTGGCCTGAAGGCATACATGAATCAATAGCAAGTAACTGGGGAAAGCTCCCAGAATCTAATGCAAATGGTGAGTGTAAAGAATTAGTCCTGGACGTGGAAACTTTCTCCTCTGCTGACGAGGCAAACAAAGCCAATTTTTTGAATAACTACATTGTAAATAACATTAGCGGCAGATTTTACTGGAGCAGTGAGACATCCCATGTAAAAAAGAACCTCTTTTCTCTGTGTGAAGTTTCAGTTTATTTTGCTGAGTGCAAAATTCTTTTATATACTTTTACAAGAAGGAAGGAGGCATGCTTTATTATATAGGCATAAATGCAGGATAAGGCACTTTGAAAAAGAAAAGCAATTGAAATTCTGTATGGAAAGTGTTTTAAGAGGCTAATGCAGGCGCACTGCTGTATGTTCCGGAGTAAAGTGACCATGAAAAGGAAAGAAAAGAGGCAGAAAAACTTCTTCCAATTTGTACCAATAAAATGTAAATGCTTGTTATTTCGCTGTGAACATCATCGTATTGGATTTGGAGAGCACTGTTTTCCAGAATTTAAAATGCAACAATCCATAGAGAGAAACTGTTCCTCTGACAACCAAACCTTGAAAAAAAAGTTTAAGATTAAAAGCAAATACATATGAACAACAACAAAAAATCTCTCAATTCACATACTGGAAATCAAAAGAATTTTATTTCAAATTATGAGCAAGAAATGCCCTGCCTGTTTACTACCTGCATTTTCCCAATAATTTATAATTAGAACCCAGCAGTAAGTATTGATTTCCAGTTGATGGATATCATCTGTGCCCTAATAAACTGACAGACCTTCAGAAATCTATCCAGGGAGACCTTTAGAATACATGACATGAGTTAAACATATTTTATTTAGCACCCGAGGAAATTTGCATTTCATCTCTCAGGCTTTTATGAAGCTGTGTAAATGATTTAGCTCAGCTCTTAGATTTCAGAGTCATTTCATTTCAATTTGGGAGCACTCTTATATAATTCTTAGCCTTTGTTCAACCAAATGTAGATGACCGATATGTAGTATGTGGAATAACATGTCAAAAATATGGGATGCTTCAATTCACGGTTTGTGGATTTAGTAAAGATGTGAAATAAAGCCTTTGATGCGTGTAAAAATCACAGTAAAATATAAGTGAAACCTAATTGTAAAATGTAAATGAGGTCTAATTGTTTACCATGCTCTTGTAACTGGAATCCTGCTGGGTAATATGCCACAGCATCCCCTAGGAAGTGGTGATACCACATTCATTGAAGTCCAAGGGAGGTTTAGCTCTTACAAATGCTATCCTTGTTTATGAGAAATGGGTGGCGCATTTCTTCCAGGAGCGGAGATCTTCTGTTTTGTGTGGTTGGCAGCCTATTCAAGGCATAACCACTGAGGACAGGATATTCATACAGAAAAGGCCAAGAATCAGTGTACCTAAAAGATTGCTCAGAACAAACTGAGGATCCTAGGCTAATGCATTATTTTACTAGCATTATTTTATTTCATTAGTTTTATAATTTGAGAAAAAAATGAAGTGGAGAAGGTCTCATCATTAAATACTTGGCATTACTAATAGGTCAATTTACCAAAACTTCCATTTAGATTTTTGTAGCAGAACCAATTTTTTTTTTTTTTTTTTGGTCCTGTTTTGTTTTTAAGGAAGACAGCAGCAACTTGCAGGTTTAGTATGAAGTAGGGCCCTTCAGCATTTCTGTGTGGATTTTGTTTGTTTTCTGGAAAAAAAGGATCCTATTAGCAGGTTCATTTGTATAATAATCATTCATTAAAATAGACTCCGTGGCAATAAAATACTGTACTTGAATTCCAGCACAAAGCCTTTAAAAAGCTAAAATGTCAAAACAATAAAACTAATTAAGGCAACAAAATGGCTTTTTCCAGCTTAATGACAAGCTGGTCCAAAAACACACTTCAATGATTTTTCTTTCCTCCAGAGACACTTTAAGTAAAGCAAGGATAGAATTTTCTGCAATCATTATCTAGCCCAGCGTCATCTAGGAACCTAGCCCAACTGAATTGTGTGGCAGAGGAGGTAACATGTCTACCTTTGGCTAGTTTCTCTCCCTCCTCCCTCACTCCTCCTTCCTTCTCTACCTCCTCTCTCCCTCCCTCCCTCCTCCCTCCCTCCTCCCTCCCTCCCTCCACGTCTCCTGCAAATATTTATGAGGGTTTGCTGTGCTGCAGGCACTGTGGAGGGGTAGCAAACTGAGCCAGCTGTGAATCTGGAAGTCAAACAGCTGATGAACTAGAAAAGGAGACAACAGGTAAATGACTCTAATTGGGGGAGAAAAGTAACACGTTTCAAAACTACAGAAAAGTTGCAAGAATAATACACAGCACTCCTCCCCCTGTGCCCGGAGACTGGATTCAAATTGTGCCAGTTTTTTCAGCAGTGTCCTTCCAGTAGCAGATGATCCAGTGCAGCATCATGAGTTGCTCCTGGTTGTCACGTCTCTCTATTCTCTTTAATCTGGAATAATTCTTTAGTATGCCAGTGATTTTTATGACTTTACCAATTTTAAAGATTATCGGTCAGTCATTTTACAGAACGTCTCTTGCTTTGGGATTGGCTGATGTTTCCTTACGATTAGATCCTGGTAATACGGTTTTGGCTGGAATATTACGGATGATGTGCTCTTTTTGTTATATCCTATTGAGTGATATGTGATGTTTATTTTTCCCACGGGCGGTGGTGTTTACATTTATCATTTGGTTTACGTAACGTCTGCCAGGTTTTTCCACTGTAAGTTACTTTTAAAAAAGATATGGATTAACAAATATTTTGTGGGCAGCGACTTTAAGACCATGTAAAATTCTGTTCCTCACCACATGTTCATTCATTAGTTTTAACATCCTCTGATGTTTCATTATAATGGTTGCCAAAAGATGGTTTTCTAATGCCATTATTCCCTTTATGTTTAGTATATATTTTTATTAGGTGACTTTCTGTTATAAGGAATAGCTGTCTCTTTTATTTATGTGGCTTTTAATTTATTTATTTATATCAGTGTTGACACATAGATTCTGTGTGTCAGATTTCCTGAGAACTCTCTTATTATTCAATGGGTTATAATCCATCCCTATAATTATTTATTTTGATGCTCAGTTTTCCCCAGATTTGGCCAGTGGGAGCTCCTTCAAGTTTGCTTCTATGTCTTTTTGATATGACCCCATTATTCTATGACCATTTCCTGGTACCACATTATATTTCAGGCTCCTCTTGTGCCAAAATCATCTGTGCTACAAGAATCATCCATGTTTTCAAAGAGCTCTGGCACGTTCAGGGTGATCTTTGGAAACCATATATATGCACGTTTACAAGTGTATTTATTTTATATCTATTTATCAATATTGACAACTTTGAATTTACATTGATTTCTCCAATTCCAACCCAACACCACAGGTTCCTTCTAGCCTCTTCCTTTCCATGCTTCCATCACTTTTCCAACTGGGAGAATTCTGGCTGCCATTATTTTAACATCCCTACATTTAGCCTGTCCATCTGCCCTTGTGTGGTACCATTCTCTGCCCTTCCCCTCCCGTAGACCCCCTGCTGGCCCCGATCCTGGCTCAGTCTTGCTTGCTCTGGTGTCCTCCTTGTTCAGGCCTGCCTGTGCCTTTTTGATGAAGGAAGAAAGGGACGGAGGGAGGGAGGGAGGAACTATTTTTTTAAAAAAGGGAAGGGATGGGAGAAGAATGGTGGGTATTTGTGGTTGACGATTGCTTGGTGTGTAAACATGCTTTCATTTTAAATACAATTAATTTTGATTTGATAGCTGTCCTCATTGTGCATACAAGTTCAGTATTAGTTGACAAAGCAGTAGCTTAACTCTACTTGAATAATTCTCCTCACATATTCTCATAGTAGCTATCATGCATTCATTCAGGAGCTTATGGAACACCTAGACTTTTCTGATTGTTCTCATCAGGTCTAGTCTAGAATATTAATATTCATTAGATAGTAAAAAGGTTAATTTTGTTTTCCTAATATTTTCTAACATTTCCTAATATGAGCAATATTACTCATGGGAAAAATACTTAAATTTGAAATAAAAACTACAGTTATTGTTATAATAAAATCCCTATGAATCAGTAGTCTGTCTCATGTTCAGTATCTCATAGGGATTTGGAGGAAGACTCCATTAATGAGGTATTTGAGCTAGGGCTTGAGGATTAGGTAGGACTCAGACCATTGTTTCTTCAAGTATATTTCTTGGAGAATTAGTCATGTGAAATGGACTTCAAAAAAGTGTTCTGTAGTCTAATAAATTTGGTAAAATATATTATACCAATTGCTTGCCTTAAAAAAATTCCAAAAGGCCCTGAGAAGTCCTTGAGTAAAGAAATTTGTTAAACTTTATTTTACTCAGCTTTTCTTATACTTGTTTAATGATAATTTTTTTGTGTGTGATAATCAACCAGTTAAAAAAAAATTGTTTAGGCACATGGGGAAAAGATAATTTAAAATGAAAGACAGGAAAGTGGTGGGGACTTGAGTACTCCGGGTTGCCAGAAAAAATGTTATAAGTAATAGAGGTACACAAGGTTAAGAGTCTTGAATACAGGCTCAATGCTTTTGCTTTATTCAAATCAATAGGCAATTACGATATTTTCTGCACATATTACTGTTTATACAGATTTGAGAAGAAATAACATTTGTTGAGTAGTTCAGTATCTCCTACATCTCAGCTACACACATACACACACACGCACACCAAAGACTTAAACTACCTAACCCACAGAGCTTACTCTCTACATTAATAGGACTTGACTTTTCTATTGTCTTAAATAAGGTCACTTTACCCTTCTAGGAGAATTTTGCACAGGCAGATAACTTGATTGTTCATTATAAGAATTTTCCAAAAAGACATCAGTTCTTCAATGGAAAGTATCAAGTTTACAAAGTCCCAGATTCTTTGAATTCCTTGCCTCGCTGTTTCCACTTGAAGGAGATCAGAATATGTCACCCCAAATATGCCACTTTGGCATAAGGATTATTTTGAGCTGAAGATAATTGAGAATCAACAGAGGCAGAGAGAAGCTGTCTCAGATTTTCCCTTATCTGACTAAAAGCAACAACTTTTGGAAAATAACACTGCCATAAATGCCTTCCTTTGGGCAGATTTACTCCCGGAGGGGAGAATGGGAATGGGAATAAAACCTACCCCAAATCCCTTGTCTGGGGAAATTTTATGGCCCTGAAGGAGAAAGAAAGACCCCCTCATACTGTATAGATGAACATTATCATAAACTTCCTTATCTCCTGATTGTTATCCTAAAAGCTCTGTGTCTTTCCTAAACAAACCTATTTATTCTTCCCCCAAGAAGCCTTTTCTCCCCTCTCCCCCTCCTCTACTAAGTTAGGTACATAAGCCTTTACTTTAACCATGTAGTGAGCCAGGTACTTCTTTCCTTGGCATCCTGTACAAATAAATCTTTTCTCCTGCTAATCTGTCTTTTGTCAGTTTAATTTGCAGGCCTCAATCACTAAACTTGAGAGAATAGATGAAGAGTTTTTCTTTCCCTACACACCAATCCTAAACTGTTATATCATGATTCGTACTCAATCCTAATGGAGTCCCCACACTGAAAGACCTAATTTAACGCAAACTTCCAATTCTAACTAAATTCTGATCTTGCTTCCACCTCTGAGACACCACCAAAGCTCTCTTGAGGTGGTATTCTCCCTCACTGTGGTAAGCAGTAAACTCAGCTCTGTCTTATCAACAGGGTTTGTGGGTGATAACTGGGGAGACATATGACATTCTTTATGTCTGTCTCTCTATCTATCCCCTCCCTCCCTATCTATAATTTAAGCCATTTTAAAAAACTGATAACTCCCAACAATTTTAAACTGTTAAAAGAGAGATGGTTGTTAGAGAGGGTCCGGTAGCAGTGCTACTCAGGAAAGGCTTCAACCTCTAAATCAGTATAATCTTGAGGTAAAACATGGCTTTAGTTTGGCTCGCGTTCTCACTTTGTGGTTAAGAGAAAAGTAAGGGGTGTGAGTAAATGGGACTTAGCTCTGGAAGACTGAGAAAGGGCTTCTCCTCAAGGTGATAGAAACTGAAGCCCTGGAATGACCCAGAAGCAGTATGAAATTGGTACACTTCCTGGAGAAGCCTTGCCTGTTTTGAAGGCTGTGAAAGAAAGCCCTGTGAGTAGAAAAATCCATGGCAGCCACATCTAAAATGTTTCAAGGGGAAAAAAAAATTAAGTAATTGCTTACATATCCCACAGAGCAATAGTTAAACAAACAACAACAAAACCCCACCAAAGTTAATAATTTTAATTTACCCTTAATTCAATGGATGCATTCTTTCCCTTATAGCTTCAATGAGATGTTTGCAAATGCATTTTCTTTTTTTAAGGCAATGTATTAATACCATACGAAGACTTTTTCATCCTGTGTTTGGTTCTTCATAAACACTGTCAATTCCGTTCTCATTTTATCATTTACAGTTCTTGATTCTTGCCTTCTGGATGCCATGAAGTCAACCTAATCCAGAAAGATTTGAAAATGGAAAAGGTTTTCAGTTACTGTTATTATTATTATTTTTATATATAGGCTTTCTGTTCCCATATTTCTTTCTTTTTTTTTTTTTAAGGTCATTTATTTATTTATGGCTGCATTGCGTCTTTGTTGCCGCACGTGCACGGGCTTCAGTAGTTGTTGTGCACGGGCTTAGTTGCTCCACGGCAGGTGGGATCTTCCCGGACCAGGGCTTGAACCCGGGTCCCCTGCAATATCAGGTGGTTTCTTAACCACTGCACCACCAGGAAAGTCCCTGGTTACTCTTATTTATCTTTCCTTATACCGAGTAGGTATTTCTCAGGTCAACCATTCCCCTGTCCTCACTGTTCCTTCCCCCCAAGTTCATGTGTTTTACCTCCCTCCCAGCAGGCATGTAATTCTGAGATCTGGGTTCAGTTACCTTGACCTGCTATCTCTTGTCTTGGGGTAAAAACTTCAACCTTTGATTGCTTAGCTTCCTAAATATTTGAAAAAATGATTCCACGGTTAACATTCACGTGGAAGAAACTTTTGAGGCTGTTAAAGACGTTTATGTAGTGAACAGACACATATTGTATGTTTGCAAATTTGGGGCTGATTATTTTAGTAAGAACATTGCCCTGATCGTAGACAAAGAGCAGCCCTTGCCTCTTCATGGGTTGTCTGATCATTCCTTGAAAGAAAAAAATCCTTCAGATTTGTTAGATGAAAATACCACCTTATTAATTTAAATTGTATTTCTTCAAAAAAGATTCCCTAACAAAATAGAATTACTATGAAGTTTAAACTAGTTAATGTTTATTAACTCTTTATATTTCTTCTACAATGTGTAGTTTGTTTGCATACTTTTCCCATTTTTCTATTAGGATATTTATGTTTTACTTATTCATTTGTAAAAGGACTTTATGTAGTTAGATAACATCCCTTTATATTTCGTGTATGTACAAATATTTTCACCAGTTTATTATTGGTATTTTATATTTTGTGATATACAGAATCTTTAGATTTTTTTCAAATCAACAAACATGTATTCTGGGCTCCTTTTTTTTTTTTTTTTTTTTTTTTGCGGTACGCGGGCCTCTCACTGTTGTGGCCTCTCCCGTTGCGGAGCACAGGCTCCGGACGCGCAGGCTCAGCGGCCATGGCTCACGGGCCCAGCCGCTCCGCGGCATGTGGGATCTTCCCAGACGGGGGCACAAAGCCGTGTCCCCTGCATCGGCAGGCGGACTCTCAACCACTGCGCCACCAGGGAAGCCCTGGGCTCCTTTTATGCTTTATTTATTTATTTGTTTGGAGTGACTTCCATATCCTCAGATTAGAGGGTCATCTACATTTTGTTTTCTTTTCTTTTCTTTTGGTTTGGTTTTAGTTGTGTTGAAACGCTAAAGTTCCAGTACAAATTAGAAAGATATTTTTGACAAAAAAAGATTTGTATAGCAAAATATAATTATTACAAAGGATGAAAGTTATAAAATTTTGGAGTTAGAAATGTTAAGCTCATTTAGTTCAATTTAACTAACATTAATTTAGTGCCAGCGACACAAAAGTTGTTTTGATGGATATTTTAAGCCAGTGGCTCTCAGCCTTGGCTGGACGTTAGAATCCCTTGCGGAGCAGTCATTCTGTTTCTGGGCTCTCCCTCCAAGGATTCTGATTTCGTTGGTCTGGATGAGACAGAGGCGTCAGCATTAAAAAAAAAAAAAAAATCTCCTTAGGTCCTTTTAACGTACAACCATGGCTGAGAACCAGCGCAGGCCAGTTGTCTTCATTTTTAGAAAAAGAAGCTAAGACTTGGTGAGGACTTGGCATATTAGAGTTTAGAGAAATGCTCAGGTGTCCTGATGGTTCTTCCAGCATCCTTTGCACTACACTTCAGTTTTTCTTTTAGCTGTGAGGTCATGGGACAGAAAAACCTGTGAATAATTTTCACCAGTTTTTTTCCTCCTCACATTGGTGGGCAGTTGGCTTCACAATTTCATTTATTCTTTTCCTAGTTTCTTTTCCTGCTACGATAACTGTTGGATCAATGCTTTGATTTAATATTTCCCTTCTCACTCCTCCTCCCAACCTCGAAAGATAAGCAGATGGACTTAAGGAGCCAATTATTTATTGGGCATTTGCATTGTTACCTGACGCCCCGCCTTACTTTTCACACTCAGAGATTGGCAGTGGATTGAGAGGGAAGTGGGATGGAAACAGAAGGATGAGTGAGGGAGAAATGACACAAGACATGAGCAGAAGGCAGCAGAAGAGCCGGAACGTTAAACAGAAGAATCTAATTCCTTCTGCCTTAGAATTCTTGTTCATCGCCAATGCAGTAAGACACTCTCAAACCCCGGAGATGTGGGAGGAGGGAAATTTTGCCAGAAGCAGAGGGGAGAGCCATAGAAATAATTTCTGAAGCTCAGGTGCCTGATCAAGTTTACGATGACAGCTCTGCATCTTCTCAGGCACTGTGACAACCAACGCAGGGTCTTGAGTCATCTAAGGCCTCTACTTTAGAAACAAAGGTAGCCGTGAAAAAGTTTGATCTATTTCCATTTCCAAATAAGATGAAAATTCACTTCAGAGTAAAATAACCCAACTAGTCGTTGGTGCTACAGGAGTCTTGTCTCTTTTATTTACTGTTATAATCTCAACACTTAGAACAGCGTTTGACACCTAGAGTTGGAGCTCAGCAATTATTTGCATAAAGAATGAACGAGTATCAGGTCCAAGTCATCAGTGCAAATTCCCTGGGGGGTCAGGCAGCCGACTTAAGTGAATGCATCAAGTTGGATGGAGTGTCGACTGAAAAAAAAATGTACAACGTGAGAATTGTGATTTAAGTTGTTTGGGGCAAAATAAGGACTAGAGCCTGGGAGACAGCATTTCAGATAGTTCTGAGAAACTGCTTCAAAGAGGTCAAGGGAGAGGTCAGTATTATATATGATTTTAGTGAAGGGGGTTCGTGTAGTCAAGCACACATTTTGGCAGAGACTTGCTGCTGGTCACGAGGAGCAGATGTCACTGTTAATGATTTTAGTGCTTTTCTAGATGTGAGGAGATGCAAGAATTGGGCTCATAAAATCTTCTCCTGAAAATACCTGATTATCTGAAGGTCTGTTCTGCCAGTTTTTCCCAGAGTACAGAGTGCCTCATTCCTGATCTCCACCCTGTGAACTCCTTTCAGGGTGTGTTGAAGGTCAGCGGCTGCCTCGGCTAGTGACTTAATCCTTCAAGAGGCAGATGGCAAGTGCCAATCTCTAGCTGGCAGGAGGACGATAGAGAAGCAGGGTACGGGGCAGACCGGAGGACTAAAGGGTTCTTTATTTGTTTCTCTTTTTAAATTAAAATGCTTTGTTCATCAGGCAAAGCTCTGAAGACCACATCTGGCACAGAGCTGCCAGTTTGTGAGCTCTGCTCCTAGTCACTGCAGCATTTCTGTCATTTCCTTGAGTTTAAGATTGTGGTGAAGCCAAGCCCCTCTGAGACTTATTTCTCAATGTGACAAGAATTTCCACAGGTTGCTTAGATTGTAGAGTCCAGCATTTTAAAGCCGAATGAGGCCTAAGAGATGGTAAGTGCAACCATTTCATTTTGTATCGACGAGGAAGCTGTTGCCCAGAGAGGTTAAGTGAAGTGTGCGAGGTTAAACAGCCTGGTAAAGGAAAAGCCAATTTTGGATCCAGGGAACCAGAATTGCAATCTGGTGCTATTGCTCCTACACCACGCTGACGATGCACTTTATGGAAAAAAAGCTTTATGGCGTTAATTCTCGAAATGATCGTTGCTGAACTGGAACCATGCCTGCTTTTATTTGAATTGAGATTTTATTTTTGCCTGCCTGGAGCAAGGAGATCATTATGGTATTTTAAATGAGAACCAAGGAATTACCTGTGCTTCAAATATTAGCAATTACATTCTGCTAAAGTTGCATGTGGACTGTCTATTAGAAACATGTCACAGGAAACAAGGAACATTTCATACTAATTGTTATAAGCGTAGTATCCATCAAAATGTAAATTTCCCAAAGTGGGCTTTATGTGGATCATGATTTCCTTTATTACAAAATGGACGTGAAAACTCTGGCTGGCTCCTTGTTCTTATGTAAAACCTTCATTTCCTGTGGTGCCTCCAATTTATTTTTTCCCAGCTTTAACAGCTCTCACACTGTGATTTTCTATATCTGTTGCAAATGTTCAACAATTTACGGTGCAAATTTTAGTCCGTGGCTTTCTGCTTGTAGCTTTTCATGTATAAAGATTAAAGAATGAATGTGCAATCAGCAGATATATAGAAAACATCTCTTGCTAGAATAAAATAGATGGTTCAACTTCTGAAACCCCAATGGAATTTATAATATCTACCTACAGCACTTCCTCTCTTTTGTATTGTGCCTTCTGATAAATAGGCTCCCCAAAGAGACAATTTGGGAAGCTGGAAAGTACTTTATTATTCGTTATAGCATGACATAGACATAGCATTGTCCAGGACTTGCAGGTGGGAGAAACATCGGAAGCAGAAAGGCAGAAGGAGACGAGACCTAGGGGTGGTAGTGACTGACAAATCAAAAGAAAGTTTACGCCGCCTAACGAGAACCTTAAAGGCTAATGCTCTTTTGGAAAACAGCACAAAATTTGAGATTACACCTAGAATATTGCTTATTGGTTGTTGCTACCTCAGGACTTAAAAGCATGGTAATGCAGTCAGGCACCTGCTGGTATGTTTAGTTAGAGGCAAGGGGCTACTTCCTGAAATTGTGTGTGTGTGTGTGTGTGTGTGTGTGTGTGAGAGAGAGAGAGAGAGAGAGAGAGAGACTTTTGCATTTCTTTAGTATAAAAATGTTGCATATGTAAAAATGGTTTTCTTTGAATCTATAAAAACACAGCTAAAACAAAAGGAAGGAGGTATTCAGCCGGCTCAGTTTGCTCTGACCTGTCTATATGGGCAACCAGGAGTACTTCTCAGGCTGCAAGGATGCTGTTGATATTATTAGATCCAGTCTGTCTGCATCAGATCTCCCTGACCTGAACCTCTCTTCCAGAAACAAGAGCTACTATTTCAGAAATGCATGAGTATAAAAGCTTTTGTTTACATCTTTGTTTGGTACCTTTTTGATTTGAGAGGACCTGATGGAAACATGTGAACTGCTCTGGGGGTTCTAACCCAGCTGCTCTAACCCAGCATGTGCATTTGAAAGCACATTCTCACTGCCAGGTTATGGAGGTGACTGGCTAAGCACAGTGCATTGGGTGCAGAACCAGTGAGGACGGGGTAGTTTTATGGGCTGAATTGTGTCTCTTCAACAGTCATATGTTGAAGTCCTAATGCCCATACCTCAAAATGTCAGTACATTTGGAGATGGGGACTTGAAAGAAGGAATTAAGATAAAATGAGGTCGTATGGGTGAGCCCTAGTCCAGTATGACTGGTATCTTCATAAGAAGAGGAAATCTGGACACAGAGAGACATAGAGGAAGAACTTCTGGAAGAAGACAGCCATTGACAAGCCAAAGAGAGAGGTCTCAGAAGAAACGAACCTTGCTCACTCCTTGATCTCCAACTTCTAGCTTCCAGAACTGTGGGAAAATAAATTGCTATCGTTTCATCCACCCAGACTGTGGTACTCTGTGATGGTAGCCCTAGCAGACTTATACTATGAGTTTCAGTAATATATTAGCTTAATTTTAAATTATTTGTTTGATATGGTATTTGACCTTCTACTATGAATCTCATATCCAGCCCCTTCTTTATGTCTCTCTTGCCATTACACTTTTAAAGACCATCTTCATTTTTTTCGTGGAATACACCTGAGCAGTAATGAGAACGCACTAGTCCAGAGATGGGGACGGGCCTCACCAGCCATGTGATAGAGATGATTGCTAAGGAAGGTAGAGGAGGGTTTGGGAGAAAATTCTCACTCTCTTGTGAGTCACATCTTCTCCACCCCTCCCACCATTGCTTGGTGATTATGAGTATGGATTTTGTGAGACGTTAAAATAGAGGACTATTAGTATTATAAGCATATCATAATATATCGTAATACATATTTGAAATGAGACTATATGTTCGCTCTTGTAAATCTATTAAGAGGTTGGAGAGATCATATTGACTAAAACTGTTCTGAGATTGAGACTAAGGTTGGTTGTTGTGTGAAATGAAGAATTTGGATGTACAACTAAAAAAAAAATCAGATTATATAAAAACTTATTAAATGATATTTTCTGCAAATGGGAGAGGAACAGTTGGTAAGAGCAGGCTGTGGGAAGTGGAGATGTGCCCAAATTGGACATTTCCTACTTGACAATTTTGCTTTCCAATTAGAAAAACAGTGCCATCGCCCTCCTTTTGCATCACTTCAAAGCATCAAGTAGAATTCTTGTGCAGAAGACCATCCACCAACTTTGCTGATAGAATCTTTTTCCACAGCAAAGACGGATAACAGTCAAGTTAATGAAAGAGTATACAAAAAAACAAGAAACGTTTTTGGTTTTTTTTTTGCGTTACGCGGGCCTCTCACTGTTGTGGCCTCTCCCCGTGCGGAGCACAGGCTCCAGACGCGCAGGCTCAGCGGCCATGGCTCACGAGCCTAGCAGCTCCGCGGCATGTGGGATCTTCCCGGACTGGGGCACGAACCTGTGTCCCCTGCATCGGCAGGCGGACTCTCAACCACTGCGCCACCAGGGAAGCCCCAGGAAACGTTTTAAGATGACTTAACGGTATCTTAAATTTAAAGGGCTGAGTTGAGAAAGTAGACACTGGTGTTTTAAAAAATATAAACAAGGCCAAATTTGGATACTGTTGGAAAAAGAGAGAAACAAACAATGCAAATAATAAATAATAGTGTATATCAATGCCTTCTTATAGTATACTGTCCTGTGGAGCCTTTGGTCCTCCAAGCAAATGCTGGGAATACTTGAACCCCGTCTATCAGGTTAGTAGGAATGCAGAATGAAGCCTAGATTGGATCAGGTAAGTGTTGTTGCCTCCCTTTCTAATGAGAAGCCAGAGTACAATTAATGAAAGCTATGTAAATGTGCTCCAGGCTGTTAAGATTACAAAGAGAGTTCAGGGCTGGGGATAAAGAATCAGAATAGGATCCACAATCAATTACAGAGAAGGTCCTCCTATCTCAGACAGGCACACACATTTTGATATCTCATCAGGGAACCAATTGCATCCGGGCGCCTTTTGGAAGAAAAATGTAGGAACATGCTCCCTCCTATTTAGGGAATGATACGAGGGGGCTATTTCTGAATGATTAATTAAAGGGAATCAATCTTCATTGCTTTGCTACTGATGTGAAAAGCGCCAGGCCTGAGCAATAATCGCGTGCAATTATTCAACTACCCCTTTGGCAAGGACGACGTAATTAGTCCTGGTGGTGTCGAGAGATTCTCTTTATTCCCAACAAATTGGCAGTTTTAATCAAGTGTTGCTGGAAATTTATCATAACACAGGGAAAACAATAGGTGAAGTTACAGGGCCCCAAGCTGTGTGACTCCTAACTACAATGGTACAAATTTACAATGCTAACAACATGATAAATACTACCAATCCGTGAATGCGTTGATTATAATTTCATATCAGCACCAAGCCTTGGCAGTTCTTATTTGTTTAGAAACATGGCTGTAACCCTTTTTGTGCTGCCTTGAGTTTGTTTGCGGAGGAAGCTGAGGTTAGCCCTGGGTGCTGGTGGCCTGGAACTTGGAAGGTCTAAATGCACAGGGAACAGGGGACGTTTTCAGAAATGCTCACCTACTCCAGCTGCAGGAGTCTGGGAGCAGCTGATAGCAGAACAGATAAGGCACAAAGCACACTTACTACGGCTTATTTTGTGTTTTGCTCAGAAGAGTCTTCTGCAGGGGTGATTTTCCAGATATCCAAGGACAGGCCTTTTCTCCACTCTCTTTTTGCTTTTTTCAGGTATTTTTGTGCCTCTGAAAACCTTTGCTTCAAAATAATAGCTGAGGGCTTCCCTGGTGGCGCAGTGGTTGGGGGTCTGCCTGCCGATGCAGGGGACACGGGTTCGTGCCCCAGACCGGGAGGATCCCACGTGCCGCGGAGCGGCTGGGCCTGTGAGCCATGGCCGCTGGGCCTGCGCGTCCGGAGCCTGGGCTCCGCAACGGGAGAGGCCACAACAGTGAGAGGCCCGCGTACGGCAAAAAAAAAAAAAAAAAAAGCTGATATTTATCAAGCACTTAGAACATGCTGGGTGTTATACTTAGCAATTTACCTATGTTGTCGAATTTAATCCTGTCTAATAGCTTGGGTTAGAAAACTATTATGTTTTTCATCCCTGATTTTACAGATGAGGAAATTAAGACTTGGAAAACAAAGGGCAGGAGAGCGAGGCTCCCAAGTCCAGGTGGCTACATTCCTGGTCTGTGAGCTGACCCACTGTCCTGTACCAGCGCCCACTCTCAGGCTGCTGTTCCTTATTCTTAGAGGCAATAAAAAGATAGACTTAATTTATCTACTTTGACTTAAGCTAGAGGGCTACTGCCTATATTACCTCTGCCTTCTTATTGCAAGAAGAAATCAGCTCTGTTACATTCAGGGGTTTGTGTAGTTTAAGGTGTTCTTTTATAATTAGCATATATTTGTGTGTGTGTGTGTGTGTGTGTAAGAGAGAGAGAGAGAGATAGAGAGAGAGAGAGAGAGAGAGAGAGAGAGAGGGAGGGAGGGAGGGAGGGAGAGGGAGAGGATGGGTATACAGAAAGCCGGAATTTCTCAAACTTACCTCATTGGTAAGAATCACCAGGATTCCGTGTTAAAACTCAGGTTCCCAGCCCTCACTCCAGATCTGTCCCATCAGATCCTCAGGGAAGGGCCTGGGAATCTGCTAAGAAATTGCTTCTGGTATATCCGGTGTTCGTGCTCTAAGGCAGAATATCTCATAGTGCGTTTCCCCAAGAGTTAGTTCCATGGGATATTAATTATAATATGGAGAACATTTCCCCTGGTCAGATAATTTAGGGATATATAGGTTAAATGATATTTAACAAGTTTCTTCTAAAAGACTTTAAATTTAATGCCCAGTGAGATTATCAGGAGGTAATTGCGGTTCTCAAATTTTCTCCTAAGTCCTTTGGCTATGGAGCGCTCTCTTCAAGGAACATCTCCTGGGAATGGGGATTTGCACAATATACCCTGGGAGATCTAGTTCCACGGGATGCTTAATGAAATATAAGCATCACCAAGAAAACCTCAACTGCTAGCTTGAACAGTTATGGCATCATTTGGAGGCATAATCACCAGTATCTCTTCCCTAAAGGTATTGAAGGCAATTTCTGGAAAACATTTATAAAGAAACAGTGTTAAACTTACCCAGGAATTAGAAAATGTGCAGGATTTGCTTATTTCAGGTGAGCTTTGGAAGCGTATTAAATAGCTCTCTGAGGTGAGATTTTAACAGCATGTTCTTAGAAGCACGTTGGAGGGGTCCTCAGGAAAACAACCATGATCCAGTTTTTCTTTCTCTCTTTCTGCTGTCATAGTAGCAACACAGTCTGAAGGAATAAAAGTGATTATTTAAAGGCTGTTTTGGCATTCGGAAAAGTCTGGGATCCTAGGCTGAACAGGGTTGGAAACATATCTCATAAATCAAAGGATGTTAGCTCAAATCCCATGGCTTAAAGGTGAGGCCTCTTCCAAACAAGATCGAAAAGCCTCGAAGAAGTCATGATCGGCACGGTTAACACCAAAGCAGCTGATTTCTGGCCTTTGTAAAATGCAGCGTACTTAAAGCAGGTTTCAGGAAGGAACACATCAAGAACTAACTCCCAAACCCAGCAGAGCTCATTTGTGGATAAGGCCTTGTCAGTTGCTGCCCTGATCTCACTTTCACTCCTTTGTTCTACTGGTTGCAAGAACGAACATCTGGCACAGGGCCTGGAAAGCAGACTCCATCCTCCCGTTGCACCTGCCCCAGGAGGAGAAGGAGAAATGCTTTAATGACAAAAGGTAGGATTTTCAGAGCAGCATTCCCACCCATTAAAGCAGCTTGTTTGATCCCTTCAAAGCTCAAGATCAAAGGGAGGCTTTTCCAGAGCTGCCAACTCATAAAGCTACAAGCAGAGAGAAGGACCTCTGTCTTCCCGCCGCCAGGTGGATCACCCTTCCAGTTCTCAGCCGGGGGGAGGGGCCGGGGGTGGGTTGGAGGGGTTTCTCACATCTGGCTGCTGCCATGTGGATCCTGGACCTTCTCGGGAAAGCCGGAGTTACTCCTGGAAGATCTTGGCAAGTCAAAACCACTATTTGGCAAAGAAACCCCGAAATCTTCTCTCTCTTCCTCGCCTCCACCTGGAGGACAGGTTGCCAGTGTTCACCTTATTTCCTAATTCCAAAGGCATGACCACACATTTCTGCGTGTAGGAAAAGCTCCCAGCACCTTTCCTCTCCTCTGTAATTTACAAACCTGATCATGAGAAAACAATCCTGTAGTTTTTTGTTTTCTTTTTTTTTTTTTTTTTTCGGTACGCGGGCTTCTCACTGTTGTGGCCTCTCCTGTCGCAGAGCACGGGCTCCGGACGCGCAGGCTCAGTGGCCATGGCTCACGGGCCCAGCCGCTCCGCGGCATGTGGGATCTTCCCGGACAGGGGCACGAACCCGTGTCCCCTGCATCGTCAGGCGGACTCTCAACCACTGCGCCACCAGGGAAGCCCAATGCTGTAGTTTTAAGTGTATTTCAAAATCTCCATTTTATGAGATCCTTGCTGGCTTTGACTATCATGGAATGTATGAAGCAGGGACACGCATTTGGACTAGGTTACCCAAGAAAGTGTGATGAGAGGATTCTGAGCCCTCTCAGCCTGTCACCACCTTCCTGCCAGTAGCAGAGGTCTCCTGGCCCCAGATCAGTACCTCATGCTGATGCTGGTCAAGGCTCCAGGAATGGTGGGTAGTGTTTTCTGGGTAGAGAGGCAGCCAGACTGTGACTGTCTCTGGCAAGGGCTACACAGTGCTATAGAAGATTTTTGATTTAAAAATAATAACCCCCCTCCCAAACACAAACAAGCATTCATAAGCATAGGCAGCAAAAAAAACCTCCCAGACACCAGAATAAACACAGGCTTGCAGAGAAGTTAACCATGGTGTTGAGAACTGTATTCAGTATCTTGTAATAACCGAGAGTGAGAAAGAATCTGGACCACCTTGCTGCGCACCAGAAACTGACACAACATTGTAAATCAACTACTTCAACAGAGATAAAAAAGACAAATTCCCACCAAAAAAGAGAGAGAGAGAAAAGAAATTAACCACGGATCTGCATCTAACAGTCCACTACTTCAACAGAAATAAAAAAGACAAATTCCCACCAAAAAAGAGAGAGAGAAAAAAGAAATTAACCACGGATCTGCATCTAACAGTCCACTACTTCAACAGAAATAAAAAAGACAAATTCCCACCAAAAAAGAGAGAGAGAAAAAAGAAATTAACCACGGATCTGCATCTAACAGTCAACTACTTCAACAGAAATAAAAAAGACAAATTCCCACCAAAAAAGAGAGAGAGAAAAAAGAAATTAACCACGGATCTGCATCTAACAATCCACTACTTCAACAGAAATAAAAAAGACAAATTCCCACCAAAAAAGAGAGAGAGAAAAAAGAAATTAACCACGGATCTGCATCTAACAACTACTTCAACAGAAATAAAAAAGACAAATTCCCACCAAAAAAGAGAGAAAAAAAAGAAATTAACCACAGATCTGCATCTAACAGTCAACTACTTCAACAGAAATAAAAAAGACAAATTCCCACCAAAAAAGAGAGAGAGAAAAAAGAAATTAACCACGGATCTGCATCTAACAATCCACTACTTCAACAGAAATAAAAAAGACAAATTCCCACCAAAAAAGAGAGAGAAAAAAAAGAAATTAACCACGGATCTGCATCTAACAATCCACTACTTCAACAGAAATAAAAAAGACAAATTCCCACCAAAAAAGAGAGAGAGAAAAAAGAAATTAACCACGGATCTGCATCTAACAATCCACTACTTCAACAGAAATAAAAAAGACAAATTCCCACCAAAAAAGAGAGAGAAAAAAAAGAAATTAACCACGGATCTGCATCTAACAGTCCACACATCTTAAGCACAGAACCTAGGAAGGGGACACAGGTGGGAGAAGTTCAAAACAATGACAAATTTATAGGGGAGAGGGGAGAAAGAAGAAATACTCCCTGGACACCTGAAAATAAGGACGGAAACCAGATAAGACAAAGGCCAAGGGAATGGAGTGAAGAAAACCAGTTTCTGGAGGCACAGTGGCCCCGGGCTGCAGTAGCGCCAAGCCTGCTGTGGGCCCGATGATTGGTTGTGCCCTGGGACAAATTTTTCCCCTAGAAAAAAATCTTCATGAAAGCAAAATGGGTGGCATCACGGGATTCTATATACAGAAATTTAATGGCGCTTTTTTTTTTTTTTTTTTTTAAGCTTTGCCTCTTTTCTAGGTTCTGTATATGAGGCCAGTTGAACAGAGGGATGAGCAGAGAAAAGCTACACTCGCTATGAGGGTTAGCTGAGCTTGGAGATGCAGAGGGGTGGAATCATCCATTAACCTGGATGGGAAGGTGCGGGCCTGAGTGACAGGCAGGGTCATTTTGTGAGAGGTGAGGCAGTGGAGAGGAGTGAACATTGGGGAGCAAAGCAGGAGGCAAGGGAAGAATTTGGTTCCCATGCATCTCCTTGGGCAGAGCTCCAACCTGTGGGAAGAAGTTACTGAGTCTTCCGGAGCTTCAGCTGGGCGATCGCTCTGCCCGTTTCCCCAGCTGGACTTCAGCTACAGTGGCGAGAGTGAATGTGATGGTTAGAATGCACCTCGTGTATCACCCATAGTCTATGTAGCTTTCTGCTCTGAGGAGACAAAGGAGCAATGGTAAATAGTGAGAAAATGAGATAAAAAGACAAAGCCTTTCAGCGGCTTAGAGAGATGAAGCAAGGACACAGAGAGACCAAGTTCAAGATGGGGCTGTAAACCTGGCTCTCTAACTCTGTTGGGGAAAAGCAGAGCCAAGCCTCCTGCTTCACTGCCCTCCTTGGCATCCTAAGAAAGCAGCCAGGGATTCCCTCAAAGGTAGAACTCTCTTGGGTCTCATTTTTTTCTGTGTTGGAGTTAACGACTGCAATTCAAAGTCTGTGACAGATGTATTGGCAATCTCATGCTTTCAAGGTAAGAACACAGATACAGAGGAGGTTCCTCATATTCCCTGATTCCAGCATTTCCAGTTTTTGGAGAGATCCTACGCTCCCTGAGAAATGTAGTCCTTTTTCATAGAAGATAATGAGAAGAGAACCCTCCCTCTTTCATTTTAGGTGCACCAACTCTTAAAGTATGGAAGCTAAAAGAGATTT
This sequence comes from Delphinapterus leucas, assembly GCF_059928025.1. NCBI lineage: Eukaryota > Metazoa > Chordata > Mammalia > Artiodactyla > Monodontidae > Delphinapterus > Delphinapterus leucas. The sequence continues at coordinate 104,124,390 of NC_143131.1, read as the reverse complement.
AAGTTTGGTTGTTTGTTTTATCAATTCCCTATGACGAAATTGAGGCTCAGTAAAAATAGTTGATTCGCTCAGGTCTGGGGTGATGGGTCATCCGTAGGAATTGTGGTTCTGGGAAACACTGAAGCAAATGAGGCTATTTTGATCAGTGTGGCCGCTTGTCTAACTGGGAGGTGGCTACTCAGCAAAGGCAAGAGCCATGTCTGTCTGAAGCATCATTGCGTCCCTATCTCTTAATCATGTTCTTGGCACATGATAGGGACTCAACAAAAATATTCGTCTCTCACAACCTACATTTAATCCTTTAGCAAGTCCTTATGGCCCTACTCTCCAAATATATTCTCAACCCAACCGCTTCTCACCTCCTCCACTGTTGCCACCTGCGACTCAGCCGATGGCCTCCCTCATCTGGGTTATTGTGATCATCTCTATATGAGTCTTGCTACGTCTGTCATTTACCACCACCTCCTCTATATAATCTACTCTTCTGACAGCAGCCAGAATTATCCTTTTAAAAGGTGAAACAGATATTGTCTGTCTTGTGCTCAAACCCTCCAATGGCGTCCTCATTCCCAACACACACATCATTAACTCTACCTGCATCTCCTGCAGTCTCGCCCTCTGCCCCAGCCACCTGGAGCCCCTTGCTGTTCCTCCAATAAGCAAGGCATTCTACCATGTCAGTGCTCTGGCAAATGATATTTTATCTGCCTAGAGTCTTTTCCCCCAGCTCTTCTAGGCTCTGCATTACCTTCCACAGACCTTTGCGCTAAGTCCGTCCATCATCTCAGCCATGCCTTTCCTGATCATCCTATTTAACCTACACCCACTCACCCTACAGTTTCCATCTCCCTTCCCTACTTCATTAGCCTCCATAACACTTGTCACCTGACATTCTATGTGATTTACTTGTTGACTGTCCATCTCCCACTAGAGTATAAACAGCGCAAGGTCAGGGAGTTTTGTTATATCCCCAGTGACTAGAAAAATATCTGATGTGTACTAGGCACTGGATGAATATCTGTTCAGTAAAGAAATGGAAGAACAGATGAATATCTTTTATATGAAAGATTAGCTTATAGCAAATTCATGCCCTTTTTCTACCAAAATAATAAAATTATTATGCATTTGTCTGTCTTAAAATTGTTTTCCATGGCAAGTCCATGGTGACAAAAATATGAGTCAAAGGCCTCACGTCTAATCCAGGATTAGATGTTGTGTGACCTCTCTGACCCTCAGTTTTCATAAAAGGAAAATGAAAATATCTTGCCTAACTCAAAGAATTTCTACGAGGATAAAACATTATATATGTAAAAGCATTTTGAAAACTGTAAAGCTTTTCTGTGTAAGTTATTATTATTTCCTGTGAAATTGTCTTCCCTAAGGAAGTTGCTTTGCATTTCAGGTAAAGTAATAAAGCATTACTCGGGCAAGACGAGTCATCTGAACAAATTGGATGCCTTGTTAACTTTATAGTCCAGAAATAAGGGAGGTGATGGGGCCCTTTGAACATTGTTTCACCATGAATTCTAAGCAGCAATTATCAATGCCTACAAGTTGTCTTGATCTATCTGACTTGGTTAAAACTCTGGTGACACATTTGGCAGAAATGAGTAGAAACTATCAGTGAGGTTTACTTAAGTGTTCTCAAGCCACAAGTATTTATTGAATACCTACTAGCCCTATGGTAGATGCTGAAAAGAGAAGCTAATTGCCTAAGATTGTAAGCCCTCTGGCCACAGGTGTAGTTTAATACACTATAGAATCTTAGCATGTATAAGCAAATGTGCCTTATATCTGAGTGGCTATGGTTGTAATGTGATCATTTCTAGCACCTGCCCACTTGCCCTGTCTCAGATACTGCCTGTGCTCTCTCCTATTTTATGCTCTACCAACTCTAGTCCCCTTATGGCTTCCACCAAACACCAGGACAATCCCGTATCTTTATTCTTGGTGTTGCCTCCGCCTCAATTGACTTCTCTCTTTCTCCTATTTTCCTTTTTTTTTTTTTTTTTTCAACTTTTCCTCCTACTCTCCATTCTCCTGCTGAAACACGTTAATCCTTTGAGATTCAGCTTAGCCATCAACTTTTGCAGTTCATTCAGGTCGCCTCACCCCATCAATCTTGTTGAATTTGAGGCTACTCCATCTCCTATTCTCCAGCAGCACAAAGGATAATATCTAAGTTGCTCTCAGAATGAAATGTGAAGTCTTTTCCCGGACAGCATGCTCTGATCCTGGCCTCCTGCTGTGCCTCGTCTCCCACTAAACTCCCCTACAAATATTGGCCTCCTTTATGTTGTTCAAACTCTTCCAACATGCCGAACTTAGGTCTTAGGGTCTTTGCATTTGCTGTTTTCTCTGCCTAGTCACACTATTTATGTATCAATTCAAATGTTATCTCCTCAAATATTTGTGAAACAGTTGATTGCAAACCCACTGCTCCCAATATGTAATAAGGCTAAAGAAATGTTTGTTGAGCTGACCTGAAAAGATGCCATAATCTCTGAAACTCACTGTCAGAAGAGACCGTAGCCTTCCTCCCAGTGAATATCGTCCTACACAGCAGCACTTCTCTACCATGTCAAGGTGTTCTATTTCTGAATCAGTCGAATTTTGCTAATAACTCACAAGATCTTAGAACTTTTATCTTTTGATCTTAGACATCAGTCCAGGCTCTTCATTTTATAAATAAGAAAACTGTGGTACTGCAATCACAGAAACCTGAGCCATAGCAACTTCCTGATTTTCAAAGCAGGAGTGTGGATTCTGAGTTACCAGCCGGACGGAGCTGTGTGCATGAGGTTGTGATAGAGCAAAGAGGTAGAAATCAGGCGAGGGCCAGTTCCTATTGTGGAACCTGCCTAAATGCCAACTTCTCAATTCCCTCTGAATCTGGGTCCCCTGTAGTCCCATCGTCCCCCTGCATTCGACTATTCCCTACGGAAAACACAGAGAGGAGGCCGTGTGATCTTAGACTTGGCAAGAGAAGGCAAGCAGTAAAGCATGAATTTTAGGGCAACGTCTTAGTGTTTGGACTGTTAGTGCTTGACAGACTGGGACTGGGTCACATAAGAGAGCCAGAGACACCCATGTAATGTGGACTGTTGATTTTGAATTCTGAGAGCCTCAAGAGTGTTGGTACTGTCTATTGGTCACCAAGTGCAAATGGCAACCCCAGTGTGGGAATAAAGGCAGAATGGGGCTTCTCAAAGTTAGACAAGTTCAATGATTGTTGATTTGCTTGGACTTAAAGACCTGGTGGGACTCCAAGATTCCATCCATGGTTACATCAGACTGAAAGGGTAGAGGTGTACAGGTGCAACTGGGGGTGTTGAACCAGGGACTGACAGCTTTAGGAAGAATCTCTTTAACAGTCCACTGTAAACAGTAATCTACATCTAACAGCTACAGTGTTCTTAATAAAAGTTTAATCAGATTCCAAATATCAAAGAATCAAGGATTTTCACGGTCATCAGTTTAATACCTGATGTTAGCAGGAAGCAGTCCAAAAGCATGACAAAGGCATAATCTATCCTACTGACCCAAACTAAACTGAATTCAAACCAAACATTAGTTTCCATATTTTTCAAATTCGAATCAACACACCGATAATTATACATAGGGAGGAAGCGCTACACGGCTGGCTGGAAACATTGAAGTTCTTGATTTTCTTTTGAGTCCTGCTTACTAGGTAATATCATAATTTGGCTGCTATATTTTCCTACCTATCATTTAGTTGGCCCCAAGTATGGCTTTAATTAATATATTGCATTGCTTAGGGACTTCCCTGGCGGTCCAGTGGTTAACACTCCGCGTTTCCACTGCAGGGGGTGTGGGTTCGATCCCTGGTTGGGGAGCAAAGATCCCACATGCCCCACAGCGCAGCCAAATACACACACACACACACACACACACACACACACACACACACATATATATGTTATTGCTTAAAAATACTGTGGACGCCCTGAAAATCATCAGTTGATGTGTTCATCAATCTTAAGGTTTAGTTTCTTTCTTACATTTTACATCTTATTATAACCCCTTGAATTCATTCATTGAAAAAGGTGTTATTTTATAGTTATGGTTATTGCAATTAAAATATGCTGTCATAATCAGTATTCCAGAATCATGATCAGGTAGGATATTGAAAAGGAGAAGTAGAGGGTTACAATGGAAAGAACTACGTTCTAGGCCTAACTCTTGATTATTAGCTCTTTTTTTTTTTTTTTTTTTTTTTTGCGGTACGCGGGCCTCTCACTGTTGTGGCCTCTCCCGTTGCGGAGCACAGGCTCTGGACACGCAGGCTCAGTGGCCATGGCTCACGGTCCTAGCCGCTCCGCGGCACGTCGGATCTTCCCGGACCGGGGCACGAACCCATGTCCCCTGCATCGGCAGGCGGACTCTCAACCACTGCGCCACCAGGGAAGCCCGATTATTAGCTCTTGATTTTGGACAAGTCACCTTCTCTGAGCCTTGGATCTCTCGTTTGAAAAGTTAGTGGGCTGAGCAACAGAGAGTCAGAAAGTCAAATATCTCCACAGAATTCAGGTTGGCTAAGTATGTAACAGAAGCTTGCAGGCTGGATTGAAACTTTAGCAAACTGCTGTACTAGATCTAAAGGGGATACAATGACTCTGCTTCAAATGTTACTCCTTCCTCTGAGTATTCAAAAGGAGCCAGACATAGATGTTTATATATGGAATCTCATCTTTTTTTTTTTTTTTTTGCGGTATGCGGGCCTCTCACTGTTGTGGCCTCTCCCGTTGAGGAGCGCAGGCTCTGGACACGCAGGCTCAGGGGCCATGGCTCACAGGCCCAGCCGCTCTGCGGCATGTGGGATCTTCCCGGACCGGGGCACGAACCCATGTCCCCTGCATCGGCAGGCGGACTCTTAACCACTGCACCACCAGGGAAGCCCAAATCTCATCATTTTTAAAGTTTACAATTAATATATACTAAAAAAATAATTGTATGAAGCCAAGAAAACATATCTGAGGTTATGTTTAGCCTATGGACTGACTTTATATGACCTTTGGATAAAGAACATTTAAAATTCTTTCAAGGTGTCAAATGTCATGAATGAAAAACAGGTCGTGCCATCATTCAAGTGTTGTGATGTCTACTCTCATTGTAGATGATGGTGATATGGAAACCAAAAAGAGCAGTGAGTGGTCTCCCAGGGAAAACTTGACTGTTTGCATTGGTTGGCCCTTTGTTCCATCCTTCTCATTGTGTTTTGCCTCCTGCCTGGATCTGTAACGCTCATCCTCAGTTCAGGTTCCGCTCAGAAAGTGGTCATACTGGGACAAGAGAATCACATGATCCAGGAAGAATTGATTTCGCTTTCAATTTACTGAATCATCTTTTCATAAGGGAACTAAGACAGTTTTCAACAAGTTGGAATACTGAAACGACTGTAACAGTATAATGGATGAGTTATGAACAAATAAAGTCTTTTCTCAAACCTAGGTTATTTTTCTAGTTTAATAAGCAGAATTGAGACTATGAAGTTGTCCAGTCAGCACTGTTTAATCATTAACACTAGGTTTCATGCAAATTGCCTGTAATGATGTGTGGAGTTGAATGAATTAATTATATATGGAGAGGAAGTTCTGAACAGCTGGGCAGAAACTTTGAAGTTCTCAGTTCCATTTTGGATTCTGCTTCCTAAATAATATCGTAATTTGGCTGCTACAGTTTTCTCCCTACTCAGATTCCCCCTTAAACTTTATTGCCTAAAATCCCCACAGGATAAACTCTGTTGATTCTTTTGAGTTCAGGTTGACAACAGAGTTTGAGGTCATCAACTGGTAACACTGAAGTTTGAACATATGTCTTTTGTTAGCACGAAAAGTCTGCAGCCACTAAATATTGTCTAAATAAGCACATATGTGCTTTTAGAGCATGCCATTCATGTCTTTATCTTGAGCAAACACACGTACCACACCCATTCTTAACCCAGTTCTCCCATTACTGCTGTCATCAGACTCTCTGGAAAGAGGTTGTCTCTAATAGTCTTCATGTCTACAGTCATCTTTGAACTTTGAATGAATATTTTTCCTCAGGCTACATTTTCATGTTCAGTGTTTTATAATACTGCAAGTGAAATGGTTTTGCACACTGCCGGAGTCCTACATTACTTGTGGCAAAGTGGTGATTTGTTATGCTGAGTGACATTTAGTTAAAGATACAAAAAAAAAAAAAAAAAAAAGTGAGGTAGAAAGGGAGAGGAGAAGAGAAAAGCCTTGGTTCACACAGCAGGCTTTGTGTCTAATCTGAATAACGTCCAACCCTGCTGAGGTCTCTTATCTTAATGACTTTGCTAAAGAAGTTGTCTTGTCAAATCTATTTAAAAGCTTTTGCCTTATATGAATAATTTACCAACAGAGGCAATTTGGGAACATTCTGACGAGATTAAAAAAAAAAAAAAAGCTCAGTGATAAGGAGCAAGCTTGAAAGAGCTGAATATAATAGAAAAGTTTCATAGGATTCTGGGACTAGTCCTCAAAGGGTCAGTACAGTAGATGTATTTTTTTGGTTTTAAAGAGGACTCTTCCTAAAGATTTCTATTTAGAGAAACAGCCCATTTAAAAAGACACAAATTCAAGGAAGGAAATCCATAATGTTCCCATAGTGATTTAGTCTGTTACCTTTTTCAAAACACCCACCTATTAGAAGAATTTTACTTATATTTTCATAATCCTGTTTTAAAGTCTTTACTTCAGTAGAGTTAGAGAGGATCCTGACATTATTCATATATATTCTAGAGTCACCTATGGAACAGTGATTTCCATGGTTCTTGCCCTCTCAAGGGAAAGAATTCAGTCTAGAAACACAGAGCAGGTTTAAGCAAGTGCTTTATTAAGCAGGGCGAAAGTATGCCCCCGAGAAAGGATGAGAGCCGTCTGTCTGGAAACCAGAAGCAGCCCTACCATGGGGTAGTTTTGGGGTTTTTAGAGTGGTGGTCCCTCCCTGTGTCCTGTGTCATTTGACTGACAAGTTGATCGACAGCTTTAGGTTATATAACTTTTCTTCTACTGTGCAGGCACTCACCCATAAGCACCCAAATGAAACCCATGGCGGGTGTGGGGCAAAAACTGCAGTGTTAACTTATTACAGATACAGCATACTGAATCCCAGGTTATGTTTAGTCACCTTTTAGGTCTTGGTGGGCCTGCACGAAGGCCCTGATTCTGATCCTGGAAACTTAGTGGTGGTCCTTGACTAGAAGAGGGAGGATCTCTGGGCATGTTCTGATGACCAGAGTTCAGTTGGGGGAGGGAAATATGACCCCGTCCAGGATGGGGCAGGACCCACTTATGTCTAACTAGCTACCTAACACTAGGACTGTACTGACCACTGGGCTGTCATCATTGTATGAAGGTCATCCTGTTCACTGGACAGTGATATCATGTGCTTGATGAGGCAATGATCTGATTTTTCTTTGGTCATATCGTTATAATAAAAAGAAAATCCCTGGGACTTATTGGAAATGTAGACAAAAAGAGCTACTGTCAGCCCCTCTTTGGGCACTCCCCATTTTTGGGTATTTTGGGGCTTACACCCACTTGAAAGCTGGATATATCTCAATCAGTACCTGCTCACAGTGGAGGAAATGGATATTGAAAACTTGCTGTGTGGCAGACATTTAGAAAGTGCTGGACTAAAAGATATTAGAATAGGGAAGTGAGAAAATTTAATATGCAAGAAACCAAATGATGGATTGGGCACTGATACTCATTAGAGCTACTCCCTGTCGACCCCTCCTCACCATCATCTGTTTAAACATGTAGGTAGAGAGGAAATCCAGGTCACCTATGAGATTTTCATGGGCCTGAGTGCTCCCAGTAAAGTCATAAAAGCCTCATCCATGCTTATCTTAACGTTGGCAATCTCCATGCAAAGCAGAATCACTTAAGTAGATAATGGACAAGAAAGAGTTTCTCCTTGCTTTTTCAAGGTTTCAACCAGAATCTTGTCCAAAATAAACATTTCATCAAATGCATTAAGCTCTAGGATTAGGATCTGACTGGATCTCAGAGGCTTAAAAGTAAGTAGAAAATGTGTCAAGTGAAAATGTGGCAGCGTGGGGAGAGGAGGAGACTGAGCCTGGGCAAGTTAGTAAAAGCAATTGTGTGGATGTCAGATTCTGGCAGACCCGACCCCCCGGCAGAGCAGGCCCTCCAGCTGCTCTGCTGCAGTTGCAGCAATCTCTTGGTGCTGCTTCCCATAAAGAGTTTCTTTCCTTTGTACAAGAGAGGCAGCAAAAGGAAGAAACACATCACTGCAAATGGCAGGAGACCAGGGCCAGGGCAAAGGTGAGGAAAAAAATGGGGCAGCTGGCTCTGTGGGTGGAGAGTTAGGGAGTCAAAGGCTGACCGTGTCCTCCACAGCAGACCGCGTGCCAGCAGCACTGCCTGGCCTTCAATATAGTACGACCTTTGAATCTTCCATTGTTAGTACCTAAACTCCAGGACCCTCTGGATCAAATTCGGATTGCAAATCTGGCAACTTCTAGAATCTGGGAAGTTGGAGTTGGGGTATTCATGTGAATCTCTTCACGTCTGTTGGAACGTCTCAAAATTCGGAGTCTTTTGGGACTCCAATAAATGCTTATTTGGTGATGATTTTCCAATGCTTTTATAGGTATTAGGGAAAGAGGGTAAGATAAAATTCCTTCCGACAGGGGCTTCAACAGAGAACTTGTCATTTTTATTTGCTTGGGAGAGTAAATTCTCTTTTTTGCTTATATCCTTTGGAATTTTTCTTTATTACTTTTCGTTACTTCCAACCCTGCAGATCAGCAAATCATCCCAATTAGAGTTGCCAGATTTAGCAAATAAAAATACAGGACCACTTACATTGCAATTTCAGATAAACAATGAATAGTTTTTTTTTTAGTATCAGTGTGTCCCAAATGTTGCATGTCCCCAATGTATATTGGTCTTATTATGTTAGGAAATATATGCTTCTTTTTTGTTTTTCCAAAATGTTCCTATGGGTTATCATATTCAGAAAATAAATATACAGGCTTCCTGGTTAAATTTGAGTTTCAGATAAATAACAAAAAACTAGCTATTAGGCATTCTTATACTAAAATGTATTTGTTGTTTATCTGAAATTCATATTTAATGGGGTGTCCCGTATTTAATCTGGCAACCTAAATCCCGATGCTAAGAATAGATTCTTGCATCTTTTCATCTTGTTAACTTTTTTGAGTCCTCTATGAATTATTATGTACAAGGTGTTATGGACTGAATGTCTGTGTCCCCCCCCCCCCAATTCATATGTTGAAGCCCTAACACCCAGTGTGCTGGTGTTTGGAGTCAAGGCCTTTAGGAGGTAATTAGGGTTAGGTAAGGTCATGAGAGTAAGGTTCTACCATGGGATTAATGCCCTTTTAAGAAGAGACACCAGAGAGCTCTCTCTCTGTCTTTTCCCCTCCCCTCTCCCCCTCCCCTCTGTGCTAGAGCTCAGGCTCCCACAAAGAAAAGGTCATGTGAGGGGCTTCCTTGGTGGTCTAGTGGTAAAGAATCCACCTTCCAATGCAGGGGACGCAGATTCGATCCCTGGTTGGGGAACTAAGATCCCACATGCTGCAGGGCACCTAAACCCATGCGCCACAACTACTGAGCTCGTGTGCCTCAACGTGAGAGCCCGTGTGCCGCAAACTGTGGAGTCCACGTGCTCTGGAGCCCGCGCCACAACTAGAGAAGAGAAAACTCACACGCCACAACTAGAGAGAGGCCCACACACCACAACAAGCACTGCAATGAGCACTGCAATGAAAGATCCCACATGCCACAACGAACATCCCGCATGCCACAGTGAAGATCCCACATGCCACAAGGAAGATCAAACGTGCCACAGCAAAGACCCGACACAGCCAAATAAATAAATATTAAAATAAATAAAATAAAATGTCATGTGAGCAAGATGGTGGCCGCCTATACGCCAAGAGGAGAGGCCTCAGAATAGAAACCAACCATGCTGGCACCCTGATCTTGGACCTCCAGCCTCCAGAACTAGATGACAATACATTTCTGTCATTCTAAGCCACCCAGGTTTAGAATTAATGCACTGTCTGACTTTTTTCTTGACTGTGTCGTGCCATTTTACATCATCTGATTTTGTTCATGCCATTATCGGGATCTGCAATGTCCTACTGCCCACCTCTCTCTGTTGACTCTTACTCCAAGGCCTAGCAAAAACTCTGGGAAAACTTCCCTGAGCGTGTTCCCTCCAGGCAGAATAAATTGGTCCTTCATCCAAGCTCACATAGACATTTGTCGGCCCCTCTACTCTAGTACTATCATGTGCTATTGTTTCTAGTCATTCAACACCTAATGAACATTGCAAATACTTGTTGGGCATGTGAAGTGCATAGCTCAGTGCTAAGTATGTGTATACTCTCATCTATCTTTCACATAAACCCTGGGTGAAGCAGGTTTTATTGGTTGTTCTGTCTACAGATGTGGAAACTTAATGTGAGAAGAGTTAAGTAAATGGTGCAAGATCATGAATCTAGGAAGCATCAAAGCCAGAATTCAACTTCAGGCCGTCTGATTCCACAGTCTGCTCTTTCAGCTACTCTGGCACATTGTCTTTCCTTTATCAGAGATTACTGTGCTTTCAACTTCCTACCTTAGCGCCCCACCTAGAGCAGCGTGAATAAAGTGTTTGTGGAACTAGAGGGTATCATTGTATTCAGTTGCAACAACTGTGATATAGGTAGTTAGTCTTAGGTGAATAGGACAGAACAAATTTGCAAAGGAGAGCAATCAAGTTTACTAGAGATTTGAAAAGGTTTTAGTTAATATGTGATTATAATATTTATCACATAATCACTTCTCATGTATTGAAAAATACTATTAAGTTGTCACCAAGATAAATAACATATCTCTCAACATTTACTACACTTTTTCCAAACTTTTAATTGATTTTGATTCATTCCAGATACTTTTTTTCAATATATCCACTGACCTGAATTGGAAAAAGCTGGAGAAATTAGTATTTCTCTGTGAGATATAAAGATTGGGTTTCAGAAGTATTTTCTACTAAATAAGTATTTACTGAAAGTTTACTTAGTGCAAGGTAGTGTTGTAGAGGTAATGGTAGTGATATGGTTGATATCATAAACAAGTACCACTGGAAGATTATAGAAACTTTCTTTACGGGTAAGTTTTACAAATATTTATTTTTATTTGTTTGAGGTCAGAATGATGTTCTTTTTTTCTCATGTCCTTATAAGACATGTTATTTTCTTGCTAAAATCCAAGGACGTCTTATGCAAGAGACTAATGTTCTTTCTTTTTTCTTTGCGGTACGCGGGACTCTCACTGTTGTGGCCTTTCCCGTCGCGGAGCACAGGCTCCGGACGTGCAGGCCCAGCGGCAATGGCTCACGGGCCCAGCCGCTCCGCGGCATGTGGGATCTTCTCGGACCGGGGCACGAACCCGCGTCCCCTACATCGGCAGGTGGACTCTCAACCACTGCGCCACCAGGGAAGCCCGAGAGTAATGTTCTTAATGAAGTGTTTCCTAAATGTTGAATGTTACTGTTACCAGAAAAAGTATTCAAGTATAGGAAATCAAAACAATATCAGCCAGTTTTATTTATTTGTTTTAAGTGCAGGATTTCTCATAGCCTTAATTTGCTAAGTCATCTTGAATCCCAAAGATGAGAAATTGTAGCATTTTGTATATTTATTTGACAACAGATTTTTTTTCTCCTTTACCTTCTCAATGAGGTGATCCAAGGAAAACATTTTAAGCTTTTGTTTTTGTTTTTGTTTTGCGGTATGCGGGCCCCTTACTGTTGTGGCCTCTCCCGTTGCGGAGCACAGGCTCCGGAGGCGCAGGCTCAGCGGCCATGGCTCACGGGCCCAGCCGCTCCGCAGCATGTGGGATCTTCCTGGACCGGGGCACGAACCCGTGTCCCCTGCATCGGCAGGCAGACTCTCAACCTCTGCGCCACCAGGGAAGCCCAAGTATTTTTGATTTACATTACTTTGCTAAGAATTAGAAGAAAACTTTTTTTTGCTGTTGCTTTAAAATCAGTTTTTCTCTTTTGAGTAGTATTTTTCTTGGAATAACCTTCATTCAGTTAACAAGCTTATAAATAATTTAAAACTTAAGCTCTATATTATCCTATTCATTAACACTACGTTAGATGGACAAGTTACAGTTTTTCTTTTCCTCAGTAAATTACAACTGAACATTGAGTTTTTTTGCTGACTACTGCATTTTCTTCTCCTTGAATTTAGATCAAGATGCATCTTTAGTCATTACATTCTATCACATTCTTTTTTTCTTATAAATTTATTTATTTATTATTTACCTATTTTTGTCTGTGTTGGGTCTCTGTTGCTGCGCACCGACTTTCTCCAGTTGCGGTGGGCGGGGTTACTCTTCTTTGCGGTGCGCGGGCTTCTCATTGCAATGGCTTCTCTCGTTGTGGAGCACGGGCTCTAGGCACACAGGCTTCAGTAGTTGTGGCTCGCGGGCTCTAGAGCGCAGGCTTAGTAGCTGTGGTGCACAGGCTTAGTTGCTCTGTGGCATGTGAGATCTTCCCGGATCAGGGCTCGAACCCGTGTCCCCTGCATTGGCAAGTGGATTCTTAACCACTGTGCCACCAGCAAAGTCCTCTATCATATTCTTGTAAATGAATTAATGAGTAATGAATTAAACAAATAGCATATGTGTTGGAAATTTAGGAAGGTGTGTGTATAGTTAATTGTGTAATTACTGATGTCGCATTTTTAAAACAACTGAATTCAGCCTTGATAAGTGAAATCACAAAAATCAAAGACCTGAGAAGGAGTAAAGAGTTAAAATCAGTAGCTGTATTTTTGTTCAGGTGTATGAAGAGCTGCTAAATAATTAAATATTAACTACATATTTATATTATCCAGTTAGGATACTAGGCAGTAATATGTAGCAAAATTAAGACTGTGCTCATAGAATCGAAAGAATTTCAAATTGGTGACTGCTGCTCTTCCTTAAAGGAGCCGTAGAATATAGTAGCTGTAGAATATTCTCAGAGCAAGTGTTGAGACAGTGACTCCTAGGCCTGGCAGCTTCATTCTTCATTCAGGTTGGGGCATTTTGTGGGCATTTAAACAATGAAAACCTGAAATTTTGGGAGAGAGAAAAAAGCAAGGGCAGGACTGTTTTTTGTATATTTCACCAACAGAGATTCATATACAAGAGTTAAATGATATTCACGTTTAACAGTGATAATGAACCTACTGAAATAATGAACCTACTCCCACACTCTTCCTCCCTCCTTTCTCTTCCATCTGGTTCATTCCAGGAAATAGCTATTTAGAAATATTGAATAAATATCTGTTGCAAGAAACTAAGGTACAGAGGAGAACATACCTGACAGTTTGTCCTGAGAATTAGCAGACATTTTTCTGCTACTGTGAAAGTTCCAAATAAAGGATCAAGAGACTTTAGGATCTGATCAGACAACATTATATTTGAAACTAAGAATTCGGGCTGAATATCTTAAAGCTGGTAAAAAAAAAAAATATATCCATTCTCAGAAGAAATTCTTAAGGGCAGTCAAACTAACGCTTATTAAACACCTACTGTAGTAGCTTTATATGTAGGTGATTTTATATAATCCTCACAATAACACTGTGAGGTAGATATTATCTCCATTTTGTTGATAAGGATACTAAAATGCAGAGGAATTACGTAACTTGATTAAATTTATATAGTACGTGGAAGAGCAGATTTGAACTTGAATCTTTAGACATGCCCTTGATATTTTTCAGTAGTCATTCCATTCCAACACCATGCTTCCCTCTCCTCTTGTCTTTCATTTCACTGGAGTCATATTGGTGTGTGATCAGGACATAGGGATAGAGACCTAGACTGGGGGAAAGATCTGTCTCTTACATCTCTATGTAGATCAACAGCAATCAGGTTGCTTGTGGAGATCTCAAGCTAGTTTTATTTTAATTGAATATAGAGTAAGCTGGAGGAGTACAATGATATAGAACTTCAGAGTCTAACCCAGGGTAGTTGTATTAGTGCTTCAGTCTTTGCATTCCTTCCCCATCCTCAATATAGACTTGTATGCTGGGTATAAGAGCAGGGTTTTAAAAAAATTTTCCTTCCCTCCTTCCCTCTTTTCTTCCCTTTCCCTCTCCGTGACTCTCTCTTTCCTTCCCCTTCCTCTCTTCCTTCCCTTACCACTTCCTACTTTTTGTAGAATTCTCTGGATGACTCCTCAGTACCCCTTTTCTATTTTTAACTTCTAGGTATTTCCCTAATGGGTATTATCTTGGGGTTGATGCCACCTGTTGATCCAGATATGAATCTTGCTTGGCTTAGGCCACTCAGTATAATCTCATTGCCCTTTTCCCAGCCATTGGTTCAAAAATAGGGGATAATCCTCCAAGCTTAAGTGGCCTTTTATTTTCACCTGGATGGTGAGGTTATGCAAATACAGTGTCTGACACTGAGGAGGCCATTTTGCTACAAAGGGGAAAGCCAACTCCAAGATAAAATTATAGAAGATAACAGAGCCAAAGAATCCCAGAGACGTGGAGGCAGAACTGACCAACCCTCTGCAGTTTATACCTTCTGGGTTTTTAAAAAAGTTTTTATTAGAGTACAGGTGATTTACAGTGTTGTGTTAGTTTCAGGTGTACAGCACAGTGAATCAGTTGTACATATACATATGTCCACTCTTTTATAGATTCTTTTCCCACATAGGCCATTACAGAGTATTGAGTAGAGTTCCCTACGCTATACAGTAGGTCCTTATTAGTTACCTATTTTATATATAGTAGTGTGTATATGTCAAACCCAATCTTCCAATTTACCCTTCTCCCACCCCTTACCCCCTGGTAACCTTAAGTTTATTTTCTATATCTGTAACTCTGTTTCTGTTTTATAGGTAAGTTCATTTGTACCCTTTTTTTAGATTCCACATGTAAGCGACATCATTTGATATTTGTCTTTCTCTGTCTGACTTCACTCAGTATGACAGCCTTTAGGTCCATCCATATTGTTGCAGATGGCATTATTTTGTTCTTTTTTTTGGCTGGGTAACATTCCATTGTATATATGTAACACATTTTCTTTACCCATTCCTCTTGTTGATGGACATCTAGGTTGCTTCCATGTCCTGGCTATTGTAAATAGTGCTTCAATGAACATTGGGGTTCATGTATCTTTTCAAATTATGGTTTTCTCTCGATATATGCCCAGGAGTGGGATTCCTGGATCATATGGTAGCTCTATTTTTAGATTTTTAAGGAATCTCCATACTGTTCTCCATAGTGACTGTACCAACTTACATGGCCACCAACAGTGTAGGAGAGTTCCCTTTTCTCCACATCCTCTCCAGCATTTATTGTTTGTAGATTTTTTAATGATGGCCATTCTGACCGGTGTGAGGTGATACCTCATTGTAGTTTGTTGGTTTTTTTTGCGGTACGCGGGCCTCTCACTGTTGTGGCCTCTCCCGTTGTGGAGCACAGGCTCCGGACGCGCAGGCTCAGCGGCCATGGCTCACGGGCCCAGCCGCTCCAGTGCATGTGGGATCTTCCCAGACCGGGGCATGAACCCGTGTCCCCTGCACCGGCAGGTGGACTCTCAACCACTGCACCACCAGGGAAGCCCTCATTGTAGTTTTGATTTGCATTTCTCTGATAATTAGTGATGTTGAGCATCTTTTCATGTGCTTTTTAGCCATCTGCATGTCTTCTTTGGAGAAATGTCTATTTAGATCTTCCACCCATTTTTTTTATTGGGTTGGTTGTTTTTTTGATATTGAGCTGCATAAGGTGTTTACATGTTTTGGAGATTAATCCCTTGTCGGTTGCTTCATTTGCAAATATTTTCTCCCATTCTGAGGGTTGTCTTTTCATTTTGTTTATGGTTTCCTTTGCTGTGCAAAAGCTTTTAAGTTTCATTAGGTCCCATTTGTTTATTTTTGTTTTTATTTTTATTACTCTAGGAGGTGGATCCAAAAAGGTACTGCTGTGGTTTCTGTCAAAGTGTGTTCTGTGTTTTGCCTATGTTTTCCTCTAAGAGTTTTATACTGTCTGGCCTTACATTGAGGTCTTTGATCCATTTTGAGTTTATTTTTATGTATGGTGTTAAGGAGTGTTCTAATTTCATTCTTTTACATGTAGCTGTCCAATTTTCTTTATATGGTTCAATAAATCACCTTAATATCTAAGCCAACTTAATGTGGATTTTCAGCTACTTGCTATGGAAAATATTCTCAATGATTACATTCTCCCTCCTCTCAATAGGAATTTATTAAGTACCTATCGTGTTTCAAAGTTCTGTATTCTGACTATCAGGGAGTACAAAGAAGTAAAATCTCTCTCAGGAAGAGTCTATACCTCCATTTTTTTAGTCTACAAATTCTGTTTATGCCACTTCTGCACCTCTTTTACTGTGGACAGTTTGTTCCACTTTTGGCCCCGTCCTGGGTGCTGGACCATCAGCCTGACCTAATCTTCTGTGTTAAACCCCATGTATTTGAGAAGAGGAATTACTTACTGTTTGGATTAAAAGATCTCTAGGACCAAATACAAGTCTATTCCTGAGGCCTGTTTTTGTTCACTGATCTCTAAGAGAGCAACAGTGTTTTATTTTGTCAGAGAACAGAGGTCTGATTTGGATCACCCTTCTTCTGTTAGTGCTGTCTCTTTGTATCAGGTGAGTCCTAACTGTCTCAGTGCAAAGTGGGGAAAAGGATGGAATAAAAAACTTGTTGTGGGAAGAGTTGGAGCTAGAGGCCAAGTTCATCCAATGATGATGCTAAGTTGTAGACCCTGGAGAGCAGAGTTCCCTCTATTCTAACTACCACAGTGCTGGTGCTGCAACAGTAGGAAACAGCAGCATAAGGACTAGGTCAAATAGTCATGCATGCATCCTGTACTGTTTATCCATTCATTCTTTCAACACATTCGTTAAATGCCTACTATATATATAGCACACACTGGGGACTTAGAAGAAGTTCATGCTTTAGTAGAGGGAATAGAAACATAAATGAGTAGGTGTAAATGCAGAGTGATAGAGGTAAGGGGAGTAATTCCTCTATCCAGGGGTCAGGAAAGGTTTGGTGTAGGGGACAATGCAAAGACTAAGGGCCCCCAAAGTGGTCATGCTCACGCTCCTGGAAGAACTGGAACCAAATTTGGTCTCCTGAGTTCTGATCTAAACTAACATGTGTCTTGAAAGATGTGTCACGTTACCCTGTTGTGAAGAGGCTAATTGAATCGGTATGAAAGAAATATCCAGAAGAATGGATTTGGGAATGACAGATAATTTTGAGAAAAGAGGAATCTAGACATCAAGACCAGAGATATTCACTGGGAAGCATGAAGAAGCAAGAAATTGAATTAAACCTGAAAGGAGCATCAGCTGTGAAAAAAATCACATGCCCAGGTGTCCTTCAAAATGAAATTGTGCAAGAAAATGTCTACACAGCCAGGGCAGCAGGCTGCAAAAGTAGGAGTGGACGAATTAGAGCTGCTCTAAAGACATGCTATCACATTCTGCTGGTGGCCACCTTTTCTGTATCTGTGGTGGTTTGGGTTTCTGTGTGAGCAGTCCATAAAGACCCATATTCTACTTATCCTTTATAGAAATTTCCTAAAGGGAAAAGGGGGGATTTTACTGACCACCCAACAAACTTAAACTGAAGGCCTACTTTGTGGTAAGTGCTATACTAGATACTGTTTTTCAGTCTTCCCAAGTTATTTATTTATATACCTTCTTCAGAAAGAAATAAGACTACTAACAAAGATAAGTAAAATGTAAGATGGTGTCGTTAAAAAAATTCTTTCCTGCTACTGCTTTTAACCCTGTCAAATTCTGCTTTTTCTATTGGATGGACCTTGCAATTTCCCCCTCATTTTGGTTATGAAAATTTAAGCCAGCTTAGTTGTAACTCCAATCTATAAACTCCAACTCAAATTTCCAGGTTTAATTCTCCCGTCTCCAGTTTGAAGTTCTCTTGGACAGTTTAGATACCAAGTTATAAGAATTCAGATTGAAATGACCTTGATACATCCCTTTCCCCTTCTCATTTCTGTTCCTATCTCCTCATGTGTCAGGGAGGCAAAGACGGCCTTCTGTTGCTGGTCACCTAAAACATCCATGTCAAGAAGTGCCCCAGGTTTCCAAAACTCTGGTTTTATGTAGTTCCAGTTGCTGCCGGTGGCCTCTGCTGACATAGTGGTCTTGAGTAAATGAATGTAGTTGCTTTGAAGGAATGATCAGATCCAGTCAGCCCCTCTGTCACCAAAGACACCTCAGAGAGGCATAGCTAAGTCTCCAGCTTCATTTGTGGCCTACCGGCTTGACAACCTCCTGCCCTTTTCCAACCCTACGCCCCTCAGGTAGATACACAGAACCTTTGAGGTCTTCTTCTATCCTTGCCGAGGGTGCTTCTGTGGCACCCTGTTTCAAAAGGAACAGCAGGAGTTTAATTTATATTGGTGACCGAAGAATGACCCAGAGAGGTCAATGCCATTGAAAGAAGAATTTAGTTCTTACATTTCCTGAGAGAAGGGGATACACCATGCCACGCAGGGTCACGTGGAGAAGTACTAGGTTTTGCTCAGGAGGCAGAAACAGAAGTGAGGGGACAGCCTAGGCTGGAACTTTTATTGGGGTTTCTGTGGGAAAGACAAGGCAGAACAGAATAAATGGTTTAGGATTGGCTAGTTTGAATCACGTTAGTGAACTCTGGGCTCTAGGGATGGTCTTTGTCATCTGGTACTTGGCCTTGCATTGATTTAAGCAGGGGAAATACTGGTTTGTATGTGAGAGTTCGATAGAGCAGATGGTTGGGGAGTTTGGGTTTGGGATTGGTTGGTTTGCGTATGAAAGGTGTGCTTTCAGTCCTTTGCTCTCTCTAAGAATTGGCTAGTGCTGGGAGGGGCAGTTTCCCCAGTCAGCAATATTTTTAAGATGTCAAAACTTTATAAAATACAGAAAATAAAAAACAGGATGAATACTCATTCATCCTATGGTCCCTATATACCTTTCCAGCCAGCCCTTCCAAATCTCTAGACCAGAAAGGACACTGTCTCTATATCCAAGTGCATCTCCAGCACTTCAGAAGAGCGTGTCCCATTTTTTCCGGAGTCCCTCAATATCTCCTCTCAGGAAGCAACACTGAGGTGAGTGGGTGGCTTGTAGGTTCTGTGTCCCAGGTGGACTCCAGGAGGAATGAAGGGAAAATCATCACCTATGGCTATGGACTAAATTGTGTCCCCCACCCCCATCCCAAATTCCTGTGCTAAAGCCCCCACCCCTAATGTGACTGTTTTTGGAGATAGGACCTATGAAGAGGTAATTAAGGTTAAGTGAGGCTGTAACGGTGGGGCCCAGGTATGACATAACTAGTACCCTTGTAGGAAAAGATACCGGAGAGCTCTCTCTCCTTCCTTCCTTTTCCACTGTGCATAGATGTTACCAGAATCAGGTTCGGCTGCTCATCCCTCGAAAGCCAAGACTTGAGAGACAGGTGCTGGTAGGAACTGAAAGATTACTTTATTCAGGCAACCTGGGGAGAAGGCGGACTCATGTCCAAAAACCAACTCTGAAGATTCTGCTTGACCATGAAAGTTTTTAAAGGGAGAATCATTTGGAGAGGGGCTCAGAGTCTTCATTATCTTCCAATGTGTGCAGACTGTCTTCTGATTGGTTGGTGGTGAGGCAACAGGCCTGTGTTCCAGGAATCTTGTGCTCGGCCTGAAGCTACCATCCTCCACCTGGGTGGGGACCTTAGTTTCTGCAGAAGCACTCAAAGGTATTGTTATGTATATTCCTTGAGGAGGAACCAGGACCCTGCCCTAAGGCTGCACTATTCTTTCTTGACAGCTCCTCCTTTGTTTCTTCATCCCCCTCCTTTCCCTGATAAGCAACTCTTTGAATCTACCTTTGAAACTCAGGCAAGGTCAAGGAGGCTGAATGAAGTCTTTTTCCTACAAATAAGAAACAGAGGACTCAGAAAGGATTTTTACTCGGGTTGGCCCCACAGGGTCCTGCTCTATTTCATAGAGAAAAGCTGTGTGAGGGAACAGTGAGATGGTGGCTGCCCTTCAGAATGAAACCTACCTTGATGGCACCTTGATTTTGGACTTCCCAGCCTCCAGACTGTGAGAAACAAATTGCTGTTATTTAAGCCACCCAGTCTGTGGTATTTTGCTATGGCAGCTCAAGCGGACTAATACGCCTGGGAACACCTAATTCCCACAGGTTGATGGTGCCTATTTTAAATCCCTCTTCTCCGTTCTCTTTTATCCTCTGCTCATAATGGACTTAGGTGATCACGGTGGCGGTGGTGGCGGTGGTGTCGGTGGTGGCGGTGGTGTCATATCAGTGCTAGGGCAGCGTCTTCAAAACTCTAGGAAAATTTGCTTCAACTGATAGTGGTTAACTGGTGACTCTAACTTGTGCCTTAATTGGAATTTTAGGATAGATCCCGCTCAACACTGTTGTATTTCCTAGTTGTCCACATAGAAATGGAAACGTAACATAGCTTACTTCACGTGGGTTATTTTTCCCTGTGTATGTAAGTCTTACCTTTCTACTCTTATTGTAAATTCCCTGAAGACAGCACTCCGAAGAGTCTGGTATTGTGCTTGCTGGTGGGAAGAAAGAAAATGCTCTGCTGTTTTGCTTATTTGGGGAGTGGTATCTCCTGTTAGTTCCTCAGCCTTAGGCTGCCTTTGTCACCTGCTGAGATCACCGTGGAGAATCCTGCCTTCACACCCAGGAATATTTAAAACACAGTGACTCTAGGCAAAAGGGAAGCACTCATTAGTCACATGGAATTTGTTTACAAGTAAATTTAACTTGCCCAATAAACCAGGTTGTTTATTACCTAAAAACCATTTGAAGAAACCGCAGCTCAATTGAAACCAGAGCTTGGCTTTTTCTTGTTTTCATCCCACTGTCTGGTGGCCCTGTTTCTTTTACAAGCAGACGCCTCCTGGAAGCTACAATTGCTGTGGGGTCATAACCAGGGGTCCTCCATAGGCCACAGATTCCAGAATCAAGAACAGGTGCAGGCACACCCGCTCCACAGACAAAGATATTTTGTTTGAATGGGTACAACATGGAAGAATGGGATGTATTAATAGCTAAATAGCGTCTTTATTAACAGTAGAACAGCTGGCATTTCTCTATGACAGCGCTCATCCCAATCCATTTTATCCAATTGCAGAAGCATCAGCACGCTCTACCAGAGAACTAAGGGGACCACACGCAAGCAGTCAGCCATTCAGCAGCACTCTAATTGCTTCACAGTTGGAAATACGTTCTCCTCAGCCACTGTTATTCTTTTCGGAGGAATTGTTGGTGCACTACCCTATCTAGAATCAAGTGCTGCTAATGCAGATAAGCTGCTTGAAGAAACTTCTTTGTTTTACAAGGTCTTGTGAGCCATCCTCTCTGGGGGACGCTCCCTGGTCGCGGCTGAGGATAAATCCCTGGTGCTGGGTACCAGGTGGAGAGCTGATGCAGGGAATCTCAGCATCTCTGTCATCTCCTAGCAAAGTGGTTCCCCTAAAGAGGGAAAAATAAACTCCCAACTCATAAAGATCCTGTTAGACCCTGCTTGAGAACCTTTCTTCAGGGCATCCTACTGAGCAGAAGAATAGATTCAGTGAGTCAGTGCAGATGTATAAATGCCTGTACTCCAGGTCTCTGAGCAGTGGGGAAGCTGTGCTGGGAGGAATCCGTGTCAGGGTATAATCAGGTTAACACAGGTAAGAGGGAGGAAAGAGGGGAAGGAATTGCAGGGTGGGTAAAAGCACAACTGAGGAAACTAATTTAAAACAAGATCTGGAACATCTAGCCAGACACACAAAAGCAAAAATTTATTCCCTCAGTGTATTTATCAAAGAAGGATCTGGAGAAACATTATTTAAATCAGTCACAATGTCAAATAAAGGAGGCTGGGATACTTTCTTATTCTTTTCAAATACTGTTTTGTTTTCTTTTGTGTTTGTTTCATTTGCAGTTTGCCTAGTCTAAGAAAAACATTGTTTGCAGAGCATTGTATTTCTGCCTTTTTACAGGGTAATTCCTGTTTGGTGAGTTTTCAAAGTATCCTTTGGGGAGAATATTAAAAAAGCTCTTGACTGTATTTAGCCCAGACAAATATAGGCAGATACAAAATTATAAAATCTTCCTTATTTGCATGGCTTTCTTTGTCCTCTCTAATCATTTGGGGATTAAATGACTCAGAAGAATAAGAAGTATTGTTTAGAATGTGCCAATCAGGCCACTGATCCATCTCTGGCTCACCCAAGTTATTGTTGGGACTTCTGTTTTGTCTTTTTTAGCATGTAGCTCTAGGTAATAAAATTATAGGTTACTCTCATTTATCTCCTCCCGTTTTGTCAAAATGCCCCCAAATGGCTTTCGAACAATATATATATTTTTATCCCTACTGATGGTACTTTCTGAATAAAGAAACACATCTTTGGCCATGGTAATAAATTCAGATGAAATGGAAATCACTGTTGCAAATAAAATAGACCCGAGAGAGCCCGGGACAGTGAAAATCACCCTTTCACAAAGAAAGTCACCAAAGCTTTAATGAAAGGCAGCAAAGACCCTGGAGGCCAAGCAACAGACTCCAAACAGAGGCAAAAGGTCATGTCTTTTATACGAACTCTTTTATATTGCTTCCACGACGGGTTAAGTTTTCAGAGCAGCATAAATTCCCCCCAAGAATCCTTACATTCTCAGCCCTCCTGCCAACAAAGTGAAGATGCGTATGCATCTGTTTGGAAATCTCCCAAAGGCACATGTGAAACGGGCCAAGGAGCTTCTGCTGCCAAACAGTCGGCAGAGCCCACAGCCTCATGCAGAGGACTTCATTTTCAGGGCGAAGGCACCTGCAGACAATGCTGGGAAGGGAGGGGGGGGAGGCGAGGATATTTTTGGCAACAGGATGCCAGGGTCTGCTTAGAGTGGAATAAACAAATCAGACTTCTCTCTACTCAGTGGGGATATTTAAAGGGACACTTCTGCCCAAGCATGTGCATTTTTTTTAACTAACATTATCTGCATACAGGACTGACCTGATTCCCCCACCCCCACCCCTGCAATCCTAACACATACATATACATACACTCAACATTATTTTGCTGTCCGGTTGAGCTCATAGTCAGGGAAAGATGGTATCTCTGGCCCTTAGGATTCAGGATTTCTTGACCACTTAAATCAACACCTTTCATTTCCCGGGACATGTAAAACAATTCAGAGAAGATTCCATGTTTACCCGTGCTCAGGCAGGCATGTTCAAGAGAGTATCTGACTCTTGGACCTTTTCTGAAGTGCATACCTGTGTGATGTTGAGCACGTTACTTCTTGTAGTCAGTAATGGCCTCCATGTTTGGTCCATGTCTCACCTGGGTAATATGAACATACATCTTGATATTTGTTATATAGAAATAGGAAAAGTGCATTTTTTATATCTGTTTAACCCTTTCAAAGTTTGAATAATTTTTACAATAGTCTTATGACATGGAACAGTTATTCTATGTCAGTCTGTTGAACCCAAGTTTGTATGCCCAAGGCCAAACAAACCAAAACGTCGGAGTTTGGAGCAGAGGAAGGTTTATTGCAAGGGCTGTGTAAGGAGAAAGGGGTGGCTCATGGTCAAAAGACCCAAACTCCCTGATGGGTTTCAGGGAAGCATTTTGAAAGGCAAGGTGAAGGAGGGGAGTCACAGGGTGTGTGATCAGCTTGTGTACAAGTCTCTGATTGGCTGATGGTGAGGGAAAAGGGCAGTGTCACAGGGGTTGACATTTTCAATCCTCAGGCTCCAGTGCGTCTGGGGGCTATGTGCTCAAGGTCATCAAGTAGTTAACTTCTTCCGTTTGGTGGGGGTTTTAGCATCTTTAAAGCAGCTCAGGAAATGTGCATCAGGTACTGTTATCTTATGTACTTCAGGGAGGACCTAAAGATTCTGTGACTGCTGGATGGCTGATTTACTGTTTCAATTCTTACTGGTTCCCCTGGTCCAACTGCTATTTTTGTCACTACATTTTCACATCCTTTCAATCATTAATTCTTGAGCCAGGCTTCTGTGACTCAGAGGAGGCCTGAGAGACTGCAGCTTTTCTACAAACAAGAGGCAAACAAAGGACATGGAGGGAGGGGGTCTGTCCCGGGAAGGCTCCATAGGGTCCTACTCAGTTACAATTCTATATATGAAAGTACTAATGGCTCAAAAGACACACACTAGTCCATGGTACCAGAAGCCTCCCCGTTAAGCTGGGCTTTCCCTTCAGCCTAGCACTAACTAATTTTTAGTAGAAATAAAATTTCATAGGGAGACGATAAGTAAAATTGCATGTGACTGGGGGTGCCACGGCCATGTGTCTCATCAAAATTATCCACAAAGTGTGATGATAGTTGTCATCATTTCAACTTTTACTCTTTTGTATCAGTCCACCTGTACACCCAGTCAGACTCTACCCAAGTTTTAGATCTTTTCTTCATGGAGATTTAGTGCTCTTATCTAATCTTACTTCTAAGGCACATTCTGTGTAGCTGTGTGTCCTAGTTCTTCATCTGTATAACTCAGACCCTGGTCTCAGATTCTTTTTTCCCCATAAGGGATACTGATTGCATAGATATGATACACCTTCCAACTTTGAGACAGTTCTAACTCTCCATGCCAACCACATGACATTCTAGCCAGTGCTGGCATAGTCGTGTCCTACTTTGGCTCTGAGTAGGGATAGAAAGTGCCATCTGGGAAGAGTAACTGCCCTTCTCCATGTGCCAGACTTGCCAGGAAGCCGCTGACCACGTGTGCTTGAGGACAAGCTCCTCTCTCTTTTGTGGCACCAAGCAGAGTGTCCAGGCCACAGCCTGGTTGTTCAGCCAGAGGTCCTGTTCCCACCAGGGGGAGCAGAAGGGGACAGGAATCCTGATGGCAGTAAGTCTACAGGTGGAGCTTATTCCTTGATGAATACCTTTGTGATTCTTTTAAACTCTCTGCTGATTTGGTTTGGTCTTTAGTATGTGGACTCTGGTGTCTCAGAGTCTGGCCTTTTATTAAGTGACTGCAGGGCTAATGTTGACATTGTCTGATGTGAAGTATGCCAGGCTTTCCTCAGAGACTGCTGAGGCAGTGATGCACTATTCCACCAGATTTATTCAGCTTCTGAAAGTTTATATGTTTTTAATTGAGGTATAATTGACATATAACATTATATCAATTTCAAGTGTACAACATGATTCAATATTTGTATATATTGAAAAATGACCACCACCATAAGTCTTTAGTATCTCTCACCATACATAGTTACAATTTGTTTCCTTGTGATAAGGATTTTTAAGATCTATTCCCTTAATAACTTTCCAATTTGCAGTACAATATTATTAACTATAGTCACCATGCTGTACATTACATCCTCATGACTTATTTATTCTATAACTGGAAGTTTGTACCTTTTGACCCCCTTCACTCATTTTGCCCACTCCCACCCCCCTCCTCTGGCAACCACCAGCCTGTTTTCTGGATCTACGAGCTTGGGTTTTTCTGAAGGTGTATTTTTAATATTAACAGATGGACTGGATGAACCAATTATGGTACTTGTATCTGATGGAATATCAAGAGCCCATTAGAAAGGATGGTGTAGCGCTAAGTTTACTGACCTGGAAAGATTCTCATGACACAATAACAGGTGCAAAATTATTCCCCTTATGTAAAATTTCAGTATTTATATTTCTATACATTTATATGTGTAGACAGGTGTCTAGAGGGTTGTTTATAATTTAACTCCGGTCATCTCTGGGTGGTAGATTTTGATATGACTTACACAATTTTTTTTTCCTATTTTAACTATGTGAGGTGTTGGATGTGTTGGCTTACTTCGTCATGGTATTCATTTTGCAATATATACATATATCAAATCATTACGTTGTATGCATTAAACTTACACAATGTTATCTGTCAATTATACCTCAAAAATGCCAGAAAAATATTTTTTTTCCTAATAGTTGTGTATGTGTGTGTGGGGGGGTGTAATTTAAAAATTTTTTTGGAGTGAGAAAGTCTTATTTTTTGTAGCAGGAGAAAATAAAGCTAACTTCGTTTTGAGAAAAGATGTCCTCTGGGTTTTTTTGAGCCGCTTTGCAATTTCATCCTCTTGAGCAGTATCAGAAAACATTGACAAAGTGTTTATTTGTGACTGAGACATTTTTTGACACTAGGAAAAGAGTCATTTAGATGAACCTTAATCCTGTCCTTCCATAGCAAAATCAAGCAGGAACATAAAAGATGTTCTGACAACCAAGTAAAAATAAACTCATGTATTCAACAGAGATGAATAGTCAATGTTTCCCTAATCTCTATTGCCTGTTTCATTTTCAAGTCTATGAAGACACCAGTCAGAACCAATTTACATGTACAGGATATGGATATGAAATTTTGAGTTGCTCAGATACAGTTGCCACAGGGATCTGGGAATTCCAAAGGTAGGCAAGATCTGTAAGGTCATTTAATTCAACTGTCCCCCTAGTATATGATTCCTTTCCTGCATGTAGCTCTCATATCGAATGAGAAGCCAGCAAGTTTCTGATCATTTACAGTCTGCCAGAGCTCTCAAGAGAAAAGAACAGGCTTCTTAATCTCCCTGAGAATATGCTTGGAAAGCAGTTAATGGCATTGCCAGTTGTTCTCGGGTGAATTCTCACAGCTGTACGTCAGGGACAGTGGAGGGATGGTGGGAAGCAGGGAGAAGGGGGTCTTCAGAATTTCTTAGAGCATCATTGGAGTGAGAAGAATGATGTGACTATGGGATTTAGTGCATTTTCCAGTGATCGATTATGCGTAAATGATGTTAGAATTAGGGAAAAAGGGGAAGCCAGACAGGAAAGGAACAGAAATATTTACGGAACAAAGAAGAATACACAGAGGTAAGCATTGCATCTAGAAGTTGGAATGACGGGAAAGAGGAGAAGATGGAGTAAAGGTAACATTAGATAGAGAAGGGAAACTCACTGACTTTTAAAAGGCCAACACTGTGACGTTTAAACAGCAACACACTGATTTTCTTTGACAGAGAAAGTTCAGGAGTCACAGATCCAGAAGCACATTATCTTCCATATTCATATAACATGTTCACTTACTACTTGGTCAGAAAGATCTTTTTCATTTTGTCCAGAGATGTAATTGTCTGAAAGGAAAAACAGAACCAAAATAAGGACCTTAACCTGGGACTCCTGAAGCGTATATGGATAGAATTCAGATGTCCATGAGCTCGGATGGGGAGAAACCCTTCATTTTTACTATTCTCTAGCTCAAGTTGATGTTTCCTTCAATTATGAATGTTGACAGAAACCTCAGCATAGTGTTAGGAGCACCTGTGACTTTGTCATCAATGAAACAGATACTTTTGTATCACATTAGAGTTTCTGCAGAAATGTTGTTTTTGCTCATCACTTACCTCAAAATTATGATAGGTATCTGCCCAATTCTGTTATTTAGTGGGTTAATAAATAAGCACATACATGACTATATTACAAATGCATTTGTTTAAACATTTTGATAAGTATATTTCAGTGTAACTGATTTCCTTTGTGTTGTTCCGTATTTTATTTTATGCACGTAAACACATTATCTGAGAAGTGTTCCACAGACTTCAGCAGGTGAGATTCCCCCCTTAGACGCAGAAAGAGCATTCTATCTAAGACAACCCACTTGCTCCGAGGGCACGTGAGCCCACCCCTGTCCAAGGAAATGCTTAAAGCTTCTTGTATTTCTTCTTTGATGTGACTAAGGTAAGCATCCTACAGGCAACCCGGGGCCTGAATCCTGCAAGCAATACAGGTGTGCAAGAAAGGAGGGATTCCACTCTTCCTGTCAAAGGGGCTTGCTTCCCTAGTTTTATTTATAAATTTTAGAGGTAACACAAATTGATGAGATTCCTCTGAAAAATTGAAACATACCCAAATAAAATATTATTATGTTTATAATTATGTTCATAAAGGAAACAGATGTATAGAAATGACACTTAGGACACCTGCCCTGGGTCAGGGGTGACTTAAACTGTTCGCCGAGTTGACAAACACTCATTTCAATGCTCATGTCCTCAGTGTACCCATCTTTTCAGTAGGTGTATTGGTCCCAAACCCAGTTGGAATCAGGAAAGCTTAAGCATGAAGATACAAACATCCATTTGCTTAAAGCAATTGTACTTTCCTACATCGTCTGCGCCATCTTGTACATGCAACGCTCTTATGACTATTCCGTCCAAATGGGCAGACGGCAATGAGGGTGAAAAAATAGGAAAGCTCCAGAGCTCTGGTGTTTGTGTGTTTCCAACAAAGGACGCACCTACCCAACTCTGTGTCTCTCAAGCAGCTACACTGTGGAGCTTCTAGCAGATGGCTCTGCCACGTCAGGCCCACAGCTGTGTGTTTCTGGCACAAGAATAATGTTTGAATTCTGTACAGAAATTTTGTAAGATATGTTTCTTGTTGCCTTTTCATGAATTTTATTTGGTAATTTTTTCAAACCATAAAGAGTCTGGAGACCATATTGAGAAAATGCTGGCAGGAGAAAGCTATTTGTTAGCCAGCCAGATTTATTTAAAGAGGATCAATCGCATATAATGCCTGGAAGAGAGGCAGCCATTGGCACCCATTGTGCATCCCAAAAACTCAGAGCTTGAACTGCAGCCACTCGGTGTTTCCTCTCCTGCTCTCTTGCAATTAAAATTCTTACCAAGCCAGGTAGGGAAGAACATTTCTGTAGGAAACTCAGAGGAGGCTAGAACTTAAGTGTCTAGGGCAGTGGTCCCCAAACTTTTTGGTACCAGGGACCGGTTTCATGGAAGGCAGTTTTTTCCACGGATGGGGGGGTTTGCGGGGCGGGATGGTTCAGGCGGTAATGCGAGCGATGGGGAGCGTTGGGGAGCGTCAGATGAAGCTTCCCTCGCCCACCGGCCGCTCACCTCCTGCTGTGCGGTCCAGTTCCTAACAGGCTGCGGACCAGTACCAGTCTGAGGCCAGGGTGGGTTGGGGACCCCTCGTCTAGAGCACTCAGTCTCTGAGTATATCCAACACATATCATTTCAAACTGAGGAAGAAAAAAAGTAGAAAGCACAGAATTTTTTGATCTAATAAGGTACAATGTTGCCTGACTTTATAGAAGTGGCACCACGTCATTTCTGGGTCCATTATGAAGGACTTCTGCCATCTTTATTCTAGGAGCATCCTGGATAAAAGTATAGGACAGTTCCTATGTTCCCTGTACCCTGGATCCCTACAGGGAAGTTTAAACCTTGCACATGGGGTGTGTGTGTGTATCTGTATGTGACCGACCCCAATTTTGTTTCAGCTGGGGAATTACTGACTTTTCCAAGCTAACCCAGCAAGTCAGAGTAAACCAGACGTAAGACACAGGCCTCTCTAATTCCAACCACATGTATAATTCAGCAGGACCCACTGATATATTGAAAGAATACTGAACTGGCCACTTTCTTTCAAACAGAGATACAAACCACTGTGTGGGTTTTAAGACTTTTTTTTGTTTTTAAAGAAAATGCACACTTTCTCTCAAACCCTGTCATTTCTGCTAGTTCCCTTAATCCTAAATTTTGTGTCTGAAATAAATTTAGGGTAGTTTCCACTATGTTGTTGAAAGGCCCCTGGGACTGCTACTGTTATCAGAGAAAGGGGTCCAGTGCCATTCAGGGTGTTATTCAATAGTGTGTCAGGCTGTCTGCAGCTGGCAGGTGGCACTCCGGGCAGTTCACAGGACCCATTCTTCTGATTGACAGTACCCTGTACCCCGGGTCAGTGCTTCAGCAGCTGTGCATGGGAGCAGATTCCTCTGCCTCCCATTTGATGGATAAACCAGAAGAATCTGGCAGTGAGATCCATATTAATGGCAGTGGGCAGCTTTCCCTTTCATGATTTTCTTGCTTTTTCATTTTGTTTGAGATTGAATTTGAAAGTGAACTTTGTTCCACCCTGTAGCCTATGGCAGCGAGCAAATGAGATGAAACTACACAGAGACATAGCATGCATACTGCACACACCAAAAGCAGATGTATGAAAAATGGAAATGACAAGGGTGGTTGGGTTTCTTTTTATAGGAACTGAGCTTCCCCCAAAGAGTTTTTGAGGGAGACTGTGTGGAGGAGAATGTGCTGGAGTTTTAGTAATCCTACACAACCAGCTTTCCTGGAGAAAAATGAAAGCGAGCTCTGAAGTACCCAAGCAGACTTGAAGGGCAAGGAAGGAAAAACCATGTTGGCAACCACGACTCAAATGCCCACGTTCGCTGGGTGCAGTGTTTTGTTTTGCTAGGAATCCATAGGCTTTGTGGACTCAGTGTTAGAATAGAAATCCAAAATCGCTAGTGATAACTGTCTGAACAAGAACAGAAGTCACCTGATACATCTCCATCCTCATCCCCATCCCGTTCCACCCAGATTCCACGGCCAGGGAGGCAACTTTGGGGGCAGAAGTAGGCAAGGTACATTTTGTTTGTAATGAAATTCACTATAAAATATTCCCATCCTTCTCATGATCTTACATTCCTGCTACTTCTTTTGAGATATTTTCTTCCATTCTGTGGCTTGTCTTCTTATTCTCTTGACACTGTCTTTCACAGAGCAGAAGTTTTTAATTTTGATCAAATTCAGCTTATCAATTATTTCTTCCATGGAGAGTGCCCTTGATGTTGTATCTAAAAAGTCATCACCACACCCAAAGTCATCTAGGTTTTCTGTGGTATCTTCTAGGAGTTTTATAATTTTGCATTTTACATTTACATCCATTTTGAGTTAATTTTTGTGATAGCTGTAAGGTCTGTATCTAGATCCTTTTTTTTTTTTTTGCGGTACGCGGGCCTCTCGCTGTTGTGTCCTCTCCCATTGCAGAGCACAGGCTCCGGACGCGCAGGCTCAGCGGCCATGGCTCACGGGCCTACCCGCTCTGCGGCATGTGGGATCTTCCTGGACCGGGGCACGAACCCGTGTCCCCTGCATCGGCAGGCGGACTCTCAACCACTGTGCCACCAGGGAAACCCTAGATCCATTTTTTTTTTTTTAATGTAGATGTCCAGTTATCCCCGCATCATTTGTTAAAAAGACTATCTTTTCTCCATTGTATTGCCTTTGTTAAAGATCAGTAGACTGTACTTATGTGGGTCTATTTCTGAGAGCTGTATTCTGTTCCGTTGATCTACTGATATATTCTTTTGCCAATACCACCCTGTCTTGATTATTGTAGCTTTGTAGTAAGTCTTGTCATCAGATCGTGTCAGACTTCCAACTTTGTTCTTCTTCAATATTGTGTTGGCTTTTCAGGGTCTTTTACCTTCCATATCAACTTTGGAATCAGTTTGTCGATATTCACAAAATAACTTGTTAGGAATAGTCTTGCTACTTCTTTAACCTGGAATGTCTCACAATGACATAGCTTAGAGTATTTTTTTTAATGAATTCTAATGTCCAGCTCTCCCCCTAAAGGATTCTGTTGTAATTAGGCTGGGATGGGTGGGCTCACCAGTACTGTTTAAAGATTACCATAGGGATTCTAAGATATCACCAGGGTTGAAGATCACTGCACTTATTTTCATCATTATTTTAACAACGGTAATGCCAATACATTTCCTAAAATTTGTTTGGAAAGGCATGGCTTTGGTAGAATGTTCTCAGGAGGTGTGCCTTCTGTCTATATCTGCATCGCTACGCAGTTTCCAGATTTTCCTTATTTCCTGTGGCCACCACTCTGCAGTGAGATGCCTGGCCTGCCTCAGACAAAATCTTGGAGCAGGAAAATTTTTTCTTATGATGTGGAGTCCACATTCTCCCCTTTTACCTTTCACAACAATTTTTAAAGGAAAAATTTTATAAAATTTTTATAAATTTAAAGGAAAAATTCTCATAGAAAGCTTCAGTTATGACCTTATTTTAACATTTCAGTCAGTTACTAGATATCAAATGCTGATAACATCTGCACTCAGAACCCTTGCTGTGTCCATATTTCCTCTGCTCCTGCCCTGCCAGCCTTTCTCCTTTCCTCTTTCTCCCTTTCCCTGTAGTCTCTTCTTTCACGTCTCTTTCTTCCTCTTATCCTTCTCTTCTCCATTGTTCTGTCCTCTCTCTCGGGTCACCTGTCTGCTTTTACACCCTTCCATAGATTTCTTTCCTCATCTGTTTTGCTACTATCATCTTTCCACCTTACCTTCATCTACATTTCTTGGCCCAAGATGCTGTTCTCAGTGAGGCTTCAAGCAGGCAGTTTAACTTGCTAATTTACTCTAATTGGGAGAGGAGGGCAGATTTGAATGAATTAAACTCTGACTTAATCACAGACAGAGGCCATGTATGGACTGTACACGGGGTTGGCCACCTACTTGTGATGTGGCCTTGGAGAGATTGTTCAGCCACTCTGTGCCTCAGTTTCCCCATCAGTAAAACAGGGATCTGGCAGCGTCTGCCTCATGAGGCTTGTTGTATCGATCAAGTTAATGTGTGTTTCATTCTCCTGTACTTGGCACACAGTAAGTGCTCATTAAACGTTAGATATGAGTATTAGTGCCCCTTGTAAGGTTTGAGAGTAACCCTCCTGATAGGAAGGAAAAAGACTGCATTCACAAACAGATGAGAACAATTTATAATTTACACACCTGTTGGATGCCATTACTATTCTATTGTGTAAGCCAACCTTTCCCTTGCTAACACTACTAATTTGCTTATAAATTCTTGTGTTCATAACCCAGGATGAGTTTCCATTTGAACAGGTTTTTAGAGTATAGCTATTCTCATGTGTCCACCATGAAATGAAGCAGCTGAAATTTCTCAATCTGGGTGTGACTAGTCTGTGCACCATATAATCCTGAACAATAGATGCTCTGTCTAGTTCTCTCCTGTCTGCAGGACAGTGCTGCAAGAAATGCACAAGAAAGGAAAGAAATATGGTTTTGTGCTATTTTGGCTATTGACAAGCAGGAAAAAGACAGGTGGGGTTGCAGCTGAATCATTGGTTCTTTGGTCTATGTTTAGGTAAGAGTATATCCCATCACCTTTTCCAAACTTAATAGTATTTTGTTACATGAAAAAATAACACCTGTTACAAAATCCCTAACCACAGAAAGGAAACATTAACCAAAGGGCAGAGGGGAGGAGAGTTGATTGTGGGCATTCTCCTTCCCTATTCAGTTCAGTGAGTTTTCACTAAGAGCTACAGAGATTCTCCTAGAACCCTGCTCTCCACTCTCATAGCACCTCCTCACCACCCAACAGGGTGCACCTCCCAACTGCACCCCGAACCTCTGGATTCCATGAAACCTTAAGGTGCTGAGGGCCCAGGAGCAGTAATATCTTCCTCCTCTTCCACCCCCTTCTTCCCCAAGTGAAGGACTCACCAGGCACATGGTAAAATAGGGGGAAATTTGGAGTTTTACGGTGAGATGGGGACTGTTTGGGGTGCCTATCCTTTCCTGCAAAAACATGTATATTCTCACAAAAACATTTATTAGGAATCCCCTTCTTTGGCTATAGGACTAGCTCAGGTGAGATATTGGTAATCATCTAATCTAAGATATAAGTAGGGGACCAACCATTTTGGTTGGCCCAGGACTGAGAGATTTCCTGGAACATGTGAAGTTCATTGCTAAAACAGAGATAGTCCTGGGCCCCTTGGGGTGGTTGGTTATCCTAGAAATAAGAACTACATACTGGAGAGAATTATTTCACTTAGCTATGAAAAAAAAAAAAGATCCCCATGTTAATAGATACATAAAGGTGAAATGTACTCTAGGGTATATAAAATGTTTGCTAATTTCCACTGTAGCCTATGTTCATTCAGATCTCCTCTAAAACCTTGCTCCGCTTCCCATCCCTATACAAACAAGTCCTCAGCTTAGCAAGTAAAACTTCCACTTCTATGTTGAAGGGTGTTGTGTTAGTTATCTATTGTTGCATAACAGATTACTCCAAAAATTTAGTGGCTTAAAAGAGTAATAATTATTGATTACCCCATGGTTTCAGTTGGTCTGGGAATTCAGACAGTGCACAGCAAGGAAGGCTTATATCTGTTTCACGTGTCTGGGGCCTCATCGGGAAGACTCACAGTCCGGAGGACTGAAGTCATATGAAAGCTTGGCAGAGGATGAAAGATCTCCTAAGCTGGCTCAGTCCTGTGGCCTCTCCATAGGGCTACTTGAGTGTCCTCACAACATGGCAGCTTGCTTCCCCCTATAGCTAGTTACCTGAGCAAACATGGTACAAAAGAGAGTGCATTTTATGACTTAGCTTTGGAATCCACACGCCATCACTTTCACTGCATTCGAATCATTAGAAATGAGTCACTAGGTGCAGCCCACATTTAAGGGGAGAAGTCAGCGCTACTTTATGAAGGGAGAAGTGTCAAATTTATGGACAAATTTTAACACCACCAGTAATTTGTAGTGAACAAATTACCTTGAGCATAAAACATTGGTGGTGGTATGAGGATGCCAAAAAACTTCCTGAAATGCTGGCTTCCAGTTTAAAAGTAATAATAATACAATATTTTACAATAATGGAGTACTTATATTCCAGACATTGCTGTAAACACCTCACCTGCATTCTCCTGTTTAAAATGCACAGCAAACTCATGAGCTGGTACTCTGATTATTTCTGTTTGCTGATGAAACTGAGGCCACAGAGAGGTTAAGTAATTTCCCTTAGGCCACACAGTAAGGGCTAGAGCTGGGATTCAAACACACAACAAGCCAGCTTCAGAACCCCTTTGCTATATGTGATCACCTTACAGTGACTTTTCTTTAAAATCTAAGAAAACAAGGTTTGCGATTTTGTTTTATTAGATTATTTCATGGCTGTTAGTCTAGTGGTATTTATAAAAATTCTATCCTCCATACTGCTTCTATTTTATTTTATGTCAGACAACTTTGGTCATAGTAAGAAATTACATTTTGAAAGGAATAATCTAGAGTTTGCAAGTTATCCAAAACCTTTTGGGAATGGGGAAGACTGCCCTGTCCCTCACAAATGATAGTTTTGTGAGCATTAGGAAATAATGAATGAAAGAATTATGAAATCTGTAACACTCTCTAGAGTTAATATATGCTAACCGTATAAGATGGCATCTTTATTTTCTTTTCTATGTTTCTGCCTCGCAACCTGAACCAAAACAGAATGACATTAGGGTAATTTGGAGAGTCACTATCAATTTGGATTCAGCTCATGAAGACTCCTGGGGTTTTCTCTACTGCATGTTTTTCTAGAGTAATTTTTTTTTTCACCTGCTTCCCAGGGTCCTATGAACTTACCAGGTAAATGTCAGTGAGACCAAGAAAGCCCGAAGGTACTTAATGTTTATAGGTGAGTGAGCCCCCATCAAAGGGCTCACAGCCTCCCTCACCAAGGCGTGTTATTGTACACAACTGGCTGTGGCTGGAAGCTGCAATGGCTGATGAGAACCAGCCATCTAGATTTGCATCATAGAACCACCCGAAACCTAAAGATGAACATGGGCATGAGGGAGTTAATTAGGTACAAAAGAAAATCACAGTTTCAGGGGAGAACTGGCCGAACAGACCAACCATGCAAACTGTGTATTTTATTTAACAAATCCATAGCACTTACTATGTGCCAGGAACTATTTTAAATGCTTTTCAAATATTGACTTAATTATCATCATGACAGCCTCGTGAAGTCACGGCTATTTATGGGTGTTATTTTATAGATGGAAATTTATTCAAAAGCCCAGAGCAGTTAAGTTACTTGCCCAAGGTCACAAGACTCATGAGCACTGGGGCTGAGATTCTCATCTGGGGAATTTGACTCCCGAATACCTGTGTGCATCCACTCTGCAATGTTTCCCCATAATTTGCCTGAGAGATGGGTCTGTTGCAGAGGATCCCATCACCACTGATCTCACAATAAAAGCCATACTCTCAATCCGAATGTATAGGTAGGCATTTCCCATAGAGAAATAGGGAGAAAAAAAATACTCTTTAGTTAACCAAATGTCAGTAGCTAAAAACTCTAGCCCGAATTGATATATTGCAGCACGCTGTCTGATATTTCCCAGATGTGTGGGTATAATATTAGAAGAGCATTTAATGTAATAATCCTTTTGGCATTCAAGTAGGGGTGAAAGGAACTCTTTAAGGCTGTGTAAACAGTGCACACAGGTGTTAGAAAAACAGCTGTGAAGAAAGGCCAGGTTTTTTCAGAGAGAGAAGTGATACAATAAAAGGGCTCTAACCTTATGTTTCTAGGCTTATGACCTTTGTTTCATTAGATGCACCTTTAACTGTGATAAACATCCACTTAAATGAATATCATTTCCTTACAATTACCGAAGGGTCATACATAATACACTAAGTTCCCCTGGCAGCCTATGTGTTAGTCATGCATATTTCATGAGCGGTTTTATTCCCCAAGTCACTTTCAAGCAATGCTCAATCCCATGGCTTTGGTGCCTAGGAAATAAAGGTCTTGTGCGTAAAGAGATCTCAGAGCAATTATTGTAGCTCTGCACTCTATCAAGGAGTGCATCCGAATGACCTGCCTGCAACATCTGACCAGCACATTATCAATTTTCTTCTTAATATACATGATTCCTCTTATTTATCAGTGGATCTGGGAAATGTGTTCTTCTGATTTTATTTGTGCAATGTAAATTGTTTGCATGATACTGAGTGATATAAGGCGATCGGCCCTAAAGAGAATACTTGTAGCTAGCTAATGAATGTAAATAGAAAAAAAAAAAAGCCTTGTCCTCATGCCTACAACAAGCTCAATACTTGCGGAGCAGCAAAAAATAGATCACGGTCCACGGAGCGTGGTCAGGCAATCTGAGTGGGTCTACATCTGTTTGTACAATGTGATGTTTTCCCCAGCTGCATCAGCTGGTGGGAAATAAAGGGTTGGAA
The DNA here is from genome assembly GCF_059928025.1 of Delphinapterus leucas. Lineage (NCBI taxonomy): Eukaryota > Metazoa > Chordata > Mammalia > Artiodactyla > Monodontidae > Delphinapterus > Delphinapterus leucas. Next base: position 104,087,466 of record NC_143131.1, on the reverse strand, counting down.
TGATAATAAGCAGAAAGGAAGTTTGCAGTAACAGTGAAATATAAGCCTCTTTATAGTCTCAGTATCTTTTGTGGGCAATTTTCCTTTTTCTCTTTTCAAGACTACTGAGTTCATCAAGACAGCTTCATCTTTTTCCCATCTCCCACCACACTTGGAATGTGATCGAAGAAACGTGAATCTCATCTGCCAGCTTTTTGCAAGTCGACTTGCTGAGTTAGATAAAACTACGTACAATTTACTTTTAAAAGATTTTGCCTTTGGAAACATTACCCATGCAGAAAGTAGCTTCCTGGTCTTTTGCCCCTGAAAAGTGCCACCCCCCGCCACCATCTGCCATATTTCATTTACTTTCAAATGATAAGATCTGGGCCAGGTTAGGGTCAAGTTATTTTAATCATACCTGTTGGTTCAACATCCTACCTTCCCACTCCATCCTGCCCCAAACAGGTTTGGGGTGAAGCCTTTGTTCTGCATTTTCCAAGGTTCCGTAGGGGTGGGAGTGACAGTAAGCGGAGAGAAAGAGAGAGGTTTCCTCTGAAACCAGCTAAATTAATATTTATGTTGTTAAAATATTACAGAAGCCACAGAATATTCTTAATCTAAAAAGGTTATAATTATCTTTAAAATGGTGGCAGCCATTGAAATGTAAATCCTAACGCTGGGGAGAGGGCTCGTGTTCCTGGTGCCTGGGGCTGCCTGCCCGGCTGCCACAGCTGCAATTGATCATTCCGAATCAAAGGGAGAGGGAGACATCTCTGGTGGCACAACCCGGGGCGGGAAGCGAACAGAGAAAGATGCTCTGTTCTTTGGGTCTGTTATCAAAAAATGAGCCCGAATGCGTTTCAAATCTCTCTTCTGTTGAATTTGCAGCCCTTCAAAGCTCACCCACGGTAAATAAAGTTTTCAACACCCACAGACTCTAAAAGATTCATTGAAAATTCCTCTGAATTAAGCAGCCTCTCTCTCTCCTTTCTTCCCTCCCTGTCTCTCTCCCTCTCTCTTTACCAAGGCCAGCACAGTTTGAAACAAATGTGAATGAGATGATGAAATACAAGGCATATTTAAACTACTTTAATGCTTTCATTAATAGTATAGTTATTTTTTGGCCCACACTGCTAAAAAGTGAATGTGCTGGTTCCATTGTTAAAGAAGGCCCCCTGGTCTAAGAAGAGAATAAGACGGCAAGGAAGAGAAAACGGGTGATAGCACAGGGATCAGAAGTGTCAATCCCATGTGTCAAGCTGAGTCACAAGGCCGAGGCTTCAGGAGTTCACCAACAAATGATAGGAGACAACTGGAGTCTTCCCTAGGCCCTGAATATTACTAACTGTGTAGACATTTCTCAAGGTCCATTAAATTCTATTTGACGTACATTAAAAAAGATTTAATCACAGATGCCACTCAGCTAACTAACCCATTAATCTAGCTGTTTTTCCTAAGAAAATTGTATTTAGAAAGGTCTTTTTTTCTCAATTTAATTTAGTCATCCTTTTAAATTTCATGTATTTATCATGTAAATGTGCCTTATTTGCAAAAGAAAAGCACAGGATTCAATGAAATAAATAGTTATTTCATTAAAATGGATACAAAAAACCCTGTGATTAGGGTAATTAATTTGCACACTAAAAGCTATCTTCCTGGTTCAGATCATTAATATTGATGGCCTTCGATTTTGTTCTCAGTAACGTTCCTTGAAATATACTCAGGACCGGCACCAGGGCCGAAAGAGCAGCCATCGGAACACGGTAAAAATGAGGCATCAGTGAGCGTTTGGGGCCACCACCCTTCCCTCTCCTTCAGCCAGTAAATAGCACACAACTTGGAGACCTGTGTCCTGAAATAAACTGGGCTAGTTCCGTCTGAATAGGCTGGTGTGGTTTATCTTATCTCAAATGTCAGTTATTGATGCCTGGCACTTACTGACGTGTCTTCTTCTGGAGGAGGAAAAGACATTTAAATTGCAAAATAACATTACAGGAGATTATGTCTGGGTACCACATACTGTTATGCACAGTACTGCCAGATAACAAGGCAAAGTCTGTCAATATACCTTTCTCTCTGGTTAGATTTTCATCTGCATATTATGCAAATGGCTTGGAGCACGTTGCCACTTTGATAGCTCTCTGCCACAAGTTTGAGTCAAGGCACATATTTTGTTTCTGTTCTGTTCAGCAGATGTATTCCATCAAAGACCTTCTAGGAAAGGTGTCATATCAACGTGCACTCTCAAATGCTGCTGTAGGCTGCCCGCATGTGAAAATCGAATCCTGGAACAATTTGAGATTGCCTCAGCTAGCTGTGTCAGCATGCTCAACGTTCCTGGTGACAGGAAACGAATTCACATTCTGCACGAGATACGTGTGAGAGCAAACAGAATCCTAGTGCAATACAGGAGCCATTTGGTATTTAAGTTGCGTTTCAGGCTTGGCTGACAGGGATGTTGCTAATGCTTTCTAATTACAGATAGGAATGTGATTCGTGAGATTGGTTTTCGTTTTTTTTCCAACTGCTGCTTTTTATTTCTTTATTTTCTGACACACTGCACTTGAAGTTCCCCTTCCAAGTTGCCCAGAGTTAGCCTCTGCTACCTTGACACTTACTTTAGACCACTCTAACTCTTCCAAATGTAAGGACTCCAGAACAGAGGTGTTTAACGAGCTCCTTTGTTGTTCTGGTGTCTGAAGAGCTTGGGTGAGCATTTTAACACTTATATTGAGTGCACGTTCTGTGGCAGTTTCTGTCCCACCTCACATCTTGAGAGTGGGAGCTCCATCTCTGGTCCTGCACTCTCCTTGCCTTTTAAACTGTTTTCGAGCTCTTAGTTCTATAGTTTGAACAGCAAGAAAATGATTCAGATACAGCTTCAGAGATATCTGTATGTTCTGTGCCAAATAAAACAACAACAAAAAACTAGTCATAACTCTCTGAACAAAAAAAAAAAAAAAAAAGGAGGGTGGAGGTGGGAAGGGAACAAAATGGAAGGTTCCTAAATCGACTGCTAAACTCCTCACAGGGGCTTCTTTGCCCATCTTGTTTTGTGCAGTGCTTCCAGTGGGGCTCTCTAGGTGCTGTGGAATAAGACAGGGCACTGCTGCAGAAGGCAACGTGCTAATTAAAAAGAGGAACACACCACAAATCTGCTCGTTATTATTCATGGCAAGTGTGCAGCAAATCACTTAGCTGTTTGCTTTTAAAATAAAAGCTTTTTTTTCCCACCCCATTTTTCCTTTCCTTTCTTTTTTTTCTTTCCTTTTCTCTTTTGTTTCTTTTCGCCCCACACCGCTTGTTTAAAAAGACATACATGGTCTCAAAGACTTTTTCTAAAGAATGACATTGAAAAGACATTGCCCCAAGGTTTGGTACAGCAAAAGCCTGGATCATTTGTACTGTTTAATGTCATGCCTTCCCACCCCCTTTTTTTAAAAACAGCTATTCACCCATTACAATATGCTTTCTATGATATGCTTCCTTTAGCCGGCTCCAGATTAACAAGTAGGTGAGATGAGTAAGGAGTATTATTCCAGGGTTTTTTTGGTTTTCTGTTTTTAAGCATTAAGAAGGAAAGGTAATAAAAAAAAGTGGTTTTCTGTAACCCAGATACCCAAATGCTGACATTGGAAAGCATTTGTTGCCTGATTGTTAAGTCATGTTCACATTTATTAAGATGCCAGCCACTACATGAAGGAGAAATATCATTATTTTAGAAGCAACACATCATTCAACACTCCCTCCCCCAAACAAAATCTAAATTCAAACCCCATAAACTTGGACTTCAGGATTCCAGTACCTTACAGGAGGCAAACATAGCATAATGGACAATGGCTTTTGTTAACAAACACTACCCTTCTGTAGTTGCCTTTCTGAAACATATCACCATTTAAAGGAAGTTGTTATGATGATTATTTCAGATTTATATAATCCTTTTCTTCTAAGGCATCTAAGAAGCTTATAAATGATCAGTCCACCCACACACTTCATCACTGTCCCTGGTGTTGGGATTCTTATTTTCCAAGTGTGGTGGCTCAAGATTATAAGGGTTACACGGCTTCTTCAAGAAGAACAGAGGAATAAGAATCCTCAAATAACTACTTGTTCCATTAGATTTTGGGGACTTGGGAAGCAATTTCAATATTGTGTTTATTTCAGGCAAGGATGCTTAAATAAAATATACAAGATCTTTTGGATGGTAATTCAGTTTGCTGGATGAAAGATCCACTGGTAGTTATGAGGTTACCGTCTAGACTCACAAAAAGTATCCAACTTTGACTCAAAAAGGGTATTTTTATATAGAAAGATAAAGCTGAGCTGTTAGGCATTGGAATTCTCCAGCCATTCACAAATGGGCTGCATTACTTGAGGCTATGGTTCTATGTTCCTGCTGGGATGACTTCATTCCAGCTGCTGCAGTGTCCGGCTGACCCCTACTTTTTACAACAAAGTTGTGGTACAGTATGTTTGGTAGACTGGCTGGATTGCATGAATTTTTTTTTAGCAATTTTGTCCTACTCCTTGATGTTATTCAGTAGGATACATGGGTTACACAAGGAACTGGGTAAGATGGTAGTTATAGCTCCAAAGGGCTTTGGAGGTTTCACAGCTTTTATCTATTTATTTGGAACCAGAGTATGCTGCTGTGTTAATAACATCCTGATTGGTTGAACAATTGAGGAAATCTCCATTTTAAAGCAAGTGCTTGTTTATTCTCTCAGCTCTTGATTAGTTGCCGAGGGATAAAATCTTCATTCTAGCGAATATCTTATTTTTCCTTGTTATGGGCTGAAGCATGCTCCCCCCCACCCCAATAATTCATATATTGAAGTCCTAACCCCTGTTGCATCAAAATGTGACTGTATGGAGACAGAGCCTTTCTTTAAAGAGGTGATTCAGTTAAAATAAGGCTGTTAGGATTGACCTTAATCGAATAAGATTGGTGTCCTTATAAAAAGAGAAAATATGGACACACAGAGACACACTAAAGATCTGTCCACGCAGAGGAAAGGCCATGTGAAGAGGCAGCAAGAGTTTGGCCATCTGTAAGCCAAGGAGAATGGCCTCAGAGGAAACCAACCCTGCCAGCACCTGGATCTTGGACTTCCAACCTCTTGCGCTATAAGAAAATAAATTTCTATTGTTTAAGCCACCCAGTCTGTGGTATTTTATGATGGCAGCCCTAGCAAATTGATACATCTTTCTTGGATGATATGGGCTGCATTTTGTTTGATTGAACTAGATCTCCGTTAAAATTAAAATCTTAATTGGATACTGATGAGTAATCCATACAGTTCACCACGCCTCACAAATGGCCATCAATATTAATTTTAGTTTGATAAATGAGAAAACTGCTTCTGTGATGCTAATCGTCAAATGTACCTTTATTTTATTGGCTACAATACCCTTCTAATTTTCTTCTTGGCAGTCTTATATTCAAGAGGATTTACAAAGCCATTTTGATTTTTAAAAATGAGGCATGTGGGCTTCCCTGGTGGCGCAGTGGTTGAGAGTCCGCCTGCCGATGCAGGGGACACGGGTTCGTGCCCCAGTTGAGGAGGATCCCACATGCGGCGGAGCGGCTGTGCCCGTGAGCCGTGGCCTCTGAGCCTGCGCGTCCGGAGACTGTTGCTCCACAACGGGAGAGGCCACAACAGTGAGAGGCCCACGTACTGCAAAAAAAAGAAAACAAAAAAACAACAACAACAAAAAAATGAGGCATGTGTATATATTTTATTTTTCCTTAATTAACTCATGATAAACCCACGCAAATATGGTCACCTTATCTTTGACAAAGGAGGCAAGAATATACAATGGAGCTATAAAACTCTTAGAGGAAAACATAGGCAGAACACTCTATGACCTAAATCACAGCAAGATCCTTTTTGACCCACCTCCTAGAGAAATGGAAATAAAAACAAAAATAAACAAATGGGACCTAATGAAACTTAAAAGCTTTTGCAAGGCAAATGAAACCTTAATCAAGATGGAAAGACAACCCTCAGAATGGGAGAAAATATTTGCAAACAAAGCAACTGACAAAGGATTAATGTACAAGCAGCTCATGCAGCTCAATATCAAAAGAACCAAACAACCCAATCCAAAAATTGGCAGAAGACATAAACAGATATTTCTCCAAAGAAGACATACAGATGGCCAACAAATACATGAAAAGATGCTCAACATCACTAATCATTAGAGAAATGCAAATCAAAACCACAGTGAGGTATAATCTCACACCAGTCAGAATGGCCATCATCAAAAAAATCTACAAACAATAAATGCTGGAGAGGGTGTAGAGAAAAGGGAGCCCTCCTGCACTGTTGGTGGGAATGTAAATTGATACAGCCACTATGGAGAACAGTATGGAGGTTCCTTAAAAATAGAACTACCATATGACCCAGCAATCCCACTACTGGGCATATACCCTGAGAAAACCATAATGCAAAAAGAGACATGCACCACAATGTTCATTGCAGCTCTATTTACAATAGCCAGGACATGGAAGCAACCTAAATGTCCACCAACAGACGAATGGATAAGGAAGATGTGGCACATATATGCAATGGAATATTACTCAGCCATAAAAAGGAACGAAATTGAGTTATTTGTAGTGAGGTGGATGGATCTAGAGTCCGTTATACAGAGTGAAGTAAGTCAGAAAGAGAAAGACAAATACCGTATGCTAACATGTATATATGGAATCTAAAAAAGTGGCACTGATGAACCTAGTGGCAGGGCAGGAATAAAGATGCAGACATAGAGAATGGACTTGAGGACACAAGGGGAGAAGGGGAAGCTGGGGTGAAGTGAGAGAGTATCATTGCCATATACACGCTACCAAATGTAAAACAGATAGCTAGTGGGAAGCAGCCGCATAGCACGGGGAGATCAGCTCGGTGCTTTGTGACCACCCAGAGGGGTGGGATAGGGAGGGTTGGAGGGAGGCCCAAGAGGGAGGGGATATGGGGATATATGTATACATGTAGCTGATTCACTTTGTTGTACAGCACAAACTAATACAGCATTGTAAAGCAATTATACTCCAATAAAGATGTGAAAAAAAATGTCAAAAACACTCTTAATATACAGATGGAATTTACTCCATTAAACTGAAAAGGCTATAATCACTAGAGATGTAATAATAATACTGATCCTATTTTAATTTATAATTTTGATATTTTGTTTATCATGGATTTTTTGCATTAATTCTGCTCTTAAGAATATTTCATTAACTTTATTTTTTTTTTGATGACTGAGTTTTTTGTGTCTCTTAAATTTTGCTCCTGAGTGCCTCACTTGCCTCATCCCAGCCCTACTGCTGAATGTATAGACACAAGGATGTTTCCAGTCATATCCAGCCACTTCTTTTCTATTTCCACAGCCCATGCGTTCATTTCCCTGGACTTTCCACAGAATTTAGCCAAAGCATGGTTTAAAGATTAACTCTAAGAGCTAGGAAACACGTGGGTGTTATTTTACCACCTACAATGTTCCAAGAGATCTTTAAGTCATTTCATTTGTAGTTCTTGTAAAGAAGGAGATTATTGGCTGAACTTTTGACAGTTTCATAAGTGGGAAAAGTCCAAGATTAGCGTTATGATAAAGTTGGCATCAAAAGGGAAAAGGAGACTCTCCAGGGATAGGGGGTGGGTGGGGCAGGGAAGAGGTAAATTGAAAATGAAAAAGCACTAACAGAGAAAATCACTGTAAAGTTGAGAACTAAGCAGACACAGAATTCCTTCCTGTTCTAAATGTTGAGAAATGCTATGTAAATTACAGGAATAGCAATTGTTGTCAAGGGTGTGGAGTAACAGGAACCCTCATATTCTGCAGGTGGGAGTATAAATAGGGAAACACCTCTTTGATGAGAATTTTGGCAACATATATTAAGGTTTGAATTACACATGACCTGTGATTCAGAAATTCCACTCCTATGTACGAAGCCCAAAGTAATTCTTGCACTTGTGAACAGAGAGATATATAGAAATGTTCAGTGTAGCATTTATTGTAATAGCAACAAGATAAGAAAGAACCCAAATGCTACCCTTGGGGGATAGATAATAAATTATGGTATAGTCATAGAAGGAAAATGTACAGTAGGTAAAAATGAATGAATTAAATATAACTGTATGGATAAAGATAAATCTCAAGAACAAAGCTGAAAATATTGGTGAAGATGTGCAGAAATTGGAACCATTGTGCAAAGCTGGCAGGAGTGTAAAATGGTACAGCTGCTGTGGAAGACAGCATGGTGATTCCTCCAAAAATTAAATGTGATGGTTAATCTGATGTATCAACGTGACTAAGCCAAAAGATGCCCAGATAGCTGTAAAACATTATTTCTGGGTGTGTTTGTAAGGTTATTTCTGGAAGAGATTAGCATTTGAATTGGTAGACTGAGGAAGGAAGATGCCTCTCACCAACGTGGGTGGGCATCATCTAATCTGTTGAAGGCTGAGTAGAAGAAATAGTTGGAGGAAGGGAGAATTTGCTTTATTTGAGCTGGCACGTTATTCTTTTCTTTTCCTCAAACGTTAGCGCTCCTTGTTCTTGGACCTTTGGACTCAGACTGGGACTCACATCATTGGCCCCTGATTTTGGGGTCTTGAGTCTCAGAGTAAACTACACCATTGGCTTTCCTGGTTCTCCAGGTTGCAGATGGAAGACCATGGGACTCCTTGCCTTCTACAGTCATGTGAGCCAGTTCCTATAATAAAGCTCCCTTATATATTTGCCTATGGATATATCCTTTTGGTTCTGTTTATCTGGAGAACTCTGACTGATACATTATACATAGAATTACCTTATGATCCAGATCCAGTAATTCTACTTTTGGTTATATACCCAAAAGAAATGAAACCAGAGACTTGAACAGATATTTGTACATATATTAGCAGCATTATTCACAATAGTCAAAAGGTGGAAGCAGCCCAAGTGTCCATCCACAGATTAATGGATAAACGAAATGGTATATACAAATAATGGAGTATTGTTCTGTCTTAAAAAGGAAGGGATTCTGATGCATGCAACAGTGTGGATGAACCTTGAAGATGTTATCCTAAATGAAATAAGCTAGTCACAAAAGGACAAATACTGTATGATTTCACTTATATGCTGTTCCTAGGGTAATCAAATTCATAGAGACAGAGAGTAGAATATGGTTGCCAGGGTTTGTGAGGAAGATTGGAATAGAGAGTTATTGTTTAATGGGTACAGAGAATCAGTTTGGAAAGATGAAAAAGTTTTGGAGAAGAATGGTGGTGATATATGTATAATGATATGAATGTACTTCATGCCTCTGAACTGTACACTTAGAAGTAGTTAAAATGGTAAATTTTTTCTTAGGTTTATTTTGCTGCAATAAAAGAAAAGCTGAGTAAAAAATTCAGGTTATAGAAGGAGGATAAATTGGAGACAATTTGTACAAACTTTATGAATACACAAAACAATACTACATATTGGATACCTACAGGTGTAGCAAAAATACAAAAACGTCACTGTGAAGAACACATGCCACTTTCAGGAGAGTGGTTCATTTGGCAAAGAGGGGAGGGAATAGGGATGATGGGAGGACAAAACTTCCACCTTCTTAGTAACATTCTCTTTCTAAGAAAAAAGGTAAAGTAATAATAATCGACATGTATACACTAATATGTATATGGATAACTAATAAGAACCTGCTGTATAAAAAATAAAATAAAATTCAAAAATTCATAAAAAAATAACGGTGAAAGGAATACACTTGTTAAATCAGAATGGTGGTGACATGGCCTGGATGTGGTTCTTTAATTTATTATACTATACTATATATTTGAAATATTTCATTATTTAAAGCAAAAAGAAAATACTTAGAGTCAACAACGGTGTTTCGTCCTTGGCTATCCCATCATCTCACAAGTGAGTGAGAAAACAGGACCTCCTTTAGGTCAGATGGATACAGGCCCCCACGTGGGTTTTAGATGGGTCAAGAACCCCAGGAAATTCAAAAGAGCTGGTTTTCTCCTATCTTTGGTGCTGGGAAATGCAACCTGTTTCTTTGATTTCAAGGAGTAAGTAGTTGGTGCTACAGAGGTCATATGAAAGGGGATGATTATAGACAGTTTTTCTCACACTCACCATAGGTACGTGCCTCTCAAGGGCCATTTGACTTGGTTAATTCATGTTGATTAGTGTATCATTGAATATTGTGCTTCCTCTAAAGGACTAGACAATATCAACAGTTATTTCTGCATTTTCAATAATAATATTAAGCTTTATTCACTATTTATGCATTCATTCATATAGTATGAATGCCTATTAAGTAAAAAGCAAACTTTTTATTAAGTAAAAAGTTTTCATAAACATGCTGTGGGCTTCCCAAAGACAAGTGAAAGCTAATACACAAGTGTCAGGCTCTTAAGTGAAATTGCTGGGTTTAGTATCCCAGCATTGAGAGGATACTTAACCTCTTTAATCCTCAGTTTCTTTATCTGTAAAATGGGAATAATACTTGCACCTATTTCACAGTGAAGATTAAATGAATATGTATGTAAAACACCATGACTGCCAAATTAAGTACTTGGTAAATGTTAGCTATGTTATTTTAGTCCTTTAGGCTTACTCTGCCCATAGCGAACTATGATTCAAATGAAGTTCTCCTGCTTTAAGAAAATTTTTGAAGACTTTCCTGACGGTTTTCATTATGTGTGTAGCTTGTTGAGTTGGGAAATTTTTTATAGATATTTACACATGCACTCCCTTAATATGTTCTAGGTATCCTGTGGAATTTTCATATGGATCTGTGTGGTCACAGTAAACTCTGGACCCCATCTTATCTCATTAGTGACAAGTAATCAGTTTGAAAAGTTTCCATTTTTCCTGATGTTGCTAACCCTGCCATCTTGGTGTAGAGTTGAATGATGATGGGCTTCCAGGCAGCTAAATTATATTGCAGGGTCTAGGTTTACAAATTGTGTTGAAAGATTTTCAGCATCAAAGACTAATGTTTAATAACATTCCTTAGATGTTCTGTAACTGACATAAACCATGGTGGCTGCACCACGCTATAGTCATCCGGCTCTCTGATTATAGGATTACACCATTCAAAACAGCAAAAGCAGCGGCAACTGTTACTATTATTTGGAGTAGTTGTGTGGTGTTAGCTAAAAGCACAGGTAAAGGAAGCAGAGACAAAGGCATTAAAAACTATGCTTCCTCCGTTTGTTGAACTGCATTGAGTCTCAATTTCCTCACTAGTAAAACAAAGATAACAATGTCAGCTTCATAGGGTTGCAATGACATAATGCATGTATATGCCTAGCATATAGCAATTATTCAATATATAATATTATTGAGGTGCCATTGCTTGCATCCTTCTTGAAAATGCTTATTACTTTGACCTTTGTCATCTTGAAGTTGATTCTTCTATTTCCAATATGGAGAAGGAACATGTTCAGATGCTAAGCAGAAACCCCTTTACTGGCTTAAAAATGGCAGGAAAAATGCTCTCTAATTCTCAAATTTAATCATTCTTCATGGCTCTGACTATAGTGATAGCCTCTTGAAAAGTTAAGTCAAAGTCCAGTAAGTTTTCATACTTGAGTTTATGGGATTCTCCTTTTATCCTCAGTAGAGTAAGCTGTATTAAAAAATTTATGCTGGAGCATTCCAATGAGTATGTGTGTGATTTGAAATGAGAGAGGTTTCTAGGGAAGAGCATAAAGTACAAGAAGGCAGAAGTTCTGGATTGTATTTCTGTGCTATTTCTCAGATAATATTGCTTGACCCTGAAAAGAATAACCCTTCCCTGGGTTTCAGCTTTCCCATGAGTCAAATGGAGATGACAGTGCCCATTAGCCGTTACACATTTCTGCTTATTAAAAGAAGGGTGCTATCAGGATTAATGAGATGATATTTGTAAACAGCTTTGAGCTCTTTGGGAGGCAGGTGTTCTATAAATACGAATTATTAATAAAGTATCTATACTGATGATTGCAGGGATTGTTAACAGTTCTGGAGTAAAAAAGTCATCAATTACTTGGCACATTCAGTGGGAGGGAAAGTATGGCTATGGAACAGAGATTCTTGCCAGGCTTATAGAATTCTTTGAAAATGTACTATGAAATTGGAATGGCAACAATTGCAGTGATACCGAGAAGTGGTTTTAGTTAGGATCTTTCAGGTTACAAGATTGGGAAAATAGCTTAGGGTATCTCCAGATTAGCGATTTATTGTAAAGGATACCTGAAGAGCAGGGAACATGAGATGATACTCTACAGCTGAAAAGTCAGACCCCAAAAAAGTAGAACCTCACTCATCCTGCCGGGGAAAGAAAGAGCTCTTGACATCTGGGAGGACAGCTGTGTCCTTCTACTTTATCTCTTCTGCTCTGTGCATTACTGAGTATCTCTCTCCCTCTTTCAAATGTAACAGTAACAGCATTACGTTTTTATTCCTTTTATCATTTCTGTCTCTTTTTACTCACCTTTTTACTTCATCGTTTCTTTTGATTTATGGCTTCTACAGCCCCATAATTTTTGCTTACTGACTTTCTCTATGTGTCTTTTGCTTTTCTCTTTCGTCGGTGGCCCTCTCTCATATCCTGGGTTTTAACACCCTGAGAGGGAGGATACAAGCAGTCTAGTGAGACTGATTAGTCCCTAATGGGTATAAGAAGTATCAACTGGGGAAAATTCTCGTGCTAGGCTGCTTTGCAGGCCTACTCATGCTCATTATTTTGGGGAGGGGGAGTTCTTTTTGCATTAGACACTAATTGTTATTACAGTGAGCTGTGAACAGAGTTGCAGGGAACATTTCATAAGGAATGGAAGCCAATGGAAAGAAATAGGCTTTGACTCCCCAGCTCAGAAGGGACTTGAGGGCATGGCGGTCTCAATGCTACATAGATTGTCTACTCACAAATGATAATGAAAGAAGTGAGGAATAAAACTTAGGGTCCTGATATTTATTTCTATAAACATTTTAGGTTCTTTATATGCCATTTTTTCTGAATTTCTTCAGAAAAGAAGAGAGAACATGTCAGCTTGGGAATATTGCTTCATTTGTTGCAAATGTTTGCTATTTTTAAAAATTTTGCTTATGGCATCTTTCACCATAAAATTTTTTTTAATTCTGTATTTAGATCTCTTTTTAATGGTCTCTGGACTTTGTGTCTTGATTATAAAATATTTCCTTCACCAAAATTATAAAAATATCTTCCAGTAATGTTTTCAGTACTTTATATTTCCCTCTGTTGTTATTTTTACTTCTAGATCTTTAGTCCCTCTTATTAAAGTGACAGAAGCATAATAGTATGAGGAAACTTCAGTGTACTACTCTTAGTCTTTGAGAGATCACAAAAGAATAAAGATACAGAGGCTTTAAATGGTGTCAGTAATGACATTATTGATTTTTTCAGCAATACTTAAAACTTTATGTCCAAAAAATAAGGAATATAATTTTTTTCTTCCAGTCCCCATGAAGTATTGATAGTTATAAAAACTGACCATAGAGTTGGCCACAAGGAAACTCCCATTATATTCTCCAAGAGGTTAGCCTTCCTCCTTCATGATAATTCAATTACTTTCTTAAGCAACTTTTGGGTGAAAGAGCTGATCGGAATTGAAACTGAAGACTATTTCCAGACAAACAAATATGAAACACTACTTCTAAAATTCTGGGGTATAACCAAATCTTTACTCAGCAAAAACTCATAGCATTAAGGGCTTTTTTTGTTAAACAAGATGAAAATAAATAAACTAGACATTGATTCAAGAAATAAGAAAAACAACAGCACCAAGTTGAAGCCAAGAGCAATACGAGAGAGAAATAAAGGAAAGGGTGATAGTGAATAGTAAACAGAAATACTTTTTAAAAAGATTAAGATAATTAAGTAGAAAAGAGGAAAAATACAGACTTGAAGAGTAAATCTAAGAACTTTGAAAAGCCTAATAATGGAACCAAACTGTTGTCCAGGCTAATTAAAAGGAGAGGAAGAGAGAAATATGTAACATAAGAAAACCATAGACATAGTGGAAACATCATGATTGTGCTTTTGATAAGCTTAAAATTCTTGAATTAAATGATTTCCTGAGAAAATATGAATGACCAAAATTGACCTAAGAGAAGTTGAAAACCTGAACAGATAAATTATGAAGACACAGTAATTAGAAGAGAATGGCAGTAGCATAGGAAATAATAAGATAGATCAATGGAAAAAATTTTGTAAATCAGAAATAGACCAAAATATATAATTAACTATAACAAATAATAAGGGGGGGCAGGGAGGTAGCTCAAATAAGTTGAGGGAAAAGAGGATTATTCAATGAAGTTTGCTGGATAGTTGTCATCATTTGGAAATAATCAATCAATATCCTTATTTTATAACTTACACCAAAATAATTTCCTATTACATTAAAATTTTAAATGTTAAAAAAAAGGAATTATAGAAAAATACAGGTAAATATTTATGTAATCTTGAGAGGAAAGGGCTGTTTAATCTGAACCCAAGGACAGAAGCCACAAAGGGAAAATGCTATTGGAGTTAACCAAGTATGAATTTAAAAATTTTGTCTTCAGAAGTACTGAAAGCTATCAACTCATTAAAAAAAAAAAAAACTTGGGAGAATATTTGCAACATATATCATAGAAAAAGTGTTGATGTTCTTAACATATAACAAGTTTCTACAAATTAATAAGAAAAAGATGAATGCCCTAAAGGAAAAATGGGCTAAAAAAAATTTTAAGGCAGATTTCTAGAAAAGATACTTAGCTGGTTTATGAAAAAAATGATCAGCCTCCCTGATAATTAAGGAATGCAAAGTCAAAAATGTTTACATTTTATACCTTTCCATTGCAAAGATGAAAAAAGAATGGAAAAAGTGAACTCCCACAGTTTGTTGGTAATTGTTATTAATTAAAGTACAAACTTTGTGAGAAGCAATATGACAAAATTTACTAGTAATTATTCAACTACTTTAAAGAAAAAAGTCCCAGACCCAGCAAGTCCCTGAAACTCCTCATCCCAGTTCAGAAACAACAGTTTCAACAGTTTCTAATTCTTTATTTCTCTGTGGTAACAGTACCTGGAGACAGGGAAGCTGATAATTTTACTTTCCTTAAGGCCTTCAAAATAAATCTTTATTCTATACTTGGTAGATGTGTTACTAAAAAATTGTATGCACACAGAATGATATGTTCCCTTGGAATTCCATTTTACTTAGAAATCTAGCATGAATGTGATTTTTTATATTGCACTTCCATTAGTAATGGCTCCTAATAGTTCGTCTTTTAGTTTGCTAAACTTTCCCATAGCTGTTTAGGGTTTGACTTATTGAATATTCATATATTCAATATATTATATGAATATTCAGGCATACTTTGCAGAATGTCTCTGGCTTGTTGCCTGGTACAATGCCTCATTGTTTTCAATACCCAAACTTCACAGAACTTACGTATTTCTTAATAAAATACTTTTTAACCCATGTTTGTTTAAAAAAGTTATACTTATAAACCTAAAACTTAACAAAACATATTGAATTAAATGATGTGCTGGAATGGTCTCAAATTCTATTCCAAATTCAATTGTTAGGACATCACAATCTTGTGTAGAGTATTTAGAAAGTGTGCTAAATTACTGCCCACCAACAACTTCTGGTTGACAACATTAATTTTTTTGGTGAACAGAAAGCAGTTTTTTTAGAATGCTATATCCTAACATGATAATCTGTTGCTTATGTATACAGGCAATTTGCTGTATTTTTTTTTTTTTTTTTTTGCGGTACGCGGGCCTCTCATTGTTGTGGCCTCTCCCGTTGCGGAGCACAGGCTCCGGACGCGCAGGCTCAACGGCCATGGCCCACGGGCCCAGCCGCTCCGCGGCATGTGGGATCTTCCCAGACCGGGGCACGAGCCCGTGCCCCCTGCATCGGCAGGCAGACTCTCAACCACTGCTCCACCAGGGAAGCCCTGCTGTATTTTAATTACCTTTTAGGTCATTAGTAGGGGGCTTTGTATCAAGGTATGATGGATTATAATTTTTTTTCCATTTAAAAATAAAAGGAAATACGCTCCTGATCAGCATTTTTAGGAAAAATGTCTTTTGTTTTTCTAGACCGACTTGTGTTAAGCAAGAGACGCTTATTATATTAACTTAATGTTGGTTTTCTACCAGCTGAAAGTACGGCATTTAACATTCAGGGCATGCTTATTTTCTTTATTTCACTTGCAAAGTGATGATAATATCAACCTCTTCAAAGGATAGAGCACATCAGAATTACAAATAAATTCCTTAATTAAAAGGTGTAGAGACGCCTTCTGGTTTTATTTCATCAGTTAGCAGACATTTGGTCCTATGCAAAATGTCCATAAGTCATTTGGTCCATGCCAAAAGGTCCTTGATATTTGGTCCTGTCCAAAACCATTTGGCACAGACCAAATATGCTTGTGGATGTTTGGACAGGACTAAATTTCAAGAATCTTTTGGCATGGACCAAATGTCATATGAACATTTTGGACAGGACCAACCAAATGTTCTGCAAGGATTTCATTGGATGTGTTATACTGGTAGACTCCATTCATGCAGATTGAAATACCCTGGGAGGAGGAACATTATAGCAAGAAAGTAGAATAAACAGTCATGAAAATAATAACAAAACACCACTTATTCATCAACTCTCAAATGGCAAGATATTATTACAGAGGGTTATTATTTACCAGTGTGGAGAGGTTAGAGTATGGAAGAACTTGAATGAGCCCATTACTATTCCAGAGAAAAAATATATATAAAAGGTACATTCTAGGTGGAGATCAGGGAGTTTTAAGGGCAGTGAAACTATTCTGTATGACACTATAAGGGTATGTACATGTCATTATACATTTCTTAAAACCCATGAAACATATAACAACAAGTTTGAATCCTAATGTAAAGTAGGATTGATAATGAACTTTGGATTATAATGAACTTTGATGATAATGATGTATCGGTGTAAGTTCATCGACTTACACCGACATCCCACTGGTGTGGGATGTTGACGGCGAGGGAGGTTGTGCCTGTGTAAGGGGAGGGGTACATAGGAACTCTCTGTACTGTCCACTCAGTTGTGCTGTAAATCTAAAACTACTCTAAAAAAATAAAGTTTATGTATTTTTTAAAGGACCTATTAAAGAGGCTAACTCTCTGAGCCATACGATATGAAAATTTTTTTCTTCATTCCCTGTTTTCAACTACTTTGTCAAATCTCCCTTGTCAAACCCATATATTAACACTACTAAGTCTGGATCAGCCTGAAACTTGACTTAAATCTCTTCTCTCTTCCCTTTAGAACAGGTAGAGCCTGGAACCCTGACAGCTTGAGTAGGTGGGATGGGGTGGGGATGGGAGATGATCTTGCCTGGAGACATCTTTCTGCCTCTTCAAGGCCTAGTTCCTCCTTGGATTGGGGCAAAGAGAAGGGAGAGATAAGAGACAGTTGTCTCTGCTCTCAACAACTGACATTGCAGCTCTCCACTTGCCAGGTCTTCTTCTCATCATGTTAGAGTTTCAAGTGTGGGCTGTCTCATAGGCAGCATGTATGAATTCTATGGAGGGCCCTGTAGCGTCTTCCCATTGCACTGTTCCCTGACCTTAGAAATCCAGCTTCAGGCAACCTCTTCCTTAGTCTCTCAGCTCCACCCAGGATCCCCTCGCTCAGTGGGCAGGTCTCATATGGGGTAGTGGCAGGAAGGCAAATTAGGAGGCACCTTCTGCAAAGCCCAGTTTAAGCTCCAGAAACACATGAATCTTGCAATTTTAGCAAAAGGCATGTGTGTAGGACAATTCTTTGCCATTTCTTTCCAGTGCTTATCTTCTGTGATCACACAAACCCAGGGCTAGATTAGCAAGTCCATTGACTAAAAGCAGATGTCCAACCAAGAGTAGGATGCCATTTCCCAAATCCTATCATCACTCTAATCTCTATGAGTAATTCTTTTGGAGCCTCCCCCTTACTTTCTTGTCTTCAAAGTGTGGCAAAACTGGCATATCACAATGAACACAATACCCCCCATATGGCCTAGGATTCTTGACTGATTCCCCTTCTCTCTTCTCTTCAGTTTTATTTGAACTGGGGAGGGAGTGCAGGTGGGAAATTGGAGTACAGGCTGGGAGAGCCAGGCCCAAGGTTCACATATTAATAAGCATTAAGAGAAGTATCTAATGTCCTATGTAGGTGTCTCTCTTGAGAAAGTGTTATCTTTAGAATGTGCCTGTTTGGAAAACACATTAGCCTAATCTAATCTGAAAGGAGTCAATTCCAGGGCAGCAGCAGAAGTCCCTCTAGCATCCTGTTTGACTGGTCGTGTTTTGGTTCGGTTCACTGTCAAATCTGCAGCTGTCCTCTGCTGTTGAGATTGACTTAGCATACATGATGTGTTTGCTTACTTTGGAGGGACATCTTTATATCCAATCTCCTCCATTATCAAGGACTCACAAAGAGAGAGGCAGCCCTATATCGTTTTAGCCCTGCTAAGTAGTCAATACCCCAAACCTCTTCTCCAAGCAGGACTTTCTCTTCACTTGAAAACCACTTGGCAACTTTATGGCAGCTTACTTTACCTGGAACATCCATGAGCTTTCCAGAATCTCTGAGGTCATTTATGGAACCCTGTAAGAGTTGTGAGACCCTAAAGTGCTGGTATCTTCCATCAGTTTCTTCCTAGGCACATGGTAGTGTGGTCTCTACTCAAGCCTGACTCAGACTGCTCTGGAAAGCCTCCTGTCTTTGAGAAAATTTCAGGTGAGAAGCAGGCACCTGTCTCTATGTCTTTAGATATTGCCATTTCACTACATGTTGCTCAGGGCATAGATGAATCTCATGCTTTTTATTTTTTCAAGGGTCCACCGGGGAGTAAGATGCTGGTTTCCCTTTCTCACTGGCATGCATGATCTCTTTGAGTGAGTTTCTTGAATCTGCCCCCCACCCCGCCCCTGCCCCCAACACACACACTCCTTCATGTTGTCAGGAAAGAGGAAAGTAAGATCTTAACAGCAGCCCCTGGCTCTGAAGACTCCAGTCATTCTCTTCTTATCCCATACCTCAGCCTATGAGGAAGAGTGAGGTGAAAGATTGGGGTAATAGCTGTTAGGACGAACACTAGTTTTATTGCTTTCTTTATAAGCCTCAGACAAATTGTCCTGCTGAAATTTTGGGGGTGGTTCTGAATGCTTTTTTTTTGTCCTCAGTTCTGGTCTCAGGTCACTGATGCTGAGGCAACAGGAAAAGTTCCTCCCAATATCCTTTTACCTATATTTAGAGTTAGAAAGGCATGATTCCTTTGATGAAGTCCCATTTTTTTTCCACATTTGGTACCTGATTATGTGAAAAATAATTTTGATAGGAAGAGGGAGGATGAGTATATTGTCATAGTGTTACTATCCTTCCCACCATTGCTGCCTGGTAATTCATATTTCACATATCTTTAAAATCCCACAGGCAAACATATCCTGAATAAGCTTAAGAGAGACATCATGAGTGATTAAGGAAGAGATATCTATCAATGCTATGAAAATAAAACAAGCAGTATCATAAAGTTTTTAATAATTTAATCTCTCTTAATTCTCTCAAGTAATACCAAACCAAGCATCAAAAACTCAACTAATCCTCTCATGGATTCACCATTCACTTGCTCACAAGTTAATCATCTGAGTCTCTGTTTTCTTCATGTAACTAACTTCCTTGTCTGAGCATGAAATGTCCCCTGGAGGCTGCTTTGACTGCTCCCCACCCCCATCAGTATTATGGCAGCAGAATGGATGGAGTGCTTGCCTCTATGCCAGAAATGAACAAAAATAGCCCAGTGGAAAGACCTTTCCTGGTTGAGGAAATGCAAGACCTGACATCCTTACCACTCTAGCGGGGTGGCTGTAGGGACATCAGTTAACCACACCATGCCCCATTTCCTCCTTTGTAAAATTAGGTAATGGGTTACATCAAAAAGCCTCAAAAATCCCTCCCTACTGAACAACTCTGTAGCTATCACATCTTAAAAGAATGCAATTCTTGCCAAGTATTATAAAAGGCCTAACCAGAGACCCTCTTCTCATAAATAAGAAAGTTGATTATTTGATTATAATAGCATGTAATTTAGTGGTCAGCTGGAAAATATCTACTCTCATGGACCAGAGTAAGGATATAAATTAGTCACAGTATGATTACCCTAAAATGATAGGGTATTATTTAACTTTAGATTGTTTACATTCCCAATTTTGTTCTGCTTAACTTAATGTAAAATGAATTACTAATTCTAAGAAGGAATATCAATTGGAAATTAACTCTTACGACAATCTAAATTATTGGTACCCTATGTGGTGATGATTGATAGATTATTGATATTTACTTGAATCTTATTGTCTATCAGCTATTATGCCAAGTGACTTTTGTATACTATCTTATTTAGTTTAAATGCTTAGGGAATTTGCTCAAGGTTACATGGCTATTAAAGGACTGGGATTCCAACTCAGGTCTGCTTTATTCCACAACTTGAATTTCTAACCACAGCCTTGCTTTTTTTCTCCGTTCTGTCATGGGCTCGATGCTGTATTATATACTATAATATATCTGTTTATTCATAATCTGGGCAACCTGTATGCGACTGTTAAATCTCTTGGGTTAATGCTCATCCCAGCTTCTGAATATTCAAGGTGTTACATCCTTTATTTTGTGTTTTCATTATATTTTTGCTGATTTTAAAATACTCGTTGTTATTTTATCTAATAGAGAAAATACGGTTAGTTAAGAAACATGAAAAACAGAACAGTTCATAAAATATATAACCAGCAATCTCACTACCCAGAAATATTTACTGTTACTATTTTAGTTCCTTTATCCTCCAATCCTCACTACTGTCTAACTATTCTTTATTTTAAACTTTTTTTTAAAGTGGTACTGAATTGAATACACTAGTTTTAGCGTATTTTTTCCCCTTTCACTTACAATATACAAGCAGTTCCATACTTTTCTAAGTGTTCTGAAAAATGCATTTGAAGACCAGATGTTAAGTCCAATAGCAAACTCATATTATCAGAGTGGGGGGGTGGAAGAATGAGGGTCCTTCCCAGAGGAAAAAAAAGATGCTACAAAATATATAATTGAGGTTTCTGCAGGTGTGGCTTTCCTTAGGCCAAGCAGATGGAGAGAGGCTTCCCTGGCCCTGGTAGGGATTGGCGGTAGCTCCCAGCTTGGACAGCGACCCTGGGGTACCAGCCATTGCACTGTGACCTTAGGAACTGGAAGAGCCAGTTCCGGAGTTTCTCCTTCACTGATGCTCAGTTCTCCGCTTCCTACCTCTGTAAGGTCTTGGAAGAAGGTAGGGATACTTCAATCTTTAATTACTACAGAGAGGGCTCATATTTATCTGACTATGACATTAGATTTTACCACCCTTGCTTGGAGGTGCTTACAATTTCTTCTTGGCTTACAATCACTAGACTAATCACTAGGCTTGCCACCTAGCACTGAATTAGTTAATTAATCGAATGAATAACTGTTTAACTGATATACATTGATAATACAGCTTATATTATTTTCCTAGGGCTGCCATAACAAATGACCACAAACTGGGTGGTTTACAGCAACAGAAATTTATTCTCTCACAGCTCTGGAGGCCAGTGTTCAGAAAAGTAGATGCTGGCAGAGCCGCAGTCCCTCTGAAGGCTGTGCGGCAGAATCCTTCGTTGCCTCTTCCAGCTTCTAGTGGCTGTGGGCACTCCAGTATCTGCCTTTGTCTTCACACGACCTTCTCCTCTGTGTGCTTCTCTTCTTCTGTCTCTTAGAGGGACACATCATTGGATTTAGGGCCCACTCGAATAATCCAGGATGATCTCATCTAGAGACCCTTAACTTAAGTAATTCTTCAAAGACCCCTTCTCCAAGGAGGATCACATTCATAGGTTCTGGGTGGACATACCTTTTTTATGGAGCAGGGGTGGGGGAAGTATCGATCCACTACACTCCTGTATTCCAGATACTTTGAACATGAGCTGGTATGAGAGATACTCAGGTAAGAAACTATAACACAGTATAGTAAATGCTAGAAAACAGGCCTGTGAATTGCTTTTTGAACACAGAGGAGTGGAAAATTGGGATGAGGGGATGTGGATGCCCAGGAAGCCCCATAAAGGATGACATTTCAGGCTGAAATAGAATGATTCGTTCTGGGCCTTGATGAAAGGCATTTTTTAAAAAAAATGGTTAAATAACCGTATTTGAAAATAAATATAGTTATTTTAAATGTTGGTGGTGAGTGAAGTGGTTTGGTGCTGGATATTAGAGAATGGTGGGGACTGTGGAGAACTGGAGAGAAAGTGTAGTGACCAGGGATACAATCAGGTCTAAAGGGACCCAAAGGACCACCATTTCACCCCCTCCATTTAAATTTGACCAGAGTTCCCCTCTGGGAACTTGGGTGAACTAGACTTTCTTTTGAACAGTGAGCTCTTAAGTGCCTTCTGCTAAATACGTTGACTTCCCTGCCTAATGCTTTGTTCTAGTCTAGTTCAGCCTCTTTTCATTTCTTCTCTGGAGTATTCGTACAGGTTTACCCCACTTGCCCCTACTTCCTACCTTCAGCCTCCAGTTCCCAGTCTATCTCTCTACTTCATCATCTTTCCTCCAAGTCAGTTGTATTACGTCCATCTGCCCCAAATTACATTTGTTTTCATGTCAGTTTTCACGACTAATATGAAAGCTCCACAAGGGTAAAAACCATGTGTTACTTATCTTTCTATTCTATTCTCTCTCCAATGTCTGTTACCCAAGGGTACTCGGTAAATAAACGAACTGGGAAGAAAATGCTCATTCAGTGTTCATTCCTATCAGAGTCTGGTTTTATGGAAGGAAGCACATAAAACCTTAGTCCAAGATTTATCTTCTACCGTCAATGGTGAAATGTTTCATCTAATGATCATCCACACTGGCATTAGGCAAACATGTGTGGGACTTTAGGAAAAACCAATTCACTTGTCAATATATTCCTGATCTCTCTTGCTACTGCTGTAGAGATACTGCTCCTTATTTCCTGGGCTGTCAGTCTAGGAAGATTTGGAGGGGACAATGCTAAAACACCTCCACAGAGCACCACCTAAACCACAGTTGATGACAGTCCAGTTCATAAGGTGGTGTTAGGTAGACGGATGAACCAAAGTCTAACACTTGGAGAACGTGGCTGCTTTTGTAACCCTTCTCAGTTTCTGTATCAGGGATCACAAATTCAAAGCCAGGTAGCATAAATGAGACAAGTGGGCTGGTATGAGACATAAGGGAATGGTGGGTACTGTGGTATATTGGGAAGCAAATGCACCAATCAGGGTGACTGCCCTGCAGCTCCAGCTGGTTGTTGCCACTTGAGAATGTGGGCCTAGTATTGGCATGTTGGCAAATGTTCAAGTGTTTCAGGGGAAGAAAAAAATCTGGATTTATCTGTGCCATTTCCAGATTTTCAAAACACAATGTGGAAGGAAAATAAAAATAGACGGTTATTTTGCAACTTCCAAATAAAAACCAGTGTGCTAAACTGCCAATAACTTCCCTTGATCTTATTTAGTAGTGCTTAGAACTTTGAAAAAGCATGGGAGGGTTTTCAAACCTGATTTGCAACTTTTCCTGAAAGATCTTTTCCCTTTTTAAAATTGAAATTTTATAGATGACCATTTGAAAAGGAGTGAGAAAATGAAGCTTAATGGAAAATCAGAATTGTTTTAGTTGAGCCTCAATATCATATCCAGAAATTTGAAGAAGCATTTCTGAAGGTAATTATTCTTCAAATTTTAACAGATGCAGTCTGATTCTCAGTTGGCAAGATTGACTAATGGTTGCTTTGTTAAGATGGCTCTTGGTGTTATAAGAGTTTTAAAGTGATCTGAGTGTCTCTTCAACTGTTGCGGGCCCCCTGTAGGGTAGATGCCTTCTCCTCTCAATGAATGAAATCTTGGTACATACTTCCCAGGTGGAGGATTCTTATTTTCTCAGTCCCCATGCCCCCAGCTATTTAATCTATACCATGCTGTACACATGTGTATTTGTGCATCTCCGCTATTTAACCCTTTCAACCTCAGTGATTTTTCTGTCACCCTGAAGCTCATCCATGAATTCAGGTCAGGACCCCCTGCCCCGGCATGAATCCATAATTAAGCAAATGGGAGGTGGGCACTGTTCTGATGTGCCAGGCACCATGCGACATATTTTACATGTATTTTCTCATTTAATCCTCAGAATAAAAATCTCATGGAGCAGGCAATACCATTACCACCTTCTAGGTGAGTAAATAGGGGTGTACATATAATAAAGAAGGAATAAACAACTCATCTAAGGGCACATGGCTCACGTGTGCCAGCAATGGGACTATCATATTATAGTGTTGAAATTAGAAGCAGAGGCTTTGTCTTCAGATAGGGCTGGGTTTGGAACCTGGCTCTGCTGAGTTACCTTCTCTGAGGCTCAGTGTTTTCTTCACGGGGCCTAGTAAGTGCCCAGCACATCATGATGGGAGTATAATGGGTACAAATATGCAAATCCCATGCTCAGGTGGAGGAAATATCCAATTATATATTTTTCCCTATAATCAAGCTAAATCTGTTGCTAGCCCATATTTTGATGACTGGGCAGAAAATTCACTACTGGTCATGGGTGGGATTTCCTTCTCTTTTGCCCCAGGTTTATAGAAGTATTAAGGCTATTCTGTTTGAGCAAACATGAGTTAATGTCACCTGTAGAAAGATGGAGGATACCATCACTGAAAAAATTACACAACCAATGTATAAAGAAACCAACTCACTATAGCACCTCTAAAAGTAGTTGCAGCATTTAAAGGGGTTTACAGTTGTGAATTTGAGGGAAAAAGTCCTGACTTCCACACTGTGATTTTCTCAACATCAGTTGTAGCTTTTGAGTGAGCAATGGTTATGATCTAGCATTTCCATGACTATTTATTCCTCAGCAACTTGAGAGGCTTTATATTCTCCCATTTCCCAAGAAAATGTCATCATTTGTCATCATGAAGTAGTCCCTAATGGGCAGTTACATTTTCCTATCTTTCTATCAGTGTTTGGCTCCTTCTGGGTTCTTAGGAGTTCATCTTGCTTTCCTGCTGCTATTACGTTGTTCTGTTTCTGAAGCATTTAAAGATATATGTGTATTTTTCTGCCTTTTCGATTTGAAGGGTTGGTCTTATTGACTCACTCTCGCAATTAGTACAGCATCAAATATTCATATGAACCGGTTATACCTGCTATGTACCATCATCATTTTATTATTGTCTCCAAGGTAAAGTGTCCACAGAAACCACATGCCAAGAGTTAGTCTCCAGGGTGATTCATCCACCTATGGTCCCCCTGGATTTGACGTCCACAGTGAATGGCCTTACTCTGTAAGCCATGAACTTCTAAACTTGCTTGTGCTACAACATGGTTAAGAGCCAGCATGGTCTTAGTCAAGACATGAGGTGAAATGGTGTGTTGTGTTAGTTCCTTCCTAAAAATAGGTTAGTAATCAAAGTCCTGTAGGTCTGTAATACTTATTTTGCTTGTTTTGTTTTGATAAAAGCCAGAGAACTTGGTCAATAAACTGTTTTTGCTGTCCATTGTCAAGCTTTAGGGAGGTAGTGCTATAGTAATGATGTGTATGAGAACATGCGGGTGTGTGTGTGTTCCTCCTGCTGGTGAATGATAAGATGAAGAGAAGCTGACCCACTGATTCTCATTTCCTTTATTCAAATATCGTTGCTTAAAAAACTAGAATGATAAGGAACATCTTGTAGAGAAGAGGATTTTATTTGATTTCAGACAAGAAAAGAGGACAGAAATAAGATTACATATTACAATCTTCTGTGACAGTTAATGTAAACTTGTTTCGTAAATATGAATACAGCCTTGTTAAATAATGAACTGTTAAAAACAAGCTACCCTTAATTTATAGATATACAATAGGTAAAAATATACATAACTTTTAAAGCTTCAGCAACTTATGAAGAAAATTTAGATTTCGGTTTGTATCTAATTTAATGGTATAACCAAAGAATGAGGGACAGGGATGGTTTTTCTCTGTCCTGTCATGATTTTATGCAGAGAATACAAACTGAGCTGGGAAAAGAAATTCCAAATTTATACTGGTGAATTATAAAAGCACAAAAAACCCCGAAGATATATACAGAAAAATATGGATGTTGTAAATTATTACTTTTATATATACTCTAAAACACATTCTTTGTATTTAAGAAATGATCACTACTCAAAAATTTGGTGTTATAGCCACACATACTTGCTTACATGCCACCTGCACTAACACACACACACACACACACACACGCACACACACACCCGAGCACAAAGCTCTTACAGCACATTGAATAAGTAGGTCATAGCATTTACCTTCCAACTTCAAAACTTTCCATGCAGCAGACTGATGCTTTTGGAAAAAACTGAAGCAGTTTTTGTATAAGTTGCATGTTTCCATATCACCTCCCCTCCTCAAATAGGAGCACTGTGGATACCAGGAAAATTGTCAGCAAAATTTCCCCGAAGCTAAACAATTTAAGCTAAAACTCTGTGCCTCCCAATTTGTTCAGATTTCTTGTCTTCTGTAGTTAAACTGAAGGGGAAAAGTGTTCAGTGAAATGTCTACTCAGTGATTCTATCAATTTAGAAGCAGGATCAAACAAGTGACTGATTCATGCAGTAAGCCTCATTCACTGGAAAATGGGTCATCTTTCTGTGAGTAGTAAGACATCTGGAACCAAACCAGGTTTAGGTGGTTGAAAATGTCATGTAAGTAGATTCTTCTAACTTGTTCCTGAAAAAAAAAAAAAAATGTCACTGACAACTATTTGTCTTCTCAAAGACACTCCTTTCAAATATCTTATCCCACAAGCTGAAGAATATAATTCCAGAGAAAAGCCTTTCAGCGCCCTGAGAAATCCTTTTTGTTCAAAACTAATCAATTTTTGCTTTGTGCACAAAAGTAAAATACTTTGTCAAACCCTCTGCAGAAATCCTTTCAGCTATCTTAAAAAATACATTTGGTGCAGCCCTGGCTGATTTCTGTTACATGGGCAAAAATTTACTTTGTCAAATTATATTCTTCAGAAAGCCTTTCGATGGACTTAAAAATCCATTTTGTGCAAAACAATGACCATGCATCAGCTTGGAGTGACTGCACAGTAGTTACCTAGCTTGGCAAATGGCAGCAAGATGTCAGCTGCAATGAAAGACACACAGCCCAGGGCTTATCAGGGAAAGTACAGATGATTCATGCAACATCATAAATAAATAACACCGACTTTGTGTTGAGGTAGGTTTAACAGCAGAAGTTTCTTTACCAGCCATACTATGTTTCAAAGCAATAGTAAGGGGGGTTGGGGGCCTTACCTGGTGACAGTGACATGTGCTAAGATAAGGTATGTGTTTTCAATGCTCAAATTTCAAGGTCACTTAACATTGTATTTGTGGGCGGTGAACAGGAAATAAAAGATCCTCTGCCCAGTGACAGGGTGGAACTTAAAGTGTTGTCAAAGTAATGATAGTCGTGAAGGGAATGAAATTTCTCAACCCAATGCCCCGAAGAGCCACATCCTTCTTTAGCGCTCTTGTCCTCTCATTGGTTAGCTCGGGTTGAAGGAGTTGCATGGAGGAAGAAAAAGGATTAGACAAGGTAAAAACAGAGATGAAGACCCCAGTCTTCACTCATGCAATACTAGTTCCTAACAGTGCCCTCCATCAGCTAACGAGGGCCATGGCATGGGACCCCATGCTCTGAGGGTCCTATGCTTGGTTTAATGTTCTGATGGTACCACCTTGAAATCCATAATATTTTGTACAAGAGACCCTGCATTTTTCATTTTCTTAAGGGCCCTGGGAATTATATAGCTGGCCACCCACAGTCCAGGATAACCAAGTCTGCCTGTGACTTCACAGGTCCTAGGCTCTTTTGCCTGTATGGGTCCCTTCCCTCATAAAAATCATATTTCACAACTGCATTGCTGTAAAGATGAATTATTAGCATTTTCTTTGACCTAAAATTTCTTTTTCTTTTCTGATTTTGAAAGAAATGAAAACATTTCCATGGGTCCTAAAACTTCTGTGGGCCCAGAACTGTGCCCCCTGTGCTTAGTGGAGAGGTTGGCCCTGGGTCATGGTGCATGTAGATGGGATGTCAGTGGCCCGTTGCCAACCTTGCCATCAAGTTGATGTGTGCTGGTGGGGAACAAATGCTTCTGGACCTCAGTTTGTCACAGAAAGATGGACTCATTTGCTCTGAGCATATGTGTCATATGATACAGAAGACACATGGATGGCCCAGGTTGCAACTAACAACTAAATAAAGAGGATGTTCATCTCAGAGAAGTTTCCAGAGCCCTCAGTCTTTTCCATAAGAATCTAAAGTGTTCGAAAAGTTCAAATCAGAATCATATTTCCTCAGAGCTGATTCGGTTTGTGGCAACCATAGCACGCACTGTAACTTCACCCAGGTAACGCTAATAATATTTGGATTGATAACCTACACACTCTTCCAACTGGTCAACTGATGCAGGAATCAATTTTATAGCATTCCTGACCTTTCTCTGTTCTGCATTTGGATGAAAAACATTGTATTGAATAGATGTCAAATATGATCACCCTTAGGGGAGATATCCATATAGTAAAATATCTTCTGTCTCTTTGCTGCATATTATGTAACACTTGGGGTCATGGCGTGGATTTTTACTGAATTTAAAAGCTATATTTGGGATGGTTGATGAAAGTATAGGCTATTTGGTGGCTATGTGGCATGGGCACAATTTCGGGAGCCTCTGGGAGCACCTCAAATAGATCAGCACATTTTCAGAGGGGCTGAACCAAGGTGCATAATGAGAGACCTGTGTGACTGCCTCAGGTAGGACATGGAATACGTATTAAGATGCTGTGGACAGAGAAGATCGAAGTTGAATTCACAGATGAGCCTGAAATCAAAAGCCAGGTGGGAGAAACTCTTTAATGCAGTCATTGATTTGTGATTGAGCCGTTTCTCAAAAGAGCAATGTTATACAGCTTTGTTTCAGGTGTAACGTTAGATGCTCAATAAATGTTTATAGTAGGTGCTTAATAAATGCTTTTTGCTTGAATCATGGTAGATGGGCTCCTTGAGGTAAGTCAGCTACAGTTACATCTTCGTTAAATAATGACCTTTTTAAATTTGCTCCCAAAGTTAAGAGAGATTATAAAACTTCTTTTATAAATTTCACATTCATCATTTTCAAAATGTAAATGAAAAATTAAAGTTTTCCCCTTCTGCAGTTTCTTCCAGATACCCCATGTTGGAATTTTTGAATTTAAGGCATTTCAAAGAACCTCTTTTAGTACCTTGAATTTGCTGCACAGCCTGGGTTCATCCTTGCCATACTCTTAAGAATGCTCGTTTAGGTTCAAACTGTAAAAGAGTTTTAATGGTATGAAACATTTTCAACATCATGTAAAAAATGCCAAGATTATTTGCTGAAAGCCAGCTGCCCTGAGAACACTCTTTGTTTCGAATTGTGAATGTAGGCCCCATCGTGAGAGTCTGTAGTTTGGAGTTTGCATCCAGGGTCCTTTGGACTTAGTCCCAAGAGAGTAGGAATTCAGAACCGAATTTATCAAGTTAATATTCCAAGAGTAGCTCACTTTAAAGACCTCTGTCTCGTAGGTCAAGGTCTTAAATTCTTAAGCCTGTTGTCTAAGAGACCCTTGTAAGTGCAACCATCATTCCTGATGTGGTTATTCTTTTTTTTTTTTAATAGATTTATTTATTTTATTATTTATTTATTTATTTATTTTGGCTGCATTGGGTCTTTTGTTGCTGCGCACAGGCTTTCTCTAGTTGCGGTGAGCAGGGGCTACTCTTCCTTGCAGTGTGCAGACTTCTCATTGCAGTGGCTTCTCTTGTTGCGGAGCACGGGCTCTAGGCATGCGGACTTCAGTAGTTGTGGCACGTGGTCTCAGTAGTTGTGGCTCACGGACTCTAGAGCACAGGCTCAGTAGTTGTGGCACACGGGCTTATTTGCTCCGCGGCATGTGGGATCTTCCCGGACCAGGGCTCGAACCCGTGTCCCCTGCATTGGCAGGCGGATTCTTAACCACTGCACCACCAGGAAAGCCCCTGATGTGGTTATTCTTAATGATTACCAACCTCTCAGGGGCCTCTAGTTACCTCAGTACTGCCCTGAACTTTTCTTTCCCCACTCTTCTGCTGTTCCCTAGCTATTGTATCTCAGCAAGGATATCCTATTGCATTTTTCAATTCTACGTCGACAATGGCTCTGATTTTACAGATACCTCAAAATAATAACAAAACTAGCTGCAGTCACCAAAATACCCCAGGTTTTCACAATTATCTGTTTATGTATATAAGGTAAAAAAAAAAAAAATTCATAATGCAGAGTTTCTTGATACCCACTTCCCACTCAAGTTTAGACTTTTCTGCCTAACTCCAGATCTCTATTTGCAGTATATTAGGTAGAGTCAGGTAGTTAAGACAAGAGAGGATCATGTATTTATAATATAAGACCTTATATTATACGTAAATTATATGCTCACTGTTTTTATAGTTCAAAAGAATATACTAGGGAATTTTTCATATCAGTCCACAGGCTTTATGCTTCCCCAGTAGCAGGTAACAGAGAAAGAACATATTTTGGAAGCAAGAAAAAATTTATAAACATGTGTGCTTTTCTGAAGGTGGTTTGGAATATGGTATTAGGTATTTCAATTTTACTGCGCTTTGTCAGAAATAAATCACACCTTTAGTCATGGTCTGTGTCTCTACAATAGTTTTATATCTTTAAGTGTGAGTGAATTTGATTTATTTTTCCTGTGTTCACTCAAATTATTCCATCTTATTAGTATTTATGTCAGCTAGGTTGGAAAGTGTTTTATACCTGGGCCCTACACTCTTTTCAGATTCCAATTTTATTGTGGGTCTGTTAAAAGGTCACTTTAACCTCTCTGAGAAATGAAGAGCCTAAAGATGTATAGCTTTTCTGTCACTTTACCGATACACGTCAGTAAACATGCAGCTGGGCTTGTGCTCTTGCTAGTTTGTGAAAGAAAATCTGTCTCGATACAAAGGATGACATGATGAATAATCAAAATAATTCTGAGCTTCAAATCTAATCCTATAGGAAGTGTTATGATGGAGAGTCCTGGGCAAAAATCACATGATAATTTCTATGTAGAAAACAATTGATGCTGGCTTTGCCTCCTTCCCCATGATACCATGCTGAGTAATGTCCTCCAGCTTTGGAGGCCCTCAGGTTACAGCCAAACATTGATTATTTGTCAGATAATGCTATCAGACTTACAAAGACCTCCACAGTGTTCTTGCAAGGAAATAAATGACTCCAGCATCCTTTTTGGTAAAAAAAAAAAGAAAGAAAACACTCACTTGCAGTAAGCTCTCTAAGAGTCTACAGGGGGTTGAATGTGGACTATGTTTTGATAAAATTCTAAGTCCATCGCCAATATTATTAAAATACATTTTCCCTGTATCATGAGACACGGTTGTTGCATTTCAGAGTGCGGATAGCAGGGACTTGAAATTTGTTAAGTGGGTACCGTGTGCTGTGTGCTGTGGTTATATCAGCTCATTCAATTCTCTTAGCAACACGCAAGAATAAATATTGTCCCATAATCCAGAGGAAGAAAGTGTGATCCAGAGGTTTAATGACCTGTTCAAGGTCACGAGAAAGTAAGAAGGTTGTTGTATGCAAAAACCTGTGGTTAGTTAGCAAAAGTTGTGGTTGTACACTTATAGAAAATTTTACTTATTTGTGCTCCTTTCAGAATATTTGGTGCCAACTGGAATTAAGACCCAGTGACTATTTTAGATCAGGAGACACATATGACACATATGTGACATATATGACACGTATGACATATATGACGCGTGATTTGGGGAACTTGGTTCTCTGGTACCATGAAAGACTTCCATTTGCCTCAGGCATTTAGCCCTTAGTTTCCTGGGCCACCCGCATCGTTGGGATATTCCTGTGCTTACTCCTGGTGACAAAGCACTGGGGGTGGGCCTTTGCTGTTTTGAGATCTCCCTTCATTTTGAGGGGTTTACTGTTATGGGAGGAGTCTGAGTAACTGACACGACTGAGGCAGGTTCTAGTACTCTACATTTACGTAGGACAGAAGAAGTATTGTAATGCCCTGTAAGAAGAAAAAAAAGTTCTTGTAAAAATAAAAAATAAATAGCAAGCAGGGGTGTCTATTTATGATGAAATCTTTTCTCTTTTTAAAAGGTTGAGAATTTTCATCAGTATGAAGCGAGGTCAAGTGCACATTCTAGCTTCGCCCCTGATATTGATGTAAGAGCAGAATAAGGACAGTGATTTCCCTCCAAGTGTTAACAGGCTGCCTTTTCGGCGGTGCACTTCATGTTCACTTGCTTTAACAAGATTTACACAGTCCTAACTCACTTATTAAATGCTTCAAAAGCATTTTCAGGCAAAGATCTTCAAAAGCAAAACGCATGTCTCAGCCCTCTGCCTGAAGCCGGCTGCAGAGTTCACTGATTTAAATATGTGTGTTGGAGTTAAAAGGAAACCATTTGCTCTCTCTAATTTTTCTAGTTCTGATTTCTGCTCTATTGTTTTAATTCCTTTTATTGAATCCCCCCAGTTCTGTTAAAAAAGAGTTTTAAAAGTTTTACAGAGCACAATTTGAGAATGAACGGCTGCTGGATTTTTCGGTGCACAGCGAGGGGTGGGGCAGAAGGAGAGTGTGTGATGTGGGTGCGGTCATAGAAGAATCTGGAAAGGGATGGCTGGAAAGTTGTCCAGACTTTCAAGTAGAGGGTTAAATCTCGCCGGTAGCCCTGTAAAATGTGTTTACAGGTGGCAGAAATGAATTCCTGTGACCGACAATCTGTAAATAAGAAACTCTGAAGAGTAAGGGTAATGAAGCAAGTGAAAAATCATTTCTCTAAAGAAAAGCACTCACTAAGCTCATTCGACCGCTTAGCCGTTGCAGTCAGCACTTTGGAGAGCCCTACACCAAGCTCTGTTTGTTTTTCCACCAGAGAAATAGATGAGAGAATTTATACGCACTAAAAGATTTTTAAAATGTTGATCCGAAGAAATATAGGACAAGAAAAAGAATGAGCCAAAGGAAAGGGGAGTCGTCTTTTCGTCGGCACCTGACACTTCCGCACTTCTGATTCACATTTCCGTTGTGAGAAATGTTTTCTAGAGATGAAATGTACGTAGAAATGGGGAGGGGAAAGAGCCAGGACATGGATAATTTGCGTACATTTAGCTCTATTAATATCATTAGGCAGGAGAACCAGTGACACTGCAGCTGAAAGCTAGAGATGAAGTAACCAGTACTTTATCTCCCGTTGCCGAGGACTGCACGATGAACTCTTGCAGTGACCCAAATTTATTACAGAAGATTGCTCATTGCTGCTGTGCCAAGCACTCTGTTGCAATTACAGCACATTAGGCAGAGGGACAAATCTCAAGGGGAAATGTCTAGTCTTTTAATCAAGTAATAGAAAGGTCATGGTGCCTAAAAATCACCCCATGAGAAATATATATATATAATAATATATATCTCCCATATCTGTACATGTGCATCTCTATCTGATAATGGTCCTCATTTTGCCCAGAAAATGCTTTTATTATATACAGTATCCTCACTTAATCTTCTTTACCGCAGACTGTTTTTTTCTTGTATTAAATTCTCAGTCTTCAAGAACCTAGAAGCTCAGGGAAGTTACACAAAATAAGACGAGCACTTGGAAGAATAATGTATTATATGATATTTTTGCCTCTCTTCATTTTCCCAAGAAGTGCTCCTTTATTTTCCTTATCTATATTTTTTTCTTTTTAAACAGTGAGTTCTTCTTTGGTTTTCAGCAATTTGATTGTCTCCAGACTGACCAAATGACATCGTTCTAAAGAGCGTATTTTAGTATTTAGTGGAAATAGGCAAGCTCATGCTACAAGCATGCTGCACCTAAGTCATTGATTAGTTGTAATGGATGGAAGGGAAACTAGTATAAATACAGAGTTAGAAGACACTATTAACGTGTTTTATAGGAGAAACAAGCAGTTGTTTTACACAATTCCCTGAAATATATTCCAGGAAAGGTTTTTAAGAATTATAAAGTTAGATCACAAATACATTGAGACAATGTAGTTAAAGTTTATCAAGAAACCCGGTGTAAAATAGTGGAAAGAGGAAAGGAAAGAAGAAAGAAGCCATAAGGAGAAAAGTAAACACTGGAAAAAAGATACAGGTTAGATCTGTACTCAGAAGCCATTGTAAAATAGTTTACTTGCTGTCATTGTGTATATTTGGAATAATCTGTAGCTGACAAAGTCATTTAAAGGAGAAACTGTCTTATGTGAGGGATCAAAGCCTAAAAATAGAACATTCAAGCTATTTTAAAGTTACAGCTGTGGTAATTTTCGTGATCATAACACTTCAGAACTCCTCCTTGATATCTTTTTTATGGTAAAGGCTTTCACTACCTCAAAAAGCTAGCTAAAATATGTTCCTTGTGAGTGACCCATATTTGCATCTTGAGGAGAACGTGGCATAAATAAGGGAAACCCAGCATACCCATAGCAATGCGATTCTCAGTAACTCTTGTGGTAAACACCTGTCTTTTTGAGAAATACTCATTTTCAGTAGGAAGTGCTGTAACATGTTAAATTGTGATAAATTTGGGTTATATTGTCCTTGTGAATATCTGTGTGCCTCTCCCACACTCAACTAATAGAGAGGAGACATTCAGGAGGCCAAGCACATATGGAGGTGTATTTAAAGGTTTCATTTCTTCTTACGGTCACACTGCTAGGTCCTCCAAAACGTACCTTGGGTGTTAGGACCCAACACTTTCATGGAGGGTCAGGAATGTGATTTTAAGCCCTTAAGCCAATGCAGCTCCATCAATATTTCTCTACTCCTGCGTATGGATTTCCGCTTCTCGGACCTGCAATCAGAGGGAATTTATGTCTCCCGATTTGGTCAATTTTTACTACCAACCGTGCGTGTCTGATTTTGTGAGGTACTAAACAACATATTGACAAATTACATCAGTAGAACGCCATTTTAGTAGTCAAGAGATTGGTTCTCTCTATAATTTACAAGCTCACCCTTTCCCATTTTACCCTTTCTGGAGTGTTCAATAAAGGCCTAGTGAGGTACATGGGAGAGCCGTGAAAGAAAATGAGATGTCAGAGAGGTGGACAAGTCAGGGCTGCGGAGAGAACCTAAAAAGCACAATAGATTTTTCAAAGTAAGATCTATGACAGAATAAGGGAAGGTCTGTGGAGAGCCTGAAATTCGATAAGATGGACTAACGGAGATGGAAAGATCTGCCGAAAGGAAGCCACAGCCCCAGTGACAGGGAGACAATTTTCTGATCTCAGTGGAAAGTGAGAACTGGAGACAGGGCTATTACAGTAGAAAGAGAAAGACAAATGAAGCAAC
This sequence comes from Delphinapterus leucas, assembly GCF_059928025.1. Lineage (NCBI taxonomy): Eukaryota > Metazoa > Chordata > Mammalia > Artiodactyla > Monodontidae > Delphinapterus > Delphinapterus leucas. Next base: position 104,052,011 of record NC_143131.1, on the reverse strand, counting down.
AGAAAAGGACACATATATCCAAGTCTCTGTGCACAGTCCCCCAAGAAAGATAGCAAAGTCAAAACGCATTCACCAATCTATACACACTGGAGAGGACATTATCATTATTTAGCCTTTACGGAGTACTTTCTACTCAGAAAGCTTTTTATTTTTCTGAAGTGTAAACCAAAGAGTGAGCAGTCAATATTATTATCCAAGCAGGTGCCCTAACCTTCAGGGGGGTCCCCTGGAGCATAGCTCCATACCAGGTAGGATGTGAGTGGTGCCCCTGGGGTTATGCTAAACTTGGAGTCAGGCTGATTTTCCTAATCCTTCTTGATTATTCTTGGTACTTGTCAAAGTTCGTCTAGATCTTTGCTCTTGCAGGCTCTTCAGCCTGCCCTCATTCCTGCTCGTGAAAATCTAATGGAGCCACAAAGTTTCACTCAAGTCATATCTCCTCTCTGAGGTTTTCTCACATGCTATCCACGCCCTTTCTTCTAAAATTGGACTGACCTTCCTTCCTCTGTTACACAGCAAAGGATCCACTGGAGGGTCTAGCCTTTCTACAGGGAGGGGCTTAAACTTAGGAAACTGGAAGAGAGGGCAAGGGAATGTATTAAAACTGTATTGGCATGGCAAGCATTTTTCTCTTAGTGACATTGTGAGTTTTCAGGACAGGTTTTGGGATTGGTAGAGATTATGTAGAGGTTAAAGCTTCCCCATGGCACCCTTTGACAAAACCAATTATGTTTTTATACTCTAGGGTTTGTACCTATAAAACATATATAAAGGGCCTTTTCAGAATTAGGATGAGTTTTATCTTTTTAGCCTTCAGAGCGTGTAACAGAATGTATGTAATATCTTTTATTTTAGGAAGTGTTTGTTGAAAATAGAAGATAAATTTTGAGCAAATACTGAAAGCACTGATGTTCTGAAATATTAATGCTGAGTGTAAGGCATTAAGTTCAATTAAGTTTTTGGTCAAGTGAATTTTAGATCTGTTTTCTATTTTATCCTGTAATTTAAGCCAAAATAGCTTCCCCCCTCCTCTCTTTCATTTTAGCACTTTGATAAAAACTGACCCCTAAAACAATTTCTTAAGCATAACTCCCTAAATGTTTAGGACCATATTTGATTACATGGACAGAAAAAGAAACAAATGGATTGTAAAATTTTTTTTCCATTGTAATTCATGTAATTCAGATTAAAGATAGGTAGAGACATATAAACATATTTTAAATCATGTTTAATCATTTGTTTCATTTAATTTTGCTATTGTTTTCTTGAGCTCTTTACAGATGAGCCCAAGCAGTTGTAATGTTGAATCCCTCCAAAGTTAATTCGTCTTTCTGCCTCAATCTCTAGTCTGAGTTTTGGGATTCCAATAATACCCTCAAGTCAATATTTAATATTATATATTTTCATTTAACTATTCATTAAAATATAATGTCTGTAGAGATGAACTCTCACCAGTTAGGAAATTTACAATTTTCTGAAAGCTTTATATGTAGAAAATTAATCTTTGACCATCTGTTTGCATAGGAGATATAAAGTCTAGAGCCTATATACAAATATTACTAATAACTGCTGAGTTAACCAGGTTAGAAGATATGGGTTTTTACATGAAAAGAAAACGCATATCCTATCAAATACCTGCCCAGTCCATTTGTCATACATGGTAGTCTCTCTGCTGCTGATGCAGGGAATTGTCACACCAGCTATATTAAGATTCTCCAGAGAAACAGAACCAGTAAGACATACAGAGATACATAAAAAGAGACTTATAATGAGGGATTGGCTCACATGACTACGGGGGTGGAGAAGTCCCTCAATCTGCCATCTGCAGGCTGGAGGCCCAGGAAAGCTGGTGGGTGGTGTGGTTCTAGTTCAAGGCCAAAAGTCTGGGAACCAGGGGAGCCAATGGTGTAAGTCCCAGTCTGAGTTCAAAGACCTGGAAACCAGGAGTGTTGATATCTGAGAGTAGAAAGTGGCAGTCCCAGCTTAAGCAGAGAGAGCAACTTCACCCTCCCTCCACCTTTTTGTTCTATTTGGGCCCTAAATGGATTGGATGATGCCAACCCAAGTTGGTGAGAGGGGATCTTTGCTCAGTCTACTTATTCACATGTTAATCTTTCAGAAACACCCTCACAAGCACACCCAGAAATATTGTTTTATAAGCTATCTGAGCTCCCTTAGCTCAGTTGAGTTGACACACAAAATTAGCTATCACACCAGCCCAAGAAATGAATCAAATGTGTGGAGCCAGGGTTGAACTTGCAGTTAGAAATTCCAGCCGAGTGCTAGCTGCCATCGCCATAAGCAAATGAGGCATGCCTCTTTCATATCTGAATCCTCAGGATATAATCTCTTGATCCAATAGTTATAAAATGCCAGGCTCCTGCTCTTTACTCATCTCCTTAAGTGGTAGAGATGTGTTTACCCCAGATCCCAGATCTATGTGAACTGGAGCAGAAAATCAAATGGCAACTCTTTGGAGTAGGAACTTTTGTTGGCTTACTTTGCCTGCTCTCTAAGTAGCATTTGCTGCCCCAGTGTTGCCTTTTATATTTTTCAACTGCAATTAGACTCATAACATGCTCAGTGGTGATCAAAGGGTAGCAGCCATGTTGTACCCCTCCTCACCCTCATTCTGTTAAACGTTCTTCTTGTACCTGGCTTCCTGAGTTACTCACCCACTTGGTGTCATACATCTAAGATCCTATCCATATTCTTATCTTTGTCCCAATCTCTTACCAGATGTCTTAGCTTCCTTCTAGGACCTGGCCTAGTATTTGTCATTCTTATCTCTGGATGCTGGAGTCCTCTCTTTGTACATTGGCCCCAGAGCCCCATCACTATATTTTATGTCACTTGTTTATAGTTTCTTTCTTGTACTCATGCATTTCTTGATAATTCCTTGTTTATTTGTTTCTTGCCTGTCTTCCCCCCAACTAACATGTAAGTATCATGGATCTTTGGGCCTTATTTGTCTTGCTTTTTCTCCTGTCACCAGTTCCTAGAACAACATGGCTCAGGAACTGTTTAGTGACTGAATAAACTACATAATAGGAAAATAGTCAAGATGCTCCCTGTCCTTCTGCCTGGACTTTTGAGTTTTGATTTTCTGGGTACCTTGGGCTACTGGACTTCATGGACTTGTGGTGCTAACAGCTTGTGTGAACATTGCCTGGAGAGTTTAGTACCCATAAATGCCAAGACAAGTCAGCTTAGCCTCAGCTAACTGAGCAGCTCTTGTTCTGGGTGCCTTTCTAGTAGGGAACAACTAGTCCAGGGTTAGCAATTAAATGACATTGATGCCATTACCTCATGCTGACTCTGTTATCAGATGACTCATGGAATCGCTCAGATGCAGGGAAATTGAGAAACAAGTGCTTCAGAGACCTCCAGGTCCAGTTCAAAGTCCTAATTTTGAGTTCCTGAGCCCTCAGTATCTTGGTCTGGGTTACTTTCAGGTATGACTATCAATTTATGGCATATGGGCACAAGATGCCTATAAATAGCTTTATTATTCCTTCAAATATTGTTCTTACATGCTTGCCTAAAATATCTGAGTAAGAATTACATTCTTTCGCATCAAAGGTCTATTCTGTTGCATGCAAATATGTTTGTGAGAAAACACACTCCAGCAATTATCAAGCATTTTTACCTTATTTTAAGGAGTGTCAGATTAACATTTGATAGAGAGGAGCGTGAAGGGACTAAGCTCTTAAGTGGGAAGGAAGACTGCCTATTATGGAAGAAAAATGGGGCTGACTGGAATTAAGAAGTTAGTGTGGACTAACCAACCAATTTTCTTCACCTTCGGGCCTAGGACTATGCACAGATCTTGTACATTAATTAACTTAGATTTGGGTTCCCCAAAGTGTATCTCCAAAAGAATACTGTTCCTGCAAGATTTGCCTCAGAAAAAGGGACTATGAAGGGAAATAAGTTTGGGAAACATGGATTCTAGAAAAACAGACAATTTGTTAAACCAGATTTAAATCCATGTTTACTCAATGATTCACCTTGGTAGGAAAGGAGAGCGGTTGGCTAATGTTTAGTAACATTCCATGGGTTTTGTGTTCTCTGGAATGCACTGTGGAAAACACTGTTTACTCAACTTCATAGAAATATAAATCAGCTGGAGAGCTCCAGCTAACAGTCATCACATTTCATCCATAAAGAACTCAAGAAGAAATTAGATTTCTGTGGAAGGACCTTGTGTGTGGGATTCTTTGTTCATCATGGTTTGGTCCAATCCTTGTCTAATAACCTTCTACGAGCAGAACTGTAAAGAACTGAAAGACACATCTCTTTACATTGACATCTTATTTATTTTAATATATGCCAGTCGTTGCTCTACTTTTTATGCATTCTGATTGTTATCCCTTTGAACTTTGGCCCTGAGGCAGTTTAATCATGATTGGTTCAATTGTGTAAATTCAATAAACAAACCTTGGCCAGGGTCCCTTGGAGGTATTATCCCGACATTTATCTGAGTGTGTTTACAAAGCTTTTTTTACCCAGTCTTAGAACCATAGCCTCTGCCATGTGTTATTTAATTCAGAGAAACCTTCTACTTTACAGAAAAAGCATCTTAGATCACTTAAAGTTCCTTCATTCCTAAAAAGAACACATTTTTTATTGATTTCAAGTCTCTAATTTCCTTTGTATTTTTACCTTCAAACCAGTCTCAGCAAAGGCATAGCCACAAGGAGTCAGTTGCTACAACTACACCCAGCCCTTAGTGGAAATAAGACTATCAAACATCATTTTTTATATCTCTTTTCCAAAGAGTAATTTCCACGTCTTTTACAATATCTAAGTGTAGCCTAGACTAGAAGAGTATTTTCTAGTACCTTTAAATAGTTACTGTTATTTAAATATAAAGGTGTTCTTTTTTCTTTTTAGCTGATGCTACCACGGACCAAAATGCTAAGTACTGCTCAAAATTGATCTTCCACAATAAATATGCAAACTAAATGACAGTGGCGTTATTATGTATCACCCCAGGGTACTATAAAAGCACAATTTGGGAGCTATATCTAAGATATACCTCTCCCCCTATCTTTCCTAGGAATTATTAATAGGTGGGAGACTTTATATTATTAATTAAGAAACTTGAGGAAATGATCATTTTAATAGCTCTTGTCTTCCTTTTGAAAGGGAGAAAAATGGGTCACTTACGTGAACATAATTTCATTTCTCCAAGCTGTTTAAAATAGTTATTTCATGTGGAATATTCACATCGGCTTGTAAACGGATATATGAGAATTTAAGTTAAAATGTTTCCACTCCATATACTAATGTTTAGATCTGGTATTCATCCAAGAATTGGGCTCCTCACAATTATAGCATCTGTTTTTGTTTGGTTAATTTTATAATCTCAGATGTTTCCATAAATCCTGAATTAAAGAGAAAACTGCTGGGACCAATTTGTGTGGGTAGGCTAAATGTAATAGTCTACCATCACTGTGCAAGGATGTTTTGCTTTTTTTCCCCCTGTGGCTTGTCATTACAGATATCACATTTCAGCAAATGCTTCCATGCTTAGAAAAAAAAAAAAAGGAAAAGTGATACTGCACAGAAAATGGTCCATTTCATCTTGTCTCAGTTAGATTACGATATTTATGATTTGGGCCATTTGTGCCATTGAGAAGATGGTAACAAATGGGTTAGTCACTTTTTGCTCTATCATAAAATTTTCTATAGAATTCATAGATGTTTCTAGTTCCTTAAATTAGTTCAACACACAAGGACAAATACTTCTCTAGTAGTGAAAAAACAGGGTCAATGAAAAGGATGACCAGGGACACAGAAATACCATATTGTTTCCTTCCTTACAGTTACTTCAAAGAAAAATAGTAACAATAAAAATGTGGAACGGTTATAAAGCAAAAACTAACCCACCACTGTAAAGCAATTATGCTCCAATAAAGATGTTAAAAAAAATGTGGAACACTGTAAATAGGTCACCATTTTGTGTCTTTCCATATTACTGGTCAGATTCTCACATACTGAGTAATTAAGAACCTGCACGGTATCTTTATAGATTTCTTTCCAACAACACAATAATAAAGGGAGAGTTCTTTTTATTCTTTATTTGCTTTATGAAGAACTGAGCAGGCAGTGACTTTTCAAGGAGCTGTAAGATTGCACTGAAATTAGGAAAACCTAAAGTACGTGGAGAATATGTTCATTGTTTTAGGGTTCCCTCAGCTTGTAGGGTACAAGACAGTACCTGGAACTTTTAACAACTTAAATATTTATTCAAACATTGTTAGGGTATTTTTAAAAAATCTCATTTTCACTGAAGACAATGGAATCACAAATAAAAAGAAGCATTTCTGTCAACTACTGCTCCTTTGCTCTCTCGATGAAATCCTCTTTGAGTTCTGCTCATCTGTAGATGAATGATTCGGGGGACTCCACTGGAGGATTGATATTTTTAATTGAAGGTGAAAAAGCCTGCTAGTTCTATCTCTCAGATCATAATAATTTTTCTCAAAAAAATGAAGTTATTTATCTAATTTTCATTTAGAAGACAATTGAACTTTTTCAAAATGGTTCTAGTTCTTTCATAACAATTAATTGATAGCATTCATTTAAGTCTAACTTCTGAATTTTTAATTTTGGAACTAATTTTATGTGCTTTGGAGAACATAGTTTCCTCTTTATTGAGAAATGTAATATAATTTCATTTATCATTATAGCTCTGAGGGATGCCCTTAAAATAATAAGTTATCCTTTATTAAGCTTTCCCCTACAAATTATTTGAATTTTGGTTATTTTAGATAATAACTTGCCATTTTATTTAGGGAAAACTTTGTGGTCAGTTCTTAGCCATAGTGGAGAAAGGTATAAAATATACTGTAGGAGAAAGTAGCAAATCTGATTCCTAAACACTATAAAGTAAGAAAGGGATGGTACAAAGTTAGAACTCTGTAGTATGAGACCTTCCATAAGGTAGTTAATATCTCTGAGCTCAGTTATGAATAATAATAGTAATGCTGAAGGGGTACTGCAACGATTAAGTGAAAAACTAGTGTAACATGCCTAGCACAGTGTCTGGGATAAATACTATACATCTAAGATCTATGTCTAGATCTATACAGAGATAGACGTATAACTGAAAACATATCATGTTAAATATGAATGGTTTCAAGTAGGACATAGATAATGCCAAAACCTTCCACAAATTTTCAAACCTGTCTTTGCTGAAACTTGTGTGATTTAGATATGACTAAACAGAAAAATGCCAAAGAAAATGAAATCCTTCCTGTTTTATGTTATAGTATGCCTTTCAAGTCTATCTAGACATTAATATATACTTATTTAAGCAATTATAGAAAGGAAGGTGAAAAGGGTCAATAATATTCTAGTTAATATTTATATTTCATCTAGTATAAAATCCTAAGGTTGGTTCTAATAAAAGACCTAAATTAGTGTCAGAAAATAATTTATTATTAATAATTTAGAAATTCACAAGTATTCAAAATTCTTTTCCTGAAGGATTCAAAATAATTTTAGTGTTATTTAAATAAACACATTTTATTAAAACAAAATATGTTAAATGTTTCCTTTAAATTTTCTTCTGTCTATATTTTAAAAATTAACTTCCCTGCTTCTACCAAACAAGAGCACATAAATAACAATTTAGAAACCTTAGTATTTTGAAACTCTCTATACTTTTTTAAACTATATATACAAATAATATATTTTAATTAGAGAAAAGCAGGACAAATAAACTAAAAATGATATTTAATCTCAGCACCTGTAGAATTATTTTTAACATTTCATGTCCTTCTGAGTTTCCCTAGAAGCCAAGCCTGCAATCATGTGCACAAGGGAATCATGTGCACAGGTTTAATAGAGAGAGGGCTCTCAGGGCAAGGGAAGCAGTGGGATAAGGTGGGGGGAGGAGCCAAGGAAGTCTGCGGAGTCAGCTCAAGCCTCAGGTTGCAATCTCAGGTGGAACTCAGAGCATGGACTGCACCCCACTGTTGGTTACCACTTGAGACAACGGGCCCAGGCAGTTGTATTCTGTGTAATTCAGTCATTGATAGTGGGATGCCCCCAGATGCTCAAGCAAGGCAGTTCCTATTTGGTGAAGGACACCTCTTCAGAGGAAGGAGGCAGTGGTGAGCTGTCAGCAGGCTATGCTCATAGCAGCTCGGTGTGGATGCACTGACCCAGTAAAAGTGACATATAGAAGAGGCACCTACAGCATCCACTACCCTCTCCTTCTAGACTTAAACGAATATGTATTATTTTACCTACATTGTAAAATTACGTAGTATGCATTATTTTAATTGCTTTTTAAAACATTAGCAATATATGATGAATATTTTTCCATGTTAACAAATACATTTCTATAACAGATGCATAATGTATTATAAGTATAGATATACCTATTCATTATTTTCAGATCTCTCTCTCTTTTGAATGGAAAATATACTTTTATTTATATATTTGTCTCAGAAGGTAGAAACATTGAACTGTTATTTTATCTTTCATACATTTTCACATGTTATAGTTATGTACCTCCCCTTGCCCTCACCCCGAAATAAATAATTTCTATATTACTCTTTCTGAGGTAATTCTTTTCCAGTTAGTTTTCATCTCTCAGTCAAGGCCAAGATAGCGAAAAGCTAATTATGTCTTTTTATTGGTGATGATTGAAAGCAAAAACTTAAATTAGATTTACTTCTGCTTTAATTAGGAAGAAAATAAAGTTACTCCTGTTTTGGAGAAATTGAATAGAGAAATTTTGCCCAGTGAAACTGGTGTCCTCAGAGACACCAGTTTTTTTTGTTTGTTGGTTTTTTTTTACATGTTTTGGAAAATCTCCTGGTTTTTCACTTTCATCCAATAACTACATAATGGATAACTGTGTGCTGGAGAAATTTTGTGTCTACTGTGATTAAAACATGTCAGGGCTGACATATATTGAAAGGTTCTCAAATTTTCCTTTGAGTCCATATTTTTCATGTTTAATATAAGTAAATCACATTTTTTCATCATTTTTATATAAAGTTTGAAAAGCTTTTCACCTTCTGCGTATCTCATTTTGGTTGCTATTACACACAATCAGCCAAAATTTGTTAAGCATATTTGTGTAAATCACTGGACCAGAGTCCAGGAAATTGAAAAGTATTCCTGGTCCCTGACATCAAGGAGCTTAAAAATCTAGGTGTGGGGCTTCCCTGGTGGTGCAGTGCGGCTGGGCCTGTGAGCCATGGCCGCTGAGCCTGTGCGTCCGGAGCCTGTGCTCCGCAACGGGAGAGGCCACAACCATGAGAGGCCTGCGTACCGCAAAAAAAAAAAAAAAAAATCTAGGTGTGGGGTTAAATAACCATGTAGGAGCAAATAACCACACAGAGTTGAGGTCACAAGACAATCTATTGACTTGCATATGAGTTGTAAGAAAGTACTTTTTATACTTTCACATGAGAACCCAGCATGATTTAGAAAAGTTTCACTGAACAGTAGAACTTAAACTGCTTTTTTTTTTTTTTTAAAGATATATATATTTTTTGGGATGTGGACCATTTTTAAAGTCTTTATTGAATTTGTTACAGTATTGTTTCTGTTTTATGTGTTGGTATTTTGGCCAAAAGGCACATGGGATCTTAGCTCCCCGACCAGGGATCGAATCCGCACTCCCTGCATTGGAAGATGAAGTCTTAACCACTGGACTGCCAGGGAAGTCCCTTAAAATGCTTTTGAAAGATGTGGAAAGTTTGGCAGACCAGAGAAGAAGAAACAGACATTCTGCAAAGAGAGTAAGAGTTTGAACCAAGGTGGGGAGGGTAGAAAGCTCAAGCAGAGGTTTGAGTAATTTTTTAGGAGGCTGGTATGAATCATTGAATTAAATCAAATCAATACCTTGGAAGAAAAAAGGAAGAAGAAGGGAAGAAAAGAGTGAAAAAAGAGAGAGGGAGAGTGGTGGAAGAAAAATTATAGTTGCCTGTAGTAACTTTTAAAGAAGTTTCACATTTTTTTTTTTTTTTTTTCTGTAGGCGGGCCTCTCACTGTTGTGACCTCTCTTGTTGCGGAGCACAGGCTCCGGACGCACAGGCTCAGCGGCCATGGCTCACGGGCCCAGCCGCTCCGTGGCATGTGGGATCTTCCCGGACCGGGGCACGAGCCCACGTCCCCTGCATCAGCAGGCGGACTCTCAACCACTGCACCACCAGGGAAGCCCTTGTGTAGTGTTTTTAAAGTTTATTCCAACTTGAAGGGTATCAGTTACCATGAATGAAGGGCAAGCCATCTCTTTTATTTTTAAATATATGATCTGAGTGAGACTTTGTAATTTTGTTGGTCTTCACAAATCACATTCTTTTTTTCTTTTGAATTTTCTTTTATTTTATTTTTTTATACAGCAGGTTCTTATTAGTTATCTATTTTATACATATTGGTGTATATATGTCAATCCCAATCTCCCAATTCATCCCCCCCACCCCTGCTTTCCCCCCTTGGTGTCCATATGTTTGTTCTCTACATCTGTGTCTCTATTTCTGCCTTGCAGACCGGTTCATCTGTACCGTTTTTCTAGATTCCACATATATGCGTTAATATATGATATTTGTTTTTCTGTTTCTGACTTACTTCACTCTGTATGACAGTCTCCAGGTCCATCCATGTCTCTACAAATGACCCATTTTCATTCCTTTTTATGGCTGAGTAATATTCCATTGTATATATGTACCACATCTTCTTTATCCATTCATTTGTTGATGGGCATTTAGGTTGCTTCTATGACCTGACTATTGTAAATAGTGCTGCAGTGAACATTGGGGCGCCTGTGTCTTTTTGAATTATGGTTTTCTCTAGGTATATGCCCAGCAGTGGGATTGCTGGGTCATATGGTAATTCTATTTTTAGTTTTTTAAGGAACCTCCATACTGTTCTGCATAGTGGCTGTATCAGTTTACATTCCCACCAACAGTGTAAGAGGGTTCCCTTTTCTCCACACCCTCTCCAGCATTTGTTGTTTGTAGATTTTCTGATGCCCATTCTAACTGGTATGAGGTGATGCCTCACTGCAGTTTTGATTTGCATTTCTCTAATAATTAGTGATGTTGAGTAGCTTTTCATGTGCCTCTTGGCCATCTGTATGTCATCTTTGGAGAAATGTCTATTTAGGTCTTCTGCCCATTTTTGGATTGGGTTGTTTGTTTTTTTAATATTGAGCTGCATGAGCTGTTCATATATTTTGGAGATTAATCCATTGTCCGTTGATTCATTTGCAAATATTTTCTCCCATTCTGAGGGCTGTCTTTTTGTCTTGTTTATGGTTTCCTTTGCTGTGCAAAAGCTTTTAAGTTTCATTAGGTCCCATTTGTTTATTTTTGTTTTTATTTCCATTACTCTAGGAGGTGGGTGAAAAAAGACCTTGCTGCAAATCACATTATTTCTAAACTACAGCTGACCCTTGAACTACATGGGTTTGAACTACATGGTCCACTTACATGTGGATTTCTAGTACTACAGTACTACAAGATCCGTGGTTGGTGGATTTGTGGATGCAGAACCATGGATAGAAGGGCCAAGTGTAAAGTTATACACGGATTCTTGACCACATGGGGTTGGCACCCTAACCCCCATGTTGTTCAAGGGTCAACTCTATGGCATACAGAGTGGAAATTCAAAAAAAATAATGGAAAAAATTTTCAGCTTCATTTTCCTGCATGAAAACACTTAAAAAAAAAAAAGAAGGATGAGAAACACAGAGGAAACTCTGTAATTTAACTTCAACAAAAATTAAAATATTGCCTCAATTCCTACCTCACACTATGCAGGACAGCTGCTGAATGTGCTATTTCTATCAAATCAAGAGAGGATATTAAGGGAGATCTCTTAGCATTACAGATTTGGGGCAGTATATAGAATAATCCAGAAGTAGGTGGCATGGCCCTGAGACACTCAAGCAACAATCCCTTATTTGGGGTTGCAGCTGTGGACCAAGTCTGTTGGCAGGAACATTCCCAGTCACATTTGACCCAGCAGTATGGAGTGGGGGTATCTGGCTTGGATGAGAAGTTGTTCATTCTCTCACCCATTTCTCTTTCCAGGAAGGGTGGAGTAGTGTGTGTACATCAGCTTTGCAGCTGCTGATAATAATGGTTAAAGAGACAGAAATAAATACCAAATGATCACACAAAACACTTGTATATGTCACAACTGAGGCTTTGCCTGTCAGCCCACAGGGAGAAAGCAGGATAACCAGAGCCCTGGTGAAGTGTACCCTCATGACAGAGCGTGAGACAGACTTGCTGACCAGCAACATTGGGGCAACATATCTAAATTGGCATTCCACATACACTTTCCCAGCACCTTACTGTTCTGTTCCACAACAAGTGGCTCACCCAGAGGAAAAGGCCCCCATTAAAAGATGAGTAATAATAAAAAGGAAACAGTCAGCAATATTACCAGAAAAAGAGGAGGCAAGAAATACAATAAAACGTGACAAATGAAACTGCACATCAGAAGAAAAATTATGGCAGAAAGTCAAACATTTCTTTATTGTTATATCAGGCATTAAAAGATAAACTTTTTGAAACAATCGTTAAAAAATAGATTCAGAGTATCCTATTCAGAAGGAAGAGATGGAAGGGGAGCTGGAAAACAATAAAAGGAACATATAACACAATCACAGGGAAAAAACAATAACAGGGAAGTAACAAAATGTGAAATGGATATATTACAAACACAATCATAGACATATAGGAAGGGATCGAAAAGCATAGCAAAATAAAATGTCAAAGAATAAAGATTGATAATTAGAAAAATAATACACAGAAGACAGGTAAAGAAAAGCCAATAAATGCACAACTGGAATTCCTGAGGAAACTGGGGGGTGGGGAGGGGTTTCAAAAATATAAAAGAAGACCTATAATAAAATAACTCAATCTTTGTCATACTTATATTAAAGTGTTACATCTGATAATGACCTCAATTTACTTAAGAAAAAAATGTCTAAAAAATAACTGGAGGGAAAATACTGGAACCGTATTTAGCATTAACAAGCAGTTAATGCAGGTCCACTACAAGGATACATAGCAATATCTTCGGTATCTAAACTCTGAGAATTTCTCAGATTCTGGATTTCCCACTGACACCTTTCATGGGAGAGCTTCCAAGAAATATTAGGTAGAGAGCCCAGGAACTGAAGTATTGTTAGTACTGTATTATTCCCAAAGAGTCTAAGGCCATGTCCAATTGGGACATTTCACTCCTCCCTATTGCAAATATCCAAGAGAGAGAGAATTTGGGCAAGTCTCCCTTCCTTCCTTCCTTCCTTCCTTCCTTCCTTCCTTCCTTCCTTCCTTCCTTCCTTCCTTCCTTCCTCCCTTCCTCCCTTCCTCCCTTCCTCCCTTCTTCCCTTCCTCCCTTCCTCCCTTCCTCCCTTCCTCCCTTCCTCCCTTCCTTCCTCTCTTTCAACACCATTCTGGAAGTCAGTGACACTACCTAGCTCCTCTTTTGCCTCTGGATAAAGCCATATACTCCTTCCCTTTCTAGAACTAAGTAAAAGAACAGATTTAAGAGACATAAAATAATATAGCATTTCTTAGTCACAAGAAATATTCCTTCACAGCTTATTACATTGGAAGACAGCTTAATTTAGTACAAAAACTGTATAGATTATTCATGTATTCATTATATAATTATACTGATGAATTTATACAAATGACTTAAGCATTTCCACATACATAGTTGAACATATTTACACAAATGGAAAGGTCACACATTTCATTTTGAACTTTTAATAAGTCCTGGTCAGCTGTTGGCACAAAGAGTGCATTGTTAGGAAAAAAATGGTACACTAATTGTGAAATGGTGGCTATTTCTGTATTTGTGTTGAGAGCAAGTAATGACTCAGAGGGCAGAGCCAAGACTCCAGTGTGCAAGACAAGAGCTAAGAGAAGAGTGAATCAGGAAATTATTCCCAGGGGGCAGAGCTGGTCCCTAATCAAAGAGCATTCTCTGTTTCCAGAGTAGCAGCCCTGAAAATATGTACCTGACCAGATTTCAGAATTGCTATGGATCAGTGGCTCTACACACCTTCCATTTCCTCTTTCTTGAACAGGAGTGTCTATTATAGTTATCGTATCCCTCTTTCACTATTGCATTTTGCATGTATGTGTGAAGGTGAGGTGGGGAGGGAAGATAACTTGTCATTTTAGTTCACAAATCAAGAAGAGCCACACTTGAGCAACTGCATCTGAGTCTCTGAACCTGTGGAAGCTTGTCCCCACCTGGACCATGTTTAATGATGAAATCCTGGACTTAGAGCTAATAGTGTAATTGAATAAGACTTTTGGGGTATTGGGAGGGGGATGGTGTATTTTGCATGTGCAAGGGATCTGCACTGTTGTAGCCAGAGACTGAATGGTAGTTGTTTGTCTTCAAAGATGACTCTCCAAAAATTCTTATCATCTCACTATTTGCATGCCTCTTCCATGAAGAAGTGCAGACCATTTTGAATCTGGGCTGGCCTGGTGACATACTTTGATCAACAGAATGCTATGGAAATGGTGTGGTATATTTGAGAAGCTGGATTTTAAGAGGCCTGGCAGCTTCTGTCTTTGTTCATTTGGTATACTCTTGCTGCTATTGAAGGAATTCTAGCCTAATGACAAGAGACTATGAGGGAAGAGGGGCCCAATCATCCCAGTGCCACTGCTGAGTCTAGTCCCCAGTCAGCTCGGCTGACTTCAGCTGAGTAGTTCCAGAAGACCAGCAAAACTTCCACCCAGACGACCTATAGAACAGTGAAAATCAAAACATCGTTATTGTTCTAGGTCACTAAATTTTGGAGCAGTGTGTTACACAGCAATGAGTAGCTAGAGCATTAAGTACTCCCAACTGGATTTCAGACATTTCTAGGCAAGTGTGGGAAACGTGAAATATGCCAGACAGAATGCCATTTTAAAAATACTTTTTGGTTAGAGGAAAATGAGACAAGTGTTTGCATATATGGGGGAAAGCAAAGGGACAGGCTGGAAAGAATGGGAAAAACAGCATTGCCTGCTTCAGACTTTGGGCTGTAAGCCTGGACTCCTGACAGGGTCCTGCAGGAAGAGACACAGGGCACTTAGAAATACAGCTTGCTGCCCGTGTAACAAAGAGGGACTTGGAAATTGTGCCAGTGTAACAGGCATTCTCTCTCTGTGTGCAGAGCAGGAACACAGCCTCACTCTGGCTCTTTGGACACTGACCACTTTGTGGGTCCTAGAGGATGGTGCCCAGATGCAGATGTTCTTGCCGTGAGCGGGTGGGCTGTGAAGCGTCAGCAAGAGCACTTCTGCTGTTTCTTGAAAGTGTTAGTGAGTGAGAGAGCATGGAACCTGAGCAGATGCACTATGAGCTCCTAAAACTCCACTCCCCTTCGCTCTCCTACAACAAGCTGGGTCATATTTTGAGGTGGCTTCATTAGGTTGTGAGCAATGGAGTAGAGAAATTTAGTTATTATTGTTAACATGACCTTATTTGAAGCCATAAGTTGGTAACTCCTAGAATAATTCAGCTCATATAATGATACTTGTATTTATATACACAATTATATTTAATATGTTATAATATATAATTATGTATATTATTAAATATAATACCTTTTTGCAATATCATGTTTCTTTCATACACATTATCTCTTTTAAAAGCCTCCTGACCACCCTGTGAAGTATGTAGGTCAAATATTATTTTCTCCATTTTTAACTGAGAACTAAACTCATCTTAAATAAGAGATTAAAGGACTTTCCCAAGATTACAAAATAAAAGTGATAGAACCAGGACTTGAATTTAGCTCTCCTAATTCTAGTAATCAGTGGAAGATCTGTGCTTCCCTGCCAGATTGGATGTAATTTATATGACATATAATACAAACTTTGGAATATTTCATCTATATGCATATCAGTATATACATACATACATTTGTGCATTCATCTACACATGTAAATTTATTCTGAAGACGTGTTCTTACATCTTAGCACAGATGTAAAGAAAAATATATAAAAACAAAATATTATTGGGATATAAATTACTATTTTGTCATAAGAAATATACCCCCACAAAATCTCCTGTAATAAATATATGCTAACACAATATTTCAAAAATACTTTTTCTTACTCTTATGTACTCATTTCTTAAAAATTGTTCTTGCAAACACATTTCTAGCATCTAGCATAATTTTTTAGGTATAGTCACTACTGATATAATGTTGTCTAGCAAAAAGGTTACGCATCAACAGTTTCCACTGAAATAAGCTGTCATCAGCACATTTCCTTATGAAATAATATTCATTAAAAATAGGATATTCTCTTAGCTAAAGTGACAGCTCATCACCTTGTCAATTTTCTATAATAATATACACTTTACAATACGGTGCTAACAAGACACAAGGTAGCATTTCAGTCATCTACTAGAGTGTCAAAATGGAGACTAGATATACTGCATTCAAAGAAAAGGTGCCAATTAAATGTATTGTCTACAGTCAGTGCTCCAGTATCATACAGTAATGTGATCTGTATCCTTGTTATCCGATACTAGATACTAGTGTTCCACCACATTCAGTTTCTCTCTCTCTCTCTCCATTTTCAATATTAACCCCAAGCATATTTTCATAACCATTACAAGACTTGGCAGGGGGATTACCAAATCAGGGAATGCTGAGATCAAGAGCCTTGGCAGATGCACAGAAGTGGAGGAAAAAAGCAGAACACTTATAATACGGGAGGAAGTACAATGCTTAAGATGAATATGTTTACAGTCTGTCACAATTAAATTGTAATCTTTACCACTGGTTAGCCATCTGACTTTACACAAATAATGAACTTTTCCAACCCTCAATTTCTTTTTATTAAAATGGGATTCTTTTTTTTTTTTTTTTGTGGTACGCGGGCCTCTCCCGTTGCGGAGCACAGGCTCCGGACGCGCAGGCCCAGCAGCCATGGCTCACGGACCTAGCCACTCCGTGGCACGTGGGATCTTCCCGGACCTGGGCACGAACCCGTGTCCCCTGCATCGGCAGGCAGACTCTCAACCACTGCGCCACCAGGGAAGCCCTAAAATGGGGTTCTTAATTCTACCTCATTGGGAGGGTGTGAGGATTAAATGCTACCATGTTTGTAAAGGGTTTAGCCCAGAGCCTGACATATAATAGAAGCCTAATAAATGCCAGCTCTATTCACAGGCCTCACTTTAAAGATGCCATTCCATTGAGAAGTCAGTTCTGTCTCATTGTTGCACCTCTGAATGCTTTTAAGGGGCTTTTGTCTTTGTTTTTCAACAGTTTAACTAGATATACCTCATTTTGTTTTCCTTTGTATTCAAAGGAAATGCTTGCAATTCATTTTATTAACCGAATATGTGGCTTGAAGTCTTTCATCTACTTCGAAAAATTCTCAAAAATGATGTTTTAAAAAATAGCATCTAGCCAATTCTTTTTCTTCTTTGCTTCTACAACTCCAATTATACCTATGTTAGTCTTTATCCCTGAGACTGGTATCACTTATGCTCCTTTCTGTATTTTCCATTCTTTTTAAAATTTTGTGCTGCAGCCTGATTAAACTTCTATGTCTAATTTTCTGGTTAACTCCTTTATTACATTCTTTTTTCTGTAACTTTTTATTATAAAAATATTCAGGCACACAGAAAAGTTGAAAGAATTTTACATTGAACAGCCATATGTCCACCAACTAGATTCTGCCATTAATATTATATTATACTTGCATTATCACATATCTACCTAACCATCTAACTATACAGTCATCAATCCATCTTACTCTTTAATGCATTTCAAATTAAAATGCAGACCTCACTACACTTCCTTCTAAACACCTCAGCATGCATACCATTAGCTAGAGTTCAGTATTTGTTTATAGTAGTTTTTATTTTGAGGTAGAATTTATATACAATGAAATACACAAATCTTAGGTATTCATTTGCTGAGTTTTGATAAATGCAAACACTGGTGTACCCAATCCTCTACCAAGATATAGAACATAGTCATCCCCCTAGAAAGTTTCTTCATGCCTCTTCCCAGCCACTCCCAACTTCCTCACCCATAAGCAATCACTGTTATGATTTTTTTCCACCATAAGTTAGTTTTGCCTGTTCTAGAACTTCATATAAAGTGAATCATACAGTAAGTATCTTTTATGTAAGATTTTTTTACATAATATAATGCTTTTGAGAATTCATCCATGTTGTTAACTATACTAGTAGTTGTATTGATTTCCTAGGGTGACTGTAAAAATGTATCAAAAGTTGAGTGGCTTAAGACAACAGCAATTGTGTCACAGTTCTGGAGACTAGAAGTCTGAAATCAAGGCACTGGCAGAGCCATGCTTTCTCTGATGGCTCTGGGGGAGAATCCTTCTTTGTTTCTGGCTTTTGATGTTTGCCAGCCATCTTTGGCATTCCTTGGCTTGTAGCTTCATCACTACAGTCACATGGCTGTTGTTTTTCTGTGTATCTTCATATCATCTTCCCTCTATGTGTCTGTCTCTGTGTCCAACTTTCCACAGGGAGTGAGGGGCAAATCCAGCCCTAGAGGGAAATGCTTTGCTTCTCAGAGTCCAGTGGAGAAAGGAGACTCCTGTTCCTGAATGCTGCTCCCTCACCTGCAGGGAGAAGCTGAGGGAAGCTACAACTTCAAACAAAAACCCTTCTTGCAATTGCATCACAGGTGTTGATCCTAGTCTCTAGTTGTATTGGTTTGTTTAAACTTTGTTTCTTGGAAGCTACTCACATCACCCAGGTCCACCACTCAGATTTGGGAGACAAACTCAGGAAAGTCTTTATTTCAGTACTTCTTTGAAAGAATCTTTAAAAAGCAACCAGAAACCTTCCAAACATGTATTTCTT
Organism: Delphinapterus leucas; assembly: GCF_059928025.1. Lineage (NCBI taxonomy): Eukaryota > Metazoa > Chordata > Mammalia > Artiodactyla > Monodontidae > Delphinapterus > Delphinapterus leucas. The sequence goes on along the minus strand of NC_143131.1, from coordinate 104,033,153 downwards.
TACAGGAAAACCCTCTTAGAACACAGGCAGCATGCCCTCCGCAGTTTCAGAGCTGGTGTGGACAGCACACCTCGAAGGGGCTCAGCCTAGCACAGCTGTCAACTGCCCGGAGCCCTGACTGGGCACAGAGTGCGAAGTTTTTTTCCTGCTAAAACGTAGTTCCCCTTTAACTAAAAGAGAAAAAGAACAGAACAGGGAAAAAGGCTCCTCTGAGATGAGGGTCTTCCTCGCTCTGCCCTGGTGGCAGACCCAGGTGTGGACATTGTGGGCGCTGGGCCTTGTTGGCAGCAGGGATGGTGAAGCTTGATGGTGGATGGTCTTCTGTGGTGGAGCCCACCTCTCACTCCCCCTCCTCCTCCCCACCAAGCACCGGCATTGGGCACTTGCTCTGACTTAAGCTCCTCTCTCCCTTGGGTGTTCCTCTCCCTCTCGTGTTGCTCAAAATGATGCTTCAGTTTTAGCAGTGGAAAACAGGTATCCATTTATTTTTACTTTTTTGTTTGTTTGCGGTACGCGGGCCTCTCACTGTTGTGGCCTCTCCCGTTGTGGAGCACAGGCTCCGGACGCGCAGGCTCAGCGGCCATGGCTCACGGGCCCAGCCACTCCGCGGCACGCGGGATCTTCCCGGACCGGGGCACGAACCCGTGTCCCCTGCATCGGCAGGCGGACTGTCAACCACCGCGCCACCAGGGAAGCCCTATTTTTACTTTTTTAACCCAGAATAAGATGCTAGTGGAGGAGACCACCTTCTAGTACTGGGGCAGCCCCATCACTCTGCTGGGCTGCTATGCTTGCTGCCCCTGGTACATGGAGTATATGGAGTCTTGTGACAGCGTCATGCTGCCAAGACAACTGTCTTACAACAGCTTGGGCTGGGAGAGGTGGGCCTGACTCACCTGGAAGGTGCACCTGGAGATGCAGCCTGTCCGCAGGGCACCCTGTGAGACAGCTTTGATGGCCCATGCCCGGCTGGCCTGGCTGTTGAGGAGATTCCTCTGGCTGGCCCAGGAGGCCCAAAGCTGTTCTTCTAGAATCCCCCATGACCAGTCTTAACTTTTGGGGTGCCCCACCTGTGGATGGCCTGTTAGCTTGTCCAAAATACCCCAGTGGCAGCATGGGTGGCATGACCAGGTTGGAGGCAATGGGGACTGTGGAGCCTGGGGTAGGCACTGATCATGCTGATCTGGTCATGGGTCTGCAAGCACATGTTCAAAGGCTGGCCCTGGCTGCTCTGATCATAGATTGATCCTGGGATAATGGCTTTCCGGGGTCATACATGGATGTTGTCGTGAAGCGGGCTCCAAGGTTGATGGTGATGACTAGCTTCCTGGGCTTGCTGAACTGCATGAGGCTCTCCTGCAGATTGTTCAGTGCCGCCGCCCCCAGCAGGTGGTTGTAGTTCAGCAGGTGGTTCCAGAGCGGCTGCTTGGACAGGGCCCCTGGGTTGCCCATAATGTGCTTTGGTCAGGGCCACATTAAGTGCCTGGGGTTGGTTAAAAATCCAATGCTTTGGTGCTTACCTGCCCACATGCAGAAGATGATAAAATTGTTCCTGAGCCCCTGAAATACATCCACGCTGCCATTCTCCACCTCTTGGTAGGGCTTGGTGTGCAGGGAGTTACTGAGCTGCATGTACTGCGCTGGCAGGAGCATTGGCCCTCATAGGACATGATGACGGACATGATGATGGCAATCTGGTCCAGCTTGGCAGCTATCTTCATTAGCTTTGTGGTGATCTTTTCTATGTTTGCAGCTTCTGGCCTGTTAAGTAGGAGGTACCTGACCTGATGATCTCCTCCTGGCCCTGGGTCACACAGAGCATCTTCACATGACCTGCTGCTGTTCTCACAAGGGTCCTTGCAGAAGATGTTGGACAGGAAGGCGCTGAGTGCAGGGTATCTCTGATCCTGGACCTGGAGGTGGATGATGCAGATGGGAAAGGTGCCCACCACCACCAGGTACTCAAGGAGTGACTGGGACAGCCCAGCCTTGGCTGCCTTCTTGCATATCACCATGAGGCCCAGCTGGCAGTGGTCATCCACAAGGATCAGCTGCTTGGCTCTGAGGACACAGGGACCATGCACTCCGGGGCTGAGTGGCCTGGCTCCCTGTGAAACTGCATCTTGGCAAGCTTCGGTCACCCACATGTACAGCAGGTGACATCTGTGTTCACAAGCAGTTCCCTCTCAGGAGTCTGCTTCAGGGCCAAGTACCACTTCTGGTCTGCAGAGGAGAGCTCCCAGGTCTTGTCCTTCAGCAACTGCAGCTTCTGGAGCTCTGGCATGCTACGTGCGTTCCTGATCTGCTGGTGCAGGGCCAGGATGCACAATGGGGAGCCGAGGACCCTGGCGCAGAGCTGCGTGACTTTCAGCCTGGTCAGTGGATCTTCTTGGTCAGCTGATCCTTGGCTATGTTACTTGGGGCACAGACTAGCACAGGCCCACTGAGCCAGATGGTAGATGATGGTGGCTGAGGTCACATCTTCCCTGTGCCTAGTGGTCCCTGGATCCAGCTCAGTGGTCTCTGTGGCACCATCCTCGGAAAGCCAACCCGAGAGTGGTGGAGGTCTTGGAACTCCCGTGCTGTGAAGTACTTGGGCAGCTGGCACTCTCTGATCACGCCTAGCAGCTTACGGTAGATGTAGCCCAACACGGAGCTCTCCTCCACAGCAGATGCTCTCAACATTCTGCATTCTGTCTAATGAGGCTGACTTCCACATGAAATCCCCCTGGAAGTTATGAGTTACCTCCAAGGTACGCCCACAACTACTCTGCAGCTCAATGGCGATCTCATTGCCATAATCATCAGGAGCCTTGATGACGTGGCCGATCCCTTTCCACAGGGGCACCAGGTCCCCTTCGTACCACAGACAAATCTTGTTCCCCTGCATGAGCTGCGTGTCTCCTAACCAAATTATTACTAAAGCCTGATTATCAAAGTCAGTCTTGGGCAAAGTGAAGTAGGCAGTTCTCTTCTTGTTAAGGCCCAGGTGCCACCTGACAGTGATGTTACCTTGACTCTGGGACTCCTTCAGTTCCTTAGAGTAGTTGGTCTCCAGCTTGACCCGAGGGCCAAATATGTTCTGGTACTGGTAAGAGTCCTCCTACCTGGGGATGATATGCTGGGGCCCCGCCTCCACCCCTGGCTTCTCCAGGTCCTCCAAGGTGGTGGAAGGATTTTCCTTGCAGAGCTACTCCAGCTGGCTCATCTACTCCCTGGTGATCTGTGAGCCCACAGCTGTTCCTGCTCAGAAGGGATTGTGATCAGCCAGGACAGGAAGTAGTGGTCCTGGATCCGGGGTTTCCACTGTGAACTCTCTCATCTGATTTTCTTGGGGCTGCTCTGAGTGGCTTAGGGCTGGCTGCACAGTTGCCCCATGACCCAGGTGGCTTTGGTAAGAATGAAGCCAAGGAGGAAGGCCTTGCTGCTGACATAGTCATAACACTTCAGAACCGTCTCCCCCGGGGCCCATCCTTGTGCAGAGTCATCTTTTTGCATTTTGCCCTCAGAGGTGACTCAGAATGTGGCTGCCAGAAGCATTTCCGTGATCTACTGAACCACTCTTGCTGGTATCACAGTAAACCATGCAGTCGGGATCGGGTATTCCCCAGTAGCTGCAGGCATGTATGAGACATCCTTCCTCTAACAAGTATCGTCTTCATCTTCTTTGAAGTTAAACTTGGCCAACCGGCTGGTCTTGCCCACGTTCTCATTCTCGCCTGGTTCTGCAGGATGCGCACGGGTCAGCCCACCTGCGAGTCCACCTGTCCGGCTGCAGCTTCTACACGGACCCGACCTCTAGTGCTGCCACCTTGGGAGGCGCGTCTGTGTCTGGCTGGGGAAGCCGATCTCGGTGCATTCAAACTCCTAGCCCTGCGTGTGGAAGCCTGGGAGGTTGGCTTTCTGCGCATCCGGGAAGGTGCGCATGTGCGGGCTGGGCGGAAACGCCTCCAAGCTCAAGCTGCTGCCTTTTCGCTGCGCGGAGCCCTCAGCCACGCCGAGGTCTAGGCCGCTGTGTAGCTGGGCAGTATCCAAAGGGTCGCAACCGCGCGAGCCGCGCGCCCAGAGCTGCCCTTGCTGCCCTCGGAGCGACCCGCAGCTCACAGCGACTGCAGGAACCGCCGTCACCACGGCCTGTTGTGAGTACGTTGCTTTAATTTTACCTATTCTGTCGGATGTGAGGTGGTCTCCATTGCATCCTTGATTTCTGATATTATTTTTTGTTTTAGGAGTTCCATTTTATTCTTTTGATATAAATTCTAGTTTTCTAGTTGATTTCTCTATCTTGTCGTCCATTTTACAGTCATTTAAAATCTTTTTCTGAAAACCAGTCTCTGGATCACCTGTGCATCCGTTTCTATCGCCTCCTCCCCCCCCCCCCCGCTTATTTTTTATTTTGTATACCTGGTAAAGTTTTTATTGAATTACTAAAATTATGTGTAAAAATTACAGGGATTCTTGAAATGTTATCTTTCTCTAAAGGGGATTTCTTTAGCTTCTGGCAGGCAATTAGAGTTGGCATGGATTACTTTAATTCAAACAGGCTGAGCCGATTCACAGCTGGGTTCAAGTCTGTAAGGCTGGTCTATTTCTGGCTTAACCTCAGCATAGACTGTAGCCCTTGTGGTGTCCAATTGAATACTTGGGGGTTTTATCAGAACCCCATCCTTTTGGTGGTTCTTTAATCCCATTTTTAAAATCTCCGCAGAGCCATGAAACTGAGGAAAATCCTGCATAGTTTCTCGAACTCATAGCAGCTACTTTCTGTGCCGCTTCTGTGCTTCTCAGCCTATACTACTTACAAACTGGCAAGTGCCTCAAGAGGAAAAACGGCTTAGACTATTGGGCTCAGTTCTTTGAACTCTTCTCTCTATAATCTTGGCCTTTTAGGTTCTGGCTGTCTTGATGCCCTTGAAGTCTAATTTTAGTCGTTTTAGGCTCATGACATTGCTGAAGTTCTTTAAAAGACTCTTGACTGTTTAAAGCACAAAACAGTAATAATGGGTATGGGGTTTATAGAATATGTTGAATTAAAACGTATGGCTAATATACAAGGAATTGAGTGGGGATTAAGTGAAATTATACCATTGTATAGTTATTGTATTGTTCTTTAATATCTTATGAATTGAGACTGTGGTAAGTTAAGTGTGTGTATTACTATCTATAGGGTAACCATTACAACACATAAGTGGACGCACACAAAGAAGTATTGCTAAAAAATCAATTACATAGATAAAATTGGATAAAAATTATTCTGTAAGTACAGAAGACAATAGAAATAAATGAACAATAGAACACATAACAGATGGGACAGATAGAAAACAAATACCAAGGTAGTAGAATTAAACTGATCTGAACAAAACCGTAATTCCATTAAATGTAAGTGGACTTAATGCTCCATTAGAGAGAAGGAAATTACAAGACTGGATAAAAAGCAAGACCTATCTACATGTTGTTTACAGGATATATTTTATAATATCTAAAAACACAAATAAATTCAGTTTGAGGAGTGGAAAAAGATATATAAAGTGAGTACATCTATGACACAGAAATTCCATTTCTAGGTATTAAGCCAAGAGAAATTAAAACATATGTCTATGAAAATGTGTATAAGAGAATATTCATAGCAGGTTTGTACAAAGTAATAGCCAAAGTTTGAAAACAATCCAAGAGGCCCATCAATACGAAAATGGGTGAAGAAATTGTAGTATATTTATACAATGGAATACTTAACAGTTAAAAAGAATGAACTTTTGATTGATGAAACGACATGGATAAATCTTAAAAATAGTATCTGAGTGAATGAATCTAGACGCAAAAGAGTACTTACAGGGCTTCCCTGGTGGCGCAGCGGTTGAGAGTCCGCCTGCCGATGCAGGGGACACGGGTTCGTGTCCCAGTCCGGGAAGATCCCGCGTGCCGCGGAGCGGCTGGGCCCGTGAGCCATGGCCGCTGAGCCTGCGCGTCCGGAGCCTGTGCTCCACAACAGGAGAGGCCACAACAGTGAGAGCCCCGCGTACCGCAAAAAAAAAAAAAAAAGAGTACTTATATATGACTTCATTTTATATAAGTTCCAAGAACAGGCAGTTCTATACCATGTTAGTAGAAATGAGAAACTGGTTACCTCTGGGGAAAGCAGACTAACTGGAAAGGGGGAATGAGGGAAATTTTGGGAGTGATGGAAATGTTCTGTATATTAATTTCAGTGGTTGTTACCCGGTCATTGTTAAAATCATTGAACTGTGCTGTTAAGACATATGCATTTTATTTTGTGTGATTTATACCTCAACGAAAAGTATAAAGTGAAGCATCACTTAAAAACAAATCTGGATTAAGACATTATTTTGTTTGTTTCTTAATAACAGAAGACAATAGGTGCATACAACTTGTAAAAAAATAATAAGGAAAATTGTGTTTCCAAAAATAGAGCTGGGTTTTTTGCCATCTTATTTTAGTGGAGCAGTTAGTAACATATAACCAAATATGAGGCTGAAGCCCTTGAAAAATACAGTAGATCAATGAATTCCTTCTTCCAATGATATGGTTTTCACAGAACTCTTGAATTTAGGTCCAGTGCATATGTCATAATATGTGTCCAAAATATTGAATAAACAGGGGGAGGAAAGGGTTTGGGTTTAAAGTGTACAGTGTTTGTGCTTTGAGCTGTACGTTGAAAGTAAATAAAACATTAAATAAGGAAGTCTGCTCCCTTATTTAAGTGACACATAACAGTTGTTTTATAATTTGAACCAAAAGAAGATTAAACTAGAGCCTTCTATTCAAAAAGAATTTAAGACAGTATTATAAATATTTTCAAAGCTTTAAGGTAAAGATGGATATAATGGATGAACAGATAGAGGTTCATAGTAGAAAAATGGAAACTAAAAAGGCGTCAAATGGAAATTTGAGAAGTGAGATGAAATGAGGTCATAACAACAGACTGGACAATGAGAAAAGATCAGTGAACTTGCAAATCAATAGAAATAAACCAAACAAAAGCCCAGAGTGAAAAAAAATAAAGAGACCTCTTTATTGTAGGACAACATTGGTATTGAACACACATGGGATTGGATTCATGGAATGGAAGAAAAATTGCATTAGAGAAAAATATTTGGAGGAAAAATGGTGAAACCTTTTCTAAGTTAAAACACATTATGAAAGCTTAATTACTTATTGAATATGTAAGCTCTGTGTGACTTGCAAAGTAAATTTTTCTTATCCAGCAAACTGATATGCCACTTGAGTTATGATTTTAAGCTTTACTGAGATATAGTTGAAAAAAATCAACTACACATATTTAAAGTGTACAATTTGGTAAGTTTTGACATATGAATATACCTCCCACATTTACTTATGCTCATTTGTAATTCCTCTTGCTTATCCTCTCGCTGGTCCCCAGACAACCAGTGCTCTGAGTTCTGTCAGCAAGGGTTAGTTGGATTTTTTTGGAATTTTATATAAATGGAATGATGCATTATATACTACTTTTGTGTATGGTTTTTCTTTCACCCAGCTTAGTGATTTGGAGGTTCATCCATGTTGTATCTATAATTAGTTCATTCTTTTTTATTGCTAAGTAGCAATATAATTCTATTCAATGAATTTTTTTATTGATTCAAAATCAAATCTTTATTAAGTCTCCATTGCATCAGAAGTCTTTCCCACTCTTCCTTTCTTTTTTTTTTTTTAACATCTTCATTGGAGTATAATTGCTTTACAGTGGTGTGTTAGTTTCTGCTATATAACAGTGAATCAGATATACATATACATATGTTCCCATATCTCTTCCCTCTTGCGTCTCCCTCCCTCCCACCCTCCCTATCCCACCCCTCTAGGTGGTCACAGAGCACCGAGCTGATCTCCCTGTGCTATGCGGCTGCTTCCCACTAGCTATCTATTTTACGTTTGGTAGTGTATATATGTCCATGCCACTCTCTCACTTTGTCACAGCTTACCCTTCCCCCTCCCCATATCCTCAAGTCCATGCTCCAGTAGGTCTGTGTCTTTATTCCCGTCTTACCCCTAGGATTTCCATGACCCTTTTTTTTTTTCTTAGATTCCATATATATGTGTTAGCATACGGTATTTGTTTTTCTCTTTCTGACTTCACTCTGTAAGACAGACTCTAGGTCCATCCACTTCACTACAAATAACTCAATTTTGTTTCTTTTTATGGCTGAGTAATATTCCATTGTATATATATGCCACATCTTCTTTATCCATTCATCTGTTGATGGACACTTAGGTTGCTTCTATGTCCTGGCTGTTGTAAATAGAGCTGCAATGAACATTTTGGTACATGACTCTTTTTGAATTATGGTTTTCTCAGGGTATATGCCCAGTAGTGGGATTGCTGGGTTGTATGGTAGTTCTATTTGTAGTTTTTTAAGGAACCTCCATACTGTTCTCCATAGTGGCTGTATCAATTTACATTCCCACCAACAGTGCAAGAGTGTTCCCTTTTCTCCACACCCTCTCCAGCATATATTGTTTCTAGATTTTTTGATGATGGCCATTCTGACCGTTGTGAGATGATATCGCATTGTAGTTTTGATTTGCATTTCTCTAATGATGAATGATGTTGAGCGTTCTTTCATGTGTTTGTTGGCAATCTGTATATCTTCTTTGGAGAAATGTCTATTTAGGTCTTCTGCCCATTTTTGGATTGGGTTGTTTGTTTTTTGTTATTGAGCTGCATGAACTGCTTGTAAATTTTGGAGATTAATCCTTTGTCAGTTGCTTCATTTGCAAATATTTTCTCCCATTCTGAGGGTTGTCTTTTGGTCTTGTTTATGGTTTCCTTTGCTGTGCAAAAGCTTTTAAGTTTCATTAGGTCCCATTTGTTTATTTTTGTTTTTATTTCCATTTCTCTAGGAGGTGGGTCGAAAAGGATCTTGCTGTGATTTATGTCATAGAGTGTTCTGCCTATGTTTTCCTCTAAGAGTTTGATAGTGTCTGGCCTTACATTTAGGTCTTTAATCCATTTTGAGTTTATTTTTGTAGCTCAGCCGGTAGAGCGGAGGACTGTAGGTGTTTGATTATCAATGAATTTTTAAAACTGGTAATACTAAGCTATGGTGATGATTGCCTCAAGCAGAAGGTGAAGAGATTGATTGGGAAAGGCCTAGAGGGAAGTTTCTGTAGTATGGGTGCTGTTTATAGGGTGTACACATATTTTAAACCCCATTGGACTACATTCTTAAGATATGTGCATTTCACTGATTGTAATTTATACCTCATGAAAAGAAAAGAGAAGGCAGTGTATGAAAAATAACCAGGTATACTGCCTGATTGCCGTAATAGTTGATTGATATTATCATGTGCTTAGGTCAGTTATCTATTTTTAATGTTTTTGGTTACCCACAAGGACTATCCTTAGATAGTTTTTTAAAGCATTTTCCTGTGATTTACCTCTTCTGTGAATGCTAATTTAAGAAAAGTGTACTTTAAGATAGCTTTTATCAAAATACTTTTACTCCCCCCAAGTTGTCTTTATGGAAATAAAATTTATGCCCCAAATTGACTATACCTATGATAATTCCCAATATATTAGAATGGAATTGCTAACGTTAAAGCCTCATTTTTAAAATTTTTTCTTTATCAATAAAGTATAATAAAATACCAAGCATCCCTTATATCAGATAGACTTAAATTCTGTCATAAAAATTGAGATGTAGGGGCTTCCCTGGTGGTGCAGTGGTTAAGAATCTGCCTGTCAGTGCAGGGGCCACAGTTTCAAGCCCTGTTCCGGGAAGATCCCACATGCCATGGAGCAACTAAGCCCATGTGCCACAACTACTGACTGTGCGCTCTAGAGCCCCTGAGCCACAACTGCTGAAGCCTGCATGCCATAACTACTGAAGCCCACGCACCTAGAGCCCGTGCTCCACGAGAAGCCACCACAGTGAGAAGCCTGCACACTGCGACAAAGAGTAGCCCCCATACGCAGCAACAAAGACCCAACACAGTCAAAAGTAAACATAAATAAATAAATTAAAAAAAATTGAGATGTTATTCAAACTAACTTGTAAATCAGATAATCTCAATTAAATAGCATATTTTTATTGAATGACAAGTGATTGAAATCTAAGCATTCATTTATTCATTTAAACATTTGTTAGCTACTTACTGTAAGAGTAGATGTACAGTTTTATGTGCTTTACCTACCGTAGGATATCTTTGGTCTTCTCAATATTAAATATTAGCTTCTATAGAAAAGTGATCACATTTTTTATACGGTCTGGTATATATAGCTCAATATTAAACTGTATATAATTAAGCTATATTCAGTATTAGGGTATTATTGAGTATACCCAATATTGCACTCAATATTATACTCTATATTAAGCTATATGTAACCTAAGTAAAGGGTGTTCTGTTTATCAGAGCCTCCTGGTGCCTGGACCACCTCTTGTAAACAGTCTTTTCTGTTCCATCTTCAGTTTTGTTTAAATGTCATTCATTATGGCAGAGCAAAAATGTATACTGTAGTGTCCAAGTGTCTTTGAAAAATAATTGCTCACCCAGATAAATCTATAGTGCCCCAGCTTGAGTGTTGCTTCTGTAGGGTTTGGATTATTATGACTTTCCAATTAGAACCTCAGTACTATAATTACCATTTAATTATAATTTATCTCAGTACTTACTCTTCTTACCTCAGTATCCCATCATCTGATGCTCTGATGGCAGCCAAAATGGGACCAGGAGCCTCAGTGCTGAGCTATTCTTGTGCTATGAGAACTCTAACATTACTCTCCTGAATGGAAGGAGCTCTCCAGAGGTTTCTGTTTGGCCCTAAAAAAGATTCAAACTACTTGGCTTATCAGGCCTTCTGAAGAGTGGCCTCTTTTGGTTCCCTGACCTTGCTTCTGCCTCTCTCCCCCTTTGCTCATCACTCCAGTTGCTCAGGGCTTCCCTCTGACCGCAGTGACTGACAAACTCATTCCTGTGCTTGGGTACTTAGAACATTCTTTCTCAGATCTTCACAAGCCTGGTTCTTTCTTTCCTTTTCTTTTTGTCTTTAAATTCAAAGTATAGTTGACTTATTATTTTAGCTTCAGGTGTACAGCATAGTGATTTGATATTTTTATATATTATCTGTATGTCTTCTTTGGAACAATGTCTGTTCAGGTCTCCTGCCCATTTTTAATTGGATTTTTTTTTTTGATATTGAGTTGTATGAGTTCTTTCTCTATTTTGATTATTAGTCTCTTATTACATATATCATTTACAAATATTTTCTCCCGTTCAGTAGGTTGTATTTTCCTTTTGTTGATGGTTTTCTTCACTGTGCAAAAGCTTTTAAGTTTGATTAGGTCCCATTTATTTATTTTTTGCTTTTGCTTTCCTTGCCTGAGGAGATAGATCCAAAAGTATATAGCTAAGACCTATGCCAAAGAGTGTGCTGCCTATGCTTTCTTCTAGGAGTTTTATACATTTAGGTCTTTAGTCCATTTTGAGTTTACTTTTGTATATGGTTTGAAAAAATGTTTTAATTTTATTATTTTACATGTAGTTGTCCAGTTTTCTGAACACCACTTATTAAAGAGACTGTCTTTTCCTCATTGTATATTCTTGCCTCCTTCATCGTAGATTAATTGACCATATGTGCATGGGTTTATTTCTGGTCTCTTTATGTTTTTCCATTGGTCTATATGTCTTTTTTTGTGCCAGTACCGTGCTCTTTTGATTGCTGTAACTTTGTAGTATAGTCTGAAGTCAGGGAGCATAATACCTCAAGCTTTGTTCTTTTTACTCAAGATCGCTTTGGCCATTTGGGGTTTTTGTGGTTCCATACAAATTTTAGGATTATTTGTGCTAGTTCTGTGGAAAATGTCATGAGTATTTTGATAGAGATTGCATTAAATCTGTAGATTGCTTTGGGTAGTGTGGACATTTTAACAATATTAATACTTCCAGTTGATGAACGTGGGATATCTTTACATTTTTATGAATCATCTTCAGTTTTATTCATCAGTGTGTTACGGTTTTAAGAGTATGTGTCTTTCACTGCCTTGGTTAAATTTACTCTTAGGTATCTTATTTATTTATTTATTTTGACTGCATTGGGTCTTAGTTGTGGCACATGGGATATTCGTTGAGGCATGCAGGATCTTTCGTTACAGTACACAGTCTCTTTGTTGCGGCGCTTGGGCTTCCCTCTAGTTGCAGCGCTTGGGCTTCTCTCTAGTTGTGGCATGAGGGTTTTCTCTCTCTAGTTGTGGCACGTGGGCTCCAGTGCATTTGGGCTCTGTAGTTTTGAGGCGTGTGGGCTGTCTCGTTGAGGCATGCAAGCTCAACGTAGTTGTGGCACATGGGCTTAGTTGCCCCACAGCATGTGGGATCTTAGTTCCTTGACCAGGGATCAAACCCGCATCTGCTGCATTGGAAGGTGGATTCTTTACCACTGTACCACCAGGGAAGTCCCAAGGTATCTCATTCTTTTGATTCAATTATAAATGGGATTGTTCTCTTACTTTTTCTTTCTAATACTTTATTATTAGCATATAGAAAAACAGCAGATATCTGTATACTAATCTTGTATTCTACAACTTTACTGATTCATTTTTTACTTCTAATAGTATTTTAATGGAGACTTTAGAGTTTTCTGTATGTATAATAGTATCATGTCATCTGCAAATAGTGACAGTTTTGCTCTGCCCTTCCAATTGGGATGCCTTTTATTTCTTTTTCTTGTCTGATTGCTGTGGCTAGGACATCCAATTCAATGTTAAATATAAATGGTGAGAGTGGATATCCTTGTCTTGTTCCGGATCTTTCAGCTTTTCATGGTTCAGTGTGATGTTAGCTATGGGTATGTCGTAAATGGCCTTTATTATGTTGAGAGCTGTTCTGTCTGTACCAACTTTGTTGAGAGTTTTTTTTATCATGAATGGATGTTGAATTTTGTCAAATGCTTTTTCTGAATCTTTTGAGATGATCATGTGATTTTTATTCTTTGTTTTGTTAATGTGCTGTATCATCACATTGATTGATTTGCAGATATTGAACCATCTTTGCATCCTGGGATATGTCCTATTTGATTATGGTGTATGATGCTTTTTATGTATTGAATTTGGCTTGCTAATATTTTGTTGAGTATTTTATCTATATTCATCAGAGATGTTGGCCTGGGATTTTCTTTTTTGCAGTGTCATTGTCTGGCTTTGGCATCAGGGTAATATTGGCCTCATAGAATGATTTTAGGAGTGTTGCCTTCTCTTCGGATTTTTGAAATAGTTTGAGAAGGATAGGTATTAATTCTTCTTTATATGTGGTAGAATTTCCCTTTGAAGACATGTGGTCCTGAACTTCTGTTTTTTGGGAGTTTTTTGATTACTGATTCAATTTCAGTACTAGTAATCAGTCTGTTCAGGTTATCTATTTCTTGCTGATTCAATCTTGGAAGCTTGTATGTTTCAGTTTCTTCTAGGTTGTCCAATATGTTGGCATATAACTGTAGTATTCTGTTATGATTGTTTGCATTTCTGTGATACCAGTTTTAACTTTTCCTCTTTCATTTCTAATTTTGTTTATTTGGGTCCTCTCTCTTTTTTTCTTAATGAACCAGGATAAAGACTTATCAATTTAGTTTATCTTTTCAAAAAGTAGCTCTTGTTTTCATTGATATTTCTAGGGTTTTTTGTTTTTTTGGTTTCTATTTATTTCACTCTGATCTTTATTATTTTCTTTCTTCTGCTGACTTTGGGCTTTGTTTGTTTTTCTTTTTCTAATTCCTTTTGATGGTTGTTTATTTGATATTTTTCTTGTTTCTTTAGGTAGATCTATATTGCTATACACTTCCCCCTTAGAATTGCTTTTGCAATGTTCCATAGATTTTGGAAAGTTGTGTTTTTACTTTCATTTGTCTTAGAGATTTTCTGATTTCCTCTTTGGTTTATCTGTTGATACATTTTTAAAAAATACCGTGTTGTTTAGTCTCCATGCATTTGTGTTTTTTCTATTTTTCTTCCTGTAATTGATTTCTAACTTCATACTGTTGTGGTCAGAAAAGATGCTTGATATAAATTATGTCCTCTTAAATTCACTGAGTAATGTTTTGTGGCCTAGCATGTCATCTATCCTGGAGAACGTTCCGTGTGCACTGAAAAAGAATGTGTATTCTGTTCTTTTTGGATGCAATGTCCTATAAATATCTTTTAAGCTCATCTGGTCTAAAGTGTCATTTAAGGTCTCTGTCTCCTATTGATTTTCTATCTGGATGGTCTATCCATTGATGTAAGTGGAGTGTTACATCTCCTACTATTACTGTATTCCTGGCAGTTTCTCTCTTTATGTTTTGAATATTTGCTCTATATATTTAGGTGCTCTTATATTAGGTGCATGTGTATTTAACATGTTATATTCTCTTCTTGTATTGACCCATTTATCATTATATAATGCCCTTCCTCATCTTTTCATATAGACTTTTTTTTAAAGTCTACTTTGTGTTATATGAGTGTTGCTCTCCTGGGTTTCTTTTCACTTCCATTTGCATGGATATCTTTTTCCATCCTCTTACTTTCAGTTTGTGTGTGTCTTTAGCTCTGAAGTTGGTCTCTTGTAGGCAGTATATAGATAGGTCTTGCCTTTTTATCTAGTTAGCTACCTTACATGTTTTGGTTGGGGCATTTAGTTCATTGACATTTAAAGTGATTATTGATTGGTATGTAATGGTTGCCATTTTGTTACTTGTTTTTTATTTATTTTGTAGTTCTATTTTTTTTCTTCTTTTAGTCTGTTCCCTTGTGGTTTGATGATTTTCTTTAGTGTTAATGTTTGTATCCCTTTCTCTCTAATTTTTGTGCATCTGTTGTAGGTTTTTGATTTGTGGCTACCACGGAGTTCATGTGTATTGACCTATAATTGTACTACTTGTTTTAAACTGATAATTATTTGAGTTCAAATCCATTCTAAAAGATCTGCATTTTTACTCCTCCCCCACGTTTTATGTTTTGATGTCATATTTTATATATTCATGCCTATCTCTTTACTGTCTATTGTAGTTATAGTTGACTTAAAGAGTTCTCTCTTTTAACCTTTGTACTAGCTTATTTAAATTGTTGATGCACTGCTTTTCTATATATTTGCCTTTACCAATGACTTTTTCCCTACCTCCATTTTCTTATTTCTTGTTGTAGCCTTTTCTTTTTCTCTTAAAGGAGAACTTTGAACATTTCTTGTAAGGTTGGGTTAGTAGTCATTAATTCAGTTTTTGCTTGTCTGGGGAACTCTTTATCTGTCCTTCAATTCTGAATGATTACCTTGCTGGGAAGAGTATCCTAGGTTGTAGGTTTTTTCCTTTCAGTAATTTAAATATATCATGCCACTCCCTTCTGGGCTGCAAAGTTTCTGCTAAAAAAATCAGGTGATAGCCTTATGGGCATGCCCTTGTATGTGATTATTTTTCTCTTGCTGCCTTTAAAGTTCTTCATTTCTAACTTTTGCTCTTTTAATTATGACGTGTCTTGGTGTGAGTCTCTGGGTTCATCTTGTTTGGGTCTGTCTGTGCTTCCTGAACCTAGATATTTGTTTCCTCCTTCAGGTTAGTGAAGTTTTCAGCCATAATTTCATCAAATACATTTTTGGTCCCCTTCTCTCTCTCTTTTTCTTCTGGGACCCCTGTAATGAGAATGTTAGTATACTTGACGTTGTCCCAAATGTTCCTTAACCTATCCTCATTTTTAACGATTTGTTTTTCTTTTTGCTGTTTTGATTAGGTGATTTCCACTTTTCTATCTCCCAATCACTTACGCATTCTTCTGTATTGCCTAATCTATTGTTGATTCCTTCGAGTGTATTTTTCATTTCAGTTATTGAATTCTTCATCTCTGACTGGTTCTTTTTTATATTTTCTAGTTCTTTGTTGAAGTGCTGATTGTGTTCATCTATTCTTTTCCCAAGTTAGGTTAGCATTTTTATTACTATTGCTTTGAATTCTTTATCAGGTGAATTATCTCTGTTTCATTAGGAATTTTTTCAGGGGTTTTATCTTTCATTTGCAACATGTTCTGTTTTCTTATTTTGTTTAACTTTCCCTCTTTGTTTCTAAGAAATTAGGTGAAAGAGTTACTTATCGCGGTCTTGATGGTATGTCCTTTTGTGAGAGTGTCCCTGTGTGTTCTGCATGTGCCTAGTGGCTTTGGTGAGACAGCTGGATCTGAAGTCATCCTGGACCACGACTTCCCTGGGGTGCGATGGCACGTGCTGCCTTGGTGGGAATTTGGTAGGGTTTGAGTTGGAGGGGCTACAGCAGAAGCCATCTGAAAGCTGAGACTTCCCCTAGGCTGAATGGTAGTCACTGCCCTATTGGGGTTGAGGCCAGTGCCCATGCTGCTGGAGCAGGAGCTCTGAGGGAGGTGATGGCAGACTCTACCTTGGTTGGGGGCATGTCCAGTGCCCAAGGGCTTGGGGTTGCACTTGTGAGCTGGTTCCAGTTTTTCCCTGGTTTACTCGCCTTGGTTAGAGGCTGGGTTGGGGCTGCAGGCATTTGACCCACACTACTGAACTTGCTCTTCTCCTTGCCAAGGGCTCATAAGTGGGCACATGCTGGCAGTGGCAGTCTCTGCCCTGACCCATGGCAGGCCCCGGCCAAGCTGGTTCATCTCCTTCCTAAGTGTGCACAGGCACACGTGCTGGCAGTGGCTGTGGGTCTTGACTAAATTGCTTCTCTGCCCTCCTACCAGACTCCCTGTGGCTCTTTCTTTACAGCCTTAGTTGTAGAAGAGCTGTTCTGGTGGTCTTCAGATGGTTCTCAGCAGGAGTTGAGATATCACCACGCCCTGGGGTGATCAGCCCTGGGTGGTAGGTGATTACACTGGGTAAATTTGGCCATTGAAGGAGCAACGTTTTGTTCTTTCTGGGAGAGGCACTTACTCTAGATGTAGATTTGCCTTTCCTGCATGCAGTGCGTCTTCAGTCAAAACTACCATCTGAGGACTCACAGATAAGGCCTGGGTGGGGGAACTGTGGGGACCTCTTGGGGGTGAGGAGTGGGACAGGGGGCTGGTCCTCTGTCTTTGCTCACATGGAGACCCTCCTTGCCTCCGCTTCCATCCAGGCCCTGCCTCATGTCCCGACTGGGTTTAAATAGCTCCTGCTCCAGGAAGCTGTCCTTGATGTCATCCCCTACCCCCACCCATTAATGGGATGGCTCTTTCCTGTTTTGGGTATCAAACTCTCCCAACAAGTGTAAGATCCAAGGGTTAGAGCCAGAGAGGGTCCTGCCCACTGGGGCCCCTGATTTCTACACCTCCCTCCAGTGAGACCACAGCTGCTCACCTCTCTCCTTTTCCGAAAGTTGATCACCTTGCTTTGGAAGGCAGACAGCCAAAGTCTGTCAGAAACAGACCTCTGAGCCCATAAGCAGCCCCCATCCACACCCCTTCTCATACCGCACTACTGCCAGGGCCCAGCAGGGGACACACACGCCCAGAAGCAGGAGTTGGACCTGGGCTTGGCTCTGGGCTCCAGAGATGGGGGGACAGGGGAACTGAGGCCAGAGACCTTCTAACTCAACATTCTCTGATGACAAACGGGGAGACTCAGACCTTAAGCAGGAAGGGGATCCCCCCTCACCCCACGCCCGGGCTCACTCATCTCCAGATAATCCTCCATCACAGTGTTCAGCTGCAGCAGGTAACAGGGATGTGTTGAGGAAGGGGATGCAGTCCTCTGCCATCAGGGTGGGGTTGGTAATGAGCGCCCACTCTTAGGTGCTGCAATGGACCCTCCACTGATAGCCCTCACCCTCAGTCTCCTGGCCCAACCTAGACTCCCACATGGAGCAGCTGGGACCCTTAGTAGCCTCCTCCAAATCTCCCTCCCGTCCCCTGCCAGAACACCAAACTTCCTCTAGTCACCTCTCAGGGCTGGCTTTTGGCACATTCCAGGGTATATGGTTCCTGACTCCTGCCCACCCTGAAACCATCCTGTACCTAGCTCTTCCAGACCCTCCTTCTGGTCACTTCCAGAGTAGTCAGTTCAGGTTCTCTGGCACCAGGATGAGGGCTGGAGAAGGTAGGGAGAAGTAGGTCCACACATCCACAGGTTGAGGTGGACCTACAATGGAGATAAGTTTCCAGGGGATGGTACAGCCCAGCCTCCGCTCTTGTCCCCAGGGTCCTGGGACCTTACCCACAGTTCTTTTTCACTACTTTCCTCCTGGAGTGGAAGCCACAAGGCCTCGCTTTTCCATGGGAATCAAAAGATTTGTGAGATCCAGCGTTTTGCCGGTCCCAACCCTCTTGTACTGTCCCACCCCGTTCTGTAGAGGCAAGAGGCCCTCCTTCCACACCCAGAGGCCACTCACTGTTTCAGTAAGTCCTGTGGTTCATCATCCTCATCAGAAAATAGGAAGATGCCTCCAGATGTGTAGAAGCCTATGATGGCGTCACATGTGATGTACGTGGACAGGAGCTGTGTATGGTATCTAGTGTGCATGTCCAACTCTCTGTCTAGTATTGAGGCCCGGGGATTGTGTGTGCTTCATTCACTGAGTTATGTTAAGTATCTCAAAAACTGGCTGGCTGCATGTAGTAGGTGCTTGATCTGCATTTTTGAATGAATGATCTCCAAGCACAAGCATCCCAGATATCTGGGTGGTCCTGGGGCCCCTCTGCTGCTTCCAGAGATCCCTCATCTGGCAACACCAAGGAAAAGGATCAGATCAGCTAGAAGAAATCTCAGTCTCCTTGACAAATGGAAAAACGGGGTGCTTTCCACGTGCTTTTCCACACTGAGAAGGGCCAGAGGTTATTGAGGGGTGAGGCGGATGTGTTTTAATGGGGGAGGGAGAAAAAATAAAGATGGACAACCATAAACATGGATGGACCTAGGGGGTTTCACTTATATGTGGAGTCTAAAAAACAAAACAAATAAGAAAACATACAAAACAGAAACAGAGTCACAGATACAGAGAACAAATATGTGGTTGCCAGAGGGGAGAAAAGTTGAGGGAGAAGTAGGTGAGGGCAGTTAAGAGGTACAGACTTCCAGTTGCAAAATAAATGAGTCACGGGTATGAAATGTACAGTATGGGGAATAAAGTCAATAACTATGTAATATCTTTATATGGTGACAGATCTTAATAGACTTGTGATAATTTTGAAATGTGTAAAAATACCAAATCACTGCATTGTGTAACAGGAACTAACATAGTATTGTAGGTCATTTATACTTCAAAAACAAATGAACAAACTTATAGAAGAAGAGATTAGGTTTGTGGTTACCAGAGGTGAGGGTTGGGGAGGGGAAATTGGATGGAGGCAATCAAAAAGTAGGAACTTCTAGTTATAAGATAAATAAGGATGAGGATCTGTATATTTTGTATCTGTATCAGGTGATAGATGTTCACTAAACTTTGGTAGTCTTTTCATGATGTATGTAAGTCAGATCATTATGGTGTGGACCTTAAATTTAAACAGTCCTGTATGGCAATTACATCTCAGTAAAACTGGGGAAAAAAAGATGAATAACCATAGTGTGACTGGAAGCCCTTTCTGAGAGCTAGGTTCCAGATAAGCACCTGCCATGGGTGACCCATTAATCCCCACAAGAACCCTTTAAAGTTTATCCTTTACCATCCACTTTTTAGAGGAGCAAACTAAGGCTCCGATACATATGGTGACATTCCCAAAACATACAGTCAGCAGTGGGCAGAACCACTACTGTGCCAAAGAGGCTGGGGACGCTCACCTCGTGAGCAGCTGGTGTAGGACCTGTTGGCCTGTGGTGAAGGCCGGCTATGTGAAAAGGAAGGTGGTGATGGAGATACTTCTACCTGGAAAGGCTGGTACCATGGACCCCAGCAGCTTCTCCATTGCACCTTCCTGGGGGGTGCTTACATCCTGTAGACATTCTTTAGGTTAAGAGTGAACTCATCTTCATACTGGATGGGGCAAGGAGGGACATACAGTCAGTAGCATCACCTTGAACTCCTAGGGAGGATTGGGGTCTGGAGCTTACCCAGGAAATCCCAGCCCCTCAGGGCCATGTGCAATAGGAGGGACAGGAGTGCCCTCGCTGAAGAAAGTTCTGACCTTTAAAAGTACAATTTGAGTTTGGTGGTGGGGATGGGGGTGCATGCTTAGACACTTGTTACTATCTGGGCATGTTTTTAGCTGTGGAACACCTAACCTCCCTGTATTAATAGTCTTTATTAAGAGAATTATCTCAGTGAGTTCTCAACAAGCATCCCCATTATAGGGATGAAAACACAGAGGCTTAGGCATGTCAGATGGCTGCTCAAGGTCATGCAGGTCAGAACCCAGAACCTTCCAAGTCTAGGGCTGCATGAAATTTTATCTAAGCTACAGTGGCTTGATCTGCCCCTCACCCAGAGGGAATGGGTCTGGGGAAAACTTATTCCTCCCAAGTTTGGAAACAGTGTGCAGGGCAGACAGACTATGAGAGCCCTGCTTACTTCAAAAAGAAGACACTGAGTTTTCTTTCTTTCTTTTCTCTTTCTTTTTGCATTAAACGGAGTTTTGGGAACCTCATTTTGGAGATCCCAGATTTAGCAAAAGGACAAAATACAAAGATACTCATTGACTAGTGTAAAGTGGGAACAAATTGTCTCTTTAATTGCCTAGTGTATAGTGGAGACACATTTTTTCTGTAATATCCTGTGGCTATGTGAAGAGTGACTCTCTCCCCTCTGATGCAGCTGGTGGGGTGAGTGGAGGTCCAGATTTCCTTTGGGAGTGGGACTGTGGGCCACGCTAGTAGGAAGACTCTGGGAGGGCCCTGGGGGGAGAGGGGTTCTGAGATGAGATTCTGCGATACCCGGTCTTTTCGGGCTCTTGGGTGTTGGGACCCCTCTGTGCTGAGTCTGACCTCAGACCTGCCCTGGTCATTGTTGGTGGCCTGATGCATCTGCCCCCTGCCAGTGAAATGGAGAAGGTAAACCCATTGACCAGCTCCTCAACAATCTCCTGGGTGGAACTCTGTGAAGGCAGTGCTCAAGTAGCCAGGCCAAGAGGCATCATGGGCCTGCCTGGACCTTGCTAGAGGGGGAAGCTGTGGAGAATTCCAACCTTCATACATTGCTGGTGGAGAGGTAAAGTGATGGAGCACGTATGGAAAACAGCTCAGTAGTTCCTCAAAACTTAAACATGGAGTTACTCTATGACCCTACAATACTCTTACGTATATGCCGAAGAGAATTGAAAACATAAGTTTACATAAAAACTTGTACAGTCATGATCATAACAGCATTATTAATAACAGCTAAAAAGGGGAGACAACCCAGTGTCTATCAATGGATGGGCAGATAAACAAAAAGTGGAATAGCTGTACAATGGAACATTATTCAGTCATAAAAAGGAATGAAGTACTGATACATGCTACCACGTGGATGAATCTTGAAAACATTATGATAAGTGATAGAAGTCAGTCCCCAAAGACCACGTAGTGTACGATTCCATTTATACGAAAATATCCAGGATAGGCAGATTCACAGAGATTCACAGTCATTATTGATTGCTAGGGACTGGGCGTGAGGGAACAATGAGGAGTGACTGCTCATGGGTACGAGATTTCTTTTTGGGGCCATGGAAGTGTTCCACCATTAGATAGTGGCATGGCGGTACCACTCTATGAATATGCCACTGAGTTACACACGTCAAAAGTACATTGTACGGCACGTGAATCATACCCCAATAGGTATGTACAATATTTAAATTGCCTTGTGTGGTTAGTGGCTACATTGTTGGACAGCACGGTTAGACTGCTGGGTTCTGAGTCAGCTAGTTGTAACTCCCCATCTCCCATGCATCCTACCTTCAGTAGCTGATGTCTTTGGATATGAATGCTACACTATATTCCATGGCTCCCAGCACCAGGCACCTCCACGTCTGCTGAGGTTTGCACAGTCTCTCTTCAGTATCTAAGCCAGTTGTGCTCACTGGTTTAGGAACGAGCTGGTTTTTAGGCAACAGCTGTATATTCCTAGGGCTCTCTTCCATAATAGCTAGGAACTGAGAGACTATGGCATGTGGACACTTTACTTAACAGACAATGGAAGCCTCCAGAGTGATTAGACCCTGCACTGGAACTTATCTGAATGCTAACACTTGACAGTAAGAAAAATGACTCTTGATATTGCTGTTTCAGAAGGGCTAGTTGAGTTGAAAGACAGGTTGTTTCCTTGGTGAGAAGCCCTAGTCCAGTGGCATCAAAGAATTTTTAGCCACTGAGCACACTTCCTCATCTATTGATACTTTTTCTTGTTTCACCGAGCACTAGCCTAGGTATGTATAGCAGAGGATACCCTGTTCCAGGGTATGGCTTAGCTCTGTGGCCCTGGGCTGGGTACTGAACCTCTCTGTACCTTTTATTTTGTAAAATGGGAATAAGAACCTGTCTTCATGAATTGTTACAAAAAGTCACTCTCTGACTACCCGGTGTCCATAGGTCAGTCACTACATGGGAACAGAGTGAACACAGAACTCCATTCTTACTGAATCCTCAATACTTCCCTTGTTCCGCTGGTGTTTGGTGGTGCTTGGTTGGGCTGTGTCCTGGGAATAGAGTAAGTTGGCAACAGCGAATTTCAGCTGGATGTGCAGGGGGGCTGGGACTGCTTATTTCTTTGTCTCATGTCTCTACTTCTAGAGTACAGAAGTATCAAAATCCCTGTCAGGGGAAGACTTTAACAAGTCATTTCAGCCAGTCTACTTACCCCTGGCAATGTGGCCTGGGCTGGGTTTTTTAAGTGGGCTACAGAAGACCCTCCATCTGCCTGTACACCTTGAATTCTTTCATGTCTGTCTGTCCAGCTCTCCACCAAGCATGAAGAGAGTTCACTAGGATGTGAGGAGGAGACTGCACCTTTCTGGGGCATAGCTGTCAAGTGCAGGCTCTGACCTCCCCATCCCTTCTCCACGTAGCCCCCAAAGGATGAGCTTTCTAAAGCAGTACTTTGAGTGTGTCGTGTTCCTCCACAAACCATTTCAGTGCCCGAGAAAGTCCCTGCTCACATCTTTAGCCACGACTGTCACCTCTCCCATGTCAAAGTGTATGCTCCAGCCACACCAGACTTCTTACAGCTTCCCCAAATATGCCTTGTTTTCTCTGTCTTTTCCATTAGAGACACATGCAGCGCAACTCCCCATCGCTTCCTTTAGTTAAGGTCCTGTTCTTCAGAGCTCAGTTTCTTCTTCATTTCCTCCAGAAAACTTTCCAAACCAGG
The DNA here is from genome assembly GCF_059928025.1 of Delphinapterus leucas. Classification (NCBI taxonomy): domain Eukaryota; kingdom Metazoa; phylum Chordata; class Mammalia; order Artiodactyla; family Monodontidae; genus Delphinapterus; species Delphinapterus leucas. The sequence goes on along the minus strand of NC_143131.1, from coordinate 104,009,962 downwards.
GTTGTGTACCCCTCCGTGGGGTTCCCACAGGCTCTTGAAATTCTCTTATGCAGCAGTTATCACAGTATATCATTAGTGCCTATTTACTTTCATGAAGTATTTCTTGAATGAATGAATCAATCAATGGATGACTCATAACTAGGGGCCTAAGACGTAAACCCAGATTCCTTCACATTTTGGGTTGGAAAAAAATTGCCAGGTAAAATTAACCACTCCCACGAATGAAATTACTGCTCACTGCATGACCACAGGCACACTGCTTCCCTTTCTGAGCTTCTAGCCTAGGCAGGGCACCGAAACTGCATTTTCTCTTCCTGCCTTCTGTTGGATAACACACTACCATGGGTCATCAACATGGGCTTTCAGAAAGCACCCTTTTTTTTTTCCTCCAAAGCCTTTGTCCATTACACTGCTACCCAGAAGCCCCATCCTTCTTTGTAGACCAATCTTTTTTGGCCATGAACCTTGTCTTCACCCCACATCATGCTTGTAACATGCACGTCCACCATGTAGTCAGTGGCACCCAGTCAGTAGGATGGACGTTCAGAGTCTTGTCTAGAAACACTTGCTTTACCACTATGGGGTCCAGATTGAAAGAGAATAGTGCCTTGATGATGACCAACATGGAGCCCAAACTAAGTACAGAGAAGATGGAAACTCAGCCAGCACCGTCTCCTGAGTTCCTGCCTTACAGAGCCAAAGACCTAGGGGAAAGCAGTGAGGAATTACCTGGTTGCTTCTCCTTGCAGGTTAGAGAAGAGACTCTGACAAAAAAGGGAAGGCTTCTGGGAGTTGGGAATAGAAGCAGGAACCTGGATGTATTTTCACCATTATCATCCTGGTGTGTAAGAGAAACTCAGTGATTACTTTTTAAAAAAACTTTAGTGAAGTATAGTTGATTTACAATGTTGTGTTAATTTCTGCTATACAGCAAAGTGATTCAGTTATACATATACATACATTCTTTTCCATTGTGGTTTATCAGAGGATATTGAATATAGTTCTCTGTGCTATACAGTAGGACCTTGTTGTTTATCCATTCTATATATACCAGTTTGCATCTGCTAATCCCAAACTCCCAATCCAACCCTCTCCCACTTTGACAATCATGTTTGTTCTCTATGTCTGTGAGTCTGTTTCCGTTTTGTAGAGAAGTTTGTTTGTGTCATATTTTAGATTCCACGTATAAGTGATGTCATATGGTATTTGTCTTTCTCTTTCTGACTTCCTTCACTTAGTATGATAATCCCTAGGTCCATGTTGCTGCAAATGGCATTATTTCATTCTTTTCAATGGCTGCGTAGTATTCCATTGTATGTATGTACCACATCTTTATCCATTCATCTGTCAGTGGACATTTGGCTCATTTCCATGTCCTAGCTATTGTAAATAGTGCTGCTATGAACATTGGGTGCATGTGTCTTTTTTAATTATAGTATTGTCTGGGTATATGCCCAGGAGTGGGATTGCTGGATCATATGGCAACTCTAGTTTTAGTTTTTTGAGGAACCTCCATGCTGTTTTCCATAGCATCTGCTCTGACTTACATTCCCACCAACAGTGTAGGAGGGTTCCCTTTTCTCCACACCCTCTCCAGCATTTGTTATTTGTAGACTTTTTAATGATAGCCATTCTGACCGTGTCAATGACTTCTGATTCAAGGATGTGCCACAGGAGGGAGCTCAGAGCCACAAGCCACCAGCTCAGCCATGCTTCCAATCTCCTTAATTTAGGCTAAGTCGGTGACAAGCCTGGAGCAAAATATGTCCGTCTTGTAGCTGACTGCCTTTGTAGACTTTAATGACCTAGAATAAAATGTAAGGAAAGTGGATGACATAGCAGTGCCTTAGAGCTGGAGGGGGCCACCGAAGCCAGTGAAAGAATATAGGCATGGAGCATGAGAGACCGGGGTTCAAATCCTGGCTCTGCCCTTATCTCACTGCGTGACCATAGGCACACTGCTTCCCTTCCTGAGCTTCTAGCCTAGGCAGCTAGGGCACTGAAACTGGAGTCTGAGAGAACTCTGAACATGTAGGTAATGTGAAGAGTTGAAACAATCATTTAATAGAGGTAAGTCATATGGAGAAATGAGAGGGGTACCCAGGGCAAGGGAAGAACTCTGAACATGTAGGTAATGTGAAGAGTTGAAACCATCATTTAATAGAGGTAAGTCATATGGAGAAATGAGAGGGGTACCCAGGGCAAGGGAAAAGGTACCCTTTTTTCCACACCTCTCCAGCATTAAAAAAAATTTTTTTATTTTATACTGGGGAATAGTTGATTAACAATGTTGTTAGTTTCAGGTGTACAGCAAATGATTCAGTTATACATATACATGTATCTATTTTTTTTTCAAATTCTTTCATACCCTCTCCAGCATTGGTTATTTGTAGACTTTTTAATTATGGCCATTCTGACCAGTGTGAGGTGGTACCTCATTGTAGTTTTTTTTTTTTTTTTTGCGGTACACGGGCCTCTCCCGTTGCGGAGCACAGGTTCCGGATGCGCAGGCTCAGTAGCCATGGCTCACGGGCCCAGCCGCTCCGCGACACGTGGGATCTTCCCGGACCGGGGCACGAACCCGTGTCCCCTGCTTTGGCAGGCGGACTCTCAACCACTGTGCCACCAGGGAAGCCCCTCATTGTAGTTTTGATTCGCATTTCTCTAATAATTAGTGATGATCACATGGCAACTCTAGTTTTTTTGAGGAACATCCATACCATTTTCTGTAGTGGCTGCACCAGTTTACATTCCCACCAGTTTACCTTCTTGTCTTAGATGTCCTTCATGTTGACTGAAAAAAAAATGCACAACATATGAGCTGTGAGGTGAGTTTTTTCAGGGTGTTACTGAGGACTGTGGCCCAGGAGACAGCCTCTCAGATAGCTCTGAGGAACTGCTCTGAAGAGGTAGCAGAGGAGCCAGGATATATATATATGAATTTTGGCTAAGGGATGCCTGCAGTCAAGATCTTGGTGAAAAGTTACTGCTAGTCATTACAGGGTTTCCTGGGAATGCAAAGTTTGGTCCGTGAACTAGAACATAATAGGTATGCAACAAAATTTATTTTTGCTTTTGTTTCCCTTGCCTGAGGGGACAGATCCAAAAATATATTGCTAAGACCTTTGTCAAAGAGTGTACTGCCTACGTTTTCTTCTAGGATTTTTATGGTTTCAGCTCTTACATTTAGGTCTTTAACGCATTCTGAATTTGTTTTTTGTATATGGTGCGAGAAAATTTCTAAGTTCATTCTTTTACATCTAACTGTCCAGTTTTCCCAATACCACTTAATAAAGAGACTGTCTTTTCCCCATTGTATTTTCTTGCTTCCTTTGTCACAGATTATTTACTGTATGTACATGGGTTTATTTCTGGGCTCTCTATTCTGTTCCATTGATTTATGTGTGTGTTTTTGTGCCAGGACCATACTATTTTGCTTAGCATAGCTTCATAGTATAATCTGAAGTCGGGAAGCATAATACCTCTGGCTTTGTCCTTTTTTTCTCAAAATTTCTCTGGCTATTTAGGGTTTTTGTGGTTCCATACAAATTTTAGGATCATTTGTTCTAGTTCTGTGAAAAATGTCGTGGCTATTTTGATAGAAATTGCATTAAATCTGTAGATTGCTTTGGGCACTATGAACATTTTAACAATATTAATTCTTCCAATCTGTGAACATAGGATATTTTTCCATATATTTGCATCGTCTTCAGTTTCCTTCATCAGTGTCTTAGAGTTGTCAGAGTATGTGTATTTCACTCCTTTGGCTAAATTTATTCCTTTTTGGTGTGATTATAAATGAGATCTTTTTTGTGATTTCTCTTTCTGATAGTTCATTATTAGTGTATGGAAATGCATCATATTTCTGTATATTAATCTTTTATCTTTCAACTTAACTGAATCCAGTACTAGTACTTTATTTAACCTATTAATTTATTTGATAATAAGTTTATAAAATTTAATAAATAAATTAAAATTAAATATAAAAATTTAAAATTATTTAATAATAAATTTATAAATTTATATTTAATAATAAATTTATTTATTCAATAAAGTACTATTTATTAGTATGAACAGTTTTTTTGTGGCATGTTTAGGGTTTTCTACATATAGTATCATGTCATCTGCAAATAGTGACAGTTTTACTTCTTCTCTTCCAATTTAGATGCCTTTTGTTTTTTTCTTGTCTGACTGTCACAGCTAGGACTTCTAGTACTATGTTAAATAGAAATGGTGAGAATGGGCATTCTTGCTTTGTTCCTGATCTTAGAGAAAAAGCTTTTAGCTTTTCACCATTGAGTATGATGTTAGCTCTTGCTTTTTCATGAATAGCCTTTATTGTGTTGAGATATGTTCTGTTCATACCAACTTTGTTGAGAGTTTTTATCATGAATGGAAGTTGAATTTTGTCAAATGACTTCTGTGTCTGTTGAGATGATCATGTGATTTTAGTCCTTCATTTTGTTAATGTGGTGTATCACATTGATAGATTAGTGAATATTGAACCATCCTTGCATCCCTGGAATAGAAATCCAACTTGATCATGGTGTGTGATCCTTTTTATGTATTATTGAATTTGGTTTGCTAATATCTTGTTGAGGATTTTTGCATCTATATTCATCAGAGATATTGGCCTGAAATTTTCTTTCTTTGTAATGTCTTTGTCTGGTTTTGGTGAGACCTTCCCTGAAATCCCCATATATGGCTCTTCTTCCTACACATAATCAGTCCGTGTTTTTCTTATCTAACTCGTGGTTCTGATCTAAATTATGTGTTAGCTTACTTGTACATTTTCTGTCTCCCTCTATGTATTAGAGTAGAAGCAGGCTGTGCATCGCACAGTTCAGGTGGCCTTGTTGCATTGTGGTCTCTGTGAATGGGGCCTTCCTAGTCCCCAAAACGGTGCTTGGCATACAGCGAGTGCTCCAAAAATATTTTTTGAAAAAAATAACTCTTTAATATAATTGTATTAAGAGGCTAAGGAAGCTAGTGAATTTTATTTTAGCCATAATCCTTTCCATTTCTATCGCTTTGCTCATTTCTTGGAATTAGAACACAGCTCTACATTGAAAACGCAGTGGAAATTTCTAATGTAAGTTACAAAGAAAAAAATCAATCATTTAACTAAATTGCTTAAGAATGATGTGCTCTTGTTACTGATGTTTTAGTTTAATATTAATGATTACAGTCAGAATGTATTTCTTTATTTTTGCCATTAACATTTGGATCTGTTCTTGTGTATTAATGATAAATAACTAATGTGCTACCAGTATGGGATATTACCCATCTTTATAAATCTTTTGGGATAAGACCATTTTGCTAGGTGGATTAGATTTCATAATAATTTATATGAGTCTTTGAACTGAAAAATATTTCTCCTTGTCAAACACTAATATGTTGATGAAAAGTAATACCACATTTTATTTAAAAGGAAGTTGAACCTTTTCTTCCAAAGTTTCAAGCAAACAAAATAATATAGGTAAATGAAGAAAATCTGGATCTGCAAACAATTTTAAAAGACCAACATTATGAAATTTAAGATATATTCTCTATCATGTAGTATATATTTATTCAATCTTAGCATAAAGATCCTGCATAAAATCATTTCATTTTCAATTTTCTAAATGCTACAGGGTTTTTTATTTTATTTTTTATTCTGACCCATCTTTGGATTCAGGGATGAATAGACATGAGTGTTTTGGTCAAATTAGGTTAACTTGCCCTATCTGATTAGTAGTTGATTCTATGTATGTACATTTTGTTCCCTGGAATTGATAAGAACCACACACACACACAAAAAGCCAACCCCTTTTCCTTCCAAACCCATCTACAAAATACAAATGCTGCAGTTAGTGTATTTTTAAAAAGAAGACATTTTATTACACCACAGCATTTCCTTTTTTTTCTCTGTGGTATCATTTGAAGTCTGCTTTTTAAAACAGAAGTTGAACAAATGAATCCTTCTGTCCTCACTTTCAGTTGTCAGCAGTGCTTCAGTGTGAGATGAAATAAATTGCCAAGCCCTTTCATCTTCTATAATCAGCACTGCACAGCTGAGTACACCCACAGCCCTGCATGCTGCCTCTGCCAGCGCTTATTCTATGTGAAATGGGAAGTCTTTGTTAGTGCCACATTTTCAGCGCTCGACACAGGAGAGGGTTTATTTTGGTTCTCCCTTTCCTTTCTTGCTTCCTTGTGTCTTCCACCTCCTTTCTCTCTGCATGCACAACTAACGTGCAGTCCATTTTCTGTCGGTAAAAGGTTTTCAGTGAGTAACATTATTTTTTAAAAGATGTATCTAACGTAGTTTTGTTTTCCCACCCTGCCACACAATCATGGTTAGCATCATTTCTGGAGTGGTATTTATAGCGATGAAATTTACACATTGAAAATTGCTTGGAGGAGCCTTAAACTATACCTTTACCGTGTAAAAGTTCTATGTTTTTAAAAAGCACAGCAGCAACATATTTGTATTTATAACACCAAGGCAGGACATGCACGAGGATTTACTCGCTGAAGTCTAGACGGTATCTTACAGCACCCAAACTATGTGGGAGTCTATTGGGGAACAGAGCAGAGGCTAACAGCTTGATGGAGGGACTAGAGACAAATACCTTCCAGTCTGGGGGGATTATTTGTTTGTTTTGCCTTGAACCAGTTCCTTTTTTTTTTTTAACATGTTTTATTGGAGTGTAATTGCTTTACAATGGTGTGTTAGTTTCTGCTTTATAACAAAGTGAATCAGCTATACATATACATATATCCCCATATCTCCTCCCTCTTGCGTCTCCCTCCCACCCTCCCTATCCTTTTAAGACTGTTCTTCCTCTACTCCATGTGCTTCTGCTGGCGTCATCAGTAGCTGATTCCTGCTGCTTCTTCTCTTCCTCCTCCTCTTCCTGCCACTTGGCAGCAGTGCTGATGCTTGCTGAGTGGTTACTAGACATCAGGCACTGTTCTAAATGCCTTCTATTCTTACGCATTTGTTACGTGTATTAATTTAGCTATTTGCGCAACAAAATGGTGATAGGGACACTTAATCGGCTCCATTCTCTGGATGAGGAAACCGAGGCACAGGTTGACTAAACAATTTGTCTAATGTCACTCACCTGTTAAGTGGTGGAATTGAGATCCAAACCTGGGTAATGTGTTGGCAGACTTTGGCTTTTATCTGCTACACTCTAGTGCAGCTCTCAGGGTGGGCAGATGACTTGTACTCCAGCCCCCTGGACACAGAGGTTAGTTCAGGGCTGGGCGTACAGCCCAAGAGAAGGGAGATGGTGCAGATAGAGAGGTGCGCATGCTGTCTTCCTGCAGCAGTTACACAGCCAGCAGGATGGGCCTCTTGGCCTGATAGGAGACATCACACATGCCAAGATGGAACTCTAATGATACTTACTGAATTCTGGTCCAGCTGCCCCTGAATTCAATTTACCTCAGGATGTTTTTGTTCTTGGCTTTAATGGGAGCCAAGAAATTTCTTTTGTTTGTGCAAGCCAACTACATTTGGATTTCTCTCGCCAAGAGAACAAAGGTTATTGAGATAGAGGGAAAAAGCAGAATTTCCAAAAATTCCCAAGTAATGCTGGATGTTCCCCATCTACCTGCTGTGGCCCCCCAGGGTCATTTCAAATCCAAATAGACTCTTAAAAACAGTAGGGGTCCACTCAGCCAAGCCACTCAATTCTTAAAAAGAGGCTTTTTAAAATAAGAGGATATGCTGGTCTGGAAATGTGTATTGATCTTTTAATTTGACCTTATAAATTTAAATTTTATCTCAAGTGGAAAGGGACCAGAAAAGAATTAATGTTTTCTGATAAGAGAGACCAACAATACGTGAAAACCAATTAAAACAGCAACAGGTCAGACAAAGCAATTCCCAGGGAACATCTTTCTCTGGAGGGCTGGTGGACATCAACAGAAGGAAAGTTATTTCTCCTTGGGCTTTCATTCAAATTAGCTCTTTTCTCAAGACCAAACTCGCCCTATTTTTTAGTAACTCTATCAGTATGCCAATGAGGTATGTTGGAAGTTTGAAATGAAGGTCTCTCATGGTTTCCTCTTAGTATTCCACCTCAGAATGCTCCCAGTTGGAATTACGGAGCAGGCCAGAATGATGACTTGTTAGCCGGAGCTTTGCAGAACTGCCTTGTTTTATGAGAGGAGACTGTGTTGTATTCATGCCTTATCCCAGCACCAAACATAGTGCCTTGTACACCTCAGCAGCTAACACTGATGTGATGATTCATTTTGTGTGTCAACTTGAATAAGGCATGGGGTGCCCAGATTAAACATTATTTCTGGGTGTGTCTGGGAAGGTGTTTCTGGATGAGATTAGCATTTGAATTGGTGGATTTAGTAAAGTAGATGGCCCTTTCCAAAGTGTGTGGGTATCATCCAATCCATTGAGGGCCTGAATAGATCAAAAGGTGGAGGAAGGAGGAATCTACCCGTTTTTTCCTGCCTCACTGCTTGAACTAGGTATCTCATCTTATCCTGCCCTTGGACTGTGGTTTATACCATCGGCTCCCCTGGTTATCAGTCCTCAGCCTTGTACTGAATCACACCATTGGCTTTCTTAGGTTCCCAGCTTGCAGATGGCAGATCATGGAACTTCTCAGCTTCCGTAATCACATGAGCCTTCATAATAAATCTCCATTGCTCTCTCTCTCCCTCTCTCCCTATATATATCTAAATGGATATCTATAGCTATAGTTTTTTTTTCTCTTGAGAGTCCAGACTAATATAATTTATTAGGCACTTCCTACATCAGGAATTTTTAAAGAACTTCATGCACATCATTTTGTTTAAACTTATTTTATCCTTTGAGTGGGTACTGTTATTATCATCCCCATTTTGCAGATGCGGAAACTGAGGCACAGAGCTGTTCAGTAACTTTAACAGGCAGCCAGGTGTGAAGTGGTAAAGCGAGGATTCAACCCAGCAGGTAGCTCCCAAGGTCACACTGTTAACCTTTGTGTGATGCTGACTCCTCTTGTAGAACATGCTTAATAAATGTTTGTGGAATTGAACTGGAATTGTTGAATTTACCATGTGCCTTGCTTAGTAGGAAAACAGGTTTTTTGTGTTATGAAAAATAAATTGCAACCCCAGGTTATAAGAAGTAGCCACAGTCACAATTCCTCAGTCCTCCTGAGGCTTTGATTACCTTAAGATAACTTCAGTCTGCAGAATTACTTTACTGTCATCAGCATACACAATTAAATATTTATTAGGAAAATTAATATATTTAAATTTGTTTAAAATTAAGCTGACCACTAATAGCTCTGCTCATCAGTAAAGGCATTGTATTTTATTCTACGGCTTAAGAACATTTTAATGGCCGATAAAATTGCAAATTACCAAATGCTCACTATTGACCTCTAAATTGTCTAGCTGATCTTTACATTTGAGGAAAATAATAAGTAGAACTTCCCCGGAGGTAAATTATTTACAGGGCAGGTATACTTTATACACTTATGTATATATTTAAGACATAGGTTGCTGTAGAATGAAAACCAATTTGAATTTAACTAAGTTTATGTATTTAGCTGAGTTTGAAGGAAGGGATCAAAAGATTTCACTATCTTAAAGCTGATTACAATAATGGTATTAATGGTATTATGTGTTTCCCTATATAAATTGATTTTTATCAAGTTTTCAAAATATTTGTATCTATTTCTATTTTCTTAATGTATCTATTTAGGGACAGATGTTTAATTATGCATTCCTATCACTAAAATGTGGTAGAAAGGTAGGCCTTTGAATAGATCTCTGATCATTTGGAGATTAGGCATCAATTAAGACTGTTTATCTAAACTCAAATTATTCCATCAAGCACTTCCTAGCTATGAGTCAAAATGGAAGAATTGCAAAAAGAATACAGTGATTGTAAAAAGACATTATGGTCTCTGTATATAGTTATAAAGTAATATATAGTATATTCCAAACACTCAGGGTGAAGATGATGACGCTCTTGAATCATGAATTTCAGATACATTTAAATACAGCAACAGCACTGTGTAGTTGGCATTAGCTGAACTTCCAATCCAGGTAGATCCATGCTGAAATTGGGTAAATCTAATATCTACTTCTGTGGATGTTTCTATGAATTTTAAAAATCAGACAAAATATGCATTATTTTATCTGGCTAAGTGTATTTGCTCTGGAAATTCTGTGATCATTTTTATAACTCTTTTAAACCCAATTGACTAGACGTTATAAAATGGCAGTTCTGTGCAAGATCATGTGCTTTGTGCTGTGGATGGTAGAACGATCATCAGTTATGAACCTTATCTTTAGGGGCTTAATCGAAGGGGACAGACAGGCAAAACCTTAACCATGAAATGTGCATGTGCTATAAAAGAGGTCAGAAGTCTATTACGAATAAAGCAGAGGCAGAGAGTAATTCTTCTGATTGTGTGGAGGAAGTATGGCTTCAGGAAAGTAGCTGAATTTGGGGTAGACGTAAATTTTGACATGGAAAGGGATGGTGGTGAAGACTTCCCGTGAATGTGAAATCTTTTCATGCGAACTCCCCAAATCTTCTAGAGATGAGGAGGGGACACGTAGTGTACAGAATAATAAGAGTCTGGACTATTGTAGGAGGCTCATATACCAGCAATTTCTGTTTGTGTGACCTTCCCATATCTACTATGTGGCTACTTTAAATCATAGTAAATACATTTTGTTTTACTTGGCTTCCCAGTGCCTCTGAGCTTCCTCTTCTGATTTACAACATGGATGTGAAGCACTTAGTCAATATCACAGAGAAACAGCCTGCCGTTATTAACTCACAGCCTAGGCTTTACTCTCCTACCAAGGCTTGGCTTGGCTTGTCTTTCCTGGCAGACATAACTCAATAAGGCAGGGGCCACTTGTGGCTTACTTGTTAACACCATAGAAGTAGCTAGTATTGGAGGCTCACAGATTGAGACCCAAACTGGATACAGTCCAAGCTCCCAAAACCAGGATTATTCCCTTCAGACTCACCAGCTCTTCTGCCCTAACTGGCTGTGGCATGTTAGTGAGTCAGCGGGTAAAGGGGTGTTGGAGGTATAATCCACTCTGACGCTGAAAGGACACACTGTGACCTTATCCACTTTCTCCTTGTGCTGAAGATGTGCTCCATTACAACAGTGTATTTTGATTCAGCTGTTTTTTAAAGATGGCCTTTGTCTATTAGTAGCATCTACACCATCTCTTGGTTTAGTAGACCAGGGAGCCCAACATTTGTATTTAACCTACAGTTATTAACCTACAGCTGTAAATACCTATTAGGTTATTACAGTGCTAATTTAATTTCTTATGAATGAGAAACTCTGAGTATGAAAATTGAAATTATTTCTAGAAGGTTGGCCAGGTGCAGCCACATTCCTTGATCTTGGTTATTTCCACCTCCCTGGCCCTTTAGTCCTCACAGTTTTAGGTCCATAAAAGCTCAGTAATCTTTGAAAACTTTTCTGTGCAACTTTTCTGACAGAAAATTTGTTCTGTTAGAATTGTGTTATTAAATTTCTCACATAAACAAACATTACATTATAAGAACAGTTGTTTCCAGTGACAAATTAGGGGGGTTCAGGCTTATGATCACTACATTTTTTTCCACTGTGATGCCTTCAATAATTATTTTGTTCACTAGAAGTGAATTTTGTTATCGCCATCTAAAAGTAATATTTTTGTTCCTCAAAACAGACAACACACACACGCAGAAGCTTCCTCATTTATCCTTCATACCACTTCTTGGAAGTCGCTGGGTTTTCTCGGTCATCTTTGAATTTGACCTTATAGTTCTGCTTGTAGCTCAGTTCAACACAGAGATAAACAGAAGAATAAGATAAGTTGTTGACAACAAAGCAGTCTGCAGTAAAACAAGGTGGTAGTGTGTTCTAAATGTCATGAAATATATTTTGCTACTCAAGTGGAGCTAGATCCAAATGGGGAAAACTGTAGCATTCAAATCTCGGTATACATAATAATCATTAGGATGTTTGTCAAGCATGAAGATTCCTGCTCTCATCTCTAATGTATCCAGTCCAGTAGATTTGGTTGGGAGGCAGGAGTCTGCACTTGAAGTTTTTACAACTTTCCCAGATGGTTCTGGTACAGTTGGTTTGCAGAACACTTTGAGGAAAAACTGCAGAAGTGCCTACTCATAATTAATCAGCCTCTTAATATCCAGTTTGAGTTTTTGTTAAATTAATGCTATAGGAGAAGAGACTGTTGACTTTTGTCACTTGTAACATAGATCTAAACCTGCAGTTGAGAAAAAACACTTAAGTGCCGACCGTGTCCTATGATTTGTCCTTTCGGTGTATTTATGAACCAACTGGAAGCCCTTTGAAAATTTCCAATAGGCTGTGGACCACACGCTTTAAGAATCACTTTTCTCAGCTGTCTTAAAATTATGGCAGGATGCCCAGAAGCTGATATTTAACAACCATGGAAATATATCTACTTGAAATCTTACAAGTAAAAACAACTTTGGGAAGCCAGTTCCCACTTTGGTATTTGGCACTGGATGAAAGTTTCACATCCACACTGGAGATCCTCATTCACAGACAGAGACACTCCAATATTCACATTAATTTCACTTACTAGAAATAACAGCCAAAGAATGTGCAGCTGAAGTTGATCCCTGGCGGTATTTAGTTTGTTTACGCTCTGTCTTGGCTTTGCCCATTTTCCATGTCTACAGCCTTTGCACATACTTAGAGGAGCCACAGAGATTATAATCTAATTATAGGGATGTATAAAAACAAATATCTCTGCAAGCAAATACAGAAATATTTTAAAGTCAACAAAAGCTGTAATTGCTCAAAAAAACAGCAAGTGAGTAAGCAAATACATATAAAAGTATAAAATTATGTGACCTCTGATGATTTCTGTATTTCATTTTTATAGTCTTAAAACATTTTGTATTGCAGAATTGACATACAAAAACTGCACAAATTTAAAGTATTTAAGTTTGTAAGTTTTGACATATGTGTACACCTGTGACACTACTGCCACAGTTAAAGTAATAAGCATCTCCATCATTTCCATAAGTTTCTTTGTGCCCTTTTGTAATCTCCCCAGCTTCCTCCTTGTCCTCTCTTCATCCTCAAGCAGCCACTAATCTGACTCTACACTTTAGTTTATATTTTCTAAAGTTTTATATAAATGGACTCATATAATATGTACTCTTTTTTTGGTCTGACTTTATTCAGCACAGTTATTTTGAGATTCATCCGTATTGGTGTATATGTCACTTGTACGCAATAGCACACTTTGATTGCTCTTGTCCCAACCTTTGTGCTATTTTTGTCATATAGTTTACTTTTTTTTTTTTTGGGTGGTTGGTTTGAAACAGCTTTAGTGAGATATAGTTCACGTAACATTAGATTCAGCCACTTTAAGTGTACAATCCAATAGGTTTTTGTATATTCACAAAGTTGTACAACTATTGCCACAGTCAATTTTGGAACATTTCCATTCTGCTAAAAAGAAACCCTGTAACCTTTAGTTATTACCTCCTAGTCCCCCCATGCCCTCTGGCCCTACGCAACCACTAATCTACTATCTATTTTCTGTCGCTACAGACTTGCCTATTTTGGACATGTCTTTTTTTTTTTTTTACATTCCTTGTTCCTTATTTTTTTGTTTTTAAAAAAATTTTTATTGGAGTGTAGTCGATTTACAGTGTTGTGTTACTTTCAGTTGTACAGCAAAGTGAATCAGTTATACATATATATATATATATATATATATATATATACATAGACTCATTTTCAGTTTTTTTTTCTCATTGAGTAGAGTTCCCTGTGGTATACAGCAGGTTCTTATTAGTTTTCTATTTCATATATAGTAGAGTGTATATGTCAGTCCCAGTGTCCCAATTTATTCCTTCCCTCCCCATCCCCTGGTAACCGTAAGTTTGTTTTCTACATCTGTGACTCTACTTCTGTTTTGTAAATAAGTTCATTAGTACCAATTTTATTTTAGATTCCACATACAAGTGATGTCATATGATATTTGTCTTTCAGTGTCTGACTTGCCTCACTTAGTATGACAATCTCTAGGTCTGTCCATGTTGCTGCAAATGTCATTATTTTGTTCTTTTTTATGGCTGAGTAATACTCCATTGTATACATGTACCACATTTTCTTTATCCACTCCTCTGTTGATGGGCATTTAGGTTGCTTCCACGTCCTGGCTATTGTATATAGTGTTGCAATGAACATTGGGGTGCATGTATCTTTTTGAATTACGGTTTTCTCTGGGTATATGCCCAGTAGTGGGATTGCTGGGTCATATGGTAGTTCTATTTTTAGTTTTTTAAGGAACCTTCATACTGTTCTCCATAGTGGCTCTACCAATTTACATTCCCACCAACAGTGTATGAGGGTTCCCTTTTCTCCACACCCTCTCCAGCATTTATTGTTTGTAGACTTTTTGATGGTGTCCATTCTGGCTGGTGTGAGGTGATACCTCACTGTAGTTTTGATTTGCATTTCTCTAATGATTAGTGATGTTGAGCATCTTTTCATGTGCTTTTTGGCCATCTTTTCATGTACTTTTTGGCCATCTGTATGTATTTCTCTTCTTTGGAGAAATGTCAATTTAGGTCTGCCCATTTTTTGATTGGGTTGTTTTCTTGATATTGAGCTGCATGAGCTGTTTGTATATTTTGTATATTAATCCCTTGGTTGCTTTGTTTACAAGTATTTTCTCCCATTCGGAGGGTTGTCTTTTTGTTTTGTTTAGTGTTTTCTTTGCTTTGCAAAAGCTTTTAATTTTAATTTGTTTATTTTTGTTTTTACTTTCACTACTCTAGGAGATGGATCAAAAAAGGTCTTTCTGTGGTTTATGTCTAATTTACTTTTACATATGTTATAAACCCCACTACATTATTTTCATTTTTGTTTAAACAATTATCTGCTACAAAGATTTAAATGATAAGAAAAAAGTATAATTTACCCATTTTCAGGTTTTTAAAATTTCCCTTTAGTTTTCCTATTTGACCCATGAATTATTTAGAAGTGTGTTGTTTAGTTTCTAAATGTTTGAAGATTTAAAAATTATTTTTGTGTTATTGATTTCAAGTTTTATTCTTTGGTGGTTGGAGAATACTCACTTCACAATTTCAGTTCTTTTATATTTGTGGACCAGGATATGGTCTATCTTGGTATATATATTCCATGGATATTTGGAAAGCATATGTAATCTGCTTTTGTGAGGTGTACTGCTCTATAAAGTTGTTGATTTGATCCTTTTGGTTGGTGGTGTTGAATTTGTATTCTTGCTGGTTTTCTGTGTAGCTGCTCTGTCAATTGTTGGGAGAGTAATGTTGAAATAGTCAATGTAGATTTGTCTATTTCCCCTCTCGGTTTTATCAGTTTTGCTTATATATTTTGTAACTCTGTTGCTTGGTGCATACACATTTAAGATTGCTATGTCATCTTGGTCTATTGACCCCTTTCATCATTACATAATGTTCCTAATTGGGGCTGGTGATTTTTGTTGTTTTTTGCTCTGAAGTGTACTTTATTTAATCTTAATATATCCATTCTTGCTTTGTTTTTACTAATGTTATATTTTTTTCTGTCTTTTTACTTACAGCCTGTGTCACTACATTTGTAGTGATTTTCTTATAGACAGCATATAGTTGGTTGATTTTTAAAAACAATCTACTCTGCCAATCTCTTTTAATTAACGTATTTAAATTTAATGTAATTATTGATATGTTAGGGCTTCAGTCTGCCATTTATATTTTGTTTTTATTTGTTCTCTATGTTTCATTTCTCTTCTTTCTTTTTCCTGCCTTTTTGTGGGTTATAGGAACAATCCTAAGAATTTTGTTTTGGAGTTATGTTTTTGAGTGCATCTCTTTGGCTATTTTGGTGGTCTCATAGATAGATATCCATCTATATCTATATCTATATCTTTATCTATCTATCTGTATCTTATTGCAGTCTACCGGTACTGATATTTTATCATTTGGGGTGAAATATAGAAATCTTACCTCCCTTTATGCCACTCTACTTTCCCCCATTTAGAATATAATTGTCTTAAATATTTCCTCTCTCTATATTTAGAACCACATCAAACAATGTTATGATTTTTGCTTTAGCCATGAAACACACTTTAGAAAACTCAGGAGGAGAAGCAAAATCTCTTGTATTTATCCATATTTTTGCTTACTGTGTTCTTTCTTCCTTTCTGATGTTCCAAGCTTCTGTCTTTTATTGTTTCTTTTTGTTTGGTGAATTTCTTTAAGTCGTTCTTTTAGGGCACGTCTGTTGGTGACAAATTATCCTAGTTTTTCTTCACCTGAATGCTTTTATTTTATTTTCTTTCTTGTGGAATATTTTACTGGATATAGGATTCTAGGTTGACAGGTATTTTCTTTCAGCATTTGAAAAATACCGTGCCACTTCCTTCTGGCTTCAGTGGTTTATGATGAGAAACCTGCTGTCATCGAATAGTTGTCCCTTATATATGTTATTTTTCTCTGGTTTCTTTCAAGAATTTTTTTTTTTCCTGTGGCACGCGGGCCTCTCACCGCTGTGGCCTCTCCCGTTGTGGAGCACAGGCTCCGGACGCGCAGGCTCAGCGGCCATGGCTCACGGGCCCAGCCGCTCTGCAAGAATTTTTGTCTCTATTTTTCAGAAGTTTAATTATGATGTTTGGTTTTATCTTGTTTGGAGTTCACTCTGCTTCTTGAATCTGTGTGTTCATGTGTTTTGCCAGATTTCATAAGTTTTCAGCCATTTTAAAATTTTTATTTATTTTTTTTTGAGCACTTTTTCAGTCTTGCCCTCTTTCTCCTCTCCTTCTGGGACTCAGTGACACAAGTCACTGAGGCTCTCTTCATTTTTACTTTTCAGTCTGTTTTCTCTCTGTGGCTCAGAGTGGATCATTTCAGTTGTTCTGTCTTCCAGTTCACAAGGTTCTTTTCTAAGTCCACTCCATTTTGCTGTTGAGCCCATTTACTGAGCTTTTATTTACATTATTGTATATTTCAGCTCTACATTTCTATTTGGTTCTTCTTTATATCTTCTACTTGCTGGAACTTTCTATTTTTTTTTTCCTGAAGCTTTCTGTTTTTTTCCTTTGTTTTAAGCATGTTCTTAATTGCTCTCAGACAAAGCATTTTATCAGGGCTGGTTTAAAATTTTTGCCAGAAAATTTTAACATCTCTGTTACCTCAATGTTGGCATCTGTTGACTGACATTTTTCATTGTGTTTGGATTTTCCTGGTGGGTCTTGGTGTGATGAGTGATTTTCAATTGAAACCTGGATGTTTTTGTATTATGTTATTAGACTCTGGATCTTATTTAAACTTTCCATTTTATATAGCTTTCTTTCACATCACTAGGGCAGGGTGAGGGGCAACACAGCTTCATTAGGGTAGGGGTAGGAGTTTTATCTTCCCACCTGGTCTCTGGTGACATCATGGGGAGGGGAGACTTGTTACTAGTTAGTGGGGATGGAAAGACCTGGCTCCCTCCTTGGTCTTCTCTGACATGACCCCTGTAGGGGTGTTGTGGTGCCCCATTAGGGACTCATAGGGTGGAAACTCGGGCTCCCCACTGGCCCTTAGCTGTTGTGGATGGTGTGGGGCTGCGGTTCTTATTTTTCAATGTCTGGCTGGAGTGGAGAGGTTGTTGTCTCAAGTTTTCTGTCTTGTTATGCTGCCCCTCTCATGGTTCTTTGGCTAGAAAGAAGAGTCTTTTGCTGAGGATTTTTCTGTCTGCAGATACTGATATATTTGGCTTGTGCGCTTGTTCAGCACCAAATCTGGGATGTGTGAGGCAAAAAGAAAACCCAAGGAACTCACCACCATATTGTGTCTTGGGTTCTTAGTTCCCTAGCTGATCTACTTTCTTCTCTCTGCCTTTCAGAGTCTTCTTATGTTCGTTTTATACATAGTGTCCAGAGTTTTAGTTATACATAGTGGGAGGAATAGGGAAAAGTATGTGTCACTTTTGATTGATTTCTTTTTCTTACTGTTATGGGTCCTATTTTCCTGCGTCTTTATCTACCAGATAATTTTGTATTGGATGCCAGACTTTGTGATTTTTATTTTGTTGGTGGGGATATTTCATATCTTGATATTCTTGAACTTTGTTCTGGGACTCATTTAAGCTGCTTGGAAACAGCTTCAGCCTTTTGGGTCTTGCTTTTAAGGTATTTTAGACAGGACCAGAGCAATGCTTAGTCTAGGATTAATTATTCCCCAGTATTGAAAAAAGACCCTGCTGTATACTCTACCCGGTGCCCCATAAATCTTGATTCTTTTTTCCACTCTGGCTCATGGGAACTGGCACCGTTCCCAGTCCTTTGTGAGTGCTGCGTACTGTTTCCTCTTACTCTTTTTGGGTGTTCCTTTCCCAGGCCTTGGACAGTTTCTTCATATGCATGTATGGATAGTACTAGTTGAATACTCCAGGGTACCCTCTGTTGACCTCCAAAGTTCAGACTCTATGGACCTCTCTTCTGTCTGGTACTCTGGTTTGCAGACTTTAGCTGCCTTGGTCTGTCTGGTCTCGCAGCTTCATATCCACAACTCAGGAACTCTGCTGGGCTTTGCTTGGGTTTCCCCTCCTTGCGCCGCAGCCTGGAAACTCTCCCAAGGCAGTAAGCTATGGCAATCATAGGGGTTCTCTTGTTTGTTTCCCATCTCTGAGGGATCACTGTTTTTCATTGAGTAATGTCCTGTGAAAACTATTGTTTTATGTATTTTTTGGTTATTTCAGGTGGGAGGGTGAATCTGGTCCCTGTTACTCCTTTGTGGCTGGAAGTGCAATTTCTGTGTTTCAGATCTACAAATGTGTGACTGGAATAAATCATCACTCAGGCTGCTTCTAGCTCTATTATCCTATGATTCTGTAGTTTGAAGTTTAAGTCTGTGTGGTAGATAGAGTCACTGCTCTCCCTTTTTATTTGCAGAACACCTAGTCACAGGACAGACTTTTCAAAACTGACACTTAAATAGATTGCTAAGTGCTAATTACTATTCTGCATCCATAAGCCTTACCTGTAATCCTTGGGTTCAGTTTTGTATTTTTCTATTTTAGAAAGGTCTGTATACCAAATATAACTTTATACCCCAAACTAAGTCTGAGGTAGCTCTCTGTAATCTAATATTTTCATATTTTTATAGCAGAAGAAGGAATATTAGCACTCTGTAGAATAAATAAGGATTATACATAGCCTAATTTCAGTTTAGATCAAGTGTTTCTATCAAGTAAGTTTGTCAGTTCTTTAGGTTTTCAGCTGTCTGGTTTGAGAATTTTGGATGAGGGATTATATACAGGTAACAATTTACTTAATCCCCACAATCAACCTTTGAAGTAGTATACTTGTGACCATTTTACACATGAAAGAAATGAAGCATAGGAAGTTAATTAACTTGCCCAAGGTCATACAGCCCACAAGGGGCAGGTCCAGAATTCCAATCCAGGTATCTTGGGCTTGGAATCTGGGGTCCTGTCCGTTGTACATTACTGCCCTTCCTCAAGGAGACTGCAGCCAGGGCAGTCCCGGAAGTCAAGCCTGACCCCCAGTACTTTTCATGGCCAAGGGCTTCTTGGGGGCTAGGTTAATCTTCACTAGGAGGCACTCTCTGTGCTTTCATGATCTAAGAGTATATTTGTACTTGGCCTGGATCCCAGATAGACTCTTGTCTGTGTCATGGAAGTGCCTCCATTTCCTGCAGGTCTACATCAGGGTGCTTGAACCTAAGAAGGCTGTCATCTGAGTTCCAGGTCTACAATACCAGATTACCTAGTAGTTGTCTAACATGGAAGTAAGATGTATTAGGATGGGTTTACGTTGTATCCGTATTTGAATGTTGGCCTCTTACTCTCTTTTGCTGAAGGCCCCATTTGTTATTCCTGATGTCCCAAGGTGCCTCAGGTTCCTCTTTAGATTCTTCAAATCTGCTTTTGGTTGTATAAGTTGTACTGTTACCAAACTCAGGTTCAGCTGCTTGCTGCTTGAAAGCTAATACTCAAAAGACAAGTGTTGGTTGGAAAGGAAAGGTTTCTTTATTCAGGAGCCCAGTAACCTTGGGAGAAGGCAGACTCATGTCCAAAAAGCAACTCTGAAGATTCAGCTTGACCATGAAAGTTTTTAAAGGAGAATCATTTAGGGAGGGGGTGAGAGTCTTCATTATGTTCCCCTGTGTGCAGACTTTCTTCTGATTGGTTGGTGGTGAGGCAAGAGGGTGGTGTTCCAGGAATCTTGTGCTCAGCCTGAAGTTACCATCCTCCACCGGGGTGGGGGCCTTAGTTCTTACAGAAGAGCTCAAAGTTATTGTTATGTATATTTCTTGAGGAGGAACTAGGACCATGCCCCATGCTGCAGTATTGTTTCTTGACTACTCCTCCTTTGTTTCTGCATTCCTTCCCTTCCCTCATGGGCAACTATTTGAATCTGCCCTTTGGAACTCAGGGAAGGTCAAGGAGTCTGAATGAAGCCTATTTCCTACAAACAAGAAGAGGGGACACGGAAAGGATTTGTACCTGGAAGGGCCTCACAGGGTTCTGCTCCGTTTCAGTGCCCTGTAGAGAACTCGTGAGCAAGAGGGTAATTAAGGGCTGGAACTGAGTCTGTGGCCTACTCCACAGATCCGGTGGCTACCCACATTAATAAACCACACTAGGACCTCATCTGCTGAGAGGAAGGGGCACCTTGGTCTAGCTCATGCACAGGTGGCCCATGGGCTACATGTGGTCTTGTCCAGGGGCTCCCCAACCCTGTTACGGACTGAATTATGTCCCCCTCAAAATACATATTTTGTGACTGCATTTGGAGACAGGGCCTTCGTGGAGGTAATTAAGATTAAAAGAGGTCATAAGGGTGGGGCCCTTAGGTATGATGGAACTGGTGTCCTTATAAGAAGAGGAAGAGACATCAGAGCTCAGTCTCTCTCTTAGCACTCACAGAAGAAAGGCATTTGGAGACACAGTGAGAAGATAGCCATTTACAAGCCAGGAAGAGAGTCTTCACCAGAAACCTAGTTTGCTGGCACCTTAAACATGGACTTCTAGCACCCAGTACTCTATGAAAGTAAGTGCCTGTTGAAACAACAGTCTGTGGTATTTTGTAATGGCAGCCCAAGGAGACCCGTCCGTCCTGCTGCCATATGGAGGCAAGATAGAATGACCCTAAAGGGGATTCCCCCAGTATCTGTAGCCTGAGCACCTAGCACATGTAAGGTGGCAAGGTGAGGGAGCTCTCAAAATTACCCTGACTTTCCCTATTAATATGTTGTGCTAATTATTTAAGCTCAATTTTGTGCCTCCTTCTTTTATTCTAGTTTTCTCAAAAAGTTAGATAAACATCAAGCAGGCTCTTCCATGTCATATTCCTAGAGGTCTGTCTTCTGCACAAAGCTCTAGTATTATGCCTAATCCACATGTAATACTACACATTATTGGTCTCTGAAGAGAGAAGTAGAGAAAATGTAGACACAGTTAAAATCAATTTACCTTTGGAGGACTGCTTGGATTTGCATTTAATATGTTGTGGAAAAGGGATCTATATTCACTTTGCGACATTTTAAATCAGGTAACAGAGCATATTGTCCTTTTGCCTTCACCTCTGCTAAGAAAAGTGAGTTTGGACACTGGTTTTATATCAACTGTTGTGCCTTAGTTTTTAAAACTTATTTATATTGCATGACTCTTCAGGTTTTATTTTATTTTATCTTTTGGCTGTGTTGGGTCTTCATTGCTGTGCACGGGCTTTCTCTAGTTGTGGAGAGTGGGGGCTACTCTTCGTTGTGGTGAGCAGGCTTCTCATTGCGGTGGCTTCTCTTGCTGCGGAGCATGGGCTCTAGGCATGTGGGCTTCAGTAGTTGTGGTGCGTGGGCTCAGTAGTTGTGGCTCATGGGCTCTAGAGCACAGGCTCAATAGTTAGGCACATGGGCTTAGTTGCTCCACGGCATGTGGGATCTTCCCAGACCAGCGCTCGAACCTGTGTCCCTTGCATTGGCAGGAGGATTCTTAACCACTGAGCCACCAGTGAAGTCCCATGTTTTGCCTTAATTTTATCTTTATAACCCACTTTCTTTCATTTAATTCTTTTAAAATTTGTTCAACAGACATTTATTTGTTTTTGGTTCTTCCTTTCTATCATTCTTAGAGGGAAAAAACTTTTTAAATCTTTTCCACTAAGAAAGTGTTAACCCTGTATTCTATCCCCCAAAGAACACATCACCTTATCATGCGAATGCTAGGATGTGTCTACCTGTGGGTTTGTATATGAGGTTAGACCTCTCAGAAGAGTTGGATGATGACAGCAAATGGGATATGTTGTTGGTGTTAAATTTTCCCCACCTTTTTTTTGGTAGAACTATCATTCTCTGTCAACCATTTATTTGCAAGTTATGTGGGAGTTTCTTGAAAAAAATACGGATTTCTGGGTTGGTCAGAGGCCTGCTGGATCAGATCAGAGTCCAAGAATCACTGATTTAAAACTCAAGCACTGGGATGGCAGGTGCCATTTCTTTTCTGTTCTTTATAGCCCGTTAATACTAAGACACAATGCTGTGCACAGTGAAGTTGCTGAATGAACGTTTTTGACTGAATTTCCTCTTATGACATTAAAGTTAGATAAGGTGGAGCTATATTTGTTTTATGAACAAACAATTTTCTTTGCTTTCAGACTGAATTTTAGAGGTCTGTCAACTTCCTCCTGCATAATTGGTGCCGGGAAATACCCTTTACCAGCTTGCCATTATTGACAATAACAAAGAAATTTGCTTTGTTTGGAGGGTGGGGAGCAAAAACTGTTTTCTCTTTTAGACAGCAGTGCCCTGCCATAACCTTGACATGATGCACATTAATTTTACATTATACCCAGGAGTCAGGGAGAAAAATTAAAGCTCCTGCTATTGTCTCCCCCAGAAGACTGATAGCTTTCTGGCAGGAGGCTCAGTCATGCTAAGACTGCACCCCTATCTCATCCATGATCTCTAAACCAGAATGCCAGCATGTGCACTGAAAAGCCTTAACACATTCAACTCTCTGGATTCCATTTTAATGAGCATTTATTTAGCCTTTGGTTAGAAAACATTTCAGCAAGATGAGAGCTGTGAAATCCAATCCTAACCTAAACTCTTATGATTTTTTAATACAATTGTACACATGTTTAGATTTAATTTTCACCTAGGAAGCATACAGTATTGGGAAATAGAGAAATCACAATGACTGGATTTCTAAGACTAAGACTAAATAAAGCAACTTCATGAAAAAGAAAAATTGAGTAGCCTATGCTTCATTGATTCATCAGAAGGAAAAATGTCTATAGTTAAAAAGGAAGTAAAATAGGCAGTTTGGACACTCAAATCACAGCCTGGATATTTGCTGAAAGATAGTAACAGATACATGGTAAAGGGAAAACAGTTAATATTTTACAAGAACTCACCCCAAATAATTAGCAGTTAAGAAGATTTTAGCATTATGCAATTTTTCACCAATTATTCAAATAACAAAGCTTTCCTTGAATATCTGTTAGTAAAAGTGCAGTGTGAGGTGTCAAGTATTTCTGAATGGACCATGACACTTCACATTAAGGGCCTACTAACAATTTCTCAGAATAAAAAGAAAGATAAACATGTTTTTATATCTATATTTTTTATCTTCTCATTCTAGTTGGCAGAGTTAACATGTTATAACAGCATTCCTTTTGTACAGTTTTTTTTTTTTGGGTGCCGCAGTGGTCAGATGTTTCTGTTATGAACATGTACTGAATTTTTTGTAATGCATCCAGAGGCAACACGTTATCAACATGGCAAATGTTTAGGCCACGTGTGTATGTACTTAGTCTGGGAATGGATAGAACAACTCCACCAAGAGAGACAGAGATGGTCGTCCTCTCCACGTGCTTTCTACCTTTTCTATAGTTCTAAGACACATTTCTTAAAATAGAATTCTTCTTTGTGAAATAGAGTTTATTTTTTTTTAAACTGATGAGGTTGTTTGTGTCTATATTGGCTGTTCCAGATGGAAAGGTTTACTCATTAGATGCAGCCGTTTTAGCAAATACCTCACTACAGCATAATGACAGAGTTACAACAGACTATTGAAGAAATCCTTTCTCTTCCCAGTGAGATCATGAAAACTAGAAACAATTTCAATGACATTTTTGATTTACTTTGGAAATGGTTCAGTTGGACACATGGGTGATAAGATGAGGTATTTTTTGTTCATATTTCATTCAATCCTTATATGTAACAGCATAAATATAGGATATAGAGTTACAATTTGATTTCTTTTTCAACTAATGGATTCATTATCTTTGGCAGATGATCTCATTAGTTCCTTAAGTATGAATGATTCTACTGGGAAGATTTCTCCCTTTACAGTATCCCATTTAAAATACATGTATGCCTGACACGTGATCATAGATTTCCCTTTCACGTTGGAGCCTCATGATTAGAGCGTTACTCTTGAAATTTTTATAAGGGAATGATCTCCCACTCAAGGATTCCCTGCGTAGTAAAATCCCTTCAGTTTTTTTTTTTCTTTTTAACATCTTTATTCAAGTATAATTGCTTTACAGTGTTGTGTTAGTTTCTGCTGTATAACGAAGTGAATCAGCTATACATATACATATGTCCCCATATCCTCTCCCTCTTGCGTCTCCCTCCCACACCCCCTATCCCACCCCACTAGGTGGTCACAAAGCACTGAGCTGATCTCCCTGTGCTATGCGGCTGCTTCCCACTAGCTATCTGTTTTACATTTGGTAGTGTATATATGTCAACGCTACTCTCTCACTTTGTCCCAGCTTACCCTTCCCCCTCCCCGTGTCCTCAAGTCCATTTGCTATGTCTCCGTCATTATTTCTGTCCTGCCCCTAGGTTCAGCAGAACCATTTTTTTAGATTCCATATATATGTGTTAGCATACGGTATTTGTTTTTCTCTTTCTGACTTACTTCACTCTGTATGACAGACTCTAGGTCCATCCACCTCACTACAGATAACTCAGTTTCGTTTCTTTTTATGGCTGAGTAATATTCCATTGTATATATGTGCCATATCTTCTTATTCATTCATCTGTTGATGGACTCTTAGGTTGCTTCCATGTCATGGCTATTGTAAATAGTGCTACAATGAACATTGTGGTGCATGTCACTTTTTTTTTTTTTTTTTTTTTTTTTTGCTGTACGCGGGCCTCTCACTGTTGTGGCCTCTCCCGTTGCGGAGCACAGGCTCCAGACGCACAGGCTCAGCGGCCATGGCTCACGGGCCCAGCCGCTCCGCGGCATGTGGGATCTTCCTGGACCGGGGCACGAGCCCACGTCCCCTGTGTTGGCAGGTGGACTCTCAACCGCTGCGCCACCAGGGAAGCCCTCATTCTTTTTTCTTTATTCTGCTCTGCGGCAGTTATTTCCACTATCTTATCTTCCAGGTCATTTACCTGTTCTTCTGCCTCAGTTATTCTATTGATTCCTTCTAGAGAGTTTTTAATTTCATTTATTGTGTTGTTCATCATTGTTTGTTTGCTCTTTAGTTCTTCTAGGTCCTTGTTAAATATTTGTTGTATTTTCTCCATTCTATTTCCAAGATTTTGGATCATCTTTACTATCATTACTCTGAATTCTTTTTCAGGTAGACTGCCTATTTCCTCTTCATTTGTTAGGTCTGGTGGGTTTTTACCTTGCTCCTTCATCTGCTGTGTGTTTCTCTGTCTTCTCATTTTGCTTAACTTACTGTGTTTGGCGTCACCTTTTCACAGCCTGCAGGTTTGTAGTTCCCCTTGTTTTTGGGGTCTGCCTCCAGTGGGTTAGGTTGGTTCAGTGGGTTGTGTAGGCTTCCTGGTGGAGGGGACTGCTGCCTGTGTTCTAGTGGATGAGGCTAGATCTTGTCTTTCTCGTGGGCAGTAACATGTCTGGTCGTGTGTTTTGGGGTGTCTGTGAACTTAGTATGATTTTAGGCAGCCTGTCTGCTAATGGATGGGGTTGTGTTCCTGTCTTGGTAGTTGTTTGGCATGGGGCGTCTAGCACTCTAGCTTGCTGGCCATTGGGTGAAGCTGGGTCTTTGTGTTGAGACAGAAATCTCTGGGAGAGCTCTAGCCAATTGATATTACATGGGGCTGGGAGGTCTCTGGTCATCCAGTGTTCTGGACTCAGCTCTCCCACCTCAGAGGCTCAGGCCTGACACTCATTTGGAGCACCAAGACCCTGTCAGCCACATGGCTCAGAAGAAAAGGAATAAAAAAAAAGGAATAAAAAAAAATAAAAGATAATAAAAAATAATTTAAAATTAAAAAATAATAATAAAAAAATTAAAAAAAGAAGAGAGCAACTAAACCAATGAACAAATCCACCAATGATAACAAACACTAAAAACTATAGTAAGCTAAACATGAAAATTAGAATCAAATCAGTTGTAGACAGCAAACCCCACGTCTATGGTTGCTCCTGAAGTCCACCACCTCAATTTTGGGAACATTCGTTTTCTATTCAGGTATTCCACAGACGCAGGGTTCATCAACTTGATTGTGGGGTTTAATCTGCTGCTCTTGAGGCTGCATGGAGAAATTTCCCTTTCTCTTCTTTGTTCGCACAGCTCCTGGGGTTCAGCTTTGGTTTTGGCTCTGCCTCTGTGTGTGGGTCACCCTCAGGCGTCTGTTCCCGCCCAGACAGGAGGGGGTTAAAGCAGAGGCTGATTATGGCTGTCTTGCTGTATCAGACTGGGGAGAGAGAGGGGTATGGTAGTCATAATTGGAATGCGGGGCAAGCCTGTTGTGGCACAGACCGGCGTGACATTGCAACAGCCTGAGGCGTGCTGTGTGTTCTCCCGGGGAAGTTGTCCCTGGATCTCGGGACTCTGGCAGTGGCGGGCTGCACAGGCTCCTGGGAGGGGAGGTGTGGCTAGTGACCTGTGCTTGCACACAGGCTTCTTGGTGGATGCAGCAGCCTTAGCGTTTTTTGTCTGTCTCTGGTGTCCGCACTGATAGTCGTGGCTCACGGCCGTCTCTGGAGCTCGTTTAGGTGATGCTCTGAATCCCCTCTCCTCGCACACCCCGAAACGATGGTCTCTTGCCTCTTAGGCAGTTCCAGACTTTTTCCCAGACTCCCTCCCGGCTAGCTGTGGCGCACTAGCCTCCTTCAGGCTGTGTTCACGGAGCCAACCTCAGTCCTCTCCTCGGGATCTGACCTCTGAAGCCTGAGCCTCAGCTCCCAGCCCCCCCCCCCCGGCCCTGGCGGGTGAGCAGGCAAGCCTCTCGGGCTGGTGAGTGCTGGTCAGCACTGATCCTCTGTGTGGGAATCTCTCCACTTTATCCTCTACACCCCTGTTGCTGCGCTCTCCTCTGTGGCTCTGAAGCTTCCCCTCCGTCCAGCCCCCGTCCCCGCCAGTGAAGGGGCTTCCTAATGTGTGGAAACTTCCCCCTTCACAGCTCCCTCCCAGAGGTGCGGGTCCCATCCCTATTCTTTTGTGTCTGTCTTTTTTTTTTCTTTTGCCCTACCCAGGTATGTGGGGAGTTTCTTGCCTTTTGGAAGGTCTGAGGTCTTCTGCCAGCATTCAGTAGGTGTTCTGTAGGAGGTGTTCCACATGTAGATATATTTTTGATTTATTTGTGGGGAGGAAGGTGATCCCCACGTCTTACTCCTCAGCCATCTTGAAGGTTCCCCCCACTGTTAGTTTTTCAGATAAAATTTCCTCAATAGGATGCACTACTTATTTATATTGAATTTCCACTGTTGTACATGGAATTTTAACAGGGATGTAGAAGTACTATTTATATGTATGTGTGGAATATTATAATTTTTAAAGTGTTTATATTTGTGTGTGTATGTCTGTTCTCATTCTAATAATAACCTTTTGAAGTAATGATTCTCATTTAATAGAGATGGAAATTTAAAGGTCGGTTATGTTTGATGACTCGTTAGGTTAAAGAAGCTGTTAGTTGGTGAAGACACTGCAGGTAATTTTCAACAGTGGTCAGTGTCTGACTGTATCTGGTGGCATCCAGTTAGAATCATAATATTAGGAAACAGCCACCTGAGGTGTGAAGACACTTCATGTTTTTAAAAAAAAACCTGACGTGTATGCATATTACTGGCATCAGTACCATGATATGGTGAAGTTGCAGGGTCTACTAATATGTGTGTAAATTTTCATGGCTGTGGTCCATTTTGTTTTTCATAGCACCCCGTGGGTGTCCATGACTAATATCACATAATTTATGGAAGGGTTGACACCTGAGTGCCATGACTGAACATCATGCACAGCAGGGTCTATCCACATGGCTTTAAGTGCTGAAACTTGGCTATGAGAATATAGACTGTCACTTAGGGTTCATTACTATTCTGATAAGCACAATTATTGTTATAATAATTTAGACTCTAACTCACGTACTTACTATGATGGCATTTAGTAGAACTAAAGTTTATAGATCTTATTTTATGAGGAATCAAGCTTATGTGATCTTTCTGCATATATAGAAGCTTCTTTCTTAACATGTTTCACATCAGAGTGGTCTCACATCCAGGAGAAATGCGTACATACATATATATATATAAATATATATACACACACACGTGTGTGTTTGTATAAAAATAAAATTTATATGTATACATATATATAAATAAAATAGCCAGAAGATTAGAAAATGAGGGTATTAAAACTCTATTATCTTTTGACGCCTTCTTAATGGACTTTAATCTTTTGGGTTTCCATCCAAACAAATGATGGGTATTCTCCAGAAAGTCTAGAAGCCCTGCCTTCACAGCTATTTGGGGCATCAACACATCAGCAGAGAACCTGAAGAAGCAGTGGAGGTTGAGATGAAATCAAATGAGTCTCCCACAAGGTACAAAGATCCCCTGCAAATCAAGAGAAGTTACGTGGGGAGATGCTCACTCACTCCTGAATGAGCCCTATTCCTATGTCTCGCTTCCCATGATTTGTCATTTCTCTTAAAATGTAAGAGAGCTATCAGAATCCACAGTGCTGAATTAAAAGCCATTCCTGGAGTTTCGGTCACCAGTGATAGCAGTGGGAGAAAGAGGGAAAGATGGCTCCCAGACCCAGTGGTCCCCAGGGTTAAGAAAAGAAGGAAGAGCTCCACCCTGTGAACAAATTCTACTGCTGGGACTATGAGCAATTTAAGGAGGCTCCACATTCACTCACAATGTAAAGTTTCTAAGCAAATGTTCTGAATATAAGGCAGTTGTACATTCCACGCACCAAACCCTGTATGCTTTATTTCTTATCCTGATCATGCAGAGAGCGTGGGGTCCATTCTCCTGGTCCCAAATTTCTTCGAAATATGTTGCATATCTGGGGGCACCTCTCTGGAGATTCTTTTAGCTGTGTTTGGTTCTGGATGTCACATTTCGGCACAAATTAGCAGCCTGGGGGGTGGTGAGGGTGGTAAATAATGGATGCAGGGAAGTCTGACAATTTAAGGAAGAGTTCTCAAAGACTGGAGGCAACAGGGCACCAAATACAAGAGTTACAACATGGCTGAGGTTGGCTTCCTTTCATCTTATACAGAATGAATGTCTCCTAGTATGGTGTGTGCTTATTTATTAACAAAATTATTCACAGCAATTATCTGAGGCCTTAATCAAATTTAGTCTGCTCTTGAATATTCAGAAAAGATTCTTCCTGAATAATGCATAGTTTCTCTCACCCTTTTCTTTTTTCCTGAGAGTCTAATGCATCCATGCTTCCTTTTTTTTGGCTTGTTCATTTTAGTTTAGTGTGTGGTTTCCCTAGATTCTTTTTCTACGGTAGTTCACTATCTTCCTTAATCTTTCAGTTTTGTCATCGACAAATTCAGCGACTTCTCACCTCATCCATCTTCTCAGTTGTTAATAAATATACTGAAGAATAGTGGTCCTAGTATTGATTGATCCCAAGGGAGCTTTCCTATTAATCACTTCAATCTTAAGGTTAGCCCTTCTGTCTTACTCTTTGTGTTCTCCCCATTAACTCCTCTTCATTCTGTGTGCAGATTTTAAATATTCACACCATAGTAGTTTATTTATTCTTCTACTGTATTCTTAGTATTTCTCATGAGCAGTTGTCCTGCACGTCCACACTTTTCACGCATCTTAGGGTCTGAAACTGTGCCTGTGTGTAATGAGGGGATTGCACTGGATGCGCTCCTTGCTCTAACATTCCGTGATCTGTCTTTGTCCCTCCCAACTAAAAACCAAACAGGTGTCAGGGTCTGTCACAGAGAAGAATAATTAGCACATCCATTAACTTGAGTCCTGTTAACACAGCCACTGTTAACTCTAATTACTGGTAGATTTCAACTGAGCTCTGCTGTCTATAAGTGACTGCTGGTAAATGATAGTGTAGGTGATTTGATATCCATCATATATACCGAGGACTAAGCCTTAGTCACCTTTCACACAACTACTGATAAAAACTGCAGGTTCTAAGCTAACGGATTAAAAATATGTAGGGCATGATTGCAGTGCAAGAACCTGAAAGCATTTGTTTTTGCTACTTTTGGTAAGTCAAAATGTGGGTATTATATGTAATATAATTAAATATAAATATATTAAAGTACTATATATAATACTTTACCTTTAGTAGTGTTTATTAAAGTAGTTCAACTTATTATTTTTTAGGAAGCCATATACCCTAGTATGCTAAGTTATTAGAAACACAAATCTATAGACTGGTCAAAAAACTATGTATGTATATGAATTTAAAACCACTTTTTCCTCATGAGTCCCATTTCTGCCATCACGTGAAATTGTGTTGTCACCAGATAGTACAGTTGGGTTCCTATCGTGGCAATGCCATGTGTTTCCCCTGCAGAGAGGCTCCTGCTTGTTGCGCCCTCGTGTGATAAAGGGCACAAATCACAAACCCCGTTGCCCCAGTCAAGAAACAAAGGGTGTCTTAGCATCACCTCCCCAAGCATATGCCGGGGACTGCCAAATTCCAAGTCCCTCTTGCTCTTATTTCTGAAACATAGCATCCCTTTGAAGGGAGACTGCTGCCCCATGTGTGTTTGCAGGCCTGACCTATTAATAGTTTGCAGATTATACTAGCTACTAACAATATCATTTCTGGTAGTTATTAGGAGCAATAAAACACTCTCTCTGTCCTGATCTGCTCATATGATGACATTAAGTGGCCAGGGCCTTATAGTTACAGTGCTATAAAGTAAATAGTGCTTGTTGTTATGTTAATAATAATAATCGTCATCATCAGGTACTGGGGCCTATGAGCTAAGTGCTTTCATACATTATTTCAATATTTCTAACAATAACTTAAAGTATTGCTATTCCCGTCGCTTGAACTTGGGTAGAGTGAGGCACAGGAAACCTTCATAACTCGTTCAGAGCCTGAAGGGTAGCCTTCAGTGGGGCTGGGCCTGGAACTCTAGCTAGTTTGATTCCAAGACTGGATATGCAACACGTGGGGCCTTTAGGAAAAATCCCTGTGAGAACAGATGAGTTACAACAAGTAATAGCATCTCTTTTCTTCCTCTTTAGAAGTATTATTAGAAAAATAAATAATATTTCACAGAAATTGATCAAAATATATCACACACCATCACTGAACAGAGACTTCTCAGGGGTGCCCCTGAGAAGGGCATCCCACCCTCCGGGGAAGCCTGGCCTTTGGGGCTGAGTTTCTGACTTCCCAGTTGTGTGACCCAGGCAAGGACTCTTGGAACGTCAATTTACTTATCTGTGGCAACTGGAAACAATACCAGCCAAGTCGTGGCCCTGTTCTGGCGAAGTAGCGAGCCGATGTGTGTCAAGCAGCCAGGTGAAACTAACAATTACTTTGCATTATTATAAGTCTGAGCAACAGTGATTAGTTCCATTTGCCTTTTGAATCCTTTTGTTCTTAGAAAGCAATGTGCAGAATGGAGTTAAGTGGCAGAACTGGTCGGATTGAAATAGATGGGCAGGACCCTTCCTGGCATTCCCCACCCCTTCAGCCTATGTAGTCTGCTTTGCCCCAGAGCCAGCCAAGGGATCTCCTCCCAAACATTGGGACCCCCAGGTTAGCTCGGGATCCCCCAGCTGGTATATCTAAACACTGCTGGGCCCGGGACTCCCTCACAGAAGTGGGTCTGTCTATGGAGTGAGGGACAGGCGACTTTGGGGACCCGATGGGAGTCTCCACAGCCATCCAGTTCAGGCCTGTGATGCACATCCAGATCCAGAGTCACAGCCTAATCCTGATGCCCAAAGAGGGGGATGATGTCTGTCATTCACATTTTATAGCCCAGAAAATGTACCAGAGGGGAAGCGTGGGGTCCAGGGTCAGCATTTCTGGGCTGTAGCTGTGTGACGTGGGCTAAGCCACTGTGTCTCACTTTTCTTCTCTCTAAAATGGGTCTAGCGGGACCCACATCACTGTGTCATGAAGAGAGTTAATGAGTGGGTGGGAAAGCACCGAGTGTGCGTGGCTGTAACAATGCCCCCCTTTTCATCATTCTTGCCCCACCTAGTCCACTAAATACCTTGTGAAGTAGTAAATTGTTATTAGTACGATGTCTTCAGCTGTTTTACAGGCTAGGCAGTAGAGGCTAAAAGAAATTAAGCGATTTTTTCAGGGTTGGTTCCATGGTGAGTTAACACAGGGATGGTTCACCTGCAGCCTGTTTCCTGCCCCTGGACGCTGTGTGCGCTCCTGCCAGAGCAGGGAGATCCTCTTGAAGCTGGCCTTGTACACTCAGTTGTCTGGCATGTTCCACGTGCATCTTCCCGGAGTGTTTGATTGCTGCACGTGGAAGCAGTTCCCTTGCACAGATGACTCTCGCCGTGGATCTCAGTCAGGAGAGCTGCACCAGACCTTAGAGTAGCGAGTAACCTGGGAATAAGCACCAGACCCAGACCTTCTCATAACTGTTCCGTCTCCCCCAGTTACCCTCTCTTCCCCCTTGTGCACACGTGGTACACAGTTTCAGTTCGCTCACATTTTAGACTCTGGGTAGCTCAATGCAATGCCTTAGGCACTTAGCTCTCTTTGTTTCCCCCACTGGCCCACCACACCTGTGCCTTCTTTGTGTGTGTGTGTTCATTTAATCAATAAACTTTATTTTTAGAGCAGTTTTAGGTCCACAGCAAAATTGAGCAGGAAGTACAGAGAGTCCCCATATACCCTTTGTCCCCACACACCACCTTCTTTTTTGAAGCTGAGATAACAATGTGACTTTCCCATCGGGCTGTGTGTACATGAAATGCTGCTTCTCAGTTGAACTGCCCTAGCACGATGCAATAAAGCACCCAGCACAATAGCTGTGGTACTGTACATTACTATTCTAATCATATATTTTATTGGAAGCTGTATACCTCTTAAAGCTGGCATTTCATTTGCCTCCTTTGCCTTATAGAAACCCTGCTGCTGTGACAACGGGTAGGAGCAAAGCTATGGTCTTTTCCAAATTCCTTCTTAGATTCAGAGCAAGAAAGAAAGTGTGAAAGAGAGAGAGACAAAAATCACACAGTCATTTCCAGCCATTTGTGTTAAAATACAAAGAAAACAAGGCACATTCAAAAATGATGTCCCTGGCAGCCTCCATTAATATTTATTTTGGCATTAATATTGATAAGAAAGTACTTTGTAGCTGGGCTTTGTTGCCTCCCCGCAGTGTCCTCCAGCTCTCTGTTCTTGGAGCTGGTGGCCATTAGCTCACGTCTCCCTCTGTACCCAGAGCCTCCAAGAGGCTTGGCGAGTCTCCAGCTCACTTATGCTTAAATGGACACTCAAACTCCGACAGACACACAGCTAAATAGAGGCCAATAATTCAATACAGTATGACTGTACTGGGGCTGCTAGTAAATCCATCAAGCAGTAAATATCATCTGAAGCCAGTGCAAGCTTTTATCTTTCCAATTTTTTTGTATGTATGAGCGAAGCCCAGGCATTCAGCGAATCATGTAATTTATTCTGCAGCGCCGAGCCTGGGCTGTCTCAGGCATCATATTGACTTTTTTTTTTTTTTTTCCATCTGTCAGGGGCAGTCAGCAGCTCTGCTATTGTGGGAGCGCATCACATTACGTGTATTTCTTTCTTTCTTTCTGCTGTTGCTCTGTAGAATGATTGGGCAAGAGTGCATTATCTCAGATCAACGAATACTAAGAAAAGCATCTGAACATCATTACAACAGCATGTTGCACATTTGTCCTCCCCAGTTTGTTAAATCAGCAAGTGTATTTCCGGCAAATGCTTGTAATTGTTCATAAAGGGCTCCCTACTACAGGGTTTTATTAAGCTGAAAATATGGCCTGTTATTTTCTTCAGCTCTTTAGGTCAGCAGTGATGCTGATATATTGTAAATAATGCTGAACAGCTGTTGTAGTGACTCACTCTGTGTGTGTGTGTGTGTGTGTGTGTGTGTGTGTGTCTGCACACAGACACGCACCTCGCTGTATCTCCGAATGTTGCACACATATTTCGCGCACATGTGTAGGTCAATATGACATAAAGTGCTTTATGTTTACTTGGTAAAGTTAACAGGATGATTAGGTTAATGACTAGGTTGTGGTTTCCCATGGTTAGAAAATATCTTGTCTTCCAATCAATCAAAATTTAAATTGGGAACAAAGCTCTTTTGGTTACTCTTGCTGTCTTACTAAAAAATTAAGAAGTCTAACCCCTAAATTTGAATGTTATTTTGAACGCGTTTCGTCTTGCTTGTATGTAACCTACAAACTGAAAAGAGAGACAACAGGAAGATGGATGTCCCCTAAGTCCTTCCTTCACAATGGGATCTCAGACTGTAAGGACAGACATAGCCAGTGGTACATAGAATGATTGGATGATGACACCGCAGGTACAGCCTGCTTCTCCCTAAAGACTTTCCCCAAAGCCCTTCTCTAAAGCCAGTTATTCTGCTTCTGAGATTCAGCTTGACTCTCAGTTGATTCCATTTGGATTTGATTAGTGTCCAACTCTGGGAGCACACATCACAGAAAAGTATTACAAAGTGAGTGTCTTGATCTTCTTTAAGTAAATAAATATATGTTCTAAATATCCTTTCTAGAAGCATCAGTGCAGAGTGTACAAATGGAGCAGTGCCTTAGAATCAGCTATGTTGTTTGCCCAACTTCTCCTTAAAAATAATGCTTAAAAAAAGAACAGACCGGGCTTCCCTGGTGGCGCAGTGGTTGAGAGTCCGCCTGCCGATGCAGGGGACATGGGTTCGTGCCCCGGTCCGGGAGGATCCCGCGTGCCACGGAGGGGCTGGGCCCGTGGGCCATGGCCGCTGGGCCTGCGCGTCTGGAGCCTGTGCTCCACGGTGAGAGGGGCCACGGCAGTGAGAGGCCCACGTACCACAAAAAAAAAAAAAAAAAAAGAAGAGCAGACCTTTTTATATATGACAATAAGTGAGGCAGTTCATTTTAAAAAGAGGCAGAATCAACCTTGTTCTGAGAACCTGGTTCCTCCATATGTATGATCAGATTTTTATAAAGTAACACCCCATTCCTTTGGAAGGCTTTGCATTCTTTGAAAAAATACTTGGGTTGTACTTGAAAGAAAATATCTCCCTGTGGACTGATCGTGAAAATGACTTTGTATTTCATGCTCCCTCCGTTATTAGTGTCACTACCTCAGAAAATATCAAAGTGGTTTCTACTGCCACATCCGACCAGGAGAATCTGGGTAAACCTGAGTCTTGTCCTGAGGTCGGATAAAGTCATGGCTCACATTCTTGGGTGTATGGTTAGATGCAGCCTTCTCCTCCACATGGCAGAGAGCATCAATACATATGTTTACTTCCCCTTTATTAACCTCCAGTTAGAAAGTCCTGCACAGTACATGCTGCTCTTAGTATTCCAAAGAGCAGCCACACTGTCTTTCTAAAGAAACACATTGAAAGGCAACTCACTGAGCCATTTTCTAACACCTGAGAGCAATTAATGTAGGCAGAGACAGGAAACATCATTAATTATTTAAAATAAAATGAATATGTAATGCTGACCTTCTCCAACCGCCATCAGTTTTATACTTACACCTGAATAAACTCAAGGGAACACAAAACCCACAAGGCACTTCACACTGCAGTTTGCGGCAAGGCGGGCAGTGGTCAAAGGGAGAGTTGCCTGGTAGGTGGTGTTCAGCCCAGAGAGCGCGGTGCGGGATCCCAGGACACCTCATGAGGGCGGGTGGGACCTCTAGCCCTGGGAATGCATCAGCATCTGGGACCAGCAGCTTCACGTACAAGCTCTCCATGCCCACCAGCGTTCCCAGTTTCTTTCTTTCTTTTATATTCCTACCATCTTAAGGGGGAGGGCTAATACTTCTGTTATTATAAATTTCTGAATATATATATATGTGTATATGCACATATGTATTGCATTATTTCTAGTTATTTGCTCATAGAAAGTCATTAGTCTTTTCTTTTTTTTACAGTTAGCCTCTCTGTCTTGGCGAAAACTAGGAAGTGGTAAATGTGGGCCGTGCTTATTTGGGAAGCCCAGAGGGATGTGTTTATATAGCTGCAATATCAAGTTCCTGGAGTTAAGTGAATCATCTGCTTTCTGAACAGAGAGTCTTTCTGCAAATAGGAGAGCGAGACATTCTCTAAGGGCAATGTCACCGATGGGGGCTGAGGGAGGGGACAGGAA
Source organism: Delphinapterus leucas (assembly GCF_059928025.1). Taxonomy (NCBI): domain Eukaryota; kingdom Metazoa; phylum Chordata; class Mammalia; order Artiodactyla; family Monodontidae; genus Delphinapterus; species Delphinapterus leucas. The sequence continues at coordinate 103,973,399 of NC_143131.1, read as the reverse complement.
GGGAACACGGAGTTTATTGCCTAACGTAATTGCTGCACATGGCATATGGCATGAGCCAGGATTTGACACAGCAATGGTTGAAGATTTTCAGAGCAAAGCCTGTTAGACACAAAAAGTTCTTTGTGACTGTTCAAGCTAAACAAGGCTTGAAGTGCTGGTGTCTCTTTTTCCCCTGACCTGTATTAGCGATTCCAAGAAAACTCACAGAGCGCCTCGTGCAGAATGAGCCAGGCTTCCAGCTTGGCCATCCTCTTAAGATCCTCTTACAGATATTCGGAGACTTGGGCTAATAGTTCTCAGTTGCAAGTCTCGGTCATGACTACAAAGGCAAAATGGGCTGTTAGTTTCTGGGACAGGATTTATCAGAGATACTCCTTGGGCTATTATTAAGAATCTTCCTGACTTTCTGTTAAAACGACTTAATTTCTTTTTTAAGGGAGTTATCCCTTCATATTGGCACAGAGCCCAATCACAAACAGTTTTCTTTTGAGAAGCTTAGAAAAAAAAGACAAGGGGGATCATTTGCTAATGCTAATTACAGTTAAACAGCAATAAATTTTTTATGCTATCCTCATAATCCTATGGCGGAAAAAGGCTTTGTTCCTTTTAACATGGCGTTACACATCTTAAACTTTAATGTGAATAGATGGCTTTAGGGGGAGAGCTAACGTGAAGAATGTTTTTTCCCACTGCATTCTTTATCACCACCATATCAGATTTCATGTCTCACACAAGAAGAGGATACTGGGTTTTAGAAATTCATGCTAAGAAGCGGAGCTGGGATAGTGTAAACAACATTCACAGACAGCACAAAACAACCTTTTCACCCAGATATTCCCGATTAATTAGCCATCTGTGCAACTGAGGCGACAGGGACATTCGCCACTGCTGTGTTATGAATTCCCACAGCCGTAAGTGGGAGCACAGGCTTCAGGGTAAGCGGTGGACTCTTGAATATCATAAATCCATTTATTTCAGTGACTTATATATGGTAGTATTCATATCTGGGCATGAATGGTTAAAACACACACAAAATATCAAAACTAGGTTATTATAGTTGGGGAATAAAAAGTAGAAAAGGAATTGTGGTTAAAATATGTTAAAAGTTTATGATTCTGGAAAATTGTTTATTCAGGATAAAGAACCAGGAAGCTATAATCCTATCCCAAAGGCAGGATTTAATGTAGAATTCTCTCATAGATTCTGTGTCACTCAGAGCTACTGAGCCCAGAAATCGGTAGAAAGAGGGACATTTCCCAGGTTATGGAATCTCAGCCAGAATTTGAAGGGGCGTATTGAATGAAAACTCAACTTTTTAACTGCTGTCATTGCAGAAATCTCTGCTGAAATCATGACTTAAAAGCATAGTCCCCGAGACCTTGGCATTGAGTCAGTTTAGAGCAACTGCCCATGGAGAGACCGAGTATTCTTTGCAATCAAGTTTTCCCAGGGCAGAATGTGCCCGTGGAAGGCAGATGGCATGGGCCAGAATTTGATGAATGGATGAATGGAGTGAGGGACAGCACCAGGATGGGCAGAGATATTTCCCTTAGTAATAGCAGGGAAGAGTCTTTTCCACAGTGAGATGTTCTTACCAAGAATCTCTTGCCAACCAGAGCAGAAGCTTGGCTTGGTTTTAATGTCAGGGGAAGTAAGACTGGGCAGTGGCGAGATGGGGTGACAGGGCTGTCAGGGCCAGGGGCCAGTATCATTCGCTTGACACTTATGGAGGAGCCCACAGATAAAGAAGGCACCATCATTTTTACTGCCTTTAGATTTGGGCTCTCGGTGGTGTATTTCGTGCTGCTTCGAGTAATATTTTCTTTATCATAGTCTTAACATCACACTATATGTTTGTGTTTTGGTTTTGTTTGTTTTTGAAAAAAATGCTGTTATACTTGGAAAAGGGGTCCCAACCCCTCCAACTATACTATCCAAGGAGTTAGATCCTTGAAAAGTATTCTGGTTGGCAAAATCACTTTGACGAGATAAGGTCTCTTGGAGAATTAGGAGATTAAGAGAAAAACAAAAACACATAAAGGTTCCTGGAAGGCGTCCAATCCCAAAAGGAAACAGCTTTAGAGCGTCGTGAAGCGTCTTTACTTCTCCATTCTCCTTCAGCTGCTCAGGAACTGTGGATGTGGCACTGTTGTTCTATCAGCAGTCCCACAAGTTTTCTATTGATATTTTATGCAGACTAAGCCATTTCTGAATGTGTTTGCAGATAGGACGGCAAATTGCACATTAGAAAGTTTTGGTGTAAAATATAAAGCTACATTATCTCAAAACCACAACTGGCAACAGGTTAGTGCATGGAAGATTACTATATACTCTTTGTAGTTGTGGCGTATACAGCTGTATACTATATTCATGCTTGTATTAACTACCTATTAAACTGATACAGTTAGCTCTCTTTTCAAGAAATAATTTAATCATTCTCAATTAATGATGCTGTCTTTATAAAGTTCTTAGTTGGAGGCCCCTGGTAGGTATGGCTAGACATTGCGAGATCCATCCCTAATATAGAAGTATTAGAAAAGAGTGAAAAGCATGTGTAGAAAGACTGCGGAGGGAAGTAGTGTGGTATATTGGAAGGGCTGAAAGGAAGCCATGTGGAATAGATGGTCTTAAACAGAGTGAGAAAAGATGAAACTTGAGCAATAGGCAGTGTTGAAACCTTGCAAAATCCAGACCAGACTTAATAGCAGTGGGAAAGTATTGAAAGGATTTCAAGCTTAGGCTGGGAAGAAGGCACTTATATCAATAGAACTTCATTGTAGATTGAATATGAGGATGAAGGAGAGAGAGATCTCGGGGAAAATGCTCAGATTTCTGTTTGATTAGCTATATGTGTGGTGTCTTGATGTGATACAATAGAAAACTGGAAGTAGGCTTTCAAAGAAAGCTCCTGACTTTGGTTTTGGACGTGATGGATAGCTTTGGAGTATCCAAGTAGAGATGCCATGGGGCAGTTTGAAAATAATAAAGCATGTCAATCCCCATAATACACAGAGCTATGCATCATATAACCTGCTAGGCAGATGAAAAAAATTCTCCAAAAGACAAAAACTGTAATATTTGACCAATAGTTTGGATGCTTTCAAGTGCATATCAGCCAGCTCCCCTTTCAAATAGCTCTTTTGAAGTTTGTTAATATATACGTCTATCCTTTCCCTCCCTAATGAATTTTATCATACTTCTCAACCTGAGTTTCAAAACTCTTTCTTCCTTTGCTTACCTCAAGCGTTTTTCAGAGAGTATTGATTTTAACTGATAAAAAGAGAGCCTGTCATTTTGAAGAAACTGAGGTGTTACAGTTGTAGGACTCTTGGCTGGTGATGTCTCCCTTTGTTAAACTTAGATTTAAGTTCTAAGTCTGGTCCTATTTTGCCACAATAAACAAATCAGGTCTGGAACTCAAAAGAGATGTAAAATTTAAATCGTTGGGCTTCCCTGGTGGCGTAGTGGTTGAGAGTCCGCCTGCCGATGCAGGGGACATGGGTTCGTGCCCCGGTCCGGGAAGATCCCACATGCCATGGAGCGGCTGGGCCCGTGAGCCATGGCCGCTGGGCCTGCGTGTACGGAGCCTGTGCTCCGCGGCGGGAGAGGCCACTACAGTGAGAGGCCCGCACACAGCAAAAAAAAAAAAAAAAAATTTAAATCGTCTATGTATAAGTATGGCCATGAATGAAATTGCCTAAGAAAATAGACCAGCATGGTAAGAAAAATGCTCCTCTTAGAGTTTACTCAACAACTTTTTTTTGAATTTTATTTATTTTTTTATACAGCAGGTTCTTATTAGTCATCAATTTTATACACATCAGTGTATACATGTCAATCCCAATCTCCCAATTCATCACACCACCACCCCTACCCCCGGCCGCGTTCCCCCCTTGGTGTCCATACATTTGTTCTCTACGTCTGTGTCTCAATTTCTGCCCTGCAAACCAGTTCATCTGTACCATTTTTATAGGTTCCACATATATGCATTAATATACGATATTTGTTTTTGTCTTTCTGACTGACTTCACTCTGTATGACAGTATCTAGATCCATCCACATCTCTACAAATGACCCAATTTCATTCCCTTTTTTTTGGCTGAGTAATATTCCATTGTATATCGTACCACATCTTCTTTATGCATTCATCTGTTGATGGACATTTAGGTTGCTTCCATGTCCTGGCTATTGTAAATAGTGCTGCAATGAACATTGGGGTGCATGTGTCTTTTTGAATTATGGTTTTCTCTGGGTATATGCCCAGTAGTGGGATTGCTGGGTCATATGGTAATCCTATTTTTAGTTTTATAAGGAACCTCCATACTGTTCTCCATAGTGAGTGGCTGTATCACTTTGCATTCCCACCAACAGTGCAAGAGGGTTCCCTTTTCTCCACACCCTCTCTAGCATTTGTTGTTTGTAGATTTTCTGATGATGCCCATTCTGACTGGTGTGAGGTGATACCTCATTGTAGTTTTGATTTGCATTTCTCTAATACTTAGTGATGTTGAGCAGCTTTTCATGTGCTTCCTGGCCACCTGTATGTCTTCTTTAGAGAAATGTCTATTTAGGTCCTCTGCCCATTTTTGGATTGGGTTGTTTGTTTCTTTAATATTGAGCTAGCTGCATGAGCTGTTTATATATTTTGGAGATTAATCCTTTGTTGATTCGTTTGCAAATACTTTCTCCCATTCTGAGGGTTGCCTTTTCATCTTGTTTGTAGTTTCCTTTGCTTTGCAAAAGATTTTAAGTTTCATTAGGTCCCATTTGTTTATTTTTGTTTTTATTTCCATTACTCTAGGGGGTGGAACAAAAAAGATCTTGCAGTGATTTATGTCCAAGACTGTTCTTCCTGTATTTTCCTCTAAGAGTTTTATAGTGTCCAGTCTTGCATTTAGGTCTCTAATCCAATTTGAGTTTACTTTTGTGTATGGTGTTAGGGAGTGTTCTAATTTCATTCTTTTACATGTGGCTGTCCAGTTTTCCCAGCACCACTTATTGAAGAGACTGTCTTTTCTCCATTGTATATCCTTGCCTCCTTTGTCATAGATTAGTTGACCATAGGTGCGTGGATTTATCTCTGGGCTTTCTAATTTGTTCCATTGATGTATATTTCTCTTTTTGTGCCAGTACCATATTGTCTGGATTACTGTAGCTTTGTAGTATAGTCTGAAGTCAGGGAGTCTGATTCCTCCAGCTCCATTTTTTTCCCTCAAGACCGCTTTGGCTCTTCAGGGTCTTTTGTGTCTCCATACAAATATTAAGATTTTTTGTTCTAGTTACGTAAAAAATGCCATTGGTAATTTGATAGGGATTGCATTGAATCTGTAGATTGCTTAGGGTAGTATAGTCATTTTCACAATGTTGATTCTTCCAATCCAAGAACATGGTATATCTCTCCATCTGTTTGTATCCTCTTTAATTTCTTTCATCGGTGTCTTATAGTTTTCTGCATACAGGTCTTTTGTCTCCTTAGGTAGCTTTATTCCTAGGTATTTTATTCTTTTTGTTGCAGTGGTAAATGGGAGTGTTTCCTTAATTTCTCTTTCAGATTTTTCATCATTAGTGTATAGGAATGCAAGAGGTTTCTGTGCATTAATTTTGTATCCTGCAACTTTACCAAATTCACTGATTAGCTCTAGTAGTTTTCTGGTGGCATCTTTAGGATTCTCTATGTATAGTATCATATCATCTGCAAACAGTGACAGTTTTACGTCTTCTTTTCTGATTTGGATTCCTTTTATTTCTTTTTCTTCTCTGATTGCTGTGGCTAGGACTTCCAAAACTATGTTGAATAATAGTGGTGAGAGTGGACATCCTTGTCTTGTTCCTGATCTTAGAGGAAATGCTTTTAGTTTTTCACCATTGAGAATGATGTTTGCTGTGGGTTTGTCATATATGGCCTTTATTATGTTGAGGTAGGTTTCCTCTATTCCCACTTTCTGGAAAGTTTTTATCATAAATGGGTGTTGAATTTTGTCAAAAGCTTTTTCTGCATCTATTGAGATGATCATATGGTTTTTCTCCTTCGATTTGTTAATATGGTGTATCACATTGATTGATTTGCATATATTGAAGAATCCTTGCATCCCTAGGATAAATCCCACTTGATCATGGTATATGATCCTTTAATGTGTTGTTGCATTCTGTCTGCTAGTATTTTGTTGAGGATTTTTGCATCTGTATTCATCAGTGATATTGGTCTGTCATTTTGTTTTTTTGTAGTATCTTTGTCTGGTTTTGGTATCAGGGTGATGGTGGCCTCATAGAATGAGTTTGGGAGTGTTCCTTCCTCTGCAATTTTTTTTTTTTTTTAAACCCCAGTGAAAGTTCCCTTTCCATTCTTTTTTTTTTTTTAATTTATTTATTTTATTTTTGGCTCCGTTGAGTCTTCGTTGCTGCACGCGGGCTTTTGCTAGTTGTAGTGAGTGGGGGCTACTCTTCGTTGTGGTGCTCAGGCTTCTCATTGCGGTGGCTTCTCTTTGTTGTGGAGCACAGGCTCTAGGCACACAGGCTTCATTAGTTATGGCACGTGATCTCAGTAGTTGTGGCTCATGGGCTCTAGAGCACAGGCTCAGTAGTTTTGGCACACGGGCTTAGTTGCTCCGTGGCATTTGGGATCTTCCTGGACCAGGGCTCGAACCTGTGTGCCCTGCATTGGCAGGCAGATTCCCAACCACTGTGCCACCAGGGAAGCCCCCTCCACAGTTTTTTGGAAGAGTTTGGTAAGGATGGATGTTTGATAGATGTTCGATAGAATTCCCCTGTGTAGCCATCTGGTCCTGGACTTTCGTTTGTTGGAACATTTTTAAACACAGTTTCAATTTCATTGCTTGTGATTTGTCTGTTCATATTTTCTGTTTCTTCCTGGTTCAGTGTTGGAAGGTTATCCCTTTCTAAGAATTTGTCCGTTTTTTCCAGATTGTCCATTTTATTGGCATAGAGTTGCCTGTAGTAGTCTCTTAGGATGCTTTGTATTTCTGCAGTGACAGTTGTTACTTCTCCTTTTTCATTTCTAATTTTATTGATTTGAGTCCTCTCCCTCTTTTTCTTGATGAGTCTGGCTAATGGTTTATCAATTTTGTTTACCTTCTCAAGGAATCAGCTTTTAGTTTTATTGATCTTTGCTATTGTCTTCTTGTTTTCTATTTCTTCTCTGATCTTTGTGATTTATTTCCTTCTGCTAACTTTGGGTTTTGTTTTTTCTTCTTTCTCAAGTTCCTTTAGGTGTAAGTTTAGGTTGTTCATTTGAGATGTTTGTTGTTTCTTGAGGTAGGATTGTACTGCTATAGACTTCCCTCTTAGAACTGCTTTGGCTGCATCCTGTAGGTTTTGGATCGTCGTGTTTTCATTGTCATTTGTCTCTAGGTATTTTTTGATTTCCTCTTTTGTTTCTTCAGTGATCTCTTGGTTATTTAGTAACGTATTGTTTAGCCTCCATGTATTTGTGTGTTTTACATTTTTTTCTCTGAAATTGATTTCTAATCTCATAGTGTTGTGGCCAGAAAAGATGCTTGATATGATGTCAGTTTTCTTAAACTTACTGAGGCTTGATTTGTGACCCAAGGTGTGATCTATCCTGGGGAATGTTCCATGCACACTTGAGAAGAAAGTGTAATCTGTTGTTTTTGGATGGAATGTCCTATAAATATCAATTAGATCTATCTGGTCTGTTGTGTCATTTAAAGCTTGTGTTTCCTTATTAATTTTCTGTTTGGATGATCTGTCCATTGGTGTAAGTGAGGTGTTAAGGTCCCCCACTATTATTGTGTTACTGTCGATTTCCTCCTTTATAGCTGTTAGCAGTTGCCTTATTTATTGAGGTGCTCCTATGTTGGGTGCATGTATATTTATAGTTGTTATATCTTCTTCTTGGATTGATCCTTTGATCATTATGTAGTGTCCTTCCTTGTCTCATGTAACATTCTTTGTTTAAAGTCTATTTTATCTGATGTGAGTATTGCTACTCCAGCTTTCTTTTGATTTCCATTTGCATGCAATATCTTTTTCCATCCCCTCACTTTCAGTCTGTATGTGTCCCTAGGTCTGAAGTGGATCTCTTGTAGACAGCATATATATGGGTCTTGTTTTTGTATCCATTCAGTTAGCCTGTGTCTTTTGGTTGGAGCATTTAATCCATTCACATTTAAGGTAATTATCGATATGTATGTTCCTATGACCATTTTCTTAATTGTTTTGGGTTTGTTTTTGTAGGTCCTTTTCTTCTCTTGTGTTTGCCACTTAGAGAAGTTCCTTTAACATTTGTTGTAGAGCTGATTTGGTGGTGCTGAATTCTCTTAGCTTTTGCTTGTCTGTAAAGCTTTTGATTTCTCTATCAAATCTGCATGACATCCTTGAGGGGGTAGAGTAATCTTGGTTGTAGGTTCTCCCCCTTTCATCACTTTAAATATATTGTGCCACTCCCTTCTGGCTTGTAGAGTTTCTACTGAGAAATCAGCTGTTAACCTTATGGGAGTTCCCTTGTATGTTATTTGTCGTTTTTCCCTTGCTGCTTTTAATAATTTTTCCTTGTCTTTAATTTTTGCCTGTTTGATTACTATGTGTCTTGGCGTGTTTCTCCTTGGGTTTATCCTGTATGGGACTCTCTGTGCTTCCTGGACTTTGGTGGCTATTTCCTTTCATATTTCCTTTCAATATAGAAAGCTATTTTCCTTCCATATTAGAGAAGTTTTCGACTGTAATCTCTTCAAATATTTTTTCAGGCCTTTTCTCTCTCTCTTCTCCTTCTGGGATCCCTATAATGCAAATGTTTTTCCATTTAATGTTGTCCCAGAGGTCTCTTAGGCTGTCTTCATTTCTTTTCATTCTTTTTTCTTTATTCTGTTCCACAGCAGTGAATTCTACCATTCTGTCTTCCAGGTCACTTATCCATTCTTCTACCTCAGTTACTCTGCTATTGATTCCTTCCAGTGTATTTTTCATTTCAGTTGTTTTATTTTCACCTCTGTTTGTTTGTTCTTTAATCCTTCTAGGTCTTTTTTAAACATTTCTTGCATCTTCTCAATCTTTGCCTCCATTCTTTTTCCGAGGTCCTGGATCGTCTTCACTATCATTCTGAATTCTTCTTCTGGAAGGTTGCCTACTTCCACATCATTTAGTTGTTTTTCTAGGGTTTTATCTTGCTCTTTTATCTGGTACATAGCCCTCTGTCTTTTCGTCTTGTCTATCTTTCTGTGAATGTGGTTTTTGTTCCACAGGCTGTGGGATTATAGTTCTTCTTGCTTCTGCTGTCTGCCCTCTGGTGGATGATACTATCTAAGAGGCTTGTGCAAGTGTCCTGATCGGGGAGACTGGTGGTGGGTAGAGCTCGGTGTTGCCCTGGTGGGCAGAGCTCAGTAAAACTTTAATCCACTTTTCTGCTGATGGGTGGGGCTGGGTTCCCTCCCTGTTGGTTGTTTGGCCTGAGGCCGCCCAACACTGGAGGCTCCCGGGGATTTTGGTGGGGCTAATGGTGGACTCTGGGAGGGCTCATGCCAAGGAGTACTTCCCAGAACTTCTGCTGCCAGTGTCCTTGTCCTCACAGTGAGATGCAGCCACCCCCCGCCTCCGCAGGAGACCCTCCAACACTAGCAGGTAGGTCTGGTTCAGTCTCCTGTTGGGTCACTGCTCCTTCCCCTGGGTCCCGATGTGCACACTACTTTGTGTGTGCCCTCCAAGAGTGGAGTCTCTTTTTCCCTCAGTCGTGTCAAAGTCCTGCAATCATATCCCTCTAGCTTTCAAAGTCTGATTCTATAAGAATTCCTCCTCCCGTTGTCGGACCCCCAGGTTGGGAAGCCTGATGTGGGGCTCAGAACCTTCACTCCAGTGGGTGGACTTCTGTTGTATAAGTGTTCTCCAGTTTGTGAGTCACCCACCCAGCAGTTATGGGATTTGATTTTATTGTGATTGCACTCCTCCTACCGTCTCATTGTAGCTTTTCCTTTGTCTTTGGATGTGGGGTATCTTTTTTGGTGAGTTCCCGTGTCTTCCTGTCGATGATTGTTCAGCAGTTAGTTGTGATTCTGGTGCTCTTGCAAGAGGGAGTGAGAGCACGTCCTTCTACTCCACCATCTTGAACCAGTCCCCTACTCAATAACTTTTAACCCCTACCATTTAAATTACTAGTTATTGCTTTGGTTAGACATAATATTTTCATGTTGAATTTCACCATTTCTTCTAGTTATTGGCATCACATGATGCTAGGTTAATGGCCTTATCTGTATTTTATAAAGAGTGTCAAACTGCCTATATATTTTATCAAAATACATTTTCTTATACTTTGGTCTCCCATTTCAATGAAAGAGGAAGCCTATAGATGACATAGCTGCCATTAGATCTTTTTTTTTTTCTTTTTTTTGCGGTATGCGGGCCTCTCACTGTTGCGGCCTCTCCCGTTGTGGAGCACGGGCTCCGGACATGCAGGCTCAGCAGCCATGGCTCACGGGCCCAGCCGCTCCGCGGCATGTGGGATCCTCCCAGGCTGGGGCACAAACCTGTGTCCCCTGCATTGGCAGGCGGACTCTCAACCACTGAGCCACCAGGGAAGCCCCTGCCGTTAGATCTTTTTAAATGACGGGTTTAGACACTAGTGTATGCAATGATCTTGTATACAATATGACAACTGCTAACAAATTGAAGAATTGACTGCACAAAATATATCCCTTTTCCTCTCTGTTGAAACCCTCCTTTTAAAACAGAAACACAGAGCATGGATAATCTGAAAATTAGATAATCCATTACGGGATAATGAAGAGGTGACTGTATAAGCAAATATTAAGGATTTTATACATCATTACCCATCAAAACTCTTATTCTTTGAGCTTTTCAATACATGCGCTCTCTTCTGTACACATACTCACAGGAAGGCTCCCATGAGGATTCTGTAAACTAGTTTTTGTAGAAGCAAATAGAGAAAGCCTCATTGGTCACAGGGAGCTGGTTCTTTATGAGTGAAGGCTAAAGGCATCAAAAGAACCACTGCTGTGAAGAGTACTTTAGTGATCATCTCTGCATAAAGCATACCAAGTCTATGATACATTTGTTATTGGAACTGGATTTTAGAACTGGGTTTGATAAAAACTTATATGCCATTTCTGCACTTGTATTTTCATCTGTCAAATAATGGGTTTGTTCAAAGGACCTCAAAATACTCTTTCAGTCTGGGTGTTATCCCCTTCAAATATTCAAATGCAGAGGATTCTTGGAACATTCTAATGGGCTAATGGTTATTGTAGACCAACCTACCTGTCCTCCTTCACCCTCCTGTCTAATCGTCTTCGTCCTCAAACATTTATACAGCTGGTGGCTGAATTGGCCTCTTATATTCCTAACTAACCGTGTTTGCAGTATTTTTGGTTGATATTAATTTCCATCTTGGAAGATCAATTGTGATTTTAGAATGACTGGCCAAGATAGTCATAGTCACCATTCGTTGTTCTGATTACTTGACCTAGCCCAGGAGCATCTTTTTTTATTTTTCTTTCTAGCCCCATCTTTTCCATAATTGGCCTCACTTTTTTTTTTTTTCTAACCCAAATACTGCTGCTTTACTCAAAAACTTTAATCAGCGTCTCCACTTGGGAAAAGAAAAGGAAAAGCTCCTTGGCATGCCACTCTAGGCCCTTCATTCTCAAATCAAACTACTTTGAAAGTTTCTGACACTCTTGACCTTAGGAACCCTTGTGGACAGACTATCCTGGGCATCTTACAGTTCCCAAAATAAGACCCTTAGCTGTATGTCCATTTGTCAGCTCTGCCCGGTGTTCTTCCACTCATTTCCTACTAGCAAAACTCTGCTTATTCTTGCAGGTTCACTGCAAACGTCTCCTCTTCTGCGAACCTTTCCTTACTCACCCTGCAGAATTATTTTCCCCTTCTGCAATTGAATGTCACTTAGTTCATACATTCATCCCTCTGGTCCATTGCTTATCACATTCTGAGGTGTCTTATATTCATTGTGCTGTGACTGTCTCTTCCAGTGGAAAAAGAGCTCTTTGGAGACAGGATTGATGGCTCATTCATCTGGAACCGTCAACACCTAAAACAGGGATCACGAAAAGCAAACGTATTGATTTAGCTCTGGCTCCCAAAAGAGCAGTTGGGGATAGGGCTGGAGTTTGAGTCTCGTTGGTACCGGATGCCATAAAAAACACTGGAGAATGAATCTTTCTTGGGGTATTTACTGACTCTGCTATTTTGGGGGAAGCTATTTGTTGCTAAAGCTCAGTTTCATCATCTATGAAATGATCTCAAAATAATGGTTGTTGTTATTCACTGATTTCCTGATTCTTCTCTAATTCTGTGAGTATGATTGCATTTATTAGCACTTGTATAGGTAAGTGGAGTCAGGTGACTCATTCTGGACAATGATTTATGAAAGGAAGGGATATGCATTGTTTTCCACCCACACATCTAATTTCTCATGCAAAGCCCTTACAGCTTTCTCTTCCTTCTCTCACAGCAACTGGCAGCATTCAAGACAGCGGCTGCTTCCTAAGTCTAGGACCCTGAGTAACTAAGATAGACACTAGTTTCTGTGACCCACGATGCACAAACAGCAGGAGCAAGAAATAAATTTTTGTTTTTTAAAACCACTGAAATTGAATACTTGGAGATATTCTGATAGGGATCCCTTAGTCAAGGATGGTCCCCTTCTCCCATATCATCCTGAGCTCCTCCTATCATGAGACTCACACTGTATTGTAAGGATATGTTCTTACGTACACAGATACGTGTTCTTGGTTGGCTTTTCTTTGTGGTTTTCCTGGACCATCTGTATCTATATCATCTGGAAGGTTATCAAAAATACAGATTCCAGGGCTCCAACCCAATACTAATTAACCAAATTCTTAGAAAGTCTGGCCAAAGAATCTATATTTTCAATAAGCCCTCTCACTGCTTCTGTAAATTTCATGAGGAACCATGTGCCTTACTGGCTGATTGGAATTAAATGAGAATGTCACCTTCTGGAGGTTAGGGGCCTTCTTTATCTTGTTCATGTTGTATTGCAGCATCTAGCACAGGGCTAGGCACATGGTTTCTAGGTAATTAATACTTAATCATTGAATATACATGGAAAGAGGACTATAGTTCCTGTCCCTCCCATCTCAGGGGTGTTCTGTGAGGACAGAATAACATAATGGATGTGACATCCCTTTGTGTGCAGAAAAGGAATATACATAACATCACACCAAACCACACAGTAACTATTCATTTAACAACATTGTTACCTTTAAGCCTATAATGGCTTACATAGAGCTAAAACTCACTGACGGCTTACTGTATGCTGGGTGCTCTTCTGAAGGCTTTCCATGAATTTCAGTTGCTTTTCAATGTTCCCAGAACTCTTTGTGTGTGTGTGTGTGCGCGCGTGTGTGCGCGCGTGAGAGGGAGCGAGAGCGAGACAGGAGACTGTTATTTCCCCCTATTTTACAGATGAGAAAACCAAGGCTCAAAATTATTATTATGGTCAAGATCATATAGCTCCTAAGTGCTAGGTCAGTGGTTCTTAAACTTTACCAAGCACCAGAATCACCTGGAAGGTTTGTTAAAAGACAGATTTCTGGGCACCATCTCTAGAGTTTCTAATTCAGTAGGTTTGGGATCAGGCCTGAGAATTTGCATTTTAAGCAAGCTCCCAGGTGTTGCTAATGCTCTTGATCTGGACCGTGGTTGAGAACTGTTATACTAGAGCTACGTTTGGATCCAGGAATTTTGACTCCAGGGATGCTGTTCTTAATATTTTCCTCTGTTTTACTACCATCTTGTCATTATGAAGATACTCATTTTTTAATCTGATGTTTCTTTCTTAATTAATTAATTTCAATATTCATTCGTTTGTTTGTTTTGGCTGTGCCGGGTGTTAGTTGTGGCACGCAGGATCTTCATTGCAGCATGCTGGATCTTTTAGTTGCAGCATTCGGACTTCTTAGTTGTGGCATGTAGACTCTTAGTTGCGGCATGCAGACTCTTAGTTGTGGCTTGCATGCGGGATCTAGCTCCCCAACCAGGGATCGAACCCGGGACCCCTGCATTGGGAGTGCGGAGTCTTACCCACTGGACCACCAGGGAAGTCCCTCTTAATTTATTTTTGATTATAGATTGTAAGCATGTAGAGAACCTGGGAAGTCAATGCCAGTTACAGTTGGGCGTTTCTTATTACTGTTTCAGAATTGGAAAATGGATTTCTTTCCTCATGGAGTCCTTACAGGTGAACTACTTTGGAAGATTTAAAAAATTTTGTTTTTAGAAGTTGAAAGCAAGAATCATAACTGGCAACAAATTCCTAACCAGGATTTTTAGCTATATTTGTTGTACCTGGTCTGCCAGTAGCATCTGTCCTATTCGTAAGATGTTTTCAACCTAGGTGTGTTTCTTTCCTTTTATTTCTTCTATGTGTCCTAAGCATGGAAAGGTTCTATTTCTGTGAGTTTAAGGAGACATGAATGATGTGGAGCTATTTTTAGAAAATTTGGAAATTCTCCCTGAATCCTAAACCCTGAAATATTTATTTAAAGTAGGATTGATTTCATGTTTCCTGTTTTCCAAAATGAAACAAATAAAGGACTGTTAAATGAATAACTTATATGTCGACAAAAAGAGTACACAGTTGGAGATAAAAATCCAAGATGACCCTTCTAAATTTAGTATTTATCAGTGGGCCTTTGTTTCTTGCAAATGTCACCGGACTTATGTCAAATTCAACTTCCAGTTCCAAATAGAAGCTCTGGTCTTCTTTGCAGTCAGTGTCAAAGAGACTTCAACATCTGTGCAAATTATATCTGTCTCCTGACACATCCATGTTGAGTCTGGCCTTTATTGTTTGTGAGTTGTAATGAACGTATACACACTTCAAACTGAATTTCTGCTGCTCTGTTTAATGAAATCAAGTTGTTCTAAAATAATAAAAACATCATTTAAAAAAAGCCCCCAAACCCCAAGGACAGTTATTTTCTTTAATGCTTTCTAGTGATAGACTATTACTCAGTATTGGGCAGCAACCTTCTGACACAGAAGCTATTCAGCTCTTATGTCCTGAGCCATTACTCAGTGATGGACAGCAACCTTCAAATATAGAAGCCACTCCAATCTTATGTGCTCAGGCTAACACTCACAAGCCCTTTGTGGTGCCAAGAGAAGACCACAGAATTTGCTCATTTAAAAGAAACTATAAAAATGTTTCATAATAAGTAAAGGCATAAATTCTCCTTTATAAGGTTTTTAAGGGAAAACATTTTAATCAAATAAAACTAGAAGTACAGGAATTGAACAAGTTAAAATTTTAAAAAATGTGTTTTTTCAAAATAATAAGGCTTATTAATTCATATTTCCTGAATGTCAGCTGTTGCCCCAAAAATCCTTTTTTAAAGTTAAAACTGATATTTACATTATTTTCGACCATAGTTTCTTCCAAATTAAGGGAGAAAATGAAGTTTTAAGAGGGTAAAATATGAAAAGAAGGATATTATTGATTTATGGTTATGTGTTAGAATCTAAAAGTATGATTAAGATTAAGAAGGATAACATTTGAAAAATTTTCGCCATCAGTGGAACTAAATTTATTCTCGGTATATTTTGTATAGTTGTATATTTTGTGTAGTTTATATAATCAAATATTATTTATATAATTTTGTATAAATACAAATAAATAAAAAAGGAAATGTTCTCTCTTACTTTTTTTTTTAATTTTTGAATTTCATTTTATTTATTTTTTTATACAACACGTTCTTATTGGTCATCAATTTTTTTTTTTAACATCTTTATTGGGGTATAATTGCTTTACAATGGTGTGTTAGTTTCTGCTTTATAACAAAGTGAATCAGTTATACATATACATATGTTCCCATATGTCTTCCCTCTTGCGTCTCCCTCCCTCCCACCCTCCCTATCCCACCCCTCCAGGCTGTCACAAAGCACCGAGCCAATATCCCTGTGCCATGCGGCTGCTTCCCACTAGCTATCTACCTTACTACGTTTGTTAGTGTATATATGTCCATGCCTCTCTCTTGCTTTGTCACAGCTCACCCTTCCCCCTCCCCATATCCTCAAGTCCGTTCTCCAGTAGGTCTGCGTCTTTATTTCTGTCTCTTACTTTCTTAATCCTTGTTTTCAAGTTCCCACTTGGGGACAGCTCAAAACAAGGCAAATAAAACAAAATAAAACAACAGTGATAACAACAAAATAACCGCAGTAAACAGTGAATGGTAATGAATCTGAGATTTTATTAACAACACCGGTTCAAATGTTAGGAATCAAAATGAAAAAGAATGGAAATACGAATCACATCACAAATAAGCATCGCGGAAGAAAGATGCCTATGGTCCATACCATAGCATTTGTTAAATGCGTCAGTGAGAGTCTGTTATCATGGTAAGACAAGATAAACAAACTATGAAGACAATGTTGAACATTGCCAGGGATGTTATTGTCATAGGGGTCACCCATGTTAGAAAAACACCTGCTAGAGACACTACACTAATAGGTTTGCATTTAGCTTCAAGTAACAAAATCACCTGCTCAGAGGCTTAAACTGGTCAGGGTTGATATGTTTCACGTAACATGATATCTGAGGACCAGTAGCCCAGGAGTGGGTCCCTGGCCCACTGGTGCAATCAGGCACTAGGCTTCTAACTTCTACTCTATCATCCTCAACTTGTGACTTCTCTCCTCATAGATGCAAGATGGCTGCCGCACTTATGGGCATTGAATCATTGTTCCAGGCAGGAAGAAAGAGAAAGGGTGAGAAAAAGAAAAAGTTGTGTCATCTATCATGGATTTTCCTTTTTATTTGAGAAGGAACACGCACTCTGGGCCTCTGCAGATACTTATTGGCCAAGACTGTGACTCGTGACTGCCCCTAGCTGCAGTGGGGTCTGGGAAGGCGATTATGTCACTCCTTGAACCTGCTCAGTAGAGAAAGGCAAAGGCAAGGGGAGTCATGAATGACTTTTGGTGAGCTAATACAGTGTGTGCACGGCAATAGCACTGCTAGGGAAACTAGTAGAAATTTTTTTACTGGAGATATTCCTGTGTCCTGACAACTTCTCCCAGTGGCGCCCCTGCATGGGAACCTTTTGTTAAGAGCACATTTGTTGAAGACATGTTGGTAAATGACAGGTCTTCTGGAGAGATCTCTGCTAGAGACAGAACTTTTAAGGATACTTTTGCTTAGGTACCTCTGTCATTGTCATACCAGGAGCCTTTAGGGGAGTTGAATTAAACACACTTACATATACATGGAGCTCCCAAGGACAAACATTAATTCTCAGAGACACTGCAGCCTGAACTCCTTCAGTGAATAAGGTGATTCTCCATACATTGGAGTCGGTACTTCACATAATTACGGAGAGCAATCTTATTTCTTTTCTTTCCTTTCCTTCCTTTCAAATTGTTGCACGAAGGGCTGGCCAGGCATGAGAAAGGACCCCACTGCTAAGCCATCTACCCATTAATGACCTCTTCTTCAAATACACAAAGACCCAGTCAAAGCTTTGAGATTACTGTTAATAAGTATTTGATTAAATCTTTAGCCAAGGGCCCTCTGATTCCTATCTGGGGGAGGTGCATGTTTATTCCCCAAATTACATCATGTTCCCCCAGTAATATATATAATTGCCTGCCCTGCTAAGTGAGGCTGCATTACGTATGAGCTAAGAGGACTCTTCGGCTGATCTCATTCAAGTCTGGTAGTGATATTTGTCAACTTTTTGGCTGCCCAACATCTTCCTATTTGAGAGAATGTCATAATGTGTGAGTCTTAATAGAATTCACAACTCTGCCTTCAGCAAAAGGGAGCTGGAATTCTGGGGTAATATTCAAAATGCTAACCAACTCATCTAGCACAGGCACCAACCCAATAGAATCAACCCTGGCTGAATCTTGCACCAGTGTTTACTGGCAGGAGGCCAGTGTTGGGGCAGGGTCTTCCCACTTCTCCCGCCTAAGCCAACTGGAACGTGAGGTAGGTGACTTTGTTCAGCCAACTGGCTCCTCCTGCCTAGGAGGAATTTCTGTTTTGACTGAAAATAAAAAGGAGAGGACTATTTCAAATTGATCCAAGCAATAGCATCCCTGTCCTTTTGGGGACAGTGTCCTGGGGTGGGCAGTAATCCTGCAGCCACCCTCCCATGCTCAATGTCTTTTTGTCCTGGCCAAATTACTATTGAAAATATCATTTCATTGCTTCCTGCCTCTTGGTTTTCTCCACAGCTGCCTTAGTTTCTACCATTTTCCAAGCCTGCTTCTTCCTTCCCATCCACTCTGTAAACTCCTGACACTTTCTCAATTAATGCCTTTGCTTTTAAGATAACCAGATCTTGTAAGTTTGTGATCTTGCTGCCAGGGGTTCTGGCCTATAATGAAGTGAAGACAGGCCTACATTGCCTGCTTTATTCCTTCTTTCTCGTGGGCCCAGCCCTGTCCTTGCAAGCCTTTGGTTAGGAGGAGAGAGAAGGCTGTCTTTCTGGGCCAGTCCCAAGGATTTCCATTAAAGAAAGTTGTCTTCCCAGCCTCTCTTCCCTCTTCTGCCTTAAGAGCATGAGCAGGAAACTTCTGTGTTTTTCCCACTGAAAGCCACACGTTGTCTGAGGGAGATGTAGTATGGAGATTTTACGTCATGTCCTCACAGACATTGGAGTATGTCAGTAATAGCAAATAATTTTGCTTTTGAGGATTGACTGGTTAGGAGATATTAATATTTACTCCAAATTTAGCTCTAGTATCTTATTTACTGTGGCACCCAAGTAGATATTCTATATAAATATTATTTTATTTCTGTATACTCCTTTGTGACAGAAAGGATGCATACACTCCATAAAAATAAAATTAATTTGCAATAAGGAAAATGGGGTTAAGGAAGAATGTCCACGGGCATGAAACTGGCACACAAATCATGCCAAGAAATCCTGTATTTACCAGAAGTGAGCCTTGAGTTTTGCAAATCACTCTTAGGGAACAAAGCATAGCGTGATAGGCATATTAACTTAACAAAATCACTTTAAAGATTTAGGTAATAGATGTTTCCTTAAATAGACTGGGCAATTTCTTTTCCCCAACAGCTAGATATCTAATACCTCTCAGCTCTCAACATTGAGCATTTTCCAGCCCTAAAATCTTTAGCTGTCTAAACTGTTTTTATCATTTAATGGTAGTGCCTAGAGACAGCTTTAAAAATCATGAATTAAAATTTGTCGTTCTGATATCTTTTCATGTGACTCACACATTCCGTTCTGTTTTGTTAGATTTCTTCAGGGTTTTTGGAGAGTCTAATGGGTTAAATAACCTTTTCCCCCTCAGAACCCCACAACTTAAATAAAGATGATGGTTGTCATCAAGTTGTAGGCATTTGTTGCCTTGTGGTTAAGGAGCTGTCAGGTAAAAGTTATATTGATTTATGAAAGAGTCACCTGACTACCAGGAACAGGAGTTGTTTTCTGAGAAGGTTATAATTTACTTTCAAGTCCACCTGACTCATTATGGAAGTGGTTATAACACCCCTTACCAGAAGTGCCCATTAGATCCGGGGCAAGCGGTATGGGCTTTGCTTACGAGCAGCCCTGAGAACAAGGTCCTGTGTGGCATGGGGCACATCACTTTAATCTCTGCGCTTTGGTTTCTTTATCTATAAGTGGGGATGTTAATATACACCTCAGAGGGTTGTAAAGTCAGAATTAAATAACATATTTAAAAAATTACCCTCTACAGTTTCTGGAACATAGGAGGTGCTTTTTGAATGTTTCTTTTTTCTGTCACCCAGTGGAACAAACCAACTCCCCAATAACTTTACTTATGCCTAACACTGTGGTTCTACTGTGAAAAGACTCTAATTTTAAATAATAGTTGTTATTATTGTTCCAAAACAAACAAAACTCAAAACCCCTCTTGCGGGTAGCGGCATCAAATCTGTGTAGAGAAAATGTTCAGGTTTGATAGTATACTTAATCTCTTCCATTAGAAATATAAACTGGTTATGACAATGGAGTAAAAAACTTCTGTGAGTAATGAAAAAGATGCATTGTAGCATTAAAGCAATGTCATTTTATCCTATTCTTTGTGAACTTTAAATATGTTGCTCAACATAAGGCAGAGTCCTTGGCTTTTGTGTTCTCTCTCCCTTTGTTTTGTTGCTGTTGCGTATATATTTTAAATGTCTGAAGAATTTAAAAATTTTAGAGGAATCTAGCAGCATTCTGAAGAGGAAAATTAATATTGAGACTGACTGAATGACAATCCTTCATTTAGAAATTCTGATTTGCCTCCATCTGTAGAGCAGTAGATCTCCTCGTTGGCCACACATTACAGTCACCCAAGGACCTTTTAAAGAATACTGATGCCTGGGCGCTACCTCCAGGGATTCTGATATAAATGATATGGGACCTGGGCATTTGAAAATGTAAAAGTTCTTCAGGAGGTTTCTAGTGTGCAGCCAGGCTTGGAATCCACTGCCATGTATGTTTGTAGTTGATTATTCTCCTTTATGTTTCTTGCTCCCCAGGTAATTGAAGGAAATTGTCCCTTTCAGAAATCTCCCCTCCCAATATGGCTGGGTTAGGTGCCTGTGCTATTAGCTTTCCTGGGACCCTGTACTTCCTGCGTTAACTGTGGTTGTTTTTTCACCACAGTAGACTCTGAGCTTCATATGATCTAGCAATCTTCCTAGTGTATAAGAGAAACTCAGTGACTACTTTTTAAAAAGTTTCATTGAAGTATAGTTGATTTACAATGTTATGTTAATTTCAGCTGTACAGCAAAGTGATTCAGTTATATATATATATATATATATATATTCTTTTTCATATTTTTTTCCATTATGGTTTATCACAGGATATTGAATATAGTTCCCTGTGCTATACAGTAGGACCTTGTATCCATCTTATATATAATAGTTTGCATCTGCTAATCCCAAACTCCCAGTCTTTCCCTCCCCCCTCCCCCCTCCCCATGGGCAACCACAAGTCTGTTCTCTATGAGTTTGCTTCTGTTTTGTAGATATGTTCATTTGTATCATATTTTAGACTCCACATCTAAGTGATATCATATGGTTTTTGTCTTTCTCTTTCCAACTTACTTTGCTTAATATGATAATCTCTGGGTCCATCCATGTTGCTGCCAATGGCATTATTTCATTCTTTTTTATGTCTGAGTAATATTCCATTGCATATATGTGCCACATCTTCTTTATCCATTCATCTGTCGACGGACATTTAGGTTGTTTCCATGTCTTGGCTCTTGTAAATAGTGCTGCTATGGACAAAGGGGTGCATGTATCTTTTCGGATTATAGTTTTGTCTGGATATATGCCCAGGAGTGGGATTGCTAGATCATATGACAACTCTATCTTTAGTTTTTTGAGGAACCTCCATAATGTTTTCCATAATGACTGCACCAGTTTACACTCCCACCGTGTAGGAGGGTTCCCCTTTCTCCACACCCTCTCCAGTATTTGTTCTTGTTGTAGATTTTCTGATGATGCCCATTCTAACTGGTGTGAGGTGATACCTCATTGTAGTTTTGATTTGTATTCCTCTAATAATCAGCAATCATGAGCATCTTTTCATGTGCTTGTTGGCCATCTGTATGTCCTCTTTGGAGAAATTCAATTAATACTTGTTGATGTTTATTGTAATATAATTCTTTAAATGCTTTTTCCCAAAGAGGTGAAAGTACTCCCCCATGTCTTCAAATATTTTAGTGTAAGGACTTTCAAAGACTGGATGGCAAGGAGAGTGAAGATGAGGTGAAGATGGAGGTGGAATTGGGGGGAGGAGGAACAACAGCAACAGTGGGAGAAGGGGGTGAGGGTAATACTGACATGTCTGACCTAGAAAAATAGAGAACTGGGCATGAATTATTTATTCATTTATGGTACCAGAAACTGTTTTATACTCTGCAGAAAACCCCACAGAGAGTCTCCAGATTTTTTGAGTTGGAATCTATGTTTGTGGTAAATCAGGTCTCAAATCTTTTTTGTGTGTGTGGTACGCGGGCCTCTCACTGTCGTGGCCTCTCCCGTTGCGGAGCACAGGCTCCGGACGCGCAGGCTCAGCGGCCATGGCTCACGGGCCCAGCCGCTCCGTGGCATGTGGGATCTTCCCAGGCCGGGGCACGAACCCCCGTCCCCTGCATCGGCAGGCGGACTCAACCACTGCACTGCCAGGGAAGCCCTGTTTGTGGTAAATCAGGATAGAATGAAGTTGGTGAATTTTTCAGTACCTAACTTGGTGCCTCTCAATACGTTGATTTAGAATCTTAATTAAATCTGTTCCGCTTTGTACCAGGGACAGTATCAGTTTGGTCTGTTGGGGACCTTGGTGGTCTATTTGCAAGTCAACTATTGACTCTACCTCTTCAAGGGATTGAATTTTCAGCGTCTCAGTTTACCCCTTTATAAACTAATGATATCCGCAGTTAAGCTGTGCAAATCCAAGTCACTGTTGGCAGAGTGCCCATAGAACTTCTGACAGATCCTTTTAAAAAACGAGTAACATTTTACTGATTTGATTGCAATTTAGCAGATACACATTGAACGCTTCAATTATATTAATCAGAACGAAAGTTTTCACATGACAGTTTCAAGCCAGCAGTCCCGGTATTTGAACCTATTTCACCCTCTTCATTAGAGTGTAGCGTTTGATAAGTGCATGGTTGTGAAATAACACTAGAGAGCTTTTTTTCCAGAGGTTAATTTTTTGGCTTTTATTCAGACCTTCTGAGCAAACAAAAGAGTATTTTTATTTTGTCCATGGAGGAGAATGATTCTCTTCCTCGCTTTTGTCACCCTCGCCCTGTGGTGTGCTTTTGTGTTATTTCTATAAACAGGAATCTTGCTGACTAACTTAGAAGTCTCT
The DNA here is from genome assembly GCF_059928025.1 of Delphinapterus leucas. NCBI lineage: Eukaryota > Metazoa > Chordata > Mammalia > Artiodactyla > Monodontidae > Delphinapterus > Delphinapterus leucas. The sequence goes on along the minus strand of NC_143131.1, from coordinate 103,950,555 downwards.
CTAGGGCAGGAACCGTGGCAGTGTTTCATATTATACCTATTTGCTTGAATCAAACCCATTAGTCCTCTTGTACTCCTCTTTGCTTCTCAGTTCCTGTATCCAGTCAGTCACGAAGTCCTGCCCATTATTTTTGAAGTTGGCCACCTACCCCTCTTCCCACCCTTTCCTTCTTACAGCTACCATTCTAGTTAAGAACTCATCATTGTCTCCAAGAAAATTGCAATAACTGGTTTTCCTGCCTCTGGTCTTGTACCTTCAAGTTCATCTTCCACAGATACCCCAGAAACTGATCCATAATGCAAATGATAAAATATGCCTCTGGATTGCAATTATTTGAAAGTTCAGTATTTGTTTTACTTAGAGGGTTTCTGCATTAGCTTTTGGGTGAACAAAGGTTGCTGAGATCAAGGCACTTTATAATCCCAGCTTCTTGGGCCAGCGAACCAAATGATGTAGTGGACCATTCCTCCAGTCTCTTAGTTGGCTAAGTGAACCTTCCAGTTATTCCAGACTGTCTGTCATTCTACACACAGTCCCCAAGACAGGCCATTTGTTCATTTTCATTCCCACTGCCTGGAAGACCCTCACCCTCTTTTCTTTGCCCAATTCCTACTCCCCTTCGTCACTCAGCTCAGGTATAATGTCTTCCAGAAGACTTTTGCAGTTTACCACTCTCACAACCCCAGGCCAGGTCACTTGAGGTCAGGCCGGGCCACTCTCATCACAAAGATGCATGCCATTGGCTGGACTTGCCACATTATATAGAAGGCATCTGGTGATACATCTGTCTTCACCATCAGATTATACATTCTTCAAGGACCTGGAACCTATTTTTATTCCTCTCTATATCCCCAGTACCTAGTACATGGAGTTACTAAATAAATGTTGAGATGAATCAGGCTTGTTATTCCAGAGTCTAGTGTAGTATGTGAATTAATGTTCAGTAGCTATTAAAATTTTTAGGTGTGTAGATCTTTACATAAGAAAGAGCTCTCTTTATAAGGTAGCAGGATCTCCTCATCAGTAATGTTAAATTAGACTCTTGACATCTACTTGTTAGGTATAGTGTGGGTATAGATTGGAGAAGTTTAAGGTTAGTGAATCTCTGGTCTTTCCTATTCTAAAATTCTGTAGGCCTCGGAGTATTCCAAATTGAAGGATATTATTGTCAACTAATTAGTCTGTATCTTTCATATTAAGAACAATATTAAGAAAGCACATAACAGATAAAGCACTTGGAAAAGAAAAGTGGACCCTCTCTCCCTGTTCCTCCCTGGCCCAACTTCCATCACAGCCCTCCACTGCTTGTCCAACTCACTGACCTTTCTCTTTCAGCCTTTGGTAGGCTGTTTCAGTGCCCGAAATGCTGCTCTTCCCGTCTGTTCAATATTCCTGCTCCTTCAAGAGATTATCGGCCATTCTTCTGGCTTCAGCCCACACACACTGGCAACTCCTTAACCAAATCCCAGCCCCAGATACCCAACAAAGCACAAGATGGGTATTTATTTCAGGTCTTTAACCGTATGTCCCATAAACACCTCAAACTCGACATACCCTAAACTGAACTTTCATCTCTCCCCCAGACTTTTCCCTCCTTATTTTGGTCCCTATTTTTGTGAACGGGAGCAGCATTCATTTAATTTATTTCCTTTCTCTCATTCGCTACACCAAATTAATTTCAAAGCCCATTGATTCTGTGTCCTTAACATTTTAATATACTTACAGCCTTATTATGCCAGGGGCTGTAAACTGGTGATCCTCTGGCTAGATCTGGCTCATAGACAAGTTTAGTTTAAAATTTGGGTGTAAATGTGTTCAGGTGGGCATACGCTCTCCCTCTTGTTCCTTGTTGAGTGATCTCAGCCTACTCCTTGCAGTTCAGTCGCCTACCTGGTCCCTTTAGCTTTCCCCTGGCTTACACCCACGCTGTGTCTTCTTTGTGACTGAACAGGCTCTTAAGTTGACTTCTAGGCACCAAGGAAGTGATCCGATCACCCTGCTGTCCCCCTTAAAGCCTGTCAAAGGCTTCCCGGTGCCGTAAACAGTGGTCTCAATCCACTCTGCCCATCTGAATTATCTGGGGAACTTAAATCTGACCCCAGACCAATTAAATCATAATCTCTGGGGGTAAAGCCTAGGTATCTGTATTTCTAAAGTTCCCAAAGTGATTCTAATTTGCAGCCAGTACTAAACCACTGGCGCATAGGATAGACTCCCAGTTCCTTACCTGGCCTAGTGGTTAGCCAGACTCTTACATGCATATGTATTCCAATATCGTCTTGGGGTATTCCTTACCCACCCTGACTTCCCTGTGGTTCCCAAGAGCACTGAGTTTTTTCAGGCCTTTAGTGACGTTACAGCTCATGCTTCCCTTCTCCCTAGGTTATCTTTACTTCTCATCTCCCTGGCAGACATCACTACATGTCATAGACCCGGCTCAGGCATCACTCCTCTTGAAGCATTTCCAAAAATACATGCTCCCACTCCAGAGAAGCAATCTTTGCTACTTTTGTGTCCCATGATGATCCCGGCTGAGTGCGTATCTATGGCATTCCTATATTGCGGGGTTTCTCAAGCTTTCATGTGCACACAGACGCGTTGGTGATGTGCAGATTGTGATTAAGTTGGTCTGGCATGGGATCTGCCATTCCTCATTTGTAACAGACTCCCGGGTGAACCACATGTTGAGTATCAAGGCTTTGTTGCGTTTGCTTGTTTTTATACCTGCTCTCTTTGCTTTATTGTATACTTCCTGAGGACAGTTATCACGTTTAGTCATCTTTTTATCTACGCTCAATGCCTGACACCTAGCAGTCACCCACTAAGTGTGGCATGAACGAAAAAAAGAATACATGATGAACGATTGAGTTAGCTAGGGATTGAAGGCAGGAAGGAAGGAAAGAAGGAAAGAAGGAGAAAGGAAGGAGGGAAGGAAGAAAGGAAAAAGGAAGAGAGGAATGAAGAAAGGCAGTTATGAATGTCTAAATGCAGGCAAACAAGTATACCTTCTCTGAAAGAAATGTTTGCAGAATCTGTTTCAGCCGTATTTTGACAATCATGCCAGAAATGATAGTCTCTCAGAAAGCAGCTTCTTTTTGCCCTTCAAAGGAAATAGTTGCAATATTTCTGAGAAAGATATACCCTGGATTATGGAAATTGAGGACATTAGAACACAAGATATTTTATGGCTCTGGAGGAAAAGTACACATTGCAGAAAAACATGAATGGTGGTAAGATATATGATGATAACTCACAGCCAGACAGCTACATGGCCAGTATTTTTAAGGCAATGTCTTCATTTTCCCTGGAAGAGTTTCTCACCCACTGTCTGTGTATGTGTCAGATGGGAGGCAGGGAGGCAGGGTGCCCAGGGCACTAGCTTTGGTGCTCCTTTGTGATTTTTGATTCAGTAAACTACTGTCAATAGCTATGTGACTTTGAGCAATTTACTTTACCTTGACAAGCTATAGTTTCTTCATGTGTACAGTAGGAATATGAAAAATTTAGTATTAAAGAATTTAGTAAGGATCACATGAGATACTGTGTGCAAAGGACTTGGCACAATGTTGGATATATTAAAAAAAGAAAACTTTCAGGACTTCCCCGGTGGCACAGTGGTTAAGAATCCGCCTGCCAGTGCAGGGGACACAGGTTCGAGCCCTGGTCCGGGAAGATCCCACATGCCGCGGAACAGCTAAGCCCGTGCGCCACAACTGCTGAGCCTGAGTGCCTAGAGCCTGTGCTCTGCAACAAGAGAAGCCACCACAATGAGAAGCCCGTGCACCGCAATGAAGAGTAGCCCCCGCTCGCCACAACTAGAGAAAGCTCGTGCGCAGCAACGAGGACCCAATGCAGCCGTAAATAAATAGATAGATAAATAAATAAATTTATAAAAAAATAAACTTTCAATAAATGTTAGTAGTGGTAGCTGTTAGGGTTCAGAAATAAAGACCACACTGATTTTTCAGTGCATGTGAACACATGGGAGAAACGCTTCAATTGAAGAAGTATAAGCATTGGGCCTAGAAAATCCAAGCTCAGATATTCATTTTTTTGCTGTTTGTTCACTGTGTGACTGTGAACAAGTTACTTAACTTCTCTGAGCCTCAGTTTCTTCACCTGTAAGTTGGGCAAAATAGTATCTCCTTGCTGAGTTGTTGGGGAAAAAACAGCTGGCATTATACAGGTTTGATTTATTTGTTGAATTGAAGTTATCATTGGAAAAGTTTAGATGTAGGTTTCTGGCTACTTACAAAGAAGCAGCCTAAAAAATAAATGCATATTATATTGATAATATGATGCCATAATATACTATAACATACAGCAGCAACAAGTATGTGTTCAGTACATTGTGATGATTCCAAATGACTGGCCACTCTGCTAGTAGATACACTAGTAACATATGTGTCATCTACAGGGCAATGGAGGTCTCTGGTAATTTAAACGTGGAGTCAGCAAACTGTGACCCATAGGCTGAATCTGGCTCACTGCTTGTTTTTTAATGTTTTATATGTAATGTTTTTAATTTTTAATGTTTTTTATTTATAAAAAAGTTTATTGGAGTATAGTTGATTTACAATGTTGCGTTAGTTTCAGGTGTACAGCAGAGTGAATCAGTTATACATATATCCACTCTTTTTTAGGTTCTTTTCCCATATAGGCCATTACAGAGTATTAAGGGCTTCCCTATGCTACACAGTAGGTCCTTATTAGTTATCTATTTTAAAATATAATAGTGTGTATATGTGAATCACAATCTTCCAATTTACCCCTCCTCCCCTTACCCCCGGTAACCAATAAAGTTTTATTGGCACATCACCACACCCATTTATGTTTATGAGGTTCCTGTGGCTACTTTCTTGCGAAAAGGAAGAGCTGAGTAGTTGTAACAGAGACCATCTGGCATGCACAGTCTAAAATGTTCACTATTTTGCAGAAAATTTTGCTGGCTTTTGATCAAAATTAATAAAATACATAGAAGTAGTTCTGTAGCACAGTAAATTTGTGGGTTAGAAACATGTTGAGAATAAAATTCCCAGAGCAGTGATACCATTTTAGGAGATCTCACGATGTAAGAGCTTTGGAACTCTGTCTGGGGACTTGAGACAACTGTAGAGACCCTGATTTGCAACCTGTCTCAGAATTCCTTACATACATGTAGAAGTCAAGGTACTCACAGAAAAAAAACAAGAAACAACTGAAAAACTACTGACCTTTTATGCTGCAAGTTAGAGAACTCGGAAGAGGTTTTATCTAGCAGAGAAGTTTCTATGAACCTTCGTTTATTTTCTGTGATTGACCTGTCAATAAGGTATAAATCATCCTGCCCTCTCCTCACCCTTGTCTCAGGGTACCAAATCTCCATTTATAGTTAAGTCATAATAAACTGACATCTATCTGTTAAAAAAAAAAATTAAAATTCCTAGACTTGCTACTCCTGTCACATAGAAGTGACTTCTTCCTTTGTGAACAAATATTCATCATCACTAATGATTGGGGAAAACATTTAAGTTTAATACAAGAGAATTTTTACCCAATCATTTGGCAGAATTATGAGTAGATATGAAAATTGACGCAACCACTTTGGAAAATATATTCCTCCTCAAGTTGAGCATTCATCACTTATAACCTGGCCGTTCCACACCTAGAAATATATTCCAGAGAAACACTTGCATATGTAGAACGGGATAATATTTGCAGCACTGCTGTTCATAATAGGGGTGAAAAACAACCTGGAAACCACCTACCGCCTATCAGGGGAGGAGTAGCTGAACAAACTCTGGATATAGAACTATATAGCAACTCAAAAGACATGCAGTGCAGTGCCATGCAAAAAATATATTCATGTCTTAGTAATCTATTAAGTAGAAATTACATACACCATGATACCTTTTCATAAAGTGAAAAATAATGATATAAAAATGTTATTTTTTTAGGAATAAGGGTGGAATAAAAACCACATAAAGGGAAAGTGAGAGGCTGATGATCAAGGAATTAAAGGTGAAGTTTCGTTTCAGGGGGCTAGGGGGATGGGATGGGAGAGCACGTAGCTATTTTTTGATTATTATTAAGACCCTAGCTTTTCTTTTGAATAGTGGAGTTGAAGGAGCTTATTTTATTATTAAAAATAAATAAATAACCAGTTAAATCAGTAAAGCCAGTCATGGCCATCTTGGACAGTAAGAATATATTGTGAGTTAAGTGATAATTATCTATCCTGTGCACTTGAATTGAAAAAGAAACTGTAAAATGGCTAGAATGTAATCTGGTTAAGGTGCTAACTTGGACTCCACAGAAAGCACCTTGCCACTTTCCAAGCTAAAGATTTATCCAGAATATTTTGTTACCTACATTTGGAATTGTATCCCCCCACTCCCACCCCTACTATCCAACTTCTGGCAAAAGACCAAGAAAAAAAAGGGTAATATAATCTAAAGTTGAGGGAATTCAGGCAAAACCATGCTAATTCTTTTGATTATATCTGAAAGTATCTCTGTGAACTTGAGTTAATGATGACCTAAGGTAAAATTGTCTTCACTCCTGACCCCTTTCAGATGCATATCCCCAGAGCAGTCAGAATAATGTCATTTTTACATCTGTCGCTTCAGTCAAGTGCAAGGCTAAGTGACACCGTGCAGTTTTGTAACCATCACTGAACAATGTCACTGCTTTAGCCAACAACGACTTACAGTGTCATTCTATCAATAAGGGCACAGATAATTTTTCTTTCATTAATTAAAGAAAGCAGCCCACCTTTGAAAAGTAATGAGATATTCCAAATGTTCTCAGCTTGAGTTCAGCAGAAGGCTGTATGCATCTGATTGGAAATGCAGTTTCGAAGTTTCTGATCTTTTAAGTTCCTGGCTTCCCTTTCTACCGCACAGGACTACAGTATCTTACATGTACTAATGTTATAGCTTTTAAAATCGATAGCAAATATCATCATCAAGACAGTTTATTTAAAAACAGTGAACAGTGACTATAAGCATGAGCTCTACAACCCACGTGATAGAGTTCAAATCCTAGATCTACTGCTTATTAGCTTTTAATTTTGAGCCTGTTATTTAACTGTCTTGACCTAGGTTCCTCATCTGTAAAATTGCATAATACCTACTTCATCAAATTGTGAGGATTATGTGAATATATATATGTTATTGTATATGTTTACATATATGTATATGTTACACATTACATAATATATACTATAGGATATATGTTTTTACATATGTAATACTATGTAATATGTGTATATTATATGTTTACATAGGTCTAAATTTATATATATTAGAATAGTGATTACTGTTCTATAAATATTATATAAATGTTTATTATTAAATATATAGTTTCTGTTAGCTTCTAAAGTATAACTAAAAACAGAAATAGAGGGTGAGGAAGTGGTGCTATTTCTAGACATACCAATAAAGCCATGATGACATGGGGCTACAGGAAAGACACTCCTGTTCATTGAGCTCCTACCATATATCAGGAATTGTGTTAGGTCATTTACATTGTTTTATTTAATCCTCATCACCATCAGTAAAGTAACAGGTATTATACCCATCTTACAGATGAAAAAAATGAAAACAATAGAGATCGTGACTTCCCTAGCGTCACGTAGTTACTTAACGGTGGTACTGGAATTTTATGACCCTAGATAACCGGTATATTAAGTCAAATGTCAGTCTTTATGTTTTTTGAAGTTAAGTTTCAGTCACATTGTTATTATCATTAAGTAAATAACATAATTGAGTGGCATTTTAAAACATAATCTCTGAAGTCAGAAAAGGAGATCTGTGTTTGAACCATGGAGCTAATTGGCAGGGTGGATTTGGGCAAGTGGCCTATTTTTCTGAGTCTGTTTCCTCCCTTCTAAATAAGGCTACTAAGCCTAATTTATAGGGCTGTTGTGAGCATGGAATGAGGTAATGTATGGAAGGTTCTCAGCGTAGAACTTTACATATAAGTACATATATATGTAGGTATATATGTGCTTATACATTACATATACAGACAAGTAATGCAGAGTAAAGTAATGCAGAGTACATTACTTTACATATAAGTAACGCTAATAGTCTTCATTATCATCACTATTATTTCTGCAACTTCATGTCTAAACAGCTATCTGCAGAACCACTCACACATGCCTGTGTGCGTGTACGCGCACGCACATAAACACACTAATTACCTCTTCTGTTAGATGGAAAATTCATATCATAGGCACAAAGTGATTAAACAGTACAACCTTGGGTTTCTAGTTGGGGAGGATGTGGGATGGTGGATGACAGAGGAGCTGACAAAGCATTAATGACTACTATGCACCAGAACCTTTTTTAGTTCTGTAAGCTTAAAAGTTGCTCTTTTCTTTTCAAAATCTTTGACAGAAACTATTTTTGGAGTCATTTTAGATATATGGAAAAGTAGCAAAGAGAGTACAAAGATTTTCCTTACACCCTTCATCTAGTGGTAACATCTACATAGCCATGGTATATTTGTTAAAACTAAGAAATTAACCTTGGTACAACACTATTAGGTAAACTACGGATATCATTTGGATTTCACCAGTTTTTCCACTGATGTCCTTTTTTTTTGGTCCTGGATCCACATTGCATTTAGTATGGTTGATTTTGAATCAGTCTTTTCCTCCTATGTTTTCTTTCCTCCTCCAAACCACTTCTTGACTTTTCAGAACAGAGAGCACCTCGTGCAGAGAGCTAGAGCAATAGAGTAAGACTGGGGAGGCCCTTCCAAAGGGACAGACAGTTAGAACAAGTGTCTTGGAGTGTCTCTATGCTGCAGCTTTTGAACAGATTTTTGCAGTGATGTGTTAGAAATAAAGCTTTTGTGGGGCTAAAGAACTGTGGTGAAATATAAGAGGCGGGAGGAAAGTAATATAAAAACTGAGTGATGCTAGCTGTTATTTTGTAAAATTTGTTTAATCATATATTTAAAAAATAAAGTTGTGTGTAAATAGTATTATGCCAACATTAATCTCATAGTTTTTAACAAATATACCATGGTCATATGGATGTTAACACTAGGAAAGTTATGAAACTCTAATGGTTATTTAGGCAAGTTATGGTTAACAGTCAAGTCACTGGATGTTCCTCTGTTAACATAAAATCTTCCATGGCATGGAAACTGCAGGAAGGCTTCTCAACCCTTTCTATGAGGCTAATGTTACATATGCACACACTGTAGGCCAATCTTACTTATGAACAAAGATGCAAATATCTAAATAAATTATTAGCAAATGGAAATAAGAATCACATCATAACCAAATAAAGTGTGTCTCAGGAATGTAAGGATGGTTTCATATCAGGATATCTATAGATGCAATTCATCAATTAGTAAATTAAATAGATTAACTGCGAAAATCCATATGATCAACTAAATAGATGCCTAAAAAACTCCATTTGATAAAATTTAGCTTTAATTTTTTAGTTAAAAAATATCTATTAAGGAGAAAAACACATTTCCTAAAACTGACAATGGCTGTCTACCAGAAACCTATAGTAAGCAAAATAGTTTATGGTAAATTATTAAAAGCTTTCCCATTCAAGTCAAGATATACACAAAAATACTATCATCACTTGTCTTCAACACTGTACTCAAGGTCCTAACCTATGTAATAAGAAAACAGTGTAGAGATGATAGTGATATTGGAAGAGAGTAAGCTCTCAGTATTTGCAGACATTAATTTTGGACCTAGAAAATCCAAAAGGTTGAAAAAAGTATATTAGAAATAGGAGACATGAGTATATGAGTAGGTTGCTGGATATGAGATCCATATAGAAAAACAAGTTTTCCTCCATATCAAAAAGAATCAATTAAAAAATATGGAAAAAGAGCCCATTCGTAGTAAACAAAAATAACAATAAAAAAATCCCACAAAATATATAAAAATAAAACTAACAAGAAAGGTGTAACATACATATGGAAAATTATAATACTTTACCAAAGGACCTAAAAGAAAACCCGAACAAATTTAAACATTGATTTTTAAAACTATTCATTCCTGTAAAATTCTGTATACTTAAGGCATTCCTAATCCAAGTTCCAACAATTATTTAAATGGATATTGACATATTTATGTTTATATATTAGAGAAAATATACACAATTAATGATATATTTTTAAATTGAGATGTAATTGACATTTAATGTTATATCAGTTTCAGGTGTATAACATAATGATTCGATATTGTGTATACTGCGAAATGATCACCACAATAAGCCTAGTTAACATCTGTCACTATACATAGTACAAATTTTTCTTTTCCTGTCATGAGAATTTTTAAGATCTACTCTCTTGTCAACTTTCAAATATACAATACAGTATTATTAACTATAGTCGTCGTGCTGTATGTTACATCCCACGACTTATAGCTAGAAATTTAGACGTTTTGACCACATTTACCACCCCCCCACCTCCATAGTCAGTGATATTTTGAAAAAGAAATAAAAAAGAGGAGCAATCGTCCTCCTAACTATCAAAACATAGTAGAGTAATTACAGCAGTATTATCTTGGTACATGAATAAATACATAGATCATGAACAGAATAAACAGCCTGGGAGTAGATTGTGTATATGGGAGTAATTTATGATAAATGTAGCATTTCAAATAAATGGGGACAATGTAAAGTATTCAATAAGTAATTTGTGACAGATGGATAGTAAATTTAGACCTTTAGTTAACACCTTACACAAACAAATATCTGATGAATAGAAGAGCAAAGCATGAGAAAATATAAAAATATAAGAATATCTAGGATATTTAAAAAAGACCATGAGATGATAAAAGACTTCCTAAATAAGACAGAAAACCATAGAATATATTTGACATGATAAAAAATTTTTTTCTTTTCTTTTTCCCCTTCTTTCTTTTTAAAGTTTGTTTGTTTGTTTGTTTGTTTTGATGTGGACCATTTCTTTAAATTCTCCATTGAATTTGCTACAGTACTGCCTCCGTTCCATGTTTTAGTTTTTTGGCCGCAAGGCATGTGGGATCTCAGCTCCCTGACCAGGGATCGAACCTGCACCCCCTGCATTGGAATGCTAAGTCCCAACCACTGGACTGCCAGGGAAGTCCCCAAAAATGTAAAATTTTTTTTACAAGAAATGTTATAAACTTAAAAGGCAAATGAGAGATTGAAGAGAAATAATTTAAATATATTTAACAGACAATGGCTTAATTTATGGAATATGTACAGAACTCCAAAAATATCAGTTAGAAAAAGACAAAAGTTTTTTTTAAACGGTCAAAGGATTCGAAGTGAAATTTGGAGAAGAAATACAAAGGAATGGCAAACCTATGAAACAGTTTCTCAGCGACATTAGTAATCACTGAAACGCAAAATTAAAACAATAATGAGTTAATGACTCCCATCATATTGATGCATAGTCTCATGAACAGATGATAATGTGAAGCAACAGACAGGTCCACATCACCATTGAGCCAATAAACAGAGCCGTTCTGGAAGAAAGTCAGCAGTATCTATCAATGGTTAGAGATTGTAACTCAGAAATTCTCCTAACAACCTCTTCTGTGGAAAACCACGCACTATGAACATATTCACAAGGCTATTCAGATGACATCGCCTGTATGTTCAGAAAGATCACAGTGTTGGCCAAGAATTATAAAAACTGTAAGAAATATATCAGTAGGTATTAAGCATATTCTAATATTTCTGTAATTGAAATATTTCATCACTAAAATGAGATTGATCTTTATGTGCTGATATGAAAAGATATCTAAGACATTAGAATCTAATTGACAAAATGTCTACAATATGGTTCCATTTCAGTTAAAAAAAAAAATCCCAGTGCTTTTGCACAAAAGCGACTGCTCAAAAGAAGTGCCAATTGAAAGTAGGTCGATGGGGAGAGGTGTGAAGGGGACCATCACGTTCAAAACTCTCACAGTGAGAGGATATTTCTGTAATTTATGACTTATGTAACTGCTAAATGTTCTTCACAGAGCCCTTTACTCCTAAACTAGCATAAAGGACATTTTCTCCATAGCCTCTAGTCAAAACTAAGAGTGTTCCAGCAAGGTGGTGGAGGGAGGGAAGAAGGAGGGCGTATGTGTCTCTCTGACTGCTTCCTCTGTGCAGAAATTCTGGATTTGTGTGACCATCCATCCATAACTTTCTTTTGCCTTATTAGCTACAAAGTAAACAATTTCTGCCCAATTTAGTTATAGAGACATGGATACCAAAAGATGCTAAACAAAGGGGCTTCATGCAGGGATTTTTCAGGTGTTTCAAGGTTTTCCTCAGTGCAGGGATACAGGTTATCTTTTAGCAAGGGCAGGTTACTTAGGTATATTTTCCTCAACAATAGTGATCACATTCTATTGTCTGGTCTACTTCCAACTATCTAACTTTTACCTGGTGGTGCTGATTGTTCCCAAAATCTCTGGCATAGTAGACTTTTAATAAATGCAGATCAAATGTCTTATTCAACTTTGTATCTCCAGTGTCTAGTAGGCGAGCAACAAATATTTGCTGAACACATGTTAATAAAAAACAATGTACGCGGAGAGGTAGAAAACAGAACCTTAAAAAGTTTATTTGTGGAATGCAATTAAATAAACATACATACTAGTTCATATATAACTATGGACATGTTAGTTTACTATGTTAGGTGAACTGTATACAGTTTATTCCTGTATATTTATTGTTTTTGAAAAACGTGTTAATGGAACTCTTTCAGTTATTGTTAAAGATAGCTTTCTGACTCAGGTGTGTCAAAGTGAGAAGTGTAAAGCGATTTCTCATACCCAGAGCGAGTAGACCGTATGAGCAGTACTCCTCACTGCCAGGAATTATTATACCTTACACCTCGTCTCAGATTAGTTACTGTCTGCTTGATAGATTTCACATTTTAACAAAATGAATGTCTCTCAGATGAATGTAATATGCCAAGTATTTTTCTGTTTTCCCTTACTCTTTTGAAAAATTTTAATGACACAGTGTTTTCCTTTCCTAAATCAGCACTGGCAAAAGGAAACATGGGAAAAGCAAACAACTATGACTTCTCATAATTTTAATTTAACAGGGATGTGGAACCACTTTGAAGAAGGGATGGGTTTGATTATACTCCTAATCCCTTCTGGTCTTAACATTTTATGACCATGTGACTACTTCAACTGATTGATAGTGCAATCAGCTAGGCGAATATCGCTTATTAGATTAAAATCTATGTAAGGTGCTTCCTTTTTATCAGGTATTTTTACCCCCAAGGACCCATTCTCAGGTGTTCATTCTAGTGATGGGCCAGTAGCGGAATAGTCATCTAACTAGGCTCCAACCTGAAGCCCCTGGGTTGTTTTCTCAGTGAGGATGCAGCTCTCCACAGTGGATAGATCAGAGCTCTGTCATTTAGGGGACTCTGGATTCTAATTCAGGGTTTACTTCTTATTAGGTACATGGCTTTTGAGGTTCAGTTTCCTGTCTTATAAAACGATGATAGTAACACAAGTCTCATAGGGTTACTGTGAGCATTTACGTAACCTCGAGAAGCTTTGAAGATCCTTGGACCGTGTGTTTAAGATTTGTGCTCTTGTCCTCAGCACTGCTTGGGCTGCAAGAACACACTGGCCGAACAACCCTACAGTATACCCACAGCAAGCCCACCCCACCGACAGTCATGGAAGGGATCAGCCTGAACTACTTGTGTCATTAGTTTATCTTGGCACCCCCCCCCCAGCCCATAAACAAACCCACTTATCTCTGCAGTATTGAGATTCATCTGAAAACATCAAGGGTATGTGTCAGCAATAGATTTTAGTTCTGAGAAACTCTATAAACACCTATTACTGTAGCCCAACTAAAAAGTCTAGGAAGCTTAGGTTTTAGCAAGGACCAGGACCCCAGGCATTTACTTGGTCTAACTGTTCTAGCATTTCCTTGTCTTTTAAAAGTCATCCCTAAGAATTATCCATCAAGTTGTTTTGGTCCATCTGGATAGAGTTTTAAAACATGTCGCAAGCTAAGCCTTAAGATAAAGAAATCATCTTGAATTAAAGTTATTTTTAAAGTCCTGTAGATGAACAGCACAGAAAATTGAATATTTAAAATGAGTATTTAATTGAGCCTTAATAATAATTGAAATGGCCAATGGCCAGTTATTGCTTCAATAGCATTGATTATTAAGAATATTTATTGAACTTGAATAAGCATTACATATAGGGCTATTCCTTAATTAAGTAAAATTATACAAGCAATAAATATATAATTACATTTCTATCAATTTATAACAATTGTATCATTTTTTAGGCCTGTTTCATTTAACAAGATAGATAGAGGCAAATTAATGTCATGAAGCAATATTTCTAATATTGACCATAAATATTCACTGATATTCTAATATTAATGAGATCTGGATTACATATGTAACAATTACATAATTTGGGATTTGCTACAAAGTAGTGAGACTCACCTTTTTAACAATAAATGACACCAAGAGTATTTAAACTTACTGGATGTTGCCTACAGCTGGTCTAGTTTTAGCATAATGCTTTTAAGAATCTGTCCTCACAATTGAGCCCTTAAAAATGCACAGTACCCTTCTTTTCTTAGCTCATAAGCCCATGTAACTCTAACTGCTAATCCTTGCATAGCAATACAGAATATACAAAGTACTTTAAAAAATTCCTGGGCTTCCCTGGTGGCGCAGTGGTTGAGAGTCCGCCTGCCGATGCAGGGGACACGGGTTCGTGCCCCGGTCCGGGAAGATCCCACATGCCGCGGAGCGGCTGGGCCCGTGAGCCATGGCCGCTGAGCCTGCGCATCCGGAGCCTGTCCTCTGCAACGGGAGAGGCCACAGCAGTGAGGGGCCCGCGTACCGCAAAAAAAAAAAAATAAAATAAATAAAAATAAAAAATTCCTAATTAAAATTTTGGCATGTAAACTTTAATCAACACATAGCATTATGCATAATGGACATAGCACAACCAAAAGAAATACCTTCAATAAAATAGATCATGCTCTAGTAATTCAAAAGTATTTTTATGCTGCTCTTATGAAACTTGGCTTTGTTTTGTTTTCTTTATACATATGTATGTATGCATACATAATAATATATTTACTGCAATACCTGTGTTCTCAACCTCTTTTAACTAGGAGGTCATTTGGGAATTCAGACTTGCTCAGCTTGGCAACTGTGCGGTTTCTAGAACAGTGACTTACAAATAATTGGAGTTCAATAAATATCTGTGGAATTGAATAAATTATTCAAAGTATTTAAAAGATGAAGCTGCACAGGTGACGGTCTAAGCAGAACTAAGCACAGGCTACTTTTTAATCTGCCTACATTTTAGGTAGATTTTATTTTTATTCCTTTAACATCATAATTACACCTGAGGCAAATCAGAAGGCAGGCTTTCAAATGGCAGCCCTCATTCATTTCCAACTCTGTGTGTGTGCGTGTGTGTGCGAGCGTGTGTACGTGAACGCGCGCACACACATGCAGTACTGTATCTCTGGACATATATAAAATCCAGCAGCTTTGCAAGTTCCTGCTAATGAGGACTCCGAACACAGCAGAAGTGTTGTTTCTCTAAATCAAACCGAAGAGTGATTTATTTGGAATTCACGCCTTGTTTTGATTCTGTTCCTCTAATGTCTAAGGCATTACCCTGTATAAGATGCTGCTTCCTCCCAATGGTTGTGAGATATTCTCATGAGACCAAACTCTGTGACAACTGCTTGTGAGAAAGTTTCTCAGAAGCAGAGGAATGTGTATGTACAAGAAAGTGGGGAGAGGGTGGAGAGGAAGATAGAACTTATCTAGCAGATTGAATGTTTACATTAAATGGAAGGCTCTTCATTAATGTAAAAATGCACAATTAGGTATCACCTCTGAGCTGCATACGCACTTAACTGATATTATGGGTGTGTTTCTGATGAGAAGAAACACAATCTGACGTGGGTTGACTTAGGTCAAGATCCTCAGTAATTAAATTGAGTTGAAAAAGCCTTTCTCTTTTCTTATTGTGTAAATATTACCAGCATTTCATAATTGACCATTCATTTCAGTTCCAGAGCCTGAACGTGCACATGTTTTTGTGTTTTCTGCCCAGTAGGAAGGTGTTTACCAGGAAACCTAAGAAGGAGCAAATAGAGCGATTATAAAATGTATCATGTTCTTCACAAGGTGAATAATAATAATACACACATTGAAAGTCACCCAAAAGGAGAGGGTGGTGTAAAGTGCCAGCCTTGGTGGACAGATTAGATTATTTGCTGAAGAGTGAAAATAGCAGTTGAGGCTGTTAATGCAATGTACTCACACCCTCTTCACAAACAACATGTAAGTGTTATTATTAAATGTCTGCTCACCTCTATTTTGCCAGCTTTTCATCTGGTTATATATAATCCCAGTTGTTTTTACCACTGAAAATGAAAAAGCACTGAGAAAAAAGCCCTTAAAAAAGGAAGCTATGAGCAACCCTAGATTAGGTACAACGTTATTCCATGTTTCAATTTCTGTGGACTAATATCAAGGGCCCCAAATAGGATGAGCCCCTATAATGCACAAAATAAGCAGAGATGGAAACCTTTTTCTAATAAAAGCTGTGGTTCTGCTACACTTGGTGAAACCAAATAAACAATGTGGAATTGACATTCAGAAATGTGTATAAATTATTCAGAATGAAATGTTCAAGTAATATTAACCTAAAGGTATAGTCATCAATTTTGTCCTGACGGATGGCATTGGGTAGTTAGTATTCAAGTGTTACTACATAAATAAAATTGATTTATGCTAACGGAGAAGACGGAGAAAAATTTTTATCAGGATGCCCAAATTCTGTTCCTTCTGGCTTGATCAATCACCTCTCTACGGAACTGTGTATCGTTTTCTTGCAGAATTCTTAGGCGAGAAATTGGGCTAAGGAAAATGAATAATACATTTGCTGCAGTGTTAGACTAATGACCCTTAAGTGCTTTAAAAAAAAAAAAAAAGGAGCAGCAATGACTGCTTTCCTTATAAACAGATTCTAGCTCTTTTCTCCCTTGCTCTTGCTTTCACACTCTCACTCTCTCTTTTTCTTAGAAAGAAAATA
Source organism: Delphinapterus leucas (assembly GCF_059928025.1). NCBI lineage: Eukaryota > Metazoa > Chordata > Mammalia > Artiodactyla > Monodontidae > Delphinapterus > Delphinapterus leucas. The sequence continues at coordinate 103,933,487 of NC_143131.1, read as the reverse complement.
ATTAAGTCTTGAGCTGGCTGACTGTTTTGGAGGTAGAAGTGATGAGCGGGTGTGGAATCAATAAAGCCAATCGAAGTACATATGGGAGTTACATCTATTTGGTTTCCTTTCTTATTTCCGCCCCATTATCTTGCTTCCCCCCACTTTCAGTCCCATTCAGGGTTGCAGAGTTCTTGTTTGTGTTAATCATATTTCCTGTTCCTGTTTTTATAATGCTATTGTGTTATCATAAAGACATTGATCAAATGGCGACAGGCAAGACAGAAAGCTGTTTACTTTGCAAAAGTAGGAGGGCTCTCCGACAGGGCTGCATGGTTAAAATCTGCCTCACTGGCATTTGTAATGCATGAGCAATTTTTCTCTCTCCCTGGGAGGGTCCCTAAAGAGACACAATAGTGGCTCAAGTTTCTGTACCCAAATATCTTTTTCAAATTTGCATAGAACAGCAAAGGAAAGACAAATGCCTACATTAAACATGCTTTTTAAAAGGAGCTTGCACAAAGATAATTAAAGAGAAAGGCAAAATCCTGGCTGCATAATGTAGGATTATTTTGAATTAATTTGTTCTAAACCCATTGTAACAACACTTGAGGTGGGAATGAAGTATTTTGGGATTTATGAAGGAAGAGAGGTACAGCCACCATCGTGTGTATGTGTGTTTGTGTGTGTTAGTTGAGAATGTAATTGGTAGACAGCTGCTGAAAATGGAATTGTTCTCTAAGAAAGTAGTCATTTACAAACTAGCGTGGGGTCATGTAACCTCATTATTCTCTTTGCAGTTCCCATTAGGTCAAAATAGCAATCCTCCTAAACATCACTTTCGTCTTAAGAAGCATGGACTAGTTTTTCCCTTTTAACTTGAGCTTTTTATTCTAGGGAAGGATTAGACTCTACATCACCACTCTTTCTTTTTCATTTCATTGCCATTCTATCTTTAGGGGAAATCAACCTCACATTGTGTTATTCTTATGTCCCTAAGTAATGTTTCTTAAAAAAAAAAAAAAAAGATGGATCCCTTTCAATAAAGCAGCCCTGGTTTGATGGAACTACCAAAGAAAAGAAAAAAAACTTCATTATTTGAAAAAGCCACATGGCATTATAGCAGTCAAATCCCTAAAGTCTGATGGTGAAGTCATTGATGCATTATTCTTCTTAGGCTCCTCTTCTTTCAAATAAAAAATGTAAAGGAAATGATTTAAAGCCTAAATAATATCACTGGACAGGAAATAAAAGACATGCCTGTCTTCCCTGAGGCTGAAGCTAGGAAAATGTATACCCTAATGTATATTTAGGTAATAGATCTCAGTGTCAGATTTGTCCAAATTGGAAGTACTCGACAAGAATACACACACACACACACACACACACACACACACACACACACACAGAGTCAAATATATATACACAGCCTTTAAGATGGACCCAACTGCAAATCTTTCCAGGTTCCATTGCCTCACTTTTTTGCCTGAGTGCATGACCGAGAGAAACGTATTATAGGTGTTAAACTGGAGGCATAATAAGACCCTCTAGCCAATAGTAACATAGCAACTGCCACCAGCCTTTCCACAGAGCTACATAAATGTCTTTCAAACACCTGTTTCCTTCTGCCACTTTCTCATTTCATCTGTCATTATGGTCTAATGATGTTATTATAAGGATGAGTCTTTCTACAGAGGTTAAATGGATCCAATTTACAGAAAATGATAACCATAGGAGAGTGCAGTGGTTGGACAGAAGTGGCTACCACTGGTAATTGCTTTCCCAAAGACCCCCTCTAAAATTCCAAACAATAAAAAGCTCCTTGGCTAAAGTTATTGCCGACAGAAAATCTTATTTATTTAATTATATAAATAAGTAAAGTATTATCCCATAATATATTATAAAAGGTCAGTTGTATTTTGGTTCCCAAGCACCAAACCCAAAGTTCTTTTTGGATAAGATATATTTCAACCAGATATCAAAGGTGTTAGTTGCCAGTGACAGCTGGTTATGGGAAAGCAGAGCTTTACAAGGGAGGAAAAACCTAAACATCTGGCATTCCTCAGCATTTGTAAGTTCTGTTTTGAGATTGCAGTCACCCAGGGACGAGGTAGGTCAGTTTATCTTCTGGGAGCAGGGAAGGGGTGGGTTGTTTACTCCAAGGTTTTAGTGTTCAATTAGAAGAACACATGAAGAAATATAAAGAAATAAAATCCCAAGGGAAGCCTAAGTACCTTTTCTTACTGTCATTGTTCTTGTTACTGTTTTATCAAGGAAATGTCATAAAGTGGATCTTGTGTAGTAGTGACTGGAATAGTGTCTATGTTTTTAAGGAATAAGATTTTGGCTCCTAACTTATAAGAATAAGGTGTACTTGCCTCCCTCACCAGGGATTTTTGAAATATACTTTTTTTTTTGAAATATACACGATATATAACATTGTGTAAATTTAAGGTGTGCAACATATTAATTCGATACGTTTATAATATGATTGCTGCTGTGCGAAAGAAGGACATCCTGCCATTTGTGATGACATGGATGGACCTTGAGCACATCATGCTAAGTGAAATAAGTCAGACAGAGAAAGCAAGTACCATATGATCTCACATGAGATTTTGCAGGTAGGGGGAACGTGATGGAGAGACTGGCTGCTGGTAACCTGATGAGTGTTCACTTTTGAGGAAAGCTGACGCAGTCACACATCTTCACTAACCCCCCACCTCCTGCTTTGCAACCCCATGCAGGGACCTTCTGTCCTGAAAATATTCTCTTGTAAAGGTTACATGGCTTTTGTTACATCTTAACCTTATTTGAGCTTAACATTTCCCAGAGGGAATTACAAAACGCTCTAGTGTTGACAAAATTTAGGAGACACCTCAGACCTAGAAGCAAAACATTTATAAATCTGTGTAAGGCTCATCTTTGCCATTGTACATTTTTGCCCCTTGCCTTCAATTTTAGAAATGTTTTAAAATCTTGTCCTCCACTCTAAGGGGACCCACTATCTTGACTTATATTTTCCAATTTACAGACACACACAAAACCTCTTAGAATAAATGAAATAATAAATGGAGTGCTTTGTGAAGCTTGGTGGCAGAAAGAATCACATCAGAAAGCATTGTTGGTATTCTTTGTGGATCAGGATTCAGCACAATTTTTTAACTTCCATGTGGCTTCTCCAGTTGAGATAACTTCAGCATCCATCCCACTGCTCTTTTCTGCATACCCAGTTTTGCTGTTAATGGTCTCCAGCTGTACTTGGCTTACTTTACCAGTTTTGTTTTATGCTCTTATCTCTCATCTCTGAAGTAATTGCAAAGACAGTGGAACTTGGGACACAGCTTAAGTGAGTAATAGTGATAAGTTTGTCCCTTGACTAAGTAGCAAGCCACCCAACAGCTTCACTTGGTTTTTATAAATTGTACAAGAAAGCAGAAAAATCCGGGCAGTAATTCTGTAGCTTCATTTTTGCTTTGCAAAAGCAATTATACTCCAATTAAAAAAAAAAAGATTACACTTCAGAAATATAGAATGTCTAGCCCTTTATTAATATTATTCATATAAGACGATTATGTGAGTTCCTTTGTCAGTCATCAATTAAATCTAGTCAATTAGTGGGTATGGACACTTACCCCTAGGTCTCAGATATTTCTTTCCATGTTTTAAGACTGTACACTCTTGGACATCAAGTTTTCCAAACTCCTTTTTGTATTCTAACTCCTAGAAAGTCAGTGAAGTTGCTCTTTATTTATTGGACAGCCATTTATTGAGGCTCAATCAGGGCCAGGGACTATTCTCAATATAGGTGATACAGAAGTAAACAAGTGGCTCAAGAACCCTCCTTTGAAGTGGCTTACAAATTAGGTTGTGCAATGGACTAATAAAGTGATAAACACAGTGATTTCAGACGGTGTTAAGTGCTGGGGAGAGAATAAAACAAGTTGATGTTATAGAAAGTGACTTTCTGTCACTGGGGAGGGGGTTATTTTAGGTTGGTTGGTCAGAGAAGGTTGTGCCGAAGAAGTAATACCTCTCTTTGAAACAGTAACACCTGAACGACTAGAAGGAGGAAGCCAAGTGAAGATCAGGAAGAAGAACTGAGGGGTAGGAAACAGCTGTGTGCAAAGAAACTTTGGAGTTTGAAAAAAAAAATGAAGCTTTTGAGGCAGGATTTGAATTGGAGAGTGGTAGAAAATGAGGTGGAAAGAACAGTCAGGAAGCAGATCATGTCAGTCCTTGAAGTCCTGTTAAGAATTCTCCTTAAATTGGAAGCCATTGGAGAATTTTAAGTAGAGGTGTGCTGTGATCTGAGTTAAGTTGGAAAATATAATGAGGACTACTGTCGTAGGCTGATGGCAGGCTATGGAAGTAGGCTGGGCAGGAGATGACGGTGGCTTGAACAATGAATGGTGGTAGCATAGAGGGAGAGAAAGTGAATGGCTCCAGACGCGTTTTGGAGTCAGATTCCAGAGGACTTATGATTGGGTGGATGGTGGTGCCATTTACTGAGATGAGGAACACTGGGGAAGTAGCAGGTTAGGGGATGGGGGAGGTGGGAGCTGGAGTATTATTTTGAACGTGTACGTTTGAGAGCACTCTTAGATATCTAAGTGGAGATGCCAAGTAAACAAGCATATACGCAAATCTGGAGTTTGGGAGATAGGTCGACATAGAGTCACTGGCATAATAAGATACAACATGAAGATGAGATCCTTTTAAACGTTTTCTCTTTATTAATTCCATCTCTCTTTTTTTCACTCTGTGTCTAGCTTCCTTCATTTTGTATTTTGGTTTCCAAGCACAGTTTTCTTTGCAAAAGATACATTTCATCTCAGGATCCTCTTGAAAATCCCTTTTACCCATATAAAGCTTTTCCAAGTTGAATGGGAACAAAGTACAAGTGATAATTCCCTTTGAAGTCTTGATGGCAGTATAGTCACTAGGCATTCCTTAAATACCAAGACAGTGAAGTCTAAATACAGGATAACCAGCAATTACTCATGTACCATGTCTTAAGATACTTCAATTGGGTGTTTATATCCCACTCTGGGCATATTTTCAATGGTGTCTTTTGCAAAATGTGTATGATCCTTGTAGGCAGAGACCTGTTTAATTTGCTTTGTGGAGACTAGTACACTTTTATGTGTGTGAGAAAATGTAATAAATAATATTCAACAGAGACAATGATAAATGAATAAACAGCTTACATTTTCAAAAGGGCCTTCAAAATATTTCCTTTATCAAATGTGAAGTCCAATTTGTTTTTAGTATGCTTTTCCTTTGAGTTCATAGTGTCTATTAAAATTTTGTAAAATAATAAGTCTTTCATTCCCACATTTAGAGGAACAGAATTGTTTTTAGTTTAGTTACTAAAACAGTCACTTACCTACTTTATCAAGTAACGACTTATTCCGAATCAACAGGAAAAAAATGTCCTGTAACAAACTGATAGATTTTTTCCATATTTTAAATTTATTATATATTATTCAGTTCTCCCTGTCTACCATGCTGTTTCATCTTTGCTGGATATTTCGAATGAACATCATATGGATTGGAATTTTGCATTTAAAAACTGAGCAAACAGCATTTCAACATAATGCAAAGCATGCACCATTTTTAAGGGGTCTCCCTGCCCACTTGCTTACTTGCAAGGCTAATGTATTACGGTATCCGTGAAGAATGTTCGTTCAGGCAGTAAAGAATTTAGGACAAATTTCAGCTGAGATTGTTGATGGAATAAGAATTAGCTAAAGCAAATATAAACAAATAAAAGATGAACAAACTTCACCTGCGTGTATTTCAGCCATGGCAGATCATAATGCCACACAGGAGATGGTGGTGGCGCAAGTAAAAGTCAATGAAGCCAAACCACTCTGTGAAACAGATCATTTGATTTATAAGTAAACAGTCTGGTCTAGAGACTTCCAAAGAGTTCCTGGGTCTTAGACACTTTATGGGACATACAGTATGTACAACTATCACATTTGTGTCACATTTTACTAGTAGCTATCCTAAGAATACTGGAAATTGTTCCCAGTCTAGCAGTGGAAGGAACTAAATTTCAGGGCAGACATTCTGAAAAAGATTTGGAGATACATGGCTTGAAGGCAGCCGAACATTTGGGTTAAGAGCTTGCATTTGGAGATCTGCTTTTAATCTTGCTTTTTTTCACCTATGGAAAGAGTCACTCTGTAGCCTCCAGAGCCGCACTGACTTTCTTACATGCCGGGTGGAGTGGATACTAGCACTTACTTCACAGGCTGTGTGATGGTTAAATTAGGTATTGCAATAAGGTGCTATCACAGTGCTACACACATAGCAAACACTTATAGATCTTATTTTTTATTAACGTCATTAATTATGTTGACTGGGCAATATAAGAGATAAGGCTTTGAAAATGACCTAAAAGCTGTTGAGCTGTGAGAAAATATTAAATCTCTAGGCAAGAGGTATTTTTTTTCTCTTGTACTGTTGAAATGTTTGATTGTTTATTGCAGACTGCCGAGTTGAAAGTTTTCTTCACTGCCACCAAACTTATGCATTTGTTCAGTTACTGTTTATCCCTCCTCTCTATTTATTAAGAAAGATCAAGCATTTACACCATGCCTCACCTATGATAGACAGTGATAATCCAAGAAAAGAGCAGAGCAGACTTTCTATCATTTAGGAATTCAGAGTCACGGAAATAAATTACTCAAGTAATATGATAAGTGCTCTAATTCAATACAAAGTGTTAAGGGAACACAGAAAGGCAAGTGCTTAATTCTGCAAAAGGAAGTAAAGAGAACCTTCCTAGGGAAGTGATATTTAAGCTGAATTGTTAAGGTTTGTCAGGTAGGCATGAAGAAAAAGGCCATTTCTGGTAGAGGAAAATATTATGCAAAGGTGAAAATAAAAGTATTGGTGCCTTCAAAAAAACTGCAGTCACTTTGACGTAGCTGGAGGGTCAGGTGGGAAAGGAGGAGGGTCCACCTGGAAAGGTGAGCCAAGGACAGATGGTGTTATGATCGGGGGGTTCACCTGTCCTGTAGGCAAGGCTAAGCCACTAAAGGACTTGAGCAGAGGAGAAACGATCAGTGTGGAGTTTGGGCAAGAGCACCTAGGCCACTGGTGAAGCTCATGCTGGAGAGAAAAAGCTAAAGAAAACAAGGAGATGAGCTGCAGGGTACAGGTGAGAGAGAGTTCACAGGAGTGTAAGGTCAGCCTGTGGTGGGCATGGAGAAGAAGTGGTCATTGAGATATATTCAGAGAGGAAATGGATAGGACTTATTTTTTAGCTATGATATTTGAAGGAAAGCAGGGTCAAAGATCGTGGCTTTCCGTGTTGGGCACGTGTGCAACAGGTTGTGGGGAAAAGTTTCATTAAAATTTGTTTTAATTTCGTTCCTTTTAAATTTTGGTCTTTGTGCTTTATAATGCATGTAATATAGTAAGAGCAATACATGTGAATACATATAAACATATGTTTATGGGATTTTTGTGTTCAAAACTTTTTACTGATAATGATACATAATGAAAAAGGTTTAGAGAACAATGCCTTAGTAAGACCTCTATGTTTGGATAAAATCGGTGCTTTTAAGGGAAACATTTTTCCAATTATCATTCTAAAAGCTATGCAACATATTTTAAACAGTTACTCTCCATTCCCTCAAAGGCTTACGGTCTAAAATAGGCATCTCTAACTTCTTACAACGTGGACAGTATGAAGGACAAACAGAGACTTTTCTCCTTTGCCTGCAGCTTGACTCAACTGTTTATTCTATTCCGTTTTTTTTTTAATAGATCTTTATTGGAGTATAATTGCTTCACAATACTGTGTTAGATTCTGTTGTACAACAAAGTGAATCAGTCATATGCATACATATGTCCCCGTATCTCCTCCCACTTGAGCCTCCCTCCCACCCTTCCTATCCCACCCCTCGAGGTGGTCACAGAGCACCGAGCTGATCTCCCTGTACTATGCGGCTGCTTCCCACTAGCTATCTGTTTTACATTCGGTAGTGTATATATGTCGATGCTACTCTCACTTCGCCCCAGCTTTCCCCCTCCCACCCTGTGTCCTCAGGTCCATTCTCTATGTCTATATTCCTGCCCTGCCACTAGGGTCATCAGTACCATTTTTTTTTTAATAGATTCCATATATATGCATTAGCATATGGTATTTGTTTTTCTCTTTCTGACTTACTTCACTCTGTATGACAGACTCTAGGTCCATCCACCTCACTCCAAATAACTCAATTTCATTTCTTTCTATGGCTGAGTAATATTCCATTGTATATATGTTCCACATCTTCTTTATTTATTCATCTGTCAACTCTTTATTAAAAACATCAACCTAAACTAAGGAAACTGGATTTTTGATTATGCTTTTTTCCCTTTTCCTCAATGATTTTAATAGACAAATGAGCTGTGCATTTGGACACAAGCATAAAGAACTGAACCAACACATATACTAAATGAACAAACTATCAATTTATGTGCATATTAGCTAGTGGAGTGGGAGAAAGAGACAAGCCTTAACAGTATGAATAGTGTGAATCTAGAAGGTGGGTTGGATGGTACTGCCAGGACTCAAGTTGGTAAGTTTAAAAGGAAGGGAGGATGTCACTGGGGGAGACTCAGAGGGAGATGGGGCTTTGATGGTCTGCTAAATAGGATTCGGAAGAAGGAGGGAGGGGACTGGCTGAGGCTTGCAGAGGATGAAACCTATAATTTAGATCTAATCTACCCCTTGCCCTCACCTGCACATTTTTCTTTGCTTTCCCTCTTGAAATAGCAATCAACTTCTGATTTATCTCATTTCAAAAGGAGTTGCAGTAGAGGTTGTCCAAGCCACTGGGAATTTCTGGGCTCAGCTCGCTGATAAAAGTAATAACAAAAAATAAATAATATATCAATACAACAGAAAAAAGTGTTAAATAGAACAAAAAAGTGGACGGCACTGCCAGAAAATAAAGAAGCCCTTTCAACTGGGTATTGAGAGAAAGGAAAACATTAGGCCAGATTATTCAAGAAACTTGAAATCTAGTTCAGGATCTTAAAAAAGAGAGTCAGTGAGATAGTCAGTAGTTGACTGAGTACAGTGATGCACGGAAAAAAGCACAAAGGCACTTTGTCTAAATGACTACATATGTGAAAGTCTGAGTAGAAGAACTCATCAAAGTAACAGACCAGAAATATACACGGTGAACCCCCGCTCTACATGCTTTTCCAAGAAAGGATGTGTCAGGGTGTAAGGATTCAGTTGCATTAGCCTTCTTTCAAAAGACAAGCCCTGGACAGAACAGTCTGAGCTACTGTGACATAGAATAAGATTTGCTGAATGGATCCAATGAGAAGAAAATTCAAGTACCTCTTGACCAAATCAACAAACATGAGAATGTCAGAAGTAGATGACCCCGTTTATGTATAAATAGACATTTAAGGTCATACTCATACAAATGAGAACATTATTAGAAAGTTAAGAGAAGAAATGCTAAAATATTAGGAGGTTATTACTTTTCAGAGTGATACATGGTTTCTGGGAGTAAAGGTTTGAAGAACTCAGCAATAGATGCTCAGTACACGGCTTGGTAAATTTTATCTTTCACTCCTCTGCACCTGGGGAAATGAAAAGAAAAAAAGAGGAAAAATCCTGTTTTCGAAGGTCATTAGGCATAAACAGTATTGGGAAAGACGCATTCAACATAGCTCTATATCCTCTGGCAAAGGAGTCAACAGAAGTTAATTTGAGAATTTGGAAATCATACCCATAGGAGACAATCAACATGTTTTCAGACCTTGGACAGGGGGCAAGACAAATGCCCAAGTGCTTCTCTGGTTTATACAGCCTCACTTTAAGCACTGAAGTTGTTGATGCTATCAAAATTCTAGGAACAGCAGAAACATGAGTTTAAAGTTGATGGAATGAACTCTTATTTCCATCACCAACACTGAATTATTTTCATCTAAAGAAATAAACAAATCAACCCAACATCTCTTCTGATGCTTCTAAGGAAAACCTTCAAGATAGTATGTCTTAAGGTAAAGAGATGGTTGGCTCTCCATATCAAAGGCTGCAAGAAGCGTCATTATGAACTCAAAAAGATACATCCTACAAAGGGAGGGTAGGCATTTTGTGACAGTGAGATATTTCATGATTAAATTCATGAACTACCTGATTTTTTTTTTTTTTTTTGCGGTACGCAGGCCTCTCACTGTTGTGGCCTCTCCCGTTGCGGAGCACAGGCTCCGGACGCGCAGGCTCAGCGGCCATGACTCACGGGCCCAGCTGCTCCGCAGCATGTGGGATCTTCCCGGACCAGGGCACGAACCTGCGTCCCCTGCATCGGCAGGCAGACTCTCAACCACTGCGCCACCAGCGAAGCCCGCTACCTGATTTTTTAATAGAAATTGCTCTTACCCCTCCCATGATAGTGACATCAGCCAAGAATTAAATGTCATATTTCCGTGAACACAGACATTGATTTTTAAATTGCTATCTTTATGAGATATGATTAGCACTTCTGTGTAAGCTGAGAGGCACAAACTCAGGTGCAAATTCAAATGGAAAATGCTGTGCCATTAGGGTAAGTGTTGATTCATATCAGATTAGTGATCACAGTGCCACCCGTCCCACCTAATACATAAATACGCAGTGGGCGAATTGTCACCAGGTTCTGGGCAAGACGTGCATCTGAAACACACAGGTGATGGTCGGCATCCATTTCCACATGAACAAGAAATGCTACAGTGCTAGATATCACACTGGTAATAAGCCTCATTCTCTCTGTGACTGAACTACTCCCTTGCTACCAGCAGACAATGTAGAGAAACAGCACTTAGTCTTCGTTTACCATGGTAGCATTTAGAAAGGTTCTCATTTGAGTAAATTGCCTTTTCAGTCTGAATTGTGCCTGGGGGATTGGAAATAGTGAACACAACTTGCTGAAAGCATCTAGTTGATAATCGGGCGGTAGCCAAGACATTAGAAGAATGTGAGCCTGTTGAAGGGCAACAGAACCAACTTGTCACAAAGACTCGGTCCAGTTTCCCCGCCAACAGGGAACAAGAAGGGACCACCTATTCATTCATTTTTTCACTTACTCTAAGTATAGTGCTTAAGCATATGGCTGTACAGCTAAGCTATCTAGTTTTGTATCAGGGCACCTTTAGGAATCAGGGAAAATTATTTATTCTATCTGTGTCTCAGTTTTCTCAACTGTAAAATAGAAATAAAAAATATATCCCTGAAAGAGTTATCGTTAAACTAGTGAACACATGTCAGGCTCTTCAAGCATAGTGTTAGCTGTGTTAGCTGCTACTATTCATCAACAAATATTTGTTGTGTACCAGTTAATATATTCCCTGTGAGTCACAGAGAAAATACAATCTCTCCGAGTCACAGTGGATCTAATTTTAGTCGTGATCTCCATACCTTCTTTCATTTAAGCTTCTTAATATTTTAGGTAAAATTTCAAACTGTGTATGAATATATGAATCAGCCTATCTTCGTATTAACACTATATCCGATAATAAATTGGGAGGGAGAGAGAAGTGAAGATGGAATCTTATAGTCAAATGAAAACTCGTCTTAGTATTTCATGTTCTTAAATAATTGTAAAGATTCTTAGTAAGAGTCATATGAGGGGAGAAACAATCCCCCTTATATTGTTCAATACTAATGCTAACTTTGTAGTTAAAGAAATAGGAGTCATGCAAATCATCCTCACTTACATTCCCCCCAGCCCATATATCTTACTTTTGTCCTGTCTTTATCTCTATCTAGTCTTATATCTTTGGCCTTGTGAGTATCTTTGTCACTGCAGTACCAGTGAGGATTCTTTCTGTTGCAAGGGACAGAAATACCAACTCAAGGAAAGAGAATTTACTGACTTAGGTACATGTGAAGGCCAAGGGTTACGTGGTTTGAATGCCGCTCGAATAGCATCGCCAGGACCTGGGCTCTCTGCTTCTGTCGACTCTCTTCTCCTCCACGGGGGTTTCATTCTCAGGCTTCACGTGGTGGCAAAAATAGCTGCCAGTAAATCTAGGCCTACAGCCTCCCGGACTTAACTCTAATAGCGAAGATGGTGTCCCCCTCTCTCAAGAGTATCGGCAAAGTGCCATTGCCGCTCGTTGGTGGCTTGGACCACATGTCCACTCTGAATCAGTCTTGGTGGTCAGAGAAAGCAGTCCTTTGGGTGCTGAGTCTGAGTCTCAGAGTTGCCCCTGCCGGGAGTGAAATGAATCCCACTTGAAGCATAAAGCCTAGGAGAGGGGTAAGGAAGATTTACAGAGAGGAATAATTAGTGTGTCACCATCAGCACAGAGGTGAGTGGGCAGCAGACACAGCACGGGCTCACTCTACCCATCCTGTAGCTCTGATCCGGCCAAATCCATCCCAGAGCCCCAAACGACCCTTTCTGCCAGTTGCATGAAATCCAAAGTCTGTTTGTGGCATTCAAGGCTTTTGGCCATCCTCATTTGTTTCTTACCATGTCTCCTCTTGCACTCCTGGCTACAGTTTATTTTCAGAGTGTCTCCATTCTCTTTTGACTTTTGATTCCCTGTCCCCCATCCATCTGATGGATATTCTTTAGCTTATTGAGAGACCAGCTCACACGCTACCCTACAACAAGCCAGTGAAGTCAGAATTATTGTTATCTTCATTTCATAGAAGAGGATGTGGAAATGCAAAGAGGGTAAGGAACTTGCCTGAGTTCAGGTTCTCGTCAGGCATTCTGGATCCAGAGCCCCTTTAAACTGTACTCTCTCACTAGTGGAAAGTAAGATGGACACCTTCACGAAACTGTATCCCACATCAACATCAGAGATGCGAAACCGTGTATATAGTAGAGGGAAATGTGTTATATTTGGGGTTTTGTTTACCCTGATTTTCTTTACAAGGAGGTGATATTTTTCATGGATAATTTGTTCCTATCTTGGCTACAGTTTGTAAAATGTGACAATCTTGCAGATTAGTGAGAGCTACACATAGACTTTGAAAAGTTAAGACACAGTCAATGTTTTAAAACTTCACCGTTTCACTAATTTCACTTTAAAGGTAAAAGACATTGTATAAACATGTGTTGAATGCTCATTCTCTGCCAAATGTTAGATATCTAAAGGAAAACAAAGCACAGTCCGCAGTCTTAAGTTGCTTGTTGTCTAGTTAAGTAGATATAATTGCAAACAAATTGTTTAGTGTCAGTCTTAGAGTTTGAAGAAAGTAGTTGATTTTAACTTTTTTTGCCTGGGGGGAGGCGGTTCCAACAACAGCCAAGATTGAAAATGCCTTCACTATTGTAGGTGAATGGAAAATTATTAGAGTAATACCTTTAACATTTGGTCATTTTTCCACTCAACAGCTATTTATTTCAGGCACTCTGCTATGCATTGGGTATAAAATGGTGAACAAAGGAGACATGGTCATTCATTGCCTTCATGGCACTTAGAGGAGGAGGACATTACATAAAAACACAGCTGAATTTATAATTGAACATGCTGTGAGAATTACTGTTAAGGAGGAGAGCCGAGGGCAGTGATAGAGAATATCAGAGGGGCCGTAAATATGTGGGAGGCATCAGTTCTCTAGGAATTGCTTTTCAATCTGTGACCTAAAGAAAGGAGCTGGGGGTACAACATTCCACACAAAGGGACATATGGAGAAGGTTGCTGATGCAGTAAAGAACTTGGTGCATTCACGGAAAAGTCAGGATCTGTAGAAAGGGTCCGTGTCAGGTGAGTGGCTGCACGTGAGGCTAGAGGGGAAGAAGAGTTTGAAATATAGGGCCTGTGGCATTGGGAAGAACCATGGATTTTAAAGACAGTGGGAAACGATTGGTAGTTTGAAGCCGGGATACATATTCAGGTTTTACCAAGATGATTCTGTGCGTCATGAGAGAGGTTGCAAGCCTGCCAGTCGCGAAGGAGTTGTCCAGTGGGGGGCTAGGTTGGGGGGCAGAGGTGGAAATGAAGAGAGGTGGACACATTGACAACTATTTGAGAGGTAATATCAAGAATGACGCCTAGGGCTTCCACGGTGTTGCAGCAGTCAAGAATCTGCCTGCCAATGCAGGGGATACGGGTTAGAGCCCTGGTCCGGGAAGATCCCATATGCTGCGGAGCAACTAAGCCCATGCGCCACAACTACTGAGCCTGCGCTCTAGAGCCCGCGAGCCACAACTACTGAGCCTGCGTGCCGCAACTACTGAAGCCTACGCACCTAGAGCCCATGCTCCACAACAAGAGAAGCCACCTTAACGAGAAGCCCGTGCACTGCAACGAAGAGTAGACCCAGTTCACCGCAACTAGAGAAAGCTCGCGCACAGCAACAAAGGCCCAACACAGCCAAAAATAAAATAAATAAATTGATAAAAAGAATGACGTCTAGGTTCTCATCTTTAGTTACCAGAAAGTTCTCGAGATACCATACCTAGAAATCATCATTTAGTCAGATGCCTTAAGAGGTAGGGTGGGTAGTCTGATCCAGGCTAAGGAAATTTCACAACAGATGTTCTCTACTGGATTCCCCTTCTAGTTTTGAATAAAGATCACATGCAAGTATTTCCTGTTGATTCTATGCCTTCTGGAGTAGAATATAATCTTTCCCATACTTCCCTTTCCTGCCTCCATATTGTTTTCCTTACAATTTCAGCCTGAGAACCAGCTGGAGAAACAGATGCTGTCTGTACTGAGAGGTTTCTGTTGGGAGTCTTGACATTTACTGACAGCCCACGCATTAGAATGATCTGCAGTGCTCCCATCTTCAGGTTCCCTCCAGAAAAATCTGTCTTCAGGCTCTCCCCACAAACATTAGTTCTGTCCTCTCGAGTACTCAGTCTTTTATCTCCTGGGTAGTCTCTCTTTGCCTAGGAGGAACACATATGCAAAACCCATATTTTAGCACTATTCTGAACTTGTTTGGAATACATTCTTTGTACAAAGGACTGATAATCTTTTCCCATTTCCCTGGTTCTCATCATAAACATTGTGGATTTATGTTGCTATGTCTGAGAAATTCTAATTTCATTTTAAGGAGATATTTTGATTAAGTCCTCTCGAATAGCATTTACTTCTTTTATAACTTACTCTGGTTTTACAAGAAGACAATATTTCCAAAATTGTGAGGTTCACAAATCTCTCTCATGTACACTGTTAGCTATTGATTATCTCAGTAATACTTAGAGGCAGACATTATTACTACCATTGTTATACAAGACAGTTGAGCCTTAGGGACTAGGGTAACTCTGCAGTGTTCTCTGGCTAGAAGATGATGCCACAGCTCTCATATTCATGACCATATCCCATTTTGTATTTTTCATTTTGATACAGAAACTTATTTACTGTAAGAGGTAAAGAGGTTGTATTTTGAGATATTTTTGCTATATTCTTTTTGGGTATAAAGTTGTTTTGTGTCATGGCCTCCAGAAGTATTTATAGCAAGTGCTCTAATGATTCCCAAACCAGGCATTCAGAGCATTAGAGCCAAACACTTAATGCCTAGAAGGGTTAGTTTTCTTTGCACCAAGAAAATCTCTGTTTGAGGAGCAGCAATCTTGACTCCTCAGGCAAGTTATAAATTTGTTTCTTAAGTTACTAGAAGAAATAGGAAAAGAGTATAGGCTATGTACTCCTGGGAACAAAATTCTGAGTACAAGCTCTGCAGCCAGTGGGTCAAACAGTTTCATTTTTACTTAGCAAAGGCAACATCTCCTATACCAAATGTCATGGCCACCCACATCAACTCAAGGGAGCACACAACCCATTATGATGACCTCTGATTTAGAATGCAGAGCATTGCTCCAGAAAAATCCCATCGACCCTCTTCCAATGGGAATATAAATTCTTTCTCATATTCATGTTTTCAAAAGCATGTTGCATGAAAACAAAGTTTTTGGAAATAAAGCAACATTTTTAGTAGCTCCATACATTTATGTTATTATTTCAATGTTTTTTAAAAAATTATTTTAATGTTACATTTTGAGCAATATAGAAATGCATACATGAGAGCCAAACTCTGAGATGTTAATAGATGAGGCTCTTAGAGATGAAGTAATCTGCCTGGGGAAGATGGCTGAGCTAGAACTTGAGTCTAGGCATTCTGAGCTCCACTTCAGTGGCCAGGAAGGGTTAGAGTCTACAGCAGTGATGGCTATATGTAAATGGAGGCAAAACATGCATTTGCTGCTCAACTACCAAATAAATGGGGAAACCTGGGTGATCTCTTACTTCTTAAGATTTTATGTATAATCCAGTTTGGATTCCCCCTGAAGTGTCCAAGTTGGATTGAGATGAGGTGTTTTTAGATCAGTCAAGGCTGTTTTAGGAAAGTTCACCCTGGGCCAGAGTCCAGCGTAATATTCTTTTTTTTTTTTTAATTGAAGTTTAAAAAAACTTGTGTTAGTTTCAAGGGTATGGCAAAGTGATTCAGTTATATATCTATTCTTTTTCAGATTCTTTTCCATTATAGGTTATTACAATCTATTGAGTATAGTTCCCTGTGCTATACAGTAGGTCCTTGTCTATTTTATATATAGTAGTGTGTATATGTTAATCCTCAAACTCCTAATTTATCTCTCCCCCTCTTCACCCCCGTTATCCCCTTGGGTAACCATAAGTTTGTTTTCTGTGTCTGTGAGCCTATTTCTGTTTTGTTAATAAGTTCATTTGTATCATTTTTTTGTATTCCACGTATAAATGATATCATATGATATTTGTCTTTGTCTGACTTATTTTGTGTAATATGATAATCTCTAGGTCCGTCCATGTTGCTGCCAATGGCATTATCTCATTCTTTTTTATGGCTGAGTAATATTCCATTGTATATATGTACCACATCTTTTTTATCCATTCATCTGTTAGTGGACATTTAGGTTGCTTCCATGTCTTGGCTATTGTGAATAGTGATGCTATGAACATTGGTGTGTGTGTATCTTTTCAAAATAGAGTTTTCTCTGGTACATGCCCAGGAGTGGGATTGCAAGATCCTATGGTAGCTCTACTTTTAGTTTTCTAAGGAACCTCCATGCTGTTCTCCATAGTGGCTGCACCAATTAACACTCCCACCAACAGTGTAGGAGGGTTCCTTTTTCTCTACTCCCTCTCCAGCATTTGTTGTTTGTAGACTTTTTAATGATGGCCATTCTGACTGGTATGAGTTGATACCTCATTGTAGTTTTGATTTGCATTTCTCTAATAATTAGCAATATTGAACATCTTTTCATGTGCCTTTTGGCCATCTCTATGTCTTTTTTGGAGAAATGTCTGTTTAGGTCTTCTGCCCATTTTTTGGTTGGGTTCTTTGGGGCTTTTTTTGATATTAAGCTGTATGAGCTGTTTGTGTATTTTGGAAATCCCATGTCTTAGCATCATTTGCAAATATTTTCTCCCAGTCCATAGGTTGTCTTTTCATTTTGTTTTTGGTTTCCTTTGCTGTGCAAAAACTTTTAAGTTTCATTAGGTCCCATTTGTTTATTTTTGTTTTTATTTCCATTACTCTAAGAGGTGGATCCAAAAAGATATTGCTGTGATTTATGTCAAAGTGTGTTCTGCCTATGTTTTCCTATAGGAGTTTTATAGTATCCGGTTTTACATTTAGGTCTTTAGTCCATTTTGAGTTTATTTTTGTATATGGTGTTAGAGAATGTTCTAATTTCATTCTTTTACATGTAGCTGTCCAGTTTTCCCAGCACCACTTATTTATTTATTTATTTTTTGCGGTACGCAGGCCTTTCACTGTTGTGGCCTCTCCTGTTGTGGAGCACAGGCTCCGGAAGTGCAGGCTCAGCGGCCATGGCTCACGGGCCCAGCCGCTCTGCGGCATGTGGGATCTTCCCGGACCGGGGCACAAACCCGTGTCCCCTGCGTCGGCAGGTGGACCCTCAACCACTGCGCCACCAGGGAAGCCCCCAGCACCACTTATTGAAGAGACTGTCTTTTCTCCATTGCATATTCTTACCTCCTTTGTCATAGATTAATTGACCATAAGTGCATGGGTTTATTTCTGGGTTTTCTATCCTGTTTCATTGATCTGCACATATGTGTTTGTGCCAGTACCATATTGTTTTGATTACTGTAGCCTTGTAGTATAGTCTGAAGTCAGGGAGCATGATTCCTTCAGCTCTATTCTTCTTTCTCAAGGTTGTTTTGGCTATTCGGGGTCTTTTGTGTTTCCATCAAGTTTTATAATTTTTTGTTCTAGTTCTGTGAAAAATGCCATTGGTAATTTGATAGGGATTGCATTGAATCTGTAGATGCAGAGTCAAGTGTAATATTCTAAGGAGGGCTACTGGTTGTTACCTGTTGTGATGGTTAGTTTTTATGTGTCAACTTGGCTGGGTTCAGCTAGCCAGTTATGTAATCAAACACTAATCTAGGTATTTCTGTGAAGGTATTTTGTAGGTTTGGTTAACACCTATCTACCTGTATATCTATCCAGCCATCCATCCTGTTGGTTCTGTTTCTCTGGAAACATTGACGGATAAAGATTTTCCTACTGAAAGTGGTTCTAGAGGAACAGAATATTAAGGATGAGTTTTCTGAAATGGTTATGCAGTTTATGGAATTGCTTCCTTAATTTAATGAGATTCAAAGACACTACTGACTCTATTTCCAGTGGTAAACCGGGCACCAATGGTCCAAGGTGTAATATGGCAATAGAGATACACAAAATATCACTATGAGATACTCCTAGTCAAAAACTCATAAAAGGCAGGGTTCTGCATGCCTGCTGATTCTCCTCAGGATCCATCCCCACCACCCCTCTCTGCTTTTAGATGTATAATTTGATTCATGTCCCAGCAGGCCCCAAAGGGTGAGGTGCAAAGTGTGGCCCACGAGGAGGTGTTCCACACTCCAAAAGAATTGCGTGGGTTTCCAATTTATACAGACAGAAATCTGGGAACTATGTGTGGGAATGAATATTAAGGGTGTGGGATGGTGGTGAAAGGAACATAAAGTTGTTGGTGAAAGGATGTAATTAGTGGATATGGGCTCACTAGGCAGAGATTCTGGATTTAATGTTGCAACTTGAGGAGTTAGAAAGGGCTCTAACAGTTTGGCTGGTTGGTCGGCCAAAACATGCACCAAAAGGTGGCCCATGGCAAGTGAAGTTGAAATGCTGACCTGCCTTGGTTTACTGTCGAGGAAGAGACGCAGAGGCTTTGGGAGATTGGAATGTTGGAGTGGCCTTATCATTTAAGCCTGCTCACTCACCCTGGGAGGGTCTAGAAGGACTCCCTTTCACCATGACTGAGAAATAAATTTGTGAGGGGAGCCCCAAGCATCCTTGAAAGTGCTGTGTGATCACTCTTTTCTGTAGGTCCGAAATCATAGTGGAAACTGCTGCACCTGAATTGGGGAACCTAAATGCAGTGGGTATAATGGGATTTCTGGGTGGCAGGGGCCAAGCAGCAACACTCAGTCGCCAAAGGCAAAGGGGGTGTGGTTTTCACAGTGGACAGCAGAGTCAAAGCAGCCATCAGAATGTCTGACTCAGAGAGACCTATGGCATTGACTCATTGATCATGGGGTGCCTAGAAGCGAAATAGATGGCAAGCCCACTGAATATTTACTTGATCTGTATAAGTGGAAAGAGTGCTTGGTCAAGTGAACAAAAGTCTAGCTTGAATCATAAAAACAGAGAGTAGGGGCCCTCAGTTAATTCCCAGGCTTGAGCCAGGTTACAGACCCAGAACCCTCTGAATGAAGTGCAGAAGGCCAGGTCTCCTTTAGGAAGGACCTCAGTATATTGCCCAAATTTATACTTTCAGTCTTTCTTCCAACCTTACCCAAAGGGACCTACATGTTTTCACCAGAGTGACTGTGCACTGGGGAAAAGGATATAATCAGACCTTTTAGGTGTTACTGGACACTAGCTCTGAACTGATACTAACTCCCGGAGATGCAAAATGTTATTCTGTCACCAGTCAGAGTTGGGCCTTATGGAAGTCACATGCTCAGTGGAGTTTAAGGTCAGGTCCATCTCTCAGTAGATCCAGTGGGTCCCAGAGTCCATCCTGTAGTTATTTCCCCAATGCTGGAATGCATAAGTGGAATAGACATACTCAGCAATTGGAAGAATCTCCACTGGCTCCTTGACCTGTGGGATGAGGTCTATTATTGTGGGAAAGGCCAAGTATAAGCCATTAGAACTGCTTCATTTTAGGAAAATAGTAAACCAAAAGCAATAGCACATTCCTGGAGGGACTGCAGAGGTTAGTACCATCATCATGGACTTGAAGGATGCAGGGTGGTAATTCCCACCCTATCTCCATTCAGTTTGCTTATTGTCCTGTGCAGAAGACACATGAATCTTGGAGAATGACAGTGAATTATTATAAGCTTAGCCAAGTGGTGACTCCATTTGTAGCTACAGTTCTAGATATGGTTTCATTGCTTGAACAAATTAACATATCCCCTGGCACCTGGTATGCAGCTATTGGTCTGGCAAATGCTTTTTGCTCCATACAGGTTAGTAAAGACCACCAGAAGCAGTATGCTTTCAGCTGGCAAGGCCAGCAATACACTTTCCTACCTCAGGAGTATGTGAGCTCTCTAGCCTTATGTCATCATTCAGTTCACAGAGATCTTAATCACCTTCCTCTTCCATAAGATATCACATTGGTCAATTACATTGATGACATTATGCTGATTGGACTTAGCGAGCAAGAAGTAGCAACTATTCTAGAAATTGATAACATATTTGTGTGTCAGAGGTTGAGAAGTAAATTTGATAAAAATTCAGGGGTCTTCTACCTTAGTGAAATTTCTAGTGGTCCTGTGGTGTGGGGCTTGCTGAGATATCTCTTCTAGGGTGAGATAATTGTTACATCTTATCCCTCCTCCAACCCAGAAAGTAGCACAATGCCTAGTAGGCCTTTTTGGATGTGAGAGGCAGCATATTCCTCATTTGGAAGTGCTACTCTGACCCATTAACCAAGTGGCCTGAAAAACTGCTAGCTTTGAGTTGGGCCCAGAATAAGAGAAGGCTCTGCAACAGGTCCAGGCTGTCATGCAAGGTTCTCTGCCTCCTGGACCAGCAGATCCAATCAATGGTGCTTGAAGTGGCAGGGCCAGATAGGGATGCTGTTTGGAGCCTTTGCAGACCCCTGTTGGTGAATTACACCATAGGCCCTTCGGATTTTGGAGCAAAGTCTGTCATCCTCTGTGGATAACTACTGTCTTTTTAAGAAACAACTTTTGGCATACAACTGGGCCTTAGCAGAGGCTGGATGCTAATCCATGGGCCACCAAGTTACCATGTGACTTGAGCTGCCCATAATGAACTGGGTAATATCTGACCCACCAAGCCATAAAGTTAGTCATGCATCAAATGGGAGTGGTAAATATAAGATTGGGCTTGAGCAGGTCCTGACGGCACAAGTAAGTTACATGAGGATGTGGCCCAAATGTCTGTGGTCCCCATTCCTGTTACAGTATCTTCTCATCCCCATCCTATACCTATGGTCTTATGTCGAGTTCCCTATGATCAGCGACTGAGGAAGAGAAAACTCGGGTCTAATTTACAGATAGTTCTGTACAATATACAAGTACCACCCCAAAGTGGACAGCTACAGCACTGCAGCCCCTCTCTGGGACATCCCTGAAGGATAGCGGTAAAGGCAAATATTCCTAGTGGGTGGAACTTCAAGAAGTACAGCTGCTTGTTTATTTTGCTTGGGGGAGAAATGGTAAAGGTGTGAGTATATTATCAGTTCATGGACTGTGGCTAATCATTTGGCTGGATGTTCAGGGACTTGGAAGGAACATGATTGGAAAATTGGTGACAAGGAGGTCTGGGGAGAAGATACGTATGTAGACCTCTCTGAATGGGTGAAGAATGTGAAGATATTTGTGTCCCATGCGAATGCTCACCAAGGGGTGACCTCAGCAGAGGAGGGTTTTAATAATCAAGTGGATAAGATAACCTGTTTTGTGGATACCCGTCAGCCTCTTTTCCCAGCCACCCCTGTCATCACCCACTGGGCTGACGAACAAAGTGGTCATGGTGGCAGGGATGAAGGTTTTGCATGGGCTTAGCAAGATAAGCTTCCACTCACCAAGGCTGACCTGGCTGCTGCCACTGCTGAGTGCCCAATCTGCCAGAAGCAGGGACCAACACTGAGATCTCAATATGGCACTGCTCCCCAGGGTTATTGGCCAGCTACCTGGAGGCATGTTGTTATAATGGACTGTTTCCATCATGGAAGGGACAGCACTTTGTTCTTACTGGAATAAACACTTGTTCTGGATACAGATTTGCCTTTCCTGCATGCAGTGCTTCTGCCAAAACTACCATCCATGGACTTAGAGAATGCCTTATCCACCGTTTTGGCATTCTACATATCATTGCTTCGAATCAAAGAAATCACTTCACAGCAAATAAGATGCAGCAATGGGCCCATATTCATGAAATTCACGGATCTTACCATGTTCCCCATCATCCTGAGGCACCTGGCTTGATAGCATGGTGGAATGGCCTTTTAAAGACTCAACTACAATACTAGCTACTTGATAATACCTTGCAAGGCTGGGCCAGTGTTCTCCGGCTTCATTTGTTTTAAATCAGAATCCAGTATATGGTGCTGTTTCTCCCACAGCCAGGATGCATGAGTCCCAGGAACTAAGGGGTAGAAACGGGAATGGCACCACTGACTATTATTCCTAGTGCCCCACTAGCAAAATTTTTGCTTCCTGTCATTGTGACCTTATGCTGTGTTGGCCTAGAGGTCGTAGCTCCAAAGGGAGGAATGCTTCCACCAGGAAACAGAACAGTGATTCCATTGAAGTCAAAGTTAAGACTGCCACTGTCCTCTTTGGGTTCCTTATGCCTCTGAGTCAACAGGCAAAGAAGTACATCTGTTAATATACTGGCTGAGGGATTGATCCTGATTACTAAGGGGAAATTGGGATGCTGTTCCACAGTGGAGGTAAAGAAGAATATGTCTGGAATACAGGAAATCCCTTAGGGCATATCTTATTACTACCATCCCCTGTGATTAAAGTCAAAGGAAAACTACAACTCAATTCAAGCAGCCTGCCCTACAGATTTTGGACTTGTCAACCCCAATACCATGTGACCTAAAATAAATGTGTCTATCTGTCTATGTATCATCTTTGTATTATATTTATATATTTTATATACTGTATATAAATATTTATATTTATATATAAATCTACCTCTCTACACACACATACTCATGCGCACTGCACATTCAATTGGTACTTTTTCTTTGGAGGACTCTGATATACCTGTAAATTACAAATCCAGAATTAATAGCCCTTCCCCTTTTATTTTATTCCATTTTAATTACAAAGGAATGCATGCTTATTCTAACCAGTCCAGCAGTTACTGAATTGTAGAAGTAAAATGTTAGTTCTCTTCACACCTCCTCCTTTGTTGTGTATGCTTCCGTATCTCTGTGCACTAAATACACACATGTATGCAAATGCACACTCATATTCACATGTCTAGAATATATTTTATTTTTTAAAGGTGGTTACATTCTACTCTCTAACTTTTTTTTTTTAACTAAGTAGTACATTATATAACTACCTCTAGGTAAATACTCATAGAGCCAATTTTAAAATTGTTACATACTTGTCACTAAATTTACCATAACTTCATCAAGCATTTCTCTGTTGATGGCCTTTTGGATTGTTTTAGTGATTTTTGCCCCTTCACATAATGCTGCATTAAATTTGTACTTTCAGGTTTACAAACCCTTGTTTTTATTTTTGTATAGTCTCAAAGTTCAGATTTCTAGGCTCAAGGGTATGCACATTCTAAATTTTAATGTATATTTATGGATTACTTTTAAAAAAGTAATTCATTGTTCTTCCAGCAAAGTGTGTAGCTCCCTATCCTTACCACCACTGTATGTTAGTTTTTGATGTTGTGAATAAAAAATAAGACCCATTTATATTATATTTTTAATTTCCTTGCAACTGAAATGATCAACCATATTTTCATGTGGTTGAGAGCTGGTTGACATTTCTTTTTCTATCACTTCTTCATTTCTTGTGCCCATTTTTTTATGGCATTACTTTCCTTTTTTAAAAAAACATCTGTAAGAGTCTTTCATCTTTGCTGAACATGGCCTTTCAATCTATGTAATGTGTCCACATGTGCGGAGTCAGGTCACTGTTTACATAGGTCATTGCAGTTTAATTGCACTGACACTATCCTCCCACCCCCAGTGAGAAACAAGAGGACCTGCAGGAAGGGGATGATGTGAACCTCGAAATTTCTGTCCATGGCACAGCAACTAAAGAAATTCTAAAGAAAAATAATCCTGTCAGCTTCCTCAAACTAGAAATGTATTTAAACTGCAATATAGATCGAACGTCCAGCTTGTAGAATTGTAGAATTTTCCAATTTGGTGTTGCTCCAGGTTAAAAAACGTACCAGCTGAAGAATGTGAATTGGAATCATTTGCCATCCGTTCCTAATATAATGACTGATTTTCCACTCTGGATACAGTGAGCTGCAGGCACTGGGTTTGAACTGAGTCCAAGTGGAAGGTGGCCAGACATATTAAATTTAAGGCCTCTATTGCACAGCTCCCTATAGAAATTGTGCAAATAATGTAGCCGAAGTGCTTTCTGCATGCTGTGTAACCCAACTCTGTTGGCAACCTGATTAATTCCTTGCCCTTTCCTGTAGTAGGCACAGTTAGGAAATATACTAAAAGGTGACAGAAACCATAATAGAATCTGTCAGGTATTACATTCAAGATGTTATCTTCTTCATTTTCAGTTTAGAAAAAATTTTTCCAAAAAAGTCCTCATGAAGCTAGTATATAATAATCACCCCTCGGTGCTATTTTTCTTTTGTTAATAAACTAATATCAGAACGTATAAGTCCAAGCCTGGAGCCAATAGTTATTTTACATTTATGTTGATTCTACGAGAACTAAATATAAATATACACCCAGGCTTATTACACACTGGCCTGATTCATGCAAAGTAGCACTTCAGGTTGGACCACGATATCAACGCATATCTCTCCGTTTTATGTACACACTTCCAATATTGAACTTTGGTGTACCCTAACCCCACTCTTTGTGCCTTTTCTCAGAAAGAGGCTGTGAGACAAGGATAACTTTCGAGCCTAAATAATAAGATATATCTAATCTAAGATTTGTAGTAATTCTAGTTTTAGTCTTTACCAAGATGGAGGTGTTGATGTTGTCAGGGTTCCAGTGAGACAGTGATGCCAAGAATGACATACCAGGTTCTACCCAAGTCATCTAAAACTAGGGCTTGTTGAAAAGAACTGATGTGTTAAGTAGACACTATTTTTTTTTTCCCAAATGGAAATGTGTTAGAGGTGACTTCTGTGCTCTTGTTTTTTACTTGTAAGTTCTCTTTTAATTGCACGCTAGGAACTGAGGGATAGGTCAGTATTTGGCAAATGAATTCTAACATATGACTTGGAAGTCAAACTGGCAAAAAGAGGGGTGTGGTGACTTGTTGCATTACTGATGAGGGGTAATGAGCGCCTGAGAAACTCCAGCAAGGATTGTATTACAAATGCTGGCAGAGCTCAGCATGGCCTTGGAAGCTGAAGAAATGAGTCAGTGACTTTATGAGGCAACCCAGAGAGTGAATTGTGCTTTTGTTTTCTAGATTTTGATTTCTGTATGTTTCCTTAGAGCAGGTACCTTGGTTGAAATGGGACTGAACAAACTCAGCTCCAGGAATTAGTAACCAATTTGCTTTTAAGTGTCATATTTCATGTTACACTTAACAGATATCACATGTTTTTAGTTGGTCTTTTC
Organism: Delphinapterus leucas; assembly: GCF_059928025.1. Classification (NCBI taxonomy): domain Eukaryota; kingdom Metazoa; phylum Chordata; class Mammalia; order Artiodactyla; family Monodontidae; genus Delphinapterus; species Delphinapterus leucas. Next base: position 103,907,742 of record NC_143131.1, on the reverse strand, counting down.
TGTATATTGACTTTGGCTTATGGGGGAGAAGGAACTCAAATAATAAAGCACTGCGATGTTTAGAGATTGTATCCATAAATCATGCTTAGCTATAACATCACTGTATGTTTGGGATATAATTATGTAGCATGCCATAAAATATGTGTGTGTGTATGTGTGGTATGTGTGTGTGATTCATGTCTGAAAAAGCTCTTTTTGGGCAGCCATCTAGTTGTGGCCTGCTGACCTAAGGAAAAACATCTGGCAATTAAATGGAAAAAATTGTAGGGTTAATTGATATGGGAAGACTAATAGGATTCTGGCTGTGCTTGGGATCAGAATGTGACCTCTGAGATACCATGAATTGGAAACTGGAAAACACTGAAAACTGAATTAGAACTCACATTTGAAAAAATATTTGAAGCAGCACCATATGCCAGAGTTAATCAGTGTCAAAATGTATTACTTCACGTCTTACTCTTGTAAGTAAGAAGTAAAGGAATGAAAATAAGTTTGTCCTTTTGTTATGGACTGAATTGTGTCCCCACCCCCTGAAATTCATATGTTGAAGCCCTAACCCCCAGTGTGACTGTATTTGAAGGTAGGGCTTTTAAGGAGGTAATTAAGGTTAAATGAGGTCATAAGGGTGGGGCCCTAACCCAGTGCTTCCTTATTTATAAGAAAAGGAAGAGGTGCTTGGGATGCAGCCTCCTGAACTATGAGAAAACAAATTTCTGTCATTTAAGCCACCCAGTCTGTTGTATTTTGTCATGACAGCCCTAGCCGACTAATATACCTTTTGTCTAGTTGCCTGAAAATAGGGTCTAAGGCACTATGGATACTTCAATCAAATATACTGAAGTATCTGTGGTGCCAGAAACAGTTATCTGGTATTTGTATGGGTTTTCTGGGGGCAGACGCAACTCCAGTGGCAGGCTGGAAATTTTTCTGATGGTGTCAGAAGTGGCCATAAGGTTGTCAGGGTAAGTGGGGTGGACATCTGTTGCTGCCTGCCCACATTGTTTTCTCTTCCCCTCTAACATTACCATCGCTTTCCTATGAGGAATGACCCCACCCCATGGCTACAAGTGGGGCAGGTGACTCAGCCCTAGACGAGAGTACAGTAGCCCCTTGAAAGATTGTGCAGGAGTGGATGTGTGACCGTCACAGCCATTCGGCATCAGCCCACACGCTCTTACTGGAACTCCTGGAGAAGAGACCCATTCTTTCTGCCAAATTTACTAAGACGATAGTATGTAAGCCTAGCAATCTTAGCCAAGCAACTTTGAGCCATCCCTGGGCCCAAACTTGGACTTTCCCATTTCTAGAACCAATAAATCAGTTCATTTTTTGCATAAGCCTGTTGAAATTGGCTTTCCAGTTCTTACAGCCAGAAGAGACATTTTGGCTATCATTGTGGCTGAAGGTTAAAAAAGAGATTTAAAACTCTGATTCAAACACCCTCACCCTTCTCCCAACTCATCCAAACTTCTCTTAAGCTTCTGTTATCCTGAGCTGAGATTCCATATTCTCTGTGGACAGCCTCCTCCTCTTGTCTCTCGCCTCCTGGTACAATTCTTAGGTGCCCAGCATATGCTTACCTCGCCCTGTTATTTTTGTGTGTGTGCAAGTTTTGAAACCCACAACCTAGAGTGTTGGAAGATGAGTAGCCTGGAAAATTACCAGCGAGACTGTTGTCTGCAGTTTATTGGGCAGGTTGGTTGAGGAAATGGAAAGAGAAGGCTGTCACTGGATGGAAGAGGGTATCCTCAGGGCCTGCATGAGCTACACAGCAGTGGAAACAAAGACATTGTAGCCGATATCTGCAAGCTCTGCAGGAAATAACAGGGGAGGTGGTGATGGAGCACAGGTAGTCAATTACCTGGATATTGGGTAGGGGACAGCAGGAATTAAAGGGCTACTTTTGAGGAATAGATTTGTTTCTGGTTTCCTAATTGTAGTGGGTTGAATAGTGTCCCCGACTCCAAATTCATGTCCATCTGGAACTTGGAATGTGATCTTATTTGGAAATAATATCTTTTAGGTGTAATTAGTTAAGGATGTGAACATGAAATCATTCTGGATTTAGGTGGGCTCTAAATCCAATGACTGGTGTCCTTGTGAGAGAGGAGAGGACACAGAAACAACCTAGGGAAGAGGGTCATGTGAAGAGAGAGGCAGAGATTGGGGTTATGCTTGGCCACTAGCCAAGAACACCAGGAGCCATCAGGAGTTAGTAAAGGCAGGGAAGGATTCCCTCCTACAGCCTGTGGAGGGAGCGTGGCCCTGCCCACACCTTGATTTTAGACTTCTGGCCTCCAGCACTTTGAGAAAATGAATTCGTTTTTTTTTTTTTTTAAGTGAAGTGTAGGGCTTCCCTGGTGGCGCAGTGGTTAAGAATCCGCCTGCCAATGCAGGGGACACGGGTTCGAGCCCTGGTCCGGGAAGATCCCACATGCTGTGGAGCAACTAAACCCATGCGCCGCAACTACTGAGCCTGCGCTCTAGAGCCTGTGAGCCACAACTACTGAACCCACGTGCCACAGCTACTGAAGCCTGCACGCCTAGAGCCCATGCACTGCAGCAAAGACCCAATGCAACCAAAAATAAATAAGTAAAAATAAATTAAAAATAAAAATTACAGTGAAGTATAGTTGATTTACAATATTGTGTTTCAGGTATACAGCACAGTGAGTGGAAATACATACGTACATATATATTTATATGTATACGTGTCTATCCTTTTTAAAATTCTTTTTCATTATAGTTTATTACAAGGTATTGGATATAATTCCTTGTGCTATGCAGTAAATCCTTGTTGTTTATCTCTTTTATATTTGGTAGTATGCATCTGTTAATCCCATACTCCCAATTTATTGCCCCCTCTTCCCTTTTGATAACTGTAAGTTTGTTTTCTATGTCTGTGAGTCTGTTTCTGTTTTATAAATAAGTTCATTTGTATTCTTTGTTAGACTCTACATATAAGGGATATCATATATTTGTCTGTCTGTCTCTGACTTACTTTACTTAGTATGATGATCACTAAGTCCATAAATGGCATTAGTTCATTCTTTTTTATGGCTGAGTAATATTCCATTGTGTGTGTGTGTGTGTGTGTGTGTGTGTGTGTGTGTGTGTGTATCTATCTATATATATCACATCTCCTTTATCCATTCATCTGTCGATGGACATTTAGGTTGCTTCCATGCCTTGGCTATTGTAAATCGTGCTGCTATGAACATTGAGATGCATGTAACTTTTCGATTTAGAGCTTTTGTCTTTTCCGAATATATGCCCAGGAGTGGGATTGCTGAATCATATGATAACTCTATTTTTAGTTCTTTAAGGACCTCCATACTGTAGAGGATAAATTCTTACTGTTTTTAGACAGCAAATTTTAGGCAGTTTATTATAGCACCCATAGGAAAATAGTACACTAGAGAACCTGTAAAGATGGGAAAGTGGGAAGAAGGTTGAAAACTCTAAGTGATGACATTGAAAGTGGGGAGTGCACATCAAACTTCATTAGCATTGAGATCACAAAGAACAGCGCTATTCCGCATGTAAATTCCACCTTGTGCCTTTAATCCTAATTAATCAGGTGCTGACAAGCCTTGTATGTTATCTGCTGGCCATTCCTTGTCAGGAAAAGCAGAGATTTGCTGAGCTTTTTGCACTTTTCTCAGAAGCGGAAGGGATTGAAAAATAGGGAACATGATGATTTTCCTATGGGTACTCTGCAGTGTGCTCTGGCACCCTGACAAGTTGGCCATCTGCTTCATAGAGGTAGTCCAGCTCCATCAGAGAGACAATATAATTTCTGTCACTTCTTAGAAAAGCATCCTTGTAGCACCACAGTCCTTTAGTGGGTTCATTGTATAGCAGCATAAATGTTCTCCGCTCCGGTCACCACCCATCCCGGTTTGCCTCGGACAGTCCCAGTTTACGGGTGTTGTCCCAGCCTAATTAATTATAGCCCTCCCCCTTGCACTTTGAGAAGTGCCCCTGTTTGGTTGATAAACGATAGAGCAGCCTCAGTTATGACACAGTCCCTCATTTAAAAAAAAAAAAGTCTCTAAAACTTTGCAAATTGATTTACTTTTCTTTTCTTGCCAGCCCCTCCAGATTACTTAGTTACAGGGTTTTGGAAGCAGAGATGAAATTTTTGAGGGACTTTTGCTGAGGAATGAGAAAAGGGAAGCTTGTAATTTGATTTGTTTCCTAAAGAAGCAGTTGCCTCCGGCTACCTCCCCCTCCTCCCCACCCAAGGTTCCTCCCCTACCTGCTTTTTTGCTTTGGCCAGCACAGCCTTGCCTGTATCCAGTGAAAGGAATTTGGCGACTTCAGCAGTGTGACCAGCTGCACACAGCCGTGTCTGCAGAGCAGGTGGAAGCTGGCGTTTTGCCCACGCCTGGCCAGACAGCTTCATAAATCCTGCCCTTACCGCGGCCCCGAATTACTTTCCATGACACAAAGCCAAGCTGTGTTATTCACCTAATGCCCCGATTTACAGTTCCCAAGACAAAAGAACATACAGATAGAGTTTCAGGGCTCTGTTTGCCTTCACGTTAATCGAAAGGTTAGTTTCAGGTCATGCTCAAGAAACCTGACAAATGCTGGTGAATAAACCTAAAAATAAATTAAGTGCAAGTGGGAAACTTAAGCATTCCTTGTTCTTGTGCCAGAAGAAAACTCAGCCCAATTTACATTCTTTTAATATCTGAAACAAGCAGCTGTTCTCTTATTTGTGGCATACTGGGGAGTTATTATGCTCCCTTTCAGCTCGTGTGCATATGCATGCGTGTGCTTATATATAAGGTGCACACACACACACACACATACATACACACACGTTTGCACAGTCCCCATTTAGGCATTTGTTCTTGTGTCTTCAAGGACCTGAGTTAATGGAAGATTTAACTAGTACATGGAGAAAAGTGCTCATCTGGAGGAATGCTCTGGTGGCCAGGAATGCCACCCTATGTCCTGCCAGGCCCAGGAATACTAGGACTTCAAGTCAGAAGTCTCCCTCCAAGTACCTGCATAACTAGTGATATATCATATCCTTGAGTGTGAAGGGCAAGCAGTTCATTCATGCAGAGGCTTAGGACTGCAAAACAACAGCGTGCTGGAGGCAGTTCACGTCTTCAGTGAATGCCTGGCTTGCAAATTAGTTTCTTTGTTTGCTTTTGTTTCTAAATGTATTTGTGTTTCCAGCCCACCATTTTGACTCGCCTGTGTCTGCCCTGAGTCTCTCACCATCTCCCAGCTTCTTCCAAACCTGTTCTTGGGAAGCAGTCAGGTGATAAGATAAATGAGAAATATGATGATATAATTCACAATATAGCCTGAATCAATGCTTTCTCTTAACAGGGCTAATGCTTTTTATAAAAGTAAATAAATGGAGGCCTGGAAATGAGTGGGTCTCTCAAAATAGCTCTCACTGGCGAAGAGCACCACCAGTTGAAAATGGCTCTACAGAAGCCTCAGGATGCCAGCAGCCTATGGCCAAGGTGTCCATCCTGACAGGCTGCTAGGACAGCACTTAATTCCCCAGGACTGGGTAAAAGGTGTTTCTTAAAAAAAAAAAAAAAAAAAAAGTAGACAACAAGTCTACCTTCCCACTTCAGAAAGCTACAACCAACCTTGAGATTTATTCTACTGCTGTGGTTTTTTTTAGGTATAAACTTTCACCGGGATGTAAATTTCTCCTCCCATTCTCCCTTCCTACCTACCCCAGCCTAATTTTTCTATTCATGGGATTGGGCTAGAAATCTCACAGAGGGACGTAAGACATTTTTAGAGAATTAACACATTGATCACATCCAAATTTCACAGTGGGTTTGTAGATGCCAGCTACCTCTGTTACCAAAATAGAACAAGCCCAGAGTTTTTTTCTAAAGGTCAAGTCAGATAAAACCCACCACCCTCCAGCCTCTGAATGCAAAGAGGAAGTGTGGCAGATGAACGTGTTCAGTGACTGCTGTCACCAACTTGCCGTATGGTTCGTGGATAGTAGCACTTGGACAGTTGGGGTAAAAGGAGCTTGTTGAGTGAATGTCTTAGGGCAGGGCCATGGACCAGTCCACGACCTGTTAGGAACCGGGCTGCACAGCAGGAGGTGAACAGCGGTGGGCCAGCGAATGAAGCTTCATCTACCGCTCCCCATCGTTCACATTACCGTGGAACCACCCCCCGCCCTGTCCATGGAAAAATTGTCTTCCACAAAACCGGTCCCTGGTGCCAAAAATGTTGGGGACTGCTGTCTTAGGGGACAGACCCATTCTGTGGCACCATTAGCAGCCACATTTGTTCTACCCCCGTCCTCTAGGCTCTCACTCATCCCACATGTGCTGCTAGGATCCTACTGCAAGTTCTTTGTGTCTCCCCCAACAGCTTCCCTTCATTCACAAACACTGCAGGCCAGGAGAGTGGGGATTTCATTGCCCTGGGAGCAGCCCTCGGCCACTGACACGTGGGAATTGGAGGATAAGTGCCCCAGTGGGGATAACCCAGATATGTTTTACAGAAGCTCCCACCAGTTCCCTGCGGGATTGCATCCCCATTGCCCACAACGACAGCTCCCTCAATAGTGCATTCTTTTTTTTTTTTTTTTGTGGTACGCGGGCCTCTCACTGTTGTGGCCTCTCCCGTTGCGGGAGCACAGGCTCCGGACACGCAGGCTCAGTGGCCACGGCTCACGGGCCTAGCCACTCTGTGGCATGTGGGATCTTCCTGGACCGGGGCACGAACCCGTGTCCCCTGTATCGGCAGGCAGACACTCAACCACTGCGCCACCAGGGAAGCCCAATAGTGCATTCTTGAATGGCTTCTTGCCTTCCTGCCTCATTTCCCCTCCCCACTTCACGTGCTTCCTAGATCCTCTCACAAATAAGGTTCTTGTATTCAGACCCTTGTCTGGGGTCAGCTTCTAGAGGATCCAACCAAAGAAAGCCCAATATGAGGATATTTATGAAAAGGCAGGGTGAGACCATGGCAGTTATGCGACTTGTTTCTGAAGAATGGTCCCCAAAGGGTATTTGGAAACTGCATAGAGGATGTGGCCCAGGAGTGATTGAGTAGATGCATGGGGGTTATAGAATATTAACTTCCAGATCCAAATGTACCTGTAAAAAGGGTGACGTGTATGCGTGTGTGTGTGTTTGCGCACTCATATGCAAGCATTGGGGGGGAGGTGGATTGTGGGGAGAAATTAGGTAAGGATTTCTAGTCTTTCATTATTAGGATTATGACTGGGAAGACAAAGCATCGCTTTGAGATTTGTCTGTGTGTTTGAAAAGGCGGTTGAATGTTATTAATGTATTCCAGGAAGTACCGAACACCACTTGAAGCTTTTATCAGCTTTTCTTTGCTCTAATTTCTAAAGCAAAAATGCCTTCCCTCGAAATACTCTATTAAAGGAACATATGAAATTAATGAAACATATCATTACTTTTACAATGGCCAAATTGTAGATTTGTCACAGTACAGAGACAGAAACTCATTAAGTCATTGTGCTTCTGCTTCACATTCTATAGTGTATTAAAAGAAAAGGAATTTTCCTAACCTACCAAACCTTCTTTTTTCCTATTGTGTCTGTGAAACTTCTTTTATAGTTTGAGCTGCAAATCATCTGACTTATCTCTCTATGCCTGTAGTATCATTGGAACAGAAATCAAGAATAGCTGTGGCTGAAAATGAGAATCTCAATTTGGGGTTGTGAATTTCAAGGTTTATTTGAAAACTAGGATAGAGTTGACAAGTCTTGCGTCCTTTGAAAACAGATGAGGACAGCAGCATTCTTCTTTATCAACCCATCAGAGCCCTTCCCTCATATCTTTCAGGGGAACTGAATTATTTATCCCATTGGGTTTGGGCATCTTAGCAAACGTCAGCAGAGTTGCAGTGTGAAGCCACACTGATGGTTCAGTTACCCTCTATATTGTGTTGAAAATGCTGCATCTTTTGAGTGGATGCTGTGACTGTAGGAAAGAGTGATATGAGAAATCAAGTGTGAATCATGGTAGTACTGGTGAGTGCTCCTTCGAGCCTCTGTCTCTGCCCTGAACTATAATCGAACTCTTTGAAAGAATATGAAAATCCTCTCAAACCTGTGCACACCACTGCCTCTTCATTGCCTTTTATTTTCAAAATCAGCCTGCATTTTAAAAAGTATTGACAATCAGGCACTTGACAGAAGAAGTGTCTTTGTGACCTTGATCATGGAGCTTTGTCCTTGCCTTATTTCGGAAAGTCATCTAGGAAACGACCTGTTGAGGGAGAAAAGTATGTTTCTTTTGGCCCTATCCCACATTCTCCTGGGTATCCTTCAGTTAATCTTTGTGTCCGTCAGGGTTCGAGAGAGATTGATTTACTGACTGAGAGATTTTAAGAAATTGACTGGCAAGTTCAAAATCTTTATAGGTCAGCTGGAACCTCAGGCAGGATTTCTATGTCAGTCTTGAGGCCGAATTCTTTCTTCTCTGGTTTTTGCTTTAAAGACCTTCCACTGATTGGATGAGGCCCATCCATGCACATTATGGAGGATAATCTGCTTTACTTAAATTCAACTGATTGTAAATATTAATCATATCTACAAAATACCTTCACAGCAACATCTAGACTAGTGTTTGGTTAAGCGCTGGGCACTATAGCCTAGCCAGATTGACATATAAAATTAAATATCATACCTCTCAAAATGAAGTTATTGCCTTCATGCCTCGTGTTGTATTGGAAGAATATGGTGTTTTGAGGGAAGGAGACTAGATTTAAAATCCAGGTCTGCCACTTACTGTATGTCCTTGAGGAAGTATAAAATCTTCTGAGTTTTCTTATTTATAAAATCAGGCATATCAGTTAAGATTCTTTCTCTTGCAAGGTACAGAAAACTCAATCCAGTCAGACTCAAAAAAGAGAGGGGGGATGAATTGGCTCAAGTGACTAAAATTTTGAGGTGTTGGCATGAATTCAGGATTCAGATTGATCCAGAGCCCAAACAATGTCAGGGAGACTCAGGTTCTTGTTTCTTCTCCTTTCTCAGCTCCCTTTGCCCTTAGTTCCATGCTCATAAGGCTCTCCCCTGGTGGTGGCAAGCCATTCCTAGCAGCTTCAGTCTACGGCCTTTCAGGTTAAGGATCAGTTAGAGGGCACGTTTCTGTTCTCCCAAGACATTCTCAACCACTTTCTGTGGCCAGGTCAGGAGGTGCTTAGCAAAGCCAGGCTTGGTCACATGCTGTATTTCCTGCAGCTGAGGATAGAGCCCCATCCAAAGAGATGGACTGACAGTAGGCAGTGGATGGATCCCCAGTCAAATTTTGGAGCTATCCAAAAAGGGGAAATAGATGCTAGGGAGGCAAAAACAAATGTCCATTGCATGATGATGTTATACTTAACCCACAGGGTGGTTATCAGGATTCTCTGTGTTTTTATAAACCCATGAAGCATAGCAGGAATTCCTTGAATGGCTGTTGCTGTTTTTAAAATGCTTCTATTAGTACAAGCTTGGGAGAACTCTGAACTGTACATACTTTGCAGCAGTGTGAAAACAGTGCTTCCGTCTCAGCTGTGACTGTCCCAGGTCCTTCCCTTCCTTATTCACTGTCTTTTTGAGAGGACTGGCCTTAGAAGTTCAGTGTCCCTTCAGTCAGATCAGCTCTGATTGGTGTAAGTTCCTAACGAAGTATTCTTAGGCATTGGAGCACAGGACAGGAATGGACGTGCTATATATGTTAGAAAACATATTCCAGATATATTTTTTTAAATGATGAGCTATTAAGGGATTTGTCTTAGATAGGCTTATCTAAAGATGGCCAACATCATCTTGTTATATTATTTGTGTGTAATCAACTTGTCCTAAAGAGAATGAATGGAACTGAGGGGAAGTGAAATTTTGGCAAATTGAAATGATAGTACAGGATAATTTTTAGTTGAAATTGCAATGAAGGGAGTTCAAAGCAGGGAAAAGGTAAACCATAATGGGAATTCTGAAAGGTTCTGTAATCAACTTACCTTGAACAAAAGAATTAAAATCAATTAATGGAACATATTGGCTCCTGGGGTAAACTTAAATACAACTCCTTCCACTCCAAGCTCTTTATTTCATTCTTTTAGTTCTATCCCCAAACTTTCTCCCTCCTCCTTTTCAACTTCCTTTTCAGCATTTTTCTTTGTACAGCTGTCCCTCAGTATCCATGGGAGACTGAGTCCAGTAACCCCTACGCATACCAAAATCCGTGGATGCTCACGTCACTTATATAAAATGGCAGAGTGCAAGGAATATAATCAGCGCTCCGTATCCATGGGCTTTGTACCCACGGATATGGAGGACCAACTACTGCATTTTCAGTAACACTCTTGGGCTTATCAATGGCATCCCAGTTTGCTTCAGGAGAAAATGTGTGTGTGTCTGTGTGTGTGTGTGTGTTGGTCATGTTGGGAGGGTGATACTAGAGGTGTTGGAATTAGAGATTGTGAAGATGGAAATTACTCAAATAGTAGGATTATTTTGAGTAAATTGGAGTGGGAAGAGATGGTAGGTAAGAATACTTCTAAAAACCAACTGTGGCAATCAAAGCACCTAAAACCCAGCAAAACCTTAGACCTTAACTTTGATTGAGACCAAGAGAGTTAAGTGTTACTGTTAATGTGAAACAGAAAGATCATCCATTTTTTTCCAACAACTGCATCTAGAGGAAAAGAATGAGGAAATCACCTTTAGGAGATAGGGAGGAAGGTGAGGTGACAAAAGACAGTTAATTCCTTGGAAGGGTTTTCTGATAGCCACAGAAATTCTTTGCAAAAATATTTTTGAATACTTTTTCAAATCATTCTATTCTATATTTTTCCAGATTTTTGAAAGTTGAGGACATTTGCTTAGTCACATGTTTTCGTCTGCTGTGCCAACAGACTGGTTCAAAAGTCAAGGATTACTCCTGATTCCTGGGCTGCTGGCGTCAGCCTTCAGTGGGGAGGGGAGGCAAGTGCCCTGAAATACTGACTTGGAAAAACACTAGAGCTTTATGAACAAATATTTAGAAGTAGATCAAATTTCAGTTCTTCCAACTTTGGCAGACTTTCCCATACATGAAACTAAATTAAAATTGAGAGCAAATCGAATGAGGGGAAAAGGAAGAAAAGCTCTTCGAGGAAAGAACTGTAGGAGTACTAGAAGAGTAGTATTTACTTTCTCATCTGCATCTTGAATCAAAAGCACATCGTGATTCATTTAAATAATGATCTCTTCTTAAAGTGTTAGTCTGCTAGCAAGCACTTCCAATATTTTATTTTTTTCTAAGTATCTCAGCAAGGCTTTTTGTCCATCAGTACTGTTACAGGGCACCATTATGAACATGAACCAACTTGGCCTTGGCACCTTTAATTGGAGCAAAGCAGAGAGGTTAGTGTACTGACAGTGATTGAATTTTACCATGATCATAACTGCCATCTAGACAGAAAAGCAGAGTAATGTTTTATTTATATCAACAATGATAATATTTATGGAGTGCTTACTAGGGACTAAGTGCTCTTCATAAATTATTCCAATCAATATTTACATCAGCCATCTGAAGTGAGTATAATTATCCCCACTTTTTTGAATGAAGGAACTGAGACTCCAGTAGATGAAAATGACCTGGCTACCAACAGAATTCCAGCCCAAGTCCTTCCGACTCCAAAGCTCCTATTTTAACCACTCATGCTGTACTCAAGGGTAGACCTTGGCTAATACTTTGCTTTTTAAGCAAATCAACATAGTTATGGACTGATTTGGAGATGGGACAAATAAGTAGCCACTTCACGGTCATCACTCTCTTCTTCATCTATGGAGGGAAAAATGAAAGTGCCTTTTCTAATTCACTTTAATGCATTATTAGTCATTTTATTGAGTGTTTTAGTTGCAGTTTCCCGTAATTGTGCTATAGTGACAATTCCACTTTTTTTTGGGGGGGGGGTTTATAACATCATTATTGGAGTATCATTGATTTACAATGGTGTGTTAGTTTCTGCTTTATAACAAAGTAAGTAAGTTATACATATACATATATTCCTATATCTCTTCCCTCTTGCGTCTCCCTCCCTCCCACCCTCGACAATTCCACTTTTCCGTAATGAAATCTTGGACAGATTTCTTAACTTTCCATTCAGTTTTGGTTTAAGACCTTCTCAGTTGCTATTTAAAACTCAGTCTAGTTCGCTTTATCAGACCAGTCTCAAACTCAGTGTCAAGCTTAACTTCTTTCCCTACTTCTCCCACCCCGACTCACACCCCACCAGTGCCAGCCTTGGTTGTGGATATAGTGGCTTGAATTGGGGATGGGGGTGGAGAGACATGATCTGCTGCTTATACAGTTCCTCCATACTCACTCTAGTAGATCCCCCTTCCCTCCTCCCTTTGGACTCTTATCTTTCTGAGGCCACCTTCTCGTCCACCATCAGTGAGGAGGAGAAGACTGCTTTTGAGGCTGCATCATGTCAGTTATGGAGAGTGCCTCTGGCTTGTTCTAGTTCATTCTGGTTCTGTTTGATCCTGGAGCCCATAGCTGATTTGTAGTCCCACCTGTTTCATGGAACAACATCCTTCTCCCTGCCTCCTCTGTTGCTCAAGAACCATCCTTCCCTCAAAGGGCAGTGAGCTGCCTCCTTTGTCTCTGTCGAAACCAATCAGTATGTCCTGCAGTCCATTTCCTGGCTTCTGTGTCCCTTTGCTTGGTCCAGTAGCTGCATAGATACAACACAGTTCCTGCCCTTTGTCACCTGAAATTCTCTAACACATGGAGCCATAGGAAGTGCTTGGATTCCTTTCTCTGTTCTTCTGAGGCGCTGAAGCCTGGAAGGACACCCTCTTTTTCCAGGCATCTGACGTTATGTTTCTTTCAAACTCCAGTGCACTGAGCTACTCCAGCAGGCCTCACACTGGTAGAAATCCCTGGACCCAATTCTGTGTTCAGTACACATTTCGTGCCTCTCTTTCCCTTCATGGGGCACAGGGGATGGTGATTACTTAAAATGACAACATGCTAGAAATGGAAGTTTCCAAACATCTTCCTCCAGAATGTTGTCATCACACTCTACTCTGGTGGCTGCCCCAGGGTAGGCCTGTGGGTTCTGCAGCTTAGGAATTACTCATTCTGGGGTGGGGGGCAGTCTCCCCTTCTTTCAGCGCCCCTCCTCTATGAGTGACTCTTTGCGACTGCCCCTCCCCCCATGCCAGGTTTCACAGAGGAAAGTGATTGCTTCACAAACATTCAACTCAAAATCCAGCCACACTCCTCCGCTTCCTACATAAACTGGGGTGCAGATGAAGGTGATCACGTTGTAATGAGAAGACACCGGTGTCTCTCTCCGTAAGCCCTGTGGATACATAGCCGGTCATAACTGCTGGGGGCTCACTGGTGTCCCGCTAACTGAGACTGTGGGATAACTAGCATCTTTTCCCCTACCTTATTCCCAATTAAAAGATAATAGAAAAAATCCAATTTGCCATCTTGTTACATGTAGATACACTCTTCATTGTGTACCTCAGTCTCTAAGAGTTTAGAAGATTTCCCAGTAAATTGCTCTCTAAGCCATAGCCTGGTTGTGTTAGTCAGGAAATGCCTACTAGATATTTGCTTACTATAGTACAATTTTAGGAGCCTGTCATTCTTTTTTGTTTTTTTTTTTTTTTTTTTTTTTGCGGTACGCGGGCCTCTCACTGTTGTGGCCTCTCCCGTTGCTGAGCACAGGCTCCGGATGCGCAGGCTCAGCGGCCATGGCTCACGGGCCCAGCCGCTCCGCGGCATGTGGGATCTTCCCGGACCGGGGCACGAACCCGCGTCCCCTGCATCGGCAGGCGGACCCTCAACCACTGCACCACCAGGGAAGCCCAGCCTGTCATTCTTTAAGGAGATAGAAAACCTTTTAGAGAGGTAGTGAGCCATGAGGCGAAATTTGACTGTGTTTTAGTTTATTCTGTGATAATAGGCAATCTAATAAGAGTGACACTAAACAGAAGGGTGCCACGGAGACATCTCTTTACGTTATTCTTCTTTACCCAGAAGACCTTGAAGTGCATTTCTGACTCAAACAGATTTTAGCCATATTCACTAATGCTATTTTCAGAGGATATACGAATAGAGTCTTTAGGCACAGTTAAAGGTGCACCTGTACTTGTTCTCTATTATGCTCAACTCCAGCCTAAGTTGCTGATGACCCAAGAATACATGCTAAAGATTATAGCCCTATGCTCCCAATGGCTTTCTCCTTTGATATTCTGTAGTATCCATAAAAAGCTATATATCTTGAAGTTTATGAGACTTCAAGGGTGGTTTCTACCATACCTTTCAAATATTATCTTCATTAATCAAACCCACTGTTTTAAACTGCCTTGTTTCACTATAGGCCATATGTATGTTTTCCTCTACTCTGTGCTTATTCAGACTCTTGCTTTCCGTTAAGATACAGGCCATATGTTACCACTGTCTCTATATGGTTAATAGAATCTACTTCTTTCACCAGGTTAATGAAATTCAGATGGAAGAGAAAGTACAGAATATTTTTTGGAAAAAGTCTTTGATCCACAGGAGTCACTGTAATTCTTTGTAAAGAAAGATGAACATGTGTACCTGCATGGCATTTTTGTCCTGTTCTTGATTTTTTTAAACAATACTCAATAAAAAATAATGGGGTACAAAACAACTAATCAGAGTTTCTAAAGGCTAGTGGGAAAGAGATAAGAAAATAAACTGGTCAAAAGACAGCAAAGGAAACTAAAAGGAATAGAGAAGAAACATCAAATGAACGATATTACAGTACATATTACAAGAGAACTATTAATTTTTATTTAAATTGGAGTAAAGTTTCACACAGACTGTAAAACATAGGGGCATTAGATAAAGTTGATTTTGGTAGAAAAATTAAAATAAGGGAAAGGAGATTATTGGACTTACATGCTATTAAAAATACAGCTAAAATATTTGGAAATTTGAAAATTTATAAATTTGTTACTACAAAGTAAATAAGCAGAAAAAATCCTGCCAAGTAATAGGTTTTTTTTTTTTTTTTTTTTAATTCACAGAAAATCAGAAATCAGGGAACAAAAAAGATGTTGCTGTTGAAAGCTAAAGAAACAGAAGACAGCAACTCAAATTGTCTGGGGAGGCTTGGACAAGAGTTCAAAGAAGTCTACAAATGTATCAGACACTTGTTTTCGGGAATCCAGGGCTATTTTTGTCTGATGATTCCAATTTTGATTCCAAGAATAATAATATAGTACATTTGTAGAAAATAAATCTGTAACTTAAGAACACAAAGAGATTATTGTCAAGTGATGGACAGCAGTGAGCCAGAATCTCCACAATTTCAACTGGAAACATATAAAGTGCATTAACCTTTGAACAAAAGAAGGAGGAGGAGGAGGAGGAGGCGAAGGAGGAGGAGGGCAAGCTTTTTTTTGGGCAGGCAACTTTCTTAACTCCTAGGGAGTATTTTTTTTAATATCTTTTAATCTTAATCTTATTTGTTTATTATTGGGTGTTGTTAGAAAAAAGCATATTATTTCTATATATCATATAGAAAATCTAGAAATATAGCAAAATACAGTTTTCTCTCACACGTAAAAGAAAAATTCTTTCTAAAATTTCTGCCTCCTGCCTTATTGAATAATACAATTTGCATGTTTTAAAATATGCAGTAGAATTTAATTGGATTATAAACCCCTGCTGTTTGGGGAAAATCAGATAGTTTTCACTTTTATTATTTAAAAAGCTACTATTATGAGCATCTTTTACTGAGATTTTTGTACTCTTCTTTGACTATTTCTCAAAGTTGAATCACTCAAAGATAAGACCATTCAGATTTCTTTAAAACTCTTCCTTTAGTTAACCCACAATTTGCAAAAATCTTAATTTGGGGTCTGATTTAGAAAAGTTTTATTCTTTGTCGAGAACTTTCAGAGTAATTTGCACAACCAAAAATAACTAGATAATGTAAGTAACCCAGAGCCCTGTCTGCATTCACCCTGCCTCTTCTCTGTGTCTCTACCCTCTGAGATAGATGCATTGATTAGGCTCTTTTGGAGGGTCTGTCAGTGAGCATTTCTTCCCGGAGAAGAAGGTGTTGGTGGGTTGACTTTTCCCTGGACACACAATATGTAGCACTATCTGTCTCAATATTTTTGCTTTGTGGGTAATAATATCCCTTGGATTCCAGGTTTAATGTAGGTTTTGATTCTCTCCCTTTAAAAAAAAATGCACTCTTGATCATTAAAATGAAAAGTCTTGAGAGATGTAATCAAACTCATTAATTACCTGTGAGTTCCTCTGAAATTACATGTTCAGAAATAGGACATTCAGTGATGTAAGTTAAAAAATTATATCTGTAAAAGGCATGTCCAAAAACATAGTTATCTAACGAGATTATGGGTAATGGGCAATTTTAAAATGTCCATATTTATTTGTCACTGGAGCCGTGACTTAGAAACTTAGAAAAACTGTATATGGTTGCCCAGAATGTGTTTTGGAGCTTAGTTTGTCCTAAAATCTAAATTCAGAGATGACTCTGTATACAGTGCACTTTCCATTTAACTCCTATCCTTTGACATATAAAATGTTGGCAAGAAGGCAGGACATTCCAGGATGAGACCAGGTAACCTCAGAAGCTACAGGGTCCTTGTTACAAAATTCTCTCCTTAGAGCTGCCAAAATGCTAACAATTCTATCTTCGCAAGATTGATAACTCTTGATTGGTTGATTGGTAGTGGATTCAGGGGTACTTGGAATGAGTGATATGAGAGTTGAGGCAATTACTCAGACATTTCAAATCAAAAGAAAAGTTTTGCTATTAAGAGATCTAGGACACAGTGGGACATGTGGGGCACAATTATCAAACCTGTTTGACTACATCCCATTAAATTCATTATATAACTGTTCATGTCTGCATTTCAGAAGGCTCCTGTTGTGTCTTGTCTGTTGCCTCTTACTGGGGCTTCTATAAGCCAGTTTGATTTCATGCCTTGTTCTCTGCTTCTCCCAACTACTTAGCTCTGACCCATGCGTCAAGCACACTTACCCATTCCTCCAGACTCCCCTATTGTCTACTATTCTTTGGAAAGCCGTATGTTTTCCAGCTTCAAGTCCTTGTGCGTGTTTTCTTTTTCCTATTCTATGTGAATTTCAGGATCCTTGCAGAAACTCTCTATACTTTCCTGTAAGTGGAGGAAATCATCAGTAAGATGGAGAGTGACCTATCTGGGTGAAATGTGACTTAGGAAAACCGAGTCTCCTCTGAATGTTCTGTCCTATATTTCTAACTGTGTAAGCAATTATCTAATTTCCCAGAACAGTTAAAATTAAGATGTGAATTTACAAGGATGCTAATATATGAAGTTATAAAAAGCAAGGTCTCTGCTAAAATTAAAAGAGCATTGCAAACCAACCAGCTTATTACATCCGAAGAGTTTTAGCTTGGCTGGATGTAATGTCATGTAGCTGTGGGAGCATATTTTCATAGAACACTTTGCATTTCTTATGTCCACCATGGGGGAACTCTTTCAAGAAAGCTGGCTCATAAGTTTACTTCAGTGCTTTTGAAATTCAAGATGCAGAGCGAGCTTTGCCAAATAGAGCACTGTCTAGTTCAGTGATCAAACACTGTATTTGGAGAGTGGAACTGAAAGTCTGCTAATTGTTTGCCTGCATTCATGACAACCAGATACAGCATCAACAGAACCTTTTTTTTGATATGATTTGTTGCTTTCATTTCTTCTATTTGAATAATTCTCTATATATTTACCTATCACATTTATTCCACCAAAAACTGTTGATAAAAGTCTTCATAAGACACGTCCTAAAATTTCAATTGATTGTGAACTTCAGGGCAAAGTCCTTTGGTGATGTTCTGATTGCCTATGGAAAGTACATGAGGCCTATAGAAAGTACATATATTGATTTATTGATTTTATGCCTGACTAGCAGTCCTTTTTTGCAACTTTGTTTTATTAATTCCCAGTTTCATTTACTTTTGCTTTTTTTTTTTCTCCATTTGCTAAATAGGCATACAATTGTCGTATTTAGGAAGTAAATGGTAAAGCTAAAGGTCTCAAACTGGCAACCTGTTGACTGAATCCAGCATGTAGAAATGCTGGATTTGACTTGTAACACATTTAAAAATAAGAATTCACTGAAAACTCTGAACCTCCCAGATTTGTCATGGAAAATCCAAAAAAGATCTGCCACTACTTAGCCCACCCCCACGTATGCTGAATGGTAGCTGCCTGCTTTGGATGAAGCCAGGATTCTTCTGGGGACCCTCACCAACCCTCAGCTGGGCCTCCCCTGTCATTAACTGCCCATCTGTCCCCTGCAGGCTTTGAATAAGCTGGTCCTGATTTTGAATACTTGAAGAGGCTTGGATGGAAATCCCCACAAGTAAATCATGGTCTTTTCAATAGCCCAGGCTTTTCACATAAGATGGTGCTGTTCTGGATATTCATTTCTGTCAGTAATAATAGTTAATACGTACAATTCTCTGATCAAAAGTTTAAAAAACATTACTATTAGTGATTTGTATTACAAATATTCATAAGCATGTGGTATTAAGAGCCACGTTTTATATATCTGTTATATAGAATTAGAAATTAATTTTATAGGATGAGGTACCCAGAGAAGTTTTATAACTTTTCCAGATCTTTAAAGAAAAAAGTATAAGCCTAGGATGAGAAATATAATGATCAGTTGTGTCAAATTAAGCCTATGGACCTATAGAAAAAAAATCCCTCTTCCCTGTTAAACTGAATCTTAAGTGTATTTCATGTGGAATGCTTTACAAAATACACCTGTTTGCTTTGGATAATAAGTTGCTAGAGAGTCTAATGAGCATAAATAATTTCAGATAGTCCCATTTCATTCAGCAAACTTTCATCTGGCATGCCTAGATGCTCTCCAAGTTGGTAATACCTTATTCAGTACCTTGTGCTTATTGATACATTTTTATCAGCTTAGAAGTCCTAGAGGATACCCATCCGAATCAGGAAATTTGTGTCTGAGCAAACATATCAGGACCAATGTATACTTTTTTTAAAAATGTGCACAAAATTTATCACTTTTTAACCAAAAATGTGTGTTTTAATTTTATGAATTAAAAATTTTTAAAAGAAATTACTTTCTTTAACACACGATTACTTGTGGTTACTGTTATTTCTTATTCCTATGGTGGTTCCATCCTTATAACAGCAGTGCTGCCTGACATGGACGGTTCCTCAGGTTCATGGACTTGTGTTGGGTTCAGGACACATATTTTGCTTTGGAGAAGATGGTGTCAGGTAGACCAGGACCCCAAACCACCTTTAGCTCCTCTCAGAAAAGTTTAGCACTTTTCAGATGAGCAAATAACCTTAACAAAACCAGAAAGCAGCTAAACAAGCATACTCTCCTGGGGAGGTAGGTATTTCAGCACCCATTCTGTCTACAATGGACTCTTGTCATGTGGTAGTGCTTGGGATTAGCAAACTGGTAGATTTAAGCCATAAATATAAAATATGAAATTTTTATTCACATGTTACTAAATGTTTATTTAATGAAAGCCTTCGGTGTTCTTATTGACCCCTTTTATTTTTTCCAGTCCTAGTTGTGAAGACAAAACTATATGTGGTTTTAGGTTGCATAATCTTTAGATAATGCTCGTAAAAATCTTGCAAAGCTAAACAGAATTTTCTCCCCAACTTTCAAGTTAAATCTTATGATCTTAAAATCTCAAAATTATTGCTTGATCCCCTGAATATTCTTTCTGTGTAGATGTTTGGAAAGTGTACTTTGTTTCCCAAATCAAGATTTCGTAGAGGAAAACTTTTTCTTAAGAAAAATAAAAAATTTAAAAATAGAGGGAAATTCTTCCAACTTTGAAAATCAACTAAAGTAACTCTTTTTTTTTTTTTTTGGTTTTAGTTTGTTTTGTTTCTCAGATTTCAAGTCAAGAATTGTTATTTTTCCCCATAAGAACCTCATTAGTGTGTCTGACCACAGCTCTTAGGAAGACACATTTGGTACTGCTTGGGAGCTAACATTTGTGTGTGAGAGCTTCCTGCCAAATTTGGTTGTTCTTGGCAAAAAAAAAAAAAAAAAAAAAGAGGAAAGAAAGAAAGAAAGAAAATATCACTTTGATGTGAACTCAGATTGAAGCTGATGTCCAAAGTCTGTGGCCTACATTTTAAAGAGAAATTGTAAAAGAACTAAAGCATCTCACCAATAGATCCTGAATCTTGGCCTCCTCTTCTTTTTAAACCGCCGACTGATAGAAGAGTTGCCCTATTCTATTTCTCCCATTTTTGTAGAGTTCTGATTTTCTGCACTTTGTAACAGCCACTGTGCAGGGTACTGAGTTTCACATTGTTCCTGTATTGATGTTAAAAGGAAATTATCTGTTTGGCTTTAAATAATGTACCTGTGTAATTTTCATCCTGTCATGTCTGACTCATATTCAAGTAGTTATCCTTTTAGTTTGGTTAACTAGTTCTATAATTTAGTTTTGAGTCTGAGGGTGAAACAGTAATATTTTGGTAGTATTGAAAATAAGAACCACTGTTTTTCAAGTTTGCTGTCATGTGTTAGTGCTCGGCACATAGTAAGTGTTCGATATTTAAATGAATTATGAAAAGTGAATGAATAAAAATTGCCATTTTTGTAGGTCAGAATTTCATTTGATTCAACCTAATATTTGCTCCATAGGGGTATTGTAGGAATTAAATAATGTATCAGGTGGAAATTGTATACACAACAGAAATACAGTTAACAGTGGCTTGAATAGTTAGGGATTTATTTCTCACATATGATAAGAAGCCTGGAACTTGGCAGCCCAGGGTTGGGGCATCTACTAACGTGTGGTTTTCATATTTATGGTTTCAAGGTTGCTGTTCTTCCGGCAAGTCTAAGGAGAAAGAGAAGGAGGTAGCGTATTCTTTTTCAGAAATCTTTTCAGTAGGTTTCCACTATGTCTCATTACTGAATTTCATGGCAACTCCTTACTGAAATAGAGGCTAGAAAGTTAGGGAATTTTTGATTGGACACATTTCCCCTCCAAACAAAATCAGTGGCCTATTAGTAAAGGAGAACAGAATATTTATTGGGTAGGACTAGCCATGTCCGCCAGCAATGAGATAATCCATGTAAAATGCTCAAAATGTCAGACACAGAATAACCACTAAGTAAATTGTAGCTGTTTTGCTTATTTATAAACTAATATTATTTCCCTCTTGCAACTCTCTCAGTAACCAAACCAAAATTGGAAGCCTGCCTACCAAGATGTGTTTAAGTTTTAATATCTTTGCCTTCTACCCATGAAATTGTATAAAAGCAATTACATTTTTTAATTTAGCAAATGTTGAAAATATCTTTGTTTCCTCTTTTCAATATCCAAATTATTCAAGTTCTTCAATCTTGTCACTATTTCCTTTTTAAAAAAAATTATCAGACCCTTGTTAAACATGTATTATGACCCAAACATTACACTAGATACTAACTTAACTTACTTTGAATATTGAATAAGATGTGCCCCAGTGTCATAAGAATATGGTGATCCTATAATGTATCATCTAAACTAGGACCCTTTGAGAGTGAAAGAGAGAATTAAAATAATTATCCAGTGTTAACTGCTCTAAACTGGCAAATCCAATACTCCCAATCAAATCCGGAAGTAAGGTCACTCTGTTTAAAGTTCAGTGTCTTTTGGAGAGAGACAGACATACAAGTAAGTAATAATGATACAATGAGTTAAAATTAATAATACTGGCATCTACTGGGTGCTAAAGAAATGCAAAGTAGGAAGTAACTCATCCTCCCAGGGGTAATCAGCTTTCTTAAGGTGGACTTCATGTACAGTGTCAATTTCTGCACTACCCTATATGCACATCTTCATTTGACTTGCTGGTGCAGCCCTCACATGACTTGCACTATTTTGCAGCTGTGGATGCAGGTTTAGAAACTCCACAGGCAGTGTTGGTCATGGGACCTGCACATTGGCCAAATTAGAGCTCTGGGGGCTCAGGCCAGTCCAGTTGT
Source organism: Delphinapterus leucas (assembly GCF_059928025.1). Taxonomy (NCBI): domain Eukaryota; kingdom Metazoa; phylum Chordata; class Mammalia; order Artiodactyla; family Monodontidae; genus Delphinapterus; species Delphinapterus leucas. The sequence goes on along the minus strand of NC_143131.1, from coordinate 103,885,738 downwards.
TACCCAGAACAGCCCAGTGTGGAACAGTGACAAATAGTACGTGGATGTTAATGCTCCATGGAGCAAACTCAGACCAGCCGGAAACAGTGAATGAAGAGGCATGAACAGATAGATTCTTTTGTCCTCCTTTCCCACGAACAGACTGTCTTGAGTTTGTAAGGTCTCTTTGAGAACCTCTATCATTTTGTAGCAATCGGCTGCACCTGTTATCAGGGGTGCCCAGATAATGGACCCACCCACCCCTCATACGCTTTCCCTTCTTTCTTGCCTCATTCCCCCTCTCCTGTTCTCACTTTCCTCTGGGATTGTACCAAGACTAAAATATCTCTATCTTATTCTTTGTATTCTGTCCCTGAGTAAACTCAGAAAAGGGACAGTAAACCTTGAACTCTGTCCCTTCCATTTCACTTTCAGCAATCTACCCGGAACCTGTGTCTCAGAGAGGGTCCTTTACAAGTAGTAAAAGTGTTTTCGGTAAATAAGCACTCTTTTTTTTTTTGCGTGACTGAGATCAGGAACTAGCTGTGGGCTCTCTCTTGTGGAGGCATCATGACTGGATAAAGAAGTCTCATAAATACAGATGTAGATGCAGTGGCTGCCCACCCAAGTGAGTCTGCTATTTTCCTGCGGTTTTAGATTTTGCAGAAAGGAGAGCTGCCAATACTGGGAGGATACTCCTGGGTCAGTGCGTGCCATTCTGAAGAATGTCAGCTCTGAAAGAAGCAAATTCAGGAAGCACCCTCTGGCTATTGAATTGTGGATAACTGGGCCAGTTTAGTGCTCCCTGCCCTGGCACCACGTTCTTCTTATTCACAACAGACAGCAGTATTGGCTAAAATGTGTTTCAGGGATTGATAATAATGTAGGACATCAAGAGTATGAAAAGCACATGTCCAATATCTATGTCAATTTAGTGTCCATTCCTAAAAACTGCTTTACTCCATTGGCAAAAACGTCATTGCTAGTGATAAATAGCAAAAATTTGATGTAGACAGATGATACTAGGGTTATGTAATATTTCATTGCTCTATAAACATGAAATGCATGCTATTTATATATCTTCAAATGAATAAAAAAAAACAGGGTATGACCTTGAATTGCAAGGAATGATTCCTTCTTACATATGTTGTTCTGAGCACCTGTTAACGCTTCTGAATCTTAAACCTGTTTCCTTTTATATGAATTGTGAAAATAGTTACCCTAATGCATTTTAAAATTTTAATTTGGAACAATATAATTAGTGTAATATAATTATACAAATATAGTATTTTGTAGACTTAGGCAAAATTTCTTATCAGCTATTTGGGAAGCAGGGAGTTGGCTTGATTTTTAAATGGAGCTAAACTCATTTTAGTGGCTTCCAAACTCATGAAAAACTGTCTGAAAAAGAGGAAGAAAGAAAAAGAAGAAAAGAAAAGGAATCTTAATGGAAAGAATCAGAAAATTGCTTTGAAACCATAGCTGAGTGAAGAGACAAATATAGAAATGTAGGAAGAGGAAACTGGGTATTTGCTTTTAATTAAGCCTGGATCCTCTTCTTGGCTACCTGGTGTACATTTTAGATAAGTCACTTAGCTGAGCTCTTTTATTGGTCTTGGGATCTATTTCATTGCTCACTACAAATTCCAAGGTGGTTTTAGTATGATTTATCTATCTGTTACTTCAGGGGTTAACAGCCTCCTAAATTTAATTACTGTTGCCTCACACTTAAAGAAAAAAGAGTTCTTTCAGGTAAAATTGCATTTCATTTAAGTGAAGTAACTCAGTTTTCCATTCTTTTAAATGAAGTCTTTGCGTCTACAAGTTTCCAACACTGAAAACAAATAAAAAGTGATCAAAAAATTACCTTCTCTGTCATTTCTTCTAAATATTCTTTGCCAGAAATATCTCTACTTTGAGGTATCACTTAGAGTTTGCCTTAGGCTTGGGGTGCTCTTTATTTCTTTAATAGTGTTTTACAAGCCAGAAAGAACTAATTTAATTTCTTTAATGTGTAATTTTCATAATGGAAAGTTTTTTCCTTGCAGAAGATTTGGGAAACTTACCTCAGGAAGATTTGTATGGCTTTCCTAAACAGAAGTTAGAGTATGTGGATCATCAGTGAGTGGGGGAAAATAATGTATCTGAGGTTCTCTCCAGGATTATTTTCCTTCTCAGGGGCATAGAGACATCACTGATGCTAAGATAATACCTGGCGCATAAGGAATTCTTGGTAAATGCCATGTGCCTAGTGCACGATAGATACTCAAGAAATATTTATTGAACATGTATCCAATGAATGAATATATAATGAGCAAACATTAATTAAATGAATTCCTACAGTTTATCTCTTGCCAGTGTCTCCTTCCACATCTCCAGTCTCTTAATCAGGAAAAAACCCCCCAAAAAACCTAGATGACACCATAGAGGACATTCCTGCTGAAGTAAGGAGTCTCTCATGGGTGTGTTTCTGTTTAGTTGGTCCTTTGCACCTGTGATACCTTGTTCTTGTCTTTATCAAAGCTTTTTAGCTCCTCTATCTTTACTAGAATATACAGAGAAAAAGAGCTTGGGATATGGTGTACAGTACATATAACTTGGATGGTGTAGTGACCCATCTTCAAGGTTATAGTCATAAAGTTTGAATCTTTTTTTCTGTCTTGAGAAGTATACACAGTTCTGCACTTAGCTGAAGACATCAAGAGCGTGTTTCATAATTTATGTAGCTTGTTTCATCTATTTTTCAGGGTGGTATCACCCTTACAATGTTACAATTTGTTTTTCTTCTATTTGGGGGCACCAAGTTGAGATTTGGTGAATAGACGGGTTGGGGAGGGGGAGTGGGATTGAATTCACTGTGAATCCCCATTTCTGGAACTTTCTAAGGATCTTGTTATTCTTTGAATATCTAAAGACCTGTAAGAAATTAAGTACCCATTAAATATTTATTGAATTAATTACTATTTTTAAAAAACAGGTTGAAAGAATTGATAAAAGGATTTTTAAAATTGAGGACAAAGTTCCACTTTAGCCAGGTTTTTCTAGGGATTTTTCTTTGTGTATGAAACCAACTTGTTAATTGCTCAGCTCTCTTCTTAGTTTTGTCTCTGAAGACAGAGCCAAGGTCCTCAGGAATATTATATTGATTATGAACATTTTCTTAAGTATTTCCTGTAAGTATGAAGTACATAATGATAGTTGATATACACTGACATAATACTGGTTAATAAATAGAAAAATGATTCTGTTTTCATTATTTCCCATGCTACTGAACTAACCTAGTTTTTGGAGACCAGCTGCATCTCTCACTGCGAAAATTTTAGTAATCTGCTTATCAAGGTCAGGTTAAAAGGCATTGCCAGATTTTTATGCAGACTAAAACACACTGCTACACTGATGTACTTTTCTACTGTGAGTGGAAAATGAATGTAAAACAGAGAAATTAAGTAACTAACGTGATACAGTGGGGAAAACATGAAAAACACCAGATTGGAAAAAATAGTTGAGCTGACGTTTTCAGTTCTCTTGACAACCAAGTAGGCAAATTGATTAATGGTGCAGATTGCAGGCAGTTCAGTGGCCACGTGAATGGACGTAAGCAGATCATAATCACCTGACAAACTGTGGTCCAAATGTTCTGTTTATGAAATGGGAATAACTGATATTAGTGCTCACACCCTAGCTGAACCAATGCACCCATTAACCTCAGATTAGACACGTAGAGAAAGCAGTTTTAAAAATCCCTAAGACACAGTCTGTTTAAAATACAGTACAAATCTACTAAATTATCAGACAATAAATTAAGAATATAAATTGACTTGTAAATAAGAAGCCCTAAGTGAGAAAATACAGAAATATTCTCATCAGATTGTTGCCTTCTTTCTCAGAAATAGGCAAATGACTGCAGTTTTAATTTTGGATCACTAGTTGTACATTCTATGGTTGTTGTTCGTTGGTTCCACTTTTATATTTCCAGCCATTTATCAGAAGCTAAGGAGACCTATTAATCATTTTCTCTGACTGCTCAACTACATGGTGTATCAATTGTAGTCTTGAAATAAGATACATGAGGTAAATGATTTGACATGAATTGTGGCCTGATGAACCAAGAAAAAAGATCATCTACACATGGTAGATGTAATAATGCCTACCCTGTGTTTAAAATGCATGTTTAATGCTGGACTCTTCTGATTTGCCATTTCCTTCATATTGGCTTTCTGAAAACAGCACAGATTATAGAAAAAGGAAGTCTACTCCAAATTAAATTGCATATTGCTTGTAAAACAAGGATAAGGGTTCCAGGTAACAGTAACACTATTCTTTTTAGTGTCTTTGAGTTCTTCTTGAAGGAAGTACCAAATCTTGCCTGTACGGAGTACATTATAGTTATTATTGATCTTACGTATGAAGCAGACTTCCTGTGCAAGGTTACGCAGCACCATAGGAAGAATGATACATTTGACTGAATGACCAAGGGCTTTTAGTAAAAGCCTCTGTTTTGTCTGAGTAAGTCCAGAAAAGAATATGTTAATATAAGAAACTTTTAGAAGAAGGGTTATTTATCCACGAAGTGTTCATAGTAATTGAATGGGCAATAAAACGTGATTGGGAGGCCTTTAAAAATATGAATATAAAACATAACGATATACCTAATTTACAGTGTCTAACAGATGAGTCTACATCTTTAATCTGGATTTGTGCAGAGTGCTAAACAGTTGCACAGTGAAAGTGTAGCTCTCTAGAGTACCCACTTGGGTCACCAGGGGCCAAACCAGAGTTCTCATTGCATTATTCCCTTGATATTTTAGTGCATGATCGATAAATACATTTACCACCACTTCCTGCTTCTGTACCCATGCATTCTGTACCCATGTCAATGATATTGCTAGGAGATTATGACCTTGTTTTTCAGTAAGCCAAACAACCTCAGCATTCTTCCCAAAACACTCCTGCAATTTAATCAGAGTCAGCATAGGCTTGAAGGGTTGATCCCTGGTTATTTATTGTGATCTAGAGCAACTACTTCTTTATACCTCAGTTTTCTCATCTGTTAAAAGGCTAAGAGAGGTTGCGATAAAATATCGTAAGCAAAATACATTATTCAGTAATTTTTTAGGAAAATTGCACCCACTCTATACTCCCTAGGTATAAGGGTTTTAATATAACAATTGGAGGCTTACACTGGAAGAACTGGGGAAGGAAAGATCAGAAGAGCCCCCTCTGATGATCTCAGCCTGAAGTTATGAAGCAGGTGGTCCTTAAGAGCTCCCTGGAAAGGCTGCTGTGACTCTCCTGTCTGTCCATATGTCTGGCTGCAAGTGTCTCAGGAGAATAATGCTCATCCTTCCCTCCTACCTGCCATTTTCATGTAAAAATCACTCACTGAAAATTTAAATTTGAATAATGAAGGGAAAGGGACGTTAGGAAATGTAGTTTCCAATTTATCCTCTGTGGGGTGAACTTGTAAGGAGGTGGTAAAGATGTTGAATTAAGCACAGCTAATAGTTAAGAACAAACCTCCCACAAAACAGGTACTTTGGAGGCATTTCTGTGGGAAGATAATTTGGGAAGAAAAAGCATTGAGAGAAGCAAGAAGAACTATAATCCTGCAGCCTGAGGAACAAAAATCACATTCACAGAAAGACAGACAAAATGAAAAGGCAGAGGACTATGTACCAGATGAAGGAACAAGATAAAACCCTAGAAAAACAATTAAATGAAGTGGAGATAGGCAACCTTCCAGAAAAAGAATTCAGAATAATGATAGTGAAGATGATTCAGGACCTCGGAAAAAGAGTGGAGGCAAAGATAAAGAAGATGCAAAAAATATTTAACAAAGACCTAGAAGAATCAAAGAACAAACAAACAGAGATGAACAATACAATAACTGAAATGAAAACTACACTAGAAAGAATCAGTAGCAGAATAACTGAGGCAGAAGAATGGATAAGTGACCTGGAAGCCAGAATGGTGGAATTCACTGCCACAGAACAGAATGAAGAAAAAGAATGAAAAGAAATGAAGACAGCTTAAGAGACCTCTGGGACAACATTAAACGCACCAACATTTGCATTATAGGGGATGCAGAAGGAGAAGAGAGAGAGAAAGACCCGAGAAAATATTTGAAGAGATTGCAGTCAAAAAATTCCCTGACATGGGAAAGAAAATAGCCAGCTAAGTCCAGAAAACACAGAGGGTCCCGGGCAGGATAAACGCAAGGAGAAACTTGCTGAGACACATAGAAATCAAATTGAGAAGAATTAAAGTGAAAGAAAAATTATTAAAAGCAGCAAGGGAAAAATGACAAAAAACATACATGGGAATTCCCATAAGGTTAACAGCTGATTTCTCAGCAGAAACCCTACAAGGCAGAAGGGAGTGGCACAATATATTTAAAGTGATGAAAGGGGAGAACCTACAACCAAGATTATTCTACCCGGCAAGGATCTCATTCAGATTTGATGGAGAAATTAAAACCTTTACAGACAAGCAAAAGCTAAGAGAATTCAGCACCACCAAACCAGCTCTACAACAAATGCTAAAGGAACGTCTCTAAGTGGCAAACACAAGAGAAGAAAAGGACCCATAAAAAAAACCCCAAAACAATCAAGAAAATGGAAATAGGAACATAATATCAATAATTACCTTAAATGTGAATGGATTAAATGCTCCAACCAAAAGACACAGGCTTGCTGAATGGATACAAAAACAAGACCCATGTATTTGCTGTCTACAAGAGACCCACTTCAGACCGAGGAACACATACAGACTAAAAGTGAGGGGATAGTAAAAGATATTCCATGCAAATGGAAATCAGAAGAAAGCTGGAGTAGCAAAGCTCATAACAGATAAAATAGACTTTAAAATAAGGAATGTCACAAGAGACAAGGAAGGACGCTACATAATGATCAAGGGATCAATCCAAGAAAAAGATATAACAATTACATATGCTCCCAGCATAGGAACACCTCGATACATAAGGCAAATGCTAATAGCTATAAAAGAAGAAATCAACAATAACACAATAATAGTGGGGGACTATAACACCTCACTTACACCAATGGACAGATCATCCAGACAGATAATTAATAAGGAAACACAGGCTTTAAATGACACAATAGACCAGATAGAGTTAATTGATATTTATAGAACATTCCATCCAAAAACAACAGATTACACTTTCTTCTCAAGTGCTTATGGAACATTCTCCAGGATAGATCACATCTTAGGTCACAAAATCAAGCCTCGGTAAATGTAAGAAAATTGAAATCATATCAAGCATCTTTTCCAACCACAATGCTGTGAGAATAGAAATAACTTACAGGGAAAAAATGTAAAAAACACAAACAAATGGAGGCTAAATAATACGTTACTAAATAACCAAGAGATCACTGAAGAAATGAAAGAGGAAATCAGAAAATACCTAGAGACAAATGACAATGAAAACATGACAATCCAAAACCTATGGGATGCAGCAAAAGCGGTTCTAAGAGGGAAGTTTATAGCAATACAATACTACCTCAAGAAATAAGAAAAATCTCAAATAAACAACCTAACCTTACACCTAAAGCAATTAGAGAAAGAAGAACAACAACACCCCCCCACCACCACCACCAAAGTTAGCAGAAGGAAAGAAATCATAAAGATCAGATCAGGAAATGAAAAAATGATGACGGAAACAATAGCAAAGATAAATAAAACTAAAAGCTGGTTCCTTGAGAAGATAAACAAAATTGATAAACCATTAACCAGACTCATCAAGAAAAAAAGGGAGAAAACTCAAATCAACAGAATTAGAAATGAAAAAGGAGAAATAACAGCTGACACTGCAGAAATACAAGGGATCATGAGGGATTACTACAAGCAACTCTATGCCAATAAAATGGACAACCTGGAAGAAATGGACAAATTCTTAGAAAAGCACAACTGTCTGAGACCGAACCAGGACGAAGTAGAAAATATAAACAGCCCAATCCCAAGCACTGAAATTGAAACTGTGATTAAAAATCTTCCAACAGACAAAAGCCCAGGACCAGATTGCTTGACAGGTGAATTCTGTGAAAAATTTAGAGAAGAGCTAACACCCATCCTTCTCAAACTCTTCCAAAAAATTGCAGAGTGAACACTCCCAAACTCATTCTACGAGGCCACTATCACCCTGATACCAAAACCAGAAGAAGATACTACAAAAAAAAAAAAAATTACAGACCAACATCACTGATGAATGTAGATGCAAAAATCGTCAGCAAAATACTATCGAACAGAAACCAACAACACATTAAGAGGATCATACACCATAATCAAGTGGGATTTATCCCAGGGAGGCAAGGATTATTCAATATACGCAAACCAATCAGTGTGATACACCATGTTAACAAATTGCAGAATAAAAACCATATGATCATCTCAATAGATGCAGAAAAAGCTTCTGACAAAATTCAACACCTATTTATGATAAAAACTCTCCAGAAAGTGGGCATAGAAAGAACCTACCTCAACATAATAAAGGCCATGTACGACAAACCTGAGCAAACGTCATTCTCAATGGTGAAAGACTGAAAGCGTTTCCTCTAAGATCAGGAACAAGACAAGGATGTCCAATCTTGCAACTGTTATTCAACATAGTTTTGGAAGTCCTAGTCATGGCAATCAGAGAAGAAAAAGAAATAAAAGGAATACAAATTGGAAAAGAAAAAGTAAGACTGTCACCGTTTGCAGATGACATGATACTATACATAGAGAATCCTAAAGATGCCAACAGAAAGCTACTAGAGTTAATCAATGAATTGGGTAAAGTTGCAGGATACAGAATTAATACACAGAAATCTCTTGCATTCCTGTACACTAACACAAAAGATCAGAAAGAGAAATTAAGGAAACAATCCCATTCACCATTGCAACGAAAAGAATAAAATACCTAGGAATAAACCTACCTAAGGAGGTAAAATACCTGTATTCAGAAAACTATAAGGCACTGATGAAAGAAATCAAAGATGACACAAACAGATGGAGAGATATACCATGTTCTTGGATTGGAAGAGTCAATATTTTGAAAATGACTGTACTACCCAAAGCAATCTACAGATCCAGTGCAATCACTATGAAATTACCAATGACATTTTTACAGAACTAGAACAGAAAATCTTAAAATTTGAATGGAAACACAAAAGACCCCAAATAGCCAAAGCAATCTTGAGGGGAAAAAATGGAGCTGGAGGAATCAGACTCCCTGACTTCAGACTATAATCCAAAGCTACAGTAATCAAGATAATATGGTACTGGCACAAAAACAGACATATAGACCAATGGAAGAGGATAGAATGCCCAGAGATAAACCCATGCGCCTATGGTCAACTAATCTATGACAAAGGAGGCAAGGATCTACGGTGGAGAAGAGACAGCCTCTTCCATAAGTGGTGCTGGGAAAACTGGACAGCTACATGTAAAAGAATGACATTAGAACACTCCTTAACAACATACACGAAAATAAACTCAAAATAGATTAAAGACCTAAATGTAAGACTGGACACTGTAAAACTCTTAGAGGAAAACATAGGAAGAACACTGACATAAATCACAGCAAGATCTTTTTTGACCCACCTCCTAGAGTAATGGAAATAAAAACCAAAATAAAAATGAGACCTAATGAAACTTAAAAGCTTTTGCACATCAAAGCAAACTCTAAATAAGACAAAAAGACAACCCTCAGTATGGGAGAAAATATTTGCAAACGAATCAACAGACAAAGGATTAATCTCCAAAATATATAAACAGCTCATGAAGCTCAATATTAACAAAACAAACAACCCAATCGAAAAATGGGCAGAAGATCTAAATAGACCTTTCTCCAAAGAAGGCATACAGATGGCCAAGAGGCACATGAAAAGCTGCTCAACATCACTAATTATTAGAGAAATGCAAATCAAAAACAATGAGGTATCACCTCACAATGGTTGGAATGGGCATCATCAGAAAATCTACAAATAACAAATGCTGGAGAGGGTGTAGAGAAAAGGGAACCTTCTTGCACTGTTGGTGGGAATGTAAATTAATACAGCCAGTATGGTGGTTCCTTAAAAAACTAGAAATAGAATTACCAAATGACCCAGTAATCCCACCACTGGGCATATACCCAGAGAAAACCATAATTCAAAAAGTGACATGCACTCCAATGTTCATTGCAGCACTATTTACAATAGCCTGGTTATGGAATCAACCTAAATGCCCATCGACAGACAAATAGATAAAGAATTTGTGGTACATATATACAATGGAATATTACTCAGCCATAAAAAGGAACGAAATTGGGTCATTTGTAGAGACGTGGATGGACCTTGAGACTGTCTGCAGAGTGAAGTAAGTCAGAAACAGAGAAACAAATATCGTATATTAACGCATATATGTGGAATCTAGAAAAATGGTACAGATGAACGGGTCTGCAGGGCAGAAATAGAGACACAGATGTAGAGAACAAACGTATGGACACCAAGGGGGGAAAGTGGAGGGAGGGGTGGCTGGTGGTGATGAGATGAATTGGGAGATTAGGATTGACATATATATCAATATGTATAAAATAGATAACTAATAAGAACCTGTTGCATAAAAAAAATAAAATTAATAAAAAAAGGCAAGAAAAAACATTGAACATTTAGAGTCAGGCCTGTGTTCCTATAGTGATTTTGCTACTCACTAGCTCAGTGACTTTGAACAGCTAGCATTATCTTTCTAGGTTTCAGATTCTTCTCCACTTATCCTTTTATGAGGACTAAGTGAGATAATGTATGAAATGCAGCTTGACTTTGCTGTATAAACATGGCCCATTGCTCTTCCAGATATTTGGCAGTATCACAGTACTTAAAGTTACATTTACGAAGGGTATTCAAATACTCTGTTAGTCTGCAATACTATTCTAATAAATACTTAAGAAAATGTTTGGTTGCAAAAGTCAGTACTACCATTTTTTTTTTAAAGCATTAGTTGAATGTCTGTTGTGAGGCTTAAATCAAAAAGAAGAGTTTACCATCCAGTAAACAAATATATACTATCATGTGGTAACAAAAGAGGAGCTATTTCTAATAGACTTGTCACCTCTTCTCTGATCTCTAACTTATGAAAAGGCAATATTTGAACAGAGACTTGAATGAAAGTGAGAAACAAAGGCCGTGAGAAGTTTTAAGGTGATACATTTTCATACAAGGAGAACAAGTGCAAAGATTGCAAGCTAAGTATGAACTTGGAATGCTTGAGGCATAGCACCCATAAATAGAAAATACTTAGGAATTTTACCAAAGATATTTATGCTCTCTGTAGATAATGTGTAAGTTGGTATAAATTTTTCTAATTCATTTTTTATTATTTGGTAGAGTTTGGTTTTAAATTTTTGAAGTATCATTTTAACTGTCAATAATTAAATGTACTGACACATTTTTATCAATATCTGCCTAACATTTTCTTTTTCATCCAATAATTTTCCACTTTATTTTTCCTCTGGCTAAAATACATTTTTTAGTCTTATAGTGAAACTCTCTTGTCTACTTTTTGTGTCTGCTTTCTGTTGTTGTTAGTATTCTTAAGGGATAGCTTTGCTGGGTATAAAATTGTAGGTTACCTATTATTTTTCTCTCAGCACTTTGCAGATATTACTGAGTGTTGTTAAATTGTCTTCTAGACTTGGTTGTTGCCGCATGAAAATTTTACCAGTTTAAAAATTATTCTTGGTAGATGAATGGTCTTTTCTTTTTGATAATTTAGGATTTTTCCCTTTTCTTTAATATTCTGCAATTTTGTGGTATGTGTCTAGATATGGAATTTGTTTTTATGTTTCTTTTTTGGCATTCAAAATAAATTTATAATGTGAAGATACATGGTTTCCTCAGTTATTGAATGTCTCACCTATTTCTTGAAATATTGTCTGTTTGTCATTTCCTCCCTTCCCTTCATTTAGAAATCAATTTGGACTTAGGTTAGAGCCTCTCAGATTATCCTCTGGCCCTCAATCATTCTTTATTTATCTCTATGTAATGCACTTTTAGTGAATTCATCAGTTCTTAAAATTCAGTAGTTCTATCTTTGTGACTATTTCAGCATTTATACAATTTATTGAGAGTTCTAAGTTCATTTTTTTTATTCCCATGGTTTCTAATAAGCTTTTCACATAGCCACTTTTTTCGTTCTTCATTTCTCCATGCTTTACTTTGTAATTTCTTTCTTACTATGGAAAAGTATCCTTGCTTTAAAGATAGTCAAAGTCTTCCCTAAAGTTAATTTTATATGGAATAAATTGTTGTCTTAATTGTTGATTTTCCTGGTTGTAAACGGCACCCTTTTTGGTCTCTTTATATGCTGTGTTTGAAGAGAGTACTAGCTTCAAGTCTTGGCTTCAGGTAGTAACACTGGCTTCTGTCTGCTATCTCACATGAAGCATTTCTAGACCCCGTGAACCTTTCAAGAGCCAAATTCTGTCCAACCTGTTCCAGAACCGAGCAAACACTGAATTTCAGTTCTACTACCGCTGTGTATTTCTGGTCCACTTCTAGTACAATGAAGGCGTTTGAGTGGTTTTTTGAGCTGAGTTATTTCTAGTTGATTTTACCTACCATTGCTCTGTTTTGGGGAAAGAGGTATGTGTTTAAGTGTGAACTTACAGAGCCATCTTAGCCAGATGCCTTTTGAGACTTAATTAAATGTCTTATGTTTTCATAAATCATCTTTCTTCAGACATTTTAATAATCATAGCCATAAGTTTCCTGCTGAGTATATGAATGAACTACAGATACTCTGTGATAGTCTTGTTTTTAAGTACTTTATTTCAACAAAGAATGCACATGCAGTAACTAAATTTGTTTATCATTATTTGTTTCCCCAAAGATTTTAAATACAATTGTATGTGATTTAAGTTGCACTCCTTTCTTAGAATTTTTAAAATAAATTTAGAAATCAGAATTTTTGACAGGACATGTAGTATAGTTCATGTATTTTGGTTCTGCAAAAATAACTTTATTTAAAATCCATAGCAACTCTACACATCTCTCATGCCTCAGACATTGTTTTCTCATTCCTCATTCAAGCGTCAGCTCTTTCCACACCCAAATAACCCATTAAATTGAAAATTGGAGTGTCTGTACTGGTAACCTGACTGCACGGAAATCCACCAGTCTTCCCACTTCACCAGTACTGAAGGATTTGCCACCGTGCATCATGTAATCAGCCCAACACTGCTTATAATATCTGAATTTGAAAACTTATTTAGAAAAAAAAATCCGTTTTCATTGCAACCCAGGAACTCTTCATGCTAAAATTGTGAAGTGTGAAGAAACAGTATTTGGGAGCTCTTGGTTCAGTGTCCTGATGGAAGCAGGTACACGTGAACAACTTTAATTTGTGTTAAGAAAGATATCTATCTCATTTGAAGCAAGTCCTCTCTTTTATCCCCTAGGTTTTTCTATACTAAATTATTTGGACCATTCATAATTTTTAAAAGATAAAATGCTTCTGAGGCATGGGTATCATTTGGAGTGAAAAGAAATTGCCTACTTTAGCAGCTGGTTATGTAGCAAATTCTGTCAGGCAAGTGGACTAATCTAAAGGGAGAGATTGTCATTTCTTTTTTTTAATACTTGAGGTTAATGTTTAACTTTTTGCTTTGTTTTTTTAAGTTGCTCGAAGTCAAAATAAATGGCAACATAAGATCTTAGTGAGAAGGAGTCAGGAATACTACTTTGAATTTCTTCTAGTAAACAATAACCTCAGCCAGGACTTTTAGCTTCCTTCTTTTGAGTGTAACATTGCTGTATTAAACATTTTTCCTTTTGAATATGTATTTCTAATTGATCAGGGTCTAGGGTTTAAAGTCGAAAAATCTCAGAGTCCAAAATTATCAAAGTATATAGGATTTTAATTTTTTTCCTATCTTCTTGGTTCGAGTATCTTAAATGTTTTATGAGAGTATGATCTGTAGTAACACAAAGCTTCTATGAATCTCTTACTGTGTATTCATAGGCCATTTCTGACGGTCTATCATTTAAAGAACTGGAGTCCTCATCACGAGACTCAGCAGGCAATAGGAAACTGCCTGATAGCATTTCTGTTATCTCTTTTAATAAAAACTTAATTTCCTTTCTTCCCTCTTATACTGTCAGATATATCGTACCTTATTTATTTTCCTGACAGCTACCGGTCAGCATGTAAGCACCCAAGAGTTGCTGTTTGGATTCCCACCATTTCTTCTTCCCCTCTTCCCATCCCCCTTTCCTGGCCAAAGTCCTGGGAGAATGTGCGTCTGGGGCTGTTCCTGGGCGGGCCAACAGAATTTCCATAAACATATCACAGCTTGGCACAAAGAAGATGCTGAAGGAGCAGCCACAGCATGTACAGCCAAAAGCACTTGTGGAAATCCTAGGAATGTTAACCAAGAGACTTGTCCCAAGTCCCCAGACGCTGTTCTCATAGTACACTTAGCGTACTGTGTGACCGGACAAACAGCGCTTTCAGCTGCCTGGAGATTTCAGCCTGTGGTTTGAAGCATGACAGGATATGGCAGCCGTGACTCTGGATAATGTAGTACGATGCAACAGAATGCATCAAATTAGAAAATGGAAACTTTTCCTTTCCTGAACTGTAATTTAGCTGTCACTTGGCTTTAGAGCAGCTGAAAACAATTTTTTGAAAGTGAATGTTTATTTCCTGAAGTTTTGTGAATAATTACAGGCCTATTCTATACATGTTCGACACTCCACCCGCATCTCCCATAATTCTGTCAGCAGTGGCAGCACATGCATGCGGTGGTCTTTTGCATTAAAAGAGGCTGCTGTTGAATGTGTGACACCTTTGATTTGAGGTGTGTGACATGCTTTACTTGTGACTCTCTCGTCAAGCTCAATACACTCTGTTAGCATATATTTGTGTGTGTGTGTGTGTGTGTGTGTGTGTGTGTGTGTTTCCAACCTCATTTTCTAAATGCTATGAGAAGGATCTACTGGGAAAATTCCTCATTTTACATCTGTCTTACCACAGGAAGAGAAGGGCAGTGTAATGAATTTTTTATGATCCGTATTGCCTAGTATTCACTGAGACATCTTTGCCTTTCCAGAGGAAGCTTTCGACCCCACGTGATGAGGGAGTTTGTAACCTGATTCTATTGTTAGAATAATTATAGTCTAGGATTTTCCTCTCAACACCCAAGTTAGCTCAGCAAGGTTAGATATTTTGAACTTCTTGTACCTAGTCCTCTTAAAATACATGCTCTGCAAAATCAAGTGGTTGAAGGCCAAGGAGTTGGTCATAATACAGCTTTTATATTGTTGGAAAGAATGACTTAAATGTGTACCTGTGTATCAAGTTTTGCAGAGCTGAGGGTTATATACATATAATAGAATTATTGATGGGACATTGATCAGGATTTCCTGTTATAGGAATCCAGTTGAACATTACTTCTGTTGAATATTAGAATTAATATTTGGAAATAAGATTTTTATTATAATTAATAAAATAACTCTGACCTTGGAATTGCATGGCATTTTGGGTAAATACTTCTCACCAGCTTCTTTAGCATCATATCTGTTTTCCGTACCACCTTTCAGGGAAAATATTGTTATTATTCTTATTTCCCAGAGTGGGAGACTAAAATGCAGAGAAATTTCATAGCTCTTAGACTGAGCATGCAGATGACATTATCATGGTGCTCCTCTTAAAATATTAGGCTGGTTTCAGGGCAGACAACCTTTGCCTGTCACCAAATCCAGCATTTGATTCCTGGTCTTAGTGTTATGAATAAGCAACTGGAGTTTCCTGTTTTTTATTTTGCCATCCGGTCAAGGTCAAGGTTTGTTGCTCTGTTGTGTGTTATTTAGGACTATTTTCTACACCTCCTAATTATTTAAAAACCCATTTGATTCTAAATTTCCTGTGCTGTAGCAGTAGAATCAAAATTTTTGGCAATGAGAACTTTATACTGGTGTCTGGTGGTTTGTGCATCTCTGTGAGACTAAAGGTACTTCAGAATTAGCACAACTGTACATTGGCTTAAATTTAATGCTAGTACCATCTTTGAGATCTTTGAGCTGTACATTTTAGAAAATCACTGTTGGAAAAAGGCACCCTAACTTTTCTTCCCATGGCTGTGGATGACAGCAGTGTTTTACTTTTGTCAATCTGATTTAATTGTAATAAACTAACATCTAAGACATTGCCTTGAAGAACATACGTATGCTGTGTGTGTGTGTGTGTGTGTGTGTATATATATACACACACATATACATGTGTGTCTGCGTATGTGTGTGTGTGTGTCTATATATACACACACACATACGCAGACACATATAGAGAGAGAGAGAGGAAGAGGGAGAGGGAGAGGGAGAGAGAGAGATGTAGTTATATAATTATATATACAGGCTTACAGGAAAATCAGTTATCTGTAGATGTAAGGTACTGGTACACCATTATGGAAGCAAACTTCTGACCATTGCTCAGACACACCTGTAAAGGGGAGATGGATTGCTGATTTTCATCCAAATTAGTGTCATAGTACCTAGCACTTTTATTTTCAGAGAAGTTTCTTTCTATCACCTTTAAATTTTGATGCTCATTGCTTTGGAGGAAAACCCAAATTGGGGGATAGGGCCCAGTGTAAGAAGTAGACTTTTCTATTTAATAGATTAGAACATAAGTAGAGAGTGATGAAAGCAGTTCCATAAGTTTTTCTTCCTTTATCATCACAACCTGGATGATTTTACACAATTAGTGCAGACATAACACCACTTAACCATTTTGCAGTTGGAGAGTGGGTTACTGTTGACCACTATGATTTAAAGCCATAGTTATGCTCCAGCTCAGATCTCACATCTAAATTTCAGACCTGTTTAACCAATTGTTTGCTTAATATTTCTTTAGGTGTCTAATAGGAACTTCCAATGTAACATGCCCCAAACTGATCTTTCCCCCAATATTTGTTCTACCTGTGGTCTTCCCCCCCCGCATCTTAGTCAAATGGCAACTGTAGCCTTCTAGCTGCTCAAGCCAAAACCTTTTAAATTATCCTTGTCTCCTCCCTTCTCTCAAATTGAATCTATCAGAATTCGCCTCTCTCAAATTGAATCTATCAGAAAATTTTCTTGATTCTAATTTCCAAATCTAACTAGAATGTAAATTATGTATCTAGAATATAAATAGCATTCCACTGTTGCTACCATGCTTCAAGCCACTCCCGTCTCTCACCTAGATTATTACAATATCCTCTTAATTGATCTTCCTGCTCTGATATTAAGCATGATTACACTCCAGGGCCTTTGCATTGACTGCCATGTCTGCCTGGAACACACCCATATCAGCATGGCTCTCTCTCATCTATTTCAGGTCTTTACCAAATTATCAGCTTCACAACAAGGCCTCCCCTGACCTGAAGTCTCCTCCCACCAACTCTCCAGTACCACTTACACTGTTCTTTTTTTCTTTCCTCCTGCATAATATTCCATTATATTTTCTAATTACTTATTATGTTTACTGTGTAACATCTATCTCAGTCTACTTCAGTGGAAGCTCCCCAGGAGGAAGAATCTTGCTCTATTTTATGCACTGATATATTCCAAGGGTCTAGGGCAGTGTCTGTACATCATAGGTGCTCAATAAATATTTGTTGAATGAAAGAAGGAATAGAACAGGTTTGGGTTGCATCTGTGTTACTTGAAATTTGGAAATTCCTGACATATATTCTGATAGTATTTTGGTCACTACCTTCCACATTCCTCCCCATTCCCTGGCCAACATTAATTGTTCATGGACACATGAATGCGAATTCACTACTACATTGCATTTTACAATATGTAATACGGTACAGATCTAAACTAAAAGGTATGGTCCCCACCCTCAAAGAGGGACAAGTGGTCGACAACAAACATAAAATGATAGTATACGCATTGTGTAATTCAGTGCAAAATTTTCATTTCCGTAAGAGTTCAGAGGCCAGAGCCATCAGTAAAGGTTAGAATAATTATAGAAGGCTTCCTGGAACAGAAAAAGGTCTTAAAATTGAAGAATAATATAAATAATATAGTATATTATATCATTGTTTTTATAAGGCCATGTCGTGTTTATATCCACTTACATTGCTGTTATGTGCAGTTTTGTTTTCCATAGTAGGAATTACTGATACTAGCTCACAAACTGCTGATGAGGGCCTCTAAACAGAAAGGAAGGCTTGTCAACAGATTTCACATTCTGCTGAATTTACTTCAAGAACAAGGTATTGGGAGGAAGTAGAGGGGTCTATATGATTTTCATTCTGTAGTAAATCAGCCAAATCAAAACTCAGGGATATGATGTGGAAAGGCAAGTAGCAACCTCAGGCATGTCAAGTTTTCCCTGGAGGGAAGCAGCACAGTCAGGCAAGCACAAAAGCCACATAATCACCTTATTCATGACTTTGAGTTCATCTCTGCTGGTATCGATTGGCAAGCACTTGCAAAGAGAAAGTAGTGAATGTCACTCTTAGAGAAGAGCTTAAATATATTAGCTAGTTAATTGAAAGGCTTCGACACATACCAGGCTTCAGGCAACCCAAGAATAAATCAAGTTGAAATTTATAGTAAGTGGAAATAGAACAGAGTCAGATCATCCCTAAATGCCTGTGTTTCATAATTTTTAAGTTCTGTTTTAAGTATTACATCCTATTTCTTGTAACTCTCATCTAGTGTATATATTTATTAACATTTACTGTGCTTTAAAAATAGAATAATTTAGAGAAGGAAAACATGCCTAAAGAGTAGTTGTCTATGTAGTCTTCATGAGAAGGCTACCATGAGAAGCTGTGTGACTCAACCCTACTGAGTATTGCTGGCAGTCACATACTGCAGTTTAAGGTTTCCTGGCTACTTAACATGCATTTAAGTAGCTTGGCACATTTAGTTATATACAGTGACTCAGGGACATACCAAAACCATATGGTTATAGTTTATCAACATAATAAACATAGAAGGTAACTGTGGGCCTGATAGAACAATGAGGTCACTTCTTGACCAGGACATAGAATATGTGTCCATTCATTTAGTCATTCACTCAGCAAACATTTATTCAGTCCCTTCTGCTGCAACAAAAGATGATTTAATAAGTGCAGATGGGAAAAACCTGAGAAAGTCCAAAGTAAGGATGAGGAATTAAACATTCTGAGTCTTAAAGGAGGAAACATTAATACTATGAACAGAGAGGTGTCATCATGTTGCAGTGAAGATTCTAGACAGGAAGGAAGGACTCTGGATTAGGGGCAGGAAGTAGAAAAGGCCAGGCTAGGGATAGAGCAGGGAAGGAGTAGGAGACAGAGATGAGATGACACATCTAACATAACTAGGCCATAATAATGATTGGATGAGAACGATGGGAAATTCTTTGTTGCAAAGTAGTGACAACAGAAGCCTGATTCTAGGATATGTCAGGGAAAAAATGGAGGCAGCAGATATAGGCTGCTTATTTGAAAAGTTTGACAGTAAAAGGGGAAAAAAATTATAGCAGTAGCTAGAGAGGGCAGCTGGGTCAAGAGAACTTTTTCTAGGAGAGCAGAGAACTATACATGTTTGAAGGCATAGGGTGAAAGCTGTAAGGAGGATTTGAAGATGCCTGAGAGGGCGGGAATCAATTGAGAATTAGAGTCTTGATGGTACTGGGAAGAGAGGAGCTGGGTGGCACAAAAGGAGCCCTGAGCTTTACAGGAGGAAAGGGACTTGTTTCTTGAGACAGAGACAAGGGTAAGAAGTAAGAAAGTGGTGTCACTGAGTCGTTGTAGCTAAATGTACTTACAGATGATGACTTGGTTTTACCAGTGATGTAAATGCTAAAGGCAGTATCTGAGAAGGATAATGACTTCCTTCCCTTTTACCTTATCATGACAACAAAAGCATGTTCTTAGGCCCACTTATAACGAAAACATCTCTCTCCTTTCCTGGTTTGATTTCCATTGAATATTAACTATGATTTTTACCAAAATTTCTTCTCTTAAGCAGTCTTATTCTTTCATTTTTATGTACTCACTCTGCCAGCCACTTCAGTCTCCTGCATGCTGCTCTGTACGCCTAGAATCACCTCTCCCTATCATATGTTACTCTGGTTCCTTCTCTTCTAGGAAAGAAATCGTTTTCTCTCTTTAAATAAAGATCATCAGAAATTAACGTAATTTGATCCTCGCCTGTGTTGTCATCCTTTCTTGATTTTCAATTTGATTTTTACTTGACGCATGATGTATTTGAAGATTAATAATAGCACTTTCCTTTCCTTTAATCATGTTCTGTTTTTCCATTTTCAAATACGAGCCATTTAAGCCAGTGGGTTTCAAAGGGGGAGGCAGACAACAACAGTGGGTGAGCAAGATGGAATACAGAAAAAAAAAAATTAGAATTTACCTCTTTTTTAATCTAAAAATATGAAATAAACTAATTTTTTCTAATATTTAGCATGCAAAATGAACAAGGCCCTCTTACCCGGTTCATATGTCACAGTGTCATATGTCATATATGCTATACAAATATCCAGTCTGTTTTGGCATATTGCAATTTATGTGTGCCTGGTTTAGGAAATCTGTGCATTATATTACCCACTTTAATAAAAGACAATTCTTAATTAAAAAGTACAAGCGACTTTAAAAGATTCTGGCAGAAAAACCACAGATTAAAGTTTATACTCAATGCAAGCACAAACAAACAACTTAACATTGGCAGGACAGTTGCTATCACTTCTCAAGTGCAACATCACCCAATATTCCCCCCCCCAAAAAAAATGAGCAAACAAAATATAAACAAGTAGTTAGCCAACAAAAGTGAAATTATTAAGAAGACTGTTTCAAATATAGGTTTATGCATATCATTAGTTGAGATGGCTACAATCGAAGCATATATTCTGCCTTTAGATACTAGTTAATAATGATAGTACATGCATATAATTTATAAATAAATATGCATGTATTGGGGATTTTGCTCAACATCATTTTACTAATAGGAGTGTACCATAATAGTTTGGAGACCTCTGATCTAGTATATTTTTTACTGGAGAATATGAATAATTTTTTCATGAAATAATGAAACATTAAGCTCCCTATAACTGTAAAATGTAGCCTTGAGATTGCATGGCTTTTAAAAATATACTTCTCCTTAATCCACTACAAGCAGAATTCAAAAGAAGCCTCTTTACTGACAAAAATCAGTAAAATGCCCCAAGGGTAAAGACAGACACTCCGGTGAACTGCCACATAACAGAGGCACTAATTTTTTTAGTTGAGTCACTATTGTATTTACATATCATAGTGTGTTCAAGTTCACATTGCAGACTATTGGCCTTGATGGAAGGAAAAATGAATATTCTTTGGAACTTTAACTTATACCATAGTCTTAAACGTTCTAATTCTAAAGTCACTTTTTTAGGTGCTTCAATATTGGACATGCCCATTTAGAGCTTAAAATTTCTCCTTGGAACACGCACAAGGGCTTAGGGAAAGGAGGCTTCTCAATGGTCTTGCTGTGCTAGGAGATAAATACTCTAATAATTTTGTCCTCAAAATTATCATGCATTGTGACCACCAGCCATTTTCCATGATGATGTGGGAGATTTATTCTTTTCCATGAGTTAGCATGGGGCACAATTGCAAATGTAGTCCCACGGACTGTCATTGATTCAAGTGGACTGTTATATCCACCAGGAGTTCTGTAAACTATTTTCCTTCCAGGATTTTAAAAGCTTTATACAGGCTCCCATGGGTAGATAACATTACGTTCTAAAATTAAAGTGAGCCAGCTTTTCATTTTATTAATTTTTTTTTCAAAGTTGAGAAGCTAGATCTATGAATCACTAGCTATTCCTCATCTACATGGTGATGAATACTTCTTTTTCTGTTTCTTTTTTTATTGAGGTATGATGAACATATAACATTTCAGGTGTACAACATAATGATTTAATGTTTGTATGTACATTGAGAAATGATTACCACAGTAAGCCTAGTTAATATCCATTACCATACATACTAAGAAAAATTTCTTGTGTTGAGAACTTTTCAGATCTACTCTCTTAGCAACTTTTCGAATATGCGATACAGTATCATTAACTATTGTCACCATGCTGTACACTACATCTCCATGACTTATTTATTTTATAACTGGAAGTTTGTACCTTTTGACCCCCTTCACTCATTTCTCCCACTCCCCACCCCCCACCTCTAGCAACCACCAGTCTGTTCTCTTTATCTATTTTTCTTTTTTAGATTTCACATATAAGTGAGATAATATGGTATTTGTCTTTCTCTGACTTATTTCCACTTACTGTAATGCTCTTGAGGTCCATCCATGTTGCACAAATGGCAAGGTTTCATTCTCCCTTATGGCTGAATAATATTCCATTTTACGCACACACACATATACACCACATTTTTGTCAATCAATCAATGGACACTTAGGTTGTTTCCATATCTTGGCTCTTGTAAATAATACTGCGGTGAACATGGGGGTGCATATACCTCTTTGAGTTAGTGTTTTTGTTTTTTTCGGGTAAATACCCTGAAGTGGAACTGCTGGATCATATGGTAGTTGTATTTTTAATTTTTTGAGGAACCTCCATACTGTTTTCCATAGTGGCTGCACCAGTCTACATTCCCACCAACAGTGCACAAGGGTTCCGTTTTCTCTACATCTTTGCCAATACTTGTTATAACTTGTCTTTTTGAATAGCCATTCAAACAGGTATGAGTGATACCTCACTGTGGTTTTTATTTGCATTTCCCTGATGGTTAGTGATGTTGCGAATCTTTTCATGTGCCAGTTGACCATGTGTGGGTCTTGTTTGGAAAAATGTCTATTCAGATCTTTTGCCCATTTTTTAATTGGATTGTTTTTTGCTGTTGAGTTGTATGAGTTCTAATACTTTACTCCCTCTCTCTTTCTCTCTCCCTCTCCCTCTCTCTCTCTCTCTCTCTCTCTCTCTATATATATATATATATATATAATGTATACTATACAATTGAAAATACTACTAGTTTTTTAATTATAAAAAAAATTTTTAAAATAGAAAGTGTCTATGGTAACGACTGCTTAGATTTACATAGTACCTGTTTAAAAGTTTTCAAAGTATTTTAGAACCTTATTAATTCACATTTCTCTCTGGCGTGGATAATGAACCGACAGAGAGAATAGAAGCAATGAAATCACATGATGCTCCCAAGCTTCATTAGTAAGCAATGAAGAAGCAAAGAATAGAATCAGGAATCACCCTGTGACAGAGTTCCATTAGACCAAGAAGCAATCTAGGCAATAAAGTTAGAGTGTTTAAAATAATGATCTCTTAACATTATATTCCACCTAATAAAACTAGTATCAACTAGACTATGTACTATCAAATTGTCTTTGTGTGGATTGCATAATTTTAAAGAACAGATTTCTTCTAAGTAATAAGGATTCTGAGATGCTCCTGTTAGAATAAAATTTAGTAAAATAGCTGAGATAAACTGCTTGAGGCAATCTAGACTTTGACATACAAAAGATTATGGGCCTGGCAGAAGAGCTCAAAGAACATTCTCTCTGCCCAGGAACTCCAGGCTTTAATTATCAAAGAATGAGAGTGGGTAAAAGAGCTAAGGTAACCACTCTAAGGCACTGAGGCCCTTCTTGAGTATATGGCACTCTGCTTTCTAAAGAATAGAGAAAAAGGGGGAAGGTTTCAAAATATCTTCCTGAGGTATGGAAAGCAGTTGGCGGTAAGACTGGAGACCAAAGAGACTCTAGAGGGTAATCTCAAAATCTTGTAACTGGGCAATAGAATATGGTGATACCCCAGCAATTCTGAAACCTGCTGGCTTGGCTGTGAAGCGCAGACATACATCTGGAATATTGTCAGTGCTCAGGTCCAGTCCTTACTAATAAGAAGGTTGTAATTCCACCCTCAAAATATTTTAAGCCAGTGGTGAGCTGAGTCAAACTAAATCAGCAACAAAGTTCAGACCCACCTAACCCACTCATTTCACCTCTAGTAGACTGACAGAAACAAGAACCTGCACCTTTCTGGAGGCAAACATTATTTGCTTTAGGTTCTGTTGTTCTCTTATAGAATGTCTGGCATATACTTAAAGATTACAAGACACGCAAGGCAAGAAAATGTTATCCATGGTCAAGAGAGGAAATAGCCAGTAGAAGCAGATCCAGACATGAACCAAATGTTTGAATCGTTAGATAGTGGCTTTAAGATCTGTATGATAAAAGATAATAAAGGATATAGTAGAAATTATGCACAACATTCACGAAGACCTAGAAACAAATGACAATGAAAACATGATGATGCAAAACCTATGGGATGCAGCCAAATAAGTTCTAAGAGGGAACTTTATAGCTATACAAGCCTACCTCAAGAAACAAGAAAAATCTGAAATAAACCATCTAACCTTACACCTAAAGGAACTAGAGAAAGAAGAACAAACAAAACCCAAATTTAGCAGAAGGAAGGAAATCATAAAGATCAGAACAGAAATAAATGAAATAGAAACAAAGAAAACAGTAGCAAAGATCAATAAAACTAAAAGCTGGTTCTTTGAGAAGATAAACAAAATTGATAAGCCACTAGCCAGACTCATCAAGAAAAAAAGGTAGAGGACTCAAATCAATAAAATTAGAAATGAAAAAGGAGAAGTTACAACAGACACCACAGAAATACAAAGCAACCTAAGAGACTACTACAAGCAACTCTATGCCAATAAAATGGACAACCTGGAAGAAATGGACAAATTCTTAGCAAGGTATAACCTTCCAGGACTGAACCAGGAAGAAACAGAAAATATGAACAGACAAACCACAAGTAATGAAATTGACACTGATTAAAAATGTTCCAATAAAGGAAAGTCCAGGACCAGATGGCTTCACAGGTGAATTCCATCAAACATTTAGAGAAAAGCTAACACCCATCCTTCTCAAACTCTTCTAAAAAATTGCAGAGGAAGGAACACTCCCAAACTCATTCTATGAGGCCACCATCACCCTGATACCAAAACCAGACAAAGATACTACAAAGAAAGAAAATAACAGACCAATATCACTGATGAATACACATGCAAAAATCCTCAATAAAATACTAGCAAACAGAATCCAACAACACATTAAAAGGATCATGCGCCATGATCAAGTGGGATTTATCCCAGGGATGCAAGGATTCTTCAATGTACACAAATCAATCAATGTGATACACCATATTAGCAAATTGAAGAATAAAAACCATATGATCATCTCAATAGATGCAGAAAAAGCTTTTGACAAAATTCAACACGAATTTATGATAAAAACTCTCCAGAAAGTGGGCATAGAGGGAACCTACATCAACATAATAAAGGCCATGTATGACAAACCCACGGCAAACATCATTCTCCATGGTGAAAAACTGAAAGCATTTCCTCTAAGATCAGGAACAAGACAAGAATGTCCACTCTCACAACTATTATTCAACATAGTTTTGGAAGTCCTAGCCACAGCAATCAGAGAAGAAAAGAAATAAAAGGAATACAAATTGGAAAAGAAGAAGTAAAACTGTCACTGTTTGCAGATGACGTGACACTATACATTGAGAATCCTAAAAATGCCACCAGAAAACTGCTAGAGCTAATCAATGAATTTGGTAAAGTTGCAGGATACAGAATTAATGGACAGAAATCTCTTGCATTCCTATACACTAATGATGAAAAATCTGAAAGAGAAGTTAAGGAAACACTCCCATTTACCACTGCAATGAAAAGAATAAAATACCTAAGAATAAACCTACCTAGGGAGACAAAAGACCTGTATGCAGAAGACTATAAGAAACTGGTGAAAGAAATTAAAGAGGATACCAACAGATGGAGAGATATACCATGTTCTTGGATTGGAAGAATCAATATTGTGAAAATGACTATACTACCCAAAGCAATCTACAGATTCAATGCAATCCCTATCAAATTACCAATGGCATTTTTTACAGAACTAGAACAGAAAATCTTAAAATTTGTATGGAGACACAAAAGACCCCGAAGAGCCAAAGCGGTCTTGAGGGAAAAAAATGGAGCTGGAGGAATCAGACTCCCTGACTTCAGACTATACTACAGAGCTACAGTAATCAAGACAATATGGTACTGGCACAAAATCAGAAATATACATCAATGGAACAAATTAGAAATCCCAGAGATAAACCCATGCACCTATGGTCAACTAATCTATGACAAAGGAGGCAAGGATATACAATGGAGAAAAGACAGTCTCTTCAATAGTGCTGGGAAAACTGGACAGCTACATGTAATGGAATGAAATTAGAGCACTCGCTAACACCATACACAAAAATAAATTCTAAATGGATTAGAGACTAAATGTAAGACTGGACACTATCAAACTCTTAGAGGAAATCATAGGAAGAACACTCTTGGACATAAATCAGAGCAAGATCGTTTTTAATCCACCTCCTAGAGTAATGGAAATAAAAACAAAAATAAACAAATGGGACCTAATGAAACTGAAAAGCTTTTGCACATCAAAGGAAGCAATAAACAAGACGAAATGACAACCCTCAGACTGGGAGAAAACATTTGCGAATGAATCAATAGGCAAAGGATTAATCTCCAAAATATATAAACAGCTCATGCAGCTAGCTCAATATTAAAGAAACAAACAACCCAATCCAAAAATGGGCAGAAGACCTAAATAGACATTTCTCCAAAGAAGACATACAGATGGCCAAGAAGCACATGAAAATCTGCTCAACATCACTAATTATTTGAGAAATGCAAATCAAAACTACAATGAGGTATCACCTCACACCAGTTAGAATGGGCATCATCAGAAATTCTACAAACAACAAATGCTAGAGAGGGTGTGGAGAAAAGGGAACCCTCTTGCACTGTTGGTGGGAATGTAAATTGATACAGTCACTATGGAGAACAGTATGGAGGTTCTTTAAAAAACTAGAAATAGAATTACCGTATGATCCAGTAATCCCACTACTGGGCATATACCCAGAGAAAACCATAATTCAAAAAGACACATGCACCCCTTTGTTCACTGCAGCACTATTTACAATAGCCAGGTTATGGAAGCAACCTAAATGCCCATCGACAAGCGAATGAATAAAGAAGGTGTGGTACAACGGAATATTACTCAGCCATGAAAGGAACAAAACTGAGTCATTTTTTGAGATGTGGATGGATCTAGAGACTGTCTTACAGAGTGAAGTAAATCAGAAAGAGAAAACCAAATATTGTATATTAACGCATGTATGTGGAACCTAGAAAAATGATACAGATGAAACAGTTTTCAGGGCAGAAGTTGAGACACAGATGTAGAGAACAAACGTATGGACACCAAGGGGGGAAAGCCATGGGGGTGTGGGGATGGTGGTGTGCTGAACTGAGAGTTTGGGATTGACATGTGTACACCGATGTGTATAAAATTGATGACTAATAAGAACCTACTGTATAAAAAAATAAATAAAAAAATGTTTTTGGATGAGTAGACCTGATCTTTTTCATTTTCCATAAATTAATACAAATTCAAAGCATATCTTTCAAAATTCCAGCTGACTATTGGGAAGAAATAAGCTGATTCTAAAATTCATGTGGAATTCAAAGAATCTAAACCAGAATAGCCAAAAGAACACCAGAAATATAATTCTAAAAACTTATACTACCTGATATCAAGACATATAAAGCTATGATAATTAAAATCATGTACTTTGGTAAAATGTTAGCCAATAGATCAGTGGAAAAAACCTGGAATTCCAGAAATAGACACACACATGGAAATTGAGTTTTGATCAAGGTACTAAGTCAATCCAAAGGGGATAGTAAAGTCTTTTTAACAGATCTTGCTGGGTCAATTAGAAATAAATTGCAGTCCATTTCTCATTCCATACATAATAATTAATTTAAATGGACATAGGTGTGAATGTGATAAGAACCATAAAGTTCCGTGAAGAAAACAGTAAGAGAGTGTCTTCATTACCTAAGCAAAGCTATTTTAGTCAGAATACAAAATGTATTAATCATAAATATGTAGTTAATAAATTGGACCTCATCAAAATTAAGAATATCTTCTCATCAAAAGGCACCGTTAAAAATGAATAGGCAAGCCAAATACTGGGCAAAAAATTAATTTCAGCAAAAGTCTCAGAATATTAAATCATATCCAGAATATCTAATAGGCTCCTACTGATCAATAATAAAAAGACTAAGAGTCCCCCTCCCCAGTAAAGCCAGGAAACACTTTGTAACATCAGAAAAGAATATGTGAATGGTCACAACGCTCATGATGCCCAGCATCATCAGTCATCAGGGAAAAGTAAATTAAAACCACAGTGAGATATTATTCAGAGTCACAGGAATAGCCGCAATAAGAAAAGAGATTGAAATCTCTAAATGTTAGTTGTTAAAACTCAATTAGATCTTTTTTTTCCTTTATGTTCATTAGGAAATAAATTGCTTACCTCTGTGCTTAGCTGGATTTTTTATCGTTCCCCTCCTTTTCGTCAACCTCAGACTTTACTGTCACTGATGAACAAGCCAAGTTAAGATCCCTGGAAGATATTAATTTCATCATGAGTTTTAATTGTATAGATCATGCACACCCACAAAAGGAAACCATCCCAACATTAAAATTCTATCATTTTATCTGGTAGGTCAAATAATATACTTTGTCAAATATAAGAATTGTTTTAAAACATCACAGAATTATTTTATGAGGAGTTATTTAGAATTATTTTGTTTGTATGACATATATCTATAGAGTAAATATCCTTGAACTTTGATAATTTGCCCACAACATATAGAGAAGATGAATGGATGACTAAAACAGGGAAAGAGAAGGAAAATAGTATGCAATTCCCTTGTGCTTTTAAAGATGAAAATTAGGAAAAATTGAAAATCATTAAGAACATAGTGTTTTATAAATAAGATAAAGAAGGAATGAAAGAAGATAAGGAAAAAATGCAACACTTCGATTTTCATTTATTCAGCATAATTATATTTCTCCTAATGGGTACCATTCTCATCATTTGTGGGAAGGATTCCTTAGAGTCTTTAATCCTAAGTTCACATAGACAGTGAATCAAATCAGGGATCTGGGAGGTTCCTCCAGTCTTCCTACTTACTGAAAAATAATCTGTGATGAGAAATATGGAGTACTTATTAACACAGAGCTATTCAGAGTGATTGATGAAAAGGAAAGATACATCATACAATTTCCAGGGCACTAAAGGAGTTTCTACTTTATTGATTCAGTAGTTAATAGAGTCAGTCATTTATATAACCTGTTAAAAATGGTTGAATGATGAATTTTATTTGGCCACTTTGAACTTTCGGGAAGTAGGGAAGGAAAACATTTTGCTGAAATAAATATTTTGTTCATTTATTTTTGAAGCTTGGAATGCAATTCACATGAAAGAGTGAATTAAGTAGTAGTTAAAACAGTCACAGAAAAGAAACAGGTGAGTATTTAACAAGCACTCTTCTTTGCTTCAGATGAAGCTGGGTGATCAACTATTGTACTTTCCTTGAGTCATAATTTTCACTCTTCTATGCCTCCCTTACTTTGCATTGCATTATGTAAAACAACAACAACAAAACAACCAAAAACCTCAAAAGGGTCCCAAGTCCCACAAATACAGTATTACCGTGTCCCCTTACATAAGTAATTTGACCCATTTAGTTTCTCATATTTGAAAACAAGGTGATTTTTGGCAGATCCTTCTTATTTGTCTTATAAATAAGCATCTAAATTTGGGTTCTGAGAACCCATCTCCCACCTCCAGAATGTTCCTGAGTGCTATAGGACCAAGGTTAAGAATATGCACTTCGTTGATAGGTAGACCTATATCTACCTCATATAACTATGTGATCATAGACAAAACACTTAACTTCATAGCTCTTCATTTCCCTCATGTGTAAAATGGGACATTCAGTGGTCATTGTTGGCTCTCCAACAACATTGCACTTTCAAGAGTTCATCTAAGATAATCGTTGGCGTCCAGGCTCATTGCCAATAATTGCTTCATGGATGGACAGGCCTGAACTACTTGGGGTCAACAAGATACAAAAGAGTGGCTATTTCTGTTGAATGTGAATAAGGGATTACATTCCATTGCTGGTGGCAGATACCTCATGCTCATGAGGGTAATCAGCCTTGTGATGAAGCCAACATGTCCAAGGAGGATGGAGAGATGGAAAGTGCCTTGATGATGCTCTTGATGAACTGATAACCTAAAGTCTGCTCTACCTCTAGACTTCTGCTTGTTACATAGTCAGTTTAAGTTGCAGGTTTTTTTACTTACAGCCAAAAGTTCAGTAATAGAAGAAATAATAATAGCCCTACATCATTTTCCTAAACCACACAAGCCCTGGAAGTCCTGGTGTTCCACTAGGAAAGACATGGAATCATAAAATATTTTTTTACTGAATTATAGTTGAGGGACTTACCTGGTGGCGCAGTGGTTAAGAATCCGCCTGCCAATGCAGGGGACACGGGTTCGAGCCCTGGTCCAGGAAGATCCCACATGTCGTGGAGCAATTAAACCCATGTGCCACAACTACTGAGCCTGCGCTCTAGAGCCCGTGAGCCACAACTACTTAGCCCACGTGCCACAACTACTGAAGCCCGTGCGCCTAGAGCCCACGCTCTGCAACAAAGAGAAGCCACCGCAATGAGAAGCCCAAGCTCTGCAATGAAGAGTAGCCCCTGCTCGTTGCAACTAGAGAGAAAGCCTGCACACAGCAATGAAGACCCAAGGCAGCCAAAAATAAATTAATTAATTAATTAAAGAAAAGAATTATAGTTGATTTACAATATTGTGTTAGTTTCAACTGTACAGCACTGATTCAGTTAATTTTTTCAGATTATATTCTGTGATAGCCTATTATAAGATATTGAATATAATTCCATGTGCTCTACAGCAAATACTTGTTGCTTATCTGTTTTATGTATAGTAGTTTGTGTCTGTTAATTCCATACTCCTGTATGTGTATCTCTCCCTCTCCCCTTTGGTAAACATGTTTGTTTTCCGTGTTGGTGAGTCTGTTTCCATTTTGTATATAGATTCATTAGTATTATTTTTTAGATTCCACATATAAGTGATATCGTATAGTATTTGTCTTTCTCTGTTTGACTTCACTAAGCATAATATTCTCTAGGGCCATTCATGTTGCTGCAAATGGCAATATTTCATTCTTTTTTATGGCTGAGTAATATTTTGTTGTATATATATACTACTTATTCTTAAGCCAGTTGTCTGTTGATAGACACTTGGGTTGTTTTCCTGTCTTGGCTATTGTAAATAGTGCTGCTGTTAACCTTGGGGTACATTTATCTTTTCAAATTAGAGTTTCTGTTTTATCTGGATATATACCCAGGAGTGGGATTGCTGGAACCTCTATTTTTAGTTTTTTAGAGAACCTGCCTACTGTTTTCCATAGTGGCTGCCCCAATTTACATTGCAGCCAACAGTGTAAGAGGGTTCCCTTTTCTCCACACCCTCTCCAGAATTTATTATTTGTAATAATAAATGATAGCCATTCTGACCAGTGTCAGCTGACACCTCATTGTGGTTTTGATTTGCATTTCTCTAATAATCAACAACGTTGAGCATCTTTTCATGTGCCTGGTCACTTTTCCTATGTCTTCTTTGGAAAAATGTCTATCTAGGTCTTCTGCCAATTTCTATATTGGATTGTTTATTTTTTCACTATTGAGTTTTCTGAGTTGTTTTTATACTTTGGATATTAACCCCTTGTCAGTCACATCTTTTGCAAATATTTTCTCCCATTCTGTAGGTTGTCTTTTCATTTAGTTGATGGTTCCCTTTGCTGTGTAAAAGCTTTTAAGTTTAATTAGGTCCCATTTGTTTATTTTTTGTTTTATTTCTTTAGCTCTGGGAGACAATCTAAGAAAATATCGCTACAATTTATGTCAGAGAATGTTTGGCCTATGTCATTTTCTAGGAGTTTTATGATGTCATGTCTTCTGTTTAGGTCTTTAAACCATTGTGAGTTTATTTTTGCATATAGTGTGAGGGAGCGTTTACGTGTAGCTATCAACATTTTCCAACAGCACTTGCTGAAGAGGCTCTCTTTTCTCCATTGTATATTCTTGCCTCCTTTGATGTAGATTGATTGACGGTAGGTGTGTGGGTTTATTTCTCAGCTCTCTATTCTGTTCCATTGATCTATACATCTTTTTTGTAGCAATACAATGATGTTTAGATTACTGTAGCTTTTTAGTACAGTCTGAAGTCTAGGTTTATGCCTCCAGCTTTGTCCTTTTCTTTAGGATTACTTCAGCAATTCTGGGCCTTTTTGATGTTCTGTAGAAATTTTAGGATTATTCTAGTTCTGAGAAAAATGTCATGGGTATTTTGATAGGTATTGCATTAAATCCATAGATTGCTTTGGGTAGTATGGCCATTTTAAAATTAATTCTTCCAATCCAAGAGCATGGGATATCTTTCCATTTCTTTGAATCATCTTCCGTTTCCTTTATAAATGTTTTATAGTTTTCAGAATATAGATCTTTTTGTCTCCTTGGTTAAGTTTATTCCTAAGTATTTTATTTTCTGACATGAATTTAAATGAAATACTGTTTTTATTTTCTCTTTCTGATATTTCATTGTTAGTGTAATGAAATGCAACAGATTTCTGTATATTAATCTTATATCCTGGGGCTTCCCTGGTGGCACAGTGGTTAAGAATCCTCCTGCCAATGCAGGGGACGCGGGTTCGAGCCCTGGTCCAGGAAGATCCCACATGCCATGGAGAAACTAAGCCCACACTCTACTGAGCCTGCGCTCTAGAGCCTGCGAGCCACAGCTACTGAAGCCTGCATGCCTAGAGCCCATGCTCCACAACGAGAGAACCCACCACAATGAGAAGCCCACGCACCACAACAAAGAGTAGCCCCCACTCGTAACAACTAGAGAAAGCCCACACGCAGCAATGAAGATCCAATGCAGCCAAAAATAAATAAATTAAAAAAAATCTTAAATCTGCAACTTCACTGAATTCATTTATTCTGATAGTTTTTGTGTGGAGACTTTAGGGTTCTCTATGTGGAGTATCATGTCATCTGAAAACTGTGACAGTTTTACATCTTCCCTTCCAATTTGGATACCTTTTATTTATTTATTTATTTCTGATTGCTGTGGCTAGGACTTCCAATAATATGTTGAATAGAAGTGGTGAGGGTGAGCATCCTCATCTTGTTCCTGAATTTAGTGGGAAGGTTTGCAGCTTTTCACCATTGAATATTATGTTGGCTATGGTTTTGTTGTAAATTGCCCTTATTATAGGTGGAGATATGTTCCCTCTATACTCACTTTACTGAGAGTTTTTATATTAAATCGATGTTGAATTTTGTGAAGTGCTTTTTCTGCATCTATTGTGACGATCATGTGGTTTTTGTCTTCCCTTTTGTTAATGTGGTCTATCACATTGATTGATTGATCGTGTATGTTGAACCATCCTTGCAACCCTGGAATGAATCCAATTTGATCATGGTGTTTGATCCTTTTTATGTACCGTTGTATTTGGTTTGCTAATATTTTGTTGAGGATTTTTGCATCTTTATTCATCAGAGATAATTGGCCTACAATTTTCCTTTTTTTGTAGTGTCTTTGTCTGGTTTTGGTATCAGGGTCATGGTGGCATCATAGAATGAATTTGGGACTGTTCCCTACTCTTCAAATTTTTGGAATAGTTTGAGAAGGATAGGTATAAATTCTTCTTTGTGTATTTGAAGACACTGAAGACATTCAGTCCTGGACCTTTATTTGTAGGGAGTATTTTTTATGAGATTCTATTTCATTTCTAGCGATCTGTTTGTTCAAATTATCTGTTTCTTCTTGACTTAGTTTTGGCAAGCTACAGGTTTGTAGTAACTTGTTCATTTCTTCCAGGTTGTCTAGTTTGTTGGCATGTAACTGTTCATGGTATTCTTTTATGATTTTTTGTATTTATGTAGTACTGGTTGCTGTTTCTCCTCTTTCATTTCTTATTTTGTTTATGTGGTTCCTCTCTGTTTTCTTCTTAGTGAGTCTGGATAGAGTGTGTTGATTTTGTTTATCTTTTCAAAGAACCAGCTCTTGGTTTTATTGATCATTTCTATTATCTTTTGATCTCTACTTTATTTCCTCTCTGATTTTTATTATTTCCTTTCTTCTTCTAACTTTGGGTTTTGTTTATTCTTGTTTTTCTAATTCTTTTTAGTGGTAGGTTATGTTGTTTACTTGAGAATTTTCTTGTTTCTTGAGCAAGGCCTGTATTACTGTGTGCTTCCCTCTTAGAACTGTTTTTTCTGCATCCCATCGACTTTGTGTTTTCATTCTCATTTGTCTGAAGGCATTTTCTGATTTCTTCTTTGACTTCATGGTTGACCCATTGGGTTTTTTTCTTTTTTAGTAGCATATTGTTTGGTCTCCATGTGTTCATTCTTTTCCTGTACTTTTAGTTTCATACTGTGGTCAGAAAAGGTGCTTGAAATTGGTTGAGGCTTGTTTTGTGACCCAGTATGTGGTCCAGCCTAAAGAACATTACATGCATGCTTGAAAAGAACGGGTATTGTGGGGTTTTCCAATGAAGTGTTCTGTGGATATCAAGTAAGTCCCACTGGTCTGTTGTGTCGTTTAGGACCTCTGTTGCCTTGTTGATTTTCTGTCTGGATGATCTGTCCATTGATGTCATTTGGGTGTTAAAGTTGCCTACTGTTATCGTATTATTGTCAATTTCTCCCATTATGTCTGTTAGTATTCGTTTTATATATTTAGGTGCTTCTATTTTGGGTGCATATATGTTACTGAGTATAATGCTCTCTTCTTGCTTTGATCCCTTTGTCATTATATAATGCCCTTCTTGTCTTTCTTTATAAACTTTGTTTTAAAGTCTATTTTGTCTGATATGAGTATAGCCACTCCCACTATCTTGTCATCTCCATTTGCATGATACATATTTTTCTTTTCCCTTACTTTCAGTCAGTGTGTGTCTTTCATCCTGAAATGAGTCTCTTGTAGGCAGCATATTGTAGGTTCTTGTTTTGTTTTCTTTTTTTAAATCCAGTCTGCCACTCTGAGTCTTTTAATTGGAACATTTAGTTCACTGACATTTAAAGTAATTATTGATAGGTATATACTTACTGCCATTTTTAATCCTTATTTTCTAGTTATTTTTGTAGTTCTTTGTTCATGTCTTCTTCTTTTTGTTTTTCTTTTTATGGTTTGATGATTTTATTTTGTGCTATGCTTGAGTTCCTTTTTTTTTTTTTTGGTTTTTGTGAATCCATTGCTATCTACTTACTTTAAACTGATAGTCATCCAAGTCCAAACACATTCTAAAAGATCTACATTTTTATATTCCCCTCTCCAACATTTTGATGTCCTATTTTACATCTTTATGTTTATCCTTTTACTGCTAATTGTAGTTATAATTGCTTTCATAATTTTTTTATTGTTTTTTAATCTATGTATTGGCTAATTTAAGTATTAATATTCTTTTTCATATTCTTTTCCATTAGAGTTTATTACAGGATATTGAATGTAGTTCCCTGTGCTATACAGTAAACCCTTGTTGTTTATTTTATATATGGTAGTGTGTATCTGTTAATCCCATATTCCTAATTTATCCCTCCCCCCTTCCTCTTTGATAACTGTAAGTTTATTTTCTATGTCTGTGAGTCTGTTTCAGTTTTGTAAATAAGTTCATTTTTACTGTTTTTTAGATTCCACATATAAGCAATATCGTATAATATTTGTTTTTTTCTGACATACTTCACTTAGTAGGATAATCTCTAGGTCCATCCTATTTGCTGCAAATGGCATTATTTCATTCTTTTTATGGCTGAGTACAATTCCATTTTATAAATACACACAGACACATACCACATCTTCTTTATCCATTCCTCTGTTGATGGACACTTAGGATTCTTCCATTTCTTGGCTATTGTAAATATTGCTGCTATGAATACTGGGGTGCATGTATCTTTTTAAATTAGAGTTTTGACATAATGAAATTTATAAACTTTTGCACAGCAAAGGAGAGCATAAACAAAATGAAAAGGCCACCTACAGACTGGAAGAAATTGTTCACAAATCATGCAACTGACAAGAGCTTAATTTCCAAATATACAAGCAACACATACAACTCAATATCAAAAAAACAAACAACACAATCAAAAAATGGGCAGAAGATTTAAATAGACATTTCTCCAAAGAAGCCACACAGATGGCCAGCAGGTACATTATAAAAGATGCTCCACATCGCTACTTATTAGAGAAATGCAGCACAAAACTACAGCAGCATGGTATCACCATACGCCAGCCAGAATGTCCATCAACAAAAAGCCTAGACATAATAAATTCTGGAGAGGATGTGGAGAAAAGGGAAGGCTCCTACACTGTTGATTAGAATGCACGTTGGTGCAGCCATTGTGGAAAAGAGTATGGAGGTTCGTCAGAAAACAAAAAATAGAGTTACCATGTGATCCAGCAATCACACTCTTGAGCATGTATCCAGAAAAGACAAAAGTTTCATCCTTTTTTTATATTTGTCTTTGTTATTGTGATTTGCCCTTTCCTATAGATTTTTGTTTCTTTTCTTTTTAGGGAAGACCCTTCAATATTTCTTTAAGGGTAGGTTTAGTACTGCTGAACTCTTTTAGTTTTTGCTTTTCTGAGAAATTCTTTATCTCTCCTTCTGTTCTAAATGATAATCTTGCTGGGTAGAGAGTATCCTAAGTTGCTGGGTTTTCCCTTTCAGGAATTTGAATATATCATGCCACTCCCTTCTGGCCTGCAAAGTTTCTGCAGAGAAATCAGTTGATAGCCTTTGCAGGTTCCCCTGTAACTGACTGTTTTTCTCTTGCTGTTTTTAGAATGCTCTCTTTATCTTTCACTTTTGCCATTTTAATTATGATATGTCTTGCTGTGGGTCTGTATGGGTTCATCTTGTTTGGGATCCTCTGTGCTTCCTATACCTGTATAACTGTTTCCTTCTTTACGTTTGGGAAGTTTTCAGCCATAATTTCTTCAAATACATTTTTGATCTCCTCTCTCTCTTTTCTACTTCTGGAATCCTTGTTATGTAGAGGTTGGCATGTTTTCTATTATCCTGTAGGTCACCTGCGTTGCTTTAATTTTTTTTTTATTTCTCCTACTGTATGCTGTTCTGATAGGGTGATTTCCATTATTCTATCTTCCAGATGACTTACTCATTCTTCTGTGTCACTTAGTTGGCTATTCATTGCTTCTAGATTGGTTCCTATTTTCGCAATTGAATTGTCTATTTTTTTTAACATCTTTATTGGAGTATAATTGCTTTACAATGGTGTGTTAGTTTCTGCTTTATAACAAAGTGAATCAGCTGTACATATATTCCCATATCGCCTCCCTCTTGCGTCTCCCTATCCCACTTCTCTAGGTGGTCACAAAGCACTGAGCTGATCTCCCTGTGTGATGCGACTGCTTCCCACTAGCTATCTATTTTACATTTGGTAGTGTATATAAGTCCATGCCACTCTCTCACTTCCTCCCAGCTTACCCTTCCCCCTCCCCATGTCCTCAAGTCCATTTTCTACGTCTGCGTCTTTATTGCGGTCCTGCCCCTAGGTTCTTGGTAACCTTTTTCTTTAGATTCCATATATATATGTTCTAGCACGTGGTATTTGTTTTCCTCTTCCTGACTTACTTCACTCTGTATGACAGACCCTAGGTACATTGACCTCACTACAAATAGCTCAATTTCATTTCTTTTAATGGCTGAGTAATATTCCATTGTATATATGTGCCACATCTTCTTTATCCACTCATCTGTTGATGGACACTTAGGTTGCTTCTGTGACCTGGCTATTGTAAATAGTGCCACAGTGAACATTGTGGTACATGACTTTTTTGAATTATGGTATTGTCAGGGTATATGCCCAGTAGTGGGATTGCTGGGTCATATGGTAGTTCTATTTTTAGTTTTTTAAGGAACCTCCATACTGTTCTCCATAGTGGCTGTATCAATTTACATTCCCACCAACAGTGCAGGAGTGTTCCCTTTTCTCCACACCCTCTCCAGTATTTACTGTTTATAGATTTTTTGATGATGGCCATTCTGACCAGTGTGAGGTGATACCTCATTGTAGATTTGATTTGCATTTTTCTAATGATTAGGGATGTTGAGCATTCTTTCATGTGCTTGTTGGCAATCTGTATATCTTCTTTGGAGAAATGTCTATTTAGGTCTTCTGCCCATTTTTGGATTGGGTTGTTTGTTTTTTAGATATTGAGCTGCATGAGCTGCTTATGAATTTTGGAGATTAATCCTTTGTCAGTTGCTTCATTTGCAAATATTTACTGCCATTCTGAGGGTTCTTCGTCTTGTTTATGGTTTCCCTTGCTGTGCAAAAGCTTTTAAGTTTCCTTAGGTCCCATTTGTTTATTTTTGTTTTTATTTCCATTTCTCTAGGAGGTGGGTCAAAAAGGATCTTGCTGTGATTTATGTCACAGAGTGTTCTGCCTATGTTTTCCTTTAAGAGTTTGATAGTGTCTGGCCTTACATTTAGGTCTTTAACCCATTTTGAGTTTATTTTTGTGAATGGTGTTAGGGAGTGTTCTAATTTCATTCTTTTACTTGTAGCTGTCCAGTTTTCTCAGCACCACTTACTGAAGAGGCTGTCTTTTCTCCATTGTATATTCTTGCCTCCTTTATGAAAAATAAGGTGACCATAGGTGTGTGGGTTTATCTTTGGGCTTTCTATCCTATTCCATTGATCTATATTTCTGTTTTTGTTCCAGTACCATATTGTCTTATTTACTGTAGCTTTGTAGTCTAGTCTGAAGTCTGGGAGCCTGATTCCTCCAGCTCCATTTTTCTTTCTCAAGATTGCTTTGGCTATTTGGGGTCTTTTGTGTTTCCATACAAATTGTGAATTTTTTTGTTCTAGCTCTGTGAAAAATGCCATTGGTAGTCTCATAGGGATTGCATTGAATCTGTAGATTGCTTTGGGTAGTAGAGTCATTTGCACAATGTTGATTCTTTCAATCCAAGAACATGGATCTGTTTGTATCATCTTTAATTTCTTTCATCAGTGTAGTATAGTTTTCTGCATACAAGTCTTTTGTCTCCTTAGGTAGGTTTATTCCTAGGTATTTTATTCTTTATTTTGCAGTGGTAAATGGGAGTGTTTCCTTAATTTCTCTTTTAAATAGTGTATAGGAATGCAAGAGATTTCTGTGCATTAATTCTGTATCCTGCTACTTTACCAAATTCATTGATTAGCTCTAGTAGTTTTCTGGTAGCATCTTCAGGATTCTCTGTGTATAGTATCATGTCACCTGCAAACAGTGACAGCTTTACTTCTTCTTTTCCAATTTGGATTCCTTTTATTTCTTTCTCTTCTATGATTGCTGTGGCTAAAACTTCCAAAACTATGTTGAATAACAGTGGTGATAGTGGGCAACCTTGTCTTGTTCCTGATCTTAGTGGAAATGGTTTCAGTTTTTCACCATTGAGAACGATGTTGGCTGTGGGTTTGTCATATATGGCCTTTATTATGTTGAGGTAAGTTCCCGTTCTGCCTACTTTCTGGAGGGTTTTTATCATAAATGATCTTGGATTTTGTCGAAAGCTTTTTCTGCATCTATTGAGATAATTGTATGTTTTTTATCCTTCAGTTTTTTAATATGGTGTATCACATAGATTAATTTGTGTATATTGAAGAATGCTTGCATCCCTGGGATAAACCCCACTTAATCATGGTATATGATCCTTTTAATGTGCTGTTGGATTCTGTTTGCTAGGGTTTTTGCATCTATTTTCGTCATTGATATTGGCCTGTAGTTTTCTTTCTTTGTGACATCTTTGTCTGGTTTTGGTATCAGGGTGATGGTGGTCTCGCAGAAAGAGTTTGGGAGTATTCTTCCCTCTTCTATATTTTGGAAGAGTGTGAGAAGGATAAGTGTTAGCTCTTCTCTAAATGTTTGATAGAATTCACCTGTGAAGCCGTTGGGTCCTGGGCTTTTCTCTGTTGAAAGATATTTTCATCACAGTCTCAGTTTCAGTGCTTGTGATTGGTCTGTTTGTATTTTCTATTTCTTCCTGGTTCAGTCTTGGAAGGTTGTGCTTTTCTAAGAATGCGTCCATTTCTTCCAGGTTTTCCATTTTATTGGCATATAGTTGCCTGTAGTAATCTCTCATGATCCTTTGTATTTCTGCAGTGTAAGTTGTTACTTCTCCTTTTTCATTTCTGATTCTATTGATTTCAGTCTTCTCCCTTTCTTTCTTGATGAGTCTGGTGAATGGTTTATCAATTTTGTTTATTTTCTCAAAGAACCAGCTTTTAGTTTTATTGATCTTTGCTATCGTTACCTTCATTTCTTTTTCATTTCTTTTTGATCTGATCTTTATGATTTCTTTCCTTCTGCTAACTTTGAGGTGTTTTTGTTCTTTCTCTAATTGCTTTAGGTATAAGTTAGGATGTTTATTTGAGATGTTTCTGGTTTCTTGAGGTAGGATTGTATTGCCATAAACTGCCCTCTTAGAGCTGCTTTTGCTGCATCCCATAGGTTTTGGGTCGTCATGTTTTCGTTGTCATTTGTTTCCAGGTTTTTTTTGATTTCCTCTTTGATTTCTTCAGTGATCTCTTGGGTATTAAAGAGTATATTGTTTCGCCTCCATGTGTTTGTATTTTTTACAAATTTTTTTCCTGTAATTGATATCTAGTATCATAGCATTGTGGTTGGAAAAGATACTTGATACGATTTCAATTTTCTTAAATTTACCAAGACTTGATTTGTGACCCAAGATATGATCTATGTCCAAGAATGTTCCATGAGCACTTGAGAAGAAAGTGTATTCTGTTGTTTTGGGATGGAATGTCCTGTAAGTATCAATTAAGTCTATCTTGTTTAATGTTTCATTTAATGCTTGTGTTTCCTTATTTATTTTCATTTTGGATGATCTGTCCATTGGTGAAAGTTGGATGTTAAATTCCCCTACTATGATTGTGTTACTGTCGATGTCCCCTTTTATGGCTGTTAGCATTTGCCTTATGTATTGAGGTGCTCCTGTGTTGGGTGCATAAATATTTACAATTGTTATATCTTCTTCTTGGATTGATCCCTTGATCATTATGTAGTGTCCTTCTTTGTGTCTTGTAATAGTCTTTATTTTAAATTCTATTTTGTCTGATACAAGAATTGCTACTCCAGCTTTCTTTTGATTTCCATTTGCATGGAATATCTTATTCTATCCCTTCACTTTCAGTCTGTATGTGTCCCTAGGTCTGAAGTTGGTCTCTTGTAGACAGCATATATATGGGTTCTTTTTTTGTGTCCATTCAGCCAGTCTGTGTCTTTTGGTTGGAGCATTTAATCCATTTACATTTAAGGCAGTTATCGATATGTATGTTCCTACTACCATTTTCTTAATTGTTTTGGGTTTGTTATTGTATGACTTTTCCTTCTCTTGTGTTTCCTGCCTAGAGAAGTTCCTTTAGCATTTGTTGTAAAGCTGGTTTGGTGCTGCTGAATTCTCTTAGCTTTTGCTTGTCTGTAAAGTTTTTAATTTCTCCATAGAATCTGAATGAGATCCTTGCTGGGTAGAGTAATCTTGGTTGTAGGTTTTTCCCTTTCATCACTTTAAATATGTCCTGCCACTCCCTTCTGGCTTGCAGAGTTCCTGCTGAACGATCAGCTGTTAACCTTATGGGGATTCCTTTCTATGTTATTTCCTTTTCCCATGCTGCTTCTAATATTTTTTCTTTGTACTTAATTTTTGATAGAAT
This sequence comes from Delphinapterus leucas, assembly GCF_059928025.1. Taxonomy (NCBI): domain Eukaryota; kingdom Metazoa; phylum Chordata; class Mammalia; order Artiodactyla; family Monodontidae; genus Delphinapterus; species Delphinapterus leucas. Next base: position 103,844,000 of record NC_143131.1, on the reverse strand, counting down.
GATTAATATGTATCTTGGTATGTTTCTCCTTGGTTTTATCCTGTATAGGAGTCTCTGTGCTTCCTGGACTTGATTAACTATTTCCTTTCCTATATTAGGGAAGTTTTCAACTATAATCTCTTAAAATATTTTCTCAGTCCCTTTCTTTTTTTCTTCTTCTTCTGGGACCCCTATAATTCAAATTTTGTTGCATTTAATGTTGTTGCAGAGGTCTCTGAGACTGTCCTCAATTATTTTCATTCTTTTCTCTTTATTCTGCTCTGCAGTAGTTATTTCCATTATTTTATCTTCCAGGTCACTTATCCGTTCTTTTGCCTCATTTATTCTGCTATTGATTCCTTCTATAGAATTTTTAATTTCACTTATTGGTTGATCATCATTGTTTGTTTGCTCTTTATTTCTTCTAGGTCCTTGTTAAACATTTTTTGTATTTTCTCCATTCTATTTCCAAGAATTTGGATGATATTTACTATCATTACTCTGAATTCTTTTTCAGGTAGACTGCCTATTTCCTCTTCATTTGTTTGGTCTAGTGGGTTTTTACCTTGCTCCTTCATCTGCTCTGTGTTTGTCTCCTCATTTTGCTTAACTTACTGTGTTTGGGGTCTCCTTTTTGCAGGCTGCCCATTCATTTCCCGTTGTTTGTGGTGTCTGCCCCCAGTGGCTAAGGTTGGTTCAGTGGGTTGTGTAGGCTTCCTGGTGGAGGGGACTAGTGCCTGTGTTCTGGTGGATGAGGCTGGATCTTGTCTTTCTGGTGGGCAAGACCACATCCAGTGGTGTGTTTTGGGGTGTCTGTGACCTTATCATGATTTTAGGCAGCCTGTCTGCTAATGGGTGAGGTTGTGTTCCTGTCCTGCTAGTTTTTTGGCATAGGGTGTTTAGCACTGTAGCTTGCTGGTTGTTGAGTGGAGCTGGGTCTTAGCGTTGAGATGGAGATCTCTGGGATAGCTTTTGCTGTTTGATATTACATGGAGCTGGGAGGTTTCTGGTGGACCAATGTCCTGGACTCAGCTGTTCCACCTCAGAGGCAGAGGCCTGACACCCGGCCGGAGCACCAAGACCCTGTCAGCCACACAGCTCAGAAGAAAAGGGAGAAGGAAAGAAAGAAAGAAAGAAGGAAAGGGAGGAAGAAAGGAAGAAAGAACGAGTTATTAAAATAAAAAATAATTTTAGAAATAAAAAATTAAAATGTAATAAAAAAGGAAAAAAGAAAAAGAATGAAAGAAAGAAGAGAGCAACCAAACCAAAAAACAAATGCACCAATGAAAACAAGTGCTAAAAAGCTTGCTAAAAAAAAAAATGGGCAGAGAGAACCCTAGGACAAATGTTAAAAGCAAATCTCTAAAGACACAATCACACAAAGAAGCATACACGTACACACTCACAAAAAGAGAAAAAGCAAAATAATATATATCGTTGCTCCCAAAGTCCACTTCCTAAATTTGGGACGTTTCGTTGTCTATTCAGATATTCCATAGATGCAGGGTACATCAAGATGTTTGTGGAGATTTAATCTGCTGCTCCTGAGGCTGCTGGGAGAAATTTCCGTTTCTCTTCTTTGTTCGCACAGCTCCTGGGGTTCAGCTTTGGATTTGGCCCCGCCTCTGCATGTAGGTTGCCTGAGGGCATTTGTTCTTTGCTCAGACAGGACAGGGTTAAAGGAGCAGCTGATTTGGGGCCTCTGGCTCACTCAGGCCGGGGGGAGGGCGGGGTACAGAATGCGGGGCAAGCCCGCGGCGGCAGAGGCTGGCATGACGTTGCACCTGCCTGAGGTTTGCCGTGTGTGCTCCCGGGGAAGTTGTCCCTGGTTCATGGGACCCTCGCAGTGGCGGGCTGCACAGGTGTGGATAGTGACCCCTGCTTGCACACAGGCTTCTTGGTGGCTGCAGCAGCAGCCTTAGTGTCTCATGCTCATCTCTGAGGTCCGCGCTGATAGCTATGGCTCATGCCCGTCTCTGGAGCTCGTTTAGGTGATGCTCTGAATCCCTTCTCCTCGCACACCCCGAAACAATGGTCTCTTGCCTCTTAGGCAGGTCCACACTTTTTCCCGGACTGCCTCCTGGCTACCTTTGGCACACTAGCCCCCTTCAGGCTGTCTTCACGCAGCCAACCCCAGTCCTCTCCCTGGGATCTGACCTCCGAAGCCCAATCCTCAGCTCCCAGCCCCGCCCACCCCAGCAGGTGAGCAGACAAGCCTCTCGGGCTGGTGAGTACTGGTCGGCACCGATCTTCTGTGCAGGAATCTCCCTGCTGTGCCCTCTGCACCCCTGTTGCTGCACCCTCCTCCATGGTTCCAAAGCTCCCCCCTCCGCCACCTGCAGTCTCCGCTCGTGAAGGGGCTTCCTAGTGTGTGGAAACCTTTCCTCCTTCACAGCTCCCTCCCAGTGGTGCAGGTCTTGTCCCTATTCTTTTGTCTCTGTATTTTCTTTTTTCTTTTGCCCTACCAAGGTACGTGGGCCATTTCTTGCCTTTTGGGAAGTCTGAGGTCTTCTGCCAGCATTCAGTAGGTGTTCTGTAGGAGTTGTTCCACATGTAGTTGTATTTCTGATGTATTTGTGGGGAGAAAGGTGATCTCCCCGTCTTACACCATCTTCACGGTTTCCCTCCGAATTGTCTATTTTTGATTGGTTCATCTTTATAATTTCTAGTTCCTTGTTACAGTGATCTGTGTTTCTATCGACAGTCTTCCTTAATTCAGTTAGTATTTTTACTACCACCTTTTTGAACTCACAGTCTAGTAGACTGGTAAGCTGTGCTTCATTATTTGTTATTTTAGGGGATCTCTCTTGTTCTTTTAATTGAGAGCAGTTCCTCTGCCTTCTCATTTAATTTAACTTTCTCTTTCTCTATGAATTTAGGAGAAACAGTTATCTACTCTGGCCTTGAAGATATGTTTTTATGTGGGAGCATTCGTGTATAGACTGTGTGTCCAGTGTTTTTGGTGAGAGGACTGGTTTCCTTATGGACATCAGCCATGTCTTTCCTCAGAGTGTGCTGGCTATTAGCCCCTTGATAAGGGGGTGTGGTCGGTGTCTTAGTATCTAGAACCTGTGTACAGTGTGAGGCAGGGCCTCCTCTCTGCTCTGTGGCTATCGCTGCCCTGTCAGGGATGGGGTCTGCTCCCCACTTGTTGGAGTAAAAATCTTATGTTCAGGTTTGATCAGGCTCCATTGCCCTTGAGTGCATGCCCTGCCCCAAAGGAGGTGATTGCTGAAGTAAGTGAAGACAGAATAGCCACAGAGAACTCATGCCACCTGTGTAGGCACCTGCAGTTCAGCTCAGAAGCAGCCCAAGGTCACGTCCCTTTCTCTGTTGTATCCCTCCCAGATTTAGTGCAGGGCTGTGGTGTGGAGTAGGCTGGGACTGGGGGTCGGGGCATTGCGGCTGCGGGAATTGAAATGGCTGTGCTGCCACCTACGATCTGGGCTGCCTCTGTGGCAGACCTGTCCCAGGACCTGTCTGCCCCACATCTAGTGCTAAGCTGCGGCGCGGAGTGGGTGGACCCGGAGTGCTCTTGCTGTGAGACTAACTGCTGTGTACTCTGCATGCAGTGACAGTGGCCACCAGCGCCCCACCCTGAGCACACACCAGATACCCTTGTCTGTCTCTGCATAGCTAGACTGAGCCTTTGCCCAGATATTGTGCCAGCCTGTGTGGTGGAGGGAGCGGGACCAAGGTGTTCTCCCCTTCAGATTGGGGAGTACGGGGAGGCAGCCGCCACCAGTGCAAGGGTCCCTCTGCCCTCATGGTTGGCAAGCCAGCCTGTGCATACTCACGTATAGAGGCTGGGCTTCTCCAGCCTTTCTGTCTGTCCCAGTGGATTTCCCAGTAGGCAAGGAGGCTTGTCTCCTCCATGCAAGACCCCAGGACTAGGATGCCCAGATTGTGGCTCTACATATTTGCTCCCCAGAGTGAGGGTCTGCCCATGCAGACCTTCTTTTCCTTTCAGTCTCGTTCCAGGGGCGCAGGTCCCAACAGGATGCCTTTTTTTCCCTGTCCTACGCGGTTATGTGGAGATCTTTCCTGCAGCTTTGGTTGTATAGGAGATCTTCTGCCACCTTCTGCTTGATTTTCTGTGAGAATTGGTCCACAAATAGATGTATTTTTGATGTGTTTCTGGGAGGAGGTGAGCCACTACATCCTCCTATTCCGCAATCTTGAGCCCTCTCCCTGGAATCATAAAATATTAACCTTTCCATGCACCTTGGCTATTGAAGCTTGGAGATATGATTTGTTTTAGAAATATAAAGAAATGTGACATTTTATATACGTAAAAATGGCATAGGAAAATTCCTACCTGTTTCAGACTCCTAAGGTGGATGGCTTGCCTGATCATCTATAACTATCTGGTGTTTTATGCTCTGATGCCCACAGGCAAGGCCTTTCCATTCCTGGACAACTGTAAATACTATTGTCAAATAGTTTTGTTTTTAAATTGACTTCACTTGTTTTAATTAACCCCTGTGTATTAAAATAGTCAAAAGGAAAATGTTGATTTTTCTTTCCTTTGCCCTATTTTCATTTCTCTTTCAATTTATGAACTAAATTTTAGGTCAGATATTAGAAAGGCAAACCAATTCTCTTCACTGTTAAGTAGTAAAACAGTTATTATACATTAGTAACAGCTTCCATCCAGAGCATCTCTCCACCTGACAAAGCGTTTAAAGAGGAAACACTTAGTGAAACCTTTAAGAACAAAATGCATTTCAACTAAGGCAACGTGGTGTGCAGCACATCAAAATATGGAGATTAAAGCACACATCAACTTTTCTCTATCACAGAACTGTCCGACTTGTCATTTTAAGAAACTAGCCTATCAAGCATATGCTTTGATCGTTTGTAATGGATTCTTTCTGACTGGTTGTCAATGTGAAAATTAAAATACCTAGTTGAGAAAGCACAACAGCAACTTTGGTAAAGAAAGACGAATCATTTGTTCCAAATAATAAAGGCATCTTCACTGGTACAAATCAATCCAACATCATTAGGAATGTCTATTTTCTTTGGAAATCACATGCCACATCTAACATTTAAATTAAGATAAACTAACTGTGTTTAACGTGTATGATGAGCCTTCAACCATAGATCTGGACATTGACTACAGTATATCAATGTAGTACATTTTGTAAGGATATGGAATGATTAGTGAAAGATCCATTCATGAAGAGCTAAGTTATTCACATATTTAATTTTTTACTGTTGAAACATGACTACAGCTTTTATCTTCTAACAAGTTAAAGATATGAAGGAAATAAGATCAACAAACACAGCTGGGCCTTTGTTAAATATAGTCCTTCACTGATGGTAAACCTTAAACAGTTACAAAAAAGATTTGACTTTCCCCAATCTAGTTAAAGCATAGAGTTTTAAATCTTAAATAACAACTTTATGAAGAAAGGAAAAATCAAAAGCATAACCCTAAATATTTAACTTGTGATCATTAAAATGTGAAACATACGTTAACTAGGTAATATAATCATCTACATCAAGATGTTTGGCTTTTTACTTCTGTTATTTGTTCAAGAAACAGTATAATCATGTGACATGCTTATTTCTAAAAAAACGATGTGACACAATTGTCATCCATATTACCTATCACAACTTTTTTTATTTCACAATTTTGGTCTAGCCCAAATGATTAATATCACAATCCTGGCTTAGCACACATGATTATTAATGATATAAACAAATAGAAATTCCTGATATAAGAATGTGAACATAAAGCCTGGAAGTGGTCTTTATAGAGAAATAAGGTGGCTTTCTGTTTAAACAAGATGAAAGACAGGATCAAATCATTGTGGAGCATAACCACCTCCACCATTTTCTTTGCCATTGACTAGATGGAACGTTTTATATTTTATATTTTCACCACATGCTTTACTCTGTGTCTTCTCTGTAATCAATAATGGTATTTCTTTGAATTTATTTGTATGTGATATTAAACCAAAAACAGCAAATATAACACCTAATGAACTGTTTTCCCAGATTGGGAAAGGTCAAAAAAGAATTTTTTTTAACGTAGAGTAGCATTTTCCAAAATGCGTTACTAGTTCTGGACATAAGTGTTCTGTGTTAAAAAGGGTGCCGTGAGGAACACTGTAAACACTGTAAAATGATTTGACCCTTGAACAACATGGGTTTGAACTGTGAGAGTCCATTTATATGTGCATTTTTTGTTAATAAATATATTGGGACTTTTTTTGATATTTGTGACATTTTGAAAAAAGTTGCAGATGTACCATGTAGGCATAGAAATATCAAAAAAATTAAGAAAAAGGTGTCATGAATGCATAAATTAGATGTAGATACTAGTTTATCCTTACACAGGCATAAGGTGAGTGATATCTAATATAAAACTTAATTTCTTATTGTTTTATAGTGTCACTTTCAAAGAATTACAGTATGCTTCTCTCTTGGAATTGGAGAAACTGCGTATCAGCCCATCATCACAGGTAAGTGGTTTTTAAAAGTTTAACAATATTACCAAGGCTGTATTATGAGTGTGACTGTAGTGCCGTATGCCCTAACAGTTGTGTAACAATTCGTTGATTAGTGAATAGGCTAGCCTACCGTGAGACAATCCTGTTGATTACACTGGGCTACCATAAAGCAATCGTATGGCTGCTTGTTCATTATCATTGCATGAATCGTTATACCTGTAAATAAATATGAATTTCTTTTTCACATTATCTTTTCAGTTTTGATAACTAGTGTTAGTACTATATATAACATCGACAGTATTTTGTATCATATGAGACAATACTGGTGTAGGTACTGACAGACGGTTCATCTTGGAAACTGATGATGTAAAGTTACGGTATCGATAACTACAGTAGAGTTCTATAAATGTATATATTCTCTTTCTTACGATGTTCTTAACAACACTTTCTTTTCTCTAGCTTATCTTATTGTACGATTATAGCATGTAATACATATAACATACAAAATATGTGTTAATCAACCAGTTTATGCTGTCAGTAAGGCTTCTGGTCAACAGAAGGCTATTAGTAGTTAAATTTTTGGGAAGTCAAAAATAGTTATACGTGGATTTTCCAGTGTGTGGAGGGTTGGCATCTCCGACACCTATGTTGTTCAAGGGTCAACTGTATATCCAATTCCAAAAACAGACCCAAGACCCAAATAGAGAGCAAATACAACAAATACAATTAAATAAACTGGATGGAATTAACTCTTCTTTTTTTTTTGTAGCTGAGGGGGCTCTACTCAGTGCTGCCTTAAATCTTTTAGTGATCTTAGCACAGTCTTATTGCCACACACTTGATTTGATCTATGCCTCAGGCAGTATTTCACTCTGAGAATCTTTTCAGGATGGAAGGAATAAAAATTAGAAATAGTTTAATTTTCCAACTCAGAAATTCCTAGTCACTTTATAGTCCTTTCAAATTTTTCTTGAAATTTTAACATTTTTTTCTTTAACTGAGCCCTGCCACTGCTTTCAAAGAAGCCAGTTGCCACTTTGAACATTCTTCCTGAAAATCACCTCACCAAGGTCCCAGAGTATATAAAGTATACTTCCTTTCTTCCACATTTCTTCAGGCACCTGCTTTACAGCTGTTTCACTACTGTATAACATGGGGTACCATTATCCCAACTTTCAATAAAAATTTTCTCAACATTTTTTTCAGTCTTTCCTAGTACCTTTCTTGCCATTTGTGTAGCCTTCACTAATAATTTCCTTACTGTTATTTCTGCCTCTGCTCACAGTTTGCGCTCTGACTACAGAGAGTTACCATTGCGTCTCTCGAGTACTATGGTATTCTGAGCAAAATTCCAGCTTTCCATCCTGCCTGGCCATCTGAAAGCTGGTACAGTTGCTTGTGCTTTCTTAACTTTCTCATATAGCCTGAGACAGAATCCTGTCTTTTTTAAAAAATTGATCACATAATTTATTTTCTCAAACCAGGATGTCTTTGAAGGTGAAATTAGACACTATTAATAATTATTCTCAGGTAACAGGCAAAGAGTGAGACTCTTCTGGGCAGAACAAGAGGTATGCTTGCCACACTTTTGGATAACCTGAGTATCTCTCTCCTATGCAAACATTATAAATAGCTGGAAAAAAAACATTATAAGTACATTGGTACATTTTTCTCCTTGAGGAAGCAAAGATTCTTAATGCCCTTATGCACATACTTTAGAATTAGTTTAATTTTGAAAAATAATCCTGCTCTGATTCTTTAATATCTGGTTGATGATCTGGTTAGGGTTTCCCAAACGTTTCAAGAAACTTGTATAATATTGGGCCCCAACACTTCTTCAAGAGTTTTGGTTGTAAGTGTTTAGGCAAATCAAGTTTTCACTGTTTTTATGCATTATGTTTAATTATGAGGAAATTCAGAGATGATAATAAAGTATTTATGAAGAAATTAGGCTCAGTGGATGTTAGTAATAAGATAATGAATCATTTACTATATTAATAAATATACTCAAGAAAATTAATTTTACCAATTTATCAACCTGGCTGACTTCCTACAAGAAATCTGAAAATACAGGGCAGAAATTATACCATGCTGAAATAACGGCATAATTCAATCCAAACTTCTTTTCTATTGGTGTTCAGATACCCCAGCAGAATATGGGAATTTCCTCTGTTTAGGGCAGAATAAGCCAACAGAGAGTAGATTCTGTTTTCCCAGTGCCTCAGTGTACATGCTTGGTCCTGAAAGGCATGTTTGTTTTTCAGAAACTCTAGAAGCTAAGATGGTTATCTATGGACTTCAAACTTAGTGGAAGTACTCCTAAAATTGCTAAATGCATGATTTATATGGGATTAGTCGATATTTCAGTGTTTTATCCTATGCCATTTGATTATAGTAGGATCTGTATCTGACTGTGATGCTAGGAAATCTGTTGTATGATTTACAAGATATCAGTATTTCCTGGTTTGGGTAAATAAATGTACCAGTTGCTCTACTTGCTACAGGAAGCAACGTTGTATAATGAAGCAAAATATTCTTTTAAGAGACTAATTCCTCTACTAGGATGTGACCTGGACACTGGAAAAAAATGAGTATGGGAGAATTTGACTTTAGGTACAAGTTGCGTTATCTAAGATACAGAGTTACTCTTTCAGTGTGGTTGAGAATTAAGTACTTGGTGGTCAAACATTGTCTGTAAAAGCTTAATTTACATCAGGAACCCTTTGAGTTTCATCATTTGATATTTCTTTGAGGTTCTTAGCCACATAATATGTGTGGTCAACATGCAGCCACTAGGAAATGGCATTAGAAGAATAGTGGCATCAGTGTGTATATCATTTAATTGCTTGTGGAACATTTACTCCAGTGACCAGGTTGTATATAAAATATTAAGTGTGAGTTACATCAACGGCCACGGGAAACTTCAGAGAGGTGAAACGATGGCAACCGTTTTTTTTTTAACATCTTTATTAGAGTATAATTGCTTTACAATGGTGTGTTAGTTTCTGCTTCATAACAAAGTGAATCAGTTATACATATACATATGTTCCCATATCTCTTCCCTCTTGCGTCTCCCTCCCTCCCACCCTCCCTATCTTACCCCTCCAGGCGGTCATATAGCACCGAGTTGATCTCCCTGGATGGCAACCATTTTTAAAAGCAGTTTTCTCCTCTAAAATGATGATGTTAGACTAAATGATCTCCATGTTGGATTCTGTGTCTACATTTGTACATCATTGCTGCATAGGTTAGCACGCTTTCTGAAAATATAGAATTAAAATCAAACTATTTCATATATTCTTTATTTATGCCAAGTGCAGATTGGTATTTTTTATGCTTCCCCCCTAGAAATAAACATTAAACGCAGTGTGTGCATGTGAATACGCTTCGATGTTAAGAAAGGCAGTACTTTGCGATATTATTCTTTTCCTCTAGAACCCCTTTTTTTCTCCAGTTAACAGTGCAGAGTTGATGTGGGAAAGGCTCTGGCTCTAGGGTATATCTGTTGCGTAATTTGGATGAAGTAGACATGATAGACAGATGGGTGGATGTGTACCCAGCTTACTTACCTGCGGGGGGCAGCTTGGGAGCCCTTTCACTGGAGGCGTTTCACTTTCTTGGTTTATTCAGGAGTCAGTCTCGGCTTAAATGGATTCCCTGCTGAGGTGGAGCTCTGTCCCTTGGGTTTACTCTGTACGAGTTACAGTATTTCAGGTTCTGCGCTTTGCTGTGAATGAGATTGGAGGGACAGCCTCCTCTGAAGTCCTGGGAGGGTTTGTTAGGGGTTTCAACTGAAACAGTTGTTCACATACAAATCGGAGGGCTTTTTGCTATATGATGAACATTAAGATGGTTCTTTTTGAGACAGATTATTGTATATAAACCATGGAAATTACCGTGGGTTCGAAAGCTCAGAATCAAAGGGAAATCAGAGCAAGCTCCATAATACTCACTAAGATTCCCTAAATCCAGTTGCGTATATCCACCCCCCAACACACACACACACACACACACACACACACACACTCTCTCTCTCTCTCTCTCTCTCTCTCTCTCTCTCTCTCTTTATATGTATCCTTATGCCTGGAATAATCCCGAAAGCTAAGAGAGGTTCCCAGAGCCGGCCCGTCCCCATCACGCAGCAGTGAGTTGTAGAGCTGTGCGTCAAGTCCAGGGCTCGCTGTCTGGAAAAAAAAACAAAACAGATTTTTCCATCACAACACACTCACTCTCAGGACATCATGAAAAGGGAATTGTGAAGTCGTCTAAGAAACTGTTTCACCTGAATCCTCCCTTCACTTTGAAGTAATGGAAAATGAAAGCTTTGCCCAGAGTCTTAACAGAGCAAAATCTAGACCTAGAAATCTAAACCTCCGTTTAGTATCCTTTTACTTAGCCTGAGATTAATGCAAAATTTTGGAATAAATTGCATTTTTTTTGCACAGTAATTATTTTCTAAGCTGTTGTGTCCTCCACAGTTTTCTTAACACATAGCAGTTCTGTTCCAAGATTAATAGGAAATACAACAAAATGCAATTAAAATTATTATCACTCTGTGTATGTACTAATTGAAAACCCACCCTGTGTTATGCATGCACCATTGATGATTTAATCCTTGGGAAAATGTGGGGAACATTTACATTGTAGAATATCAGGCCTAGAAAGGGTCTCAGAGAAGCCTGATGTAAAAAGCCTCCTTCTGTAGATGAGGAAGAGAGACCCAGGGAAGTTAATCCCATGGCGCAAGTCACCTGGTGAGTTGTATTTAGTTTGCCCTTTGATCTTCCCAGTCACTCCAGTGCCCATATCACCACATCACCTTTCTTACCTTTAACTAAATTGACTTGTTTTTACCTCTGCACAGCTAACTGTACACACACACACACACACACACACACACACACACACACACAGTCTTAGAGGAAAAAAAATGATACAGAATAAAAAAAGATAAACCATAGGGAAATACTGACTTGCAGACATGGTTGATGTATGTGCTGACTATAAATCTCAATACAATATGATTTCTTGTTTCCCTTAGTGGAGAATTTCCCAGAAATAGGCTCATATTAGAGATGTTCGTTGAACTTGCTTCTGGCTTTTTGACTTCTCTTTTCAGTATCCAAGAAACAGCTACCAGGATTAATAACTGGATCTCGTGCTTTCATTTTTTTATTTCCACCAGCTGTGGTTAAGGCATTTTCTTTCACATTCTTTTAAAATTCTCTGGTGTTATCAAGCAATCTTAAGACATTATTCGAAGAAGGATACCTAACCTAAACCTTTCACCAAACTCTCATAGTTACTCTTAGTTTTTCGAACATCGTCTGTCTTTGCATCTGCGGACATCACACACGTCTTATAACGTCCTGTCTTTGGGAAGACGTGTCATCTTTTTTTTGGTATAATCTTGGCTTCTTTCTTTATCTCAATGGAAAGGATTCATAACTTCTCTGTCTTACCTAGAGGAGAAGGTCTTCATAAACCGTATTAATAAGTGATATTTAATTATTGTCATGAATAATGAGCTACATACTCCATTCATTTATGATTAAGTCTTCTCTACATCAACACATTTATTTCCCTTATGGGTGGGCGTAGCAAAAAGGAAAAATAACTCCCCAAATTCCTAGTTTAATCTATTTTTTATTTTAAAAAAATCCACACCTCTGAACATGGGCACTCAGCATGTTCTCAGGTTCAATCAAACCCTCATCCCAAAAGCCTTCCAAACCCTTGTCTGACCTGGATGCTGCAAACTCTGACCCTCGCCTCCAGCTTTCTCTTGCTCCTGCCTGTCATTTTCTCCAGACTCTTATTATCTGCAATATGAAATGCTGTGTGCTGATAGATATTGGCAGAACCTGGTTAAAATTCATTTCACATAGCTTGCTCTTACTTCAAGGGAACAAAGGTTTTTTTTTTTTTCTTCTTTTTTTTTAATCCTAAGAACAGAAAACCAAGTTATCTTTGTGATGTTAAGCATGAAACTGGGTCTTTGTTAGAAAAGCAACATCTGATGTTTCCTCTCTTTTCAACTCAGACAACTGGGCACTTCTGTATTACACAGTCCCAGTACCCCTGCTTTGGGATTTTGTCATGTCAGGAGCTGCTGACAGCTGACAAACTTCTGGTGAAGGGCGATGCTTACCCTCACAAAATTCCTAAGCCTGCAATCAGGAAAGAGAAGGCCTCTGTCTCAAGCAGGGGGAAGATATTTGACTAGATTCTCTGCTCTTTTCAGGCAGCAAGAATCTATTTCTGGGTAAGATGGTTCTCTCCATCCCCAAGCAGAGCATCCTCTGGTACTCACTCCACACCCTTCCCAGCCCTCTGCTCATCTGCAGCCGCGTACGCGCTTCAAATCATTAACCACCGACACTGCCAAAGTCCTAACAAATTTCCAGTCAATTCTGTATCCCAGGAGTTCAGCGTATAATAATTGAAAATGTGATATTTGATTAAAACATAAAACCACAGCTAATGTAACAGCCAAAGCATTTTAAGCAATCAGAGTCTTTTGTACTGATTGATTGACGTGCACGGGTTTAGAGTAAGCAACCAGATTGAAGACAATGCAATCAATCATTGTTTAGGGTAGGATGCTCGGCACAGAGTTTTGCTTCCTGCCTTTTGTCTGTGCTCTTCATTAATGTGGGTCAGTGGCTGGGACACTTCTAAAGACTAGCACATAAAGTGTTGGCTTGCTTATCACCATCTGTCATTTAAAGGGAAAGGGACCTTATATGAACTCTGCTGTTGTCAACCTCATAAAAGACTTAATGTGGTTTTTTTTTTTTTTGCATTTTACTCTATTTGCTCTATAGTTTGCTGTTTCTCTTCCATATACATCTAGATCGACAAAGACTTAATTTTTATATGTAGACTCCAGACAGACCATGGAGGGAAACATTCCTGTGGCATTTTTGATTGAATCATTTTTTTTCCCCTCTTGCAAGGAAAAGATTCTGTTCTGCCTAGGTATGCTGCCACGTTGAACATAATATCCAACCCACCCTTCAGTAGAGGCAGGACTGGACATTCTTAAAGACAGCACAATTCAGTGTTGATCACTTTCTTTACATTTGATTCTAGGCAGGGCTGCCTGTGAAATCCTTGAAGCCAAATAAACAAACAAAATAAATAACAAGATGCACTTATGGTGCTTACAGAATTATAGGGTTTTGAGAGATGGCGTGGTATCCCGCTAGAAGCCATAAAAATACCCCAGCTGTTTCATAGTGCAGGAAATATATTGGTTTTACATTTTATAATTTCAAACCCTGTTGTCAACAGGCAACTTATGTTACTTTATATTCTGCTCATCACAACCCGCCATAATTCCTCATGGCAGAGCAAAGTACAATATATTCCTCTGTGCTGACACTACTTACTGTTTTTTGTCTCCTATAAATGATTTGTGGCCCTGCTTTGAATTTTGGTAAGAAAGTGCATTTCCAGAACCTTTTATAAGAAACAGCACATTCTCCAGCCCAGGAGATTCAGTCTCTTAGGAAACAGGAAAAGGCCATTTGGCTCTTTCTCACAAGCCATTTATGTTTTCTCCCATTTCTTTCTGCCAATGTCCTTCAGGCCTCTCTTTTCAGAGAAATTCATCAAGCAGCAGTTGAAACTATTAATCCCTGCTTTAGTGCCCATCAGGCTGCATCTTCCTCAGGTAATCATTGTAAGCCCTCTATAGCATCCTCTTAAGGTCCAGGTCAGACTGCCTCTTCCATTTCCATTTTATTGTTGATTCAAAGACTATCAAGTGATAATTGTGAAGAGCAGGAGAGGAGTTGACACCATTGTCCGGGAACCTTAAATAGATGAGGAGTTCTGCCCAGCTTTTATACTTCATCGGTTTCGAACATCTTACCCAAACACTAGCTATCCAAGTCATAAAAGAGACCAGATTTTTTTAAAAAGAGACTTGTGTATCCCACACTGAGATATTATATCTTCATGGAACTTGCCTTTGGAGTCCTCAAGTCATAAGCTGTTTTGACAGGGCTGTCTTCCCTGCTCCTCTGGGTTTGTGTTGAAGGGGAGAACTGAGGATGTTGCTGTGAATTGTGGCTCCCACAGCGGGAGGTAGGGGCTCTGTTTCAGGGGCTGCTCTGATGGTCTCCAGGGATCTCACTGTGAAGAGGACAACGTGCTTTCTCAGAACAGTTCAAAGTCAAGTCAGCTTCGCGTAAGGCTCTCTTATTGCTATTTACAGCACTCTTGCTATCTAAAGAATTAAGACCTTATAGCAAAGAGGTAATAACACAACCACCCATGTTAGTAATAAAATTATAAATCACAATTAAAGTCCTATCTGAAAACATTATTAAGTTTCCCTAAAACACTTTTGGGTTAGAATTACATTCATGATGGTTTGAGTAATCAAGAATTACAAATAGTACCATGCATGGTTTGAAGCTTTTTGCCAATTTAATTAATCCTCCATCAACCCTATGATGTGGGTCCTATTATTTGCCCATTTTACAGGTAAGAAGGAGAGGCCCAGAGAGGGTAAGCAACTTGCTGGAGGTTATGCATCAAGAAGTAGTGGAACTGGAATTTAAAAACATGCAGTGAATCCAGGAACTACATTCCAACCATTATATACACTGCCTCCCAAATTTTTATTGTGATATTTCCTATGTACTTTGAAAATCACTTATTGTATTTTACTTATTTCCTTAAATTTCCTGAAAAATATCCCTCTATTTTTCAGATCTTCATTTTTGATAGTAAACACATAAATGAAGTTTCAAACAAAGCAGACAATCTTCCTTCCTGAAGTTAAGGGGTACTTATATTTAGAAATATAAACAAAACTTACCATTCCCTCTTAATGTGTATCAAACCACCCAGGATTTTTCTCCCAGCACCAGGGAAGGTGAGGCAGTAGGAATGTCATAGAAGCCACAGAGAAGCTGTAAAATTTAGCGATAGCTCCCATTCCTTGCACAATTACAAAATATTCCGTAGGCATTGCCTTTTTAAATCTGCCCTACAAATATTTGGGCTGTGTGTATTTTCCCCATTCTAAAAATAAGGAAAATGGAGTTTATTTTTACACATCAGTAAATTATGAAATCCATCAGTAAATTATGAAGGAACCCAGTTTCAAACCCAGGTTCCTCTGCCTGCAGAGCCTGTGTGCTCCCTGCCCCTCACCCTTTGCCCCGCAGAGCCAGCAGTTAGAAAGGACCACTGGGCTCCCCCATCCCATAATCCCCAGGTTCACCTTGCAGAAGGGTTGCAGACTTGAGAATTTGGTTTAAAATTCAATGAAGAAATGTCATGCTATATATGGTACGCTTAAATCTCCAGGGTAGGGAATTATTTAGTTGCCTTCTCAAGGGAACATGTTCAAATGTATTTCATTAATCTGAAGTAAGCAACTCATATTTTCACACAGCCTCATTTCCATTCATTCAGCTGTATTGAAGCCGGTTTCCGTGGTTGGCTTCTTCATTGTTCAGGAGAGATTTCATCAGCTAATTGAAAAGAACACAGCTCTGTCCTCAGCAGAGCTAAATACATACAACAATTTCACCACCAATGCCAGACACATTATCAGTGTCCTGATCCTTTGGCCTTTGATACTTTCAAGAGATGTCCCAGGGGAAATCTTTCGCTGGAATGTTAATCTGTTGCTTCTCTGACCTTCTACACATGTACCACATTATTATTACAACCCACATGCTTCTCTTTTCACGCTGTCATTTTGACAATACAACCATTGGGCAATTCATCTTTAGACTAGATAGCTGGAACAAAGTGCATACCAGTAAGTGAAATCAGATTGGCTAATGGTATTGTTTAAATGCAATAACATTTCTCTTGTGAAATCCACCCAGATTTCCAATGATATGTCATGCCTGTGGGATGCTTGGTAACAATTAGCTACTGGTGATTCATCAAAGGACCTCAGTGTGGGGATTTCTTCTTCGCTTTTTTCTGAACATGCTTTGGAAGCATAAATTAGTCCCCGAATTGGACCTGTGTGGATGTATCACTCGAGTTTCCTGTCTTTACCTTCTTGCTTCTTTCATCTGGCAGATGTTTGTTTCATATTCAGATTGACTGAAAGCGGTGCAGGGATCTGAGAGCATTTAGCAAAACTGAAAAGCCATTTCTTTGAAGACTCTGCTCACATGTCAAATGTCACCTCCTCGGAGAGGTCTTCTTTTGACCACCCCACATAAAATCAGCCTCACTCCTATTAGTATCTCTCCTCTTTATCCTTATCCTCTCCTATTTTTCCTTGTAGCGCTTATCATCAGCTGTCATGTGATAGATCTATTCATTGGGTGGCTGTTTCCTGCCACTAGAACGCAGGTCCTGTGACTACAGAAAAGGAGTTGGTTTGTTCTCTGCATTCTCCGCTGGGGCTAGGACAGTGCCTGGCTCATAGCAGGGACTCACAAAGGTTGGTATTTGTTGAGTAACAGAGAATCTTCCAATCTAGAACATACAGACAAGATGATGCTATAGAGACACGTGGACTCCACATCCCACTAATAACCGGTAGGCATTTCTCTGTTACAACCATATAATGAAATCAGAGGAAAGAATATTACTCACACATTGCTGCTTATTTCTAGCCCAACCTTATCAACTAAAGCATTTGAAAAATATGCCATTGGAAAGCTCCAGTCTCTTTTGTTTTATGGATTCTCTTGCTATGCCGACCATCATTTTCAAACATATAGAAAGTAACCAAGGTTTATTTAAAAATATCATTCATGGGCTTCCCTGGTGGCGCAGTGGTTGAGAGTCCGCCTGCCGATGCAGGGGACACGGGTTAGTGCCCCGGTCCAGGAAGATCCCACATGCCGCGGAGCAGCTGGGCCCATGAGCCATGGCCACGTAGCCTGCGCGTCCAGAGCCTGTGCTCCGCAACGGGAGAGACCACAACAGTGAGAGGCCCACGTACCGCCAAAAAATAATAATAAAATAAAAATAAAAATATCATTCATGTTAGATGCCAGGAAGGCCTAAAGCTGTTATGAATAGAGCTTTTATCTATATACTTGAGCCAGATAATCATAATAACTGAAGAGTCTTCTAAGGTTGGAGGGTGGTGTGTGTGTGTATATGTGTGTGTGTATGTGGGCGTACATGAAAGCACACCTGCATCTTCAAGCCCGTCTCTAATTATCATAAGAAGGCCTCTAAAATGACATTATGTATTGCTTCTGTACATTTGCAAACAACCCAATAAAAGCCAGCATTGTAAGCCACATTTACCTAGGCTCCTGGGTTATTATATATCTTTGCTGGGTGCCTTAGTGCCCTGAAAGAGTTCATTCTGATTCCAAAATTAACAAAGTCATAAGAACCGTTTTTGCAAAACTGGTAGGGAATGCTTCAGGATATAGTTAAGTGAGAAGGGAATAAATGATTCATCTTCTCTGGATCTTCCATAGACCATAGTTATTTTCTTTCCCTACTGAGAAAATGACCAGTCTTCGTTTGTGAATGTGATAATTACTGCATTGGCATAATAACAATTAAGGAGAGTTGCTATGGAAATCTACAGTGCAGTCCTAAATGGTGGATAGAATGGACCAGTTAAGGAGTCATGAAAAGGTGTGGTTTATGATCATCTGATTATAATATTTAAAATAATTTTCTATCTTTATATTTGGTTATTAAGTCTACTCTTCATATCCCTTCCCCAAAATACTCCCTACACTCTCCTCAAAATATTTGCTTACCTTTCTAGTCAAGATTAATGTCAAATCCTTAGTCTCATTGACTGGAGGCAGATACAAAGAGTAAGGAAGAGAATGGCAGGAAGGCAGGAAGGAGGCAGGAGATGTGAATTGTTTTTAAAATGTAATCTTCTAAAATACAGGATAAAATGCTTGGGGGAGAAAAGACTGTATGGAAACACAGTTCTTTAAAGATCCAAGCAGCCTCAAACAGCACTTTGGATGGTAGTGAAAAGGAAGCAAATCATGTGACAAAGTTCAGATGGTCAAGTCAAGCCTCTAGGAAGGAAAGGTAGAGGCTGAAGAATGCAAGAATTCCAGGCCCTTCTTCCATGCCTGGAGGGACTCTCACACACATTTTGACTTTATCACAGTGGACCACGTGGTTAACAGTGGCTTCTTTGAATGTTGAATTAAACAACGTGGCTGTTATTTTCAAAGAACGGCAGTGAAAGCAAGAATTGAATCCACAGAAGACCAGAACCTCAGCCGCAGGGAGTTTTTTTGAGCGGGAGCTTGTTGTGTCCTTTCACATCTAGCTACAGTATGTATTTGCAGGGCTCTTGCTTTTAATCTTTATTGTTAGCTCCCTCTAAAGAAATTTGTAAAAGTGTAATCCCGGAGCTGCTTAAACCTGCATACAAAGCTTCTAATTTCTAACTCATCTCAGCCGAGATTGAATTGTTCGGATCAACTTTTCATTCAAGGGAGATAGAAATGAGAGAAGGTTGGTTTGAATTAGTCCTTCTGTGGAGATGAACTGAAATTCGTCAACTTTAGTTTACACGTATACTTTTACTTTACATGTCAACTTTTGTTTTATACTCAGCAAATCACATGAGATGGCAACATTTTCAGGGGAAATGAAACAACCTTTAAAATTTAGTACTCTTAGGTAAGCATCTGAGGAGGTTGGAAAGATAGAAGTGAGATCAAAGTGTAATAAAAAAATAAAATGCTCAGAATTATTAATTTATTCCATATATATTAATTGAACACTTGCTCTGTATCAGGCATGGTTCTAGACTCTAATCAAGGCTATGCTGATTGGCCACTTGGGGATTATCTGGGCAGTTGTTTACCCTGCATGGGCTGCTGAGGTCCCCACATAAGCCAGATCTGATCCCCTAGCATAGGCTCTGGATCTTACCCCGCTTCATACTCTTAACGAACCGTATCCATTTCCCATGGCTACTGAAACTCATTACACAACTCAGTGGCTTAAAACAGCAAAAGTTTTTCTCACAATTCTGGAGGTCAGAGGCCTGAAATGGGTTTCACAGGACTAAAGTCAGTGTCCCTTCTGGAGAGTCTAAGGGAGAATCTGTTCTTTATCTTTTCCAACTTCTATTCTATAGGCTGCTCACATTTCTTGGATTGTGGCTGCATCAATCTGCCTCTGTCATCTCATCTCCTTCACTGACCCTGACCCTCCTGCCTCCTTCTTACATGGACATTTATAATTACACTGCACTCACCCAAATAATACAAAGTAATTTCCCCATTTTAACTTCCTTAATCATATCTGCAAAATATCTTTTGTCATGTGCAGTAACATAGTTATAAATTCCAGGGATTAGGATATAGAGATTTTTAGAGGGCCATTATTCTGCCTACTACAGAGACTGAACACCATGATTTACTGTTGCATTTCTTGTTTGATATTCAGCCTCATCCATCTCTTGCTTTCACTGCAGTTTGCTTTTGGAACACTTCAAAACCGTCCTCCCAATCACAATTACAAAAACTCTCCCAATCACAATTACTCCTTTGTGGAAACCGCTCTTTGCAAGGTCACCTAGATTCTCCTCATTGCAATATTAACCTGATATACTTTAGGGCTTATCTTTCTCAGGATCTGTTAAGTGTGATATATTGATGACCATTCTTGCCTTCTTATTATAGTAAAAAGGCAGCTCTCATTATTTAGTGTTTGCTATGCTCCAGGCACTAAGCTAAACACTTTATAAACATTATTTCATTGGTGCCTTTCAATAATCCTATGAATTAAACATTATTTTCCACACATTATAAATGATAAAGGCTTAGAAAAGCCACCTCAAGTACCACCTAGCACTTTCTAACCTCTGTCTCCAACTCCCACTTTTCTTCCAAGTGACAAATCTAGACCACTGATCAGCTCCTGGATGTCTTCCTGTGGTTGTCCCAACATTCCTCTCTAATACTTGACCAGTGAAATACTTCCATCCAAGTCTTACCAACCAGAAATCTGGCAGTCACCCCAGATTTCTCCTTTTTCCGCATGTCCAAGAGCCTCCAAGCCCTATCGTTTCCACCTCCTAAACAACCCTTGAATCTTTCTCCTTATCTCCTTCTTTATTGCCCCCACCTTAGTTTTGGCTTATCTTGACCCCCATTTTCTTGTGTCAGTTACTAAACAAGCTTCCAGCTGACTTCTCTGACTTAGTTGTTACCCATTCACTCTATTCCTATTTTGTGAATTTACTCTCTCCCTTGTTTCCAGAATAATCTTTGGAAAAATTGAATTCTTATCCTGTCATTTCCAGACTTAAAATTCTATAATGCTTCTCATTTGCCCTCAACGTCTTGTCTTCTCACATCTCTGTGCCTGTGTTCAGCCTCTTCCCTCGGCTTCACACACCCTCCCTAGTCTCCCTTCCTCTTCTTCTTCTCCCAATAAAACAGCACCAAATTAATAAACTTAGGTATAAGTGAATGAACATTTGAATAACTTTTCCACACTCAATAAGGAATAAAAATAATTTCAAGATGAATTTTTTAATGATTGGAAAATCTGAAATAATAAGACGACTGGGGTAGGTTTGGCAAGACATGCAAACACTTAAATTGTATAAGGGAATGTAACTTGGTTTTTTCTCTTTCTAAAAATCATTTTGTTAATACATAACTAGAGCCTTAAAATGTACATTTAACCTAATATTTTCACTTCTAAGAATATAAATCTTCACATTCAAGAACATTGCAATATTATTTATTCGGAAAACTTAGAGTCCTCTCCAACATTAGAGTAGTGATTTAAAAATTGATATGTACTATTTTGGAAAATTTTATACTTATTAGAAATCATATTTTTTAAAAATACAGCATAATAAAATATTCATAATAAAGGTTTAAATAGAAAAAGCAGAATTTTTTACCCCGTAACATAATTTACATTTACACATAAAGAAAACTAGGAAACAAGCCAAATAAACCAAATAAGTCAATATATTAACAGAAATTATTTCTGATAGTAGGATTTGTGATGGCTTAAGTTATTTTTTTATATTTAAAATTTTTTTTACAGGGTTTAGGAATGGGGGATTGATGAACTGACAGAGCACAGAGGATTTGGGGGCAGTAAAAATACTCTATATGATCCTGTAGTGGAGGATATATGTCAGTATACATTTATCGAAACCTATAGTATGTACAATAACAAGAGTGAACCCTAACATAAACTGTGGATGTTGGAGTGATTACGACGTGTCAGTGTACGTTCATTAATTGCAATAAATGTACAACTAGGTGGGGAATGTTGATAACAGGGAGGCTATGCATGTGTGGGAGCAGGAGATATATGGGAAATCTCTGTACCTTCCTCTCAATTTTTCTGTAATCCTAAAAGTGCTCTAAACAATTGTCTTAAAAAAGGTTTTTTTTTGTACTTTTCAGTATGTGAGTGCGGCCTCTGGAGACAGATTGTCTGGATTCAAGTTCATGTCCCAGTTCTATTTCTTTCTGTGCAACTGTAGGCAAATTACATAACCTCCCTAAAACTCGCATTTACTCATCTGTAAATTGAGAAACAGAATAGTGGGTGAAAATAATAACTTTTAACTTTTATGTAATATAACTCATATAAAGATCTTAGCATAGCGCAGCCTAAGCACTCATTCAATGAAAGCTATGGTTTAAGTTATTATTAAATATACAACTACTCTTACCGAGTTATAAATATTTTTATTTGTTAGAATAATTAAATGAAACTGATGATAAAATGTGTGAGCTCCAAGTCAGGGGAGAAAGTCCATTTGTCAGCCGTTATTTAGCACTGAAATTAAGTCCTAAGAAGGCAAGTCAGGTAGACAACTGCACAGCTATATCCCAATGTCAGGGAGATTATGTTTCTGAAGAAAATGGAGTTTTGCCTTCTCTCTAAGGAGCAAACAGTTAAAGCAAATGAGCTCCCAAGTTCAGAAACATGGTCTTCGAAATACAAGGAGTTGGTGCTCACTGGGGATGCAAAGAGCAGGTGTCCCTGGGCAGGCCAATCTAAGCAAAGCATGTCTCAGCCCAGCTCTGTGGAAGGCTAGAAGTAATGAGCTGTATTTTTTATCTATTGCTATGTAACAAATTACTCTAAGACTTAGCAGACTAAAACAATATACATTTATTGTCTCGCAGTGTCTCTGGGTCAGGAATTAGAGTATGCTTAGCTGGGTTCTCTAACAAGGCTATAGTCATCTCAAGGTGTGATTGGGAAAGATATGCTCCTAGCTCACCCTCATGGTTGTTGGCATGACTCATTTCATTGCGAGTTATTGGACAAAACCTTAGTCCCTCATAAGCTATTAGCCAGAGATTTCCCTTGGATCTTTGCCATACGGGCATCTTCAGTGAGCATTTCACAACATGGCAGCTTGCTTCATCAGAATGAGAAAGTGAGAGGGTGAGAGTGTATTAGCAAGAAAAAGTTTTAGCAAGATGAAAACCTGTATTTTTGTAGTCTGATCATGGAAATGGCACCCATGACTTTTGCTATATTCTGCTCATTAGAAGCAAATCACTATATCCAGACCATACTCAAGGAGAGGGCATATATGAGGGCACAAATACCAAGAGGTGTGCATGTTTGGGGGAGAGAGAGGGTCATTAAAAGCCATGTCTGAAGCTATCTACCTCAAGAACCCTAGTTAGTGGTCAACCACAGCAGCTATCTCAACTGATAAGACAAAGGACTGGTTTGTTAAATTCTGCAGTGTTGACAAGCTAAGTAGTTAGGTTAATAACGATTTTTATCCCTCTGATTTTGCCAACATAAAATGAAAAGCTAAATTGAAAAATAACTTAGGATAAGTGCTTTGTAAACTGTTCATTTACCTACTAAAAAGCAGCATTAGAGGTGAAAGTGTAGAGGGCAATCCTAGCCCATATTAAAGCCTCAGAAAAGTAATAGATAAAGCTAATTTTTGTATGGGAGAAATTTTGGCCAGATGGTACCCAGAGGTTCCTAGAAGAAATTAAGGATGGATTAACCAAGATATTGACTAAGGTTCTCACAGCTACACCAAAAATAGAAATAAAAAAAAAATAAAAAAGAACAAGCAAATAAGAAAACTACCTCCCAAAGATTGAAAATTCAGTACTGTGAAAACTTTTATGCAGTCAGTGGAGATTCTGGGCACTGAGGGAGAAGCCCGTCTTCTAGTCATTCCTTGCAAACCCTCACACTCTTCCTGAAGATAGAGTCATATTGTGGGCATTGTACACCTGGAGAGACAGGTCTGACTTTGATCTCTACTTTGCCACTCACAGGCTGTGAGACCACTTGGAAAGTTATTTAGCTTCTATGAATTTTGGTGAGTCCATCTGGAATGAACGCAAAAGGCACAGTGAAAAGCATGGTACATATCACTTGGTCAATAAATGATTGATAAATTAGTGCAGGATTTTATTTTATATTTCTTTTTTGGCCGCCTGGCCTGTGGGGTCTTAGTTGCCTGACCAGGGATCAAACACGGGCCCTGCAGTGAAAGTGCAGAGTCCTAACCACTGGACAGCCAGGGAATCCCCCTAGTGCAGGATTTTAGAGCATGGGTTTGTTACCCAGTCTAAGCTCATAGTGCTCTCTGAATGACAGGCCAATAAGTTGAGAGACAAGGTGTTGGGACAAGAAATAGTAACTTTACTCAGAAAGCCAGCAGACCAAGAAGATGGTGGGCAGTGTCCCAAAGAACGATCTTACCCTAATTAGAACTCAGGCTTCTTTTATACTGAAAGGGGAGAGGGTGTGACTGGTTGTTGCAGACTTCTTGGTGCTGGCCAGACCTGAGAAGGGATGTGATGATCCTTTGTTTTTGCAGCTGTCCACGTAGGTCTGGTCACGATGTTCCTGTACACCTCTACGAGACAAATGTTATTCTCTGTTCTGCAACTTTTCATCTCTAGATGAATGAAAAGTGTTATACCTTTAAAGGTCAAGCCTGGGAGGCAGAGCCTTGAGAAAGGGCTATTATGTCAGGCTGTAGGCAACACTCCTTTACAAGAGGTGCAGAGCCAGCATGACTAAGCACAGGCAATAGAGCAAGAAGGTTAGAGCTAAAGGACCAGATCCAATATGGAGTCAGGTTTGTTCTTCTCTGTTACAGGTTTTGATGTCCGATAAGTTGACATACTGAGAGTCAAATTCTAGTTTTCCTGCTTACTGTCTGTGAAATGTTAGGAAAAAGAAATGCGATGTGTTTTATTTTCAGTTTTCTTGTCTTAAATGGAGACAGTATCTATTTTAGAAGGTTATTATGAGGCTAAAATGAATATTGTATAAGTGTGTATAGCCTTTAACCCAGTGCCTGACACATGTTAAGTCCCTAAAAAGCTGTGGTTAGCCTTCAAATAACTGTGAAACCAAATTAACTGGATGTAGGATTTTCATGATGTTTCTTGATGAATTATAAATGACATAGAGAGAATTCATAATTGATGATGAATTGGAGGTTAGCCAAACATCAAAAAAAAGTCCTGGAGTAAAAGTGAGGAAATGATTCTATATGCTTAGAGAAGTTAATAGTGGAGAATTGGTGGGAAAAAAACAGTCAAAAGCGTGGTTCACTAAAGGACTTGTTTATTTAATAAGAACATATCTAGTAAGTGGGCCTTCAAAGGTCAGTGCTACTTTTAGATGCATCCCATTTATGGATTGTCTCTGACAACAAAGATGCCGAAAAGCTGGTTAGATGGATCTTGTGTCACTCAGAGTTGACTTGAGACATGTTGCTCTGGGAAGACTGATAAATTGGCACCTCTTAAGCCATATTTAAGTATTTGTACCTCCTTTTTTATGGAAACTAGAAGAAGCTGATTTTTTAATTAACAAAAACTGTATGTGAAAACAGTCACTTACTACCTTCACTAGCTACAGAAGGGTGGACTAAAAACAAAACCAAAATATTTCCCACATTTTTGTAGTTTTCTCAATTTCCTTTTGAAATTTTCTAGATGAGACAGTATCTTGGGTGGCAAATTAAGGGGTTTAACATTTAGGTAATTAAACTAAATCACTCATTCCTGGTAAGCAAAGCAGCATGCATTACTGATTTTTGAGCTCAGGTTCATGTGCGATTCACAAAAGTACTTGACACAGACAGGTTGACACCAGTGAAGAGTAAAAGCAATTTATATTTTGCCAGTTTAGTCCAGTGATGTTTCAGTTCTCCTTTTAGATCTGCCTCCTGGATGAATACCCAGCTTGTCTTCCCATTAATTCTGCTCTGAATTCTACTCCAAAATCTGTGGGTTGTTGAAACAGGATGAGAAAACACTCCACATATGTGACTCTCCTAGGGAAAGCAGTTCCAAAGACAGTACTTCATAGGAAATTCCTGCCACTGGATTATCGAAAAGTACTGCTGGTTAATTGGCAGGAAGGCATTGGAGAGGCAGTGACTTTTATGGTAACCACAGTAATTAGGACGGGTTGGCTCCCCCTCCACTGATCACTGAGATTGAATCCATTGATTCTGTGGTGTTCTCTTTCTTTCTCCCAAAGCTTTCCCCTAGGTCAGTAGGACAGCCTTCCCGAGTGGCAGGAAAACATTTCTCAGGCCATGTGTACTTAGGTTGACAATGTTTCTTCAGACCACTTTGTATTGTGGAGGCGGTTAAGGAGAAGAATGAGAGACTTGACATGAATTTCTATGATGAACGATTATCAAGACAGAATACACTAAGTTTGGAAGGAAAATACATCAATAGATAAAATTTCCTCTTATGCTCTTCCAAATATTTAATAAAAATTAGAATTTATTTCCCCAAGGCTTAAGTCTCTATACTCTGTTCCTCTGAATTAATATGCCCCTTAGTTTCAGTTACCAGTTTATGCATGGGAGAATATTAAGTTCAAAAGATTTCACACTAACCCATTGCCAAGAGTAGAATATTTTCTTGAAACTGGGAAGGAAATTGGAAAGGAAATAACAAAGCTATAAAACATGTTCTCTAGTTCCCTGAACTATTTTCAGTCTCCTCTGAGCTGAGGTTAGTCCCCTGAACAGTATATTATGGCACAGGGAGATTTCATTGTTTTTTGTTTTTTAAAAAAGGACATTATCACTGGTTGTACAAAAGAGGTAAGGGGCATTGGAAAGTTAACTTATTTCATCCCATTTTACTCTAATGGATCCTAACAGTGTTTTTGCCCATAGTCCTGTCAGACCCAGTTTTAATATTTTTTAATTTTATTTTTTAAAATTCAAGTATAGTTGATTTATAATGTTGTATTAGTTTCTGCTGTAGAGCACAGTGATTCAGTTATACACACACACACACACACACACACACACACACACTATTCTTTTTCATATTCTTTTCCATTATGGTTTATCACAGTATATCGAATATAGTTCCCTGTGCTATACAGTAGGACTTTGTTGTTTATCCATTCTATATGTAATAGTTTGCATCTACTAGTCCCAAACTCCCAATCCAACCCTCCTCCAGCCCCACTACCTCTTGGCAACCACAAGTCTATTCTCTATGTTTGTGAGTCTGTTTCATAGGTAAGTTCATTTGTGTCATATCTTAGATTCCACATATACAGGTAAGTGAGGCCATATGATATCTGTCTTTAACTGTCTGGCTTCACTTAGTATGATAATCTCTAGATCCATCCATGTTGCTACAAATGGCATTATTTCATTCTTTTTATGGCTGAGTAATATTCCATTGTATATATGTAACACATCTTCTTTATCCATTCATCTGTCAATGGACTTTTTGGTTGTTTCCATCAGACCCAGTCTTAAAATATTCACTTCTAAAGAACCTTTCTGACCTTCAAAAAAATCTGAATTAATATCATCTTGATTTACCTTGACTCCTTCACTGGCGCTGGTACTCTTATCCTATGACGTGTATTGGGGAAACAATTGACAGAAGGAGCATCAAGCCCCCCAGTTAACATTTTGGGTTCTTTATTAACCCTGTTATCAGTAGCCTCAGCAGTATTTGATCTTTCTTTGTGAACTAAGTCCAGATGTTTTGAGAGTGATTTATTCATTCTTATCACTTTTTGATACTATCAAGTCTGGGGCAAGGTGTTCTAAATATGAAACATACAAGATCTGTTTTCCAGCAGTCCTCTTCTAGGCATAAGAGAAATTGTGTACCCAGAAACTCTATTCTAAGAGACAGTCCCCTACCAGACAGAAAATATGAATGTAGCCTTTGGATCATCTCAAATGGTTTTGTGATTTCTTCTCCAGTCTGGACAACCAAGCCTCTTTTACCATTATTACCAAATTCTCTCCTTGCTGTCTTTGCTGGTGATGCTGCTGGTGGATTTGGTGTCTCAGTATCTTTGCAGGGCACTTTCATCCAGCTGTTCCCATCTCATGGACTGCTGCCAAGTCTGTGGACTGCGTGGTACCCACCCTCCCTCTTGCACCACCATCACTCCCTCTACCCCTGCCATTCCTCTCCTCCCTAACCCCCACGGGTCCAGGCTCTGCTCTGGGAGGGACTCTGAGGTCCAACCAAAGATGCTCATTGATCAGTATTGGGTCAGATCCCCACACACTAGTGTCCCAGCTGATGCTTAGGGCTCTTTGGTTCTCTGGCTTTATAAGATGAATCATCCTTTCACACAACCAAGTTGACCCGAGCCCTCTCCAGAGGACTTAGCTAAGAGAGTTAGTTTAAAGATATCTGTTTGGACGTGACTTCTGTGACCCTAGGTTCTTAAAGTGGAGTGAACACTGCTCATCTCATCCTAAATAACTTATGACTCATCTCTTTTTTTTCTAAACTCCATATTTTGATGCCTCCACATGAGGAAGGGTTTCTGTTTTAGCATCATCAAATTACTATGGAAAAATCATCATCCTTGGAACAAAATATATCTGTGGCAGATTGTATAGCCACAAAAAGAGCTCCCATCCCACACATACTTCTAAAATCTTAACCACTTCTGTATTAAGAGGTGGAGGCTAGCTACCCTATCCTTCAAAGTTATCAGGCCATTACTTGCTCATAATAGAATGGATGGGAATGACACAGAGTGATTTCTGAGGTTAGATCATAAAAGATAGTGACACACAACCCTCAGATGGGAGAAAATATTTGCAAATGAAGCAACTGACAAAGGATTCATCTCCAAAATTTACAAGCAGCTCATGCAGCTCAATATCAAAAAAACAAACAACCCAATCCAAAAATGGGCAGAACACATAAATAGACATTTCTCCGAAGAAGATATACAGATGGCCAACAAACACATGAAAGAATGCTCAACATCATTAATCATTAGAGAAATGCAAATCAAAACTACAATGCGATATCATCTCACACTGGTCAGAATGGCCATCATCAAAAAATCTACAAACAGTAAATGCTGGAGAGGGTGTGGAGAAAAGGGAACCCTCTTGCACTATTGGTGGGAATGTAAATTGATACAGCCACTATGGAGAACAGTATGGAGGTTCCTTAAAAAACTAAAAATAGAACTTCCATATGACACAGCAATCCCACTACTGGGCATATACCCTGAGAAAACCAAAATTCGAAAAGAGTCATGTACCAAAATGTTCATTGCAGCTCTATTTACAATAGCCAGGACTTGGAAGCAACATAAGTGTCCCTCGACAGACGAATGGATAAAGAAGATGTGGCACATAAATACAATGGAATATTACTCGGCCATAAAAAGAAATGGAGTTATTTGTAGTGAGGTGGATGGACCTAGAGTCTGTCATACAGAGTGAAGTAAGTCAGAAAGAGAAAAACAAATACTGTATGCTAACACATATATATGGAATCTAAAAAAAAAAAAAAGTGGTCATGAAGAACCTAGGGGCAAGAAGGGAATAAAGACACAGACCTACTAGAGAATGGACTTGAGGACACGGGGAGGGGGAAGGGTACGCTGGGACAAAGTGAGAGAGTGGTAGTGTATATATGGACATATATACACTACCAAATGTAAAAGAGATAGCTAGTGGGAAGCAGTCGCATAGCACAGGGAGATCAGCTCAGTGCTTTGTGACCAGCTAGAAGGGTGGGATAGGGAGGGTGGGAGGGAGGGAGACAAAAGAGGGAAGAGATATGGGGATATATGTATATGTATAACTGATTCACTTTGTTATAAAGCAGAAACTAACACACCATTGTAAAGCAATTATACTCCAATAAAAACGTTAAAAAAAAAAGTGACACTTCTGCCTTGTTTCCTGGTGTACTAATTTAATATTGTCATGTGCCATGTAAGCCGTTTGTCAACCCCGAGGCTCTCATGCTCTTAGGAAGTCCCACAGCCTGTGCAGAAAGACCCCATGTATTCCCTGAGCATACATGAGAAGGGCCAGCCCTCAGCTCTTCCTGTTCCAGTCAAAATTTGACTGTAACCACAAGAAAAGCAACCATGCCAGAACCGCCCAGCTGAATCCTTCCAGAGTTTCTGATCCTCAGAATCTGTGAGAGGTAAGGAAATGATTGTTATCACTTTAAGACACTAACTTTTGGAATGTTTCATTATTTGGCAATAGCTAACTAGAACAATGCCTATATTAGTCAGCTAAGGCTGCCATAACAAAATAGCACGGACTGGAAGGCTTAAATAACAGAAATTAATTTTCTCACAGTTTGGGAGGCTAAAAGTCCAAGATCAAGTTTCTGGCCAATTTGGTTCAACCTAAGAGCTCCCTTCCTGGCTTACAGATGGCCATCATCTTGCTGTGTCCCCACACGGCCTTTCCTCAGTGTGTGTCATAGAGAGAGAGAGAGTGAGCTTTCTGGTGTCTCTTTTATAAGAATAATCATCCTATCGGCTCAGGGCCCCACCCCATGACATCATTTGATAATGGGGGAAGCTGTGGTTGTTGGCGGGGGGTCGTGGGTGAGCAATCTCTACTTTCTACTCAATTTTGCTGTGAACCTAAAACTAAAAAACAGTCTATATATTAAAAAGCAGCAGCAACAGCAACAACCCTGACACCACTTCTCAATGCCTTGTTTCATTCCTGTGACTGACTTCTCAGAAGCAAAAGATGTATAACTTTCATGATCAGTCTCACATGAAAACAAAAGAAGAGCGTCATTTCATGAACACAAGGTATTTTCATTTCTTTTCCCCCAAAAGTACAGTCTAAAGGTTTTCAGCTGTTTCGAGAGGCTCACATTACTCTTTCTCTAAGCTAGGTATTCAAAACACACTCCCTGATAAAGTCCTTTAATATGGAGCCCTGTATTCTAGCTGCTCTTCTACTTAGATGGAAGTGCCCATGGTGGAGCGAGACGGGGAAGAGTAAAGATAGACCCGTGAACTACTGGGGTTGCCAACAGATTACTGATTTGATCCACTCCATTCACTTCAGAATGAGCTGAGAACCACGTAGCCTTCAGTTACTATGGCACCATTTGCTTCCAAACTAGGAGTTGGAAATGGTTTTATGAACGACTATTCCAACCAGAACTCTTCGTCCTCAAACACATTTGTTTACTTGGGGTAGAGGTGGCGGAGAATGCCAGGAGAAAATGAGTTTTTAAATATGGAAGATTATCTATATGAGCATATAGAAATATACCCATATGTATAGTTAATATGCAGTTGGAAATATTTGTATGGCCAGATGTATCTTAATGGCTTCGTTGTTCCTATGCCATTCCTTTAGCATTTGAGAAAAATTACATAAAAATGGGAAAAGTCTATTTCCTGTAGAGAGTCATTCTATGTGTTGAAATCTATGCTGTGTTTACTGGGAGTGCTTACATGCAGAATTAAGTCCTATCCTAGGAAATAATCAAATTCTTAGACTTTCTGTCATCTGGACAGCAAAATTTTATAGGGAGTTTTGAGGGCAGAACTGCATTCATACCCATGCTTACTGGGTTTTCTGTTCTGATACGTACATGTATATTCATCCATCCATTTGGCATGGGGTATGCGATATCAACTTTGGACTTTGCTCAACTCTTCAGGGCATCCCCATGTGATCTTTGGGTAGTTTGGGGAATTCTTGAAAATTTCAAAAGGAATGGCTCCTTAGGCTATAATCTCCATTAGTTCTAAAAGAGAATACGAAGTGGATAATCCTCAGATCTAAACTCTACCTCTCATGGTTTGATAACCGTACTTGAATGTGAATTGAATATCAAATAGTGTGGTGGGTACATTATTTAACATAAACTGGGCCTTCTCTAGAAACCTCAAGGCTCAGCCATTGCTCTGTGCAGACTTTCTCTCTTGAGGTCAGTCCACAAGGTCTCCTAGGACAGGATGCTGATCCCATTGGTACAGCACTGTGGAAAAAGCAGTCTGGCTCCCCCATCCCTCTCTTCTCTTCCTTAACACTCTATGCTGCGATTAACTGACCATTTTGCTTCAGAATTCAGGGAAACCCCAGGAGTTGAGTGATCAAGAGATGTCGAACCGGCTCAGTTTCACTCCCTAGCCAGTCTCCTCGAAAGTACAAAGCAAATGGTCAGTCAACAGTCCGTCTCAAAAGTTGATACCACATAGCTTCTTGAGGTGGCTGCTGTGAGCATTTTTATTCTGAAGTCCTGTTGCTGGCATTCACAAAGCATGAATGGGAAAATAATGAGGACGAAAAAATAATGTAATGTGTGGTGGTTTGTATCAGAACAAGAGCAGTGAGAATAGGAAACGGTACACATGCGCCTCAGAGGGCTTGTCTCTGGGGGCCAGGCCAGCATGTTCTCTTTCAAGGGCAAAGATAAGGGACCAGCTGTTGAGAAGAAAAAGAATGGGGAGTTGAAGAAAAGGTTTTAAATTGAAAAAGATTGATTCAAAGAAGGTCTGCTAGGCTATTGGAGAAATACATGACC
This sequence comes from Delphinapterus leucas, assembly GCF_059928025.1. NCBI lineage: Eukaryota > Metazoa > Chordata > Mammalia > Artiodactyla > Monodontidae > Delphinapterus > Delphinapterus leucas. Next base: position 103,811,803 of record NC_143131.1, on the reverse strand, counting down.
CGCGGAGTGAAGCAGACAGGTCCACAGCCTCCTTGCCCCGTTTCTAGCTTTCTTTTTTCAGTAAGAAATCATTTCTTTCCCCCAAACACTTCTGCACTAAAATCAAGTTTTCATTCCTATTGGCCATAGGGAGAGCAACATCTTTGATCTTCAACTTACTGAAGCAGCTGCCTACTGTTCTACTTCAAAGTACGCTTTTATGACTTAAGGGCATTTTAATAAAGAGTTCTCCAAAACCCAGTTGCGTATTATCTGGGATAGTAAGGAGCAGTGTAGCTTATCAGGTGACACAATGCTGGACTCATAAGGAAACTTCTATAAGAAAAAACAGCTGTAAATGTTAGGGAATCGCTTTTTAAACATTTGTACTGGCTTTGTAAGGGTACATGTTCCTATATTTTGTCCTTTCTGCTGTCCTCACTTCTGCTGTTTGGAAATTTACACCCTCAGAGGAGGATAAAGAGTTGGTTTGAAAGTTTCCATCCTGAAGAATATGTGAAAATGTGGTTTAGAAAATTTTCCCTTATGTTTCTGTAACATGTATGAAATGTCCACAACATGGTAGAAGCTCAGTGTGGTAGAATGTCAGGAAAGGGTCTCTTCTGCTATGAAACATAGTTTACAAACGAGTCATCAAACCATACATTTGGAACTATGAGAGAAATTGCAGGTTATTTCTTTACCTGGGTAGAGAGAAGAAGACATTTCCTTAAGTATGAAAGTAGGAAGATATTTACTGTATTCATCTTAATGATCTGTTTGTAGGGGAGCAAAGCTTCGACCAAGTCTTAGAAGAAAGAAAGAGGAAATGTTTTCTAGCTAGAGAAGTTCATGGTAGCCAAATAAAGTCTAAGCTATGAAGCATTTAAACCAACTTTAAAAATTCAGCAATGGGTATAAAATTAAAAGAAGGATTAGAGGGATTCTTTTTCCATTTAGGTTATTATAGAATATTGAGTAGACTTCCCTATGCTACACAGTAGGTCCTTGTTACCTGTTTCATATATAGTAGTGTGTATATGTTAATCCCAAAAAAGAATCTGAAAAAGAATGGATAGATGTATAACTGAATCACTTTGCTGTACACCTGAAACTAACACAACATTATAAATCAGCTGTAATATAAAATAAAAAATAAATTAGAAAATAAAATAAATACAGAGAAGGAAAAGTTTTAGCTTTTCAGAAGATTGAAGGTTCATTATTTGGCTTATTTGGTCAAATGTTCAAAACAAATTAGGTGATAGCTAGATAAATGCCGGATGGTGATAGACGCCCTGAGGCGAAACCAACTGCCCACATCCACCATCTACCATCTTGTGCAAGCAAGAAACTTCAGCCATGGAGTTCATCTTTCGTTTAGTTTCACCAACTGTTAATACTTTTTTCATATTCACTTTTTCTCTACATACGTCCCATACACATCTTGCCCACCCTCTTTTTCTGCTGGGCTATTTGAAAGCCAGCCGAAGACGTCGTGATATCACAACCGTAAATACTGTCTCTTCAGAGCAAGGGCATTCTGTCAAATAACCGCAATATCATGATCACATGTAAGTGTTTAATATGAGTAGTTAATTTTGTATATTCAACAAACCATATTTAAAATTCTGTAATCCTCAGAACACCTTAATTTTGCATATTAAACAGATCATATTTAAAATTCTCTGAATTCTCTAAGCATATCATTTTTGCTGATTTTCACATTTAACCAGGATCCAATCAAGAAAGACACATTGTATTTCACTGTCACATCTCTTTGTGCTCCTTTAATCTGTAACAATTCACTTGCTATTTTTTTCTTTCATGCCACTGAAATTTTTTAAGAATCCAGGCCACTAGTTTATAGAATATGTTGTTATCCGGACTTGTTGATTTCTTTCCTCAGGTTTAAATTAAGGTTAAATATTTTTGACAATAGCGCTGCATAGGTGAGTTAATGTTACTTTAAAAAAAAATAAATTTATTTATTTATTTTTGGCTGCGTTGGGTTTTCGTTGCTGCACGCGGGCTTTCTCTAGCTGCGGCGATCGGGGGCTACTCTTCGTTGCGGGGCACGGGCTTCTCATTGCGGTGGTTTCTCTGGTTGTGGAGCACGGGCTCTAGGCACACGGGCTTCAGTAGTGGTGACATGAGGGCTCAGTAGTTGTGGCTCGTGGGCTCTAGAGCACAGGCTCAGTAATTGTGGTGAATGGGCTTAGTTGCTCTGTGGCATGTGGGATCTTCCCAGACTAGCGATCGAACCCGTGTACCCTGCATTGGCAGGCGGATTCTCAACCTCCAGGGAAGTCCAGTGAGTTAATGTTCTTGCTGTTGCTTTACATCCAGAGGCCTGGAATGGCCTTTTGTCCCATTATTGGTGAGACTACATTTGAGCCCTTAATTAAGCTGGATCTCTCACTTGTAAAGGTACCTTCTTTTTCTTTTATGTATATATAATCAATAGTAATCTGGGGCATAAAACTTTGACAGCATGCAGTCCTCTCTCCCCATGGTAAACAGAATAATACCACCCTCACCTTATTACCCCTACAGATGTCTATGTCCTTATCCGTGGGACCTGTGAATATGTTCAGTTAAGGGATGGATAAGGGGAATGAAGGTAGCAGATAGAATTAAAGTTGCTGACCAGTTGACCTGAATATATGGAAATTACCCTGGATTATCCATATGGGCCCAATGTAATCACAAGGGTCCTTACAAGTCAAAGATGGAGGTGGAAGATTGAGAGGGAAATGTGTGACTAAGGAAGACTCGTTAGTGACATGTAACATTATTTTCTTTAAAAAAGGAGAAAGGGAGTCACAAGCTAAAGAATGCAGACATTTTCTAGAAGCGGAAAAGGCAAGGAAACAGATTCACCCCTAAGGCTTCCAGGAAGGAATTCTGACATGCTTGGTTTGAGGCTAGTGGGTCCCATGTCTGACTTCTAACCTACAGAACTATAAGTTAATGAATTTGTATTGTTTTAAACCCCTAAACTTTTGATAATTTGTTGCAACTCTAATAGAAAATGAATACAACCCCTAAAATTTCATCCGATCCTTTTAGCATGCATTGACGATTCTTGTCCTAAAAAATTCTTACACTGGGAGCTGTAAATGGTATTATTTACTAACTCTGTCAATCCTCTCTTATTTATTAGCTCCCTCTCTTCTCTTTTTTAGTCCTTTCTTTCCCTCTTTCTCTCTTGAGTATCATTATGAACTCATGATCCATTTTTTTAAATTCAGTTTTATGTAACCCATTACTTTTATTATTTTTTGATGCTTTAATTGTCCCAAATTTGACCAATGGTAGGCACTTCAAGCAGATTCCAGTGCCCATCTAGCATAGCCTCATTAGTCTTAGAGCACTTTCTTGATTTCCAGAACACAATATTTAGCGTTAACCTTATCCTTTTTTTCTCCCAAATCTGGAATCCACCATTTTAACCAAAGAGCCCTGGTTTCATTTAATGAAGAATGGCAACCTGTGTGATGGGAGTTCCCTGGCAGTCCAGTGGTTAGGTCTCCGGGCTTTTACTACTGTGGCCCAGCTTCAGTCCCTGGTCAGGGAACTAGCATCCTGCAAGCCATGCGGTGCAGCCAAAAAAAACAAACTTGTGTGATAAGAGAACTAATTTTTATTGATACATTGGTATTTCAATGTATTTTCAGTTTTAGTAGGCAGGTGAACATCTTTTCAAAATTTAAGAGACATTTATTCTAGCTTTTTCTGTGAACTATTCATGTATTTTGCCCTTTTTCTGTCAGCTTGGCTTTTTTTTTCTCATTTTGAGTTCTTTGTATAATACGGAAACTAGCCTTTGATTTGTTGAACATATTGCAGTTGTTTTCTCGCAAATTTTCATTTTTTCTTTGACATAATTTTGCAATGAAAACTTTTTTTTTTACTGTAGTAGGGTTTATTCATCTTTTTTTAAATTGCAACTGAATTTTGAGTTAGGAAAACGTTGCTCACATCCAGGTTATAAAGAAATTCACCCATGTGTTATTTTAATACTTAAACATCAGTTTTTACATTTGGATCTCTTGTCCATTGAGTATAAAGTATGAGTCCAAAATTACCATTTTTCAGCTGTCTCAAGAACATCTATTGTAAAGTCCATCTTTCCTCCCATCCATTTGATATGCCTTCCTTATCACTCACTAAATTGCTACATGTTTTGGAGTTGCTTTTGAACTTCCTATTCTGTTCTACTGGTCAGTCTGTCAGTTCATGCACCAGTACCACACAGTTTCAATTAGTGTTTTGATAATATGTTTTACATATTAGGGCTAGTCAACCCTTACTACTTTTTTTTTTTAACGTTTTTATTGGAGTATAATTGCTTTACAATGGTGTGTTAGTTTCCGCTTTATAGCAAAGTGAATCAGTTATACATATACATATATCCCCATATCTCTTCCCTCTTGCGTCTCCCTCCCTCCCACCCTCCCTATCCCACCCTTCTAGCTGGTCACAAAGCACTGAGCTGATCTCCCTGTGCTATGTTATTGCCTCCCACTAGCTATCTATTTTACGTTTGGTAGTGTATATATGGACATATATACACTACCACTCTCTCACTTTGTGCCAGCGTACCCTTCCCCCTCCCCGTGTCCTCAAGTCCATTCTCTAGTAGGTCTGTGTCTTTATTCCCTTCTTGCCCCTAGGTTCTTCATGACCATTTTTAAAAAATTTTTTTAGATTCCATAAATATGTGTTAGCATACAGTATTTGTTTTTCTCTTTCTGACTTACTTCACTCTGTGTGAGAGATTCTAGGTCCATCCACCTCACTACAAATAACTCAATTTTGTTTCTTTTTATGGCCGAGTAATATTCCATTGTATATATGTGCCACATCGTCTTTATCCATTCATCTGATGATGGACACTTAGGTTGTTTCCATCTCCGGGCTATTGTAAATAGAGCTGCAATGAACATTGTGGTGCATGTCTCTTTTTGAATTATGGTTTTCTCAGGGTATATGCCCAGTAGTGGGATTGCTGGGTCATATGGTAGTTCTATTTTGAGTATTTTAAGGTACCTCCATAAGGTTCTCCATAGTGGCTGTATCAATTTACATTCCCACCAACAGTGCAAGAGGGTTCCCTTTCTCCACACCCTCTCAAGCATTTACTGTATGTAGATTTTTTTTTTTTTACATCTTTATTGGAGTATAATTGCTTTACAATGGTGTGTTAGTTTCTCCTTTATAACAAAGTGAATCAGTTATACGTATACATATGTTCCCATATCTCTTCCCTCTTGTGTCTCCCTCCCTCCCACCCTCCCTATCCCACCCCTCCAGGCGGTCACAAAGCACTGAGCGAGCCTATATCCCTGTGCTATGCAGCTGCTTCCTACTAGCTATCTACCTTACGTTTGGTAGTGTATATATGTCCATGCCTCTCTCTCACTTTGTCACAGCTTACCCTTCCTGCTCCCCATATCCTCAAGTCCATTCTCTAGTAGGCCTGTGTCTTTATTCCTGTCTTATCCCTACGTTCTTCATGACATTTTTTTCCCTTAAATTCCATATATATGTGTTAGCATACGGTATTTGTTTTTCTCTTTCTGACTTACTTCACTCTGTATGACAGACTCTAGGTCCATCCACCTCATTACAAATAGCTCAATTTCATTTCTTTTTATGGCTGAGTAATATTCCATTGTATATATGTGCCACATCTTCTTTATCCATTCATCCGATGATGGACACTTAGGTTGTTTCCATCTCCGGGCTATTGTAAATAGAGCTGCAATGAACATTTTGGTACATGACTCTTTTTGAATTATGGTTTTCTCAGGGTATATGCCCAGTAGTGGGATTGCTGGGTCATATGGTAGTTCTATTTGTCGTTTTTTAAGGAACCTCCATACTGTTCTCCATAGTGGCTGTACCAATTCACATTCCCACCAGCAGTGCAAGAGTGTTCCCTTTTCTCCACACCCTCTCCAGCATTTATTGTTTCTAGATTTTTTGATGATGGCCATTCTGACTGGTGTGAGATGATATCTCATTGTAGTTTTGATTTGCATTTCTCTAATGATTAATGATGTTGAGCATTCTTTCATGTGTTTGTTGGCAATGTGTATATCTTCTTTGGAGAAATGTCTGTTTATGTCTTCTGCCCATTTTTTGATTGGGTTGTTTGTTTTTTTGATATTGAGCTCCATGAGCTACCTGTAAATTTTGGAGATTAATCCTTTGTCAATTGCTTCATTTGCAAATATTTTCTCCCATTCTGAGGGTTGTCTTATCGTCTTGTTTATGGTTTCCTTTGCTGTGCAAAAGCTTTGAAGTTTCATTAGGTCCCATTTGTTTATATTTGTTTTTATTTCCATTTCTCTAGGAGGTGAGTCAAAAAGGATCTTGCTGTGATTTATGTCATAGAGTGTTCTGCCTTGATTTTCCTTTAAGAGTTTGATAGTGTCTGGCCTTACATTTAGGTCTTTAATCCATTTTGAGGGTTTTTTTGTGTATGGTGTTAGGGAGTGTTCGAATTTCATTCTTTTACATGTAGCTGTCAGGTTTTTCCAGCACCACTTATTTAAGAGGCTGTCTTTTCTCCATTGTATATTCTTGCCTCCTTTATCAAAGATAAGGTGACCATATGTGCATGGGTTTATCTCTGGGCTTTCTATCCGGTTCCATTGAACTATATTTCTGTTTTTGTGCCAGTACCATACTGTCTTGATTAGTGTAGCTTTGTAGTATAGTCTGAAGTCAGGGAGCCTGATTCCTCCAGCTCCGTTTTTCTTTCTCAAGATTACTTTGGCTATTCGGGGTCTTTTGTGTTTCCATACAAGGTGTGAAATTTTTTGTTCTAGTTCTGTGAAAAATGCCAGTGGTAGTTTGGGTAGTTAGGGATTGCATTGAATCTGTAGATTACTTTGGGTAGCATAGTCATTTTCACAATGTTGATTCTTCCAATCCAAGAACATGGTATATCTCTCCATCTATTTGTATCATTTTTAATTTCTTTCATCAGTGCCTTATAATTTTCTTCATACAGGTCTTTTGTCTCCTTAGGTAGGTTTATTCCTAGGTATTTTATTCTTTTTGTTGCAATGGTAAATGGGAGTGTTTTCTTAATATCACTTTCAGATTTGTCATCGTTAGTGTATAGGAGTGCAAGAGATTTCTGTTCATTAATTTGGTATCCTGCTACTTTACCAAATTCATTGATTAGCTCTAGTTGTTTTCTGGTAGCATCTTCAGGATTCTCTGTGTGTAGTATCATGTCATCTGAAACCAGTGACAGCTTTACTTCTTCTTTTCCGATTTGGATTCCTTTTATTTCTTTTTCTTCTTTGACTGCTGTGGCTGAAACTTCCAAAACTATGTTGAATGATAGTGGTGAGAGTGGGCAACCTTGTCTTGTTCCTGATCTTAGTGGAAATGGTTTCAGTTTTTCACCGTTGCGGACGATGTTGGCTGTGGGTTTGTCATATATGGCCTTTATTATGTTGAGGAAAGTTCCCTCTATGCCTACTTTCTGGCGGGTTTTTATCATAAATGGGTGTTGAAGTTCAGACTTGATGGAGAAATTGAAACCTTTGCAGGCAAGCAAAAGCTAACAGAATTCAGCACAACCAAACCAGTTCTACAACAAATGCTAAAGGAACTTCTCTAGGCAGGAAACACAAGAGAAGGAAAATACCTAAAATAACAAACCCAAAACAATTAAGAAAATGGGCATAGGAACATACATATTGATAATTACCTTAAATCAAAATGGATTAAATGCTCCTACCAAAAGACATAGACGTGCTGAATGAATACAAAACAAAACCTGTATATATGCTGTCTACAGGAAACCCACTTCAGACCTAGGGACACATACAGACTGAAAGTGAGGGGATGGAAAAAGATATTCCATGCAAATGGAAATCAATAGAAAGCTGGAGTAGCAATTCTTATATCAGACAAAATAGACTTTAAAACAAAGATTATTATAAGAGGCAAAGAAGGACACTACATAATGATCAGGGGATCAATACAAGAAGAAGATATAACAATTGTAAATTTTTATGAACCCAACATAGCACTTCAATACATAAGGCCAATGCTAACAGCCATAAAAGGGGAAATTGACAGTAACACAGTAACACCCTGTTTACACCAATGGACAGATCATCCAAAATGAAAATAAATCAGGAAACACAAGCTTTAAATGATACATTAAACAAGATGGACTTAATTGATATTTATAGGACATTCCATCCCAAAACAACAGGATACACTTTCTTCTCAAGTGCTCATGGAACATTCTCCAGGATAGATCATATCTTGGGTCACAAGTCAATCCTTGGTAAATTTAAGAAAATTGAAATCATATCAAGTATCTTTTCTGACCACAATGCTATGAGACTAGATTTCAATTACAAGAAAAAATCTGTATAAAATACCAACACATGTAGGCTGTACAATACACTACCTAATAACCAAGAGATCAGTGAAGAAATCAAAGAGGAAATCAAAAAATACCTAGAAACAAATGGCAATGAAAACATGATGACCCAAAACCTATGGGATGCAGCAAAAGCTGTTCTGAGAGGGAAGTTTATAGCAATACAGTCCTACCTTAAGAAACAAGAAACATCTCAAATAAACAACCTAGCCTTACACCTAAAGCAATTAGAGAAAGAAGAACAAAAAACCCCGAAAGTTAGGGCTTCCCTTGTGGTGCAGTGGTTGAGAGTCTGCCTGCCGATGCAGGGGACACGGGTTCGTGCCCCGGTCTGGGAAGATCCCACATGCCGTGGAGCGGCTGGGCCCGTGAGCCATGGCCGCTGAGCCTGCGCGTCCGGAGCCTGTGCTCCGCAACGGGAGAGACCACAACAGTGAGAGGCCCGCGTACCGAAAAAAAAAAAAACAAAAAAAAAAACCCGAAAGTTAGCAGAAGGAAAGAAATCATAAAGATCAGATCAAATAAATGAAAAAGAAATGAAGGAAACGATAGCAGAGATCAATAAAACTAAAAGCTTGTTCTTTGAGAAAATAAACAAAATTGATAAACCATTAGCCAGACTCATAAAAAAAAAAAAAAGACTCAAATCAATAGAATTAGAAATGAAAAAGAGGAAGTAACTACTGACACTGCAGAAATACAAAGGATCCTGAGAGATTACTACAAGCAACTATATGCCAATAAAATGGACAACCTGGAAGAAATGGACAAATTCTTAGAAATGCACAACCTTCCAAGACTGAACCAGGAAGAAATAGAAAATATGAACAGACCAATCACAAGCACTGAAATTGAAACTGTGATTAAAAATCTTCCAACAAACAAAAGCCCAGGACCAGATGGCTTCACAGGCAAATTCTATCAAACATTTAGAGAAGAGCTAACACCTATCCTTCTCAAACTCTTCCAAAATATAGCAGAGGGAGGAACACTCCCAAACTCATTCTACAAGGCCACCATCACCCTGGTACCAGAACCAGACAAAGATGTCACAAAGAAAGAAAACTACAGGCCAATATCACTGGTGAACATAGATGCAAAAATCCTCAACAGAATACTAGCAAACAGAACCCAACAGCACATGAAAAGGATCATATACCATGATCAATTGGGGTTTATCCCAGGAATACAAGGATTCTTCCATATATGCAAATCAATGTGATACACCATATTAACAAATTAAAGGAGAAAAACCATCTGATCATCTCAATAGATGCAGGGAAAGCTTTCAACAAAATTCAACACCAGTGTATGCTTTTTGTTTTTTTGGAGTTTCCTAGCTCTACACATGTCTGGTTTTATATGAATGTTAGATTTAACTGTCTAGCTCTCAGAAGACTGGTGTGTTTATAGGGACTGCCTTAAATTTATATATTCTCTTAGGGACAATCACAGTATATGCGATGGCTTTACATCCTTTTCAAGATGAAGAAATCCCTTTTTCTTCAACTGTTCTCATCATTTTTGCATGTTTGTTAAGTTTATTTCTAAGTATCTACTTGCTTGCTGTTGTGAGTATTATTTTCTCATTGTAGAAAGGTCATTTCACTATTTTTCCAATCCTTCTTCCTCTATTTCAGTGGTTTTCAATCTTCTAAGCGCATTAGAACCATCTGGCAAAGTTAACGTTCTTACAGCCTAGGTATATTACAAACCAGTTAAATCAGAATTTCCGGGTGTGAGGCCATAGCTATCAGTGTTTCTAAAGGTCTTCAGATAATTCCAATGTAAAACAAAAGTTGAGAATTGCTGATTGACTTGGGAGTGAGAAGGATCCTTTGCAGGCTTGATACGAAGTGAGAGAAATAAAAAGTCCTTATTATTACTGATGAGCTCTGTTTGGTTCATATATATTTGTAGTTGTTATATATTTATTGCAAATTGATGTTCTTAGCATTATAAAAGCCTTTATCACAATTGCTGATTTTTGGGCTGAATTCTCCCTTGTTTACTCTCAGGGTTGCCATCCCTGCTTTCTTACTGTTTGGATTTTCATGGTATACATTTACGCATCCTTTTACTGTTAACATTTTAGAATTATTTATTTTTAACTATGTTTTTCTTTGTATTTGGCATATATTAGGATTCTGCTTCGTAAATCAATCTAAATTTTTAAAAATAGGTGAGGTAAGCCAATTTTGTGTTACTTATATCACAAATATGTTTTGTCTCAGCTTGATCATTCTTTTTATGTTTTATATTACATATATTTACAAATTATAGGCTATATTTACTGTTTTTCTTTCTCTCTATGCTCTGTTTTCTTTGCCCCTTTTTCTACAGTGCTCTCTTCATTAGGAAGGTCTGTATTTTTGTGCTACTGGTTACTTTTATGTTCATAATTTATATGATATTCTTTGTCCTCTTTTCCCTTATTTAGATACTTTCTCTCTGTTTTGACAACTTTAAGTGATATCTTCAACTCCTACTTATTACGTGACAGTCAATGAGCTTATCTAATTTCTTTTTCTGTCTCTTTCTCCTCTGATTTTTTGTTGAATTATTCCTACTAGGTCAGAATTCATAACTTTTACACACTATCTTCTACCTTCGCCCCCCACATTTGCTTGAACCTTGGATCTATAATTAAGCATATTCAATGCTCACTATTAGTCCTATGGCTGATGTTCCCCCTGTGTGTTTTGGTCAGATAGAGCTTGTCCTCTCATAGGGTCTCAGGAATTGTTCATGAGGACAGAATTCCTCTGGTGTTTGCAGGCTACATTGTCTGTAGCCTTGTTACTTGAAGAAGAGCTTGGCTGGATATAAAATTTTTGGCTCATACTTTCTCTTTTGAGTTCCTTTAAGCTATTGCTCTCCCAGTGTGTTGCTTTTATATGTTACTGTTAAAAAGTGTGATGCCAACCTGATTTATTTTAAGTAAATTTGTCTTTTTACCTGGAAAGGCAGAAGATTTTTTCTTTATTTTTAATGTTTCATAGTTTTACTAGGATATATCTTAAAACTGACTAGCTTAATTTTTTTTGCTTTTCTTCTTAAATTGTAGTTATATATATATATATATATATATATATATATGTTGGATCATCTATCTTATATCTTTCACTGTCTTTGATTCTTCTTCATTTTTAAATTTTCTATCTTTTTGCTATATTATCTTTTTTTCAACATCCAATGTTAAATTTTCAGCTGAATCTAGTCTCCCTTGGACATCTTATAACTGAGTCTTTATTTTCAGTTTGATTTTATAGTTTTCTTTTCTGAGTTTAGTCACTCGTATCTTCTGTGTGTGTAGTATATGTGTGTGTATGCCCATTTTGGTTCTTCATTTTTGAGTTTCTGATTTGACATATTTTATTTACACGTACAAATATTTGCTTAAGAATATTTAGTCAGGGTACTTCCCTGGTGGTCCAGTGGTTAAGACTTTGCCTTCCAATGCAGGTGGTGCGGGTTCGATCCCTGGTTGGGGAGCTAAGATCCCACATGCCTCGTGGCCAAAAAACCAAAAAACATAAAACAGAAGCAATATTGTAACAAATTCAGTAAAGACTTTAAAAATGGTCCACATCAAAAAAAATCTTTAAAAAAATGAATATTTAGTCAGGTTGTGCTGTTATGTTGTAGTTTTTACCTGCTAACAGGTAAAAACTTTTCTATTTACAATACCTTTGTATGGATGCCGTCTGCCAATTTATGCTAATTTTGAAATGTCTTCTTCTGTATCAACAATAATGGGGTATGTAGGCAGGGCTGAGCAGTATGTTTGGCCCACAACGTCTGTTACTGTGTGGATACCCTTCTCTTTGTATACTGTGTTGTCGTTTTAAAATTAGTAGTGCTTGGTTTGGGTGGGTGAGGGATATTTTATGTCTTCTGATTTTGTGTTGTTTTTTTTTTTAATTTCTATAGATCTCCTAATTTTCAGGGCTTGTTTCCTTCTTTCCTTTCACTCCCAATCCTCCAATGGTGCTCTTCCCCTTCTTAGTCATCTGCCATTCCCTGCAGTGGGGCCCTTGCAAGGTTTCCATCTCTGCTCTGGCACATTCTTAAGTCTTTGCCTATGGATTCTTCAGCGGCCAGTGTCCCAATCCACCATGTCTCATGTTCTCAATGTTCTAAGATGGCATTTAGGGTGTGAATCTCTCTTCCTGGGAGATAATTTTGATATGTTGTCTGTCATACAAGGTGTCTGATGCTTCTCCTCTTCCGCACAGAACCCCCGTGTTGCCACCTGTTGTCTCTGGGGTGAGCTCTAGAGCTTGCTCTGCTGTGTGCAGGTATTGATTTCCCTACTTACACATGTGAAAGTCTGTTGTAATTTCTGATCCCAATTCAGGCTCTAAGTGTGGATTCTGAACAGCTTTGTTTGCCATACTTGTCGGTCTGAATGTTTGTTTTACGGAGGAAGTGGAGAGATAAGAGTACGTAAGCAACTATTTCCTCTGGGAACTCAGAAGTTTCTTACATGTCCCTAACATGTTAACATGTTTTTCTTAATAGTATTAATGTCTTAAATTCATATCGTATATTTTTCTCATAGTATTTTGACATAAAATCCTTTATTTGTTTAATGAAAACTGAGGCTCAGAAAGGTTAAGTGAATTCTTCAATGTCATACAACTACACATAGTAGAAGAATTCAAATTGAAATTGGGGTTTCTTAAATTCAAATTCAGTTTTCTTTTCATGTCACCAATCTGCCATTTTAATAGTGTAAAAATTTACTGAAGTTCTTCCTGGAAAGAAGTAAAAGAAATACTTTCTAAAACACCCTCCAAGTATCCTTCAAAATAAAGTAATGACTCCAAGGAAAGTACTGGAAACAGTAAAATATTAAAACTCTTTTCCTAACGCAAATGGTGTGGATATTGCCATATCTAAGAACTATAGCTACAATTCAGTGAGATTGAACAATGCAATGAGGGTTAAACTGTGAAAGACAGTATTAAGAGGTCAGTGTAATCTCACCTCAGTGATCAGTTTCAATCCCACTTAAACTCATGACATTACAGTGAGTAGTTGTAGAGATGATGATAAACACCATAGCTTATCATCAAGAATCACTGATGAGTGATGTGCAGAAGCAATCACAGAATATGGCAAAGAGAAGAAAGTTGAAAGATACTTGACCCCTGAATTTTGTGTTTAATGAAGGAAATTGTGTTGACATTTACCAGATATATTTGATGCTAAATGTTCATACTGTTAGGAGGAAGACAAAAAATTGAAAAAAATATGGAATTAGGCTAATTAAGTCCTATTCCCATCCCTATTACTAACTACATTCATTTGAGTAAATAACTTGATTTCCTTGTACCCCACAGGTACAAGATGGCTTCATAGTTTGGAACTATGAAGAGAGTAGGTTTGCTGAAGTCTGCATTGATCAGAACATTCTGAAGTACGATCTGTTCTGAGTGATGATTTTAGGAGAGACAGTGGAAAACTGGAGTGCATCTGGAAAGGGTTAGCACCTGGAAACCATGTCATTTAAGGAACTATTAAAGGACCTGCTTATTGTTTGGTGTAGTCAAAAAATATTTGTAGTATAGTACAAACGCTTCCAATATTTGATGGACTGACCTCTAGAAGGCAGATTAGACCTCTTCTGTGAAACTCCCTAGAAAATCTGGGATCAGCAAAATGAGATATATGGTGCTGGCACCATTTAATGAAGTTTTCTAACAATGAGCGCTTCCCAAATGAAATATACAGCTTTTTAAGTAGTGACTCCCCTATGGTACCATTTCCCTGCCTCAACCTTAAAATGCCTGGCAAAGTTCAGATAATTACCTCCTGGGAAGTTATTTGAAACCTTCTCGCATTATGTGAGCTAGACATTTTCTAAGACAGTTGTAACATAAGAAGTACGTATGTGGTCTCTGAATTCAGTTGCTGACACAGAGCTTCAAACACTCTTGTAATTTCCTGAATGATAGGAAGGCTAGGGGCATCATATGTTCTAATATTTAGTCTTTGACCCCAGTTCCTGACACAGAGTTCCTAAAACCCTTGTAATTTCTTGAGTGATGGGTTTGATAGCGTTTTATAAAGAGCTCCTAAATCCCTTGGAATTTCTTGGGTGTTAGGAGAATCTTTTGTTTTAATGAGGTGACTCTTGGTGAGCTCCTGGATAACTTTAGGATGGGGGCTGCTCACCAGAAAGACCAGGCCATGCTTAGAAGCTTGGAACTTTCAGCCCCACAGCCTAGTCCCCAGAGAGGGGAGAGGGGCTGGAGATTGAGTTAATAATTGATCATGCCTATGTGATGACATCTCTATAAAAATCCCTCAACTATGGGGTTTGGAAAACTTCTGAGTTGGTGAACATATCCATATGCCAGGAAGGTTGTATACTCTGTCCCTGTAGGGACAGCAGCTTCTGTGATTGGAACCCTGCTAGACCTTGCACTATGTATTCCTTCATCTGCGTGTTCATCTTTTTCCTTTATAATAAATAATAGTAAATAAATGTTTCCCTGAGTTTTGTGAGCCATTCCAGCAAATTATGAAAGCTGAGTGGGGGTGATTGTGGGAACTTCTGACTTCGTAGCCACGTTAGACAGAAATGTGGGTCCCCTGGGACCCATTACTTGCGACTGGCGTCGGAAGTGAGGGCTGTCTTTTGGGACTGAGCCTTTAAAGCTGTAGAGACTGGCACTAACTCCAGGTAATTAGTGGCAGAATTGAATAAATTATAGGACACCCAGTTGGTGTTGGAGGAGTTGGAAAATTAGTTGGCGTGGGGAGAAAAAAATACTGCACATCTGGTATCAAGTGTTGTAAGTAAAGAAATAGTTTTCCTTTAACAGTGGTTTCCAAGCATGGCTAGATCAAAATTACATCGAGATACTTCTTAAATATATAGAGTCTGAAAACGTAATCCGTAGACTCTACTTCTGTAAATATAGGCAGAGTTCACAAATTTGTCTTAAAATTGTTACTTGTTCAGTCAGCCAATTGATGCCTAAAAGATACACTGGTAGATACACTGTTGGATACTGGCATAGAGAGGTAACTTTTAAACATCACAACTCCTTGTCTTATGGAGTTTAGTCTTATGGGAGAGGCAAATATTAATTTAGAAATCATACCCTTGATATGAAGAATATCATGACAAGCTCAGATAAGTGATCTAAAGGGAAGAATAGAGGAGAGTATAAGAAAGGAATGTGTCTTAGCCGGAGGACTTAGAGAAGGCTTCATTGAGGAAGGGACACTTGGCTAAGACTTGAATGGTGAGACTTAGTTATTCAGAAAGCCTTAGGGTGGAGAGAGGGCTTTCCAGGTAGAACTACAGCCATGTATAAAGGTCCTGTGGCAAAAATGAGAATAGGGAGTTGGAAGGACTAAAGGAAGAGAAAAGGGAAGTATGGCTGGATCATGAGAGAGAGTGGGAAGTGGGGTGAAACTTGAGATGTAGGCAGGGCTGACCCATGTAGGAGCCATGAATAATGTGTTAAGGATGTTGGTCTTGATCCTAAGAGCAATGGAGAAAACCACTGCTGGATTTTTAGCATTTTGAGTGGAATGTAGCTGTTAAGTGCCCTGATCAGAGTTGCATTTTTAAATGATAATCCCAGCTACTTTGTCAAAAACAGATCGGCAGTGTAACAGAACAAATATTAGAAACTGTGGTATCAAAGACAAGGATGATGTGGAATTAAGGGGAAAACAGTATATTTGGGGGATATTTAGGAGGTTAAACAGGATATTGTGATGGATTTGACTTGGCACGAGGGTTAAGGTGTTCTCAAACAATTCCTGGGTGTGGGGCTTGTGCAGCTGAATGGAGGGAAGTGTGATTCATTGGCGTAGGACCACTGAACGAGGACAAAATGTGGTGAGGACGTGACGATTCATTCTGGAATATGTTGAGATATGAGGTGCATTTTAGATACCAGAATGGACTTGTTGAATAAGCTGTGGTATATGTGAGTCTGGAGGTCTGAAAGCAGGCAAGACAGCATGGTTCCGTACCATCGCAAAGTGTCCTGTAAAGAAAAAAGACCCATAGAAATAATTCATAGGTAACAGCTCTCACAATTTGGGTGTGGGTAATGTTAAATATCAGGATTATTGACATCTACCCTGCTGGTGTCATCTGTTGATTAAATCAAACATGATTTTAAAGAACAGAGATAAGGCCCAAAGCCCTTGGAGTTGTGGTTCACTTGCTTGGCTATGTCTGCAGTTGGACTACAGTGATTTTGTTTGTTTGTTTTTGATAACGAGATAGCATATACACTCTGATGGGAGCTGAAACGACTTCAAAGAAACCTTCACCCATCTTCCTTTGTTTCTGCAGGAGAGAAGGCAAGAGCATGGGGAGTGAGTGAATAGGATATGTAAGGTGAGAAAGCAGTCCAGTTAAACCACAAGGGGCTAATAGAAGTGAATCACATACACACACAACTCAAAGGATCTTTGGTTACCAAGTAAGTTTAAAAAGGAATTGGAAAAATACAATAAGAAAAAAGGCAGCCCACAGATATTTAGAATTTTCCTCTCTGACCATTGGTCTCTTTATTAGTTGGCAATCTGTGATAAAAATGTGCTTCCATTTACATCACTTCCTAGTAAAATTTTCACCGGCAAAATAAACATTGATTAAATTTAGAGAAGCATTTAATTAGAAAGCCACGACATTTCTGGAGGGAATCTGTTCCATGAGTTTCCTGGGCAATTGGGTACAGAAAAGAAAGAGAAGACTGTTGTATGGCAATTCATTCATGGCTTATTGGCAGCTGACTACATGCTAGGCCCACGTGGCTTTACCAGGAAAGGTGAGTTGGCTAACAGCAAACTGAAGGAAATTGGAAAGTTGATCACAACAGCTGTTTATAGGCTTCAGATTTGCCATATTTGCTTTCTTGTCCTTTTCACAATTTTGAGAATTTATTGTAATTTGTATGGTATGCCTGCCCTTTAATCATCTCAAATCCTATTAGGAAAGTGACACGTACAAACATAATGGGTATAAAATGCGACGAGGTTGCTGTGAGTCTTCACTATACATGTAGGTAAAACCTGTTGTTTTCAGTGATGTATTTATGTATATCAGCTTGGTATTCCCTTTGCTCACACCTGCTCACACCTTCCAGCCTCCTATTACTCTATGGAAAAGGATGTAAATGAAATATCCAAAGGGAGTAGACAAGCAAAGCTGCCAGGCAGAGTGGGCATAATGTATGTCCTGTTCCCAGTGTAGCCCCAGGTGGACAATGAACTACTTCAGTGCCACCGTGATGCAGGTTTGCCTTGACATTTAGGCTGTGGCTCAGCACAGACGCCCTGAGTTTCCTCCTTGACCCATTTGACTCTGCATTGCAGGCAGTGAAGGAGCCCCTCACTGTGTTCTTACTCATCATGCCTGATGTGCAGTTGGCAACCTTATTTGTGAGGCACTGTCTGTATTCTCTGGTAGGTTGGCCTCACCCCTTGGGAGATGAGAAGTGTGTCTTTGAATCAAAAGATCTGAAAGTGCAGTCAAGGTGTAGTCCTGTGATCCCTTAATATACTTTAAGCCAGGGCCCCTTTTATTGTTTCTCGAACACCATTTCCCAAATGCACTGCAGTGGTAGCCTATTCTTCAGAGTGCCCTTGCAGAGAGCACCTGATATATCCAGCTGGAAGAAAATGCAGAGAACAGATTCGACCCTGCTGCTGTGCACTCAGGGCCTGGGAATATGTCAGGAGGAGGCCCTGTTTTTCTCAATGAGACTGGGGATAAATGCAGAATGCCTCTCCATTTCAGAATCCTTCAATGCTTCCTGAAGACGATAGTTTGTGTGTGTGTATTGTTTGTTTCTTGGCATGGCACTGATTGCACAAATGACATCTCTTATATAAGAAATGAAACAAAAACTCAAACGTTAAGCTCTCTTGCTTGGAGAAGTTTTGAGATTTGAGTAGGAGGATGCGCTCCTTCTTTTCCTTATATTTCTGATCCTTTCAAAATGTGAAAAACAAATTCTTAAGTCAAGAACCATACAGAAAACAGGTTGCAGGCCAGATTTGGCACTCAGACTGTAGTAAGAAGACCTGTTTTAGAGTTTCTGGGATTATAACTGCAACATTACTTTAGTTTTTAATTCAGAATATGGAAACAAAGAAAGTGTTACAGAGCACCTTGTTCCTCACTCCTTGTGTTCCTTCTTTGTTCTTGGAGCTCCTTGCACGATAGCACCCATGGCCTCCCTTTTGCTCCTTCACTCACTGTGCTTTAGGGAAGGACAGTTCTGATAAGATGGTAAATTTTGGGGGAAAAAAACTAGGCTTGCTTGGCTCAGTTCAGCCCTTCTTCCTCGTAGATGTGAGCTAACCCATTCATTCATTTAATAAATAGTATTCAGTGCTTATGTATATCAGACATTGTTCTGGGCACTGGAGTTGCAGCTGTGAAGAAAACAGACAAAAATCCCTTACATTCTGATAAGAGACAAAGAAAATAAACATAATAAGTGTTTTTAAAGTGACAAGTGTTAAAAAAGCAGAGAAGAAATATCTAGATGGGAGGGAGCTGAAATTTTAGATAGGGAGTACAGGGAAGGCCTTACTGAGAAGGTGATTGTAACTAACACCAGAAGGAAGTGCGGGAGAGAAGCATGTAGATGTCTGGAATTAGAGCATTCCAAGCAGAACCTCCTGCAATCATGCAAAGGGCCTGAAGCAGAGATCGCCTCCAGAATTTGAGGAAGAGCAAGGGAACAGAGTAGCTGGGAAGTAGGTGGGAAATAACCTAATATGACTTGTGTTTTAACAAAATCACTTGACTCCTGTGATAAGGCTCCTTTTGGGGATGGGGAAGATTGAAACAAAAGTAGAGTTAAGAGGTTATTGATATAATCCAGAACCGAGATGATGGTGCTAACAGTGAAGATGGCTAGAAAGAGTTGGATTCTGGGGACTTCCCTGGTGGCGCAGTGGTTAAGAATCCACCTGCCAATGCAGGAGACACGGGTTCAATACCTGGTCTGGGAAGATCCCACATGCCACGGAGCAACTAAGCCCATGCACCACAACTACTGAGGCTGCGCACTTTAGGGCCCACAAACCACAACTACTGACCCCACGTTCTGCAACTACTGAAGCCCGCGTGCTTAGAGCCCGTGCTCCACAACAAGATAAGCCACCGCAATGAGAAGCCTGCCCACCACAGTGAAGAGTAGCCCCCGCTCGCTGAAACTAGAGAAAGCCTGTGCTCAGCAATGGAGACCCAACACAGCCAAAAAAAAAAAAAAAAAAAGTTGGAGTCTAGGTGACAAAATTTGCTGATAAATGAGATACAGTATGAAAAATGGTATGCATCAAGGACAAAGATAAACATCAAAGATATTGATCTGAGTAACTGAAGAATGAATTTGCAGTTAATTGAGGTGGGCAAGACTGGGAAAGGAGCTGTTTTTGGTGCAGTTGGAAGGTAAAGATCAAGACTTCAGTTTTAGACACATTGAGTTTAAGATGCCAGTTAGACTTCTAAGTGGAGATATTGAACACGAGAGTGGATACATAACCCTGGAGTTCACCAGGAAAAGCCCAAGCTTGGCATCAGCTCAGAGATCAGAGTTGAAATCATGGGACAGGATGAGATCATCTAGACTCTAGAGAGTGAGTGTAGTCAGAAAAATAGATGTGGCCCAAGGACTAACAGCTCGGCACGGCGACATTTAGAATTGTAAGCAAGAGGAAGGTACAGCAAAGGCAGCTAAGAGAGGTGAGAGGAAACGAGCTGAGTGTGGTAAAAGATATTTGAGCACAGGTTCCATTGCTCATCCTCTGAGGGATACCTTATGGATCCATACTTGCCTGGATCTGTGTGGATAATTCTGCCTAATTCTGGTGTGTGCTATTCACGATACTGCTAGGCTGATATACTTGGATGAAGCCATGTCTTTGAGTCTGATCTCAAGTGCCACTTTTGTCCTTTTTCTAAAACTGTTCAGGATTGGGTGGAAAAGAATGGTCTAGGTATTAGGACTCCTTTGGAGCCTCCTAAAAGAAAAACTGAACAAGTACATTTTGTTTGGAGATAAATCTTTTTGTGACTTTTAAGCCAAGAACCAAATGGATTATGTATTTAGGGTACAGTATTATTGTTCGACTTTTAAAACTGTAAAAACTTTTAAAACATATTTTTAAAACAAATATTTACTTTTTACCTTCTCTTTCTTTAATACTTATTCTTTAAAAACCAATGAGCTGTTCTCAGAATCTTGTATTTCAGCATTTGGTTAGGGTCATTGCTTACGAATTAGTAGGAAAGTGATCTTACTTGAATGTTGACATTTTTCTTTTACTAGGCATATCTGGGAAGCATATTTACAAAGTCAGTTTGTAGCCAAAGCTGAAGTCACTTGGGACCAGTAATCAACATTGCTTCAAAGGATTGAGTAGCATGTGTGAGTTTGCAATATGCCTAAGTGTGAAAAGAAAGAGACAGGAAATATACACTCCAGAATGATAACATCTAAAGGCACTCTTGACTTGACAAAATAGCAAAGCTTTGAGATTCTGTTCCTTACATTTCATAAACTTTCCTAGGAAAAGTGTGCTTCCACTCTTGTTTTAAGAAAACTTTTATTTTAAAAACTATTTGGGTCACTTTATTTAATAACTAAGTTTATTTTTTATAGTAACATTGACCATTTAAGTTAAAAATTTCATGCAAGTTCATTGTAAAACATTTAAATTTTGCTGAAAGAAGTAAAGAAGAAAAATAAGTCATAATCCCAAGATACAAATATAAATGTTAATATTTTGCTCTCTATACTTTTTTAGATAGATAATATTTTAACTTACTCACAGAAATGCAACATATTATATGTACTGTGAAAACTGATTGTTACCACTTCCTAATATATGCTTAATTCTAGTAAATATTCCATGGGTGCTGCTTGAAAATAAGATGAATTCTGTTTCCAGAGAGTAGACCTCAATACGTAACAATAAGTAAAATGACCTTACTTGTTCTATATATTCAGAGACTGAACTTCTATTTTTTGTAAGCTTTTCTTAGGTTTCAACTTTTTTCCTCTTTAGATTTTAACTATATTCAATTTTGTGCATTAAGTTTTGATATGCCTTATTTTTAGACAATATCCTTCATCAAAAAGTTATCCTCTTTAAGACTTTTTACTTTGAATTCCACAAGATCTGTTTTTAATATTGTGACTTTAGCTCTTTATTTCTTTGCATTTTCCTGGTGCATTTTACCCATCTTCTGAGTCACTTTCTTTTACGTGTCTATAGCCAATGGCCTTGGCAGTGGTTGGATTTTTTTGACTCAAACTAAGAGTCGTTTCTTATGTTTCTCTTTCAAATAGATACGGTATTTTGTTTTTGCTGTGTTTTATTTTATTTTTTATAATTAATTTTTATTGGAGTATAGTTGCTTCCAATGTTGTGTTAGTTTCTACTGTACAGCAAAGTGAATCAGCTATACGTATGCATATATCCCCTCTTTTTTGGATTTCCTTTCCATTTAGGTCACCACAGAGCCCTGAGATATACAGTAGGTTCTCATTAGTTATCTATTTTAAACATAGTAGCAATAGTGTATATACGTCAATCCCAATCTTCCAATTCATCCCACCCCTGTTTTCCCCCGTTGGTATCCATACCTTTGTTCTCTATGTCTGTGTCTCTGTTTCAGTTTTGCAAATAAGATTATCTATACCATTTTTCTAGCTCCACATATATGCATTAATATACGATATTTGTTTTTCTCTTTCTGACTTACTTCATTCTGTATGACAGTCTCTAGGCCCATCCATATCTCTACAAATGATCCAATTTCATTCCTTTTTATGGCTGAGTAATATTCCATTGTATATATGTACCACATCTTCTTTATCCATTCCTCTGTTGATGGACATTTAGGTTGCTTCCATGTCCTGGTTATTGCAAATAGTGCTGCAGTGAACATTGGGGTGCATGTCTGTTTTTGAATTATGGTTTTCTCTGGGTATATGCCCAGTAGTGGGATTGCTGGGTCATATGATAGTTCTGTTTTTAGGTTTTTAAGGAACCTCCATACTGTTCTCCATAGTGGCTATATCAGTTTACATCCAACAGTGCAAGAGGGTTTCCTTTTCTCCACACCCTCTCCAGCATTTATTGTTTGTAGATTTTTTTTTTTTTTTTTTTTTTTTGCGGTACGTGGGCCTCTCACTGTTGTGGCGTCTCCCGTTGCAGAGCACAGGCTCCAGACGCACAGGCTCATCAGCCATGGCTCACGGGCCCAGCCGCTCTGTGGCATGTGGGATCTTCCCAGACCAGGGCATGAACCGGTGTCTCCTGCATCAGCAGGCGGACTCTCAACCACTGCGCCACCAGGGAAGCCCTGTTTGTAGATATTTTAATGATGGCCATTCTGACGGGTGTAAGGTAATTGTAGCTTTGACTTGCATTTCTCTAATAATTAGTGATGTTGAGCATCTTGTTATGTGTTTATTGGCCATCTGTATGTCTTCTTTGGAGAAATGTCTAGTTAGGTCTTCTGCCCATTTTTTGATCGGGTTGTTTGTTTTTTTGATATTGAGCTGCATGAGCTGTTTGTATATCTTGGAGATTAATCCTTTGTCAGTTGCTTCGTTTGCAGATATTTTCTCCCATTCTGAGGCTTGTCTTTTTGTCTTGTTTATGGTTTCCTTTTCTGTGCAAAAGCTTTTAAGTTTGATTAGGCCCCATTTATTGATATTTGTTTTCATTTGCATTACTCTAGGAGATGGGTCAAAAAAGATCCTGCTGTGATTTATGTCAAAGAGTGTTCCACCTGTTTTCCTCTAAGGGTTTTATAATGTCTGGCCTTACAGTTAGGTCTTTAATGCTTTTTGAGTTTATTTTTGTGTATGGTGTTAGGGAGTATTCGAATTTCATTCTTTTACATGTAGCTGTCCAGTTTTCCCAGCACCACTTATTGAAGAGACTGTCTTTTCTCCATTGTATATTCTTGCCTCCTTTGTCATAGATTAGGTGACCATTAATTCATACATATTTACTATACCATACAGTATGTTATGTTAGGTCTTTTAAATTCTTAATTTATTTTCTTTTTTTGGAATACTTTTTACTCCTTTTGTTGCCGAGTCCAAACTTGTTCTGCTCACTGCACAACAGGCCAGTAAATCAGGAAATGAGTGTTGAGGCAAGGAATAACAACTTTATTTGGAAAGCCAGCAGACTGAGAAGATGTCAGACTAGTGTCCCAAAGAACCATCCTACCCTAGTCAGAGTTGAGGCTTCTTTTATACTAAAAAGGGGAGGAGGGTGATTGGTTATTACGGACTTCCTGGTGCAGGAATCCTTTGTTCTTACAGCTGTCCACGTATGTCAGGTCAGATGTTCCTATAAACCTCCAACAAGACAAATGTTATTCGCTGTTCTGCAACTTTTTATCTCTATGAATGGGACTCTTGAAGGTCAGAGCCCTGAGGATAGAGTATCGTGTGTATTTCACACTATAGGTGACATTCTTTTACGAAGGTGCAGAGCCAGCATGACTAAGCACAGGCAACAGAGCCTAAAGGTTAGAGTAGAAGAAACAGATCCAACATGGGGTCAGATTTGCTGTTCCCTATTACAATTTCTTTTCTCTCTTAATTTTTCTGTGATATTTTTGATTTTTTTTTTATATTTTTATCCTCCACCCCCCATGCTCTCCTCCCTTAATTCTATTACTGGTTATTTATATGTCTTCATAAAGCTTAAACAATTCTTCTACAACTAACACTCTCAGCAGTGAAATAATGGCAATTGACTCTTATTTTTTTAATTAGAAAACTATTTTTAGAGCAGTATTAGATTCACAGTTCCTATATAATCCCTGCACCCCCACCCCCATTCACACAACCTTCCTGATTATCACATCCCCCAACAGAGTGGTACATTTGTTAAAACTGATGAACCTACATTGACACACTGTGGACGAAAATTCAATTAACTATTAAGAAGAAAAAAAGGGAATTTTATTGGAGCCAAACTGAGGATTATAACCCGGGAAGCTGATTCTCAGAAAGTTCTGAGAACTGTTCCGCCTGTTAGAAGTCGAATGCATAGTCATATACATTTTTGAGACAAAGGATCATACATCAAAATGAGACACTGATATTTTACATAAAGTTCACCAAGGATACATAGTCCAGGTAAACACATTCAAAGCCAATAGCAAGTCACGATGACCCCCTACAGAGCTGGGAAGGAATGCTATTCTTTTAAGAAGTAACGTTGCTAGTGTCAGAAGAAAGAAAAAAAATTGATCTTTACAGTTGAGCCTGCACTCCCCTCTTTGAGGAGCTCTGATTAATGTGTAATGCAGACCCGCACTGCACATTAGGGAGGGAGAAGTCTCAAACACAGATAATTTTATGTTTAATTTTTCTTGTTCTGCCTTAAAGTATAAATTTTATTTCATCATCATAATCACCCAAAGTCATAGTTTATATAGGACTTCATTCTTGGTGTTGTACACTGTATGGGCTTTCACAAATATATCAACCATTGTAGTATCATATAGGATAGTTGTACTCTTCCTATGTGTTCTGTCTACTGATCGTCTGTGTTCTGCCTGTTCACCTCTCCCTCCACCCTGACTCCTGGTAACCACTGAACTTCTTACTGTCTCCTTGGTTCTGTGTTTTCCAGAGTGTCATGTAGTTGTAATCACATAGCTTAAAGCCTTTTCAGCTTGGCTTCTCTCACTTAGTAATATGCATTTAAGATTGTTCCATGTCATTTCATAGCTTGGTAGCTCATTTCTTGTAACACTAAATAATATACAATTGTCTGAATGATTCAGTTTCTCTATCTGTTCACCTACTGAAGGACATCCTAGTTGCTTCTAAGTTTTTGCAGTTATGAGTACTACTTTTATAAACACCTGTGTGCAGGTTTTTGTGTGGACATGAGATTTCAGTTCATTTAGGTAAATTCAAATGAAAACAATTGGTGGATCATATGGAAAAAGCATGCTTAATTTTGTAAGAAACTGTCAAACTGTCTTCCAAAGGGGTTGTACCATTTTGTATCCCCACCTTTTTAAATGAGAGTTCCTGTTGCTCCATATCCTTGCTAGTATTGAGCATTGTTATTGTTTTGGATTTTGGCCTTTCTAACAGCTATATAGTGATATCTCATTGTTGTTTTAATTAGCACTTCCCAATGCCATATGATGATGAACATCTTTTCACCTGTAGATCTTCTTTGGTGAAATATTAGGTCTTTTGCCTACGCTTTTAATTGGGTTGTTCATTACTGTTGAGCTTCAAGAACTCTTTGTATAGTTTGGATAACAATCCTTTATTAGATAGGCCTTTTATAATATTTTCTCATAAACAGTGGCTTGGCTTCTCATTCTCTTGTGATTGTCTTTCTCAGAGGAGGAGTTTGCAATTTTAATCAAATTTAAGTTATCAATTCCTTCTTTCAGGAATTGTGCCTTTGGTGTTTTACCTAAAAAGTCATTGCTCTACCCAAGGTCACTGAGGTTTCTCCTATACTATATATATATATACTATAATATATATTTCTCCTATACTATATATAGTAGTGTTCTATATTATATATTTTTAATACATATTTTTATATACCTATATATATGTTTTATATTTTTGTGTTTTACATTTAGGTCTCTGATCCATTTTGAGTAACTTTTTGTTTAGGTTGTGAGTTCTGTGACTAGTTTAGTTTTCTTTTATGTAGATGTCCAGTTATCCAAGTATCACTTGTTGAAAAGACTGTCTTTTCTCCACTGTATTGCCTTTGCTCCTTTGTTAAGTATCAGTTGACTGTATTTATGTGGGTCTGTTTCCAGGCTTTCCTTTTTTTTATTTTTAAATTTAATTTTATTTTTTTTTATACAGCAGGTTCTTATTAGTCATCAGTTTTATACACAGCAGTGTATACATGTCAATCCCAGTCGCCCAATTCATCACACCTGTTTCCAGGCTTTCTATTTCTGTTCCATTGATCTGTTTATCTAACTCTTCCACCAGCACCACACTGTCTTGATTGTTGTACCTTTATACCTTTATAGTAAGTCTTGAATTTGGATAGTGTCAGTCTTTCAATTTTATTCTTCTCCTTCAATATTGTGTGGGCTCTTCTGGGTCTTTTGCCTCTCCATATAAACTTTAGAGTCATTTTGTCAATATCCACAACTTGCTGGTATTTTGATTGAGATTGAGTGAATCTATAGGTCAAGTTGGGAAGAACTGCTATCTTGATAATATCGAGTCTTCCTATACATGAACATGGAATATCTCTGCACTTATTTAGCTCTTCTTTGGTATCTTTCATCAGACGGTAGTTTTTCTCATATGTCTTATATGAATTTTGTTAGATTTATGCCTAAGTATTTCATTTTGTGGAGTGCTAAAGTAAAAGTAAATGTAATGTGTTTTCACCTTCATAATTCACTGGCTTGTAGTTTGCATGGTATCTGAGGAGAAGTTTCATGTAATTTTTATCTTTTTCCTCTATAGGTAAGGTGGATTTTTTTCACTTCTAGCTTCTTTCAAGATTTTTTTTCTTTACGTTTGATTTTCTGAAGTTTGAATACAGCATGCCTAGGTGTAGTTTGGGAGGGCATTTATCTTGCTTGTTGTTCTCCAAGCTTATTGGGTCTGTGGTTTGGTGTCTGATATTAAAATGGAGAAAATTTTTAGTTATTATGGCCTCAAATATTTTTTCTCTTCATTTTTCTTTCTTCTACAAGTATTCTCACAGTTCTTGGACATTTGGATATTCTGTTCTTTGTTTTTTCCAACCTTTTTTCTCTTGTCTTTTCAGTTTTGGAAGTTTATTATCATATCCTCAAGCTCAGAGACTCTTTACTCAGCTGTGTCCATTGTACTATTGGGCCCAGAAGAAGCATTCTTCTGTTTTAGTATTTTTTATTGCTAACATTTTCTTACTCTTATAGTCTACATTTCTCTGCTTACATTATCCATCTGTTCTTGAATTTTTATCTGCTTCTTCCATCAAAGCCTTAAGATATTCATCATAGTTTTTTTTTAAATTATTTGTCTAATAATTCTAACATACCTGCCATACCAGACAGTGGTTCCATGATCCTCTGCAGATACTAAAATCCACAGATGCTGAAGTCCCTTACAGTCAACCCTCTGTATCTGTGGGTTCCACATCTGTGGATATAGAGGGCCGGCCATGTTTTCTTTAGCCCTGTGAAATTTTTTTACAGTTCACTTTGTTTTTGTTGTCTCATCTTTTATTTAAGCTGAAATTATTCATTAAGGTATTAAAAATCCTTTTTTAAATTAAGTACTTTAGATAACAGATGACATCAGCTATCATATAAAGACTTCAATGTAAAACAGCCACCTTTTTTTCTTATAAAGTATTTAAAGATGTATGTTATAATTTAGTAATCAAAGATGGATATATATGATTCATGTCATAGCTAAAGATATTTTAATTTTTTCCCTTTCTCAAGGCATCATCACAATCAGAAGTTTATAAATTACCTGTATATACTTTGCTCAATGTATTACATAGTAGATGAGATCATCTTTCCTTTTTAGCACTTATATAAAACATATACAGACTTACTTCAGCTAAACTAACATTTAACAAATATTTACAGTATTTGCCTTTTTTTACCTTTTTATCTGATTTCTCCCACCACCCCATCCCCAGCTCTGGCAACCACCTGCCAGATCTCTTTTTCTGTGAATTTGGTGTTTGTTTTTTAGATTCCAGATATGAGAGGTCATACAGTATTTGTGTTTCTCTGTCTGACTTATTTCACTTAGCATAATGCTCTTGGGGTCCATCCATGTTGTTGCAAATGGCAAGATTCCATTCTTTTTTAATCTGAAAAATATTCCATTGTATGTGTATACCACAATTTCCTTATCCATTCATTCATCTGTGGACACTTAAGTTTCTTTTATGTCTTTGCTATTGTAATTAGTGCTGCAATGAACATGGGGGTGCATATCTTTTTGAGTTAGTGTTTTCATATTCTTGGGATAAATACTCAAAAGTGGAACTGCTGGATCATATGGTAGTTACATTTTTAACTTTTTGAGGAGACTCCATGCTGTTTTCCATAGTGTCTTGTCATCTTGTTCTTCATTTATTGATAACAACTTTCATGCAGCAGGATCAGAAAAGCCAAGGAGTAGTCTCAGCAACAACACTGAATCTCTTCCTTGAAATGAGTTGAGTATTGGCTTTTAGTGTGTCCATTTCATTTTATCTAATTTGTTTTCTATGTGACTAAAATTCCTTATACTTTTGGTTGTTCCTTAGTTTCAAGAGTAATCATGTGGTTTTTTTCCTCTGCCTCTTTAAAAATTCACTTTTTGTTCGTAATTTTGTTCAACTTCAGTGGAAATAGAGTCTATAAACAAATTTTTACATTGCCAGCTTTTCCAGAAGTTATCAATTTATTCTATTAAAAAAAGTTGCAGTGAAAACCTTAGCCCATTTTCATTGGCAGCATTTCATTTTTATCACACTGAAAAATGGAAGCTAGATGAAATGTAAAAGAGCATTAGAATGAAGATTAATTGGAAAAATCTAAAAATGAGTAGCTTCTAAGTGATGCTGTATGCACAGTCCTTGCAGGGGGGTGCTTTTTGTCCTCTTTTGATGACTACGATAGAATACAGACACTGTTAGTATATATAACTACAGTTTAGGAAGATGCACTCTAGAGTCTGTACTTATTTACTGTCTACCCCAGTATTATATAAACAAGGTGAATTCAGACGTACACGTTGACACCCAGTACATTGAACCTTCACAATGCATGTGTTTTAATTAACTTGCTTCTTTGCACCACGGAAATGTACTTACCTAGTAAATTCTTTTTTCTTTTCTCTTTCTTTCCCAAAATCTAATTTACTTAAACACTTCATTTAATGACTATTCAGTAAAATTAAACAAATACCTTCCCCTTCCTTCTCTAATTTTTAATAGACAATCCAGAATATCACTTCTCCCAAATAATTTATTCACCCTTGTTTTTGATTGAAAGCCACAGGAAATGGTTACCATATGAAATTGTTGGGATTTTACGACTACTGTTCCTTTGTATAACATTTCATCTTTTAGGGCATGTGTATATGCATAATCCTGAACTATCTTAGTTGCTTTATTATTAATAGTGAGTTTAATTAAAATAACAGCAGGCAATTTATGCCTGCTTTCTGTTGAAGAATGAATGACTCAGTCCTCTAAAACATGTATCTTTCTCTCTTACTGTTCTCTTCTCTTATTACCTGCATGTATTCTGGGAAGGGTGTGGTGACAGGCAAAATTTTGCCTATATGAGCTCTACCTCTTGTTGGTTATGTTATGTTAGACAAAAACCAGGGACTTTGCAGATGCAGTTAATGTTATCAATCAGTTGATTTGAAGATATGCAGATTGTGCTGGATTATCTATGGACCCAGTCTAATCACATGAGTCCTTAAAAGTAGAATAAGGAACTAAGAATAAAAAGCAGAGCAATTCAAGGTATGAGGAGGACTCAGTGTATCCTAGGGACTTTGATGATAGAGGGAACCAGATGCGAAGGAATGCAGTTAGTATCTAAGAGCAGATATATCTAAGAGCAGATAGCAGACCCTGGCTTACAGCCGGCGAGGAGATGGAGACCTCATTCCTACAAGTCCTCCAGAAAAGAGCGTAATGCAGCCAAAGCTTTAAATTTGATCTTGTGAGACCCAGAGCAGAGGATCCAGCTGATCCTACCCAAATTTTTGACCTAGAGGAGCTATGGGAAAGTAAATTTAGTGGAGGAGATGAAGATAAATGGGTGTAGTAAGCTAATAAGTTTTCTGTAATCTGTCACAACATCAATAGAAAATTAATACAGGTGCCATCCATATGCTAGAGGAGAGACAGAATGGTATTGGATGTGGCCTAGAGAACTGACGCCAGTAAGAGCGCCTCTCAGAGTGTGGCATGCCTCCTGAGTTAGTGTGAGTGACCTCTGTGGGTTTGAGGCTGTAAGTTAGGCAAACTGAGGAAACTGAAAGCAGACTTTGCTTTGAGGGCAAGGTAACATAAGCTATAGAAAGTTGGACTAGTGGGGATTCCTCTCAGAGTGGAAAGGTAAGGAGCAAGTGCGCACAGCAGTCAGAGAGCTGGTGAGGAGGGACTTCCTCCAAAATAGGTAAGCACAGGAAACAAATTCTTGACCTTTAAAAGTATATAGATTCAGATATATTTTTTAAAAATCTCCTTTTAACTTGATTCATTTTTTAAAAGAGTCAAGAAAATGGCACACATATTTAGAAGAATAAGTTATAAGGAAGAAATCACCTGTGATTAGAAAAGATTCCATAGGCATAAAAATTTGATTGCAAATGTTAAGAAGTGTTAGAGTGACTAGCTTGCAGGAGAGAAGGAAAATACATTAATTCATGCAGTGAAAAGGCAAACCTGTTCTAGAAGACTGAGAAGAAAAGGCAATAAAAGAAAAGATGAAAGACATCAAAGAAAGATCAAGAAGGTGTGTGGGCATGTGGTGTGTCTTTGCCTTGTGTGTGTTTGTGTATGTGTGTGTGTGTGTATAGATATAGGTGTATAGAGATATATGGGTATATAATAGCATGAAGTACTAAATAAAGAGTAGACGAGAAAACAACTTTTTTCATAACTTCCTAATTTTTCTTGGTATTGGAAGTGATCTCTAATGCAAACCTGCCTTGAAGATCAAGAATTGAATGCATTTAATTCTTTTTTTTTTTGGCTGCATTGGGTGTTTGTTGCTGCGTGCGGGCTTTCTCTAGCTGCGGTGAGCAGAAGCTACTCTTCGTTGTGGTGCACGGGCTTCTCATTGTGCTGGCTTCTCTTGTTGTGGAGCATGAGCTCTAGGCTCACAGGCTTCAATAGTTGTGGAATGTGGGCTCAGCAGTTGTGGCTCTCAGGCTCTAGAGCACTGGCTCAGTAGTGGTGGCGCATGGGCTTAGTTGCTCCATGGCATGTGGGATCTTCCTGGACCAGGGATCAAACCCATGTCCCCTGCATTGGCAGGCAGATTCTTAACCCCTGCACCACCAGGGAAGTCCTGAATGCATTTAATTTTAAAATGAAGCATTCAGAGCACAGTCTTAAGTATTTTCAGAAATCCAATTCTCTATCTAGAAAATCATGAAAAATATGAACAAAAAAATGGAGCAGAGCCTGCATTCAGCTGCCCTGGACTGGTCATGGTGGGACACAGGGGCAATTCTCTCCAGTTTTCCCAGCTATAGAATAGGCGAGGCTAGATGTGAGACCAAAGCCCTACCCAGCTCTGGCTTTGTAATTCTTCCTTGATGTTTGTCAGTTTCAACCTAAAGTTTTTCCACATGGTGTCACAATATAAGGTGATCACAGACAAAAGCTAAAACAGTAATCCCATC
Source organism: Delphinapterus leucas (assembly GCF_059928025.1). NCBI lineage: Eukaryota > Metazoa > Chordata > Mammalia > Artiodactyla > Monodontidae > Delphinapterus > Delphinapterus leucas. The sequence continues at coordinate 103,779,994 of NC_143131.1, read as the reverse complement.
ATTAGGCTGATCATGTGAAAAGGATCTGGTCAGGGTTCGCCTACAAGTTCCCATTGTTTTCCCAGACTCTGGGACATGGTGCTGTCACACCATTTTACATGGGTTCAATAATAACTAGAAAAACTAATGAACAAGTGCCAAGAAATATTACACATATGATTGTAGATTAAAAATAATTCTCTGAACATCTGAGAAGGGGAAATTATATCCAAATGAAAGTACATTTTGAGTTTATTTTTGTGTATGGTGTTAGGAAGTGTTCGAATTTCATTCTTTTACATGTAGCTGTCCAGTTTTCCCAGCACCAATATTGAAGAGGCTGTCTTTTCCCCATTGTATATTCTTGCCTCCTTTATCAAAGATAAGGTAACCATATGTGCGTGGGTAACCAAAGCCCATATCTCTGGGCTTTCTATCCTGTTCCATTGATCTATATTTCTGTTTTTGTACCAGTACCATACTGTCTTGATTACTGTAGCTTTGTATTGTAGTCTGAAGTCAGGGAGGCTTATTCCTCCAGCGCCATTTTTCTTTCTCAAGATTGCTTTGGCTATTCGGGGTCTTTTGTGTTTCCATAGACGGGTGGGGATAGGGAGGATGGGAGGGAGATACAAGAGGGAGGGGATATGGGGATATATGTATATGTATAGCTGATTCACTTTGTGATACAGCAGAAACTAACACACCATTGAAAAGCAATTATACTCCAATAAAGATGTTAAAAAAAAAAGAAAAGCTATATACATACTTATTTCAGGAAACAAATAAATGTGTAAAGTGCCCCCCCAAAAAAAAGAAAAATAAAAAAAGAAAGTACAAAAGCTTCAGAATTCTCTTCAACACTAAACACCAATAGAAAACAGATAATTACAGTATTTAAAATGGCATTTTTTTCTAATTAAAACATAATGCGTGGAGTGAGAGAAGAAGATATGCAGGGGGGTGTGGGGGGGGGGTCAAGGAAACCATGAGAAAAGAGGGACAACAGCTATCCCTAGAGTCTTAGAGATTATATTGTCTTTCTGAATATTTTTAATAAGCTTCCTTTAAACCATTATATTTGTGTAAATGTTCAATAAATATTTAAGGTTACAAGGAAGGAAATAAATCTGATCATAATCCTGCCACCCGTAGGACACTGGCAATAATACTAATTTTGGAAGGTAGTTGCATACTTCTTCACTCTCACTGAGATCAGAGAATTCATACTTAAATGTATGTACTGACAACCTGCCAAGTTAGCCTCTGCCCAAACCCCAGGCTCAAATCCAACTTCCTGCTCAGCATCCTCATTTGAATGTGAAGGTTAGCATAACTAAAATAAAGGACTTGATTTGTAGTTTTTTTCTTAACATAATTTTCCTCTTTCTATCTTTCCCACATTGGAAATTAGTATCACCCTCCAATCAGTTTTTCTCCTTAAGCCACAAAGCTGGAAATCAATACTTACTACTTCTCCCTCTCCTTCATGCCTTCATTCAAATTAACATAAAGTCCTAGCCACTGCACTTCTAAAACACATGTCAGATCTGGCCACTGTTTATAAAACAGATTGCAGTCTACATGTGCCACTTTTTTCCTCACCTGGACTGCTAGGCTCCTTTCTGCTCTCCTTACTTCCCATGCTTCTCTTCATTCAGTTCTCCACTAAATTTTTTTTTCCTCACCTGGACTGCTAGCCTCCTTTCTGCTCTTCTTACTTCCCATCTTCTCTTCATTCAGTTCTCCACTAAATTTTTTTTTTTTTGAGAGAGTTGTTTATGAGAAAGTAGTAGACTCTGAGGACCAAAAAGCTGGGTAGAAAAGGGGGTTGGTTTGTTTCAGTGATAGACAGAGATGTCTATTAATATGAAATGTGAGAATGAATAAAAGGAGACTGGACAGCTTGGGTTTCCTTGGAATTTGCCATTAAATATAATGGAACAGATGGCAGAGTGTGACCGTAAAGCACAAAAGGAAATGCAGATATCAATGTATTATATATCTGAGTGCTTGTCACCTGATGATAGACAAGAATATATTTCACCTTTTTTTAAAAAAATTTTTAAATTTTATTTTATTTTTTTTATGCAGCAAGTTCTTATTAGTCATCAATTTTATACACATCCATGTATACATGTCAATCCCAATCGCCCATTTCATCACACCACCACCACCCTGCCGCTTTCCCCCTGTGGTGTCCATACGTTTGTTCTCTACATCTGTGTCTCAATTTCTGCCCTGCATACCAGTCCATCTGTACCATTTTTCTAGGTTCCACATATGTGTTAATATGCGATATTTGTTTTTCTCTTTCTGACTTACTTCACTCTGTATGACAGTCTCCAGATCTATCCACGTCTCAACAAATGACCCAATTTCGTTCCTTTTTATGGCTGAGTAATATTCCACTGTATATATACCACATTGTCTTTATCCATTCGTCTGTTGATGGGCGTTTAGGTTGTTTCTGTGACCTGGCTATTGGAAATAGTGCTGCCATGAACATTGGGCTGCATGTGTCTTGTTGAATTACAGTTTTCTCTGGGTACAAGCCCAGTAGTGGGATTGCTGGATCATACGGTAATTCTATTTCTAGTTTTTTAAGGAACGTCCATACTGTTCTCCATAGTGACTGTATCAATTTACATTACCACCAACAGTGCAAGAGGGTTCCCTTTTCTCCACACACTCTCTAGCATTTTTTGTTTGTAGATTTTCTGATGTTGCCCATTCTAACTGTTGTGAGGTGATACCTCATTGTAGTTTTGATTTGCATTTCTCTAATAATTAGTGATGTTGAGCAGCTTTTCATGTGCTTCTTGGCCATCTGTATGTCTTCTTTGGTGAAATGTCTATTTAGGTCTTCTGCCCATTTTTGGATTGGGTTGTTTGTTTCTTTAATATTGAGCTGCATGAGCTGTTTATATATTTTGGAGATTAATCTTTTGTCCATTGATTCATTTGCAAATATTTTCTCCCATACTGAGGGTTGTCTTATCGTCTTGTTTATGGTTTCCTTTGCTGTGCAAAAGCTTTCAAGTCTCCTTAGGTCCAATTTGTTTAATTTTGTTTTTATTTCCATTACTCTAGGAGGTGGATTAAAAATGATCTTGCTCTGATTTCTGTCAAAGAGTGTTCTTCCTCTGTTTTCCTCTAGGAGTTTCATACTGTCAAGTCTTACATTTAGGTCTCTAATCCATTTTGGGTTTATTTTTGTGTATGGTGTTAGCGAGTGTTCGAATTTCATTCTTTTACATGTAGCTGTCCAGTTTTCCCAGCACCACTTATTGAAGAGACTGTCTTTTATCCATTGTATATCCGTCTCTGCTTTGTCATAGATTAGTTGACCATAGGTGCATGGGTTTATCTCTGGGCTTTCTATCTTGTTCCATTGATCTCTGTTTCTGTTTTTGTGCCAGTACCATATTGTCTTGATTACCATAGCTTTGTAGTATAGTCTGAAGTCAGGGAGTCTGATTCCTCTAGCTCTGTTTTTTTCCCACGAGACTGCTTTGGCTATTGGAGGTCTTTTGTGTCTCCATACAAATTTTAAGGTTTTTTATTCTAGTTCTGTAAAAAATGCCATTGGTAAGTTGATAAGGGTTGCATTGAATCTGTAGATTGCTTTGGGTAGTATAGTCATTTTCACAGTATTGATTCTTCCAATCCAAGAACATGGTATATCTCTTCATCTGTTGGTATCATCTTTAATTTCTTTCATCAGTGTCTTAGAGTTTTCTGCATACAGGTCTTTTGTCTCCCTAGGTAGGTTTATTCCTAGGTATTTTATTCTTTTTGTTGCAGTGGTAAATGGGAATGTTTCCTTAATTTCTCTTTCAGATTTTTCATCATTAGTGTATAGGAATGCAAGAGATTACTGTGCATTAATTTTGTATCCTGCAACTTTACCAAATTCATTGATTAGCTCTAGTAGTTTTCTGGTGGCATATTTAGGATTCTCTATGTATAGTATCATGTCATCTGCAAACAATGACAGTTTTACTTCTTCTTTTCCAATTTGTATTTCTTTTTCTTCTCTGATAGCCGTTGCTAGGACTTCCAAAACTATGTTGAATAATAGTTGTGAGAGTGGACATCCTTGTCTTGTTCTTGATCTTAGAAGAAATGCTTTCAGTTTTTCACCATTGAGAATGAGAATGATGTTTGCTGTGGGTGTGTCATATATGGCCTTTATCATGTTCAGGTATTTTCCCTCTATGCCCACTTTCTGGAGAGTTTTTATCATAAATGGGTGTTGAATTTTGTCAAGCTTTTTCTGCATCTATTGAGACAATCATATGGTTTTTATTCTTCAGTTTGTTAACATGGTGTGTTACATGGATGGACTTGCATATATTGAATAATCCTTGCATCCCTGGGATAAATCCCACTTGATCATGGTGTATGATCCTTTTAATGTGTTGTTGGGTTCTGTTTGCTAGTATTTTGTTGAGGATTTTTGCATCTATCTTCATCAATGATATTGGTCTGTATTTTTCTTTTTCTGTAGTATCTTTGTCTCATTTTGGTATCAGGGTGACATTGGCCTCATAGGATGAGTTTGGGAGTTTTCCTTCCTCTGCAATTTTTTGGAAGAGTTTGAGAAGGATGGGTGTTAGCTCTTCTCTAAATGTTTGATAGAATTCACCTGTGAAGCCATCTGGTCCTGGACTTTTGTTTGGCGGAAGATTTTTAATCACAGTTTCAATTTCATTACTTGTGATTCATCTGTTCATATTCTGTGTTTCTTCCTGGTTCAGTCTTGGAAGGTTATACCTTTCTAAGAGTTTGTCCATTTCTTCCAGGTTGTCCATTTTATTGGCATAGAGTTGCTTGTAGTAGTCTCTTAGGATGCTTTGTATTTCTGTGGTGTCTATTGTAACTTCTCCTTTTTCATTTCTAATTTTATTGATTTGAGTCCTCTCCCTCTTGTTCTTGATGAATCTGGCTAATGGTTTATCAGTGTCGTTTATCTTCTCAAAGAACCAGCGTTTAGTTTTATTGATCTTTGCTGTTGTTTTCTTTGTTTCTATTTCATTTATTTCTGCTCTAATCTTTATGATTTCTTTCCTTCTGCTAACTTTGGGTTTTGTTTGTTCTTCTTTCTCTAGTTCCTTTAGTTGTAAGGTTAGATTGTTTATTTGAGACTTATTGTTTCTTGAGGTAGGCTTGTATAACTATAAACTGCCCTCTTAGAACTGCTTTTGCTGCATCCTAGGTTTTGGATCATCGTGTTTTCATTGTCATTTGTCTCTAGGTATTTTTTGATTTCCTCTTTGATTTCTTCAGTGATCTCTTGGTTATTTAGTAATGTATTGTTTAGCCTCGATGTGTTTGTGTTTTTACATTTTTTTCCCTGTAATTCATATCTAATCTCAAAGCGTTGTGGTCATAAAGTTGCTTGATATGATTTCAATTTTTTAAAATTTACTGAGGCTTGATTTGTGACCCAAGATGTGATCTATCCTGGAGAATGTTCCTTGCGCACTTGAGAAGAAAGTGTAATCTGCTGTTTTTGAATGGAATGTCCTATAAATATCAATTAACTCTATCTGGTCTATTATGTCATTTAAAGCTTCTATTTCCTTATTTATTTTTATTTTGGATGATCTGTCTGTTTGTGTAAGTGAGGTGTTAAAGTCCCTCGCTATTATTGTGTTACTGTCGACTTCCTCTTTTATAGCTGTTAGCAGTTTCCTTATGTTTTGGGTTGCTCCTATGTTGGGGGCGTATATATTTATAATTGTTATATCTTCTTCTTGGATTGATCCTTTGATCATTATGTAGTGTCCTTCCTTGCCTCTTGTAACATTCTTTATTTTATAGTCTATTTTATCTGATATGAGTATTGCTACTCCAGCTTTCTTTTGATTTCCATTTGCATGCAATATCTTTTTCCATACCCTCACTTTTAGTCTGTATGTGTCCCTAGGTCTGAAGCGGGTCTCTTGTAAGACAGCATGTATATGGGTCTTGTTTTTGTATCCATTCAGCAAGCCTGTGTCTTTTGGTTGGAGCATTTAATCCATTTGCGTTTAAGGTAATGATCGATATGTATGTTCCTATGACCATTTTCTCAATTGTTTTGGGTTTGTTTTTGTAGGTCCTTTTCTTCTCTTGTGTTTCCCACTTAGAGAAGTTCCTTTAGCATTTGTTGTAGAGCTGGTTTGGCAGTGCTGAATTCTCTTAGCTTTTGCTTGTCTGTAAAGCTTTTGATTTCTCCATCAAATCTGAATGAGATCCTTGCTGGGTAGAATAATCTTGGTTGTAGGTTCTTCCCTCTCATCACTTTAAGTATATCATGCCACTCCCTTCTGGCTTCTAGAGTTTCTGCTGAGAAATCAGCTGTTAACCTTATTGGAGCTCCATTGTATGTTTTTTTGTCATTTTTCTCTTGCTGCTTTCAGTAATTTTTCTTTGTCTTTAATTTTTGCCAGTTTGATTACTGTGTGTCTTGGTGTGTTTCTCCTTGGGTTTATCCTGTATGGGACTCTCTGCACTTCCTGGACTTGGGTGGCTATTTCCTTTCCCATGTTAGGGAAGTTTTCGACTATAATCTCTTCAAATATTTTCTCTGGTCCTTTCTCTCTCTCTTCTCCTTTTGGTGCCCCTATAATGCAAATGTTGTTGCGTTTAATGTTGTCCCAGAGGTCTCCTAGGCTGTCTTCATTTCTTCTCATTCTTTTTTCTTTATTCTGTTCTGCAGCAGTGAATTTCACCATTCTGTCTTCCAGGTCACTCATCCGTTCTTCTGCCTCAGTTATTCTGCTATTGATTCCTTCTAGTGTGGTTTTCCTTTCAGTTATTGTATTGTTCATCTCTGTTTGTTTGTTCTTTAATCTTTCTAGGTCTTTGTTAAACATTTCTTGCATCTTCTCGATCTTTGCCTTCATTCTTTTCTGAGGTCCTGGATCATCTTCACTATCATTATTCTGAATTCTTTTTCTGGAAGGTTGCCTATCTCTAGTTCATTTAGTTGTTTTCTGGGGATTTATCTTGTTCCTTCATTTGGTACATAGCCCTCTGCCTTTTCATCTTGTCTGTCTTTCTGTGAATGTGGTTTTTGTTCCACAGTCTGCAGAATTGTAGTTCTTCTTGCTTCTCCACTAAAAATTTTTGCTTTATTTTTGCAGTGACAAACCAGCTCGTGTTTAAAGTCAGCTTAAACACTTAAATAAGAAACACTTGAACAAAGAAATAAATCTAAACCCCTTACTTTTAAAACCTTGTAAAGCCTTTAGAGCCATGAGTGAACAAGTCTCTAACTACCAAATCAACCTTGTAATTCATTATTCCCTATGTGCCAAATATTCTTCAGTCATGGAACATTGCATTAGTTTGTAAGCTGTCTTAAGTTCTAGCTCCTCTTAGGCTCTTCATTCACACTGTTCCCACTGCTTGAACTGTTGTTGCTGCCAATCACGTGGCTTCATCTCTGTAATTACTTACATTTTATCTTTGCTAAGAGTGGCTTTTAGCTCACCTGATAATGGAGATCTGCACCCCTTTTTGTTTACTTCCTGTTACACCAAAGTTGTTGATTACATATTTGTTTACTGCTTTGTCTTTTTTACAATATTATAAGCTCCATTCAGGCAGAAGCTATGTATTTTTCAAGTCTATGCCTAGTTAGCCCCTGCTACAGTGTTTGGAATTTAATGGGTGCTCAATAAATACATGTTGAAAAAATCTGAACATTTTTCTATATTATAGAAGTTTCAAAATGTGATCTTCTTTCTTAGCTGCAAAGTATGTCGATGTTGGTGTGAATAATAATCCATCTAATCATCGATTATTAAATAATTTTTTTGCACTTATTCACATAAAATTCTAGTGTATTCCAACATTTTTTAACTTTTAAAATTTAATTTGATTGTGGTAAGAGCATTTAACGTGAAATCTACCTGCTCAACAATTTTTTAAGTGTACAATAGGTATTGTTGACCATAGTTACAATGTTGTAGTTCAGATCTCTAGAGCTTGTTCATCTTACTTTGCTGAAAGTTTATGCCCATTGATTAGTAACTGTCCATTTATCCCTTTCCCCTGCACCTGGCAACCACTTGTATGAATCTATTTTAGATACCTAATATACGAAGAAGCATGCAGTATTTGTCCTTCTGGGTCTGGCATATTTATCTTAGCATAATATCCTTAAGGTTTAGCAAATTGTTGCATAATTTCTGCCCACTGTATGTATATAACACGTTTTCCTCATTCATTTGTTCATGGACATGTAGGTTGTTTTCACATCTTGGCTATTGTGAATAGTTCCACAATTAACATTGTGCTAATAATGTTAAGATCCTGATTTAAATTCCTTTGGATAAATATCCAGAAGTGGGATTGCTGGACAATATAGTGGTTCTATTTTTAATTTTTTGACAGAACTCCACACTGTTTTCTGTAGTGTATACACCAATATTGCATACCAATAAAGGGAAGGGTTGCGATTTCTCCACATCTTCACCAATACATAACTTCTTTTTTTGCTGATACCCATATTGGCAGGTGTGAGGTGATATCTCATGGTTTTGGTTTATTTTCCCTGATGAGTAGTGATGTTGAGCATTTTTATATACCTGTTGGTTACTTATATATATTTATATTTATTTATTTTAATATTTATATTTATTTCTTTTGAGAAATGAATCAAGTCATTATCCCATTTTTAAATTGGGTATTCATTATTTGCTATTGAGTTGTAGAAGTTCCTTATATATTTTGGAGATTAACCTCTTATCAAATATATGGTTTGCAGATATATTCTCCCATTCTTTAAGTTGCCTTTTCACTCTTCTGATTGCTTCCTTTGTTGTGCAGAGCTTTTTAGTTAGATGTAGTTCCACCTGTCTAATTTTGCTTTTGTTGTCTGTCATTTCCGTGTTATATTCATGAAATCATTGACAAGACCAATGTCATGAAGCTTTCCTCCATGTTTTCTTCTTGGAATTTTACAATTTCAGGTCATATGATTAAGTCTTTAATACATTTTGAGTTGATTTTTGTGCATGGAGTAAATTAAGGGTTCAATTTTATCTTGCATATGGATTTTGAATTTTCCTAGCATCATTTGTTGAAGAGACTGTTCTTTCCTCATTGTGAATTCTTGACATGCTTGTCAAAGATCAGTTTACCATACATGCTTGGATGTATTTCTGGACTCTAATTCCATTGGTTTTTATGTGTGTTTTTAATGCCAGTACCATACTGTTTTGATTCCTATAGCTTTGTAGTATATTTTGAAATCAGGAAGTGTGATGTATCCAGCTTTGTTCTTTTTTCTCAGGATTCATCTGGCTATTGATGGTCTTTTGTGGTTCTGTATGAATTGTTGGATTGTTTTTCTCTTTTTGTAAAAATGTCACTGGGATTTTGATAGGGATTGCATGGAGTCTGTAGATTACTTTCAGTAGTATGGATATTTTAACAATATTAATTTGTTCAATTCATGAATATGTTTCTGTATTGGTGTCTTAATTTCTTTCATCAGTGTTTTGTAGTTCTCATATACAAGTTTTTCACCTCCTTAGTTAAGGTTATTCCTAAGTATTTTATTCTTTGGGGCACTCTTGTAAATGGGATTGTCTTCCTAACTTCATTTTTAGATAATTCATTGTTAGTGTCTAGAAACACAACTGCTTTTTTATGTTAGTTTTGTATCCTGTAACTTTACTGAATTTGTTCAGTAGTTTGAATAGTTTTTTGATGGATTCTTTAGAGTTTCCCACATAAAGATTATGTCATCTGCAAAAAGGGACAGTTTTACTTCTTTCTTTCCAATTTGGATGCTTTTTATTTCTTTTTCTTGCCTCATTGCTCTGGCTAAGACTTGTTGAATAGAAATGGTGAGATTGGACATCCTTATAGGAAAGCTTTCAGTTTTTCATAGGAGTATGATGTTAGGTGTGGGCTTGTCCTACATGGCTTTTATTATGCTGGGGTATTTTCCTTCTATTCTGAGTTTGAGAGTTTGTATCATGAGAGGTGCTGAATTTTGTCAAATGCTTTTTCTGCCTCAGTTGAGATGATAATACGACTTTGGTCATTCATTCTATTAATGTGTTGTATCACATTAATGGATTTTTGTATGTTGAGCCATCCTTATACCCTAGGGATAAATCCCACTTGGCCATCTTGTTGTGGTTTTGTGTGATCCTTATAGTGTGATGTTGGATTTGCTTTGCTGGTGTTTTGTTGAGTATTTTTGCATCTATATTTATCAGGGATATTACCCTGTAGTTTTCTGTTCTTGTGGTATCTTTGTCTGGCTTTGATGTCAGGGTAATGCTGGCCTTATAAATGAGTTTGGAAATGTTCCCTCCTCTTCAGTTTTTTGGAATTGTTTGAGAAGGGTTGGGGTTAATTCTTCTTTAAATGTTTAATAGAATTCACCAGTGAAAGCATCTGGTCCTGAGTTTTTCTTAGTTGGGAGGTTTTTGATTACTGATTGAATCTTTATACTAGTTACAGGTATTTTCAGACTTTTTATTCCTTCATAATTTAGCTTGGTGTATTGTAAGTTTCTAGGGATCTATCCATCTCTTTTAAGTTATCCAGTTCACTGGCATATAATTATTCATAGTTTTTATATTATTCACATATTTTATGATTCTTTTTATTTCTGAGGCATTCATTGTAATGTCCCTTCTTTCCTTTCTGATTTTTACTGGAGACTTTTCTTTTTTTCTTAGGCTAGCCAAGGGTTTGTCATATATTCAAATATTCTTTAACCACATTTAAAATTTCTTCTTACAAAAAATGGGAACTGGGTAAAGTATGTAAACATTTAGATGGAGAGATACGATATGTTTCAAGATGGTAAATTTGGATATTCTGAGGTATCAATTTTTGCCATAATGCTTAATTAGCTGAACTAAATTTTCCAAGGAAAATTCCAGTCAGGACCCTTCACTGCCAATTAAGATAGGGAAGCCCACAAAAGACTGTTGCTTCTATCCCAACAATGAGAACAAGCTGGATAAGTGACAAGATTCTTGTTTTAAAAAAATCCAAGCTGAAGGCACAAAGATATCTAAACGAACTAAATTTTAAACATGACAGGCCCATCCTAGGGGAAAAATACCTATGCATGTTTTCAGCTTTGTTGGGGTAGTGGGAAGAGAAGAAATCTACCACAAACAAAGGGATAAACCCGCCAAATTTTTAATTAACTTTTAATTGTCTTGTGGGCAGACAAGATGGATTATAATACCAAGGATCCCCAGACATAGAACAAATGTGCACCTACCAATAACTCTTTCTTAAATACCTAAATGAGTATGTGAGAGTCGTATGTTGAAGCTTGTTAATACAAAAGGAGAGTTGAGAGAAATTCTTCCAGATCACTCTGGAAATTCACTGCTATTCTCTAATCAAGGCAGGATGTAGGGCAGGAGAACGGAGAGGAACCCCACTGACCAAGTGCCCAGACATTCACAGAGTGCCCAGTAATGACCTGCTAAAGGTTGAGAACAGGGCAGAAGAAAGAATAAAACCCCTCAAAGGTACACTGAATCTTCAATAATGGGGAGACAGCAGATTCTGAATGCTGGGGACAGAGGAGCAGGGTTGGGAGAAGTCTTTCAAAGCCCAGAAAGCCAGGACGGACTGGAGAGGAAAAAGAAACTCCCTAGTGAGCCGCAAAGCTGTCAGCCAGGTTGTAAAACAGAGAAAGATATGGCATTTAGGATGTAAAACATAAGAGATATCTGAAATCTAGCAAGTGCTCAGATCCCAAGTGCTGCTAAAGTAAAAGTTCTGTTTCACCCTCATCCATTTGAAGTCAGTGATACACTAAATTTATCTAAAGCTGTAACACAACCCCAAGCAAACTCAGCTACAAATTAGATGGATTTATCCATTCATACTACTAGTGTAACAAAAGAAGAGGTATACCGTTTCTGGAGGATGATAATATTTACTAACCAGCATATGATCAAAATATACCATAAACTGGATAAATCAAATATCAAGACAATGTTAATTACAAGTGTCACAAACAATATTTAAAGATACAAAGTTTGGAAGTAAAACAATAGGAAAATGACAAACCATGCAAACTCAAAGCATAAAAAAAGGTAGTATTGATTATTTAAAATCAGATAATGTAGGCAAAAGGATTATCAAAGATGATGAGGAACATCCCATAATGGTAAAATGTCATCAACAAAATATAACAGTCTTACCTAATTTTGATCTTCAAAGTACTTGAAACAAATACAAGATAGAAAAAAGGGAAAGTTAAATGTCCAGTCATAGCTGTAGATTTTGTCACCCCCTTCTGAGTAATTGATAGAACAAAGAGATAAAAATTAGTATAGATACAGAATACCTGAAACATTATCAACCAACCTAATCTTACTGCCATTTGTAGAACACCACAGCCACCAACTGCAAAATATTCATTCTTCTCATGAGCATATGGGACTTTCACCAGGATAGACCACAATACATTTCAAAGGAATAAAATCATAAAGTGTGTTCTAAGCCTCAATGTTACTACACTTGAAATTAATAAAAACACATAGAAAATTCTCAAATGTTTGAGAATTAATATACTTCTAAGTAGCTCATTAGGTGAACTCAGAATAGAAATTAGAAAATATTTCTGAGTGATAATGAAAACACACAAAAGATCTCAGATACAGATAAAATAGTGTTTAGAACAAAACTTGTGGTTTTAAATAACTGTATTTGAAAAAAAGACATAAAAGCAAAGATCTAAGTTTCTGTGATAAGAACGTAGAAAAATGAGAGAAAATTAAACCTGAAGTAAATATAAGAAAAGAAAAATTAAAAATAGGACTGAAAGGTGATAAACGTGATAACTGACAGAGAAAAATCAACAAAGTTTAAAAGTTGCTTCTTAAAATGTGTAAACTCTAGCAAGACTGAAGAAAAAGTGCATGAAGTATTAATATCTGCCACAAAAAGCACACCCTTACAGATCCTGTAGACATTAAAAGTATAATAAGGTGACATTTTAAACAAAACCATGCCAATAAATTCAAGAGTTTAGATGAAATGGACAATTTCTTTGAAAAATACAATTCATCAAAATGTAAAAAGAAACAGACAATCTAAATAGTCCCATGTCTATTAAGAAAATTAATCACCTTCCCACAAAGAAAACTCCATAATTGAAAAATAAATTCTGTTAAAGTTTTAAGAAAAAAATACTAAACTGCAACTAATTTTAAGAATTTAGAGGAACAGGAAGCATTTCCCAACTCATTTTATGAGGACAGCACAAATTTAATTTTAAAACTTAATGAAGACATTACAAAAGAGAACTATAAACCAATATCCCTCATAAACATAGATTTAAAAAATCCTTAAATATGAACAGATCAGATCTAGCAATATTGGAAAAGGATATGTCATAACTAGGAGGCATTTATCCCAAAAAAGCAATTTGGTTTAACATTTGAAAATCAAACAATGCAGTTCACCATATTAACAACATAAAAGAGAAAAAAATATATGATCATATCATTGCAATAAATACAGAGAAAAGGTTTGAGAAATTTGGATACCCAGTCATGATTTTAAGGAATACTCGCAGTAAACTAAGAATAGAATCGAACTTAATATCTATTGGATAAAAAATAATTGATAACCCTGTAACTAAAATTATACTTAATAGTGAAATATTGAGTATTTTTTAACTAAAATTGCAAACAAAACATTCACTCTCACAATGTCATCACAGTGGCAGTTCTAACAATGCAATAAGCCAAGTAAAAGAAAAGACATAAAGATAATAAACAGGTAAAACTGTCTCCATCACAGATGTTATGATTGTATATAAAGAGAACCCTATAAAATCAACACACACCAAAAAGCCAATAGAAATAATGAGTGAACTTATCAAGGTCACAGCATACAAGTTAATATACAAAATTCTGTTTTATTTATAATATTAGCAACAAACAACTATAAAATGAAATTTTTAAAATATCATTTATAATAGCATCATAACATTAATCATCTAGAAATAAAATCATCAATATACATGCAGTTTCTATACACTGAAGACTAACACATTACTGAGAGAAATTAAAGAAAGTTGAGGTATATATTATACCAATGCAATAGGAGACTCACTGTTAATACGGTATTATTTCAGATTTGATTTGTAAGTCTAACACCAATCAAAATGCAAAATTTTTAAAGAAATCAGTTAGCTGGTTCTAAAAACTATAGGGAGATATAAAGGAGTTGAATAGTCAAAATCTTGAAGAGTAGAACAAAGTTGTAGGATTTATATTAATTGATTTCAAGATTGAATATTAAATTATAAGTAATCAAGACAGTGAGAACGCTGACATAAGGATAGAGAGGTAGATGAATGGGACAGAACTGAGTTAAGAAATAGACTCATAAGTGTACAGTCAAGTGATTTCTTTCAACCAAGTCACCAAGGTAATACAATTAAACTCTTTTAAACAAAAGGTACTGTAACACAGCAGTCCCCAACCTTTCCGCTACCAGGGACTGGTTTCTTGGAAGACAATTTTTCCACAGACAGTGGGGGTTGCGCGGGGGCGGGGGGGGCGGATGGTTCAGGCGGTAACACGAGCGATGGGGAGCCACAGGGAGCAGCAGATGAGGCTTCACTCGCCCGCAGGCCGCTCACCTCCTGCTGTGCGGCCCAGTTCCTAACAGGCTGCAGACTGGTACCAGTCCATGGCCTGGGGGTTGGGGACCCCTGCTGTAACAGCTGGAAATATTTATGGGAAAAAAAAAAAGAAACACTAGACCTGCCTCACTTCATATCAAAATGTAACTCTTGATGAATGATAGGCCTGTTCATAAATGCAAGAACCATAAAGTTTCTAGAAGAAAACCGAATAATACCTATAGGACATTGGAATAGGCAAGGATTTCATGGAAGACAAAAAGCACTATATGCTTCCTGTATATAAATACAGGAAGAAGAGGCTTAAAATGTTGATTTCCCCACATAATAATTTCACTTCTAGTAATTTATATTCAAGTATCAAAGTATTAGCAGCACATATACTAAAGAAATTATCAAAGATGTAGATAAAAATGCAGATGTATCTTCTGCACACATAAAATGCAGAAAACGGAACTGTGGTTAATAGCAGAATCTGTCAAAAATTCTAATTGTCTCAAACCAGGAGAATTATTAAAATATAGGGCATCTGTAAGGTAAAATATCATGTGAACTTTTAAAGTCATGTTTTATGGACTGAATTGTGTCACTCACAAAACTGAATATAGTGAAGCCCTAATCTCCAATATCTGGACTATATCTGGAGATAGGGCCTTTAAAGAGGTAGTTTAAGGTTAAATGTGAATGTAAGGGTGGAGTCCTAATCAAATAAAACTGGTGTCCTTATGAGAAGAGAAAGACACCAGAATATGCACATACAGAGAAAAGGCCAAGTTAGGATAGAGAAGGTGGCCATCTCCCAGCCAAGGAGAGAGGCCTTAGGAAAAACCAAACCTGCCAGCACCTTGATCTCAGACTTCCAGTTTCCAGCACTGTCAGAAGTAAATACCTGTTTTTTAAACAGTGCAGTCTGTGGTCTTTTGTTATGGCAGCCCTAGCAAACAAACACATCTTGTGTTACATAATGTCATATGAAAAAGTACATTGTTGTGATATAGACGATATGGAAAACCAAAACTCTGTCTCACACACATATACCCATATAAATATACATATATAGTGGAGCCTTGGACAACACGGGTTTGAACTGTGCAGGTCTGTTGTATGTGGATTTTTTTGTTCAATAAATACAACAGTGCTGCATGTCTGAGGTTGGTTGAATCCACTGCAGGTGCAGAACCACAGATGTGGAGGGCTGAATGTGGACTTACACTTGGATTTTCAACTGCGTGGGGGGTAAGCATCCCTAACCACTGCATTGTTCAAGGGTCAATGGTATATATATACACACACATACATACATACATACATGAGAGCTTTATATCCAAATTTTACTTTGGTAAGGATGGCTTTTATGGTCTTCCTTGTAGTTATGTTTCAACTTTTCTACAAAGAATATATTTTTAAATAATTATAAACAAACCTTTTAAAAAGTTGAGTTCAAATTCTCAATTCTTGGAAATTTTAGAATACTCATGGAAAATGACACATGATCCTGTTGACATAATAAATGTACAGAACTTTCTACTACAAAGCTACATAGCCATTAATTGTTTGTTGCTTCCTCAAATACAGTTACTCTCATAAAACAAATTCCCTATCTCTGCAAAAATAATATAATAAAAGGTGAAGTAATTATTGGAAAGAATTAGTAAAGATGAAAAAATGTGAAAGTAATGCTATCATGCCAAAATAGCTATTCTAAATATTTGTGCTTGCTATGGCTTGCAGTTAAAATTTAAAAATAGCACTTAAATATGCGTGTTAATAACATCCAGAAGGCATTTCTTTCAAGCCTGTTTGGGCTGTTGAAGGGTTTAATTTAACCACAGCATTCATTTATGTCTAGCAGTTAAATTTTTTCTTTTAAGCTCAAAGGAACTGTGAGTCGTAACTATGATCTAATTGGTAAGGAATGAAGAATGTTTTTCATGTTTTATAGACAACATGAATCCTGATCATTTTACAGCAGTAAATTTTGAAGCACTCCACTTGCTGTGTCTCCCCGTGGAAGCCAAGGCCTAGCTCATTAAACTATAAAAATAACTTGCTGGGTTCACCAGCTCCTAGAAAGGCCCTCTGACAAGGTGGATTATTTTTATTTCACTAATGCGCATTCACCAGGCAGTCCAGAGCAAGTGAGATTCTTTACGGTCCCCAACTAAATCAATTTATAACTACATCTACATGTCAGAGGGGACGTGCAAAGAACCTAAACTGCTGTATTGGAAGATAATTTATTATTGATTTTTTTCAATTCTTTTTAAAAAGCAGCTACAATTCACCAGTTCCTTGGTTCCTTTCTGCAGCACAGATGAGCTGTACAACACTTGTGATGCATCAAACCAGGTTTCTGTGGTGAAGGAAAGAGACATAGGGGTCAGAAGTGCCTGGCTTCCATATGACTTAAAGAGAAATAAAGAATGACCATACAGTCATTTAAAAACAGGGAGCAAAAATCATCTGTCAGCCACACGCTGTAGTGAAAGATCTTAAAAAATGAAGTGGTAATGATCTGTTGTTTAAATATTCATATTAAATTACCTCTTACGTAATAAATCAGGTACTTAATTTTACTGGAAGAAAAATTACTACAAATTTCATCTTTTTCCTTTTGGCCTTAAAGAGTCAAATAAGCCAGTATAAGTAATTTGACCATCATTCCCACAGCTCAGGACTGAAGGAAGTTAGAAAAAGACTGTGACACAAAATCTGTAGCCTGCAGAGTTTACCACTGAGCCCTGTAACAATGGATTCTGATCTCTTTACTCTGGTTCTGCACTGAACACACACTGTTGTGAGGAATTCACAATTTCAGCTGCAGTTTCAAGAGAACATGCTTCCTTTTTCATGATTGGAATCAGGGCAGTGTACTAAGACTGTAGTTCTGAATTCCACCTACCACAGAGTTACTTTACATCTGTTCTGTGTTTTTACTTGACTTTGTAAATATCATCTTTGTCATCAGAATACTGTTAGGATTCATTGGTAAAATGTTCCTGAAGACTACTGTAATAATAGTCATCCTATAATGATTGTGACACAGCGAAAACAGCAAAACCCTCCTAAACAGGTTGCAATGCATTTGGGCAGAAAATCTACCAAAATTTACCATAGTTCCCATTGCCATTCTCACACCCCATATACCCTTCTCTGTCAGTGTTTTGGGTTTTTTTTTAACATCTTTATTTGAGTATCATTGCTTTATAATGGTGTGCTAGTTTCTGCTTTATAACAAAGTGAATCAGCTATACATATACATATATCCCCATATCTCCTTCCTCTTGCGTCCCCCTCCCACCCTCCCTATCCCACCCCTCTAGGTGGTCACAAAGCACTGAGCTGATCTCCCTGTGCTATGCGGCTGCTTCCCACTAGCTATCTACTTTACATTTGGTAGTGTGTATATAAGTCCATGCCACTCTCTCACTTCGTCCCAGCTTACCCTTCCCCCTCCCTGTGTCCTCAAGTCCATTCTCTACGTCTGCGTCTTTATTCCTTTCCTGCCCGTAGGTTCTTCAGAACCATTTTTGTATGTGTTAAGCGTTGTTTTTATTTCACAAATTTTTGGTAAACTTAAAGGCTAAAACTTACTCTTCTAAATAAATGGTGCTTTTCCTCCCTTAATTAGAAAACTTACATTAAAATTATAATGCTTTTACGAGGAAATGAGAATTGTGGGATTTTGGTCCCTAGCATAATATATCCTGATATTCCTGGAATCAGAATATCTGATTTGAATCCTGGATTCACCAATTACTAATGTCTTCTTGTTTTTGTTTTGTTTTACATCTTGGACATGCCACAATTTTTGGTTTCCTAATCTATAAAATAGCAATAGTAAAAAAATAACTATTTCATCTACTGTTCATATTTTTTGAAGATTAAATAAGGTAACATATATGAAAATACTTGAACCACACAGCACTATACAAATAATAGCAGTTATTAATATGTTGGCATTGTAACATTCTACTTATTAGATGGTCTTTTTTTGGATGACTAAACCATCTAGAAAATTGTCATAAACCTGTAAATATGGACAAAGGGGGCCTGTGTGTATCAAGGAAAATAACCATCAAAGGTAGTGTGCATTTTTCTTGTAGAGAAAGTACGGGTACACCTAAGAGCCTACCGATGAAACAGGATGACTTGTATAATAAATTAATCTGGTTTCTAAGGATAATATTGGTAGTATTGATCAAAAGAATACATAGACCCAAGGATTTTCATGATCAGAAAAAGTGATTATCGCAAAGGATGGTGACAAAAGAAGTCTTCAGCCTACTGACATCTGAACCCACATACTCTATGGTCATTCCTGCAAATGTGGCTAAAGTGTCCCCACTCCTTGATCAGACCAGTCCAAAACTTGTGGACCTCCCATCCCCTCTCATCAGTGTAAGAGGATGGCTGCAGCAATAAGTAGGTTTTTGCTCCTCTACTGAATTACTACCAATTGCAATCACATGTGTTATTTTTCCCAGTTTAAAAAAAAAAAAAAATCCCTCTATAAACCTCACTCCCCACCTCCTGCCAGTTATCACTCCATTTCTTTCCTTCCCTTTACAGTAAAACAAATATTTTTTGTACTAGATAGCTCCAATTTCTTTTTTCCCTTTTTTGGCAGTATAATTGACATATATTAGCTTCAGGTGTACAACATAATGATTCAATATTTGTATACATTGTGAAATGATCATAATAAGTCTCATTAACATCTGTTACCAAACAGTTACAAAAATATTTTTTCTTCTGATGAGGATTTTTACGATATTTTCTCTTAGTAACTTTCAAATATGCAATACAGCGTTAACTATAGTCACCATGCTGTACATTTCATCCCCATGACTTCTTTATACCTGAAAGTTTATACCTTTTGACCCCCTTCATGAGCTTGTCTTTGTTTGTTTTTTAGATTCTACATGTAAGTGAGGTCATATGGTATTGGTGTTTCTCTGACTTATTTCACTTAGTATAATGCCTTTAAAATCCATCCATATTGTCCTAAATGGTAAGATTTCATTCTTTTTGTGACTTAATAGTATTTCATTCTCCATATACACCATATCTCTTTTATCCATTTATCCATCTGTGGACACTTAAGTTGTTTCCATATCTTGGCTATTGTAAATAATCATGCATGAACATGGGGGTGCATAAATCTTTTGGAAACAGTTTTTTCACTTTCTTCAAATAAATACACAGGAGTGGAATTGCTGGATCATATAGTAGTTCTGTTTTTAATTTTTTGAGTAACCTCCATACCGTTTTCCACAGTGGCTGCACCACTTTACATTACCACCGACAGTACACGAGTGTTTCCTTTTCTCCACATCCTGGCTAACCCTTGTTATTTCTTGTCTTTTCTATGGTAGTTCTACCAGGTGTGAGGTGATGTCTCATTGTGATTGATTTACATTTCCCTAATGGTTACTGATTTTGAACATCTTTTTATGTACCTGTTGGCTATCTGTACATCTTTTTCGGAAAAAATGTCTATTCAGATCCTCTGCTCAGTTTTTAATCGGATTTTTTTTTTTTTTTTTTTTTTTTTTTTTGTGGTACGCAGGCCTTTCACCATTGTGGCCTCTCCCGTTGTGGAGCACAGGCTCCGAACGCACAGGCTCAGTGGCCATGGCTCACGGGCCCAGCCGCTCTGCGGCATGTGGGATCCTCCCAGACCAGGGCACAAACCCGTGTCCCCTGGCATCGGCAGGCAGACTCTCAACCACTGCGCCACCAGGGAAGCCCTTAATCTGATTTTTTATATATAGTTGTATGAGTTCTTTTTATGTTTTGGTTATTAACCCCTTATCTGATAAGACTTGCAAATATTTTTTTCCCATTCCGTAGGTTGCCTTTTCATTTTGTTGATGGTTTCCTTTGCTGTACAGAAGCCTTTTAGTTTGTTGTCATCCCTCTTGTTTATTTTTGCTTTTGTTGCCTTTGCTTTTGGAGTCAGATCCAAAAAAATAATCACCAAACCTGATGTCAAAGAGCTTAGCACTTATGTTTTCTTCCAGGAGTTTTATGGTTTCAGGTCTTAAATTCAAGTCTTTAATCCATTTTGAGTTAGTTTTTGTGTATAAGATAGTGGTCCAGTTTTGTTCTATTGCATATGGCTGTCCAGTTTTCCCACCACCACTTATTGGAGAAACTATTCTTTCCCCATTGTATATTCTTGGCTCCTTTGTTATAAATAAATTGACCATATATGCATGGGTTTATTTTGGGGTTCTCTGTTCTGCTCCATTGATCTATGTGTCTGTTTTTAGGTCAGTACTATATAGTTTTGATTACTACAGCTTTGTAATATAGTTTGAAAACAGGAAACATGATGCATCCAGCTTTGTTCTTCTTTCTCAAGATGACTTTGGCTAGTCAGTCTTTTCTGGTTCCATACAAATTTTAGGATCCTTTATTCTCTTTCTGTGAAAAGTGCAGTTGGAATTTTGATATGCAGTTGGAATTTTGATAGCGATTGCGTTGATTCTGTAGATCGTTCTGGGTAGTATAGACATTTTAAGAATATTAATTCTTCCAATTCCATGAGCATAGACTATCTTACCATTTGTGTCTTTCCTCAGTTTTTCATCAATGTAGTATAGTTTTCAATGTACAGGCCTTTCGCATCCTACATTAACTTTATTCCGAGGTATTTTATTCTTTTTGATGCAGTTGTAAATGGGATTATTTTCTCTTCCTGTTAATTTTTTTTTTATTGGCTGTGCTGGGTCTTTGTTGCTGCATGCAGGCTTTTTCTAGCTGAGGTGAGTGGGGGCCACTCCTTGTTGCGGTGCGCAGGCTTCTCATTGTGGTGGCCTCTCCCATCACAGAGCATGGGCTCTAGGCATGCAGGCTTCGGTATTTGTGGCTTGCGGGCTCTAGAATGCAGGCCCAGCAGCTGTGGCATGTGGGATCCTCCCAGAGCAGGGATCGAACCCATGTCCCCTGCATTGGCAGGCAGATTCCCATCCACTGCGCCACCAGGGAAGCCCCTGTTAATTTGTTTTTATTGTATAGAAATACAACAGATTTATGTATATTAATTTTATATTCTGCAACTTCAGTCAATTTTAATTGGTTTTAACAGTTTTGGTGTGAAGTCTTTAGGGTATCTATATATAATGTCATGTCATCTGCCAAAAGTGACAGTTTTACTTCTTCCTTTCTAATTTGGATGCCTTTCATTCCTTTTTCTTGTGTAATTGCTTTGACTAGGACTTCCAATACTATGTTGAATAAAAGTGGTGAGAGTGGGCATCCTTGTCTTGTTCCTGATCTTAGAGAAAAGGCTTTCAACTTTTTACCATTTGGGTATGTTATTAGTTGTGAGCTTGTCATATACACACTTCATTATGATGAGGTACTTTTTCACTATACCCACTGTTTTGAGAGTTATTATTTTTTTAATCATAAATGGATGTTGAATTTTGTCAAATGCTTTTTCTGCATCTATTGAGATGATCAGATGAGTTTTATCTGCTAATGTGGTATATCATGTTGATTTGCAGATGTTCAAACATCCTTGCATCCCTGGAATAAATACCATTTGATCATGGTGTATGACCCTTTTTAATGTCTTGTTGAATTTGGCTTCCTAATATTTTGTTGATGAGTTTTACATTTACGTTCATCTGATATTGGCCTGTAATTTTCTTTTCTTGTAGTGTCCTTGCCTGATTGTCGTATCAAAGTAATGCTGGCCTTGTAAAATGAGTTTGAAAGTGTTCCCTCCTCTTCCATTTTTTGGAAGAGTTAGAGAAGGATTGGTATTAATACTTTAAATGTTTGGTAGAATTCACCATGAAGCCATCTGGTTTTGGACTTTCATTTGTTGGGAGGTTTTTGATAACTAATTCAATATTTCTCTTTTTTTTTTTGACTGTATTGTGTCTTCGTTGCTGTGCGCAAGCTTTCTCTAGTTGCAGAGAGCAGGGGCTACTCTTCGTTGCAGTGTGCGGGCTTCTCATGGCAGTGGCTTCTCTTGTTGCAGAGCACAGGCTCTAGGCCTGCGGGTTTCAGTAGTTGCAGCATGTGGGCTCAGTAGTTGTGGCTTGTGGGCTCTAGAGCATAGGCTCAGTAGTTGTGGTGCATGGGCTTAGTTGCTCCATGGCATGTGAGATCTTTCCAGACCCGGGATTGAACCCATGTCCCCTGCATTGGCAGGTGGATTCTTAACCACTGTGCCACCAGGGAAGTCCCCTAATTCAATCTTGTTACTAGTAATTGGTCTATTTCTTTATGATCAGTCTGGAAGATTGCATGTTTCTAGGAATTTATCCACTTCTTCTAAGTTGTCAAGTTTATTGACCTGTAATTGTTCATGGACATCTCTTATGATCCTTTTTATTTCTGTGATATCAGTTGTAACCTCTCCTCTTTCATTTCTTATTTTGAGTCCTCTCTCTTTTTTTTTCTTGGTGACTCTAGATAGAGGGTTGTCAATTTTGTTTATCTTTTCAAAGAACCAGTTCTTGGTTTTATTCATCTTTTCTATTGTTATTTTATTCTCTGTTTCATTTATTTCCACTCTGATCTTTATTTTCTTCCTTCTGTTAACTTTGGGCTTCATTTGTTCTTTTTTTTTCTATTTCCTTGATGTGTAAAATTTAGGGGCTTTTTTGAGATTTTTCTTGTTTCTTTAGGAAGGTAATTATTGCTATGAACTTCCCTCTTAGATCTGCTTTTGCTACATGCATATGTTTTGTATGTTCTATTTCCATTTTCATTTGTGGCAATATATATTTTTTGATTTCTCTTTTGTTTCTTCATTAATTCATTGATTGTTCAGTAGCATATTGTTTAATTTCCATATGATTGTGAATTTTCCAGCTTTCTTTTTGTAATTGATATTTCATTCATACCACTGTGGTCTGAAAAGATGTGTGCTATGATGTCAATGTTTTTAAATGTTTTAAGACTTGTTTTGTGGCCTAACATCTGGTCTGCCCTGGAACATGTTCCATGTGCACTGAGAAGACTGTGTATTCTGCTGCTTTTAGACGGAATCTTCCACATATGTCTGTTAAGTCCATCTGGTTTAACTGACATTTAAGGCCAGTATTTCCTTATTGATCTTCTGTCTTGACAGTCTATCCATTGCTGTAAGTAGTGTATTAAAGTCCCCCACTATTATGGTATTGCTATCTATTTCTCACTTTGGGTCTGTTAATATTTGCTTTATTTACTTAGGTGCTTGTTCTTTGGGTGCATAATTATAAATATTATGTCCTCTCATTGGATTGACCCCTTTATCATTATGTAATGCCCTTCTTTTTCTTTTGCAGTCTTTGTTCAAAGTGTATTTTGACTGATATAAGAATAGCTACTCACATTTCTTTTCTTTTCCATTTGCATGGAACAACTTTTTTCCACCTCTTCACTTTCAGTTTTTGTGTGTCTTACATAGGAAGTGAATCACTTGTAGGCAGCATATAGATGGGTCTATATCTTGTTTTCTGATCCATTGCACCCTTCAGTGTCTTTTGATAGGGGAGTTTAGTCCATTTAAAGTACTTAGTGATCATTATGTAGTTATTGCCATTTCGTTAATTATGTTCTGGCTGTTTTGCAGTTCTTCTCTTTTCCTTTCTTCTTCTCTTGCTCTCTTCCTTTGTGGTTTGATGAGTTTCTTTAGTGGTATGCTTAGATTCCTTTCTCATTATCTTTTGTGTATCTACCATAGGTTTTTACTTTTTGGTTACCATGAAGTTTATGTATAACAGCCCACATTTATTACCGTCTATTTTAAGTTGATAACACCTTAAGTTTGAACACATTCTATACCTCTACATTTTTACTCCATTTTTCTTCACCATTACAATAAAACTTTAAATATTTCTTTGTACTGGATAGCTCTAGTTTCTTTCAGTCTTTCTTAACCCTACACCATAAGCATTTTGCCCCCATCAAGCTATATAACTGCTCTTATTTTGCCAAAGATATCCACATTGCTAAATCTTCCAGCACTTCTCAGTTCTCATCCCTTTTGACCCATCACACAACTAATTGTACCCTCCTCTTTAAACATTCTCCTTCCTTGGGTTCAAGGATACACTCACCTGATTTTCCAAGTAATTCTTTGGCAACTCCTCCTTAATCCTTCTTCCTGGCTCCTACTTGTAGTTTTGTTCTTTTCATACTGAAGTGTTCCTTAAGCCTCTTCTCTGTGACTATCTCATCCAGTCTCAGGGCTCTAAATACCATCCAAGTTCTGGTGACCCCCTAATTTATATCTCTAGCCTAGATTCACTCCCTCCTGAAATACAGGTGTGTATATTCTGTAGCCTACTTGATGTCTCCAATTAAACATGTAATAATCATCTCAAGCTTAATTTGTCCAAAATGTAGCTCTTTATATTCCTCCCCATAGTGGTTCCTCCCATTATCTCACACCTTAATATTTCTAAATACTCCAGCAAAAATCTTCAGTCTTCCTTGACCTACTTTTTTCTCTCACAACCCACAGCCATGCTATCAACACATCCTGTCTGGTTCTACCTTCAAATCATATCAAGAATCCAATCATTTCTTATCTCTGCTCCTTACCACATAGTTTAAGGAATCATTAAGTGTTGCCGGGATTAAAGTACTATGTTCCTAATTGGTCTTCATCCTTTAACCCTGTTCTTCCTCAAACTATAACAGTGTTCAGAAATCCTGTTGAAACCTAAGTCAGTTCAGGCCAGATCTCCCCCCTGCCACCTCAAAACCTTCAAATATCTCTTCACATTTCTCCTAGTAAAAGTCATGTTTCTGTAACCAAAAAATACCCTATATGATCTGGCCACCATATCTCTCTGATTCCATCCCCTTCTATTCTTCCAGTCATTCACTCTGTTCCAAACATACTAGTTCCTTTATGTTCCTCAAATAAAGTGAACACAGCCCTTCCTTGGAGACTTTGAACTTGCAAGTCCCACTGCCTGGGATTCTGATCTGCCAGATGTACATGCAGCTCACTTCCTTCAGAACTTCCCTCAGATATTACTTATTGTGGCACTGTGGGCTGTTATGTCTCTCTGTGTTTCTTTATATAAGATTGTCTCTATTTTGCCTTCATTTATTTTATTTATTTATTTATTTTTGCGGTACGCGGGCCTCTCACTGCTGTGGCCTCTCCCGTTGCGGAGCACAGGCTCCGGACGCGCAGGCTTAGCGGCCATGGCTCACGGGCCTAGCCGCTCCGTGGCATGTGGGATCTTCCCGGACCGGGGCACGAACCCGTGTCCCCTGCATCGGCAGGCAGACTCTCAACCACTGTGCCACCAGCGAAGCCCTGCCTTCATTTTTGAAAGATAGTTTTGCTTTATAGAATTCTCGATTGAGAGCTTTTGTTCTTTCAGCACTTTAAATATGCAATTCCACTTCTTCCTGGCTTCTGCCTTTTCAGTTGAGTAGTCAGCCATTAATTTTATTGATGCACCACTGTATGTGATAAGTTGTTTTTCTCTTACTGGTTTTAAGATTTATTGCTTTGTCTTTTACCTTCAACAGTATAATGTGCCTAGGCATAGATTTCTTTGATTTCTCCTACTTCAGGTTAGTTGAACTTATTGGCTGTGTAGATTAATTTGTTTCATCAAATTTGGGAGGTTAGCCATTGTTTCTACAAATTTTATTTTCCATCTCTTTTTCTCTCTCCTCTCCTTCTGGTCTCCAGTTACACATACATTGGTACACTCAGTGTGGTCCCACATGTCTTGGAGGCTCTGATCATTTTTCTTCAATCTTTTCTCCCTCTGTTCTTCAAATTGGATCATTTCTATTTATCTTCAAGTTTATAGATTCTCTTGTCATCCATCACCTATCTCCTGTTGAGCCCCTCTACTTCACTTTTAATTTTATTAATTGCACTTGTCAATGTCAGTTTCCACTTTTAAAAAAATGTTTATCTCCTTCACTTGTTGATTCATTGTTTTCATGCTTTATTTTAATTCTTTAAACATGATTTCTTAGTGTTTTAGTTTTCTTAGTGCACATATTTATATTAGCCACTTTGAAGTTTTTGTCTGCTAAATCCAACATCTTTGGACAGTCAGAGTGATCTTTTTCTTTTTTTCAGTGTTTTTCCCAAGTTTTTTTTTTTTTTTTTTGGTGTATTCCCAGTAGATACTTTATTCATTCTTTGCTAAGTTATAATTTTGTTGAAAGCTATACATTTTAAATACTACGTGGTTCCAACTGTGGATTCTGAATTCTCCCCCAAAGCTCTTATTAATAAGTTGCTGGTTGTTTGCATTTTTTATTTTTTTGTCTAGTAACTTGCTTGGTTTAAACCAGTGAGATCTGTTTCACATACACTGTGTGGCTGGTGACATCTCTATTCCAAGTTTTAAAATAATAATAATAACTACTATTTTTTAATTTTTTATTTTATTTATTTATTTATTTATTTTTGCGGTATGCAGGCCTCTCACTGTTGTGGCCTCTCCTGTTGTGGAGCACAGGCTCTGGAAGCGCAGGTTCAGCGGCCATGGCTCACGGGCCCAGCTGCTCCGCGGCATGTGAGATCTTCCCAGACCGGGGCACGAACCTGTGTCCCCTGCATCGGCATATGGACTCTCAACCACTGCACCACCAGGGAAGCCCAATTATTTTTAAGTTTGGCTTCCTAGGGGTTGCCCCTGTGTTTTCATAGCTTGGTTGTCATCCAGTGACTGGATGGAGGTTGTTCTCAAGCACTGTAAGCCAGTAAGGCTTCAGTTCTCTGACAGTGGACATGAATGTCAGTAGGTGGTCACATTCAAAGTTCAGTTTTAAAGACTGCCCTGGCTTTACTCTCTTTTGGGTCTTTTTGCATTTCTTCTCACATGCATTGAGATATGGAAAGGGGATTGAAGATATATTTATAAATGCATATCACTTTACCAGGTTACCAGGAAATTTTCATTTGTATGTCTGGTGATATTTCAGAAGGTGGTATGAGAGGGGAAGAATCTGGAGGCAAGAGTAGCATTTAAGAACATAGTTCCCCCCAAATGGAGAGTAAATTCCTTCAGTGCACGACCATATCTGCTTTGTATCTTCCCATGTATGTAGCACATGGGATGAAAATGTGAAGATAGGTAGGGTCTCCATAAAAATTTATTTTCTTATTGATGACAATAATGATGAAAATAATGTGAAAAATCACAAATGCATCATGTTAAGAACTTTGTTTGAGAGTAGAAAAGGAAAACAAGTTTGTAATGTTGAAAATAAACAGTTTGGATTGTTTTACACTAAACATACTCTCATTTGAGGTGACAATTCTTTAGTTAGGGATTATGAAGAAATGTACAATGCCAAGAATGTTTTTCAATCTTAACAAGAAAGCTGTTCAGGAAAACCTTAGCAAAGTCATTTTTGTGTCTCAGACTAGGCTACCAAAAGAGAATTTCTATAACTGCTATTTGCAAAAGCGTATTTTGAAATTCTTATTTCCCACTAGACAAAATAAAGGGGCACATCCTTGCATTTCACTTGTCCCCCTCCCCCCAAAGCCTCCTTTGTATATAACTGATATATGTCTGTATATTTTCAGTGAACTTTTAGTGAGTTCTTACCATGTTTACAAGTCACTCAATTTCCTTTACATAAATACAAGACTTATACATGGCTTCCTTGGATCTCAATCCATATCCAAATTCGTCAAAGCCATCGAATGAAATATTCCTAAAATGAAACATTTCATAGAGAGCAACTATGGTCTTTCTAAGGATTTTAAAATATGTGTTGGTATTTTCAAAGATGTCTTTGCAGGAATTTTTAAAAGACTTAAAAACTGACTATAAATTATTTTACTATGTTTGCTCTAAATCTAATTACATTCTTAAGACTATCACCATAAAATATTTCAGTGAACCTATGGATAGCATTTTCCATAATGATAGCCTAATTCTTTACACTATCTCCAAGGACCATGTCTTTATTCACAACTCTTTTCTTAAATGTGAGAAAGACATGGAGACTACTTTATTTCAAATTTTTAAGTTGCAGAGAAAACAGTTTGCTTTTACTTGGTACCACAAGCAATTTAAGTCTCACTACTTCAGTCCCCAGTGGTACATAAGCAATACAGCTGCCTTTCAAAGACATATCAATAACCATCTTCTTGGCAAAGTTTTATTGAACACATCTTTCTTCTGCAGCAAAATTCAATCTGGTTTTGATGAGTAGGAAGGATGGTGGACAGAAAGGTGAAAGTATCACTCAGTTAAAAAACACGTATTAGCCAAAAGGGGAGAAAAGAGAATTTCAAACCATGGTCTGAATACTGAAAGATGAGTGAAAGCTATGGGACTAAGGGAGTGGTATCCATCCACATAATAAAAGCAGTAGATGAGTATAATTATCCAAAGCACATAAGCTCGTACAGGCTCATACAGGGAATGAGATATAAATTTATATCTCTGTATAGCTCATACAGAGATATAAATTTAGGAGATCTTGATTAACATTGGCTGAGTATTATAAAGCATAACCATCAAACATGAGCCAATGTAATTATGGTGTCCAAACTGTAATTTACTCAAATTTGAAAAGGCAGTGACACAGCATGTCATAAAAATATACAGATGTACCCTCCAAAATAATTTTAGCACCTTAAACACTTATAAAGTGTATTCTATTTAATTTGTGTGTGCCCATATATTTGTAATTTATCTGAGATTTCTGTATGTGTGAGTCTGAAGTAAGTTTTATTCCAGCTGAGTGAGATGCCTGCTGAATGATAATGAGACAGATCATTTATTTTAATATGTGTTTTTGTACAAACTGATTTCATGAAAATATGTTGTAATTGAGTTATTTTTTAGATTATTATTTAGGAGTGCTTGTTTTTTTGAGCTCTGGTATTTACCATTCCTCTGGTGCTATTGAAATATTTAAAATAACAATATAAGAGAAACAAGATCCCATCGCCTATAAAAGTTACTTGTATAACAGGTAAAAATAAACTTCTTGGAGGATTTTATACTTCTATTTGGAGGCTGTTTCCCCCATCCTTTTCCATTGCAGCAAAATTGATTTAGACTCAGACCAGGCATTTCTACTCCGTTCAATCCTCCAAGAGCCAAACATTTTAAATTAGTCAAATCTGTGGTCACATAAAAAGCAATCATGTCATTAAAGTTCTTACTGTATTCACCTACCAAATTCTCCCACATGGGCAATATTCTGAATTATAAAACCATCTGCATACATATAATTAAAGCCAGTTTCCCACAGTTAGCTCTCTTAATTTGTGTAAGTTCAGTTCTAAGCTAGTAAAATTGATTATATTTGCTTATGGACAGGCAACAGAATGGTGGAGACCTTTCTAATTTTCTTCTTAGAATAATGTTTCTAACTTGTCCACTTTAAAACACATAAACATATCTATATAAGACAAAATAAACAATGGTAATAATGATACCAGGTATCATTTAATGAATACCTACCATGTTATAGAGAAATGCTAAGTACATTATAAATATAATTTAATTTATTCAGATAAGTTATTAATATCTCTGTTTTTCTGTAAGGAAATAGGCTTTGAGAGGTTTGGTGATGTATCCAATTAAACAAAGTAGATGTACCCTGTTGGTGACAAAAAGAGGGGAAAAAAAGCACATGTCAATTTTGAAAGGAATATTAATAAACTAATAAGGAAACTCCCTAGCCTCAAGATATATTATGATCAGAAATTTTCAAACTGTATTCTATACGTACTTAAGATGTTCCAGAAATCACTTGATTTAAACTTTTCTATTAACATATTTATATATTAATCCATATTAAAACTGTAAAAAAGCACGGTTTATCACATAATATATTAACAGATGAGTTGACTTGCACTTTGATTTTAACTCACTTTTGAAATAAAAGCTTCATCTCCCGTACTGAGAACATGTCTGGACTTGTAAATGTGTTATTTATTGAGTGGTTAATAGCTCAGGACTGTCTCTTTTGAAATTGCAGTTCAGTCAATGTTTATGCTTATAAAATTGGATATGAAATACCCTACTTTAGTTCCTAATGCCGCTCACATAATGCCCAAGAAGGTTTAGGTACATCTGCTTGGGGAACAGTTTCATTCTAACATAACAGTTCCCTGGCAATCACAAGAACGTATCAATATTTAGTCAGGATGATACTATAGACACTTTTATATATCACTTACAAATTGGAGAGCTTGTATTTTATCATATATTATATTGTATTTATATCTAAAAGTAGGTGGACCTTCAAGATGGCAGAGTAGTAAGAGGTGGGGATCACCTTCCTCCCCACAAATACATCAAAAATACATCTACAGGGATTCCCTGGTGGTGCAGTGGTTGAGAGTCCACCTGCCGATGCAGGGGACGCGGGTTCGTGCCCCAGTCTGGGAAGATCCCACATGCCACGGAGCAGCTGGGCCCGTGAGCCATGGCTGCTGAGCCTGTGCGTCCAGAGCCTGTGCTCTGCAACGGGAGAGGCCACAACAGTGAGAGGCCCGCGTACCACAAAAAAATAAATAAATAATACATCTACATGTGGAACAACTCCTACAGAACAACTACTGAATGCTGGCAGAAGACCTCAGACTTCACAAAAGGGAAGAAAATCCCCATGTACCTGCATAGGGCAAAAGAAAAAACAGACACAAAAGAATAGGACCTGCACCTCTGGGAGGGAGCTGTGAAGGAGGAAAAGTTTCCACACTCTAGGAAGCCCCTTCACTGGCGGGGACGGGGTGTTGGGGGGGAAGCTTCAGAGCCACAGAGGAGAACGCAGCAACAGGTGTGCAGAGGGCAAAGCGGAAAGATTCCCGCACAGAGGATCAGTGCCGACCAGTACTCACCAACCCAAGAGGCTTGTCTGCCCACCTGCCAGGGAGGGTGGGGGCTGGGAGCTGAGGCTTGGACTTCAGAGGTCAGATCCTAGGGAGAGGACTGGGGTTGGCTGCATGAACACAGCCTGAAAGGGGCTAGTGCGCCACAGCTACAATTTTCTCCGTTTTCTTCTGAGCTGTATGGCTGACAGGGTCCTGGTGCTCTGGCTGGGTGTCAGGCCTGAGCCTCTGAGGTGGGAGAGCTGAGTTCAGGATACTGGACCACCAGAGACATCCCAGCCCCAAGTAATATCAATCAGTGACAGCTCTCCCAGAGATCTCCGTCTCACCACTAAGACCCAGCTCCAACCAACAGCCAGCAAGCTCCAGTGTTGGATGCCCCATGCCAAACAACTAGCAAGAAAGGAACACAAGCCCACCCATTAGCACAGAGGCTGCCTAAAATCATAATAAGGTCACAGACACCCCAAAACACACCATTGGACGCTGCCCTGCCCACCAGAAAGACAAGATACAGCCCCGCCCACCAGGACACAGGCAGTCCCCTCCACCAGGAAGCCTACACAAGCCAATGAATCAACCTTACCCACTGGGAGCAGACACCAAGAACAACGGGAACTACGAACCTGCAGCCTGCGAATGTTACGTATGTTATGAATGTATGTATGTTAAGGAAAATAGGAAGAGAAATATGCAGCAAATGAAGGAGCAAGGTAAAAACCCACCAGACCAACCAAATGAAGAGGAAATAGGTAGTCTACCTGAAAAAGAACTCAGAGTAATGATAGTAAAGATGATCCAATATCTTGGAAATAGAATGGAGAAAATACAAGAAACGTTTAACAAGGACCTAGAAGAACTAAAGAGCAAACAGACAATGATGAACAACATAATAAATGAAATTAAAAATTCTGTAGATGGAACCAATAGCAGAATAACTGAGGCAGAAGAATGGATAAGTGACATGGAAAATAAAATAGTGGAAATAGCTACCACAGATCAGAAAAAAAGAATGAAAAGAAGACAGTCTCACAGACCTCTGGGACAACATTAAATGCACCAACATTCGAATTATAGGGGTCCCAGAAGAAGAAGAGAAAAAGAAAGGGACTGAGAAAATATTTGAAGGACTATAGTTGAAAACTTCACTAACATGGAAAAGGAAATAGTCAATCAACTCCAGGAAGCACAGAGAGTCCCATACAGGATAAATCCAAGGAGAAACACACCAAGACACATATTATTCAAACTATCAAATATTAAATGGGAAGCAAAAATATTAAAAGCAGCCTGGGAAAAGCAACAAATAACATACAAGGGAATTCCCATAAGGTTAACAGTGATCTTTCAGCAGAAACTCTGCAAGCCAGAAGAGAGTAGCAAGACATATTTAAAGTGATAAAAGGGAAAAACCTACAACCAAGATTACCCAGCAAGGATCTCATTCAGATACGATGGAGAAATTAAAACCTTTACGGACAAGCAAAAGCTAAGAGAATTCACCACCACCTAAACGAGCTTTACAACAAATGCTAAAGGAACTTCTCTAGGCAGGAAACAAAAGAGAGGGAAAAGACGTACACAAACAAACCCAGAACAATTAAGATGGTAATAGGAATATACATATCGATAATTACCTTAAATGTAAATGGATTAACTGCTCCAACCAAAAGACACAGACTGGCAGAATGGATACAAAACAAGACCCATATATATGCTGCCTACAAGAGACCCACTTCAGACCTAGGGACACATTCAGACTGAAACTGAGGGGATAGAAAAAGATATTCCAGGCAAATGGAAGTCAAAAGAAAACTGGAGTAGCAATTCTCATACCAGACAAAATAGACTTTAAAATAAAGACTATTACAAGAGACAAAGAAGGACACTACATAATGATCAAGGGATCAATCCAAGAAGAAGATGTAACAATTGTTAATATTTATGCACCCAACATAAGAGCACCACAATACATAAGGCAAATGCTAACAGTCATAAAAGGGGAAATTGACAGTAACACAATTATAGTAGGGGACTTTAACACCCCACTACACCAATGGACAGATCATCCAAAATGAAAATAAATAAGGAAACACAAGCTTTAAATGACACATTAAACAAGATGGACTTAATTGATATTTATAGGACATGCCATCCAAAAACAACAGTATACCCTTTCTTTTCAAGTGCCCATGGAGCATTCTCCAGGATAGATCACATCTTGGGTCACAAATCAAGCCTAGGTAAATTTAAGAAAAATGAAATCATATCAAGTATCTTTTCTGACCAAAACACTACGAGACTAGATATCAATTACAGGGAAAAAAAACTGTAAAAAATACAGACACATGGAGGCTCAACAATACACTACTCAATAACCAAGAGATCACTGAAGAAATCAAAGAGGAAATCAAAAAATACCTAGAAACAAATGACAATGAAAACACGGTGACCCAAAACCTATGGGATGCAGCAAAAGCAGTTCTAAGAGGGAAGTTTATAGCAATACATTCCTACCTCAAGAAAGAAGAAAAATGTAAATAAATAACCTCACCTTACACCTAAAGCACTTAGAGAAAGAAGAACAAAAAAATCCTGAAGTTAGCAGGAGGAAAGAAGTCATAAAGATCAGATGAAAAAGAAATGAAGGAAACAATAGCAAACCTCAATAAAACTGAAAGCTGGTTCTTTGAAAAGATAAACAAAATTGATAAAACACTAGCCAGAGTCATCAAGAAAAAGGGGAGAAGTCTCAAATCAATAGAATTAGAAATTAAAATGGAGATGTGACAGCTGACACTGCAGAAATACAAAGAATCATGAGGGATTACTACAAGCAACTATATGCCAATAAACTGGAGAACCTGGAAGAAATGGACAAATTACTAGAAAAGCACAACCTCCCAAGACTGAACCAGGAAGAAAATAATATAAACAAACCAATCACAAGCACTGAAATTGAAACTGTGATTAAAAATCTTCCAACCAACAAAAGCCCAGGACAGATGGCTTCACAGCTGAATTCTATCAAACATTTAGAGAGCAGCTAACACCTATCCTTCTCAAACTCTTCCAAAATATAGCAGAGGGAGGAACACTCTCAAAGTCATTCTACTAGGCCACCATCACCCCGATACCAAAACCAGACAGAGATGTCACAAGAAAAGAGAACTACAGACCAATATCATTGATGAACATAGATGCAAAAATCCTCAACATAATACTAGCAAACAGAACCCAACAGCACATTAAAAAGATCATACACGATGATGGAGTGGGCTTTATCTCAGGAATGCAAGGATTCTTCAATATATGCACATCAATCAATGTGATACACCATATTAACAAACTGAAAGATAAGAACTATATGATAATCTGAATAGATGCAGAAACAGCTTTTGACAAAATTCAACACCATTTATGATTAAAAACTCCCCAGACAGTAGGCATAGAGGGAACTTACCTCAACATAATAAAGGCCATATAGGACAAACCCACAGCCAACATCATTCTCAAAGGTGAAAAACTGAAACATTTCCTCTCAGATCAGGAACAAGACAAGGATGCCCACTCTCACCACTGTTATTTAAAATAGTTTTGGAAGTTTTAGTCATAGCAGTTAGAAGAGAAAAAGAAATAAAAGGACTCCTAATCGGTAAAGAAGTAAAGCTGTCACTGTTTGCAAATGACATGATACTATATATAGAGAGTCCTAAAGATGCTACCAGAAAACTACTAGAGCTAATCAATGATTTTGGTAAAGTAGCAGGATACGAAATTAGTGCACAGAGATCTCTTGCATTCTTATACACTAACGATGAAAAATCTGAAAGAGAAATTAAGGAAACACTCCCATTTACCATTGCAACAAAAAGAATAAAATACCTAGGAATAAACCTACCTAAAGAGACAAAAGACCTGTATACAGAAAACTCTAAGACACTGATGAAAGAAATTAAAGGTGATACAAACAGATGGAGAGATATACCATGTTCTTGGATTGGAAGAATGAACATTGTGAAAATGACTCTACTACCCAAAGCAATCTACAGATTCAATGCAATCCCTATCAAACTACCAATGGCATTTTTCACAGAACTAGAACAAAAAATATCACCATTTTTATGGGAACACAAAAGACCCCAAATAGCCAAAGCAATCTTGAGAAAGAAAAATTGAGCTAGAGGAGTCAGGCTCCATGATTTCAGACTATACTACAAAGCTACAATAATCAAGACAGTATGGTACTGGCATAAAACAGAAATATAGATCACTGGAACAAGATAGAAATCCCAGAGATAAACCCTTGCACATATGGTCACCTTATCTTTGATAAAGGAGGCAAGACTATACAATGGAGAAAAGACAGCCTCTTCAGTAAGTGGTGCTGGAAAACTGGACAGCTACATGTAAAAGAGTGAAATTAGAACACTCCCTAACACCATTCACAAAAATAAACTCAAAATGGATTAAAGACCTAAATGTAAGACCAGACACTAAAACTCTTAGAGGAAAACATAGGCAGAACACTCTTTGACATAAATCACAGCAAGATCCTTTTTGATCCACCTCCTAGAAAAATGGAAATAAAAATAAACAAATGGGACCTAATGAAACTTTAAAGCTTTTGCACAGCAAAGGAAACCATAAACAAGACGAAAAGACAACCCTCAGAATGGCAGAAAATATTTGCAAACGTAGCAAATGACAAAGGATTAATCTCCAGAATATACAAGCAGCTCATGTAGCTCAATATCAAAAAAAAACAAACAACACAATCCAAAAATGGGCAGAATGTCTAAATAAACATTTTTCCAAAGAAGATATACAGATTGCCAACAAAATATGAAAGGATGCTCAACATCATTAATCATTAGAGAAATGCAAATCAAAACTACAGTGAGGTATCACCTCACACCGTCAGAATCACCATCATCAAAAATTCTTCAAACAGGGCTTCCCTGGTGGCGCAGTGGTTGAGAGTCTGCCTGCCGATGCAGGGGACACGGGTTCGTGCCCCGGTCTGGGAGGATCACACATGCTGCGGAGCAGCTGGGCCCGTGGGCCATGGCCGCTGGACCTGCGCGTCCAGAGCCTGTGCTCCGCAATGGAAGAGGCCACAGCAGTGAGAGGCCCGCATACCGCAAAAAAAAAAAAAAAAAAAATTTCTACGAACAGTAAATGCTAGAGAGAGTGTGGAGAAAAGGGAACCCTCTTGCACTGTTGATGGGAATGTAAATTGATACAGCCACTATGGAGAACAGTTGGTGGGAATGTAAATTGATACAGCCACTATGGAGAACAGTATGGAGGTCCTTAAAAAACTAAAAATAGAACGACCATATGACCCAGCAATCCCACTACTGGGCATATACCCTGAGAAAGCCATAATTCAAAAAGAGACACGTACCACAATGTTCATTGCAACACTATTTACAATAGCCAGGACATGGAAGCAACCTAAATGTCCATTGACAGATGAATGGATAAGGAAGTTGTGGCACATATATACAATGGAATATTACTCAGCCATAGAAAGAAACGTAATTGAGTTATTTGTAGTGAGGTGGATGGACCTAGAGTCTGTCATACAGAATGAAGTAAGTCAGAAAGAGAAAAACAAATACCATATGCTAACATATATATATGGAATCCAGAAAAAGAAATGGTTCTGATGAACCTAGGGGCAGGACAGGAATAAAGACGCAGATGTAGAGAATGGACTTGAGGACACGGGGAGGGGGAAGTGTAAACTGGGAGAAAGTGAGAGAGTAGCATTGACATATATACACTACCATATGTAAAATAGATAGCTAGTAGGAAGCAACTGCATTGCGCAGGGAGGTCAGCTCAGTGCTTTCTGTCCACCTAGATGGGTGGGATAGGGAGGGTGGGAGGGAGACGCAAGAGGGAGGAGATATGGGGACATATGTATATGCATAGCTGATTCACTTTTTTATAAAGAAGAAACGAACACAACAATGTAAAGCAATTATACTCCAATAAAGATGTTAAATAAGTAAATAAATAAGAGTAATACGTAGTGTCTGTAGAGCCCTAACAATGTGTCCATTTTACAGTTAAGAAAACTGAGTTTCAAAAAGTTTAAGTAGTTTGCCCAAGGTCAAACTCTTAGAACTAAGAGTTAATATTTGAAGACAAGCAGTCTGATTACAGAACACTTGTAACTGTCACATCTCTCAAGAATAAGGAATGTGAGCACTTCTTAGGCTTAATGACTGAACTTTGAAACAAAATAGTCCACTATTCTACTTTGAAGCTATTGAATCAGTTTAAATGAACCGTATCCTCAGAGTAGCAGGTGAGCTATTAGAAATTTTACCTACAGGTCATGTGGAAATCGTAATAAAATGAATTTTATATGTTGAAATGATACGATCATAAATGATGTTTATAACTACCAATTCAAAAGTTGTGTTCAGCATCAGCGTAGCTTCATTGTTCTTATTAATTGATTTTTGAGTAAGTAAATGTGATAAATTTAACTCAAAACTACTGTTCAGTGTGACCTTTATCTCTTTTAGACATCGAGTTGCACTTATAACTTCATTTAAGAAAATGATTCAAGGAGTTTAAAAGCACAACTAGTGGAAAGGGAAGAAGTTTCAGAATCCAAATAGCTGATATTGAATATTGGCTTACATGGTGTTGGGCAATTACTTAATTGCTTTAAACTTCAGTTTAGAATGGAAGAAAGAACGGGAAGCACATTTATTTAATGGGAGCAGTAACATCCCTTTCAGAGGATTATTGCAAGAAATAAAGGAGAAATGCATGTAGAAAGAACCCTGTAAAGTGATACCGCTCAAGCTAGAGGACTGATGGAAGCCCAGCAGCTCAGGAATTATCCACTCAACAAAGGTGATGTAATACCCACTGTGGACAAAAGACTAAGGTAGCAAACTAATATCTAAATGTACACTTGGTCTGCCAGTAATGTTCTAACTCATGAGAAGGGAGAGACGAGTCAGTAAAATTGTTTAAGGATCTGGGGTCAACCTGAGGTGAAATCCCTGAAAGAAATTCCTGGAGTTAAAATTAAAAGAAACACCCAAGTTGATCTCAGAAAATGGGAATTTAAAACTGTGTTCTTAATCTCTACCTTTCTGGGGGGGAAAAAATGAGATTTCTTCAATAGAGCCAGATAGGCAACCAATGGTCCGAGAATTTTTTTGTAGAAAAGAAAAAAATTAGCACGAAATGTAAATTTCTTTAAGATGTTTGATAGTTTATCAAATGGAAGAAGAATTAGACTTTTTCTGTTAATTTCCCAAAGATAGATATGGATAGATGTTTAGAAATTACAGAGACAGTTTTGAACTTAATATAAAACCATTCTTAAATTTAGAATTCTTCAAGAGTAGAATGCATTAGAAATAAACCCAGTTTTAGTGAAGTAAGCCTCCTAATTATTATTCACATTGGGAGAACAGGCTGACTTGCTGAAATCCATAGAGTTACACACTCCTGAAAGACACCTGTAGGGGAGTCAAAATGTATTCCAGACATAGGCAGAGGGAAAATGCAGCCCCTTAAATGCATTTTTAAAAGGGAAATTACTGATCTAGGAATAAAGGTCATGACCTATTGGAAGGCAGAATATTACTGTGGTTTTTGAGCCTAGGACTTACGGAGTCAGACCTGTAAATCAATTCTTGGTTCTGCCAACACTTTGTTCTCATTGACTTTGAAGTAAGTAAATGTTGCACAATTCAGTGTCATTTTTCTCGTCTATTAAATGAGAGTGATACCTTTTTCAGTTTTGGAAAAGGATAATAAAATGAGAAACATATGTAAAACACTTACTGCAGTGTCTGGCACAGAGAAAGCACTAAAAGTGATTGAAATTAACAAAAGAGGAAAGGGCCGGGCAGTGGAGTGGGGAAGGCACTGATACTATTCATCCTGGGACCACAAAATACAAATAGACAACCTTTCTGATGTTTCACAATTATCTATTAGTTAGGCAGGTGACATCATTCTAGACAAAATGACTGTTCCTACTGGGATACAGCTATCCTAAAATTCTTTTCCTTGACTGGGAATGAACTTTATGTAAGGCTCTGCTTTAACCATTGCATAATTGAGGGCAAATCCCTACAATTTTACAATGTATAATCGAGGGTGTATTCTAAGTCATCTTTCATCTCTCCCGAAGAAGAAATACTTTTCTACATTTGACACCTGACAGCTTATTTAGCTTCTACAACTTCACAAGAAAAAAAGAAATGAAACTGAATGTCACTGAGATAGAAATATGAAGGAATTACACCAGCGGTAACAACAAACTATAACTTGTCATCTTTCATCTGTTTCTGACAGTGTAACATAATATTTCTATTACTTCTGAAAAGAATGCATATGAACCGCCAGCAGATGTTTCAAATATTAGTCTCTACTGACCCTCAACTGTCTAAATAGCATAACTCTATTTTGAAACTGTTTTCTGGAGTGGGAGTACTTAACATTGATGTTTTGACCTTTAATGCCTTCCCTACCTTCATCATCTGTAGTGAAATATTTGGGATTGTTTTACCAGTCATCCCTGTTCTGGGAATCACTTCCCTCTAGTTCTATCCACATGGCTTTCACAGGAGCCTTCCTGTTATAGTATCCCTACATTCAGTTTATTTGAGACAGTCCTTGTTTATAATAGTCATGTCATTAGGTTTAGTGTT
Organism: Delphinapterus leucas; assembly: GCF_059928025.1. Lineage (NCBI taxonomy): Eukaryota > Metazoa > Chordata > Mammalia > Artiodactyla > Monodontidae > Delphinapterus > Delphinapterus leucas. Next base: position 103,739,865 of record NC_143131.1, on the reverse strand, counting down.
TGTCCAGGATTTCCCACTTGTTAATGAGGTATCATTATGAAGAGCTGCATTGAAATAAGCCAAGATGGGTTTGGTGACCTCCACTGTATACTTTAACTTCTGCTGTGGCCACATCCAACAGCATGTGAGAGGCACAGGCAGTGAATAGATTTCTCAATATTTAGCATATGACTAAATCAGAAAGATGATCAAAATTGAAAATTATCTCTAGGAAAGCAAAAGAGAAACTGAAAACTAATGATGATAGCTCAAGTAGTATAGAAGATCTAAATTTGAAATGCTGTAATTATGTTTTAGAGTAGCTTTATTGTAGTAAAATATTTTTTAAACTTCTAATTCAGAAATAATTTCAAACTTACAAAAAGCTATTAAAATAAAATTGTTACAAGGAACACCCATATACCCTTTCCCCAAATTAATTTATTGTTAATATTTTGCCCAACTGGCTTTATTATTCTCTTTCACTCCCCTTCCTCTGTCTGTCTTTTTATTTTTTGATTTGTGGGTAAGCTACCCATATCGTGGCCCTTTACCCTAAATATTACAGTGTAATATTTCCTAAGATTAAGGATATTGTCTTGCATAACCTCAGTATTTATTAATTTTATAAATTTATATTGGTACAATACTTGAATCTGCTGTCATGTTCTAGCTTTGTCAGTTGACCTAATAATGGTTTTTAGAGCATTTTCCTAACTCAGTACAGGATTCACTGTCTAGGGTCATATATTGGATTTTGTTGTCAGTGGTCACATTTCTTTATTAAATGGCATAGTACAGGTGGCCCTCTGTATTTGCATAATTTGAGATCATCAGTAAAGAAGATGATTGATTCCAGTGGGAGACACTTTAGAGCATAACAAAATTCATAAGTGGGGAATGTGGTAGTGATGGGCTTTTTAGGAAGGTTAGTTATCCAGTGGTTTGCAGGATGGAAGTTCTAGGGGAAAGCACTTGAAGACAAGAGAAACATTTAGCTGTGGTATCAAGAAGCACTGCCTCACATAGTTGGTTATAGGGAATGTTTCAAAAAAGTGTTATCTCTCTTCCAAGGATTTCTGAAATGTTGACAAATTCTCAGGGTAGACTTTACAACTGAGTAGGTGCTGGAATCCAGACTTATTCAAATGGAGGATTTGATAACAATTGTTGAATTTCTCCAGTTAGCAGCTCAAAGCTATAAAAGCTCACTGAAATTCAAGTCCTCTTCATCCCTTTATCTAGGAATTATTTACTAAGTGCCTACAATTACTGGATCCTAAAGCCACATGGTCATTTCTTAATGTTCAAATAATTGACATGAAATTTAATTTTCCTTTTTGCTTTATTGTAGACATATAACTCATTTCATTCTTTTGGAAGGAATATTTATTTTTTGGATAGTTTGGAATAAGATTATTTTTAAGGGTATGGCATTACAATAAAACCAATTTGTGGGTCAGTAAATAATATTTCAAAAACTAGATAATTATTTTAACACTCAATTTCGATGCTAAATTATTTGATCATCCTGATGTTAATACAGTGTGACTCTATCCATCAAATGAGATTACTCTTCCAAGGTAGCCAGCTGGTCCAATTTGAGCCAATCAGAGTTCTTCCAGAATAGTATTGGAATTGGAATAAAAAACAAAAACAAAACAGTCAAATCTATTTTTAGGTGGCAAGACTAGAATATATTAGTGGCATAGTACGTGTCATATGGATTGGAGAAGCAAAGGAATCAAGTCTGGAGAGAGTGAGGCAAAAACCTAAGCAGAAAAGAGGTCTTTCCTAGATTAACGCTCATGGAGGCCAGGAGAAGATGGAGGGGGTGGAGGTGGATTTCTGCTCCCCTCTGTCAGCCTTTGGTAGTCCTCAATACTCCTAGACAGTGACCAGCTATTTCTGTTTTTTTTAATTTATTTTTTTAAGTATAGTTGATTTACAATGTTGTGTTAATTTCAGCTGTACAGCAAAGTGATTCAGTTATACACACATATACATTCTTTTTTATATTCTTTTCCATTATGGTTTATCCCAGGACATTGAATATAGTTCCCTGTGCTATACAGTAGGACCTTGGTGTCCATCCATTCTATATGTAATAGTTTGCATCTACTAACTACAGAGTCCACCTGCCCCACCTTCTCCTTTGGCAACCACAAATCTGTTCTCTCTGTCGGTGAGTCTGTTTCTGTTTTGCAGCTAAGTTCTTTGGTGCCATATTTTAGATTCCACATATAAGTGATATCATATGATATTTGTCTTTCTATTTCTGACTGACTTCACTTAGTATGATAATCTCTAGTTGCATCCATGTTGCTGCAGACGGCATTATTTCATTCTTTCTATGGCTGAGTATTATTCCATTGTATATATTTACCACATCTTCTTTATCCAGTCATCTGTCAGTGGACATTTAAGCTGTTTCCGTATCTTGGCTATTGTGAATAGTGCTGCTATGAACATAGGGGTGAATGTATCTTTTTGAATTATAGTTTTTTCCAGATATATGCCCAGGAATGAGATTGCTGGATCATATGGCCTGCTGTTTCTGCTCTCAGTTCATAATTCAAACACCTTCTGCTACCTTGGCAAGCCCATCAACTTCCCCTGGTTCCAGTGGCTATAGGTGAATACTGTCAAAAACTCTGTCTATACATTCATACTTCCACTTCCAATATATGTAGATAAAATAGAGACTTGAGTATTTTTTAAGTCAGCTCTTGAAGGGAAAATTAACAGCTGCTTCCTCCTCTCTCATTCAGTAAATATTTCTTGAGCTCCTACTGTGTGCCAAGCCCCTTCTAGGTTTGGGCATTAACCAGTGAACAAAACAAACAGCTCTGAGTTCTATTTGGGAGACATATTAACTAAAGAAAACATAATAGTATGTCACATGGTGATAAAACAAAGCAGGTAAACAGAAGTAGAGAGAGGTTAACATGAGTATTCCGAATAAGGGGAGAGCAGAAGAAGAGGCCCTGAGTTTTCCTGTCAGGAGTTCCTCAAGACTCCATTGCCCTGTTATCCATCCTCAATATTTAATGATTCACATTTCCCAACACCGTTTTTTTCTGCAAAAAAACCTTGCAATTTATGTTTTTACTAAACAGACACACATATACATATAAACACAGCAGAAAATTGTTTTCATCAAAGAATTACCATCATTTAGACTCATGTTGATGTAGGATTCACTGTACATTTTGCAGAACAGCATCTGAAATGCTTGAGCTTTCCCAAGTACTGTAATCTGAATGTTCATGTATTTAACATGATTAATCCATCATAGATTGTCCAGTTTTCAGGGTCTTTTTGTTAACAGTGAATATCGAAAACATTATTGTAAAATCACTCTCCATAGATCAAGTGAAGATAAACATGCTTAGGACTTAAAACTTGAAAAATTTTTTTTATTTAGTAATAATCCCTGGTTAAGATTGATAGTCTCTGTGAAGAAACTATACCTTTGAAGTTGTAACTAATTACTGGTCTTTCCAAGCTGAACAAGGCTAATACAAAAGAATTCCTAATTACTGTGATTAGCTGACCTTTCCAGTGGGAAGTGGCTGGAAAAGAACCCCCTAGGTGTCTAATCAAACCAACTCACAACTGCAGCTCTATTTATTTGACATTTACCATCCCAGAGCCCTGTATTGAGTTCATTCTAATCATGGACACCTGGAGGATCTGCATTGCCTCCTGGAATTTCAGATACTTTCTTCAGTTCCCTTTTCTTCTATAAAATTAGGCTATGGATAAGTAATACTATGCTGAACTGAGTGAACATTTTTAAAAAATGTCCAATTTCCATGACCGTCTGTATAGCAAATGAATTAGAGCTAGACAAAATCTGAAATCCCAATGACTTTTTGTCCTAATTTTATAGTTGGAGAAACCAGCCCAGTCAAAACGTTCCTTTTACCCAATATGGGGAGAAGTACAAGAGAAATATTACTTACATTGAAATTTTGAGGAACCAGACATTCTTACCTTCCCAGCATCCTCCCGCCTCCTCCAGCCCCACAGCCCACTGCCCCACCTCCATCACCCAGCCTCCACCTGTTAAGGGACTTCATATACTGTAGTTCCCACTCTGTTGTGGTTGACTCCTGATTGCTCTAATATTCCTTGGCTTCTCCTTTTTGAAACCTATAGTTACAATCTACAGCAGTAAGTGGACTTACTCTAATTATTGTATCCTCAGCTACTAGCTTCGAAAGTTTATTCTAAATTCTTTGATGACAGTCTGTCCCATCCAGTTTTCAGATTGTTTACTTGATGGCATAATGAAATGGTATTTCTTCAAAAGAAAAGAGATTCATCAGTAATGAGCAAACGTGTTCTAAAAGAGGTTATTAGCATATGTGATAGAGTCATTGCATGCACTGTGAGGAAAATTTGCACAAAACTCAGAAAACAAGGTCCTTTCCATTTAGTAACTAAAAGTAACAGGAGCAGCTATAAAAATTAGAGTGTTTCATTTTTGTTTTAATAATAAAAAGTAGATAAAGAGAATGAAATGGCCAGGCTAGGAAAAATTGTACTTGTGGCAGAAAATATTATAGCTAGTACATAATATGAGATGGTAATTTTAGTGGCAGGTTTCTTGTGGCAATTCACACCATGAGAAAAAGGACAAACAATACTCTTTTATATGCATCTCATTGCTAATAGATAATTTCCTCTTTATTGTATATGTTTTTGTTAAAGTAGACATTAAGTCTAGTAGGTTAGGCTTTTTTTTTTGCGTTATGAGGGCCTCTCACTGTTGTGGCCCCTCCCATTGCGGAGCACAGGCTCTGGACACGCAGGCTCAGCGGCCATGGCTCACGGGCCTAGCCGCTCCGCGGCATGTGGGATCTTCCCGGACCAGGGCAAGAACCCGTGTCCCCTGCATCGGCAGGCAGACTCTCAACCACTGTGCCACCAGGGAAGCCCAGTTAGGCATTTTTTTTAAAGTAGAGGTACTAAAATCACTTTTAAAAATGTATTACTCCATGAGGGGTAACATTCTTATCACCCCCAAATTTGCTTTTGCACACGTGACCCTGCATGCAGATCAGAAGAGTTCCAAAGGGACCACTCCTCATAGAATTACTACAGCTTTCCATGCCATTCTCACTGAGAACACTCAAAAAGCTGCCTGTCATTGGTCAAGGTATTTCAAGACATTAAAAGACATTTACTAGCAGTGACACTAGTGTCAAGATAAGGTGAATTTATATTTGAGAATCAAGAGTCTTATTCACGTTTTTGATTCACCCAACAAATATTTATTAAATTCCCACCACGTATTGTATTCCCATATAATTAAATGCAAGTTACTTGTATCAGTGAGGTTCTTATTTGCAACCAACAGAGACTAATTCAGGCTCATTCAAGAGAAAAGGAAACAATTGAAACTTTGATAGGTCATAGGCTTGCTGGGAGTACTAGACAACCTGGCCCAGAACAGAGGGAAGCCATAGAGCCAGAGCTACAGCCCTAACATGCCATTGGCCCAGTGCAACAAGAACACCATGACCACCACCACCAGCCACCCTTCTCTAGAACTTGGGCCACCAACACGAGTGACTAGATGCTGCATGCCCCAGCTTACTCCACCCATACCACCATCCCAGGAAATGGGTGTTGATGACTTCACCAACACCACAGAAAAAGTTTTCTCCTGTCCAGGATTGTTTGTGTTGTTAGCTCCAGAAGTAAAATTAAGGGTGATATATATGATTAGCTGAGTCCTATCAAAATGAATATCTGGCATTTTGAAGGTTCTGTTTTTGGAAATGGCAGTGTGCTAAAACTATCACTCATTGGGATGATCTATTTATCATTTCTATTATATGATAGTCCTAATGCTGTTAATAGCAATTTAAAGCATAATTGTATTAGATCTGCAAAACATCTGGACATGCTCTTCATAGCAAGGCAACAGCAAGCATTTGGATGATCACTGGTTAAACATAGTTCTCCTTACTTTTGTCTCTTCACTGAGGTAATACCACCTAAGTACACTGATGGAATACATGGTTCAGTAATTAAATACCAGAGTTAGTAAACATCTGAGACTTTATATTTTAGCCTGCTACTCATAAAGAAAACCTGAGGAACTAATACCACAAGATTGACTAGTCATTAAGATGGTTCTATCCTATTTCCATTTCCTCTTAAAAAAAAAAAACTGTTCTATAAACTAGTTTTTTGAAAAATATGATGATAATAAACATTTGAAAGTTGTGGTTTATAAAAAATTGTGGACTACTGAATAGATCTTTGGTTTTTATTTCTTTGCTAAACAGTACATGCTAGTTCTTTAACCACCTTCCTAAAGAAAATCATTTCACTTGTCTTGGAGTTGATGCTGTTCCCAGCAGTTTCTTCTCTGCTCATTGATTTTTTTTCTCATTTCTAGGCAGCCGTCTCTTCCCCCTGCCTACTATTATCAAGTTCATTTAATATCAACTCTATTAATGGAAATTCCACTAATGGGAACGTTCTTTTCTCATTCTCCAAACTATTTTTATTAATTTAATGTAAATGTTAATTTAATATCACTTCACAAACTTTTCCTGTTCAATGTCAATTAAGAAGTCACTGGTTTGCTACTCAACACAGCACTTAATGTCAATTATTTCAATCAGCCTTTCATTTGAAAACTGAAATTTTTAAGTGAAACTGATTGTAATATGTCTGTAAATTTTCTCAATAATTAGTTGAGCAGATTATAAAAGACAATTCCTTAAACTTTTAAGGAAGTGGAAATGGCTACTGGAGTTTTCCAACTCATCAAAACTGTACAGCAAAAAATTAATGGAAAATTGTTAGCATTAACTCAGGTGGCTCTTTATTTTTTTTTTAATTAACTTTTATTGGAGTATGGTTGCTTTACAATGTTGTGTTAGCCTCCACTGCACAATAAAATGTATCAGCCACACACATACAGATATCCCCTCCCTTTTGGACTTCCCTCCCAGTTATGTTACCACAGTGCATTAGGTAGAGTTCCCTGTGCTATACGGTATGTTCCCATCAGTTGTCTACTTTATACATAGTATCAATAATGTATATTTGTCATTTCCAGTCTCCCAGTTCTTCCCACCCCACCCCTTTCCCCCTTGGTAACCGTACATTTGTTCTTCAAGTCTGTATCTCTATTTCTACTTTGCAAATAAGATCATCTATACCATTTTTCTAGATTCCACATATATGCGTTATTATATGATATTTGCTTTTCTCTTTCTGACTTCACTCTCTAGGTCCATGACACTCTCTAGGTCCATCCACGTCTCTACAAATGACCCAATTTCATTCCTTTTTATGGCTGAGTAATATTCCATTGTATATATATACCACATCTTCTTTATCCATTCCTCTGTTGATGGACGTGTAGGTTGCTTCCATGTCCTGGCTATTGTAAATAATGCTGCTATGGACATTGGGGTTCATATGTTTTTTTGAATATGGTTTTCTCTGGGTATATGCCCAGTAGTGGGATTGTTGGGTCATATGGTAGTTCTATTTCTAGTTTTTTGAGGAACCTCCATACTGTTTTCCATAGTGGCTCTATCAATTTACATTCCTACCAACAGTATATGAGGATTCCCTTTTCTCCACACCCTCTCCAGCATTTATTGTTTGTAGATTTTTTGATGATGGCCATTCTGGCCAGTGCGAGGTGATACGTCATTGTAGTTTTGATTTGCATTTCTCTAATAATCAGTGATGTTGAGCATTTTTTCATGTGTTTGTTGGCTACCTGTATGTCTTCTTTGGAAAAATGTCTGTTTAGGTCTTCTGCCCATTTGTGGATTGGGCTGTTTGATTTTTGATATTGAGCTGCATGAGCTGCCTATATATTTTGGAGATTAATCCTTTGTCAGTTGCTTCGTTTGAAAATATTTTCTCCCATTCTGAGGGTTGTGTTTTCATCTTGTTTATGGTTTCCTTTCTTTTAAGTTTCATTAGTTCCCATTTGTTTATTTTTGTTTTAATTTTCATTACTCTAGGAGGTGAGGCAAAAAAGATGTTATTTTGATTTATGTCAAAGAGTGTTCTGCCTATGTTTTCCTGTAAGATTTTGATAGTGTCTGGCCTTACATTTAGGTCTTTAATCCATTTTGAGTTTATTTTTGTGTATGGTGTTAGGGAGCGTTCTGATTTCATTCTTTTACATGAAGCTGTTCAGTTTTCCCAGCACCACTTATTGAAGAGGCTGTCTTTTCTCCGTTGTATGTTTTTGCCTTCTTTGTCATAGATTAGGTGACCATAGGTGCATGGGTTTATCTCTGGGCTTTCTATCCTGTCCCAATGATATGTATTTCTGTATTTCTGCCAGTACCATACTGCTTTGATTACTGTAGCTTTGTAGTGTAGTCTGAAGTCAGGGAGCCTGATTCCTCCAGCTCCATTTTTCTTTCTCAAGATTGTTGTGGCTATGCAGGGTCTTTTGTGTCTCCATACAAATTGTAAACATTTTTGTTCTAGTTCTGTACAAAATGTCATTAGTAATTTGTTAGGGGTTGCACTGAATCTGTTGATTGCTTTGGGTAGTATAGTCATTTTCACAATGTTGATTCTTCCAATCCAAGAACATGGTATGTTTCTCCATCTGTGTGTGTCGTCTTTGATTTCTTTCAAGAGTGTCTTATAGTTTTCTGCATTCAGGTCTTTTGCCTCCTTAAGTAGGTTTATTCCTAGGTATTTTATTCTTTTTGTTTTGATGGTAAATGGGATTGTTCCCTTAATTTCTCTTTCTGACCTTCCATTGTTAGTGTATAGGAATGCAAGAAATTTGTATGTATTAATTTTGTATCCTGCAACCTTACCAAATTCATTGATTAGCTCTAGTAGTTTTCTGGTAGCATCTTTAGGATTTTCTATGTATAGTATCATGTCATCTGCAAACAATGACAGTTTTACTTCTTCTTTTCCAATTTGGATTCCTTTTTTTTCTTTTTCTTCTCTCATTGGTGTGGCTAGGACTTCCAAAACTATGTTGAATAATAGTGGTGAGAGTGGGCACCCTTGTCTTGTTCCTAATCTTAGAAGAAATTCTTTCAGTTTTTCACCATTGAGAGTAATGTTTACTGTGAGTTTGTCATATATGGGCTTTATTATGTTGAAGTAGGTTCCCTCTATGCCCACTTTCTGGAAAGTTTTTATCATAAATGGGTGTCAAATTTTGTCGAAAGCTTTTTCTGTGTCTTTTGAAATGATCAGTAGGTCTGAAGTGGGCCTCTTGTAGACAGCATGTACATGGGTCTTGTTTTTGTATCCATTCAGCTAGTCTGTGTCTTTTGGTTGGGGCATTTAATCCATTTACATTCAAGTTCTTATCAATATGTATGTTCCCATTACCATTTTCTTAATTGTTTTGGGTTTGGTTTTGTGGGTCTTTTTCTTCTCTTGTGTTTCTCACCTAGGGAAGTTTCTTTAGCATTTGCTGTAAAGCTGGTTTGGTGGTGCTGAATTCTCTTAGCTTTTGCTTGTCTGAAAAGCTTTTCATTTCTCTGTCAGTTCTGAATGAGATCCTCGCTGGGTAGAGTAATCTTGGTTGTAGGTTTTTCCCTTCCATCACTGTAAGTATGTCCTGCCCTTCCCTTCTGGCCTGCAGAGTTTCTGCTGAAAAGTCAGCTGTTAACCTTATGGGGATTCCCTTCTAGGTTATTTGTTGCTTTTCCCTTGCTGCTTTTCATATGTTTTCTTTGTATTTATTTTTTATTAGTTTGATTACTGTGTGTCTCGGCATCTTTCTCCTTGGGTTTATCTTGTATGGAACTCTCTGCACTTTCTGGACGTGACCAACTATTTCTTTCCCCATGTTAGGGAAGTTTTCGACTCTAATCTCTTCCAGTATTTTCTCAGGCCCGTTCCCTTTCTCTTCTACTAGGGCCACTACAATTCGAATATTGGTGTGATTGATGTTGTCCCAGAGGTCTCTGAGACTGTCCTCAATTCTTTTCATTCTTTTTTCTTTATTGTGTTCCTCAGCAGTTATTTCCACCATTCTGTCTTCCAGCTTACTTACTTGTTCTTCTGCCTCAGTTATTCTGCTGTTGATTCCTTCTTGTGTATTTTTCATTTGTTATTTTGTTGTTCATCACTGATTGTTTGTTCTTTAGTTCTTCTAGGTCCTTGTTAAACGTTTCTTGTATTTTCTCCATTTTATTTCCTAGATCTTGGTTCATCTTTATTATCATTACTCTGAATTCTTTTTCGGATAGCTTGCCCATTTCCTCTTCATTTATTTGGTTTTGTGGGATTTTACCTTGCTCCTTTGTCTGCAGTATATTTCTCTGTCGTTTCATTCTGTCTAACCTACTGTGTTTATGGTCTCCTTTTTGCAGGCTTCAGGGTCATGGTTCCTCTTGTTTCGGTTGTCTGCCCCCTTCTGTGAGTTTGGTCCGGGGGCTTGTGCAGGCTTCCTGGTGGGAGGGCTTGGTGCCTGTGCTCTGTTGGGTGGAGTTGAGTCTTTTCCCTCTCATGGGCAGGGCTGCATCAGGTGGTGTGTTTTGGGGTGTCTGTGAGCTTAGTATGACTTTAGGCAGTCTGTCTACTGATGGGTGGGGCTGTGTTCCTATCTTGCTGGTCGTTTGGTGTGAGGTGTTTAGCACTGGAGCCTGCAAGCAGTTGTGTGGGGTTGATATGGATACCTTCAGGAATACACACATCGATTAATATTTTCTGGGTCCAGGAATCCTCTGATGTTCCAGTATCCTGGACTCTCTGTTCGTACCCCAGAGGCCCAGGCCCGACCCCTGGTCTGGGAACCAAGAGCCCACAAGCTGCACAGTGAAGCCTGATAAAAAAATAGAGAAAAGAAAAGGAAAAAGAAAAACAAAATGAAGAAAAACCCAACAATAACAACAACAAAACACAGACCGACAAAGCTCAGGGCAAATGGCGAAAGCAGCAGCAAACAAACAGCAGCAACAGCAACACAACACACGCACACAGAAAAGAAAAAAACCCCAAGGGAACAGACAACCAAACAAGAGAATTCTGATATGAGAACAGTCAATAAGGACTATACTAATGAAAACAAAGGATGAAAAATAAAACAGAAACAGGGGCAAGCAAACAGTATCCACAACAACAACAAAAAAGCGAATAAAACATGGAATCTACACCAGAACAATTGAATATATATATACATATAATATGAAAAACAAAAGACAAGCCACTAAGCAACAAAAAAGTAAGGGGAAAATATTTTTTAAAAAGCTTTATGTATATTAAGAAAATTACATAAGATAAAATTTTATTTTAAAAAGTAGAAAATAAAAGATAAAAGCAACAATACCAACAACTGAAGAAAACAAAACAAACCAACAAAGAATAATAGTAATAAGAATATTTTCCTGAGACCGCCTCCCCAGGAGGCCTTCCTATACCTCTAGGTAGGTCTCTGGACCTGCTGTGGACACTGTGGGACCAGCTCAGACTCTGATCTGTCCTGATTACCGTGTGTATTTGCCCACAAAGTCCAGTGCTGCAAAGGCTAGACTGGTCTCAGATGTTGAAACACTCATTGTCTATTCAGGTACTCCACAAACGCAGGATTTACCCAGCCGATCTTGGGGATTTGATTCACAGCTTGTGCTGCTGCATGGAAAGATCTGCGTTTCTCTTCCTTAGTTGCACCACCCCTCGGGCTCGGTTTTGGTTTTAACCCCACCTCTGCGTCTGTGCCGCCCTCAAGCGTCTGATCCTTTCCCAGGTGAGAGGGAGTGAAAGCAGCAGCTGCTTGGAGCTCACTTGGGTACTCCCAGTACCTGCAGCATCAGGAGCTGGCATATGGGAGCCAGCCCTGCCTCTTTGCACTCCTCTCAACAATGGCACCTCGCTTTCCAGGCAGACCACGCTTCCTCTAGGAGCATTCCTGGCCACATGTCCCCTCACTCCTGTCCCTTCTATTGTATCCACATAGTCAACTGTGTTTCTCTCCCTGGCCAGGTCTGTTCTGCCAACCCCATGCTTTAGCCCTCCAACCCTGCCAGCTTCAGTGGACTCTCGTCCCAGGCAGGGGTGCCCAGGGCTGATTTCCAAGGAGGGTTTAGGGGTGGGTGGCACTCAGGCCCCCGGAGCCTATGCAGGCGGAGGAGGCTCTGGCCCAGGGGGCAGGTGGGCCCACTCAGATGGGAGCCCCTCCCAGTGCCTGCAGAAGTCAGCGGGTGGGTAAGGGGATTATGATGGCGGCTCCGCCCCTTGCACACTGCTCGACAATGACGCCTTGCTCTGTTGTCTCAGGCTTTTTCCACAGAGTTTCCCAGTTGTGGCACCCCTTGCTCCTGTCCCTTCAGGCTATCTTTTCACAGCCAAGAGCTGTTGTCTCCCTGGGTCTTCACTCCAAATCCCTCTTTCTAGCACCCAGCTCCCCTTTGAAACAGGTGACACACAATTCAGGCTGGAATGCGCAGAGCTGTGGTGTAGATCATGTGTGCAGTTCTTACCTTGTCCTGCCTTCCACAGACCGTCTTCTGCATTCTCCTTTGTTCCCCCGAAGTCCAGCTGATTTCTGTCCCAGCTGATTTCCCCTCCATGAGGGAATCTTTCTTAATGTGGGGATCTCTCTTCACCTTCAGCTTCCCACAGGGTTGCTGGTCCCTTTTTTTATTCCTCTTTTCTTTTTTTCCTTTTTCTTCTTTCTTTCATTCTTTTAGCTGTCTGAAGTCTACTGCTAATGTTCAGCAGGTGCTCTGTGGGTATTGTTCCATTTGTAGATGTGTTTTTGATGAACTTGTGAGGAGCGACAAATCCTGCGTCCTCCTACTCTGCCATCTTCACTCCTCCTCGAGGTGGCTCTTTAATGGATAAATAATTACCACATTTCTACCAAATATAATTTTGACTATTTCCTTATTTCTCCTATTGTCAGCGTTATTCCCAAATCTTTATGCTTTACAAGACTGCAGCCATCATACACAATTTGGTTTTATGAGAAAGTTATGTTCTACCTTTAATCATGTAAGCTATCAGTGAACATATCAATTTGTATCAAGTCTAGAAACAAATTATACTGCTGTGTCATGAAGAGATGAAGTAATGGGGATAGATATCATACCTATATCATGGCAAATATATGAAAATTAGAATAAAAGTATAATGTGGAATATTATTATATCAAGAATAGAATATTTCCTCTCATCTAATTTGACTACTTATTAACATAAAATAAATATGAGTAATTATTTTAATATTAATTATTTTAAAAGTTTAATAGTAAAAAAATAGACCTTTGATCCTTCAAAGCAGTAAGCGGTTCACATAGAATATAAAGGTCACATCTTTGTCATACATTAAAATCTTAGCTTTTAATCCAATGATATACACAAAATTTTATGTTCTGTAATACTTCCTTTTTTATTTGGTTATCATGTATAGCTTCAAAATTAAATCATGATAAAATCACTTTTGATCAGACGTTACATTCAGTCATTGCTCATAAATAGCTATTAGGTGGTCAAGTAGCCTCAGAAATTACACATGATGTTTACTTATCTTGCATTCAAGATTTAGCCTACAGTATTTCTAATCTTCATCAGTTCTTTTGTTTGAAAAGACCAGAGTGTCTCAAAATTATAAAGAAATTTCATGTAACATAGTATTATTCAAAAAGAAGAGCCTATAATTTTAGTGAAAGAGTCTTGACAAATGTCTAAAGTATTGACAACTGTTGATGTCATCCATTAGGTTAGAGTTACCCATTTAATGTTCTCCAGATAACCAAAGTATATCCTTCCTGGTTAAAAAAACAAAAAACAAAAAAAAGGAATTGTCAGACGTTATAACAGCAAAGAATATTTTCAATTAACAGTAAATCGTCCTTGATAAACTGATTTCTTAGTGAGACAACCAAGAAACATCAGTGGTTGCTGAAACAACCTGAGGTCTGTCTCCCATGACTGTTCCTATTTCTCAATAATCTGAGAGGGAAAAGTGGACATACAGAAAAAATGAAGAAGAGCTGAAAAGATATTTTGGCCTGCCAAAGTTTTTTTTTTATTATTCTCTGTGCCCCTTTATAGTACTAATATAACTTACACCTGATTATCAAGCCAGAAGGAAAAGTGTGAAAGATGGATCCTAGATCCAATTTCTTAACCTTTGTGGTACTCAATTTCAGTTTTTGCAAAATGGAAAAAATATACTCATATGTTAATGTAAAATTTTAAGTTCAAATGTAGCAAAATGAGATTGTGATTTTCATATTAAGAACTGCACATACATGGAATAATAGATGGTGCCAAAGTCTTATACAAGACATGAAATTACAGTCAGCCCTTTGAATCTTCAGATTCCACATCCATGGATTTAACCAACTGTGGATCAAAAATATTCAGAAAAAAATTCCAGAAAGTTCCAAAAGGCAAAACTTGAATTTACCTTGCTTGGGCAACTATTTATATGGCATTTACATTGTATTAGGATTTTTTTAATTCTTATTTTAGAGTATACTTGATTTACAGTGTTGTGTTTCAGATGTACAGCAAAATGATTTACTTATACATATACACATATGTATTCTTTATTCAAAACTCTGTAGTAATGTATATAGGAAAAGAATCTGAAAGAGTTCCCTGTGCTATACACTAGGTCCTTGTTGATTATCTATTTTATATGGTAGTAGTGTTTTTGTTAATCCCAACCTCCTAATTTATCCCTCCCTGCTACCTTTAGCCTTTGGCAACCATAAGTTTGTTTTTGAAGTCTGTGAGTCTGTTTCTGTTTTGTAAATAAGTTCATTTGTATTATTTCTTTAGATTCCACATATAAGTGATATCATATGATATTTTCCTTTCTCTGTCTTACTTCACTTAGTATGATAATCTCTAGGTCCATCCATGTTGCTGCAAATGGCATTATTCCATTCTTCTTTATGGCTGAGTAATATTCCATTGTACATATGTACCACATCGTCTTTGTCCATTTATTTGTTGATGGACATTTAGGTCACTTCCATGTCTTGGCTATTGTAAATAGTGCTGCAGTGAACATTGGGGTGCATGTATCTTTTTGAAGTATGGTTTTCTCCAGATGTATGCCCAGATGTGGGATTGCTGGATCATATGTAGTTCTATTTTTAGTTTTTTAAGGAACCTCAATACTGTTTTCCATAGTGGCTGTACCAACTTACATTCCCACGAACAGTGTAGGAGGGTTCCCTTTTCTCCACACCCTCTCCAGCATTTACTGTTTGTAGACGTTTTGATGATGTCCATCCTGACTGGTATGAGGTGATACCTCATTGTAGTTTTGATCTCCATTTCTCTAATAATTAGTGATGTTTAGCATCTTTTCATGTACTTTTTGGCCATCTATATGTCTTCTTTGGAGAATTGTCTGTTTAGATCTTCTGCCCATTTTTTTTCTGCCATTTTTTTTTTTTTTTTTTTGATATTGGGCTGCATGAGCTGTTTCTATATTTTGGAGATTAATCCCTTGTCAGTCGCATTGTTTGCAAATATTTTCTCCCATTCTGTGGGTTGTCTTTTCATTTTGTTTATGGTTTCCTTTGCTGTGCAAAAGCTTTTATGTTTAATTAGGTCCCATGTGTTTTTATTTTCATTACTCTAGGAGGTGAAGATACTGCTGTGATTTATGTCAAAGTGTGTTCTGCCTATGTTTTCCTCTAAGAGTTTTATAGTATCTGGTCTTACATTTAGGTCTTTAATCCATCTTGAGTTTATTTTTGTGTATGGTGTTAGGGAGTGTTCTAATTTCATTCTTTTACATGTAGCTATCCAGTTTTCCCAGCACCACTTTTTGAGGAGACTGTCTTTTCTCCATTGTATATTCTTGCCATCTTTGTCATAGATTAATTGACTATAGGTGTGTGGATTTATTTCTGGGCTTTCTGTCCTGTTCCACTGTATTAAGTATTATAAATAATCTAAAGATTATTTAAAGTATACAAGAATATGTGCATAGGTTATATGTAAATGCTACACTATTGTATATAAGGGTCTTGAGCATCTCAGATTTTGATAACTTTGTGGGTCCTGGAACCAATCCCCTGTGGATACTGAGGGATGATTGTGTAAACCTGTACAAATTTACAAAATAAATGTCCAACGACACCTATGATATTTTATATTTGCAAAAATGCACATTATGTGATATAGCATCAATTATTACACCCATTCAGTACAACGTAATTACTCCAAAAAATCATACTTTTCCAAGTTTAAAATGCCCACTCATAGTCATCAAACTCTACTGATGATTCATTATGCAGTTTAGGAATAGGATTAGATTAGAAGCCAGATAATTAAATCACATTTCATTTTGCTTCTAATAATCCATTTTGGTCTTGCACAATTTACTTCATCTTCCGGGACACTGCTTCCTCATCTGTAAAATAAGGGGGTTGAATTACATAATCTCTAAAATCCTTCACAGTAACACAGTTGACTTTTTGTTCAACTTGACCACTTGAGACTATTTCCTAGATATTGTGAATGTGATTTTCTTTGAAGTTCTGTCACTTATTTATCTAACCTAGGGGATTGAGTTGAAAAGGGTAAAACAGGTGATAGCCTATGTATCAGTGATTTTCCTCCAACATGTTACTACAGTTTTCCTTTATCTCAGTAAAAACACAAACAGTTCCAGTGTTCAGAGAGTGAGAATGTTTTGTTAGTGTACTCAGAGTACTCCAGGATAGCTTTTATTGATGGGCATGTTGCATCCAAAGACTAATTTTGATTATTAATATTGTCTAAGTAACATGAAACAATTCAGGCAAACATAGTTATATCCCCTTATCTATGACTGGGACTTTGGAGGCTAAAAGCCAAAGAGAGGTCAACCTCTAACGTGATACAGCAGCTTTGGATGAGAGAATTGCAAGACATGGCCATTACGCAACAGACAGAAGCTGAGGTCAGTGAGAAGCTTTAGGGGGTTCAGTGGGTAGAAGCATAATAAGAGGTTTGAGTTCTAGTCAGACTGAGGCAGTCATGGTTGGCATGCTTAGTCATTGCTTAGTTCTCAGGGGAAACATTAGTCCCATATCTGCTCTAATACTTCTGTCCTAAAGGGAAGAATTCCAGAACCTAGACAGTGTTACTCCTTAAAGAAAGGGATGGGAGTTTAGACAGTCCATCCCAAACGTTGCCATTTATTTATTTTCTTTTCTGTTTGCACAACAGTTGTAAGGCCTTTTTTCCTATTTAAGTTTCTGAGATTAAAAAATGATTATATTGGTCAATGTATTCTGGTAAGTAATAGAACCAGTAAAGCCTTCATGTAAATTACCAAAAGCCATTTCCCAATAATTATAAAATAGACTGGGATGCTTCCACTTATATTAATATAAGTTAGCATCATTAGTTAGTATTCTTGGTATGACTTTATGAGGTTATTTCAAGTAGATAACAAGAAATTTATGAACTCTTGTAATCTTTCTGAAAACCCCAGCTCAATATTAACTTGCTGAGTACATAGAGGAAGAATTATTTTGGTTATATGACCCAAGTTAATAAAGCAGTTAAAATTAGATAGAAAAACTTCATAAAATTCTCTTGGGATGCTATCTGGATTAGCTAGTTTTCCCATTGGTAATTTTTAAATAAACTTTACGATCATCTAGAAGCAGATCTATTATTAAAGTATCAAACTCTCTTGGTTCATACATTCTAAGTCTAATTCACATAAAGAGGTCTAATTTCTGCTGGATCCAGACAATGTACGGAGTATAACTCTTTATGAAAAAAGAATAACATAAAGTCAAAGAATATTTACGTTCAGGAATCTGGTAAAGAAGAATAAACAAGTATGGAAATCCAGGAGGAGGGAAAAATGTACAAAAGCTTACAAAAATACAAAGAGATAGGAGAAGCATATAAGGGTACTACAGAAACAAGACAAAGTGAGGATAATTTGGAAATCCTAGCTCCGCTGCCCACTCCATTTATCACTCTTTCCCAAACACATAGCTTACCACAATTGTTACAAAATAAATTAAACATATATAACCACTGTTGACTAAAGATACAACTGTCTTATGAAGTGTAACAATATGGGAGTTAGAAAGATCTTGGGTCTTGATCTTGACTCTACCATTTGCTAATAGTGTGATTATTGGATTAGTCAATAAGGATTGTTGAATTTGTTTCCTCATCTCTAACATGGGGGTTATACATCTTATCTCAGAGACGGCCATGAACATCTATAAGAAGAATGCTTGGCAAGGTGACAGGCACATGTCTACTCAGTAAATCATGGTTTCCCTTTGCCTCTTTGATTCCAATTCTCTCCACCTCACCTATCAAAACAGTGGTTAAGGGTTATCCATTAAACAATAAGATTTCCTTTTAGCTTTTAGTTTGTTTATTACATTATAACACATGAATACATTACCATCGTAGTAATAGGTATAAATACCTATTGTAATAATAGGTATAAATACCTAGAATACAATCTAGGTATCTAGAGTAAAATCTTCCCACTCCACTCCTCAGCCTCCATAACAATGACCACTCCAAAAGTAACCATATTTAGCATTTTAAGATTTATTCTTCTGCCTTTTCCTAGGCATGTGTAAACACATGAAATACTTAAATTTGGTGTTTCACATATATGGAATTTTACTATATAATTTTCTCTGCAACGTACTTTTCTAATTTACCAGTATGTCTTGAAGATCTTTAAAAGTTAATGAATATAGGGCTTCCCTGGTGGTGCAGTGGTTGAGAGTCTGCCTGCTGATGCAGGGGACACGGGTTCGTGCCCCGGTCCAGGAAGATCCCACATGCCGTGGAGCGGCTGGGCCCGTGAGCCTTGGCCACTGAGCCTGCGTGTCTGGAGCCTGTGCTCTGCAACGGGATAGGCCACAACAGTGAGAGGCCCGTGTACCGCAAAAAAAAAAAAAAAAAGTTAATGAATATAGACCTGTGCCAACTTAGTGCCCAGTAGTCTGGATTCTGGATGTTCCCACAATTCATTTAACCATTACCCTTTGTATTAATAAATACTTATTCCCAGTGTTCCACTGTTACAAATGAAAAATATGGACTGAATGTTAAATGTTATTAGGAAATTATTTTTAATTTTCTTAGGTATAATGATTATATTGTGGTTATGTTGGAGAATGTCCTTATTAGGAAACGCATGCTGGAGTATTTAGAGGTCCTTAGCGGGGGTGAAGTGTCATGATGTCTGTAACTTACTTTCAAATGATTCAGCAAAAATGTGTGTGTGTGTGGTGTGGGGGGATGAGAATGTATACACATACACAGAGAGCTAAAGATAAAGCAAATATGGAAAACATGTAAACCATCATTGAATCTAGGTGGTGGATACAAAGGTGTTACATATTTTTTTTAATTTATATATTCCCAGGGCTCCACCATTACAAATGAACAGTGCTGCACTGAACACCTCTGTATACGTCTGTGCTTATATAAAGTTGAGCACTGCCTTAGAATAGATATTTAGAAATAGAAATACTATAAGAATGAAACATTGACTATAAATTCAGATAGCTAATACCTTAAAAATATTAGATATGTTTATTCTCCATACTGCCATGTCATTTCTCCTCACATTCCATTTGTCTATACGAGTCATATGGCCAATGATGATAAAGAATTGGGAAAATACACTCTTCTCACAGGAAAATTCATAGACACTTGAAAATAAGAACAGAGTTTGACACAAATTGCAATACTGAATGATATTATTGAATTGAACTTCAAAAAAACCCAAAAAAGTCTTTTGGTATCTAGGTTTAAAAAGAGAAGAAAGTAGGGAGATGGGAAGAAATTAATTAGGCTCCCTAGCAACACTCAGTGCCAATAGTCATAGGGAAATATTTCTGTGGGAAAGAATATGTGCCTCCAGAATATTATAAGCGGTCAAGGTATTGTCTAGATTGTCTGTGACAAGCAGGCATCATTTTGTCCCTTTGTCCCCTCCTATATTGCAAGGTGTAAAGACTGGAAATACCATTTTCTCCATTCCAGCCAGCAGAATTCCAGATGGAATTCTGCTGGTGAGAGGAACTTGAACAAGATGTAGAAGGCAGACAAGATGCAGAAGCCATCATGGCTTGGTGCTAGCAGCAGGCAAGCATATAGGCTTTGGCACATGGCAGCTTCTAGGCATCCCCCTGCAAGTCACTCATTTGGGTGCTATAGGCCACTGAGGTCATCAATGATGGCTTCCTGAGATTTTTGTCCTTCCTGATTTCCTGAATGCCAATTTCCCTGAGTTGGACTACTCCAGCCCTTTCAGCAGTTTAGTAAACCTCTAACTCCTTCCGTCAAATTGCACTTTATTTGAAGCACCTGGACTGATTTTCCCTCCATTTCCCTGACGCACCTTGACTGAATACATATAAAATAGGCATTCCAGTGGATACAAAAACTTAGGAAATAACAATCCACAAGACTTTCTTTTAACAAGTACTTAACTACAAAATAAAATTAAAATAATAAAAACACAGAACTTAAGAATAGAGAATTAGATATGTAGAAGAGAAATACAGAATTCAGATTTTTTAAAGTAGGGTAATATGATTACAGAATATACTATGTTATAAACCTTGGCATTATAATATTCAGAACTACCAAAACCAGGGGGTAAGGAAGAAAGAAGGAGAGGGAAACTGTAATGTGTTAATGTCCAAATGTCAGCATCTTTCATAGCAGGTCAGGGATGAATACTGTCTAAAGTTTAAGAATTTGATTTTTGAAATGAACTCTAGTCTCTTTAGTTCTTTTGTAATTTTTTTCCTTGAAGTAGAGCATGTACTTGTGTTTCAGCAATTAATTCACATATATTTTTCCTTTTTTCCATTAAGTTAAAAGAGTTTCATTAACATAATTTTTAGAAACTTTGATCTATTTATATATCCTTTTATCTATATATATCTATGCTCATCAAATTACTTCACTGTAGTATCTGGATGGTTTTGTGGTTGATTTAAAATTTTTATTTTATATAATTTTCTGTACTGTTTAGTTTTTAATAATGTCATTAATAAAGTCATTATTCTTTTTGTATAAAAACCAAAAATAGGGCTTCCCTGGTGGCACAGTGGTTGAGAGTCCACCTGCCGATGCAGGGGACACGGGTTCGTGCCCTGGAACGGGAAGATCCCACATGCCGCGGAGCGGCTAGGCCCCTGAGCCATGGCTGCTGAGCCTGTGCGTCCAGAGCCTGTGCTCCACAACGGGAGAGGCCACAACAGTGAGAGGCCTGCATACCACAAAAAAAAAAAAAAAGAAAGAAAGAAAAAAAAATGCAAAAATAATAATTAGCTTTAGCCCTTTATATCACCCCTGCCAAGTATAGTATATATTGCTTTGGATTTGTCAACAATCTTTTTTTTTTGATAACGTGAGCAACATTCTTCAATTCTATAAAATTGATTAGTTGCATTTGGATTTGAACTATTTATGTTTTTATGTAATGCAGTATATTTAACTAAGCTACTCCAGGGAGTTTATGGGGAAAAAATGACCTTGAAAATGAAAGTTAAATCAATAACACAGCATACCAATGCAAGAGAAAGGGTTTTTCCTAATTATCAACTGTAAGTTAGTTATAACTATTAACTTGTTGTTAAACAGTTTTTATTCTAATCAGTTCACAAATGCTGATAGAGCTCAAAACAAAGCTAATAAAAACTTTTAATGATTATCTTAGTAAAAAGAAACAGTGTTAAACCCAGTAATCTGGGAAAAGAGTATTTGCAACTCTCAGAAAAAAAGGTTATTTAATCTTAGACTATTGACATACCTACTCCAGTCTAACATCTTTAAACAAAATAAACACTTCTTTGTCTAAGCAAATTCTGAAATCAAAGCACACACAAAACAGTATTCTATCTTGTGTGTTTTTTCCATGACATTTATCCTGATATATCTTGTCAATTAACATTTATAAGGTATAGTGAGTCATTGACATACATTAATCTCCCGGGGGTATATCAGTGGGAGTCACAATGATGAATATGTATTATACTCTTAGCTGCTGACTCAATCCTATATAGAAAAACTGGACATAGTTAACTCTGAATAGAGATGATAGAATGCAGTGGGAAAGAGTCTGTAGGTCTACCACGCACCAAACCCTCTTCCAAAGAAAATGGATGGAGAAGATTCTTTGTTTTACGTGGCTCCATTTCCCTGATCACTACTGATAGATCAGACATGAGGGCCTGCTTATGAGATTGTTTAGCATGTGAACTCTGTTCATTGGGGGAAAAAATCTAAGTTAGAGATTGATTCATTCAGTATTTCATTAATTTCTGAGATCATACTAAATGCCCCATGCTCTGCAAGGAGCTGGTAGCTAACACAGTGCTTAACCCAATCAGAGATAGGCCCTACCCTCCTGAATCTTACAGTTTAGTGGGAGAA
This sequence comes from Delphinapterus leucas, assembly GCF_059928025.1. Taxonomy (NCBI): domain Eukaryota; kingdom Metazoa; phylum Chordata; class Mammalia; order Artiodactyla; family Monodontidae; genus Delphinapterus; species Delphinapterus leucas. The sequence continues at coordinate 103,717,510 of NC_143131.1, read as the reverse complement.
ATAGATAGTGGTCAGTGTATCCTACAAATATGTCAAAATGTGTCCTTGTCACAGAAGATTATAGGGAAGACATAGTCAGTGAAAGGGAGGACTGGTCGAATGTGGCTTCTTAGAGAAAGTGACATTTGAGCTGATATCTGAAGGAGGAGAAGCAGTTATGCAGATGAAATCACAGGGGTATAGATATTAGTCAAAGCCAACATCATGGCTGAATGAAATCACCTGGGGGACAAAGTGTTAGAAAGCAGACCAGGATTGATATTCATGAAACCACAACATTTAATGACCAGGAAGATCTGGGATTTGAAAATGAAGAACCAGCCAATGATGTAGATGAAAACCCAGGAAAATGATTAAATTAATCATAGCCTTTATCTTGGGGAGATGGATAGTGGTTAGAAGAGTTATAGGCCAAAAGACAGAGATACAGAAGTAAACAATTTCCCAGGCTGGAAAACCATGCACAAGCTACAAAGTGGTGAGGAGTACAGAGATGCTTTTGTTGGAAATGAATAGAACAAAGACAGAGATAGAGTGACCCAAAGATCAGGGCAACAGAAGTTTGCTGCTGAGGGGTCAATGGCATTGTACATTCACAGGGGATATTGTAAACATTGTCCAGTTTCTTGAGCAGCATTGTAGTCTCATGATACCTGGATACAAAAAGGTTTCAATTATTTCTTGTCTTTCTTACTTTCCTGTGTATTCTTACAATAAATGCCTTTCAATTGGGCACTTAAGCATACATATATATAGAGACACACACACACACACACACACACACACACACACATATATATTTCTAGCAACATGAATGAAAGGGCCCAGCTAACACATCTAGAAAGTATAGGCTTAATAGAATCAAGTGCTAGCTCATCATGGTACAGAACTGCAGGAAATTGTTCGTGCTCTTAAGTCTGTGGTCTCCTTGATTTAAAAAGACAATTACAAAAGCTGTGAAAGAACCTTTAAGAGTATGTAATCTTAAAGTGGAACAAACTCTAGGGTTAATGGATTATACCAGATGGCTACAATAGACGGTTACAAAAATGGGCCATAACTTCAAGTATGGGTTAGATAATTCAGAGGTGGAAAGGGGAGGCACACAGAGAGAGACTTAGCTTAGCTTGTGGCTCTCATGATAGGACAGTACAACATTGGTCCTTAAAATTCTGTTCATTAAAATATTCCACTTAAACTTTGGACTGTGTCAATAATCTCACAAAGATACCATGAAACAAAACTTATGCTGCAGGAATGCCATGAAAAAACTACTTTCTTCGTGTCTTCAGGGTTCTGAATTCAATCTGAACCAACACTACAGGACGGTAAATAACCTGAAATATTCACATACATTTTTAATGTAAGACCAATCCTATCATCTTTTTTTTTTTTTTTACTTGAAAATGACCTTTATCAGCAGAGGGGAGTGCTGAACTCTTGCTACTTCTGATGTATTTGTGTTTCTTCTTTATAAAGTTACTATTACCTCTGATTTGGAGTGTGTATTTAGACTTGTGAACATAGACAATCATAGTGTCAGCTAGTTAGGGACCTTTGGAGTCATCTAGTCCTACCCCTAACCATTTCTCTCTATATAAAAGTGTTTGAGCTCGTAAGACCACAAGGGATTTGCAGTCTATACGGTGGAATTTACTAATAGATTTTGGTGCTTATGTAATGCACATGTGGGCCATTATCTCCTTTCTCATGCATCATCAGTGTTCCCTTTCTTCTAGATCATTTCCATCAATATACAAAAGTACTGTAATATCTCCCATCTTAAAAATAACCCTACCCAGGCTCCTCTCCAGGTACTTCCCTGTTTTTTCTTCTCATCTTGAGAGTAAAACTCCTACAAGACATAGGACCTTGCTAGCTCCTTTCTTCCCATTCTGTCTTGAATCTGCTCCCATAAGGCTTTAGTTCTTGTCCCTGTGTTGACATCATTCTTGTCAAGATCACTAGTGACCTTCAAAGAGCCAAACCCAGTGGTCATTCTCTGTTCTATTCTTACTTTCTGTATCAACAGCACTGACATAATGTATTACCCCATTCTTGAAGCATTTTCACTTGGCTTCTGGAATAATTCTCTTTCTCGGTTATCCTCCATCTTCACCAGTCATCTTCCTCTGTTTTCTTTGCTGGTTCTTCCCCACCTCTCAGCATTCTAGCCACGGAGTATTCCAAGCTCAGCATTCAGAATTCTCCTCTGTCTGTGTCAGCTTCTTAGGTGAGCTCATCTAGTGTCTTGGATTTAAGTGTTACCTATATTTGGATGACTTTAAATTTACGTCTCCAGGACTTCCCTGGCAGTCCAGTGGTTATGACTCCGTGCTTCCACTGCAGGGGACACGGGTTCCATCCCTGGTCAGGGAACTAAGATTCCACATGCTGTGCGGCTCAGCCAAAAAAAAAAAGAGAAAAAAATAGTAATATCTCCAGCCTGGACCTCTTCCCTGAATTCCAGGCTCATATATCCAGTTCTCTACTTGACATCTCCACCTGGATGTCTAATGGGCATCTCACACTTAAGTCCACCATCAAGCTCTTGTACCAGCCACTTCCACCCCTATAATCTTGCTCCCGTGGAAGTCATCCCAATCTCTGTAAATGGCAATTGTATTTTTCCAAGTCTGCCAACCAAAAACCTTAGAGCCATCCATCCTTCTCTCAACACTGTATCCAGTCTGACAGGCAATTCTTTAGGCTCCTTCAAAATGTGTCTAAAATTTTTCATCTCCTCTGTTGTCAATGCCATAGTCCAAGCCACAACTATCTCTTCTCTAGATGATTATAATAGTCCCCTGACTCTGCTTTCTGCTTCCACCCCTGTCCCCTGCATCTCTTCTCCACATAGCAGACATAGTCATGCTCGAAAAACCTTTATCAGGTCACACTACTCCTCTTTCCACAGTGCTCAAATACTCACATTGTCCTTCAAGGTGCTACGTGACCTACCCGAAGCATACCCACAGGTCATCTCATGGTGCACCACTACCTTTCTATCCTCATCACCTACCACTTTCCCCCTAACCATGCCACATTGACTCCCTGCTCTTTTTTTTTTTTTTTTAATTTTATTTTATTTTTGGCTGCGTTGGGTCTTCATTGCTACGCACTGGCTTTCTCTAGTTGCGGTGAGCGGGGGCTAGTCTTTGTGGTGGTGTGTGGGCTTATTGCGGTGGCTTCTCTTGTTGCAGAGCCCGCTTCTAGGTGTGCGGGCCCCAGTAGTGGCAGCACACGAGCTCCGTAGTTGTGGCTCACGGGCTCTAGAGTGCAGGTTCAGTAGTTGTGGTGCACGGGCTTAGTTGCTCCGCGGCATGTGGGATCTTCCCAGACCAGTGCTCGAACCCATGTCCCCTGCATCGGCAGGCGGACTCTCAACCACTGCGCCACCAGGGAAGCCCCCTCCCTGCTCTTCTGAGCACTCACCCCAGGGCCTTTGTGCTTGCTGTTGTCTCTGTTTGCAATTCTCTTCCCCCACATGTCCCCAGGGCCCACCCCTTCACTCCCTTCAGCTCTCTACTCAAAGGTCACCTTACCTAACGAGACGTTTCCTGAGCCCCTTATACAAAACAGTGCCCTCCCCCACCCCAGATTTCTCCATAGCACTAACTCCCATCAGGCATATATATAGTTATGTGTTTCTCTTTTTGTGTGTGTGGGTTAAGTATGATTTGGTGCAAAATGAGAACTATATAGCCTAGGAGACAGAATTTTCAGCAGCTCTGAGAAACTGCTCTGAAGAGGTCGGTCTATGTATTAATGTGAGTTTAGTGAAGGAGGGTCAAGCACACATTTTGGCAGAGACTTGCTGCTGGTCAGGAGGAGCAGATGTCACTGTTAATGATTTTAGTGCTTTTCTAGATGTGAGGAGATGCAAGAATTGGGCTCATAAAATCTTCTCCTGAAAATACTTAACTATCTGAAGACCTGTTCTGCCAGTTTTTCCCAGAGCACAGAGTGCCTCATTAGTTGTGTGTTTCTTTATCTGACTTCTCCCACTAGAATATAAGCTCCATGAGGACATGGACTTTGTCTGTTGTGTTAACTCATACATCCCCAGGGCCTAGCATATAGTATGTACCTGGCATATAGTATGTACTCGATGTATATTTATTGAATGAGTGAGTTTGTGAATTTTGTGGCTAAACATACAATACAAACTATCCCTCCTCTCCCTCCAACTATGCAGTGGTTAGCTGGTGAGTTAGGATAAGCTACCCTCACCCTGCTCAGGTATTTTCTGTGATGCCTTCTTCTACCTCTCAGTTCAGGGATTTTATAGCAAATTATTGTGGAACCCTTCTTATTTTGTAAGCTGGGCTTTGTTTAGTTTCTAATCATGCTGGTTGGTATTTCTATCCCACTAAAGCCCAATGTATTTTAAAGTATTTACCTATGAAGAGCATTTAAATGGGTTTGCTTAAAGTGGGGAAAAAGAACACGTGTGTGTAGTGTGCATGTGTTATGTGTTTCATGTTTTTAACACAAAGTTTAGTTATCTTTGACCTTGACTAACCTTCCTTGATGTCTGAGACAATTCTTCTATTTAATAAAACTAATGTATGTCAGATGTGCTTTTCTAGTTTTTGTTTGTTAAGCAAGAAGTTGTAAAACAGTGGTCTTTTCAGATACTGTACTTCTTCCAAATGAGCAAACTACCAAACTATCAAAGAAAGATAGTATGAAGTGGCATAACTTGAAATATTATTTTGAGAAATAAGAAGACAATGCATCTCATTAGACCTATTTTTTTGTAAGAATATAAGACATACATATCCCATGTTGATTTCAGCATCACAGAACTAAACAGATTGTGAAGTTCAACCTATTTACAATTTATAATGAAATGTAATTGTGGCTTTTAATTCTCAACTGGCAAGTAGTAATCTTACCATTGACATCAATGGAGAAAAACAACAGTGTCTTCACTTGGCAAGAAGCACTTATGGCTGTATATAATGCAGATAAGTTTGTTTGAGAATGTAGACAGCTTTCTAGACAATCACTGGAGATAGGACCTTAATTTAACCCCGAGCCTGAAGCATTTCCTCTGGGATGTGGATGACTGATAACATGGCAGAGGGCAGAGAAAGTATAGATTTATTGAAAAATGGAGGTTGCAAGCAGGGGGTGTTAAATTTCTTCCTTTAAATCATTGTTTAAAAGGACAAGCTTAGATTCCTGCTTCAGGATGAAAAGCCTAAGTATTGGAAGAGAGAGAAATTTTTTAAATCGCAGGTAGTTGGCATTTTCGACATTTCATTTCGAAAGATAAGTGATGTACTTAGCTCTAGCTCATCTTGCAATAAGATGGCATGACTACACTTGCTTTTAATATCCTCCACACAGGATACCTCGGTGATTTCTCATTTAAAGAAAATGAGTCCTTTACTGACAGCTTGATAATCTTTGGGAACACTGGAAAAAAAAAAATCTGTTCATGGTATTAATGAGCATCATATAATAACCAGCTTCTGTAAATGGTGGAGTAAATAGATATTAACACAGATTATGTATTATGTGTTTCCGTATCACAGTCTTCAAGAATAACCTTTTAACAAAATGAGTAAATAATCCATAATGGGCCTCTTGCCCTTTCCTAAGCAAAATATCAAGAACTTCTGCAAGGGCAGAGGTTAAGTAACTCCTTTATTTACTAATGATAAAGGTAATTGTGCGAAACCTAATTCTACCAGATTAGAAAAAGCATTTTTCTTTTAGCTAACACTAGGCCCTCAGAGCAATTTTTTAAAAAATAGAGAGTAATTCTTCAAATAACGCTTACCCTTATCTCTCCTGTAAGAGTTAGTTAAATTCATGATTGCAAGCAAAACACTGGCTATATTCCATTTTAAATGGCCAGCTAAGAACAGTAAATAACTATTCTTTACTGGGGCTGTTCAAAGTAGTAGTTTCAATATCCATTAATAGTAAACATTCCTTGTTATCCCTTTCAGCCAGCTGAACTAACCAAGTGGCAGAGTTCTGTTGCTAATTATAAAATAGACTACATTATAGAAGAATTAAAAAAGCAAGTGAATCATCCGGAGAGCTGCCATGGTTTTTCTAACATTCTACACCTACATGTGAATTTTAATATATAATTTTAATTACGCAGTTCTTCCCAACGCACTGTTCTCCTTACTTAGGCAGCGTATGTGTGTATTTCCTTTACCTTGATTACAAAGTCAAACCATTGGAGCTGAAATTTAAAATATCTGTGTATTTATAGAGAAAACAGAGGACTGTGTTTTGATAAGGCCTCCAAAGGAGTAGGGCAAAACGTAACCCTGTAAGGAAAGGAAGGCCGCCCGGTCTTCGTATCAGACACTGGCTAACGAAATCCTCAGAGGGTTTGTTACATGAGCCAGTGGGCTGAGGCAACCTTTAACATGCAGGAAACTGGAGTTAATTAAACCGTTACCGGGATCCTATCTGTCATCCTAGCTGTGTGCTCCAAGCCAGGTCCATTTACATTTTAGAATTGAAAAAATGTTCTCAGGATTGTTGATAAACCATGTTTACTGTCTCTATTGATTTGCTACTTCTGCATAACCTTTATGTTTTAATTATCTTATAGTATTTCTTGAAGGCTCTCGTGTAGCCACCGCTATCTGATTAGACTTTGCTGGCAATTATGAGACACTAGGAGAACACCGTTTAATGGCTTAATCTGCTTCAAAGGTATTAGATGACTGCAGGAGTGAAACTGCTAAGAAAAAAATAATGTACCATTATGGAAAGGCTATTTTCAAACCACAGTTGTACTTACTGTAGAGGAGACAACCTCAGATTATTTTCCTCCTTTATTCAGTGGAAGGCCTAAGGGGGGATTATTTTGTAGATAGTATGTCAGAAAAAGCATACACCAGGTGGCTATCAATGGATAATTAACATACAAATTTAACACCTGGTGAGCTTGCATTCTGTGAAAGACCTGAGGCTAGGCCTTTTTCTAATATTGAATGAAATCTTAGTGTAACATAAATGAAACTTATATAATGTGTGCTTATTCACTTTACCTAACATTTATTGAGTGCTTTCAGTGTATCAGGTACTGCACTAAGATCTCATTACATGGATCATCTCATGATCATGGGATCATATTAGCCCATTTTAGACAAAAAGAAACAAAGGCACAGAGAGGTTCAGTACTTTGCCTCAGATCACACAGCCTGCAAATGGGTTTCCACCTTAGGGTGTCTGATTCCAGAGCTCTATGGCTTAACCACTGGGTGTTACCCAGTGGGATATATTTCAATAATGGTTCCTGAATGTCACTAAAAGAAGAATGATCAGGCCATATTATGCTTTTAACATTTTAATACCCAAATACTGGCCCAGAGGTTTAATTTGAAAATCCAATTGTGACAACTCTTTCTAAAAATCAAAATAACTCCAACGCAATTATATGTAATATTAAAGCTTATGTACACATATGCAATTTCAAGAAGTTGACCATTATGAATGGGTTTCTGCCAGGAGATATAACAGGGAAAACAGAAGAAGAATCAGATTACTTAACATCCTGCCTGCTCTTCTAAAATTAAAAAAAAAAAAAAAGATCCTGAATTTGTTGATTTATCACTAATGCCTTAACAATGAATGTTCATGAATATGTAGTGCTTGTTCACACAATTTTTGTTGTTGTTAAAAGGAACCTGGCAACATTTTCCCTAAACACTCCAAAGGCAATCCCGAGTTCAAATTCCATTCATTTCATTTCTTTTTAAAATTTTTATTGAAATACAGTTGATTTACCATGTTAGTTTCAGGTGTACAGCAAAGTGATTCAGATATATATATATATATATATATATATATATATATATTCTTTTTCAGATTGTTTTCCCTTATAGGTTATTACAAAATATTGAGTATAGTTCCCTATGCTATACAGTACATCCTTGTTGGTTATCTATTTTATATATAGTAATGTATATATGTCAATCCCAACCTCCTAATTTATCCCTCCCCCCTTTCCCCTTTGGTATTCATAAGTTTGTTTTCTATGTCTGTGTGTCATTCATTTCATTTCTGAATGTGAGGGAAAGAAAACCCCGTAACTTTTCTAGCATAAGTAGAGAAATTAGAGCCACTAAGGTTCTGGTCGCACATAAGAGCAGATGCATCAGTCTCAGTGAGTCATATAAGCTGCTGTTCCACCCTCTGCCCCATCCATCCATCCACATTATGTTTAGTAAGCAAAGCAGGATAGCATAGGACATTAGAGCACAGATTCTGAAGCCAGGCTTCCCTCATTCTTAAAGGCTCTGCCTCAGCTAGCTATGACTCTGGGCTTAGTTTCTCCATCTGTAAACTGGGGATAATGTATATTGAAGACAATTTATGGTGGGGATTAAGGGGATTACTATAGGTAAAGAACTCAGAAAAGTGGCCCATATAAAGTAAGCAAACTATTAGTGGAACAGTGTCGTGGGGCACTACGCTAGGCCCTTCAATAACATTCCATCCAAATGTATAACTTTGATCTACTTCGTCATTTGCTGAAAAACTAATGACAATGCTAAGATATGGTCCTTGCTCTCACACTGTCACACTCATTCTTTAGTTTTCCCAACAATACTTATATCCCAAGGGGAAGGAGAGCAGGAATGGTCCTGGGCAAAATGAGCAGCCTTTTTTCCAGGGCCCTCCAGGGTCACTCTGAACATGATGTTCATGTGCTCCCCTGCCCGGTCAGCACCATGGCTGCGGCCAATCCTGTGGGCCACACCTGGGCCAGCTGTTCAGGACCTTTCAAGGTACCATTAGGCTTCAGCTAGAAACTTTTGCAGGATCTACACATTCTCCCAGGAAAACACCCATCTCTTTTACTGTGCTCGTGTCCTGCAGGCACGAAAACAGGGATCATTTACCCAGCCCTAAATGCTCATTTGCCCAAAAAGAAAAAAGACATCCATTTTTAAAACTAATATAACTCATTCTATTGCAACAGTAGGGGCAGGAAGAAAATAATCTCCAGTTACTCTCAAATGCAGAGGAAACTAACAGACAGGTAGTATAGGGGAGGGAAAATATTTTTTCCTCCACTCATGGTAGGTTCTCTGACTGCAGCCCTGTAAATTAGATTGACAAAAGACAGATTAACAAGAGAAAAACCAACGAAAGTTTATTAGCATGTGCATTGCACTTACACATGGGAGTACCCAGTGATGAGTAACACAAAAGGGTGGTTAGAACTTGAGCTTATATAGCATCTGAACGATACTAGTAATTATAATAAATGTTTAGACAAGTGACAACACAAAGGAAAGGACTTTGAGCTTCTGGGGTCAGCAAGTTGTGGGATGCGAATCTATGGGGAAACTAAGGGCCGATGAGAGCTGGTTGTAACAAGGTTGGTGTTACATGGGTTCCTCTGGTGCTGTCTCCGGGCTGATAAGCGTCTAGCGTTGTCTCTGGTGACTAACTCCCTTACTTCCTGGTAGAGAGAGGAGGGGGACACCTTTACAAATTTTTGTCGTGCTCTTAGGCAGCTACTGGGAGGGTAGAGAGCTTGTCTTATATCTGCTTCTTCTCAACTGTCTTCAGTTTAAAATGATCTTTATGGCACATCCTGCTACCCCTCAGTAGGCACTTTCTGCTTCATCCCCCAAAAGCAATTCATTCTCTCTCTCCATCCTTGCAGCAGCCACTGGTCAGAATGAACAGGAGAAAAGTCAGACGGCGGTGCTTCCACACCAGCGCCGCATACCTATGGATTCAGCCGTGTTCTTCCTTTAGCCCCCAGCCTCCCTTGGGAGTTACAGGAGAAAGTCCCGGTTCCCTCTCTTCCAGGCCTGCCTGTAGCCGCAAATCCTCCTCCTTGGAACTCAGTGCCCAGCTTCATTTCTGGGAGTTGCTACCACTGACAGAATATAGGCCATCCAACCTACCTCCCGCCTCTGTGTTTAATCCCTTATGAGCACTGTAGGACATGATGTAATCTGGTCTTGTTTTATGTGTGTTACTGGGGTTTCACAGGATGATTTAGGGGGCAGATGGAAACTTTTTTCTATCTTATAGTTTGAGTTGTATACTTATTTAATATATTGAGAAACACATCAGCACATCAAAACGACTATTTGAGAAGTATTTTTGCTTCAAATAAGCCTAGGAAAACAAGAATTAAGTTAAAGTTATACAGTGAAAAATAAATATGTACAGGTGATATATGAAGACAGCACACAAAGGAGCAACATTTGAAGCTGTTGTCGCACCCTGACTATATGGTTGACTCAGGGTTATGGCTAAGAATAAGAGGGTGGCTCTGCCTTTTCTGTAAGTGAAGAAAATAATCAAGGAGAGGAAGTGACTTCTAATAGCGCCCAATGTGAACATTAAATATTAGCTGTTTCACTAAAAACGTTAATGAACACTAATGAAATGATACAAATACATGGCGAATGTTTTGCCTGGCTTGTTAAGTTTTGTTTTCTCTTTTAAGAGGGAACGATTTGTTGCGATGTTGGAAAAACTCCAACAGCCCGCCAGGCTGGGGCTCTGTCACACAGTCTCGAGACACCCCATGCTAAGGGGCCACATGGCAGAGCCCAGGGGGAAAATGGCCTGCTGAACAGACAAGCAAACCCTGGAGGGTCTCCCTCAGTAGTTTATTTGCAAGGCTTGCCCTGTGCCTATGCAAACACTCAGTTAAAATTTGTTTTCTCCAGAAGAGTGAGGAGAGAAAGATAACCCTGGTGGAGGTGTAAATTTGCATTTGCAGTCAGTTTGTATTCTTGTTAGCAACTTAATTCTAACTATATTCTACACACTAGAAAGGGGAGAAGTCATCCCAAAGAAGATGCTAAATCTCTCATAGTTGGGGTAGGGACAAAATTGAAGTCATTTTATCAAGTTTTCCTTTCACGTAATTCTTTAAAGGCAGCATTTGAAGAGCTAGAAGAGAGGGGACACTCTCCTTAGAGTACTTTGCCTGTCCTGAGTTATTTTGAGTTAGGACTGGGTAAGAAAACAACAGTCAGATCTGGGCTTTGAGCAACTTGCTTTGTAACGATTCCGTCAAGTGCTGGCCCCAGGTCCACGTACCTCACTTGGATGCAGCCCACGGGTAGGGAGCCAGGCATCACCACACAAGAGGCACGGCACCTCTTCCTGAAGGTCACATTAGCTTGTTGGTAATTCATTTTAGATCATTTTTATATCAAGGCAAAATGAATATACACTGGAGTTGAAAATACTCAAGAATTTTTAAGAGTAAACCACCACATCTGAAAGAAATACTGAACTTTCATCAGTCCTCTTTAGGCTAAACCCCTCCCACTTCCCCAGGGGGACACACACCCCTTCAGTCTCCTCTACCTAACAGGGGCTTGGGTGGAAAACTATAAGGAACCCTTCGCTGTCTCTGATGCTTCCAGCCATCCTCATCTATGTACTTCCTTCTCTGGTGCTTCTGGCTCCTTGCAGCCTTGGCCTTAAATTTGGGGGGGGGGGGTCCACAAAGGTATCTTCAGTATCTATAAGTACCTGTATTTAGTAAGCCCTTCTTGGAGCTTTCCCTCCACCTCATAATAAAGCTCAGCTATTAACCCTTTCTACTTCAACACGAATTTCCTTCTCTTCTGTTCTCCCAGGCTCACTTAGCCTTTACACTTTATCTCTTACAGAATTAAAGACTGCCTCAAAGGGATTTTGGCTTCCACAGGCAAGAGAAAGGGCCCACTGCTGTGCATGCCCGCTTGCCCACATGGCCCCTTTGCCGGCACCTCCTACCCCGAGGCTCCAGAACAGGATTGTGAACAAAAGCTCATCGGCAGCAGGCTCAGATGTGGAATTCTCTCCTGCTTTACCCAGGTATGCAAGCTTCTTGACTATCCAGCTCTCCTCTCTGCCCATCTCTCACTCCTTGGGTCGAAGTACTATCATGAATGAACTGGACTAGTCCTAACTGGTGCTTCGGTACAACTCATAAGGTCCTTTAAGTATTCATTTTCTGCTTCTGGGGTGATCATCACTATTCTAGATCAGAACTGTTCTCATACATTTAAAGTCAGTATTTCTCAGCTTAATTCATCATGCGTCCTTTCAAGTAGGTGATCATATAGCCAGTCTGTATACATGCCAAGGTCTCCCATCCTCTGCCAAGAAGGACGATTGCTTAGCAATGAGGAAACTGGGACACAGTCCTTTCTATTTTTAACTGTAAACATGAATTAGATGCTTGGCACACATGAATGGTTTTAAAACATCTCTTTGTAAAGTAATCTGTCACAGTGTCTTCATCACCAGGCCAACTGGAAGGACTTTACTGTTGCCTCTGGTAGGAAAGTTGAAAACAATGACTAAAAAGAAACCATATCTATTTACATCATGTTTCCATAGCAGTCGGGCTCAGGAGACGGTTTGGGTGTATTACCTAGCAAGTTGTGAATGCAGAGATGTCAGACCTTGTTATATATTTGTCTGCTCTGGTAGAAGCCTGGTTACACAGAACGATTTTCCCTTGGCTGTCTTGGGCCCAGGCTCAGAGGCAATGCCACACACAACTGTGTCTATATTCAGTGCTGCTAGGAAATACTGCTGGGCCTTGGTTACAGATCAGTCCTCCTCTGGCAAACCTGCCTGGGATAGGACTTAACCCACTCTCCCAGCGTCTGTCTCCTTCTTGTTTATGCTACTGATATTATTACTCTTGCTTTCTTTTTTTGGGTGGGGTGGTGGTGGTGGTCGTTTTTTCATTTTCTCTAGTCCTCTCCTTCCCAAAGGATGTCTGTCATCAGGCTCTCTTAAGGTCAGCCTTGTTACATGGACCTGACACAAACAAACATCTTTCCCCTTCCCCTAATAGTGGTTCTTCCCCTGCCTGTGCTACAAGTCTCAGTGCTGCCTCTGTTGTCAGGACCGGCCTGCTTCTGTGTTACGACTGAGAGCTAGAGGTTCATTTCTGGACACAATGACGAGGAATGCGAGAGAGTCTGCCCCATGGAGCATGTTGGTCCTCCTCTGCCTCTTCTGTCCAAGCTTGTTCTTTGCATCCACATCTCTCCCCCGTTCCCTAGAAGACTGCAATACTGGGTCTGTTGGAATTAACACTGCCAGTGACTAAGACAAGGTTTCAGAATTAATGCACTCCCCATCATCCTGGGAAGTACAGGACACAATAAGCATGAGAACTTCCTAAACTTTATTCATCACCTTCGGTTTCCCCAACATTCAGAAGCCCAGCATTTTCTAACAAAGATGATTTCTGAATACTGGGGCGAGGATGGCTTTTTACATACCAATCATAGAACAGAACAGATACAATTTACATGGAGCATTTGCGTCTCTAAGTCCTGAGAAATTTGGGAAATTAAGAAGGTTCCCCCCTCATTTCTTTCAGAAAGCATGTGAAAGCATTCTTTTCCTGCTAAATGGATTTAGTCTAACTGCCTCATTCATTATGCTAAAACCATGAAGCAATTTCCTGTTCAAAGCCCAGCTCACAGGCTCTCTGTTGTCAAGTATTTGAATTTCAGATTAGAAATGTGTTCATTTGGATGGCTTGAAAGGAAGGCTTTGTTGTCAACTTGGCTTTATGTTCTGCCAGAAGCCAAATCCCTCCTCTTCAGCAGTCACCAGCAAAATACCAGACCTCAGCTCTGTACTCAATGTCTTGAAACAAACACTTCTGGCCTCTGTGGTCAAAGCAATGGTTAGAGATTTACTTTCCCCCATAACACAGTTCTCTCAGACGACCATTTCTGACAGATGGTAGCAAATATTTAGGGTCTTCACTCTGCCGCCCCCCCCCCCACTTTCATATCACCATCACACATCAGAAATTTTTTTAAAGAGAAGTATTTCTGCCAGAATACCCTTTAGAGGAGATCAGTTCTGTTAGTAACTGAGCCCTCTGTTACAGAGCAGTGAACTGACTAGGGGCTGTATTTCTGTCAACCTTCGACTACTCTGTCCCATCCACCTGCCATTACTTGTGATGTTTTCCCTTATTGATCTTAGAAATTTTTGCACAGCTGCTCAGAAAGTCAGAGGTCATGCTTTTGAGCTGAAGGAATGAAGTGCCGGGGAAAGAAATTCCCTGATACACATAGCAGTAAAAAAGAAAATTGGCTAATAATCATGGAGGTTCTGATACTGGGTAGCAATTCAGGCAGTCATTTTTTGCACAAATTTTTGCATTTTTGAAACTATAACATTCTACAACATTGTCAGTGGGTTTTGTGATTCCTCTGTGACCATCTAATTGTTATTAATCAATAAATATTTATTGATATAATAAAATATAACTGCAGTTATCAATTTAGTCTTTATCTGTGATACCACCATGCAGTATTTTTTGTTGTCACTCAATAACGATTTGGTGCTTTACAGTTTACAAAGTGCTTTCATCAACATTACCTCACTTGTTATTCTATCAGACGAATCTTTTTTAATAATATTTAATTGAAATATAATTGACAATATAACATTATATTAGTTTCAGATATACAACATAATGATTCAGAATTTGCATATATTGTGAAATGATCACCTCAGTAATTATAGTTAACACCCATAATCCCACAGTTACAGTTTTGTATGTGTGTGAAATGAGAACTTTTTAAGATTTACTCTTAGCAACTTTCAAATACACAATACAGTATTATTAACTATAATCACCATATTGTACATTACATATCCATGACTTCTTTATTTTATAACTGGAAGTTTGTACCTTTTGACCCCTTCACCTACTTCCGCAAATCCCCATGGCTGGCAGTCACCAGTCTGTTCTTTATGTATGAGCTCAGTTTGGGTTTGTTTTTTATTTTTCTATATTCATAGAAGTGAGGTCATATGCTATTTGTCTTTCTCTGTCTGACCTATTTCACTTAGCAGTATATCTTCAAGGTTCATCCATGTAGTCACAAATAGCAAGATTTCATTCCTTTTTTATGGCTTAGTATTCTGGTGTGTGTGTGTGTGTGTGTGTGTGTGTGTGTGTGTGTGTGTGTGTGTGTATCACATTTTCTCTATCCATTCATCCATTGATGGACACTTAGATTGCTTCCTTATTTGGCTATTGTAAGTAATGCTGCATCGAACTTTGGGGTGCATATATCTTTTTGAGTTAGTGATTTTGTTTTCTTCAGATAAATACCCAGAAGTGGAATTGTTGGATCATATGGTAATTCTATTTTTAATTTTCTGAAGAATCTTCATACTGATTTTTATAGTAGTTGCACTAATTTACATTCCTACCAACAGTGCACGGGGGTTCCCTTTTTCCCCACATCCTCACCAACACTTGTTATAATTGTCTTTTTGAGGATAGCCATTCTAACAGGTATGAGGCAATTTATCATTGTGGTTTTGCTTTGCATTTCTCTGATGACTAGTGATATTGAGCATCTTTTCATGTAATGGCCATCTGCATGTCTTCTTTGGAAAACGTCTATTCAGGTCTATATATAAAATCATGTCATCTGCAAATAGAGACAATTTTACCTTTTCCTTTCCAATTCTGATACCCCTTCTTTCTTTTTCTTGCCTAATTGCTCTACCTGTGACTTCTAGTACTGTGTCGAATAGGAGTGGTAAAGATGGGCACCCTTGTCTTTTTCCTGACCTTAGAGAAAAAGCTTTCGGACTTTCACCATTAAGTATGATGTTAGCTGAGTGTTTGTCGTATATGGCCTTTATTATGTTGAGATATGTTCCTTCTGTGCCTAATTAGTTAAGAGTTTTTATCAGGAGTGAATGTTGAATTTTGTCAAATGTTTTTTCTGCACCTTTTGAGATGATCATATGTTTCTTTTCTCTTATTCTATTAATATGATGTATGTTGATTAATTTGCATATGTTGTACAATCCTTGCATTCCAGGGATAAATCCCATTTGATCATAGTCTGTGATCCTTTTTTGTGTGTTGCTGAATTTGGTTAGCTAGTATTTTATTGAGGATTTTTTCATCCATATTTATTAGGGATATTGGCCTGTAGTTTTCTTTTCTAGTCGTGTCCTTTTCTAGTTTTGGTATCAGGATAAAAGGAGTTTGGGAGTGTTTCTTCCTCTTTTATTTCTTGAGTTTGAGAAGGATTGGTGTTAATTCTACTTTAACTGCTTGGTGAAAATTACCACTGAAGGCTTCTAGTCCTGGGCTTTTCTTCATTGGGAGATTTTTGATTAGTGATTCAGACTCCTTAGCAGTATTGGTCTATTCAGATTTTCTATTTCTTCCTGATTCAGTCTGGGTAAGTCATATGTTTCTAAGAATTTTTCCAGATCTTCAAGGTTGTCCAGTTTGTTGTATATTTGTTCACAGTTACTTCTTATGCTCTGTGTTTCTTTGGTATCAGTTTTAATGTCTTCTTTTTCATTATAATTTTGTTGATTTGAGTCCTTTCTCTTTTTTCCTTGGATAGTCTAATTAAGGATTTGTCAATTTTATGTATTTTTTCAAAGAAACAACTTTTAGTTTGGTTAATCTTTTCTATTGTTTGTTCTCTAATTTCATTTATTTCTATTCTGATCTTTCATTATTTCCTTTCTTCTAACTTTGGGCATAGTTTGTTCTTCTTTCTCTAGTTCCTTAAGGCATAGAGTTAGGTTGTTTATTTATCATCTTTCTTGCTTCTCAATGTAAATATTTATTACTATGAACTTCTATCTTAGAACTGCTTTGCTGCATCCCACAAGTTTTGATATGTTGTATTTCCATTTGCCTTTGTCTCAAGACACTTTGTTCCCTTTAATTTCTTCTTTGATCCATTGGTTATTCAGGAGAGTGTTGTTTAATTTCCATTTGTTCATGAATTTCCGGTTTCCTCTCGTTATTGATTGCTAGTTTCATGCCATTGTAGTCAGAGAAGATACTTGGTATGATTTCAGTCTTCCTGAATTTGCTAATACTTGTTTTGTGGCCTAACATATGGCATGTCCTAGAAGATGTTCCATGTGCAGCTGAGAAGAGTATGTATTCTGCTGTTCTTTATATGTCTGTTAGGGCCATTTGGTCTACAGTATGTTCAAATCCATTATTTTCTTATTGATTCTCTGTCTGGATGATCTATCCATTGTTGAGAGTGGGGTATTAAAGTCCCCAACTATTACACTATTACTATTTATTTACCATTTTAGCTCTGTTAGATTTTGCTTTATATGTTGAGGTGTGCCAGTGTTAGGCATGTAGATATTTACAACTGTTATATCTTATTAATGTATTAAGTCCTTTATCGTTATATAATTACCTTCTTTGTCTCCTTTAGCTTATAGTCTATGTTGTCTAAGTATAGCTATCCGTGCCTTTTTTGGCTGTTGTTGTTACCATTTGCTTGAAATGTCTTTTTCTATCCTTTCACTTTCAGTCTATGTGTGTCTTTAAGGCCAAGGTGGGTCTCTTACAGGCAGCATATTGATGGATCTTGTGTCTTTTTTTAATCCATTCAGCCATTCTATGTCTGTTAATTGGAGAATTTTATCATTTGCATTTAAAGTAATTATTGATAGGTAAGGACTTACTATTGCCACTGAGTTGTTTTTCTGGTTATTTTTATAGATCTGTTGTTTCTTGTTTCTTATTCTGCTGTCTCTTTTGTGTGTTTTGATTGATGTCTTTGGTATGAGTATGCTTTGCCTTCTTTATCATGTTCTTTTGTGTAATTACTGTAGCACTTTTTCTTCACCCTAATCTCTTCTTATAAGGACATCAGTCATATTAGATTAGAGCCACGCTTATGACCTCATTTTAATTTGTCTCTATTTTTTTCTTTTTTTTTTTTTTGCGGTACGCGGGCCTCCCACTGTTGTGGCCTCTCCCGTTGCGGAGCACAGGCTCCAGACACGCAGGCTCAGCGGCCGTGGCTCACAGGCCCAGCCGCTCCGCGGCATGTGGGATCTTCCCGGACCGGGGCACGAACCTGTGTCCCCTGCATCGGCAGGTGGACTCTCAACCACTGCACCACCAGCGAAGCCGTTAATTTGTCTCTTTAAAGACCTTATCACCAAATACTGTGAGTCATACTCTGAGGTAATGGGGGTTAGGACTTCAACATGTGAATTTTGGGAGGATACAATTTATTCCATGATAGTAATCTCTATGTGGGTTTAAACTACAATCCAAATTGAATTATGCCAGAGAAAAACATAGCATTTGATATGTCTGCTTTTTGATAGAGAATAGTAGTCAATTTGCTGATCTCTTGTGAAGATGATCCAGGCCTTCTTACAAAGAGAGAAAAGGTAGAATTAAGGAGAAATTAAAGACAAATTATGCATTAGGATGGCTCTTAAGGAAATACTATTGAAGGAAAGGAACTGTTATCCTCAACGATGACCCATTTCGTGGCCTTTGATCTCATTTATAACCTGTGACCTACTTTATTCTGCAGGGTTGTTTCTGGAGTTTATTTTCCTGAATTGACAATTAAGGTACAGGACTTTAAAAAACTGTAATTCTGATCCAAAAAATTTGTATGCTGATCCAGTATTACAGTTTCATTCTGAAAGGGAACCCACAGTTGAAACATTAATCATTCAAACACAAAATGTCTCAAACACAGGAAAAACATGGTTCCCACCATAGTACACAGTCATTTTCAGGTATATATGTTGTCATTTTTATTGATTTTTTATAAAGATTCAAAATAGTGATTCAAAATATCTACTGTTTCTCTTTCATTTTCTAATTGTATAACCTTTGTCCTACTTTTCTTTCCTGATTTACTCTGATCTTAGTCCTTAAAATTTTTTTCTTCTTGTGCAGAATTAAATATTTTGACTACTTTAACCTCTGCCAGTGGTAACATCTGAGATCACACATGCTTTCTTTGTTCCCAAGGCTGACTGGCAGTGATCATAGGTGCTGAGCTTATCCTGTCTCTCCTGGTCTTCAAGACTTTCTCATCTGCCACCTCCTCCAAGAAGTCTTCCTCACAGTGCTGACCCACAGTGAATTTTCCTCCTGTAAATGTAGAATGTGTTAAAAATCTAATTTTTATTTTCTATCACTAATAGTATGTAACCTTCCATGACTTTATGTCATCCTTCTCCCACCAGATTGCTACTCTCTTAAAAGGTTCAATACTGAGCAATTTATGACCATGTCTGTGTTTCTCATGACTAGCACAGTGGAACTTGTGAGTATAACACAGTAATAGAGTAGGCATGAAAAGGCTCACTGGTCAGCCATCTGTGCTACAAGGGGTGTGTGCTATGGCTGGGAGATGAGAAGGAGCAGACAAGCATGTCCTGGAAGACCCACTTTCAAGACTAATCACTAATCAGTCATTTTATGGCATGACCAAAAGAAGTACAAAGTTGTAGCTACAGCCAGCCCTACTTTCTCTTCCCATGTCCTCTTGTCTTCCCACTGTAGGTTCTGAGCTGAGCATAGTGATAAAAAGAGGAATAAGACAGAGTCCCTGTCCAGCTTTTACTTGTTAATGGTAGCACTGCTGATCAGCAGAGGTTCCATGCTCATCACAAGACATTTGCCTGAACACCTGCAGAAGCAGTTGCCACCACAGGTGATAGCTTTTCATAGGCTCTTCCCCAGCTCCCATTTGCTGCCCTACAGTGGCAACTGGCAACACCTGCTTCCCAGATTCCCCTGCAAGCTCTGACTTACCCACCAGACTTAGTGATTCAGGAGAGCTGGTTGCTGACTTTTCTCTGATCTTCTTCATTTCTCTCTTCTGGATCCTTACTTCCCTAGCTTCTCTGACAACTGCACAAGATTTCATTCCTGTAATGAAGCTTTATCCCATACTACATTGCCCAACTGAATGCCAGTGGATTCAGTCACATACCTCATAAATGTGTGCTATCTTAATGAGCTATGGCAGAAAGTGTTGTGCTGTCTCAG
This sequence comes from Delphinapterus leucas, assembly GCF_059928025.1. Taxonomy (NCBI): domain Eukaryota; kingdom Metazoa; phylum Chordata; class Mammalia; order Artiodactyla; family Monodontidae; genus Delphinapterus; species Delphinapterus leucas. The sequence goes on along the minus strand of NC_143131.1, from coordinate 103,697,688 downwards.
CAAATGACAGAGATGGGGGAGACAGATAATTTTTATTCAGCTCTGTTCTCTCATCCCTTTATTCCTTATGATCAGATGTACTGATTTGGGATAAAATCAACTGATGGAAGTCATGAGTCTTCTGGTGACCACTAAAAAGGCTTACCATTTATATGATTATAACAAGATCAAAACAGTGACTACTTTTTGACTTCCTCAGCCAACTAAAATAATGACTGTATTGAAGGTTATTGACAAATGTCACTATTTGGAACAGTTTGGAATGATAAAAGGTGATGTTTCATATCATTAGCAATATAGGTTCTCAGCCTATGCCTTGAAAACACAACTTAATTTATTTCATCTTGAGACTGTGTCTATTCCTAGAATTTGAGGCACTCCCCTATCCCTAAGAGTTTTCTCATCAGTAAAATATGCCATCTTTTAGCCAGTTTTCCCTTACAGCTTTTCTGTGAGATCCTGATTTAAATAGATGGTGTATCATTGACAGGATCAAAATAAAGTTATACTGAAGACAAAAACAGTAAAGACTTTGAAAGTATAATCTAGGGCATAGGAAAAGAAGAGAGAAGATTTAGGGATGACAAGAACAGTGTTGATAACCTATGTTATGTCACACTCCTGAGAAAGTGTGGAAGAGGGAAGCTTGTACTAGAGCCACAAGCAGAGAGCTGGGCATTGGGCATAATCCATAGCTTACTTTATTTTTTAACAACTTTGTTGCAGTATAATTGCTTCACAATAGTGTGTTAGTTTCTGCTTTATAACAAAGTGAATCAGCTATACATGTACATAGATCCCAGTATCTCCTCCCTCTTGTGTCTCCCTCCCACCCTCCCTATCCCACCCCTCTAGGTGGTCACAAAGCACTAAGCTGATCTCCCTGTGTATGCGGCTGCTTTGCACTAGCTATCTATTTTACATTTGGTAGTATATATAAGTCTATGCCACTCTCTCACTTCATCCCAGCTTACCCTTCCCCCTCCCCGTGGCCTCAAGTCCATTCTCCATGCCAGCGTCTTTATTCCTGTCCTGCCCATAGGCTCTTCAGAACCATGTTTTGTTTTGTTTTGTTTTTAGATTACATGTGCCAGCATACAGCATTTGTTTTTCCTCTTTCTGACTTACTTGACTCTGTGTGACGGTCTGTAGGTCCTTTCACTTCACTACAAATAACTCAATTTTGTTTCTGTTTATGGCTGAGTAATATTCCATTGTATATATGTGCCACATCTTCTTTATCCATTCATCTGTCGATGGACACTTAGGTTGCTTCCATGTCCTGGCTATTGTAAATAGTGCTGCGATGAACATTGTGGTACATGTCTCTTTTTGAATTATGGCTTTCTCAGGGTATATGCCCAGTAGTGGGATTGCTGGGTCATATGGTCGTTCTAGTTTTAGTTTATTAAGGAACCTCCATGCTGTTCTCCATAGTGGCTGTATCAATTTACATTCCCACCAACAGTACAAGAGGGTTCCCTTTTCTCCACATCCTCGCCAGCATTTATTGTTTGTAGATTTCCTGATGATGGCCATTCTGACTGGTGTGAGGTGTTATCTCTCATTGTAGTTATGATTTGCATTTCTATAATAATTAGTGATGTTGAGCATCCTTTCATGTGTTTGTTGGCAGTCTGTATATCTTCTTTGGAGAAATGTCTATTTAGGTCTTCTGCCCATTTTTGGATTGTTTGTTTGTTTGATATTGAGCTGCATGAGCTGCTTGTAAATTTTGGAGATGAATCCTTTGACAGTTGCGTCATTTGCAAATAATTTCTCCCATTCTGAGGGTTCTGTTTTCATCTTGTTTATGGTTTTCTTTGCTGTGCAAAAGCTTTTAAGTCTCATCAAGTCACATTTGTTTATATTTCCATTTCTTTCAGAGGTGGATCAAGGATCTTGCTGTGATTTATGTCATAGAGTGTTCTGCCTATGTTTTCCTCTAAGAGTTTGATAGTGTCTGGCCTTACATTTAGGTCTTTAATCCATTTTGAGCTTATTTTTGTGTATGATGTTAGGGAGTGTTCTAATTTCATTCTTTTACATGTAGCTGTCCAGTTTTCCCAGCACCACTTATTGAAGAGGCTGTCTTTTTTCCATTGTACATTCTTGCCAAAAATGAGGTGACCGTAAGTGCGTGGGTATATCTCTGGGCTTTCTATCCTGTTCCATGGGTCTATATTTCTGTTTTTGTACCAGTACCACACTGTCTTGATTACTGTAGCTTTGTAGCATACTCTGAAGTCCAGGAGCCAGATTCCTCCTGCTCCATTTTTCTTTCTCAAGATTGCTTTGGCTATTCGGGGGGTCTTTTGTGTTTCCGTACATATTGTGAAACTTTTTGTTCTAGTTCTGTGAAAAATGCCATTGGTAGTCTGATAGGGATTGCACTGAATCTGTAGATTGCTTTGGGCAATATAGTCATTTTCTCAATGTTGATTCTTCTAATCCAAGAACATGGTATATCTCTCCATCTGTTTGTATCATCTTTAATTTCTTTCATCAGGGTCTTATAATTTTATGCATACAGGTCTTTTGTCTCCTTTGGTAGGTTTATTCCTAGATATTTTATTCTTTTTGTTGCAATGGTAAATGGGAGTTTCCTTAATTTCTCTTTCATATTTTTCATCATTAGTGTATAGGAATGCAAGAGATTACTGTGCATTAATTTTGTATCCTGCTACTTTACCAAATTCATTGATTAGCTCTAGCAGTTTTCTGGTAGAGTCTTTAGGGTTCTCTGTGTATACTGTCATGTCACCTGCAAGCAGTGACAGGTTTACTTCTTCTCTTCCAATTTGGATTCCTTTTATTTCTTTTTCTTCTCTGATTGCTGTAGCTAAAACTTCCAAAACTATGTTGAATAAGAGTGGTGAGAGTGGGCAACCTTGTCTGGCTCCTGATCTTAGTGGAAATGGTTTCAGTCTTTCACCATTGAGAATGATGTTGGCTGTGGGTCTGTCATATATGGCCTTTATTATGTTGAGGTAAGTTCCCTCTGTGCCTACTTTCTGGAGGGTTTTCATCATAAATGGGTGTTAAATTTTGTTGAAAGCTCTTTCTGCATCAGTTGAGATGATCATATGGTTTTTCTCCTTCAATTTGTTAATGTGGTGTATCACATTGATTGATTTGCGTATATTGAAGAATCCTTGCATTCCTGGGATAAACCCCACTTGATCATGGTGTATGATCCTTTCAATGTGCTGTTGGATTCTGTTTGCTAGTATTTTGTTGAGGACTTTTGCATCTATGTTCATCAGTGATATTGGCCTGTAGTTTTCTTTCTTTGTGACATCTTTGTCTGGTTTTGGTATCAGGGTGATGGTGCCCTCGTAGAATGAGTTTGGGAGTGTTCCTCCCTCTGCTATATTTTGGAAGAGTTTGAGAAGGATAGGTGTTAGCTCTTCTCTAAATGCTTGATGCAATTCGCCTGTGAAGCCATCTAGTCCTGGGCTTTTGTTTGTTGGAGGATTTTTCATCACAGTTTCAATTTCAATGCTTGCTATTGGTCTGTTTATATTTTCTGTTTCTTCCTGGTTCAGTCTCAGAAGGTTGTGCTTTTCTCAGAATTTGTCCATTTCTTCCAGGTTGTCCATTTTATTGGCATAGAGTTGCTTGTAGTAATCTCTCATGATCCTTTGTGTGTCAGTTGTTAATTTTCCATTTTCAGTTCTAATTCTGTTGATTTGAGTCTTCTCCCTTTTTTTCTTGACAACTCTGGCTAACGGTTTATCAGTTTTGTTTATTTTCTCAAAGAACCAGCTATTAGATTTATTCATCTTTGCTATCAACTCCTTCATTTCTTCTTCATTTATTTCTGATCTGATCTTTATGATTTCTTTCTTTCTGCTAACCTTGGGGGTTTTCTGTTCTTCTTTCTCTAATTGTTTTATGTGTAAGGTTAGGGTGTTTATTTGAGATGTTTCTTGTTTTTTGAGGTAGGATTGTATTGCTATAAACTTCCCTCTTAGAACTGCTTTTGCTGCATCCCATAGGTTTTCGGCCATTGTGTTTTCATTGTCATTTGTTTCTAGGTATTTTTTGATTTCCTCTGATTTCTTCAGGGATCTCTTGGTTATTAAGTAGTGTATGGTTTGGCTTATTTTTTACAGATATTTTTTCTGTAATTGATATCTAGTCTCACAGCGTTGTAGTCGGAAAAGACACTTGACACGATTTCAATTTTCTTAAATTTACCAAGGATTGACTTGTGACCCAAGATATGATCTATCCTGGAGAATGTTCCATGAGCACTTGAGAATAAATTGTATCCTGTTGTTTTGGGATGGAATGTCCTATAAATATCAATTAAGTCCATCTTGTTTAGTGTATCATTTAAAGCTTGTATTTCCTTATTGATTTTCAGTTTGGATGATCTGTCCATTGATGAAAGTCATTTGTTAAAGTCCCCTACTGTGATAAAGTCCCCTACTGTGACTGTGTTACTGTTAAATTCCCCTTTTATGGCTGTTAGCATTTGCCTTATGTATTGCAGTGCTCCTATGTTGGGTGCATAAATATTTACAATTGTTATATCTTCTTCTTGGATCGATCCCTTAATCGTTATGTAGTGTCCCTCTTTGTCTCTTGTAATAGTCTTTCTTTTAAAGTCTATTTTGTCTGATACAAGAATTGCTACTCCAGCGTTCTTTTGGTTTCCATTTGCATGGAATATCTTTTTTCATCTCCTCACTTTCAGTCTGTGTGTGTCCCTAGGTCTGAAGTGGGTCTCTTGTAGACAGCATATATACAGGTCTTGTTTCTGTATCCATTCAGCCAGTCTATATCTTTTGGTTGGAGCATTTAACCATTTACATTTAAGGTAATAATAGATATGTAAGTAAGTTCCTATTACCATTTTCTTATTTGTTTTGGTTTGTTATTGTAGGTCTTTTCCTTCTCTTGTGTTTCCTGACTAGAGAAGTTCCTTTAGCATCTGTTGTAAAGCTGGTTTGGTGCTGCTGAATTCTCTTACAAGCGTTTGCTTGTCTGTAAAGGTTTTAATTTCTCCATCAAATCTGAATGAGATCCTTGCTGGGTAGAGTAATCATGGTTGCAGGTTCTTCTCCTTCAACACTTTAAATATGTCCTGCCAGTCCCTTCTGGCCTGCAGAGTTTCACTGAAAGATCAGCTGTTAGTTAACCTTATGGGGATTCCCTTGTGTGTTATTTGTTGTTTTTCCCTTGCTGCTTTTAATATGTTTTCTTTGTATTTAATTTTTGATAGTTTGATTAATATGTGTCTTGGCATGTTTCTCCTTGGATTTATCCTGTATGGGACTCTCTGTGCTTCCTGGACTTGACTATTTCCTTTTCCATGTTAGGGAAGTTTTCAACTAATCTCTTCAACTATTTTCTCAGTCCCTTTCTTTTTCTCTTCTTCTTCTGGAACCCCTATAATTCGAATGTTGATGCATTTAATGTCCCAGAGGTCTCTGAGACTGTCCTCAATACTTTTTTTTTAAAAAAATACTTTTTTTAAAAAAAAATTCTGCTCTGCAGTAGTTATTTCATCTTCCAGGTCACTTATCCATTCGTCTGCCTCACTTTTTCTGCTATTGATTCCTTCTAGAGAATTTTAAATTTCATTTATTTTGTTGTTCATCATTGTTTGCTCTTTAGTTCTTCTAGGTCCTTTTTAAATGTTTCTTCTATTTTCTCCATTCTTTCTATTTCCAGGATTTTGGATCATCTTTACTATCACTACTCTGAATTCTTTTTCAGGTGGACTGCCTATTTCCTCTTCATTTATTTGGTCTAGTGGGTTTTTACCTTGCTCCTTCATCTGCTGTGTGTTTCTCTGTCTCCTCATTTTTCTTAACTTACTGTGTTTGGTGTCTCCTTTTCACAGGCTGCAGGTTTGTAGTTCCTGTTGTTTTTGGTGTCAGCCCCCAGTGGCTAGGGTTGGTTCAGTGGGTTGTGTAGGCTTCCTGGTGGAGGGGACTGGTGCCTGTGTTCTGCTGGATGAGGCTGGATCTTGTCTTTCTGGTGGGTAGGACCATGTCCAGTGGTGTGTTTTGGGATGTCTATGAACTTATTATGATTTTCGGCAGCCTCTCTGCTAATGGGTGGGGCTGTGTTCCTGTCTTGCTAGTTGTTGAGTGGAGCTGCATCTTAGCGTTGAGATGGAGATCTGTGTGAGAGCTTTTGCCATTTGATTGTACATGGAGCTGGGAGGTCTCTGGTGGTCCAATGTCCTGAACTCAGCTCTCCCACCTCAGAGGCACAGGCCTCACTCCCAGTCAGAGCACCAAGACCCTGTCAGCCACATGGCTCAGAAAAAAAGGGAGAAAAAAGAAAAAAAGAAAGTTATTTAAAAAATTATTAAAAATTAAAAATAAAAACAAAAGAAAGAGAGCAACCAAACCAAAAAAGAAATCCACCAGTGATAACAAGTGTTAAAAACTATACTTAAAAAAAAGGACCGACAGAACCCTAGAACAAATGGTAAAAGCAAAGCTATACAGACAAAATCACACAAAGAATCATACACATACACAATCACAAAAAGAGAGAAAGGAAAAAAAAATATATATATATATAGTTGCTTCCAAAGTCCACCACTTCAATTTTGGGATGATTCGTTGTCTCTTCGGGCATTCCACAGATGCAGGGTACATCAAGTTGATTGTGGAGATTAATCTGTTGCTCCTCAGGCTGCTGGGAGAGAGAACCCCAGCACAGCTCCTGGGGTTCAGCTTTGGATTGGCCCCGCCTCGGCGTGTAGGTTGCTGGAGGGCATCTGTTCTTCGCTCAGACAGGATGGGGTTAAAGGAGCAGCTGATTGGGGGCTCTGGATCACTCAGCCCTGGCGGGAGGGCAGAGGCCAGCATGACATTGCAACAGCCTGAGTGAGGCGTGCTGTGTGTTCTCCCAGGGAAGTTGTCCCTGGATCACAGGACCCTGGCAGTGGCGGGCTGCACAGGTTCCCAGGAGGGATGGTGTGGGAGTGAGCTGTGCTTGCACACAGGCTTCTTGGCGTCTGCAGCAGCAGCCTTAGTGTCTCCTGCCCGTCTCTGGTGTCTGTGCTGATAGACGCGGCTCGCGCCCACCTCTGGAGCATGTTTAGGTGGTGCTCTGTATCCCCTCTCCTCGCACACCCCAAAACAATGGTGTCTTACCTCTTAGGCAGGTCCAGAATTTTTCCCGGACTCCCTCCTCGCTAGCTGTGGCGCACTTGCCCCCCTTCAGGCTGTGTTCACGCTGCCAACCCCAGTCCTCTCCCTGGGATCTGACCTCAGAAGCCCAAGCCTTTGCTCCCACCCGCCATGGCTAGTGAGTGCTCATCAGCACTGATCCTCTGTGCAGGAATCTTTCTGCTTTGCCCTCTACACCCCTGTTGCTGTGCTCTCCTGTGTGGCTCCAAAGCTCCTGCCCCACCACCCGCTGTCTCTGCCAGTGAAGGGGCTTCCTAGTGTGTGGAAACCTTTCCTCCTTCATAGCTCCCTCCCACTGGTGCAGGTCCTGTCCCTATTCCCTTGTCTCTGTTTTTACATTTTTCTTTTGCCCTACCCAGGTACGTGGGGAGTTTCTTGCCTTTTGGGAGGTCTGAGGTCTTCTGCCAGCATTCAGTAGGTGTTCTGTAGGAGTTGTTCCATGTGTAGATATATTTCTGATGTATTTGTGGGGAGGAAGGTGATCTCCAAGTCTTACTCCTCTGCGATCTTGAAGGTCTCCTCCATAGCTTACTGTAATCTCTGTAACAGTTATAAAAAGAATAGCTGGTATTGATGGGCATGTGCCTTGAGTGTTACAGATAAGAACTTCCTCTCCAGATGTGCTCTCCACTAGATGATAAAGTCACCACTCTGGACTAAAAGACCAGGGGCTTTCTGTCTTTTTTACATTTCTACTGTATCCCATTTCTAGTGCAGACGTAACACATTAAAGATAGTCAATAAATGTTCTTAAGTGAAAAAATATGTCCTTGGAAGAGATAAGAGTTGGTTATGTGAAATACCAAGGTAAGGCTCAGACTCATTTAAGAGATGTTCAAATACAGTCAAGGCTTATTCACAGCACTGTGTAACACTTACTCCCCAAGACCCCTTATTTGTTGATAGCCAACAATTTCTTACAATTCCAAAGGATCATCAAATGATCAAGTCTTTTTGCTTTTAAGTATTTTCTGACCTTAATATATTAAAAACCTATAGGGCTTCCCTGGTGGCGCAGTGGTTGAGAGTCCACCTGCCGATGCAGGGGACACAGGTTCGTGCCCCGGTCCGGAGCCGCGGAGTGGCTGGGCCCGTGAGCCATGGCCACTGGGCCTGCGCGTCTGGAGCCTGTGCTCCGCAACAGGAGAGGCCACAACAGTGAGAGGCCCATGTACCGCAAACAAAACAAAACAAAACCCTATAAACCTTGACAACAGGAGGGGAGTAATACAGATACAAGTCCTATATTTATTTCTACAGGTAGAGTTGCCAGGCAACCATCACATTATAACACACGGGACTGTCATTATGGATCCCTCTTCTCCTGTAACTCCTTTACTGCCAAAATGAAAAGCAATGCAGACAACAGTGTCGCTTAAAAGGATCCATCCTCTAGGCACTACTCGATAAAATCTTCTGTTGAAGAAACTGCAGAATACTCTGGAGCTGGCAAAAATGATTCCATGCTTTTAGAATAGTCCTTCTCAGTATAGAAAATGCACTTACATTGAGAGAAAACTGTGAATAAAAAGGTAATTCAGAGTATTAAACTGTGAAGAAGTTAGCAATGTAAATTATTTATCATAAATTAATATAAGACACCAGGGGTCCTAAGTACACAGCAGAATAGGTGCTGTCTTATTCATACTCTGGTTACTGCTCAGCTTTCCTCCATGGTAATTTCATCCATACCACTCACAGGATGACAATTTTATATCATAAGAGGTCCCTTGGTAGTGGATATTAATTTATAATAGAGGGGAACAGCAGGGAGAATTTTTTGTGTGCTCCTTGCCACTAAAACACACAAACTGCTCCCTTGATGAACATATGGTTAAATATTAAAATATTAGTGATGGCACTAGCATTAATAAGAGATATAACAATATAACCATATATAACAATATACCCATATATTGTATATATTAATAATCCACAGAAAATATTATAGATCCTAAAGAAAAGCTCCCAGGATAAATTGTTTATTCTTTCTTGTGGTTTAAAAACACATAATCTTCAAAAATTATGCAATGCTTCCACAATGGGACTTACAATTATCTGAGGTCAAATATCTGAACTATTATTTTTTTCTAATGAAGCATAAACAATAAGATCTTTATTGTTGTCTCTAGACCATAATAGAACTGCCAGTAACTAAGGGATGAAATAAATGTTTCCAAAATAATAAAAAGCATCAAGCTAGATTAGTGGTTTCTATAGTTCCTTAAATGACACATATTCCACATGAAAAATATTTTCAACACGTTTCCTCAAATAAAAATATCAGGCAATGAAGAAACACTAATTAGGATCTATCTAATGTAGGGGACTTCTGCATTGTGAGCAAGATCTAACTACAATCCTGTATAAAACTAACATTTAAAAAATCTATTCCTTATTATTCAAGGACTTTGAAATAGTTTGCTAAAATAGCTTTTCAAATGGGAAAATACCATTTCTGCTTAGGAGCTCAAAAAGCACTAATTCCAAAGTAGAACTTAAATGGCATATGAAAGGACACATAACAAAATAGTGGTGTAGTCTAGAACAAACCAGGTATATACTTCATTCAAGGCAAGCTGTACCTTCAGTAATGAGCTAGAGTGATTGTCATCTTCCTAGAGAGTAATATCTTATTTGTCACAGCAGCTATTTTCTCCTTCTATTTTTTTTAGGTATAACTGACCCTACATTATATTAGTTTCATATATATACCATAGGAATTCCATATTTGTATATATTGGGAAATGAGCCCCCAAAATAAGTCTAGTTAACATCTGTCACCATACAGTTATAAACTTTTTTTTCCTGTGATGAGAACTTCTAAGATTCTCATAGCAACTTTCAAATACGCAATACAGTATTATTAACTATAGTCACCATGCTATACATTATATCCACATGACTTATTTATGTTACTACAGGAAGTCTGTATGTTTTGACCCCCTTCACTCATCCCCCCCACCTCTGGCAACTACCAGTCTCTATATCTAAGAGCTTGGTTTTTGTTATTGTATTGGAGTATAGTTGATTTACAATGTTGTGTTAGTTTCAGGTGAACAACAAAGTGATTCAGTTATACATATATCCATTCTTTTTCAGATTCTTTTCTCATATAGGTTATCAACATAATATTGAATAGAGTTTCATGTGCTATACAATAGGTCCTTGTTGGTTATCTATCTTATACATAGTAGTGTGTGTGTTAATCCCAAATCTTGACTTATCCCTCCCCTCCCCCATGTTTCCCCTTTGGTAACCATAAATTTGTTTTTGAAGTCTGTGAGTCTGTTTCTGTTTTGTACATAAGTTCATTTGTATCATTTTTTTTAGATTCTATATATAAGTGATATCATATGATATTTGTCTTTCTCTATCTGACTTAACTTCACTTGGTGTGATAATCTCTAGGTCCATCCACATTGCTGCAAATGGCACTGTTTCACTCTTTTTTTATGGCTGAGTAATATTCCATTGTATATATGTGCCACATCTTCTTTATCCATTCCTCTGTTGATGGACATTAAGGTGCTTTCATGTCTTGGCTCTTGTAAATAGGGCTGCAGGGAACAGTGGGGTACATGTATCCTTTCAAACCATGGTTTTCTCCAGATATATGCCCAGGAGTGGGATTGCTGGATCATATGGTAACTCTATTTTTAGTTTTTTAAGGAACCACCATAATGTTCTCCATAGTGATTATACCAATTTACATTCCCACCAACAGTGTAGGAGGATTCCTGTTTCTCCACATCCTCTCCTTCATTTATTGTTTGTAGACATTTTGATGATGGCCATTCTGACTGGTGTGAGTTGATACCTCATTATAGTTTTGATTTGCATTTCTCTGTTAGTGATGTTGAGCATCTTTTCATGTGCTATTTGGCCATCTGTATGTCTTCTTTGCAGAAATGTCAATTTGGATCTTCTGCCCATTTTTTGATTGGGTTGTTTTTTTGACATAGAGCTACGAGCTGTTTGTATATTTAGGAGATTAATCCCTTATCGGTCGCTTCATTTGGAAATATTTTCTCACATTCTGTGGGTTGTCTTTTCATTTTATTTATGGTTTTCCTTGCTGAGTAGAAGATTTTGAGCTTAATTATGTCCCATTTATTTTTGCTTTTATATTCATTACTGTAGGAGGTGGATCAAAAAACAAATATTGCTGCGATTTATATCAGAGTGTTCTGCCTGTGTTTTCCTCTAAGAGTTTTATAGCTTTTGGTCTCACATTTAGCTCTGGGATCCACTTTTAGTTTATTTTGGGATATGGTGTTAGAGAACTTCTAATTTCATTCTTTTACATGTAACTGTCCAGTTTTCCCAGCACACTTGCTGAAGAGGCTCTCTTTTCTCCATTGTATATTCTTGCCTCCTTTGTCAAAGAAAAGGTGACCATATGTGTGTGGGTTTAATCTCTGGGCTTTCTATCCTGTTCCATTGATCTATATTTCCTTTTTTGTGCCAGTACCATACTGTCTTGATTACTGTAGCTTTGTAGTATAGTCTGAAGTCAGGGAGCCTGATTCCTCCAGCTCTGCTTTTCTTTCTCAAGATTGCTTTGGTTATGAGGGGGTCTTTTGTGTCTCCATACACATTGTAAAAATTTTTTGTTCTAGTTCTATGAAAAATGCCATTGGTAATTTGATAGGGATTGCACTGAATCTGTAGATTGCCTTGGGTTGTATAGTTATTTTAACAATAGTGATTCTTCCAATCCAAGAACATGGTATACCTCTCCATCTGTTTGTGTCATCTTCGATTTCTTTCATCAGCATCTTATACTTTTTGGAGTACAGGTCTTTTGTCTCCTTAGGTTTATTCCTAGGTATTTTATTCTTTTTGATGTGATGGTAAATGGGATTGTTTCTTTCATTTCTCTTTATCAATCATCTTTTGTTGTTAGTGTACAGAAATGCAACAGATTTCTGTGTATTAATTTTGTATCCTACAACTTTACCAAATTGAGCTCTACTAGTTTTCTGGTAGCATATTTAGGATATTATATGTATATTGTCATGTCATCATCTACAAACAATGACAGTTTTACTTTTTTCCAATTTAGATTCCTTTTATTTCTCCTCTGAATGCCATGGCTAGGACTTCCAAATCTATGTTGAATTAACGTGACAATAGTGCACATGCTTGTCAGTTTCCTTATCTTAGATAGAATGCTTTTTTTAGCATTTCACCATTGAGTATGTTGTTAGCTGTGGGTATGATCCCTCTATGCCCACTTTCTGTGGTTTTTATCATAAATGGGTGTTGGATTTTGTCAAAAGATTTTTTTGCATCTATTGAGATGATCATTTGGTTTTCAGTTTATTAATATGTATCACACTGACTGATTTGTGGGTATTGAAAAATCCTTGCATCCTTGGGATAAATCCCACTTGATCATGGTGTATGATCCTTTTAATGTATTGTTGGATTTGGTTAGCTAGTGTTTTGTTGAGTATTTTGGTGTCTTTGTCAGCATGGATATTGGCCTATAATTTTCTTGTGTGTGGTATCTTTGTCTGGTTTTGGTATCAGGGTGATGGTGGCCTCATAGAATGAGCTTTGAGTGTTCCTTATTCTGCAGTTTTCTGGAATATTTTGAGAAGGATAGGTATTAACTCTTCTCTAAATGTTTGACAGAATTCACCTGTGAAGCCATCTGGTCCTGGACTTTTGTTTGTTGGGAGTTTTTAACTCATGGTTTCAATTTCAGTACTTGTGATTGGTCTGTTCATATTTTCTATATCTTCCTAGTTCAGTCTTAGAAGCTTGTACCTTTCTAAGAATTTGTCCATTTCTTACAGGTTGTTCATTTTATTGGCATAGAGTTACACAGCTCCCTCCCTGGGGTGCAGGCTGCATCCCAACTGCTTTTTCTTTTGCCCTTTGTCCTACCCCGTTACATGGAAGATTTCTTGCCCTTTCAGAAGGCTGAGGTCTTCTGCTGGTGTTCGGTAGGTGTTATGTGAATTGTTCCACTTGTAGATGTATTTTTAATGTTTTTGTGGGAGAAGGTGAGCTCCACATCCTAGTCCTCTGCCATCTTGAGCCTGTCCTGCTGTTACTGTTACTTTAGCATAATGCCTTCAAGGACCATCCATATTGTTACAAATGGCACATTTCCTTCTTTTATGGATTAATAGTATTGCATTACATATATATATACACCACATCTTCTTTGTCCCTTCATCTATTGATGGACACTTAGGTTGTTTCCATGTCTTGGCAATTGTAACTAATGTTGCAATGAACATGGAAGTGCATGTATCTTTTCAAGTTAGGGTTCTCAGTTTTTGGATAAATAGCCAGAAGTGGAATTGCTGGGTCATATAATAGTTCTATTTTTAATTTTTTAAGGAACCGCCATACTGTTTCCCATAGTGGCTGCACCAATTCATATTACCACCAACAGTGCACAAACGTTTGTTCCCTTTTCTCCACATCCTCACCAACACTTGTTATTTCCTGGTTTTTAATAATAATAGCCACTCTCACAGGTGTGAGCTGATATAACATTGTGGTCCTGGGGGCATAGGAGGGAGGCCGGGGAGATCAGGAGAGGCCCTCTGGGAGGAGCAGAGGGTGACTGCCCCACCCACTCAGGCCCAGGGAGCCTGCTGAGCTTGCAGGCCAGTCCCCTGCCCTCCAAAGCCCTCTCCAGGCCATTTGGGTCATTGGGGGCATAGGAGGGAGGCCAGGGAGATCAGGAGGGGCCCTCTGGGACCAGAGGAGCAGGAAAGGATAGGAGGGTGTTTGCCCCTGCCCACTCGAGCCCAGGAAGCCTGCTGGGCTCCCAGGTGAGGTCCCCTGCCCTCTGAGAGAGACAAGGTGTGGAGGGCACACCTGGGCCCCTTCTGTTCTGTTGAGCCTGAATCCCACCCCCCACAGTCCCCAGGGCCTTTTCTAGCCCTGTGGGTCCTAAGCATAGGCCCTGCCCTCCACAGCCAAGGCCTTCTCCCCTTTTTAAAATTTTTTTTTCTTTTCCATCCTCCTCTTTTTTACTATTGTGGTACTGGTGTCCCTTCTGGTTGTTGATTCATCTATAGTTTTATATTCTTTCTAACATATCTGTTAGTTTCCTAGTCTAATTTTACTTTCTACTTTGTTATTCTTTTCTTTTTTTGCCTCCCCACGCAGCTTGCAGGATTTTGGTTCATGACCTGGGGGTCAGGCCGAAGCTCCTGCAGTGGGAGCTCCAAGTCTGAACTGCTGACTAACAGAGAACCTCAGACACCAGGGAATGTCCATTGGAGTGAGGTCTCATGGAGGTCCTCATCGCAGCACCAAGACCCAGCTCTACCCAACAGCCTACAAACTCCAGTGTTGGAAGCCTCAGGCCAAACAACCAGTAAGGTAAGACAGGAACACAATCCCACTCATAAAAAAAATGAGACAGCAAAAAAATATGTCACAGATGAAGGAGCAAGGTAAAAACCTACAAGACCAAATAAATGAGGAGGAAACAAACAGGCAATCTCCCTGAAAAAGAATTCAGAGTAATAACCGTAAAGATGATCCAGAATCTCAGAAATAAAATGGAGGCATGGATTGAGAAAATACAAGAAATAGATGAACAGCACAATAACTGAAATGAAAAATACACCAGAAGGAATCAATAACAGAATAACTGAGGCAGAAGAATGAATAAGTGAGCTGGAGGACAAAATGGTGGAAATAACTGACAAGGAGCAGAAGAAAGAAAGAATGAAAAAAGAATTGAAGACAAGCTCAGAGACATCTGGGACAACACTAAACACACCAACATTTGAATTATAGGGGTCCCAGAAGAAGAGAAAAAGAAAGCGTCTGAGAAAATAGTTGAGGAGATTATAGTGGAAAACTTCCCTAATGTGGGAAAGAGAATAGTCACCAAAGTCCAGGAAGCACAGAGAGTCCTATACAGGATAAACCCTAGGAAAAACACACCAAGACACATACTAAACTAACAAAAATTAAATTCAAAGAAAAAAAATTAAAAGCAGCAAGGGAAAAACAAAAAATAACATACAAAGGACTCCCCATAAGGTTATCAGCTGATTTTTCAGCAGAAACTCTTCAGGCCAGAAGGGAGT
Source organism: Delphinapterus leucas (assembly GCF_059928025.1). Classification (NCBI taxonomy): domain Eukaryota; kingdom Metazoa; phylum Chordata; class Mammalia; order Artiodactyla; family Monodontidae; genus Delphinapterus; species Delphinapterus leucas. The sequence continues at coordinate 103,682,450 of NC_143131.1, read as the reverse complement.
GGCAGGATATATACTTAAAGTGACGAACCAAGATTCCTCTACCCAGCAAGGATCTCATTCAGATTTGATGGAGAAATCAAAAGCTTTTCAGAAAAGCAAAAGCTAAGAGAATTCAGCACCACCAAACCAGCTTTACAACAAATGCTAAAGAAACCTCTCTAGGCAGGAAACCAAGAGAAGAAAAAGACCCACAAAAACAAACCCCAAACAAGAAAATGGTAATAGGAACATACATCCAATATGAACCTTAAATATAAATGGATTAAATAATATAAATGGATTAAATGCCCCAACCAAAAGACACAGACTGGCTGAATGGATACAAAAACAAGACCCATATATACATTGTCTACAAGAGACCCCCTTCAGACCTAGGGACACATACAGACAAAGTGAGGGGATGGAAAAAGATATTGCATGCAAATGGAAATCAAAAGCAAGCTGGAGTACCAATACTCATAGCAGATAAAATAGACTTTAAAATAAGGACTGTTACAAGAGATAAGGAGGGACACAACATGATCAAAGGATCAATCCAAGAAGAAGATACAACAAGTATAAATGTTTTTGCACCCAACATAGGAGCACCTCAATACATAAGTCAAATGCTAACAACCATGAAAGGAGAAATCGACAGTAACACAATAATAGCAGGGGACTTTAACACCCACACCCCACTTACACCAATAGATAGATCATCCAAACAGAAAATAAAAAAGGAAACACAAGCTTTAAATGACACCATAGACCACCTAGAATTGATTTATATTTACAGAACATTCCACCCAAAAGTGGAAGAATACACCTTCTTCTCAAGTGCACACGGAACATTCTCCAGGATACATCACATCTTGGGTCACAATCAAGCCTTGGAAAATTTAAGAAAATTGAAATCGTATCAAGTATCTTTTCTGACCACAACACTATGAGATTGGAAATCATGACAGGAAATAACAAAGAGAGCACTGAAGAAATCAAAACAAATGACAATGAAAACACAATGACCCAAAACCTATGGGACGCCACAGAAGCAGTTCTAAGACAGAAGTTTATAGCAATTCAGTCTCTCCTCAAGAAACAAGAAAAATCTCAAATAAACAATCTAACCCTACACTTAAAACAACTACAGAAAGAACAAAGAAAACCCAAAGTCAGTAGAAGGAAAGAAATCATAAGGATCAGAGCAGAAATAAATGAAATAGAAACAAAGAAAACAATAACAAAGATCAATAAAACTAAAAGCTGGTTTGTTAAGAAGATAAACAAACTTGATAAACCCTTAGCCAGACTCATCAAGAAAAAAAGGGAGAGGACGCAAATCAATAAAGTTAGAAATGAACAAGGAGAAATCACAACCACAGAAATACAAGGGGTTATAAGAGACTAGTACAAACAACTATATGCCAATAAAATGGACAACCACGAAGAAATGGACAAATTCCTGGAAAGGTACAATTTTGCAAGACTGAACCAGGAAGAAATAGAGAATAAGAACAGACCAATCACAAGTAATGAAATTGAAACTGTGATTAAAAATCTTCCAACAAACAAAAGCCCAAGACCAAATGGCTTCACTGGTGAATTCTATCAAACATTTAGAGAAGAGCTAACACCGATCCCTCTCAAACTCTTCCAAAAAACTGCAGAGGGAGAAACACTCCCAGATTCATTCTACGAAGCCACCATCACCCTGATACCAAAGCCAGAAAAGATATCACAAAAAAAGAAAATTATAAAATTATAGACCAATATCACTGATGAACATAGATGCAAAAATCCTCAACAAAATACTAGCAAACAGAACCCAACAGCACATTAAGAGGATCATACACCATGATCAAGTGGGATTTATCCCAGGATGCAAGGATTTTTCAATATATGCAAATCAATCAGTGTGATACACCACATTAATGAATCAAGGAATAAAAACCATATGATCCTCTGAACAGATGATGCAGAAAAAGCTTTTGACAAAATTCAACACCAATTTATCATAAAAACTCTTCAGAAAATGGGCATAGAGGGAACCTACCTCAACATAATAAAGGCTATATATGACAAACCCACAGCCAACATCATTTTCAATGGTGAAAAACTGAGACCATTTCCTCTAAGATCAGGAACAAGACAAAGATGTCCACTCTTGCCACTCTCATTCAACATAGTTTAGGCAGTCCTATCCACCACAATCAGAGAAGAAAAGGAATACAAATTGGAAAAGAAGTAAAACTGTCACTGTTTGCAGATGACGTGATATTATACATAGAAAACCCTAAAGATGCCACCAGAAAACTATTAGAACTAATCAATGAATTTGGTAAGGTTTCAGGATACAAAGTTAATGCACAGAAACCTCTGGCATTCCTATACACCAACAACAAAAAATCAGATACAGAAATTAAGGAAACAATCCATTTACCATCGCAATGAAAAGAATAAGATACCTAGGAATAAACCTGGCTAAGGAGGTGAAAGACTTGTACTCAGAAAACTATAAAACACTGATGAAAGAAATCAAAGATGACATAAACAGATGGAGAAATATACCATGTTCTTGGATTGGAAGAATCAATATTGTGAAAATGACTGTACTACCCAAAACAATCAACGGATTCAGTGGAATCCTTATCAAACTACCAATGGCATTCTTCACATAATTAGAACAAAAAATTTTTGGAGGGCTTCCCTGGTGGTGCAGTGGTTGAGAGTCTGCCTGCCAATGCAGGGGACACGGGTTTGTGCCCCGGTCCGGGAAGATCCCACATGCCATGGAGCAGCTGGGCCCATGAGCCATGGCCGCTGAGCCTGCACGTCCAGTGCCTGTGCTCTGCAACGGGAGAAGCCACAACAGTGAGAGGCCCACATACCGCATAAACAAAACAAAACAAAATTTTTGGAAACACAGGAGACCCTGAATAGCCCAAGTAATCTTGAGAAGAACAACAGACTTGGAAGAATCAGGCTCCCTGAGTTCCAACTATATCACAAAGCTACAGTAATCGAGACAGTATAGTACTGGCACAAAAACAGAAGTATGCATCAGTGGTACAGGATAGAATGCCCAGAGATTAGCCCACACACATATGGTCACCTAATATACAACAAAGGAGGCAAGAACATACAATGGAGAAAAGACAGCCTCTTCAATAAGTGGTGCTGCGAACACTGGACATCTACATGGAAAAGAATGAAATTAGAACACTACCTAACACCATACACAAAAATAAACTCAAAATGGATTAGAGTTAAATGTAAGACCAGACACTGTAAAACTCTTAGAGGAAAACATAGGCAGAACACTCTATAACATAAATCACAGCAAGATCCTTTTTGACCCACCTCCTAGAGATATAAAACAAAAGTAAACAAATGGGACCTAATGAAACTTAAAAGCTTTTGCACAGCAAAGGAAACCATAAACAAGACAAAAAGACAACCCCCAGAATGGGAGAAAATATTTGCAAATGAAACAACAGACAAAGGATTAATCTCCAAAATATACAAACAGCTCATAGAGCTCAATATCAAAAAACAAACAATCCAATTAAACAATGGGCAGAAGATCTAAATAGACATTTCACCGAAGAAGATATACAGATGGCCAAGAGGCACATGAAAAGATGCTCAACATCACTAATTAGTAGAGAAATGCAAATCAAAACTACAATGAGGTATCCCCTCATGCCCGTCAGAATGGCCATTTTCAAAAAATCTAGACACAATAAATGCTGGAAAGGGTGTGGTGAAAGGGGAACCCTCCTGCACTGTTGGTGGGAATGTAAATTGATACAACCACTATGGAAAACAGTATGGAGGTTCCTTAAAAAAACTAAAAATAGAATTACCATATGACCCAGCAATCCCACTACTGGGCATATACCCTGAGAAAACCATAATTCAAAAAGACACATGCACCACAATGTTCATTGCAGCACTATTTAGAATAGCCAGGACATGGAACCAACCTAAGTGTCCATCAACAGATGAATGGATAAAGAAGATGTGGCACATATATACAATGGAATATTACAATGGAATACATATATTACATATATTACATATACTACATATATTACATATGTAGTATGTACATATGTAATATATACATATATATTACATATATTACATATTACATATACTACATATAATACATATATTACAATGGAATATACAATGGAATATATACAATGGAATAAAAAGAAACAAAATTGTGTTATTTGTAGTGAAGTGGTTGGACCTGGAGTCTGTCATACAGAGTGAAGCAAGTCAGAAAGAGAAAAATACCATATGCTAACGCACATATATGGAATCTAAAAAAAAACAAAACAAAACATGGTACTGATGAACCTAGTTGCAGGGCAGGAATAAACAGGTAGACATAGAGAATGGACTTGAGGACACAGGGTGGGAGGGGGAAGCTGGGGTAAAGTGAGAGTAGCATCGACATATACACTGCCATATCTAAAATAGTTAGCTAGGGGGAAGCAGCAGCACAGCACAGGGCGATCAGCTCAGTGCTTTGCAATGACCTAGAGGGGTGGGACAGGGAGGGTGGGAGGGAGGCTCAAGAGGGAAGGGATATGGGGACATGCAGATTCACTTTGGTGTACAACAGAAACTAACACAGTATTGTGAAGTTATACGCCAATTAAAATAAATAAATAAATAAGCTATTTAAATAAATAAGCTATTAAAATAAATAAATAAGCTACAAGGATATATTGTACAGCAGAAGGAATATAGCCAATATTTTATAACTATAAATAGAGTATAAGGTTTAAAAATTGTGACTCAGTTGTATACCTGAAATTCATATAATGTTTTAAATCAGTTATACCTCAATAAAAATATTTTTTTAAATCCTAGCTGACCTGCCAAAATATGTAACCTGAATCTAATCATGAGGAAACATCAGAGAAACCCAAGTTGAGGGATATTCTACAAAATAACTAGCCTGTTCTCTCTAAAAATGTCGAGTTCTTTTATACGCACAGACATCTTCTCCACTCCAAAGTAAAGTCTGAGCAACTATTCTTGATTCCAGGAGATCACAGAGATATGACACCTGATTGAATCCTGGACCATGAAGGACCGTGAACTATAGATTAGAAAATAGTGTTGTGTTTTAAAGTTCCTGAAATTTGATAATTACACCCCTAATTATGTAAGAAAATGTTCTCATTCTCAGGAAATACATACTGACATATTTAGGGATAAGTGGTCTTAATGTCTACAAATTATTTTCCAGTGATTTTCGGAATATGTATATAAAAGTATTGATCTATACGTGTGTATGTATATATACATTTACAGAGAGAAAGAGAAAGTAGAGAAATCAAATGTTCATAATTGGTGGATCCTGAAGGATATACCTGTGGAACTCCACTTATCCATAAACACTCAAATTTAGCCTTACCTTTCTTTTAATAATGGTATCAACAGAGCATACTATGTTTCAGATACTTTATATCCAATTATCATTTTATCCTTATAACAACTCTATGAAAACCTTTTGTCATTAGCTCCTAGTGAAAGCCCAGAGGACTGAGGTTAAGTCCTGAAGCATGGGTCTATTTGTCTCCGCTGTGCAAGTTTTTAAGCCTGATGCTGCCTTCCTGCCCTGGACAATGTTTGATGCTCTTTCTTCCATGCTTCCATAGCAGTTTACACAGACCTCTTCTATTGTATTTATCTTGTGATACTGTCATCATGTTTTTAAATATGTGCATCTTACTTTTGCTTACCTTCAACCTAACACGAAGTCTGACGCATGGCAGGCATCCAATAATAAACAAATCAAGGAAGACTATGGGCACACCACTCCAGGAAGTGCATCCTGGAGTGGATGGTAGATACATCATCATCTACAACTGCTCTGTCAATATGACATCTACTCGCTACATGTAGCTGTTGAGCACTTGAAATCTGGCTAGTCCAAATTGAGATGTGCTGTAAGTATATATGCACATATTTATTATGAAACATTTTTAAGAAAAAATGGAGACTATCTCAATATTTTTTCACATTGCTTCCCCACTGAAATAATACTTTGGATGTATTGGTTTAAATAAAATATATGATTAAAATAAATTTTCTGTTTCTTTTTACTTTTTTTTTAAAATTGTGGTGACCGTAAATTTAAAACTACACATGGAGCTCACATTATATTTCTTTTGGTAGTGCTGGTCTACACAGATGAGCAACCTACTTTAATGATTCTGATTATTCTTCAAGAGCAGCAAATAATTCTTGCCTTCTTCATCCCTTTTGAAAACTAAGAGTAAGGTCTACTGGGGGAGTGTTCTTGAACTTTAATGTACATATAAATCACCAGCAGACAGATTCTGATTACTAGGTCTGGGGCAGGCCTGTGAGTCTGCATTTCTAACAAGCTCCCAGGTGGTGCTGCTACTGGCCCAGGACCACACTGCGTAGAGAGTGACTGAAGCCAGCCAGGCTTTCATTTGATGCAGGCACTGGCAGATAAATATTTCATTAACCTAAGGAAAGGCAGTATATTAGGAAGTCTAATTGCTGCGAACCACCTCTGGTTACATCAGTTAGTCATAAGAATGTGATTTCCCCAGATCTACAATATGAGTTACCACACTATTAATAAAACGCTTGCAAAAGTAAGAAGCAAACCTTTCTATTAAGGTGATACAGAATTATGCTAGTCCTTTTCTAAAAACACACACAGTATCTTAACAACCCCAGCTGTCCCTCAGGGGACATTATAGGAAGTCAGCGGGACTTAAAGATGGCCCCAAATTCTGGTATTATGGATGCACTTTAGAAATTAGAGATGGACAGAAAATAAGACTATCTTTCTCCTATATGCCTAGAATGCCATTTAAATATTTCTGTATCTCCGTATGGTTTTTTTTTGTTTGTTTTGCGGTACGTGGGCCTGTCACTGTTGTGGCCTCTCCCGTTGCGGGGCACAGGCACCGGACGTGCAGGCTCAGCGGCCATGGCTCACGGGCCCAGCCGATCCGCGGCATGTGGGATCTTCCCGGACCGGAGCACGAACCCGTGTCCCCTGCATCGGCAGGTGGACTCTCAACCACTGTGCCACCAGGGAAGCCCTCCATATGTATTTTTAATGAAAAGCATCTCTTGTCCTATCCATTTCTAGGTAATAACACCCACAAGTTACTGTGGACCAAGAACTATGTTGTAAAACACGTCAAGCAGCAGCCACAGCTGGAGCAATAACAATAAAGTTCCCTAAGCTGTCAAACACCAAACCAGATATGTCAAGACGCTAAGGTGGTAAAGGGGAACTTGTGATGCACCCTAAGGAAAGAGGAATTCTCTGTAGTGTAGTGCTGAACATACAACCATTTCCAAGAGGAAACTTTAATAATAGGGAATATTTTTGTGGACTTATTAATAATACTAGTCTTACCTTTCATCACACTGTGTTGGATTGACTCACCCTGTAAAGTAAGGAATATTCTCATTTTGTAGATGAGGAGACAACATATTAGATGGCAACCAAGACTTGAATCCAGGGCTTGAAAATTCTAAGTTCCATTCCATTTCCATCACCACCACATGAACCTTTGGCAAAAAGCAAAAGAAACAAGTTGGAGCATGAGGCCACCTCAGTTAAGGTCTAGTGCCAGCTCTAGGCAGGAGGTTGTCTGGCATCCTCTAAGCTTTACCAATATCTTTGAATTACCTCTTCCTCTTTTAACCTTCAAAAACACTCCCCTCAAGGAAATATCTGATAAACACATTCATGCTAAACAAGGAATGTTACTGCTAACTCTTTGTAGCAACTAACTGGATGGGAGCAAGGAAATCAGCAGAGGAGGGATCCTGAACATCAACCTGGAATCCTGTCCCCTGAGGCAATGTAAGGCAAGCCCTGCCTAATTCATTCAGACACCCAAGAACTTCTACCGTGATTTACCAACATAAAGAAAATTTTTTACAGTAGTCATAAAGATAAACTCACAGACAGATGATCTAAACATGGATTTGAGATGAGCCTACACTGACTATCCATTTTGCTTCTTTGGGTATTTTTCTGTTCCATATTAGTATTTATTAATGAGCAGAGCTTAGAGGAAACACATGTGTAGTGAAGGTTGATGCCTTTTTTTTTTTTCCTCAGCTCATGATAGGTAAGATGATAAATTGTAGATGAGGACTGCTAGGAGGCAGAAAAAGCAAGTGGATGTTACCATAGAAAATTAGTGGACCATGCAGATTTTCATCCAAGTACTAAGTTCTTCAAACTAGTTATAAATAAAGGAACATTAATTGAGATGGTTTTTCCTGAGACCATCAAAACAATATGCTGAACCCAGGAAGATTTCATCTGTAATTGATTAAGATTCTTATCTACTTAAGAGACCTGCTTTTCTGTGTCTGGCTTTTGCTGGCCCCTTCAGTGTTGACACACTGGTCAAAAAGGAATTTCTCTTTATTACGGGAGCACTATAATTTAGCAATAAGAAAGCAGCATATGGGGCTTCCCTGGTGGCGCAGTGGTTGAGAGTCCGCCTGCCGATGCAGGGGACATGGGTTCGTGCCCCGGTCCGGGAGGATCCCACATGCCGCAGAGCGGCTGGGCCAGTGAGCCATGGCCGCTGGGCCTGAGCGTCCGGAGCCTGTGCTCCGCAACCGGAGAAGCCACGGCAGTGATAGGCCCGCGTACCGGAAGGAAAAGAAAAAAAGGAAAGCAGCATATGGCAAGAGATCACCTATCACATGAGTCAGTGTGACAAACTTACTTAAACACAGATGAGATTCCAAATCATGGCACGCACATCTTCTTAAGCAGTGTCAATGTAGCTCTTTGGTTTGCATTTATGGGAAACATGATTCTGTCTCTGTCCTAAAGTGAAACTCGATTCAGTGGAGCCCCTGGAATGCACAGAAGAGACGCCACAAGTGAAATAGATGTTTGCATCAGTTGCAAAAAGATCGAGTTTTAAGTAGGAAGCAATGGAGACAATACTTTAAGTTAATGAACCTTGTCCTCCAGGTCAAGTTGTTCTGTCAACATTCAGAAAAGAAACTCCATTCTAGCGGTATAATTTCTAATTTTCCAAAAGATACCTCCTCAAATTCCTGATTATCCCCTGGTGGGGTTCTTACCTTGCAGAACAGTTTTAGGTTTCAAAATTTTGCCACCCACAAACTGATAACTACCTAGCGGATTTGGAAATCCCCTTCCCCTGTCCACCCTCAAAACTCTTCCTGGCTACTGGTGAAAAATACAGCTTGAAATTCAACTGAATAAGCAGTAGTGTAAAAGGCAGATAGCATTAAAAAATTCCTATATATTTATCACCCAAATTAAAGGCCTATGGCAAGGACACAAAAACAGAAAAAGCAGAGTTGGCCATAAATGAACATAAATGTGTAATTTGACTGCATCATCAAGTTCTGACTCAACATCAAAGCTTTTCCTGGGGAACATGCTGGGGCATTCTTCTCTCAAATGAGGTAGAGAGATGTTAATACAACCGTGAAGCTCTTAGTTGTGGTAGCTATCATGTTGATCTTGTTTTCCTATCAGAGAGCTTACCTAGCTATAAGAAGTGAATGACCGGGGGAGGAATCAATATGGTATAGGAGTAGGACATGGAGCTCACCTCCTCCCACATACACATCAAAAATATATCTACAAGTGGAACAATTCACTCAGAGCCTCTACTGAACACTGGCAGAAGACCTCAGCCTTCCAAAAGGGCAAGAAAACTTCCACAAAACCAGGTAGGACAAAAAAAAAAAAAAAAAAGAAAGAAAGGAATTGGGCTGGGACTTGTGCCCCAGGGAGGGAGCTCTGAAGGAAGAAACACTCCCGCACTCTGGGAAATCCCCTCACCAGTGGGGAGACCAGCCTGGATGGAGGGGGAGCTTTGGAGCCTCAGAGGAGATCACAGCAACCAGTTTGTGGAAGGCAAAACAGAGAGTGACCTGCACAGATGATACTGCTGCACTGTGCTCTCCAGCCTAAGATGCTGGTCCACTGGTGCAGGAGGGGGCTGGGAGCTAGGGCACAGGCTTCAGAGGTCAGACCCAGGGAGAGAACCGGGATTGGCTGTGCAGAGACAGCCTGAAGAGGCTGGAGTGTGGCAACAGAGGGTGCACTTGGAATAAGCCTGAGCCCGCCAGAAAGGCAAGGTGCCATTGTTGTGGGGTACACGAGGAGAGGGACGGGACTGCCATAAGGAGCTTCTTTCCCTATGCTCATGCTCTTAGGCAACAGGACACCACCTACAGAAGCTGAACTCCAGGTGCAGGCATGAGCTGCTGCCCCAATCGTAGGTTCCACAGGTGGGCACAGGACACCGTCATTGCCAAGAGACCTGAAAGCAGGCCCCTGTCGCTGCCTCAGCTGTCCCAGGAGTGTGTGGGCCACCACCACTGATGTAGGACACGCGAGCAAGTGTTGTCCCCACTGTCTCAGGGGTGTGTGGGCTGACAGGGGACCCATGAGCAAGAACCAAGTGCTGTCCGCCATTGTCCCAGGAGTAAGGGGCCTGCTGCTGCCTCTGGGAGACCCATGAGTGAGCACCAGTTGCTGCATACCCCATCCAGGGAGCACACATGAGATGTGAGCAGGTGCCAATCACTGTCCCTGCTCTCCTGGGTATTCACAGGCTACTGCTATGGCTGGGGGACCCTCAGGTGGGTGCCAATAGCTGCCCCCACAGTACTGGAACTGTGCATGGGCCACCACACCTACACACCCCATATCAAGGGGATACCCTGAGGAAAGAGGCTGCAAGCATGCAAACTAAAAGCAGCCCCTCGATTCCAGACAAGATGACAGAGTACAAGAACTTGAGCTTATCTCCTCTAATGAAAACACCCAAATCACAACTAACTGTTGGGTGACCATCAAAAAAAGACTCAAACCTACCAAAGAAGACAGTCTACATCCAAAGACAAAGACGAAGCCACAACAAGATGGTAGGAGGGGCACTTCCGTGATATAATCAAATCCCATACCTGCTGTGTGGGCAACACACAAACTGCAAAATAATTATATTGCTGAGGTTCTCCCACATGAGTGAGAGTTCTGAGCCCCAGTCTGACTTCACAGCCCGAGAGTCTGGCATCAGGAGGGAGAGCCCCCAGAGCACTTGGCTTTGAAGGCCAACGGGGCTTGAGTGCAGGAGCTCCGCAGGGCTGGGGGAAACAGAGACTCTACTCTTATAGGGTGCACAAAAGATTTCATGTGCACTGGGACCCAGCACAAAGCAGTGACTCTATAGGAGCCTGGGCTAGACCTAACTGTGGGTCTCACAGGGTTTCCAAGGGGAGGGGAGGGGAGATGAAGGTTGGCTGTAACTCACTGCAGGGGCAAGGACACTGGTGGTGGAGGCCCCAGAAAATACTGATTAGCGTGAGCTCTCCCAGACCTGGCCCCACCCAAGAGCATGCAGGCTCTAGCACAGGGACACCTGTGCCAAACAAACAGCAGGATAGGAACAGAGCACCACCCATCAGCAGACAGGCTGCCTAAAGTTGTACTGAGCTCACAGCCACCTATAAACACACCCCTTTATATGGTCCTCCCTACCAGAGGGAATAGACCCAGCTCCACCCACAGGGGGCAGGCACCAGTCCCTCCCACCAGGAAGCCTGCACAAGCCCCAGGACCAACCTCACCAACCAGGGGGCAGATACCAGAAGCACGAGGAACTACAGTCCTGCAGCCTGTGGAAAGGAGACCACAAAGAGAGAAAGTTAGACAAAAGACAGCAGAGAAATATGTTCCAGATGAAGGAACAAAATAAAAACCCAGAAGAACAACTAAGTGAAGTGGAGATAGGCAACCTACCTGAAAAAGAATTCAGAGTAATGATAGTAAAGATGACCCAAGATCTCCTAAAAAGAATGGATGCACAGATTGAGAAGGTACAAGAGATGTTTAACAAAGACCTAAAAGATTAAAAGAACAAACAGAGGTGAACAATACAATAACTGAAAAGAAAGATACACTAGAAGGAAACAATAACAAAATAAATGAGGCATAAGAACGAATACATGAGCTGGAAGACAGAGTGGTGGAATCACTGCTGTGGAAAAGAATAAAGAAGGAAAAGAAATGCAGACAGCCTAAGACACCCCTGGGGCAACATTAAATGCACCAACAGTCATATTATAGGGGTCACAGAAGGAAAAGAGACAGAGAAAGGGCCTGAGAAAATATTTGAAGAGATTTTAGCTGAAAACGTCCCTAACAAAGGAAAGGAAACACTCAAGTCCAGAAAGTCCAATATAGGATAAACCCAAGGAGGAAAATGCCAAGACACATATTAATCAAACTGACAACATTTAAAGACAAAGAGAAAATATTAAAAGCAACAAAGAAAAAGCAACAAATAACATACAAGGAAATCCCCATAAGGTTATCAGCTGATTTTTCACAGAAACTCTGCAGCCCAGAAGGGAGTGGCACAATATATTTCAAGTGATGAAAGGGAAAAATCTACAACCAAGCATATTCTACCCAGCAAGGCTCTCCTTCAGATCCAATAGAGCAATCAAAAGCTTTTCAGACAAGCAAAAGCTAAGAGAATTCAGCACCACCAAACCAGCTTTACAACAAATACTCAAGGAGCTTCTCTAGGTGGAAAAGAAAAGGCCACCGACAGAAACAAGAAAATTATGAATGAGAAAGCGCACCGGTAAAGGCAAACATAGTAAACGAAGGAAGTCATCCACATACAAATATATCAAAACCAGCAACTGTGGAGAAGAGGAGGTACAAATTCAGGATACTGGAAATGCATTTGAAATAAAGAGGCCAGCAATTTAAAACAATCTTGTATATATGTAGACTGCTATATAAAAACCTCATGGGAGCTGCAACCCAAAAATCTACGATATACATACAAAAAAAAAAAGTAATCCAAACACAACACTAAAGTTAGTCATCAAATCACAAAAGAACAAAAGAGGAAGGGGAGAAAAAATCCTGTAAAAACAAATGCAAAACAATTAACAAAATGGCAATAAAAACATACAGATTGATAATTACCTTAAATGTAAACAGATTAAATGCTCCAACCAAAAGACATAGACTGGCTGAATGCAGACAAAAACAAAACCTGTATATATGCTGTCTACAAGAGACCCGCTTCAGATCTAGGGACACACACAGACTGTATGTGAGGGGATGAAAAAAGGTATTCTATGCAAATGGAAATCAAAAGAAAGCTGGAGTAGTAACACTCTTATCAGACAAAATAGACTTTAAAATAAAGACTGTTACAAGAGACAAGGAAGGACACTACATAATGATCAAGGGATCAATCCAAGAAAAAGATATAACAATTGTAAATATATATGCACCCAACATAGGAGCACCTTAATATATAAGTCAAATGCTAACAGCCGGGCTTCTCTGGTGGCGCAGTGGTTGAGAGTCCGCCTGCCGATGCAGGGGACACGGGTTCGTGCCCTGGTCCGGGAGGATCCCACATGCCGCGGAGCGGCTGGTCCCGTGAGCCATGGCCACTGAGCCTGCGCGTCTGGAGCCTGTGCTCCTCAACGGGAGAGGCCACAACTGTGAGAGGCCTGCATACCGCAAAAAAAAAAAAAAAAAAAAAAATGCTAACAGCCATAAAAAGAAACTGACAGTAACACAGTAACAGTGGGGGAATTTAACACCCCACTTACATCAATGGAGAGATCATTCAGACAGAAAATTAATAAGGAAACACAGGCATTAAATGACAAATTACACCAGATGGACTTAATTGATATTTATAGAACATTCCATCCAAAAGCAGTAGAATACACATTCTTCTCAAGTGCACAAAGAACGTTCTCCAGGATAGATCACAGGCTGGGCCACAAAGCAAGCCTCAGTAAATTTAAGAAAACTGAAAACATATCAAGTATCTTTTCCCATTACAATGCTATGAGATTAGAAACAAATAACAAGAAAAAAACCTGCAGAAAACACAAACATGTGGAAGCTAAACGATATTCTACTAAACAACCAATGAATCACTGAAGAAATCAAAGAGGAAATAAAAAAATAGCTAGAGACAATGAAAACAAAATAACGATGACCCAAAACCTATGAGATGCAGCAAAAGCAGTTCTAACAGGGAAGTTTATAGCAATAAAATCTTACCTCAGGAAACAAGAAAAATCACAAATAAACAACCTAAACCTACATCTAGACCAACTAGAGAAAGTAGAACAAACAAAACCCAAGGCTAGTAAAAGGAAAGAAATCATAAAGATCAAAGCAGAAATAAGTGAAATAGACAATGAAGAAAACAACAGAAAAGATCAGTGACTCTAAAAGCTGGTTCTTTGAAAGGATAAACAAAATTGATAAACCTTTAGCCAGACTCATCAAGAAATAAAAAGGGAAAGGGCTCTAATCAATAAAATTAGAAATGAAAAAGGAGCAGTTACAACAGACACCACAGAAATACAAAGGATCAAAGAGACTGCTACAAGCAACTATATGCCAATAAAACGGACAACCTGGAAGAAATGGACAAATTCTTAGAAAGGTACAATGTCCCAAGACTGAACCAAGAAGAAATAGAAAATATAAACAGACAAATCACAAGTACGGAAATTGAAACTCTGATTAAAAACTCCCAACAAACAAAAGTCCAGGACCAGATGGCTTCACAGGCAAATTCTATCAAACATTTAGAGGAGAGCTAACACCTATCCTTCTGAAACTATTCCAAAAAACTTTAGAGAAATGAACACTCCCAAACTCATTCTATGATGCCACCATCACCCTGATACCAAAACCAAAGATACAAAAAAAAAAAAAAAAAAGAGAAAATTACAGGCCAATATCACTGATGAACATAGATGCCAAAATACTCAACAAAATACTAGCAAACCAAATCCAACAGTACATTAAAAGGATCATACACCATGATCAAGTGGGATTTAACCCAGGGATACGAGGATTCTTCAATATCCACAAATCAATCAGTGTGATATATCACATTAACAAACCAAAGAATAAAAACCATATGATCATCTCAATAGATGCAGAAAAATCTTTTGACAAAATCCAACACCCATTTATGATAAAAAAAAACTCTCCAGAAAGTGGGAATAGACGAAACATACCTCAACATAATAAAGACCATATATGACAAACCCACAGCTAACATATACTCAACAGTGAAAAGCTGAAAGCATTCCATCTCAGATCAGGAACAAGACAAAGCGTGTCCACTTGTGCTACTTGTATTCAACATAGTATTAGAAGTCCAAGCCGTGACATTCAGAGACGAAAAAGCAAAAAGGACTCCAAATTGGAAAAGAAGTAAAACTGTCACTGTTTGCAGATGACATGATATTATACATAGAAAATCCTAAAGATGCTACCAGAAAACTACTAGAGCTCATCAGTGAATTTGGTAAAATTGCAGGATACAAAATTGATACAAAGAAATCTGTTGCATTTCTATACACTAACAACAAAAGATAAGAAAGAGAAATTAAAGAAACAATCCCATTTACCATAGCATCAAAAAGAATAAAATACCTAGGAATAAACCTACCTAAGGAGACAAAAATCCTGTACTCTGAAAAGTAAAAGACGCTGATTTAAGACATCAAAGATGACACATACAGATGAAAAGACATACCATGTTCTTGGATTGGAAAAATCAGTATTGCCAAAATAACTATACCACCCAAGGCAATCTACAGACTCAATGCAATCTGGATCAAATTACCAAGGGAATTTTTCACAGAACTAGAATAAAAAAATTTTTAAATTTGTATGGAGACACAAAAGATCCTGCATAGCCAAAACAAACTTGAGAAAGAAAAACGGAGCTGAAGGAATCTAGCTCCTTGACTTCAGAACATACTGCAAAGCTACAGACATCAACACAGTATGGTACCAGCACAGAAACAGAAACATTGTACACACTGCTATACTTAAAATGGATAACTATCAAGGACCTACTGTATAGCACAGGGAACTCTGCTCGATATTCTGCAAGAACCGAAATGGAAAGAGAATTTGAAAAAGCATAGTTACATGTATATGTATAACTGAATCGCTTTGCTGTACATCTGAAACTGACACAACATTGTTAATCAACTATACTCCAATATAAAACAAAAGTTTAAAAAAACATAGATCAATGGACAGGATAGAAAGCCCCAAAATAAACCCACTCACCTACGGTCACTTAGTCTATGACAAAGGAGGCAAGACTATACAATGGAGGAAAGACAGTCTCTTCAATAAATGGTGCTGGGAGAACTAGATAGCTACATGTAAAAGAATGAAATTAGAACGTTCTTTAACACCATACACAAAAATAAACTCAAAATGGATTAAAGACCTAAATGTAAGACCTGATACTATAAGACTCGTAGAGGAAAACATAGGCAGAACACTCTTTCACATAAATCAATATCTTTTCCAAGCTGTCTCCTAGAGTAATGGAAATAAAAGCAAAAATAGACAAATTGGACCTAATTAAACTCAATAGCTTTTGCACAGCAAATGAAACCATAAACAAAACAAAAAGACAACCCACAGAATGGGAGAAAATATTTGGAAACAATATGACCGAACAGGGATTAGTCTCCAATTTACAAACAGACCATGCAACTCAGTATCAAAAAATTAAAAAATAAAAAAAATGGGCAAAAGACCTAAATAGACATTTCTCCAAAGAAGACCAACAGATGGCCAAGAGTCACATGAAAAGATGCTCAACATCAATAATTATTAGAGAAATGCAAATCAAAACTACAATTGAGATATCACCTCACACCAGTCAGAATGGCCACCATCAAAAAAATCTATAAGCAATAAATGCTGGAGAGGGTGTGGAGAAAAGGGAATGTAAATTGGTACAGCCACTATGGAGAACAGTACGGAAATTCCTTAAAAAACTAAAAATAGAGCTACCATGTGATCCAGCAATCCCACTCCTGGGCATATATTCAGAGAAAAACATGGTTTGAAATGATACATGCACCCCAATGTTCATTGCAGAGCTGTTTACAATAACCAAGACCTGGAAGCAAACTAAATGTCCATCAACAGATGAATGGATAAAGAAGATGTAGTACATATATACAATGGAATATTACTCAGACACAAAAACGAATGAAATAATGCCATTTGGAGCAACATGGATGGACCTAGAGATTATCATACTAAGTGAAGTAAGTTAGACAGAAAAAGACAAATATCATATGATATCACTTATATGAGAAATCTAAAAAGAATGATACAAATGAACTTACTTATAAAACAGGTACAGACTCACAGACTTCAAAAACAAACTTATGGTTACCAAAGGGAAAATGTGGGGGGTGGAGGGGGGATAAATTAGGAGTTTGGGATTAACATATACACACGACTGTATATAAAACACGACAGTAAATAAAACAGATAATCAACAAGGACTGTATAACACAGGGGGCTCTACTCAATACTTGTAATAACGTATATGGGAAAAGTATCTGAAAAATAAAGAATGGATATATCCATATGTATAACTGAATCCCTTAACTATACACTTGAAATGAACACAACATTGTAAATCAACTCTACTCCAATGTAAATAAAAATGGAAGGGAAGGAGGAAGGGAAGGAGGGAGGGAGGGAGGGAGGACCAGGTTCTAGACACTTTTTTCCCCCAATGCCAAAGAAATACTCTCTCTTTAAAAGAAAATTGTCCTAGAATTTTGTCACCACTCATCTTTATTCTGCTTCCTCTTATTCAATAACTCCACTTTTTCCTCAGGAATTAAGCTGCAGAATATTCCACTGGCAAAACTAGAGAGATGCTTAACAACTCAAGTAAAAATTGAAAAATTAATTCAATAATTTGTACATATAGCAGCATGGGTATTTTAAAAATACTGTTATGTAAAAGAAAAGAAGAATAGGAAGAAGATGGAAGAGGAAGAGGTAAAGGAAGAGGAGGGGGGGAAGGAGAGAAGAAACGTTAAAGATGGAGAACAACAAGAGACAATGAAATTTAGAGCTCAGTGTCCTTTTTGTTAACTAAACACACACACACACCACCACCACCTATTTTACAAGATCAGCAAATTATTTTTTATATTCCTGGCACATAGACACACGTACAAAAAATTTAGATGAACAAATGACTTTACATTATCCATTAAGAACAAGAACATACGAAAACCAACCTGAGTCAAAGTACAAAACATGAGAATGGAAAAGGAAAGTGTAAATTTGTAACAACACTTAATTTTTTTGGCTGCGTTGGGTCTTCGTTGCAGTGCATGGGTTTCTCATTGTGGTGGCTTCTCTTTATTGCAGAGCATGGGCTCTAGGTGTGCAGGCTTCAGTAGTTGTGGCTTGCGGGCTCAGTAGTTGTGGCCCATGGGCTTAGATGCTTCATGGCATGTGGGACCTTCCTGGACCAGGGATCGAACCCGTGTCCCCTGCATTGGCAGGCGGATTCTTAACCACTGCGCCACCAGGGAAGTCCCAACACTTATTCTTTTTTAACGTTAATGATGGTGCAAAGCAATACAAATTAAAACAATAGCGATATCACCAGATTGAAAGGATAAGATACCATATGAATGCATGACAATGGCAAAATTTTGTAAAGTAGATAATATCAAGTGTTGGTGAAGATACAGAGAGATGGAAACACATGTAAACTGCTCATAGAAGTCAAAATAGGTACAGCAGCTCTAGAAAACAATCCACCAATATTTAATGTAATAAGTATGCTTACACCCTATCAGCAATACCACTCCTGGGGTATATACATCGAAGAAATTCTCACATGGGTTATTAAGGATCACATATGATATGTTCATTATAGTCATATTTTATTTGTGATAAGAGAGAGTTGAAAGCTACCTAGATGCCTATAACTAGGGGAGTGGATAAATAAAAGATGATATATGTCCTATGGACACTATGCAGCAATTAGAAGCAGTAAATTCAACCCACACGGCAATGTGGATAGAACATTAAGTAGAAAAAAAAAGAAAAAGAATGTGATGTAAATCTCAATGACCTTCATGTAAAGTTTTTAAAACACACAAAACAATAGTACATCCCTTATAAAAGTGCTAATTTCAGGTCCTATAACAAGTGCATTAGAGGGGCAGCCTATGAGGTGAATAGAGGCAGGGAATGGCTGTGGCAATTAAGAATGAAAAAAATAATTTTTAGTTAATGAATCAAATTACTATTCTGTATATATCTTCCTTTCAAAATGGAGCAATTTGGGATATTCATACGGCATATCAGATTCATCCCCATGGCCACTTAGTAGAGCTCTGATGAGCAAATGACTCAATTAGCTGGTTTATCACTCAATTCAACACTGCCAACCACCAAGATGGTTTCAACCAGTACTCAGTTTATACCAGTTCTTATTCTCAGCCATATGCTGCTTAATTTATATCTATAATATTAAAGATGCATAAAAATGATTAAAGTTAGTATTGTTAGTAATATTAGTCACCAGTTAATGAGTAGCATTAGTCATCATCAGACCCACACCTAACATTCATGAAAAGTAGATCAAGAGTACAAATGGAGACCACACAGCAAATGTCTTAATATTTAAGACATTTTGAAAAGTACATAATATCAAGTGTTGGTGAATATGTGGAGAGATGGAAACACATGTAAACTGCTCATAGAAGTCAAAATAGGTACAGCAGTTCTGGAAAAAAATCCAGCAATATTTAATGTAACCTATCTGAAATAAAATATGTTCTATCCTAGTAACTTCACAACTGCACCTTTTTAATAACCTGGAAGGTGAGGTTTGCATGCAGGTTTCCTGCACTTTTTAAAGTTTGATGCTGGAACACACTGGCGTGGGGAGAGCCAGTTCTCCTCTCTCCCTTCTCTTTCTGTCCTCCATTCCATCTTGTATACTTGCCTGTGGACTCCAAGCCAGCACTTAACAAGTTCCAACCATTCTTCCCCTAAGTCAAAACTGTCACCCCTTGGCCATCTCCTGGGAGGAGGTGTTTCACAGTGGCCTTGCAGTTCCTAAGCAGAAGGGGCAACCTAGGGAGGGAGCTTTGCAGGCCCTGGAAGCAGGTGCAGGTGGTTCAGTTAGGAAATTCTGGGGTCCCAGGCAGTCAGTATAACCTGGAAGAGAGTATGTGGGCTCTGAATATTCATGTTCTCTTGGCCCTGCAGAACCCTCACCCTATTAGGAGGAAGACCAGAACAGATCCCAAAGAGTGAGGTGGGCCCCCCCCTCTCTGGACCTAAACATTTCTACAAATATGCTGTTATGAACTGAATGAGGCTTGTGTCCCCCCAAATTCATATGTTGAAGTCCTGACCCCCAATGTGATATTTGGTGGCCCTTGGTCCATATTTAGGTTCGGATGAGGT
Organism: Delphinapterus leucas; assembly: GCF_059928025.1. Lineage (NCBI taxonomy): Eukaryota > Metazoa > Chordata > Mammalia > Artiodactyla > Monodontidae > Delphinapterus > Delphinapterus leucas. The sequence goes on along the minus strand of NC_143131.1, from coordinate 103,662,097 downwards.
CATGAGGGTAGGGCCCCCATGACAGAATTAGTGTCCTTATGATAATAAGAAAGACCAGAGCTCTTTTTCGCTCCACTTTGTGAGGACACAGTGAGAAGGCAGCCATCTGGAAGCTAGGAAGAGGGCCCTTACCTGGGTACCAAAGCTGCTGGCACCTTGATCTGGGACTGCTAGTGCCTATGTTTAAGCCACCCAGTTTGTGGTATTTTTGTCATGGCAGCTTGAGCTAATACATGTACCTTAAGATGCTCCCCACCAGATCTGTAATTCAGATGCGTATGCTTATAATATAGACCAGCAAGAAGTCTCTGCTAACAAAGAAAATGCTAAAAATAGAAAGCCCTGTGACAGCTATAACTGATTCAGATTATTTTTTATTGGGAATTAAGGCTACCAACATCTGGAATGTCTTACTTATGGGTAAATGATTGCAAATAGCAGCCTAATACCTTCCAGCTTATCCTGTCATTTATAAACAAAACATGAAAATTATCAAAATTAACTGATTTGTAAATGGAAAATTCAAAACTTCTGAACATTAAATGAAGGCAGTTTTTTCTATTGTTTATGTCATAATCCTTAAAATAACTATATTTTATCATGGTTTTGATCTCTTAAAGATAATCTAAAACTTATAAATTTGTAGCCAAATCATGATTTTTCTTACACTTTTTGATAGTAAAATAAATACTGCCATATTTATTAAATGGAGCAAAGTTAATTATTATACATTACAAATATCAAAGATGATAAAAATTATATTGAAAGTAAACACTATAATATGGCCATTAATCATACACTTATCTAACAAAATATTTTAGAATTTTAAAAATAATTTATTATGCAAAAAAAATTAGGAAATGATTAAAATAATCTTTAATAGTTTCACAAGTATTTAATCTGATGAAAGGGATAAGCAGACCAAAAACAAAACAAAACAAAAATTGTAAAATGCTGGTATAGCAGAAAGTGTTATGAATTTTAGAGAGTAACTTACTCTCGTAAAGCTGATGTGTTATATTATCTGTGAAATAAGAACAAGAATTTCATTATAGAACTTGTAAAAGAATTAAATGAGTTGGCTCTCTTATCCTCAAGATTCAACTTGGACACACTAGTTCCCTGACACTCCCTTCCCCTATCACCTTTATGTGCTGCCACAGCCCTCAATAAATCTATCTATTCTTATCTGTTAATACTATTAATATCTCTTAGATATACTTCTCAAATATATGTATCACTCGTGCTAAAGAATAGCTCTAAGCTGGAACTAGAATGGCAGTTAGCAAAATTCCAACAGTTTTAAGCAGAGCCTAGCAAATTTCAGTCACTATTTCATTCTCTTTCCTTTTGGGGACAGATGCAAAAAAGAACAATGTTTATTTTAAAGGATTTGTTCTTGCTACATGGCCTCCTTAAAAGACCACATGTAAACTGTCACTTAAGATGCTTTTTGATTAAGACAATGGTCTTTAGATAAAGTATGTTAATTAGGACTATCATTTGTGGGAGGAAGTTCTCCAATCCCATTTCTGTCATTAAATGCAACTGGCCATTTTAATGCATCATCAGGATCTCTCAGATCACTTAGGGGCAAATTTCATATTCTTGGAAAAGCATTTGCTTGACACAAATTGCTTTAGAATAAACATAATAGAAAGAAAATTGGTTTTGCATCTTCCTAAATACACAGGCAACAGGCATCATTTCAAGCCAACACATATTTGTTCAACACAGACTCTGTGCCAGGCACTGGGGGCAAGCAGGACCTGGCCTCTGCCCTCATGGGGCTTTCAGACTAGTTGGAAAGTGCACAAGTGAATGGGATGGAACGGCGAGACTTTATATGCGTTATCCATTTAATCCTGAAAATGATCAAGTGAGAAACGTGTTTCCATGACCTGTTTTTCAGATGTCAAAACGAAGGATTTAAAATGCAATCTAAGAGAAGTTCATCCTCTCCGTTCCCACCCTTGCCCCACCCTGGTGCTCCCACAGCTCAGGGTGCATGAAGTGCCTCAAGTATTCTCCTTCTGTCCCCAATTCTCACTCCGGCCACTAGACTGACTGGGGAAGAAGGGACCACGACTCAGGAGAGCAGTTCTCCTCAACGGCTCTGCATAGCACCCAGAGGAAACTGAGATGAGAAAAAAATCTGCCTTTTTCATGAGTATTTTTAAATCTGTAACAAATATTTAATTTTTCATTGCACTGTAAGAAACAAACATGGGCTGGTCATCCTTTCCAATTTGCCTATAAATGCATTTTCTTCTCCCAAAGAACCGCCAGCATTTTAATAGTGAGGCTGTTTTATTCCTTGAGTGGATGGGATGGGAAACTTACTTGTAGCTTTACCAATAGCATATTTCCCTGCACGTAACTCACTGGAACTCTGTACAGGTCTTCCTGAAACTTTCAAGGACCTTTTATTCCCATTTACCCTTGGTTAGATTTTTACATTTTGCTTCCTCATAAGCTCTTCTTTTCCAACCCTATCATCGTTCCCTGCAGCCTGAGATTCTTCGTTCTGTTATGCACTTGTGACAACAAGGGACACTACATTTTCCTGGCTGGCAGCCATCGAATTTGCAACACTTTTTAGAAAAGGCTTTTGCAGTTTTTACTCTTGTCATTTTCTTCATATCTATGGCTGATGTGGGAAGAACAAAGCTCAGACAGTTTGCTCCTACTATCTGCCTTATGGCAATGCCTTCCAAATTTCCACTTGCCCTATCCACCTCCCAAAACGTTGCTAAGTCACTTCTGTAACCTGGGCAGCTATTTTGAGGGCTAAGACCATGGCACAAAAATGAGGACTGATTTCCCATGCTTTCAAGGCTTTTTAACCCAACCAATTTACCTCCATTCAGAACAGATATTTAGAATGTTTTTCAAGCAGGAAGCCCCATGCATTTTATATGGTGTGCTGGCTATGAGCTCAGTGTGGTATGAGAGAGACATAAGTTGGAGTCCTCACTCTGCCACTTACTAGCTGTGAGACTAGGGACAAGATTTTTAACTTTCCAAGCTTGAATTTATTGGGATTTTTCCCACCAGTATAAAAGGAAGAATAATAGTATGTATCACCTCATGTTACTGTGAGAACTGAGATGGTTCTTAGTCCCAGGGTATTTGTTTTTGCTACTGTACTATAGTTCTGACTTGTACTGACTACTGTGGTCCCTCTAACTTTGTAGTTGGCTTAAACTCTCTGAAGGTCCAAGGACAAGAGATATTTCTACCTGAGAGGACAAGTACTGAACTCAAAAACTAATGAAGGGAGGTTTTATAATGCTTTAAGAAAGAATAGTAAAGGATATTTGTGAATAAGATGTTATGATTTGATAATAGATAAAAATATAAGAATGTGTTAAATGACACCTGATCTGATTTTAAGTGCAATATATAGGAAGTTAAAATATGATTGTAAAAATTGAGGTCATTACTACACACACACACACACACACACACACACACACACACTAGTGATTGACTCTTTTTTCTGCTTCCCTCTCCCATTTTTAAGGACACTTGTGATTACCCTGGAACCAGCCTGATGATTTTCCCATATCAAGATCCATAACGATCATATCTGCAAAGTCCCTTTTGCCATGAAAGATAACACATTTACAGTATCTGGGGATTAGGCTGTTATATCTTTGGGGCAAACATTATTTTGCCTACCGTACTTAGTTCTATGCTTATAGAGAAATGCAAAATTCTTGGTAATTGCTATGGACTGAATTGCCACCTAAATTCATATGTTGAAGACCTAATCCCCAATGTGGTAGTATTTGGAGATGGGGTCTTTGGGAGATAATTAAGTTTAGATCAGGTTATGAGCATGGGCCCCTCATGATGGGATTAGAGCCCTTATGAGAAGAGGCACCAAAGAGACTCCCTACCCTCCAACCCACCCCTTCTCTCTTTCTTTCTCAATCCCTGCCATGCAAGGACACAGCAAGAAGGCAGCCATCTACAAGGTAGGAAGAAGGCCCTCACCAGAAACCAGCCATGCTGCACCTTGATCTTGGACTTAGGGCTTTCAGAACTATGAGAAAATCAATTTCCACAGTTTAAACTACCTAGTGTAATATATATTTAGTTATGGCAACCAGAGCTGACTAAAACAGTAATTAAAACTAATGTTAAATAAAGAGTGATTGCCACATATTTAACTATCCCTAAGTCATTTTTTAATTCATAAAAGTTTTCCTGAAAATTTTCTACCCAAATTGGAGAGTCAATGAAAATAGTTCCAGATCACTATTACCTGCAACAATTTTTGTTAAACTCTAAGAACATTGCTCATTTATTAAATAATTGTAACTAATTTTGAATTTCAGAGAAATCCACCACCAAGTTAATTAAAATATAGACTACCCAAGAATATACAATGGGGAAAGGACAGTTTCTTCAATAAACGGTGTTGGGAAAACTGGACTGCCATATGAAAAGAATAACACTGGATCACTGTCTTATACCATATATATAAAATAACTCAAAATGGATAATAGACTTGAACAGAAGAGCTGAAACTCCTATAAGAAAAGACACAGGCTATAAGCTCCTTGACACTGGTCTTAGCAATGATTTTTTGGATCTGACTCCAAAAGCAAAGGCAATGATAGCAAAAACAAACAAGTGTGACAACATCAAACTAAAAAGCTTCTTGCACAGTAAAAGAAACCGTCAACAAAATGAAAAGGCAACCTACTAAATGGAAGAAAAGCAGGAGGCAAGATGGCCGAGTAGAAGGACATTAGCTCACCTCTTCTTACGAAAACACCAAGATCACAACTAACTGCTGAACAACCATTTACAAAGAAATGTTGGAACCTAACAAAAAAGATATCCTACATCCAAACACCAAGAAGAAGCCACAATGAGATGGTAGGAAAGGAGCAATCGTGATACTAGAACTCATTAATGTATCCCGTAAAGTTGCAGAATACTAAATTAATACACAGAAATCTGATGCTTTTCTATACACTAACAATGAAAGATCAGAAAGAGAAATTAAAGAAACAATCCCATTTACCATCGCACCAAAAAATAAATAAATACCTAAGGAGGCAAAATTCCTGTATATCAAAAACTACAGAATGCTGATGAAAGAAATTGAAGATGACACAAACAGATGGAAAGTTATACTATGTTCTTGGATTGGAAGAATCAGTATTGCCATAATGACTATACTACCCAAGGTAACCTACAGATTCAATGCAATTCCTATCAAATTATAATGGAATTTTTTACAGAACTAGAACAAAAAATTTTTTAATTTGTATGGAGACATGAAAGACCCCGAATAGCCAAAGCAATCTTGAGAAAGAAAAATAGAGCTGGAGGAATCAGGCTTCCTGACTTCAGGGTATACTACAAAGCTACAGTCATCAAAACAGTATGGTAGTGGCACAAAAAACAGAAATATAGCTCAATGGAATAAGATAGAAAGCCCAGAAATAAACCCACGCACTCATGGACAATTAATCTATGACAAAGGAGACAAGAATATACAATAGAGAAAAGACAGTCTCTTTGATAAATGAGAAAATTGGGAAAACTGGACAGCTACATGTAAAAGAATGAAATTGGAACATTCTCTAACACCATACACAAAAATAAACTCAAAATGGATTAAAGACCTAAATGTAAGACCTGATACTATAAAACTCTTAGAGGAAAACATAGGCAGGATACTCTTTGACATAAATCACAGCAATATCTTTTTTGATTTATCTCCTAGGGTAATGAAAATAAAGACAAAAATAAACAAATGGGACCTAATTAAGCTCAAAAGCTTTTGCACAGCAGAGAAAACCATAAACAAAACGAGAAGACAACCCACAGAATGGGAGAAAATATTTGCAAACAATGTGACCAACAAGGGATTAATCTCCAAAATATACAAACAGCTCATGCACCTCAATATCAAAAAAGCAAACAACCCAATCAAAAAATGGGTAGGAGACCTAAATAGACATTTCTCCAAAGAAGACATACAGATGGCCAGGAGGCACATGAAAAGATGCTCAACATCGCTAATTATTAGAGAAATGCAAATCAAACCTACAATGAGATATCACCTCACAACGGTCAGAATGGCCATCATCAAAAAGTCTACAAACAATAAATGCTAGAGAGGGTGTGGAGAAAAGGGAACCCTCCTACACTGTTCACGGGAATGTAAATTGGTACAGCCACTTGGGAGAACATTGTGGAGTTTCCTTAAAAAACTAAAAATAGAACTACCATATAATCCAGCAATCCCACTCCTGGGCATATATCTGGAGAAAACCATGTTTCGAAAGGAAACATGCACCCCAATGTTCACTGCAGCACTGTTTACGATAGCCAAGATATGGAAACAACCTGTCTACTGACAGACGAATGGATAAAGAAGATGTGGTACATATATACAATGGAATATTACCCAGCCATTAGAAAGATTGAAATAATGCCATTTGCAGCAACATGGATGAACCCAGAGATTATCATACAAAGTGAAGTAAGTCAGAGAAAGAGAGATATATGGTATGCAGAATCTTAAAAAAAGGATACAAATGAACTTATTTACAAAGCAGAAACAGACTCACAGACTTTGAAAACAAACTTATGGTTACCAAAGGGGAAAGGTGCTGGGGAAGGATGAATTGGAAGTTTGGGATTAACATATACACACTATTACATTTAAAATAGATACACAACAAGGACCTACTGTATAGCACAGGGAACTACTCAATATTCTGTAACAACCAAAATGGGAAAAGAATTTGAAAAAGAATAGATGCATGTATATGTAAATAAATGAATAAATAAGAGAAAATATTTTCAAATCATATATCTGATAAGGGGTTAATATCCAAAATACATGAAGAACTCTAACAACTCAATAGCAAAAAAATGTTTTAAAAAATCACAATCCAGTTAAAAAATGGGTAGAGGACCTGAATAGACATTTTTCCCAAGAAGACATACAGATGGCCAACGGGTAAAAATGTGTTCAGCATCATTAATCATCAAGGAAATACAAATAAAAGCCCCAATAAGATACTACCTCACACCTGTTATAATGGCTATTATCAAAAGGACAACAAATAACAAGTGCTGGTGAGGATGAGGAGAAAAAGGAACCCTCATGCACTGCTGGCGGGAATGTAAATCAGTGTAGCCATAGAACTACCATATGATCCAGCAATTTCACTCCTGAGTACTTATCTGAAGGAAACAAAGACACTAACTCAAAAAGATATCTGTACCCCATGTTCACTGCAGCACTGTTTACAATAGCCAAGACATGGAAACATCCTAAGTGTCCATCAATGGATGAATGGATAAAGGAAATGTACACACACACACAAACGCAGGATGGAATCTTATTCAGTAAAAAAAAAAAAAAAATATCCTGCCATTTGCGACAACATAGAAGAAACTAGAGGGCATTACGCTAAGTTAAATTAGTCAGATAGAGAAAGACAAATACTGTATGGTGTCACTTATATGTGGAACCTAAAAAACAAAAACAAAACTCATGCCTTCATACATACAGAGAATGTATCGGTGGTGCCAGAGGTGGGATGTGCAAGGTGGGTGAAATTGGTGAAGGGCGTCAAAAGATACAAACTTTTAGTTATAAAAAGTCCTGGAGATGTAATGTACAGCATGGTGACTATAGATTATAATACTATATTATATATTTGAAACTTACTAAGAGAGTAAATCTTAAAAGTTCTCAATAAAAGAAAAAAAATATCTCTATGTGGTGACAGATGTTAACTAAACTTATTGTGGTGATCATTTTGCAGTATATACATATAGCGAATCATTGTTGCACCTGAAAGCAATGTAATGTTAAAAGTCAATTATATCACAATAAAAATATAAAATAATAAAATGAAATATAGATTCCCTGGCAAATTGTTCTAAATTTGATTCTGATTCCATATTAAAAACATCTAGGGGGGCTTCCCTGGTGGCGCAGGGGTTGAGAGTCCGCCTTTTGATGCAGGGGACACGGGTTCGTGCCCCGGTCCGGGAAGATCCCACATGCCGCAGAGCCGCTGGGCCTGTGAGCCATGGCCGCTGAGCCTGCGCGTCCGGAGCCTGTGCTCTGCAACGGGAGAGGCCACAACAGTGAGAGGCCCGCGTACCACAAAAAAAAAGAAAAAAAAAACCATCTAGGGTATTTCTAAAAATACCAATGCCTGTTTGCTGTCCCAAAGCATTTAAATCACATTTCTCTCCTTAGTGTTTTTCAAGTGGAGGTAATTTTGTCCCCCAAGGGGAACATCTGCCATATCTGCAGCTATGTATGTTTGTCACAATTGAGAAGGGATATGTTACTAGCATCTTGTAGGTAGAGGCCAGGGATGCGGCTAATCTTACAATGCACACAACTACCACCAATAACAAGATTTTCCAGCCCCAAATCTTAGTGGGGCTGAGTTGAGAGACTATGCCTTTGGTGTTCTGATGTGCAACCAGAATTGAGAACCACTATTCTGACTTTCATTCCTTCAATAGTTCGTCACTGCCTTAATAAAATACAACTTTAAACAAAGCTCTGTGACCAAAGACAAAGAAAGGAAAAGTGAGGGACTTCCCTGGTGGTGCAGTGGTTAAGAATCCACCTGCCAATGCAGGGGACATGGGTTCAAGCCTTGGTCCGGGAAGATCCCACATGCCACGGAGCAACTAGGCCCGTGCGCCACAACTACTGAGCCTGTGCTCTAGAGTCCGCAAGCTGCCGCTATTGAAGCCCGTGCACCTAGAGCCCATGCTCTGCAACAAGAGAAGCCACCGCAATGAGAAGCCTGCGCACAGCAACCAAGATCCAATGTAGCCAAAAATAAATGAATAAAATAAATTTATTTTAAAAAAAAAGAAAGGAAAAGTGGGATAATTTGATAACAGATGTAAAAATTTAGAATTTTCATTCCTTTGAAGTTTTATAATTGGGCTTCATCGACCTCTTAACATTAAGCCTAAAAGGTTAATAATAACAGCTATCATTTATGGTTCTCTGTACCAAGTGATTTATATATGTGATATCATTTAATCTTTACAACAATCTTGTGAAATACATATTGTTACCTCCATTTTGTTAGCTGGGGATAATAGATGCTAATTAACTTCTCAAGGACACGCTGCCGGTAAGAAGGAAAGCCGAGCCTAAAACCTTCTTTGGTCTGAAACACTATAATACACTGAAACACAGCCTTTCTGTCTTTGTGTGGTTTGTAGGGTTCAATAGACCTGTTTTCTCAACAAAAGGCACACCTTGTGGTATCAAATGGGAGGAAGAGAAATGAGTTGGCAGGAAAAGACAAGTTCTGACTCTTGTACCACTGGGCCTCCTAATGACTCATAAGCAATCAGGAAGTCTTTTAACCTCCTCCCTTTAACCTACACCCTAGCAGAAACAAAGTCACATTGCTTAAGGCTTCACCTTGTCATGTGGGGATTAAAAAACTGCTATTGAAGTTCATCCTGGAAATGCATATTTTTCTGATAATCTCTTCAAATTTAGGGAAAATACACGTGAAAGCAAAAGCATGACTGACAACTATGTTTAAAAATTCAAAATCAAGTTTGATTTATGCTATGTGGTCTTTTTTTCTTGTTTAGTTTCAATAGGTCTTTTTCTTACTTCTTTAATCTTCAGCCTATTGACTGATTTTTCCATCTCTGGGGAAGGAGTTCCATTTAATCTTTTTTTCTCTCTCTTTTATCCTGATCTTCAATACGTGTAACATTCCAATCTGTCAAGACTCCTAAACCAGATTCACATATTTCATACTAGAGTTAACTGTCCAGTCACCCATTTCTTTGCTTATCTTTTGCAGTTAAGCTTAAATTTCTGCAGCCATGCTGAAATGTGGCACTGTATCATACCCCAAGAAGTAACATATTCTGACTTTATTTCATGATCGTTTAGTATTTTTTCTTTACACTATTTCTCTGGCATCTTAGCACATGTGCTAAGGTATCCATGAAATGATAATAAAAGAGCATGTTTTATATGCAAAGATTTAATTTTGCAAGGAAATCCCAAGATTCTCTCCATAATAGCAGGAAGTATGAAATCCTTCTAACCAGATTCTCTAGCAAAAGGTAACAGAGCTTCCCTGTCCATAAGCAAACCCGTGACTCGGTTTTATCGCAGGTGGAAAGTGGAGGAAATGAGGTGAGAAAACGATTTGAAGGGGGAAAAAAATGGGTCTAAAAGTAGATCCAGAGTCATACTCCAAATATCAAACTTGGAGAAAGAGCAGGGGTGGGGGGATGACAGACATTTGAGTTTTCTCCCCTTTCTATCCATGCTGTCATCACCTATCTTGGCTTTGGTGAGTAATTGTAAAACCTCTTTATCATACTCTGAGACTTTCATTAAAGTTGATAAATAAAAATAAGATACCTCAGAAACGCCAAAAACCCATCCACAGGATTTCAGCTCCCACATCTACTTACAAGGGTTCTCACCATCCTTGCTCATTCAACATCTTTGAGGCATCTAGGGCACAGTGGGGCTGTCCTCCCCAAAAGCCCACCCTTTGCTTCTAGTCCCAGGCTTTGCTACAGAAGACCTTTCACATATACTAAGTAGCTGATGCCCATCATACGCAGCCTTCTTGAAACTTTGTTCCAAGCTAGCATCCTGCTCGTCAGTCATGTTCTCCCCACACTGACGGCAAGCGCACTGACCAATGTGCCTTTGCTCCCAAATCCTGTTCTTTGGACCCCCTCAGAGAGGCAGAAAAGCCAGAATTAGGCTCAAGGAGTAAATTCCATCAGAGCCTGTATTCATTTCCAAGGTGTGACATAACAAATATCACCAACTGGCTTAAACAACAAAAATTTCTTGTTTCACTGTTTCAGAGGCCGGAAATCCAAGAGCACAATGGCTGCAGAGCTATGCTCCCTCTGAAGCCTTGAGAGAAAGGTCTGTTCCAGGCTTTTCTCCCAGCTTCTGGTAGTTCCTTGGCTTGTGGCAACACTTCAGTCTCCACATGGCAGTCTCCCTGTGTGTGTGTTTCTCTGTCCAAATTTTCACTTTCTATATGGACACCAGTCATATAGAGTTGGGGCCTAACCTGCTCCGCTGTGACCTCATCTTAACAAATTACACCTTCAACGACCTTATTTCTGAATTAAGGTCACATTCTGAGACACTGGAGGTTAGGACTGCCACATATGAATTTTGGAGGACAAGTCAGCCCCTAGCAGAACCTAAGAGAAAACCCTCAATGCTGTTCAACCCATTTCCCATAGGTGGAAAGGCCAGCCCCTCCGCTTTCACACATAACATTGCAGAAACGCCCCCCTCAGTCCTCTGGCCCACGTCCTGTACTGTCCATTCCCCATACCACTTCCCACTCCCTGAACTCATCTCCCTATTTACCAGCCAACTGGTGCGACCAGGAGAAAATGTTCAGTATCACTTTAATTTAGCCTCAATGTGTCATTTTATACCCTCCATTTCTGCACGTCTGCCTGTTTATTGATTCTTTTCAAGAAGAACTGTGTGCAATTTGAGCTTATTTCAGTTAAATTCAATTTACTTTCAACTGACTATTCAACACCACACTTTTTAAAAATTTTTTTAAAATATTAAAAAAAAATTTTATTGAAATATGGTTGATTTACAATGTTGTGTAGTTTCAGGTGTACAGCAAAGTGATTCAGCTATACACACACACATACACACATACATATGTATATTCTTTTAAAAAATTCTCTTCCATTATAGGTTATTACAAGATATTGAGTAGAGTTCCCTGTGCGATACAGCAGGTCCTCGTTGGTTATCTATTTTATATATAGTAGTGTGTATATTTTAATCCCAAACTCCTTATTTATCCTTCCCCCTCCTTCCCCTTTTAATTGGCCTTTACAGTTTAAGTTCCTTTTCAAAGCTTCGGATGGTAAAAGGTTTCTCAGCCAGATCATGATTCAGATTTACCCTTACCAGCTCCCTCACACTGGGTTTCTATTCTCAGCACAGGTTACTCATTGCCCCTTTCCTGTCATGTTCCTTCTGCTTTCTTATTCCTCTCCACTATTCTGATGCTAGGGTTCTTTGAGACTTTATAAGCCAAAATCACTTCAACCTCTGTGGTTGACATAATTACACACCCCAAGAACTCAATTTAAGTCTTCCAAGGCTCTCATAACAAACGAAATCTAACAAACACAACGATTCACTCTATCCTCCCTCTCTTCAGTCATTTTATAGGAAATCTCAACTTCCCTGAAAAGATCTCAGATGATCCATTTGCTGATATTTCCCAATTAGGCTGTCATTATGCCCGAGTCCTCCCCCAATGCAGTTGACATGCATTTTTGTGTTAGGTGTCTTAGCCTTGTGCTGATTTCATAAGCTACTGTTAAAAAGTGAATGTTTCAGAGCCTGAAATTCAGAATGCACATCATAATATATGGAGAAGGGATTTACAGATGTCTTTATAACCTTTTTCTTTTCTTCTCTAGTATTCAGATTCAAATTAGGTCATCTGTTGAAATTGTTATTCCAGACCAATCCATATGTTCTGGCATAGCACGGTGTATTAAAAATCCATGTTTTCCACTGTGTCCTGCCTTTATGCTCCAGACTTTGATGAAAGATAACCATGAGCAGCATTTGAAAACAAAACTTTCTTGTAAGAATATATTTTATTACTCAATCAACTTAGTGAGGGTCTCAGTGAAAACAACATCTCGTGAGTAGATAACCATATGGTAGTAAAGAGGAGCCTGAAATAAAATACTAGAACCTGAATTGATGATAGATATATATAATGCACATCTGCAAATATTTTTAAATTGTGTAAAATTTTATTGCACTTATGTCCAAAGCCAGGGCAAGAGATAAAGGAGGTTATAAGGGAAGTGGGGAATTGTTGTATACAGTACCAATGAAAGTTAAAATGTTGCAATATAATTCTCAGATTTATAATATCCCAGAACTATAAACACCTGGACAAGGTGGTTATTAGTTGCTAATCTAATCAAGAGTGAGTTTAGAAAGTAATGGACAAAAGACAGAGTTCTGTTGACCTTGGAGTGACCGGGAGCTGTGCAAGACAGGTTGTATAGACTAAGCTTTGGAGACTTGGTCATGGTTACTAAAAAGAAACAAAGTTAAGCAGAGTTTGAGAGGAATATGTTGATAAAGACACTGACATCAACTTTCTACCTGGTCTCTCTTGTTAGAAAGGAAAAATTTCTTTAAGAGCCAGGGCTAAATAGGTCTTCAACTACTGAAGACCTAGTTCCCCTAGACTGTTCTCAATCCTGGCTATGCATTAGAACCTCACAGAGAGGTTTTTTGTTTTGTTTTGTTTTAAAAAACCAATGCTCTTCCCACCACCAAGATTGCAATGTAATTGATCTGTTTGGGGCTCAGGAATCAGTAGGTTTAAAGGCTCCCCAGGTGGCTCCAAAGGGGAAACACTTTTGTATGCTAACATTTTCCAAATGAACCATGCACACTAACGGTTCTATAGGATCCTCTGTAAAGAAATGGCTTGTGTCCAATACATTTAGGAAGCCCCTCATGGCTCATGAACTCATGGTATCTCACAAAGCACATGAGCCTTCAAAATGCTCTGAGACACCCTGAAGAAAAGACATCACCTTCCCTTTGTTGGTGTGTGATGATCATCCCTAGCAACATCACCTTGGAAAAGCTCCCTTGAGCCTAGGATTTCCAACTGTTATTGTTTACTTACCAGTTCCCTCCACCCTCTATTTTCTCAGAGGTCATCCTCAGTAACTTTTGAGATACTGCGATTTTCATATACCTGGGTGTATACGGTCTTATAATAATGGTTATCTAACAGAACTATATAAGACATACTATATCTCTGGGGGGAGTCGGAAAGCCCAGACTTTGCCGTATGTGCCTTTTAGAGACATAGCTGGCCCAATACTAGGATTGGAGAAGATAAGAGTGAGCAGGCTCTCATGGCCCCAGTGATGCTGCTTTCAGAGTCATTTTCCTTAATTACCAAATACTTGGGAAGCAGGAGCAGAAGGTTTACATGTCAAGAAATGGACACTGGAGTAAAAAGACCTAAAGTCAAAGTCATTTGCTGTTCTTATTAATTAAGTGACCTTGAGCAAATTATCAAACTTTTTTGCATCTCAGTTCAGTCTTCTGTTAAAATGAGCATACCAAAATAAAACTCCAAAAGCTGTTAGTAAGATAAAATGAAGTACAATAATGCATTTAAAATCTCTATAATCCAGACACCTGTCAAAGAAAGTTGAATTTACTGTGCTACATATTGATCAAAATTTCATGTGAGTGATCTATTATTTACGGAAAATCATCTAAAGGTTATTCAGTCAATCCATTCTCTGTCCAATCTCCTAAAAATCTAAAATCTGCTCCCACATTAAGCTAGATTATCAGAGAGCTCTGGGCCTGCTTGCATCATAGTGGCCTTGCCCACGTATATTTGTTTCCTAAATTACACTTTAATACAGCCCCATCAGCTCACATCAGGAAACACTGTGAGAGCCCTACAGAAACCTCACAGCAACTTTTCTTCAAGGATGCTACTGAGAATTCTGCTTGGTATTTTGCAAAGTGTCCTCTTTAAGGGGACCCAGAGGAGAAATCTTTCTTAGTGGGAGGAAGAGCTTTGCTTTTTCTGAGCAATTGGTTTGTTTTACTTTTACAGACATTGTAAGAAAGACATGGAGCCACTCAAGTTTTGCCTTTAGTGTTGTCTACCGGAAAGCTTAGAGCGAATGTGTGTTCCATTTCTCATGAACATGAAGAACACATACATGAACTACAGCTCACTAATATTCATGATCTCATTAAATCTCTATTTTTAATGTATTGTATCTTAATTTTTTTAAGTGTTCTTAAAACATTTTTTAAAGTAAGATCAGAAAAAAAAAAAGAAAAAAAAAGTAAGATCAGAAAGATAAATGACTGGATATATAAAATGCATGCAGGTACCTAAAACAGTGCTTTGCTTCTATACATGTTCCCTCATACCCGTCTGAGTTTGGAAGAATTGCACCCGGCTTAATGGCAGGCAGGAATCACCAACAGTTGCCAACTCTGACATCACCCCCTTTCCAGCAGACTTCTTAGAGTAAGAAATCTCGGAGACCCTTGATTACTTTCAGGCAACTCCAAGTACCCATATGTTGGTAAAATCAAGGACAAATCCCAGAGCTCCAGGAGCTTCCAGTAACAATTATTGTGTGTTCTGATGACTAAGTTTATAGGGCTACCATATGATCCTGCAATCCCACTCCTGGGCATATATCCACAGAAAATCATAATTCTAAAAGATACATGCGCCCCAGTGTTCATAGCAGCACTATTTACTATAGCCAAAACGTGGAAACAACCTAAATGTCCATCAACAGATGAATGGATAAAGAAGATGTGAGACAGATATATATATATATATATATATATACACACACACAGAGATATAGATATATATGTATACATACACAATGGAATATTACTCAGCCATAAAAAAGATATAATGAATGAAATAATGCCATTTGCAGCAACATAGATGGACCTAGAGATATCATATGAAATGAAGTAAGTCAGACAAAGACAAATATCATGGTATCACTTATACATGGAATCTAAAAAACTGATACAAATGAACAACAGAAATAGACTCACAGACATATAAAACAAACTTATAGTTACCAAAGGGGAAACAGGTGGGGAGGGATAAATTAGGAGGTTGGGATTAACATATACACATTACTATATATAAAACAGATAACCAAAAAAGACCTACTGTGTAGCACAGGGAACTACACTTGATATTTTGTAATAACCTATAAGGGATAAGAATCTGAAAAAAAAAGATATATACGTATGTATAACTGAAAAAAAAAAGAAATCCTAAAAAGAAAAAAATCAATCAATCCAGCCAGTAAGTGAATAAGTAAATAAATAATAAAAAAATTCCTTTTGAAATTACTTGACTCACTCAACTTATATTTTTAGAGTAGCTATAATTTGAAAGGAAAAGTTATAAAGATTATAAGTGGCAATAAAGATTCAATTAATTATAAAAAAATAAAAAGCAAATTACATCAGATAACTCCTTAATGATTCACTGTCAAATTATTTGGGGTCCATAAATAAAATAGCCACCTTTCTTTTCTTCTTCCAAAATATGACCTCCACTTTGCAAGCCAGCTAGATGTTGCCATACCAGATACCACAGGCCATCTGTCTCCTGCAAGTGTCAATCTAGATACATATATTTTCAACAACTGATTTAGCCTCTCATACATAAAGGATGGTATTTTCTTCTTTATATCAAACACATACGATTTCTCATTGTGTGAAAATAATAGAATTAATCTGGGTCCTACAGACACACTCTAAGACAGTTAAACACTTCTTTTATTGTCCATGTGAGTCTTCCATTTACAAGTATCAATGACTTTTTTTCAATTTTTAAACAACATTATCAAAAGCATTGTTAACAGCTGTATGCAGAATCAGTACATACTTGGGTTTGATGTCCTAGCAAAATCTGATCAGTATCAAATTGCATTTTATCAAACTCATGGAATTTTTAGGCCTTTGAGTTTAAGTACTTCAGAAATTCAGAAATAATCCCCTGAGAGACTGGTAGAAGGCTGACTACTAACCACAGACTTCCTGGTATGCAATGAAGTTCAGGAAGGGCAACACCATTGTTTTTTTCCAACCTTCTCCTCCCTGGATAAACAATCTCACAGTTGTGAAGCAACAAATTGCCCAGGGCACTAAGTTCATGACAGGGTTATTCTGGAGTCTGAGGACATACTCTGGGCAGAAATGTTTGACTCTGACTCAGAATCAAATACTGGGCCATAGTACTCTAATGAGACAGACCTCCTTCAGTCACTCTGGAATAAGGTCATAACCAGTCTCCCTGTCAACAAAGCAAGTTGACAGATCTGTAAGAGTTCAGTATAAAATGAGACACAATTTGACATGTGAATTTCTGGCTTCTATTTCCAAAGAGTCTAGGACCCAGTGGTGTGCTGATAAATAGCTAACATCTGGTTCTCTGGAAGAGTTTTTTAAAAGCTCTGGTGTACATCATTTGCCTATTTCTGCGGTATAAATACTTCTACCGTGATTTATTTCAAGCTACCTATTGATCTCACTGAATGAGGAGCTGGGAAGAGATTGCACAATCAGCTCTCACCAGCCAGTGCCAGCTCCAGCCACCACTGCTGGTTAAACATGTGAGAACAGAGAACTTGTGTTCATTTTGCTTAGCAGACCATCGCTTTTTACCTTTTCTTGTATGCAGACTATACGCTGGCTTCCTCCACCTGCTTCTTCCTGCCTCAGATAATCAATCAAATGTTTACCCTCTACAAGGGCGCTTCTGCTGCTCCACAGTGAATTCTGAGGTCATCCTCTGCTTGTCAAGACTCTCCCCTACTTTGGGGATACTGTTAGGTAGTTCTATATCCTAGACAAATTACTGGATCCTATAGGCACCAACCGTGATGCCTATAGGAAGGATGGGGGTGGGGAGGATATCCCTATCATCCAGAGTGGTGGGTAGAGGCACATCACCCCCATGAGAAGTTGGGAAGCCACTGAGTCCCATTCTCTAGGTTGTCAATCCTTATCTCTCCGTCTTTATCTACCCCCTTCCCCTTTTTAATGGATGGGTGTTCAGGGAGGAGCAAGGATCATGCCTTTCCTGAGCTACTACCATTTTTTCTTACTCTACAAATTTCTCAATTTAGCTCTTTCTCTTGACCTCAATCAATAATAAATTCTAATATTTTGTTCCCCTAATAGCCACTCGGTGCTGTCTCGTTGCATTTACTAATACAGGTAAAGATATTTCAGAAGAGATTTTATCAGACAATTTTAAGAGGATACTCCATCAGTGTATGTGTGTATACTGTATGTATTTGTGTATTTGCTTGTGTATTTCGTATCGTATTTGTATATATTGTATTTGTAATCTGTATTGTATGTATATGTATTTGTTTATTTGTATATTGTATGTATACTATATGTATACTGTGTATATTATATGTATATAATGTATGTGTATACAATATACATACTCCTAAAACCACACCAGCACTGAAAACTCAAGTTTGAAAATGGGGTATATGGTACCATTTCAAAAATGACTTAATGAACACAGGCCACAGATTTCTTTCTCTCAAATTCCTGAGGTCCTCATGCCTTCTAAGCTGATATTTGTGTGTGTACTTTGAGGACCTTGCCAGAAGCCACAAAAGTCAGTAGAGATTCATTAACTAGTTGGTCCAGTAGCATCAGCAATTCTTTCTCATTGTCCCTTCCCTTTAATTTCTCATCAGATTCTTAACTTGAAGACTAGACTTCTTTCCAGGGGCTCTTCATGGCTGCCCTCCCTCAGATTCAGCTCTCTGTAATATGCTGAATTCTCAGATTCAGAAACATTCCCATTCTGTACATGTCCATAGTTGATTCTACTACAGGTCATTTTTTTTTTTCTTTCCCTAGCAGCGGCATCTCTATAACCTCCTGAAATAACCCTGAGGTTTCAAATCCAGAAACTTTAACTACAACCTGGTCCGAATGCTTTCTCTAAGCTATCATCACAAGGACCTGAAGTGAGCAGGAAGATGGTTTGGATCCTCCCTACAAATCTTCCATATGCAGTTTCCATCTCCAGAAGTTATCCAAATTTCTAATGTCCCTTGGGTTATAGGCAAGTAACCAAATAATGCATCACCCAAATTGGGACACTTTTTAAAATGAAATACAACCCTGGAAATAAATAACTGACTTAAAACAGGTATAAATTGAGACCATCCTAGGATACACATGGTCTCCCTAATTATAATTTTCTTGCCATAGGCTACCTTCACTTAAGATCTTGTGCAGAAAATTCCTGCTGGAATCAGCTTAATGGATTCACACAGTAGAGAAGAATCCTGGCTTTCTGACTGAAACTTCTATATTTGAACTTTATACTTCCTCAGGGACTCTAATACTACAATCCTTCTGTCTCCACACAATTCCTCTTTTGTTGACTGTTTATGACTGGGTAGAAGAGCCTTGGATTCCAGGCATGCCATCTGCCTCTCCCTTTTCTATGTCTCTGTCCTCCCCCGGAGTGCCAGTTGCATCCTGGAAATATGATGCCACAGCACAGAAACATCAGTAACTATAGTCTGGGTTCCACTGTAGAAGAGTCAGGAACTGTAGTCCTTTCTAGAAGAGGCAGTGGAAGAACAGAGTTTATAATTACTGAGATGAGAAAGACTATAGGAGGAGCATATTTGTTAACAAAGATCTGGAGTTTAGTTTAAGAAATGTTAGGAGATGACTGACATAAGGATAAGTCTAGGCTTGGAGATGTAAGTTTGGGAATCACCTACATATAGAAGATTTTTAAAGTCATAAAAATATAGGACAGTATGCAAGGCTTGTTCAACATGAAAAAAAATCAATGTAATTCATCTCAACAACAGCTAGAGAATAATATGATCATGTAAATAGATGCAGAAAAAGCATTTGACAAAATCCAATACTTATGATAAAAACTCTCAGTAAACTAGTAATAGAGGGGAAATTCCTCAACTTGATAAAGAACATCTACCAAAAAGAAACAAAAAAACAAAACCCACAGCTAACATCATACTTAATGATGTGACAAACTATATACTTTTCCCCTAAGTTTGGGAACAAAGCAAAGATGCCCATCTCACCACTACCATTTATTGTACTGTAAGTCACAGCTAGTGCAACAAGACAAGAAAAAGGAATAAAAGATATACAGATTGGGAAGGAAGAAATAAAACTGTCTTTTATTCACAGATGACATGACTGACTGTGAGGAAATCCCAAAGAATCAACAGCACAAAAGCACCAAGTGAAACTAATAAATAATTACAGCAAAATTGCAGGATACAAGGCTAACCCACCAAAGTACATTATGTGCATGTGTATGTATGTATGTATGTGTGTGTGTGTATGTGTATGTATGTATATATATATATATATGGCTTTCCTATGTATCAAGAATGAACAACTAGAATTTGAAATTAAGAACAATACCACTTATATTGGCACCAAAAAATGAAACAGGTATAAATCTAACAAAATATGTACAGGATCTATGTAAAGAAAAGCATAAAACTCTGACGAAAGATATCAAAGAAGAAATAATTAAATGAAGAGATATTCCATGTTCACATATAGAAAGACTCAATATTGTTAAGATGTCAATCCTCTCCAAATTAATCTATAGATTCAATGTAATCCTAATCAAAATCCCAGCAAGTTATTTTGTGGATGTCAACAAACTGATTTTAAAGTTTATATGGAAATGAAAAAAGGCCCAGTATACCCAACATAATATTAAAGCAAAAGAACAAAATTCAGTGGACTGATGCTACCCAACTCAAGACTTACTATAAAGCTGGGGATCAGATGCTACCCAACTCAAGACTTACTATAAAGCTAGGGATCAGTATACCCAACATAATATTAAAGCAAAAGAACAAAATTCAGTGGACTGATGCTACCCAACTCAAGACTTACTATAAAGCTGGGGTTCAGATCAAGATGGTGGAGGAGTAAGACATGAAGCTCACCTTCTCCCACAAATACATCTACATGTGTAATAATTCTCACAGGACATCTACTGAACGCTGGCAGAAGACTGCAGACTTCCAAAGGGGCTAGAAAATCTCCACATAACTGGGTAGGACCAAAGAAAAAAACAAGAGAGAAAGGAATTGGGATGGGACCTGCACCCCTGGGAGGGAGCTGTGAAAGAGGAAAGATTTCCACACACAGGGAAGTCCCCTCACTGGCAGGAAGATCAGCCGGGACAGAGGGGGAGCTTCAGAGCCTCAGAGGAGAGTACAGCAGCCAGTTTGTGGAGGGAAAAGTGGAGAGAGACCTGCACAGAAGGTAGGTGCCACTGCCTGGCACTCTCCAGCCTGAGACACTCCTCCACAGGAGCAGGCTGGGGCTGGGTGCTGAGGTTTGGGCTTCAGAGATCAGAACTGGGGAGAGGACTGGATTGGCTACATGGAGACAGCCTGAGGAGGCTAGGGTGTGCTGCACCACAACCTAAGGAGTATAGGAGGAGGCCTTGGCCCACTAGAGAGGAAGGGCACCTTTGTTGGGAGGCTCACAAGTAGAGGGGCAGGACAGCCATAGGAGCTTCTTTGTCCATGCGTGTACTCTCAGGTATCAGGGCACAACCTACGTGAGCTCTGGGGCCAGGCTCAAGCCGCCACTGCCATCTCAGACTCCAGAGTTGGGCACAGACCACTGCCCCACTGAGGGTCCCACCAGTGGCCGAAAACTGCTGCCCCCACCTTCCTGGGAGTGTGTGCAGGCCACCCCCTACCAAGGGGATAACAGCCAGCACATGCTAAGGAAAGAGACGGCAAGCATCCAAACCAAAAACAGCGCTCATGCCAAAAAATTATTAAACCAACACAAACTATGCAGGGACATTCCTGCATATAAATAACCCTCCAAAGCTACAGTAGATAATTGTTTCTCTGAAACTCACAGAGCAAGAGAAATACAAGCAAAATGAAAAAGCAGAGGAACCACTCCCAGTTAAAAGACCAAGAGAATTCCCCTGAAGGAATAAACAATGAAACAGACCTCTTCAGTCTAATAGACACCGAGTTCAAAAAGAAGGTAATGCAAATACTCAAGGAATTAAGGAAGGCTATCAACAGAAATACAGATTACTATAAAAAGGAACTAGAAATTATGAGGAGCCAAGAAAAATTAGAAAATTCATTTGCCAAGATGAAAGCTGAGCTAAAAGCAATGAATAGCAGAATGAATGATGCAGAAGAAAGAATAAGTGGTCTCGAAGATAGAATAATGGAAATCACCCAATCAAAATAGCAGACAGAAAACCAAATTAAAAAAAATGAAAGCAATATAAGAGACCTATGGGATAGTATAAAGCATGACAATCTATGCATAATAGAGATTCCAGAAGGAGAAGAAAGAGAAAAGGGAATTGAAAATGTATTTGAAGAAATTATGGCTGAAAACTTTCCAACTTGAAGAAGGAAACAGACATCCAGGTACAGGGAGCACAGAGGGTCCAAAACAAGATGAACCCAAACAGACCTACACCAAGATATATTATAATAAAAATGGCAAAAGTTAAAGATAAAGAGAGGATTCTAAAGGCAGCAAAAGAAAAACAAAGATTTAATTACAAGGGAAGCCCCATAAGGCTATCAGCTGATTTCTATACAGAAACACTGCAGGCCAGAAGGGGGTGGCAAAATATATTCAAAGTCTTGAAAGGGAAAAATCAGTAATCTGGAGTACTCTACCCAGCAAGATTATCATTTAGAATAGAAGGAGAAATAAAGAATTTCTCAGATGAGCAAAAACTAAAAGAATATAGCAATACTAAATCTATCCTAAAAGAAATATTGAAAAGTATTCTCTAAATAGAAAAGAAGCAAGAAGATATAGGAAGGAGGAAATCATAACTGGAAAGTAAATCATTTAAATTAGCCAGTATACAGATTTAAAAAAAAATCTATATTTGTGAAAGTGATGATAAAAACAAGGAACAGCAAAAAGATAAACGTGAAGATGTAAGAAAGGACATCAAGGGACTTCCATGGCACAGTGGTTAAGACTCCATGCTTCCACTGCAGGGGGCATGGATTCAATCCCTGGTCAGGAAACTAAGATCCTGCAAGCTGCATGGTGTAGAAAAAAAAAGGACATCAAAATCAATAACATGTGGGGTGGGGGGGAAGAGTAAGAAATTGTAGATTCTGTTTTTGTTTTTTTTTTTAGAATGTGTTTGAGCCTGTATGACTGTCTAAAGCAAGCAGATATAAGAAGGGGTTAACATACTTGAAAAACAGGGCAACCACAAATCAAAAACATACAATAAATTCACAAAAATCAAAAAGAAGAGAACACAAGCATAAAATAAAAAGAAATCATTAAACCACAAAAAGAAAAACAAAAAAAGAAAGGAACAGAAGAAACACAGAATGGAAAACAAGGTTTCAAATGGCAATAAATACATATGTATCAATAATTACCTTAAATATCAATGGACTGAGTGCTCCAATCAAAAGATATACAGCGGCAGACTGGATAAAAAAATAAGAGCCTACAATATGCTGCCTACAAGAGATCCACCTTAGGGCAAAGGACACACATAGATTCAAAGTGAGGGGATGGAAAAAGATATTTCATGCAAACAGAAATGACAAGAAAGCAGGAGTTTCAATACTCATATCAGACAAAATAGACTTTAAAACAAAGGCAATAAAGAAAGATAAAGAAGGACAGTATATAATGGTAACAGGATCAATACAAGAAGAGGATTTTACACTCATCAACATATATGCACCTAATATATGAGCACCCAAATATATAAAACAAATAATAAAAGACATAAAGGGAGAAACTGATTGGAATACAATATTAGTAGGAGACTTTAACACCCCACTCACATCAATGGACCAATCCTCTTGACAGAAAATCAATAAGGCAACAGAGATCTTAAATGATACGATAGAACAGTTAGACTTAATTGATATTTTCAGGACATTACATCCAAAAAAACCAGAATACACATTCTTTTCAAGTGTCTTTTCAAGTGCACATGGAACATTCTCTAGGACTGACCACATACTAGGTCACAAAACTAACCTCAACAAATTTAAGAGTAGAGAAATTATTTCAAGCATCTTCTCTGACCACAACAGCATGAAACTAGAAATCAACCACAGGAAAAGAAATGAGAAAAAAACATTACATGGAGAATAAACATCATACTACTAAAAAACCAACGGGTCAATGAGGAAATCAAAAAGAAAATTAAAAAATACCTGAAGACAAATGAAAATGAAATCACAAACATACAAAATCTACGGGATGCAGCAAAGGCAGTTCTTAGAGGGAAGCTCATAGTGATACACACCCTCCTCAAAAAAAAAAAAAACAATTAAAATCTCAAACGACCTAACATACCACCTAAAAGAATTAGAAAACAAAACCTGAAGTCAGCAGAAAGAAGAAAATAATAAAGATCAGGGAGGAAATAAGTAAAATCGTGATTTTTAAAAAATAGAAAAAATCAATAAAACCAAGAGCTGGTTCTTTGAAAGGGTAAACAAAATTGACAAACCTCTGGCCAGGCTCCCCAAGAAGAAAACAGAGAGAACCCAGATAAACACAGTAAGAAATGAAAATGGAGAAATCTCAACTGATACCACAGAAATGCAAAAAAAAAAACATAAGAGAATATGATGGACAATTCATGCCAACAAATTTGACAACCTAGAAGAAATGGACAACTTTCTAGAAACATACAGCCCACCAAAACTGAATCAAGAAGAAATAGGCAATTTGAACAGACTGATCACTAGAAGTGAAATAGAATCTGTTTTTGTTTTTTTTTTTAAAATACTCCCTAAAAACAAAAGTCCAGAAGGAGACTGCTTCACAGGTGAATTCTACCAACCATACAAAGAAGAACGTACACCAATGTTCCCCAAACTCTTCCAAAAGGTTGAAGAGGAGGGAACACTCCCAAAGACACTCTATGAAGCCACCATCACACTGATACCAAAACCAGACAAAGATATCACCAGAAAAGAAAATTACAGGCCAACACCATTGATGAATATATATGCAAAACTCCTCAACAAAATATTAGCAAACCGAATCCAACAGCACATAAAAAAATATTATACACTGCAAACAAGTGAGATTCATCCTAAGTTCACAAGGATGGTGCAACATACACAAATCAATCAATGTAATATACCACATAAACAAAAGTCAAAAACCTCGTGATCTCAATAAATGCAGAAAAAAGTATTTGACAAAATTCAACATCCATTCATGATAAAAACTCATACCAAAGTGGGTATCGAGGGAACATATCTCAACATAACAAAAGCCATTTTTGACAAACCACAGCCTATGTAACATTCAACGGTGAAAAGCTGAAACCCTTCCTGATAAAATCTGGAACAAGACAAGGATGCCCACTTTCACTACTTCTATTCAACATAGTATTGGAAGTCCTAGCCACAGCAATCAGACAAGAAAAAGAAATAAAAGGTATCCAAATTGGAAGGGAAGAGGTAAAATTCTCATGATATGTAGATAACATTATACCATATATAGAACACCCTAAGGACTCCACACAAAAACTACTAGATCTAATAAATGAATTCATCAAAGTGGAATACAAGATTAACATTCAGAAATTGCTTGCATTTCTTTACACTAACAATGAAATATCAGAAAGGGAATTAAAAAAAAACAATACATTTCTAAAATACCTATGAATAAACCTGACCAAGGAGGTGAAAGACTAATATTCCGAGAACTATAAAACATTAATAAAGGAAATTAAAGAGGATTCAAAGAAATGGAAAGATATCCCATGCTCTTGGATTGGAAGAATTAATATTGTTAAAATGGCAATAATACCCAAAGCACTCTACAGATTTAATGTGATCCTTATTAAATTACCCATGATATTTTTCACAGAATTACAACACATAATCTAAAAATTTATATGGAACCATAAAAGACCCAGAATTGCCAGAGCAATCCTGAGGGGGAAAAAAAGCAGGAGGCATAACTCTCCCATCTTCAGACAATACTATAAAGCTACAATAATTAAAACAGTGTGGTACTGGTACAAAAACCAACATATGGATCAATGGAACACAATACAGAGCTCAGAAATAAACCCACACATCTATGGTCAATTAATCTTTGACAAAGTAGGCAAGAAAATAAAATGGGGAAAAGATAGTCTCTTACACAAGTGGTGCTGGGAAAGTTGGACAGCTGTATGTAAATCAATGATGTTAGAACACACACCATGTACAAAAGTAAACTCAAGATAGCTTAAAGACTTAAACATAAGACATAACACCATAAAACTCCAAGAAGAGAGCATAGGCAAAACATTCTCTGACATAAATCATGCCAATGTTTTCTTAGGTCTCGCAAGGCTATAAAAATAAAAACAAACAAATTGGACTTAATCAAACTTACAAGCTTTTGCACAGCAAAAGAAACCATAAACAAAATAAAAAGACAACTTACAGAAGGGAAAAAATATTTGCAAATGATGAAACCAATAAGGGCTTAATCTCCAAAACACACAAACAGCTCATACAACTCAACAACAAAAAAACAAACAACCCAATCAAAAAATGGACAGGAGACCTTTCTAGACATTTCTCTAGAGAAGACATACAAATGGCCAGTAGGCACATGAAAAGAGCTCAACATCACTAATTATTAGAGAAATGCAAATCAAAACTATATTGAGGTAGCACCTCACACCAGTCAGAATGACCATCATTTAAAAGTCTACAAATAACAAATGCTAGAGAGGGTATGGAGAAAAGGGAACCTTCCTACACTGTTCATGGGAATGTAAGTTGGTGCAGCCACTATGGAAAACAGTATGGAGGGTCCTCAGAAAACCAAAAACAGAGTTACCACATGATCCAGCCATCCCACTCCTGGGCATACACCTGGAAAAACTATAATTCAAAAAGATACATGCACCCCTATGTCATAGCAGCACAATTCACAATAGCCAAGATATGAAAACAACCTAAATGTCCATCGACAGATGAATGGATAAAGATGTGGTACATATATACAATGGAATATTACTCAGCCATGAAAAAGAATGAAATAATGCCATTTGCACCAACATGGATGGATCTAGAGATTATCACATTAAGTGAAGTAAGTCAGAAAGAGAAAGACAAATACCATATGATATCGCTTAAATGTGGACTCTAAGATGTGGCACAAATGAACCTATCTACAAAACAGAAACAGACTCACAGACACAGAGAACAGATTTGTGGTTGCTGGGGGAGGTGGTAGGGAGAGGGATGGACTGCGAGTTGGGGGTTAGTAGATGCAAACTATTACATTTAGAATGGATAAACAGCAAGGTCCTACTCTATAGCACAGGGAAGTATATCTAATCTCCTTGGATAAACCATAATGGAAAAGAATGTATATAAATGTGTATAACTGAGTCTCTTTGCTGTACAGCAGAAATTTGCACATTATAAGTCAACTATACTTCAAAAAAATTAAATTAAAAAAGACATACTATAAATCTATAAAGACAGCATATTGGTGAAATAATAAATTGATCAATAGAACAACATATCCAAGAAACAGATACATACCAGTATAGTCAACTGATTTTTGAAAAAGGAGCAAATGCAATTCATTAGAAGGATAGCCCTTTCAACAAATGATACCAGAACAATTAGACATCCATATACCAATTAAAGTGAATCTTGAAACAGTCCTTACATCTTTCACAAAATTTTACTCAAAATAAGTCATAGACCTAATGTAAAACTGTAAAGGTTCTATAGGATAATATAGGAGAAAATCTAGGTGAGCTTGGGTTTGTTGGACTTTGTCAAAATTTAAAACTTCTGGGAAAGACATCAAGAGAATCAAGAGACGAGGCACAGACTTGGAGAAAATTTTTGTAAACCATATTTCTGATAAAGGGCTGGTATACAAAATATATGAAGGGCTCTTAACACTCAACAAAGAGAAAACAACTGACCCAATCTTAAAATGAGTAAAAGATCTATACAGATATCTCACCAAAAATAAGATATAGAGATGACAAATAATTATTTAAAAAATGATGCTCAACATCTAATGTCATTAGATAATTGCAAATTAAAACAACACAGTGATACCATTACATACATATCAGTATGGCTAAAATCCATAAAACTAATAATACAAAATGCTGGGGACTGGTTCAAGATGGTGGAGTAGAAGGATATGCGCTCACTCCCTCTTGTGAGAACACTGAAATCACAGCTAACTGCTGAACAATCATCAACAGGAAGACACTGGAACTCACCAAGAAAGATACCCCACATCCAAAGACAAAGAAGCTGCAATGAGTCGGTAGCAGGGCACAATCACAATAAAATCAAATCCCATAACCACTGGGCTGGTGACTCACAAACTGGAGAACAATTATACCACAGAAGTCCACTCACTGGAGTGAAGATGCGGAGCCCCACATCAGGCTTCCCAACCTGGAGGTCTAGCAATGGGAGGAGGAATTCCCAGAGAATCACACTTTGAAGGCTAGTGGGATTTGATTGCAGGACTTCGACAGGATGGGTGGAAAGAGAGACTCCACTCTTGGAGTACACACACAAAGTAGTGTGTGCATCAGGACCCAGGGGGAAGGAGCAGTGACCCCCATAGGAGACTGAACCAGACCTACCTGCTGGTGTTGGAGGGTCTCCTGCAGAGGTGGGGTGTGGCTATGGCTCACTGAGGAGACAAGGACACTGGCAGCAGAAGTTCTGGGAAGTACTCCTTGGTGTGAGCCCTCCTGGAGTCTGCCATTAGCCCCATCAGAGAGCCTGTAGCATCCAGTGCTGGGTCAGCTCAGGGCAAACAACCAACAGGGAAGGAACTAAGCCCCACCCATCAGCAGACAAGCAGATTAAAGTTTTATTGAGCTTTGCCCACCACAAGTCCCTCCCATCAGGACACTTGCACAAGCCTCATCCACCATAGGGTAGACAGTACAAGCAAGAAGAACTACAATCCTGCAGCCTGTGGAAGAAAAACCACATTCACAGAAAGACAGGCAAAATGAAAAGGCAGAGGACTATATACCAGATGAAGGAAAAAGATAAAACCACAGAAAAACAACTAAATGAAGTGGAGATGGGCAACCTTCCAGAAAAAGAATTCAGAATAATGACAGTGAAGATGATCCAGGACCTCGGGAAAAGAAGGGAGGCAAAGATTCAGAAGATGCAAGAAATGTTTAACAAAGACCTAGAAGAATTAAAGAAAAAACACCTAGAAGAATTAAAGAACACACAAACAGAGATGAACAAAAACTGAAATGAAAAATACACTAGAAGGAATCAATACCAGAATAACTGAGGCAGAAGAATGGATAAGTGACCTGGAAGACAGAATGGTGGAACCCACTGCCACAGAACAGAATACAGAGAAAAGAATGAAAAGAAATGAAGACAGCCTAAGAGACCTCTGGGACATTAAATGCACCAACATTTGAATTATAGGGGTCCCAGAAGGAGAAGAGAGAGAGAAAGGACCCAAGAAAATATTTCAAGAGGTTATAAAAGAAAACTTCCCTAACATGGCAAATGAAATAGCCACCCAAGTCCAGGAAGCACAGAGAGTCATAGGCAGGATAAACCCAAGGAGAAACACACCGAGACACACAGTAATCAAAATGACAAAAATTAAAGACAAATAAAAATTATTAAAAGCAACAAGGAAAAAGTAACAAACAAGGAAACTCCCATGAGGTTAACAGCTGATTTCTCAGCAGAAACTCTACCAGCCAGAAGGGAGTGGCATGATATATTTAAAGTGATGAAAGGGAAGAACCTACAACCAAGATTACTCTACCCAGCATGGATCTCATCAGATTCGACAGAGAAATCGAAACCTTTACACGTAAGCAAAAGCTAAGAGAATTCAGCACCACCAAATCAGCTCTACAACAAATGCTAAAGGAACGTCTCTAAGTGGGAAACACAAGAGAAGAGAAGGACCTACAAAAAACAAGTAAGAAAATGGTAACACGAACATAAACATTGATAATTACCTAAAATGTTAATGGATTAAATGCTCTAAACAAAAGACACAGGCTCACTGAATGGATACTAAAACAAGACCCATATATATGCTGTCTACAAGAGACCACTTCAGACCTAGGGACACACACAGACTGAAAGTGAAGGGATGGAAAAAGATATTCCATGAAAATGGAAATCAAAAGAAAGCTGGAGTACCAATACTCATATCAGATAAAATAGACTTTAAAATAAAGAATGTTACAAGAGACAGGGAAGGACACTACATAATGATCAAGGGATCAGTCTAAGAAGAAGATATAACAATTATAAATATACATGCACCCAACAGGAGCACCTCAATACATAAGGCAAATGCTAACAGCTATAAAGAGGAAATCAACAGTAACAGAAAAATAGTGGGGGACTTTAACACCTCACTTACATCAATGGACAGATCATCCAGACAGAAAATTAATATGGAAACACAGGCTTTAAATGACACAATAGACCAGATAGATTTAATTGATATTTATAGGACATTCCATTGGAAAACAGCAGATTACAATTTCTTCTCAAGTGCACATGGAATATTCTCCAGGATAGATCACATCATGGGTCACAAATCAAGCCTCGGTAAATTTAAAAAAATTGAAATCATATAAAGCATCTTTTCTAACCATAACACTATGAGACTAGAAATAAATTAAAGGGAAAAAAACGTAAAAAAAACAAACACGGAGGCTTGTCTGCTCACCCGCCGGGGCGGGCGGGGCTGCGAGCTGAGGCTCGGGTTTCGGTTTTGGACAGAGCGCAGGGAGAGGACTGGGGTTGGCAGCTTGAACATAGCCTGAAGGGGTTAGTGCACCACGACTACCCTGGAGGGAGTTCGGGGAAAAGCCTGCACCTGCCGAAGAGGCAAGAGACTTTTTCTTCCCTCTTTGTTTCCTGGTGCGCAAGGAGAGGGGTTTAAGAGCGCTGCTTAAAGGAACTCCAGAGACGGGCGCGAGCCGCGGCTAAAAGTGCGAACCCCAGAGACGGGCGGGAGACGCTAAGGCTGCTGCTGCCGCCACCAAGGGGCCTGTGTGCGAGCACAGGTCACTCTCCACACCCCTCTTCCGCGGAGCCTGTGCAGCCCGCCACTGCCAGGTTCCCGGGATCCAGGAACAACTTCCCCGGGAGAACGCACGGCGGGCCTCAGGCTGGTGCAACGTCACGCCGGACTCTGCCGCAACGTCACGCCGCCTCTGACGCCGCAGGCCCGCCCCGCACGCAGTGCCCCTCCTCCCCCCCCCCACCCCCGGCCTGAGTGAGCCGGAGCCCCCGAATCAGCGGCTCCTTTAACCCCGTCCTGTCTGAGCAAAAAACAGACGCCCTCCAGCGACGTACACGGAGAGGCAGGACCAAATCCAAAGCTGAGCTCCTGTGAGCTGTGAGAACAAAGAAGAGAAAGGGAAATCTCTCCCAGCAGCCTCAGAAGCAGCGGATTAAAGCTCCACAATCAACTTGATATACCCTGTATCTGTGGAATACCTGAATAGACAAGGAATGATCCCAAATTGAAGAGGTGGAATTTAGGAGCGAGATCTATGATGTTTTTCCCTTTTCCTCTTTTTGTGAATGTGTACGTGTATGCTTCTGTGTGAGATCTTGTCTGTATACTCTTGCTTCCACCATTTGTCCTAGGGCTCTATCCGTCCATGGTTTTTAAAAAAAATTTTTTTTCTTAAGAATTAATTTTAATTGTAATAACTTTATTATACTTTACCTTCGTTCTTTCTTTCTTTGTTTCCTTCCTTCCTTCCCTCCTTTAGACAACGAATCACCCCAAATTGAGGAGGTGGTCTCTGAGAGCAAGATTTATGATTTTTCCCCCTTTACCTCTTTTTGTGAAGGTGTATGTGTATGCTTCTGTGTAAGATTTTCTCTGTATAGCTTTGCTTCCAACATTTGTCCTAAGGTTCTATCCGTCCCTTTTTTTTTTTCTAAATATTTTTTAATTCAATAACTATATTATACTTTATTTTATTTTTACTGTATCTTCTTTCTTTCTTTTTTCCTTCTTTCCCTCCTTCCTTCCTTCCTTCCTCCCTCCCTCCCTCCTTTCTTTCCTTCTTTGCTTCTTTCTTCCTTCCTTCCTTTCGTCCTTTCCTTCTTTCTTTCCTCATACTTCTACTAATTCTCTCTACTTTTTCTCCCTTTTATTCTGAGCCGTGTGGATGAAAGGCTCTTGGTGCTCCAGCCAGGAGTCAGGGCTCTGCCTCTGAGGTAGGAGAGCCAACTTCAGGACACTGGTCAACAAGAGACCTCCCAGCTCCACATAATATTAAACGGCAGAAATCTCCCAGAGACCTCCATCTTAACACCAGCACCCAGCTTCACTCAACGACCAGCAAGCCACAGTGCTGGACAACCTATGCCAAACAACTAGCAAAACAGGAACACAACCCCACCCATTAGCAGAGAGGCTGCCTAAAATCATAATAAGGCCACAGACACCCCAAAACACACCACCAGACGTGAACCTGCCCACTAGAGAGACAAGATCCAGCCTCATCCACCACAACACAGGCACTAGTCCTCTCCACCAGGAAACCTACACAACCCACTGAAACAACCTTAGCCACTGGAGACAGACATCAAAAACAACGGGAACTACGAACGTGCAGCCTGCAAAAAGGAGACCCCAAACACAGTAAGATAAGCAAAATGAGAAGACAGAAAAACACACAGCAGATGAAGGAGCAAGATAAAAATGCACCAGACCTAACAAATGAAGAGGAAATAGGCAGTCTACCTGAAAAAGAATTCAGAATAATGATAGTAAGGATGATCCGAAATCTTGGAAGTAGAATGGACAAAATGCAAGAAACAGTTAACAAGGACCTAGAAGAAATAAAGATGAAACAAGCAACGATGAACAACGCAATAAATGAAATTAAAAGTACTCTAGATGGGATCAATAGCAGAATAACTGAGGCAGAAGAACGGATAAGTGACCTGGAAGGTAAAATAGTGGAAATAACTACTGCAGAGCAGAGTAAAGAAAAAAGAATGAAAAGAACTGAGGACAGTCTCAGAGACCTCTGGGACAACATTAAACGCACCAACATTCGAATTATAGGGGTTCCAGAAGAAGAAGAGAAAAAGAAAGGGACTGAGAAAATATTTGAAGAGATTATAGTTGAAAACTTCCCTAATATGGGAAAGGAAATAGTTAATCAAGTCCAGGAAGCACAGAGAGTCCCATACAGGATAAATACAAGGAGAAATACGCCAAGACACATATTAATCAAACTGTCAAAAATTAAATACAAAGAAAGCATATTAAAAGCAGCAAGGGAAAAACAACAAATAACACACAAGGGAATCCCCATAAGGTTAACAGCTGATCTCTCAGCAGAAACCCTACAAGCCAGAAGGGAGTGGCAGGACATACTGAAAGTGATGAAGGAGAAAAACCTGCAACCAAGACGACTATACCCAGCAAGGATCTCATTCAGATTTGATGGAGAAATTAAAACCTTTACAGACAAGCAAAAGCTGAGAGAGTTCAGCACCACCAAACCAGCTTTACAACAAATGCTAAAGGAACTCCTCTAGACAAGAAACACAAAAGAAGGAAAAGACCTACAATAACGAACCCAAAACAATATAGAAAATGGGAATAGGAACATACATATCGATAATTACATTAAATGTAAACGGACTAAATGCTCCCACCAAAAGACACAGATTGGCTGAATGGATACAAAAACAAGACCCTTATATATGCTGTCTACAAGAGACCCACTTCAGACCTAGAGACACATACAGACTGAAAGTAAGGGGATGGAAAAAGATATTCCATGCAAATGGAAACCAAAAGAAAGCTGGAGTAGCAATTCTCATATCAGACAAAATAGACTTTAAAATAAGGACTATTAAAAGAGACAAAGAAGGACACTACATAATGATCAAGGGATCGATCCAAGAAGAAGATATAAGAATTGTAAATATTTATGCACCCAACATAGGAGCACCTCAATACATAAGGCAAATGCTAACAGCCATAAAAGGGGAGATCGACAGTAACACATTCATAGTAGGGGACTTTAACACCCCACTTTCACCCATGGACAGATCATCCAAAATGAAAATAAATAAGGAAACACAAGCTTTAAATGATACATTAAACAAGATGGACTTAATTGATATTTATAGGACACTCCATCCAAAAACAACAGAATACACATTTTTCTCAAGTGCTCATGGAACATTCTCCAGGATAGATCATATCTTGGGTCACAAATCAAGCCTTGGTAAATTTAAGAAAATTGAAATTGTATCAAGTATCTTTTCTGACCACAACGCCATGAGACTAGATATCAATTACAGGAAAAGATCTGTAAAAAATACAAACACATGGAGGCTAAACAATTCACTACTTAATAATGAAGTGATCAGTGAAGAAATCAAAGAGGAAATAAAAAAATACCTAGAAACAAATGACAATGGAGACACAACGACCCAAAACCTATGGGATGCAGCAAAAGCAGTTCTAAGGGGGAAGTTTATAGCAATACAAGCCCACCTTAAGAAGCAGGAAACATCTCGAATAAACAACCTAACCTTGCACCTCAAGCAATTAGAGAAAGAAGAACAAAAAAACCCCAAAGCTAGCAGAAGGAAAGAAATCATAAAAATCAGATCAGAAATAAATGAAAAAGAAATGAAGGAAACGATAGCAAAGATCAATAAAACTAAAAGCTGGTTCTTTGAGAAGATAAACAAAATAGATAAACCACTAGCCAGACTCATCAAGAAAAAAAGGGAGAAGACTCAAATCAATAGAATTAGAAATGAAAAAGGAGAAGTAACAACTGACACTGCAGAAATAAAAAAAATCATGAGAGATTACTACAAGCAACTCTATGCCAATAAAATGGACAATCTGGAAGAAATGGACAAATTCTTAGAAATGCACAACCTGCCAAGACTGAATCAGGAAGAAATAGAAAATATGAACAGACCAATCACAAGCACTGAAATTGAAACTGTGATGAAAAATCTTCCAACAAACAAAAGCCCAGGACCAGATGGCTTCACAGGTGAATTCTATCAAACGTTTAGAGAAGAGCTAACACCTATCCTTCTCGAACTCTTCCAAAATATAGCAGAGGGAGGAACACTCCCAAATTCCTTCTACGAGGCCACCATCACCTTGATACCAAAACCAGACAAGGATGTCACAAAGAAAGAAAACTACAGACCAATATCACTGATGAACATAGATGCAAAAATCCTCAACAAAATACTAGCAAACAGAATCCAACAGCACATTAAAAGGATCATACACCATGATCAAGTGGGGTTTATTCCAGGAATGCAAGGATTCTTCAATATACGCAAATCTATCAATGTGATAAACCATATTAACAAATTGAAGGAGAAAAACCATATGATCATCTCAATAGATGCAGAGAAAGCTTTCGACAAAATTCAACATACATTTATGATAAAAACCCTGCAGAAAGTAGGCATAGAGGGAACTTTCCTCAACATAATAAAGGCCATATATGACAAGCCCACAGCAAACATCATCCTCAATGGTGAAAAACTGAAAGCATTTCCACTAAGATCAGGAACAAGACAAGGTTGCCCACTCTCACCGCTCTTATTCAACATAGTTTTGGAAGTTTTAGCCACAGCAATCAGAGAAGAAAAGGAAATAAAAGGAATCCAAATCGGAAAAGAAGAAGTAAAGCTGTCACTGTTTGCAGATGACATGATACTATACATAGAGAATCCTAAAGATGCTACCAGAAAACTACTAGAGCTAATCAATGAATTTGGTAAAGTAGCAGGATACAAAATTTAATGCACAGAAATCTCTGGCATTCCTATATACTAATGATGAAAAATCTGAAAGTGAAATCAAGAAAACACTCCCATTTACCATTGCAACAAAAAGAATAAAATATCTAGGAATAAACCTACCTAAGGAGATGAAAGACCTGTATGCAGAAAATTATAAGACACTGATGAAAGAAATTAAAGATGATACAAATAGATGGAGAGATATACCATGTTCTTGGATGGGAAGAATCAACATTGTGAAAATGACTCTACTACCCAAAGCAATCTACAGATTCAATGCAATCCCTATCAAACTACCACTGGCATTTTTCACAGAACTAGAACAAAAAATTTCACAATTTGTAAGGAAACACAAAAGACCCCGAATAGCCAAAGCAATCTTGAGAACGAAAAAAGGAGCTGGAGGAATCAGGCTCCCTGACTTCAGACTATACTACAAAGCTACAGTAATCAATACAGTATGGTACTGGCACAAAAACAGAAAGATAGATCAATGGAACAGGATAGAAAGCCCAGAGATAAACCCACGCACATATGGACACCTTATCTTTGATAAAGGTGGCAGGAATGTACAGTGGAGAAAGGACAGCCTCTTCAATAAATGGTGCTGGGAAAACTGGACAGGTACATGTAAACGTATGAGACTAGATCACTCCCTAACACCATACACAAAAATAAGCTCAAAATGGATTAAAGACCTAAATGTAAGGCCAGAAACTATCAAACTCTTAGAGGAAAACATAGGCAGAACACCCTATGACATAAATCACAGCAAGATCCTTTCTGACCCACCTCCTAGAGTAATGGAAATAAAAACAAAAATAAACAAATGGGACCTAATTGAACTTCAAAGCTTTTGCACAGCAAAGGAAACCATAATCAAGACCAAAAGACAACCCTCAGAATGGGAGAAAATATTTGCAAATGAAGCAACTGACAAAGGATTAATCTCCAAAATTTACAAGCAGCTCATGCAGCTTAATAACAAAACAACAAAGAACCCAATCCAAAAATGGGCAGAAGACCTAAACAGACATTTCTCCAAAGAAGATATACAGAATGCCAACAAATACATGAAAGAATGCTCAACATCATTAATCATTAGAGAAATGCAAATCAAAACTACAATGAGATATCATCTCACACTGGTCAGAATGGCCATCATCAAAAAATCTAGAAACAATAAATGCTGGAGAGGGTGTGGAGAAAAGGGAACACTCTTGCACTGCTGGTGGGAATGTGAATTGGTTCAGCCACTATGGAGAACAGTATGGAGGTTCCTTAAAAAACTACAAATAGAATTACCATATGACCCAGCAATCCCACTACTGGGCATATACCCTGAGAAAACCAAAATTCAAAAAGAGTCATGTTCCAAAATGTTCATGGCAGCTCTATTTACAATAGCCCAGAGATGGAAACAACCTAAGCGCCCATCACCGGATGAATGGATAAAGAAGATGTGGCACATATATACAATGGAATAGTACTCAGCCTTAAAAAGAAATGAAATTGAGCTATTTGTAATGAGGTGGATAGACCTAGAGTCTGTCATACAGAGTGAAGTAAGTCAGAAAGAAAAAGACAAATACCGTATGCTAACACATATATATGGAATTTAAGGAAAAAAAATGTCATGAAGAACCTAGGGGTAAGACAGGAATAAAGACACAGACCTACTGGAGAATGGACTTGAGGATATGTGGAGGGGGAAGGGTGAGCTTTGATAGGGCGAGAGAGAGTCATGGACATATACACACTAACAAACGTAGTAAGGTAGATAGCTAGGGGGAAGCAGCCGCAAGGCACAGGGATATTAGCTCGGTGCTTTGTGACAGCCTGGAGGGGTGGGATAGGGAGAGTGGGAGGGAGGGAGACGCAAGAGGGAAGACATATGGGAACATATATATATGTATAACTGATTCACTTTGTTATAAAGCAGAAACTAACACACCATTGTAAAACAATTATACCCCAATAAAGATGTTTAAAAAAACAAACAAACAAAAAAAACAAACACATGGAGGCTAAACAATACATTACTAAATAACCAAGAGATCACTGAAGAAATCAAAGAGGAAATAAAAAAATACCTAGAGACAAATGACAACGAAAACATGACAATCCAAAACGTATGGGATGCAGCAAAAGCAGTTCTAAGAGGGAAGCTTATAGCAATACAATCCTACCTCAAGAAACAAGAAAAATCTCACATAAACAATCTAACCTTACACCTAAAGGAACTAGAGAAAGAAGAACAAACTAAATCCAAAGTTAGTAGAAGGAAAGAAATCACAGCAGAAATAAATGAAATAGAAATAAAGAAAACAATAGCAAAGATAAATAAAACTAAAAGCTGGTTCTTTGAGAAAATAAACCAAATTGATAAACCTTCAGCCAGACTCAACAAAAAAAATAGAAGGAGAGGACTCAAATCAATAACATTAGAAATGAAAAAGAAGTTACAACAGACACCGCAGAAATACAGAGCATCCTAAGAGACTGCTACAAACAACTCTATGCCAATAAAATGGACAACCTAGAAGAAATGGACAAATTCTTAGAAAGGTACAATCTTCCAAGACTGAACCAGGAAGAAATAGAAAATATGAACAGACCAATCACTCATACTGAAATTGAAACTGTGATTTAAAAATTTCTAACAAACCGAAGTCGAGGACCAGACGGCTTCATAGGTGTATTCTATCAAATATTTAGAGAAGAGTTAATACTTATTCTTCTCTAACTTATCCAAAAAATTGCAGAGGAAGGAACACTCCCAAACTCTTTCAATGAAATCACCATCACCCTGATACGAAAACCAAAGACACCACAAACAAAGAAAATTACAGGCCAATATCACTGATGAACATAGATGCAAAACTCTTCAACAAAATACTAGCAAACCAAATCCAACAATACATCAAAAGTATCATACACCATGATCAAGTGGGATTTATTCCAGGGACGCAAGGATTTGTCAAGCGCCACAAATCAACCACTGTGATACACCACATTAACAAACTGAAGAATAAAAACCACATGATCATCTCAATAGATGCAGATAAAGTTTTTGACAAAATTCGACACCAATTTATCATAAAAACTCTTCAGAAAATGGGCATAGAGGGAACCTACCTCAACATAATAGAGGGCATATATGACAAACCCACAGCAAACATCATACTCAATGGTGAAAAGCATTTCTTCTGAGATCAGGAACAAGACAAAGATGTCCACTCTCACCACTCTTATTCGACACAGTTTTGGAAGTCCTAGTCATGGCAATCAGAGAAGAAAAAGAAATAAAAGGAATCCAATTTGGAAAAGAAGTAATACTGTCACTTTACAAATGACATGATACTATACATAGAAAATCCTAAAGATGCTACCCAGAAAACTACTAGAGCTCAACAATGAATTTGGTAAAGTTGCAGTATACAAAATATACAGAAATCTTTGCATTCCTATACACTAACAACAAAAGATCAGAAAGAGAAAATAAGGAAACGTTCCTATTTAACATTGCATCAAAAAGAATAAATACCTAGGAATAAACCTATCTAAGGAAGCAAAAGACCTGTACTCTGAAAACTATAAGACTGTGATGAAAGAAACTGAAGAGGACACAAACAGATGGAAAGATATACCATGATCTTGGATTGGAAGAATCAATATTGTCAAAATTACTATACTACTGAAGGTAACCTACAGATTCAATGTAATCCCTATGAAATGACTAATGGCATTTTTCACAAAACTAGAACAAAAAAATTTTTTATCTGTATGGAGACATAAAAAAAACCCCGAATAGCCAAAGCAATACTGAGAAAGAAAAACGGAGCTGGAGGAATCAGGCTCCCTGACTTTGGATTATACAACAAGGCTACAGTCATCAAAACAGTATGGTATTGGTACAGATATACAGATCAATGGAACAGGAAAGAAAGCCCAGAAATAAACCCACTCACCTACAGTCAATCTACGAGAAAGGAGGCAAGAATATACAATGGAGAAAAGACAGTCTCTTCAGTAAGCTGTGCTGAGAAAACTGGACAGCTACATGTAAAAGAATGCAATTGGAACATTCTCTAACACCATACACAAAAATAAACTTAAAATGGATTAAAGACCTAAACGTAAGACCAGATATTATAAAACTCTTAGAGGAAAACACAGGCAGAACACTCTTTGACATAAATCGCAGCAAGACCTTTTTTGATCCACCTCCTAGAGAAATGAAAATAAAAACAAAAATAAACAAATGGGACCTAATGAAACTTAAAAGCTTTTGCACAGTAAAGGAAACCATAAACAAAAAGACAACCCACAGAAGGGGAGAAAATACAAATGAAGTGACTCACAAGGGATTAATCTCCAAAATATAAAAACAGCTCATGTAGCTCTATATGAAAAAAACAAACAACCCAATTTAAAAAAATGGGCAGAAGACCTAAATAAACATTTCTCCAAAGACATACAGATGGTCAAAAAGCACATGAAAAGATGCTCAACATCTGTAATTATTAGAGAAATCCAAATCAAAACTACAATGAGGTATCACCACACACTGGTCAGGATGGCCATTATCAAAAAGTCCACTAACAATATATGCTGGACAGGGTGTGGAGAAAAGGGAATTCTCCTACACTGTTGGTGGCAATGTAAATTGGTACAACCATTATGGAGAACAGTATGGAGGTTCCCTTGAAAAGGAAATACAGAACTACCATATGATCCAGCAATCCCACTCCTGAGCATATATCCAGAGAAAACCATGGTTCAAAAGGATACATGCACACCAATATTCACTGCAACACTATTTATTTATTTTTGGCTGTGTTGGGTCTTTGTTGCTGCAGGCGGGCTTTCTCCACTTGCAGCGAGCGGGGGCTACTCTTCATTGCGTTGGCTTCTCTTGTTGCGGAGCACAGGCTCCAGAGCGCAGGCTCAGTAGTTGTGGCGCACGGGCTTAGTTGCTCCATGGCATGTGGGACTTTCCCAGACCAGGGCACGAACCTGTGTTCCCTGCACTGGCAGGCGGATTCTTAACCACTGTGCCACCAGGGAAGCCCTGCACCACTATTTAAAATAGCCAACACATGGAAGCAACCTAGATGTCCTTTGACAGAGGAAAGGATAAAGAAGTTGTGGTACATAGATACAATGGAATATTACTCAGCCATAAAAAAATGAAATATTGCCATTTGCAGCAACATGAATAGACCTAGAGATTATCATACTAAGTGAAGTAAGTCAGACAAAGACAAATATCGTATGATATCACTTATATGTGGAATCTGAAAAAATTATATAAATGAACTTATTTACAAAGCAGAAACTGACTCACAGCCTTAAATACCAAACTTATGGTTACCAATGGGGAAAAGTCTGGGGAGGGATAAATTAGGAGTTTGGGATTAACATAAACACACTACTATATATAAAATATATATTGACTTCCGCCCTTTCCGACTTGTGGGCTCGGAGGGTTCACACCCGAGGCTTAAGTCTCAGCATCTCTGGAAAAAAGCAGCTCTTTTGTGGCTGAAAGCTGGGGACAGGAGTCACAACTGGAAGAACAGCCCATCTAAGAGGGACCACCCTCATCAGAGCTTCACAACAGATGCAGAAAAACTCAGAAAGGAGCAGGTTGTGATTCACTCCAAGCTTATTCTTCACACTTCTCAGAATTCATCCAGGAGCAGCAGAAAATGAA
This sequence comes from Delphinapterus leucas, assembly GCF_059928025.1. Taxonomy (NCBI): domain Eukaryota; kingdom Metazoa; phylum Chordata; class Mammalia; order Artiodactyla; family Monodontidae; genus Delphinapterus; species Delphinapterus leucas. The sequence goes on along the minus strand of NC_143131.1, from coordinate 103,620,873 downwards.
CATATCTCACATCTTTCCCTACTCTGAGATAATGAAGATATTCTCCTGTGTTGTTAGTGGGTGATTGATTAGTTGAGCTTGATTCACCTGGAATTACTTTTCTGTATGGTACAAGAGAGGACCTTCAAGACTGTGGAGGGGTAAGATGTGGAGATCACCTTCCTCCCCACAAGTACATCAAAAGTACATCTACATGTAGAATAACTCCTATAGAACACCTACTGAAGGCTGGCAGAAGACCTCAGACTTCCCAAAAGCCGTGTGGCTGACAGGGTCTTGGTGCTCGGGCTGGGTGTCATGCCTGAGCCTCTGAGGTGAGAGAGCCAAGTTCTGGACATTGGACCACCAGAGGCATACCAGCCCCATGTAATATCAATTGGCAAGAGCTCTCTCAAGGTCTCCATCTCACGCTAAGACCCAGCTCCACTCAACGACCAGCAAGCTCCAGTGCTGGACACCCCATCACAAAAAACTAGCAAGACACCCCATCACAAACAACTAGGAAGACAACCCCACACATTAGCAGAGAGGCTGCCTAAAATCATAAGTTCACAGACACCCCAAAACACACCACCGAATGTGGTCCTGCCCATCAGAAAGACAAGATCTAGCCTCATACACCAGAACACAGGCAGCAGTCCCCTCTACCAGGAAGCCTACACAACCTACTGAACCAACCTCACCCACTGGGAGCAGACACTAAAAACAATGGGAACTATGAATGCGCAGCCTGTGAAAAGGAGACCCCAAACACAGTAAGTTAAGTAAGAGGAGAAGACAGAGAAATACACAGCAGATGAAGGAGCAAGGTAAAAACCCACCCGACCAAACAAGTGAAGAGGAAATAGGTAGTCTACCTGAAAAAGAATTCAGAGTAATGATAGTAAAGATGATACAAAATCTTGGAAATAGAATGGAGAAAACACAAGAAATGTTTGACAAGAACATAGTAGAACTAAAGAGCAAACAAACAATGATGAACAACACAATAAATGAAATTAAAAATCCTCTAGAAGGAATCAATAGCAGAAAAACTGAGAAAGAAGAACGGATAACTGACCTGGAAGATAAAATAGTGGAAATATCTACCACAGAGCAGAGTAAAGAAAAAAAGAGTGAAAAGAATTAAGGACAGTTTCAGAGACCTCTGGGACAACATTAAGTGCACCAACATTCGAATTTTAGAGGTCCCAGAAGAAGAAGAGAAAAAGAAATGGACTGAGAAAATATGTGAAGAGATTATAGTTGAAAACTTCCCTAATATGGGAAAGGAAATAGTCAATCAAGTCCAGGAAGTGCAGAGAGTCCCATCCAAATAAATCCAAGGAGAAACACGCCAAGACACATATTACTAAAGCTATCAAAAATTAAATACAAAGAAAAAATATTAAAAGCAGCAAGGGAAAAGCAACAAATAACATACAAGGGAATCTCCATAAGGTTAACAGTTGATCTTTCAGCAGAAACTCTGCAAGCCAGTGGCAGAACATATTTATAGTGATGAAAGAGAAATACCTACAACCAAGATTACTCTACCCAGCAAGGATCTCATTCAGATTTGATAGAGAAATGAAAGCCTTTATAGATAAGCAAAAGCTAAGAGAATTCAGGACCACCAAACCAGCTTTAAAATAAATGCTAAGGGAACTTCTCTAGGTAGGAAACACAAGAGAAAGAAAAGACCTACAATGACAAACACAAAACAATTAAGAGAATGGTAATAGGAACATACATATTGATAATTACCTTAAGTGTAAATGGATTAAATGCTCCAACCAAAAGACATAGACTGGCTGAATGTATACAAAAACAAGACCCATATATATGCTGTCTACAAGAGACCCACTTCAGATCTAGAGACACATACAGACTGAAAATGAAAGGGTGGAAAAAGATATTCCATGCAAATGGAAATCAAAAGAAAGTTGGAGTAGCAATTCTCCTATCAGGAAAAGTAGACTTTAAAATAAAGACTATTACAAGACACAAAGACGGGTACTACATAATGATCAAGGGATCAATCCAAGAAGAAGATATGAAAATTGTAAATATTTATGCACCCAACAGAGGAGCACCTCAATACATAAGGAAAATGCTAAGAGCCATAAAAGAAAAAATTGTCGGTAACACAATAATAGTAGGGGACTTTAAAACCCCACTTTCACCAATGGACAGATTATCCAAAATGAAAATAAATAAGGTAACACAAACTTTAAATGACACATTAAACAGGATGGACTTAATTGATATTTATAGGACATTTCTTTCCAAAAACAACAGAATACACTTTCTTCTCAAGTGCTCATGGAACATTCTCCAGGATAGATCATATCTTGGGTCACAAATCAGACCTTGGTAAATTTAAGAAAACTGAAATCGTATCAAGTATCTTTTCCAACAACAACACTGTAAGACTAGGTATTGATTACAGGGAAAAAACTTTAAAAAATAGAAACGTATGGAGGCTGAACATATGCTACTAAATAACCAAGAGATCACTGAAGAAATCAAACAGGAAATTTAAAAATACCGAGAAACAAATGACTATGAACACACGACGACCCAAAACCTATGGGATGAAGCAAAAGCAGTTCTAGGGCTTCCCTGGTGGCGCAGCGGTTGAGAGTCCGCCTGCCGATGCAGGGGACATGGGTTCGTGCCCTGGTCTGGGAAGATCCAACATGCCATGGAGTGGCTGGGCCTGTGAGGCACGGCCGCTGAGCCTGCACGTCCAGAGCCTGTACTCTGCAATGGGAGAGGCCACAACAGTAAGAGGCCCGTGTAACATTAAAAAAAAAAAAAAAAAAAAGCAGTTTTAAGAGGGAAGTTTATAGCAATACAATCCTACCTCAAAAACAAGAAACATCTCAAATAAACAAACCTAACCTTACACCTAAAGCAATTAGAGAAAGAAGAACAAAAATCCCCAAAGTTAGCAGAAGGAAAGAAACCATAAAGATCAGATCAGAAATAACTGAAAAAGAAATGAAGGAAACGATAGCGAAGATCAATAAAAGTAAAAGCTGGTTCTTTGAGAAAATAAACAAATTGATAAAGCATTAGCCAGATTCATCAAGAAAAAAAGGAAGAAGGCTCAAATCAACAGAATGAGAAATGAAAATGGATAAGTAACAACTAACACTGCAGAAATACAAACGATCATGAGAGATTTATTACTAGCAATGATATAGCAATGAAATGGACAACCTGGAAGAAATGGGCAAATTCTTAGAAAAGCACAACCTTCCAAGACTGAACCAGGAAGAAATAGATAATATAAACAGACCAATCACAAGCACTGAATTGATACTGTGATTAAAAATCTTCCAACAAACAAAAGCCCAGGACCACATGGCTTCAGAGGCGAAATCTACCAAACATTTAGAGAAGAGCTAACACCTATCCTTCTCAAACTCTCCCAAAATATAGCAGAGGGAGGAACACTCCCAAACTCATTCTACGAGGCCACCATCACCCTGATACCAAAACCAGACAAAGAGGTCACAAAAAAAGAAAACTACAGGCCAATACCACTGATGAACATAGATGCAAAAATCCTCTACAAAATACTAGCAAACAGAATCCAATGACACATTAAAAAGATCATACACCATGATCAAGTGGGGTTTAAACCAGGAATACAAGGATTCTTCAATATACACAAATCAATCAATGTGATAAACCATATTAACAAATTGAAGGAGAAAAACCATATGATCATCTCAATAGATGCAGAAGAAGCTTTCGACAAAATTCAACACCCATTTATGATAAAAACTCTTCAGAAAGTAGGTATAGAGATAACTTACCTCAGCATAATAAAGGCCATATATGACAAACCCACAGCCAACATCGTTCTCAAAAGTGAAAAACTGAACCCATTTGCACTAAGGTCAGGAAGAAGACAAGGTTGACCACCGTCATCACTATTATTCAACACAGTTTTGGAAGTTTTAGCCATAGCAATCAGAGAAGAAAAAGAAATAAAAGGAATTCAAATCAGAAAGGAAGTAAAACTGTCAGTGTTTGCCGAGGACATGATACTATACATAGAGAATCCTAAAGATGCCACCAGAAAACTACTAGAGCTAATCAATGAGTTTGGTAAAGTAGCAGGATACAAAATTAATGCACAGAAATCTCTTGCATTCCTATACACTAATGATGAAATATCTGAAAGAGAAATTAAGGAAACACTCCCATTTATCACTGCAAAAAAAAGAATAAAATACCTAGGAATAAACCTACCTAAGGAGACAAAAGACCTGTATGCAGAAAACTATAAGACACTGATGAAAGTAATTAAAGATGATACAAACAGATGGAGAAATACACCACGTTCTTGATTTGGCAGAATCAACATTGTGAAAATGAGTATACTACCCATACCAATCTACAGATTCAATGCAATCCCTATCAAACTACCAATGGGACTTTTCACAGTACTAGAACACAAAATTTCACAATTTGTATGGAAACACAAAAGACCCCGAATAGCCAAAGCAGTTTTCAGAAAGAAAAATAAAGCTGGAGGAATCAGGCTCCCAGACTTCAGACTATACTGCAAAGCTACAGTAATCAAGCAATATGGTACTGGCACAAAAACAGAGATATAGATCAATGGAACAGGATAGAAAGCCCAGAGATAAACCCACGCACCTATGGTCAACTAATCTATGACAAAGAGGCAAGGATATACAATGGATAAAAGACAGTCTCTTCAATAAGTGGTGTTGGGAAAACTGGACAACTGCATGTAAAAGAATGAAATTAGAACACTCCCTAACACCATACACAAAAATAAAGTCAAAATGGATTAAAGACCTAAATGTAAGGCCAGACACTATCAAACTCTTACAGGAAAACATAGGCAGAACACTCTATGACATAAATCACAGCAAGATCCTTTTTGACACACCTCCTAGGGAAATGGAAATAAAAACAAAAGGGACATAATGAAACTTAAAAGCTTTTGCACAGCAAAGGAAACCATAAACAAGACGAAAAGACAACCCTCAGAATGGGAGAAAATATTTGAAAATGAAGCAACTGACAAAGGATTCATCTCCAAAATTTACAAGCAGCTCATGCAGCTCAATAACAAAACAACAAACAACCCAATCCACAAATGGGCAGAAGACCTAAATAGACATTTCTCCAAAGAAGATATACAGACTGCCAACAAACACATGAAAGAATGCTCAACATCATTAATCATTAGAGAAATGCAAATCAAAACTACAATGAGAAATTATCTCACACTGGTCAGAATGGCCATCATCAAAAAATCTAGAAACAATATATGCTGGAGAGGGTGTGGAGAAAAGGAACACTCTTGCACTGTTGGTGGGAATGTAAATTGATACAGACACTATGGAGAATAGTATGGAGGTTCCTTAAAAAACTAAAAATAGAACTACCATATGATCCAGCAATCCCACTACTGGGCATATACCCTGAGAAAACCATAATTCAAAACAAGTCATGTAGCACAATGTTCACTGCAGCTCTATTTACAATAGCCAGGACATGGAAGCAACCTAAGTGTCCTCGACAGATGAATGGATAAAGAAGATGTGGCACATACATAAAATGGATTATTACTCAGCCATAAAAAGAAACAAAATTGAGTTATTTGTAGTGAGGTGGATGGACCTAGAGTCTGTCATACAGCGTGAAGGAAGTCAGAAAAACTAGTACCATATGCTAACACATATACATGGAATCTAAAAAAAAAAAAAAAAAGGTTCTGAAGAACCTATGGGTAGGACAGGAATAAAGACGCATACATAGAGAATGGACTTGAGTACACGTGGTGAGGGGAGGGTAAGCTGGGACGAAGTGAGAGAGTGGCATTGACATATATACACTACCAAATGTAAACTAGATGGCTAATGGGAAGCAGCTGCATAGCACAGGGAGATCAGCTTGGTGCTTTTTGACCACCTCGAGGGGTGGGATAGGGAGGGTGGGAGGCAGACGCAAGAAGGAGGGCATATGGGGATATATGTGTACACACAGCTGATTCACTTTGATATACAGCAGAAACTAACCCAACATTGTAAAGCAATTATACTCCAATAAAGATGTTGAAAAAATAAAATAAAATAATCAGCAAGGACGTACTGTATAGCACAGGGAATTCTACCCAATTTTCTTTAATATGGAAAAAGAATCTATATGTAATATGGAAAAAGAATCTTAAAAAGAATGGATATATGTATATGTATAACTGAATCACTTTGTTGTACACCTGAAACTAACACGACATTGTAAACCAACTATAGTATAAAACAAAAATTAAATTTAATAGAATAGTATGGGGCTTCCCTGGTGCCGCGCAGCGGTTGAGAGTCCACCTGCCGATGCAGGGAACACGGGTTCGTGCCCCGGTCCGGGAAGATCCCACATGTCGCGGAGCGGCTGGGCCCGTGAGCCATGGCCGCTGAGCCTGCGCGTCCGGAGCCTGTTGCTCCACAATGGGAGAGGCCACAACTGTGAGAGGCCCGTGTACCGCAAAAAAAAAAAAAAAAAAAGAATAGTATGTGCTGATGTAAGTGACCGAATATAGAGGGTAAAGAATGGTGATGCAAGAGAAATAGTAGGAGAATTCTGAAATGATGAATGACAAGGAATGGAATCTGGTCCACAAATGGAAGAATGGGAGAGGAAGGACATTTCATCCATAATAATAGCATGGAAAGCAGAGTATATGGGCACAGATGCTGGTAGGTGGAATGATATAGTGGTAGGGGCTCAAAGAAATACTCTGCTTCTGTTTTCTCAGATAAATAGAAAACATAGTTGACAGATGATAGTGATAATAGGGAAGTCAGAGTTGTAACTGTGAGGAAAAAAGGTATAAAACCGCCATCCATGAAGTGGGAGAATGAAATGCAGTAGGATTGCCAGGTAGCACTCAGAACCAACTTGAGATGGCATGAATTTAAAGTGACAATAGGAAGCATAGTAGTTTGCTTGTTGTTTCTCCAAGGCACGTTTAGATGAACAGGTGCCGGCTTCGATTAGTCAGAGTTGGATGTAACGAGGGATGGGGTTTTGCTAGGTGATTATGCAAAGTAAGAAGTTGAAGGGAGTTGAGCATGTATGCAAAGGATGATTCTAAGGGTGGACCACACAACCTAATCTAATTGAGGATGCAAATAAGGACATAAGAGGGCAAGTGAAGGATCATGAAATGGAAGGAACAGTGGGCAATAGGTCCTGGAGAGAAAATATTTTTTGCAGTCATGGTACCAGTAGGAGTGAAGTTGAAAGATAGTAGGCTACAGTTGGAGAGGGAGAGACTTCAAGTTGTAAATATGGAAAAGTGGTAGATATTGATAATGAGAAGTTCTCCAGTATCCCCCCCGCTTGAAGTGAATTAGGGTAGTGGTCAAGATAATTGGAAGAAAGGAAGTTAAGGAACTGAAATCCAGTGTATTTGGAAAAGTCATCTACATGTATATAAAAATTGCCAATAACTGCTACAAAAGGCTTGTACTGTGAGGTTAGACAGACTTGCCATGTGAAAGCTATTAATGTAGACACATCTGGCACCTTGAAAATGCCATTTCAGTCACCCAAGTTTCAGAATTCCTGTGGCTTGACTGCTACTGAGAAGCAGATATATTTTACCTCATGTGCTATGCATTTTAGGAGCAAACAAAATGATGACACATTTCACAGGGGAACAGGACCAGGATCAAGGTTATGGAATTCAACAAATATGACCTGTCAGATGCTAGAGGACCGGCTTAGCAGTAGAGACCTCAGGGTCAAAATACTCAAGTTTCCCTGGAACCAGAGATTCCAATCTCAAAAGCTTCAACTCAGTCCTTCACCCTTTGAAGGCAGATAACTTGGGTAGCACAAAATTGATTGGCTAGGGTCTTTCAGATGACATCTTAAGACCAAAAGCTCCATCTCCTTTCTTAGGACATTAGGTAATTCGTGGTTTTTTTTAAGGAACAAGAAATGACATTACAAAACTTGTCCAAAGAAATGGAGACATTGATTTTCCTCTGGAATATATTCACATAAAAGTCACCCTCTAAAGGTAAACAGAGAGAGCAGTAATATGCTATCAAATCAAAGACGTTCTATATCGCTGGGTAACTCAAAAATTCAGTCGCCTCTATCCATCCATCCATCTATATCTATCAATCAATCAATCAAATGGAATGAGATATCAATCCTGAACAAGTGAGATGTTTTTTTCTAAGTGAGAACAAACACATGGCTTCAATAAACAGAATCATCTTAGATATCTTCTGAGTTATTATTGGTTATCATTTTATTCTAATAATTTACTAAAGGGAAGGTATTAAACAGAATTGATCATCCTAGTTATTTTTCAACATGGTCTCAAAGTAAAATTATCAAATGAGGCAATTTCATAATCTATAACGAATATAATTAAGAGAATTAGGAATTCAAACTGCTTGCGTAGGCATCATACCTGATTAATATAAAACTGATCACATCCAAATAATCATCACTGCAAACTTTTCAAAGCACTTAAACAAGTTCAATATATGGAAAAATAGAGAACTAAATCACAGGGTTACTATGCAAATTTTGCACTTACAAAAAAATATATTAGCCATTAGGCAAATTGCAGGTAAAGATATTTGCTGTGTGGAAGCATCAAGAAAATAATACAAATTGCAGATAAGAAAGTGTAGTCAATAGTGGCTTATTGCACATGGTTTGTTCATGTTCTGAAATGCACTACTAGACATGAATCCACCCACTATATGTGCAGAGTCTTTCTTGCATGAATTTGTTTCATAAAAGTAGAACCAGGTTTCTAAGCAGGAAGTACTTTCAGACCTGTAAAATAGTTGACCAGTTACTAAATGTATTTAATGATATCAAGTCTAATTGTCTTCTTCCAAAATTCCTGGTCTAGAAATGTTTATAAAGTACTCATGCAAATTCTTCAATGGAAATATTTTTCCAACAAAGGAAGGTTAAATGGTGTCCCTAGTTCAGTTAAACTAACTGACCAGTTAAAGATACTCTACCTTCCTTCCATTTGCTGATTTCTCTTTGGCAATGATGACTGAATTCACAGCCTATAGATTAAATGTCAGCTATTTAGAGAATTTAGATCTGTCAAAAGTGGTGATTATCACCATATTATATATCTCTTATGAGACCAATAAATATAGTTTCTTTTTTTAAAAAAAAGAAGCATTTGGAGATGATTAAAAATGAAAACATATAACCAGACCAAGAATGATGAAGGTATTTCCATCCTTCCAGTCATATACAACTGTTCAAGATATTAATCATGACCACTGCTCTAGTGCTTTCTCTTATTCTCTCAAATGGGCCCTAAATTAGTACTAAGGAAACCTGGCAGGGACTGCAAGACCCTGGCCCTTAAGATAAAATAATATTTGATTCTATCCAGTACAAGTGGTGCTGTGCTTTGTAGTCAATCATCATTCAATTTATTTATTTTTATTTAATTTATCAATTTATTTACTTATTAATTTATTTTTCAAATGCTAACTCACCACTCCCAGCACAACACATACTGCATGGAAATTCCCCTTAAAATGGTCCTATCCCATCTCATGATTAGAGTCCTGAACTAGGGAAAGATAAGGGACTTAACCAAGGTGTTGATTCAGTATGACAGTCACTGGAGTGTTCTCGGAAGCAACATTCCAAGTAAGGTAGAGAAGGAATTTTATGCCCCTCAATCACATTTTTAGAATCTAAACAGAACTTCTATTCTTCTAGTGCATAGTTGTCATGTGGTGGCAGAGACAGACACAAGGAGAATAAAACATTCTGTATTCACTGGTTATCTTTAATTTGAAGTTAAAATTATTGCTAAAGGCCAACTTATTTTCCTAATATCCGTGAAGATATAGGAAGTGATAGTAAGGCAATATTAATCCAAATTTTATGAATGGGAAACTTAGAATTATAGCACAGCCAGAACTAAGCCTAAGCTTAAACACACTTCAGGCCTTCCAAACTCCTTGCCTGTTCTTTCTACCAAACAGTCAAAGTAAGTTACTCTTTAGCTCTAATCAAGTAACCTTATATATTTTCTTAGGAAGTAAAGGTTAGTTATCTGAAGTGACCTTTTAAAAAATTCAGTAATAAAACACTCAGATCAATGCCAATTCTATTTCCTAGAATATTCACCCAGCCGGTGGTTGAGTTAGTAGCATCCTTCAAGCCTTCTTACTTTGAGATAGTTGATCTATCTTACAGCAACTATTATAAAATATCACTGACATTGCCCATCAATATCTCCCAAGTTGCATATTAACTAAACTTTGGCATTCAAAAGATCACCATTATCACAGTGCGGTTATTTGAATCACAGTGTAGTTATTAACCATATTTGAAAAATGTAAAACTTGTTTAATAAAACATCAATTGTAGCTTATTGATTTTCATCTAGAAATTTTATGTGATCAGGCTGTTGGGGGTGTTTACTCTGACACCAACCAATATTCCAATTCTCTGACATCAATTTTTTATCCAAGAATTCAGTTCAATTCTGATGCTACCCCGAGTTAGCACAGACCCTACAGGTTAAGTCCCACAAGACTGTACCCACTTCAGATACTAGTCACCAGTCCCAAGTCACCTTCTGACTAACTGGCTATAAATTGGAGGTTCCCAGGACCCCCTCCTCAGGTTCAGTAATTTACTAGAACAGCTCACAGAACTCAGGAAGACATTTTATTTATATGTAACAGTTTAATAAAAGGCTACAAATAAACAGCCAGATGAAGAGGTACATAGGGTGAGGTTTGGAAAGGCCCTGAGCACAGGAGCTTCTGTCTCTGTGGAGTGGGGGTGCACCACCCTCCCAGCACATCGATATGTTCGTCAATTTGGAAGTTCATAAAATCTCATTGTTCAAGAGTTCTTACAGACCTTAATTTTCAGGACCCTCTCCCCTTCCTCGAGCTGGGTGAGTGGGGCTGAAAATTCCAACGTTCTAATCACTTGGACTTTCTAATCACAGGACTTCCATCTTGAGAGTATATAGGGGCCCCATCCTAAGTCATCTCATTAACATAAACTCAGATATGATCAAAAGAGGCTCCTTAAAAATAACAAAAGACACTCTTATCACTAAAGAAATTCCATGGGCTTTAGGATCACTGTCCCAGGAACCAAGGGCAAAGACCAAATATATCTCTTATCATAACACAGTTATTCATTATAGACAGACAGATAGCTAGCTAGCTAGATAGATCTACATAGATATATCTCCTGATTGTTCTAAGTACTATGTAAGTCTGGGGATACACTGTGGTGGAGAAAAGCAAATACAATTACTGCCCTCAAAGAGCTTAAGTCTAGTAGTAGAGGGAACTGACAGTAGTCAAATAAACACAGGGGGGAAAATGTAAAGCAACAAGTGTGATAAGACTTAGAAGGAAATGATGAACTATACAATAGGTGGATTGGCTCCCCAAGGCTGTGGAAATGGAGAAGTCTTCTGGAGGAAGACAGCTCTGAGTCAGGCGGAGAAGTTAAGGAGATAAAGATGGCATGAAAAGGGCAGAAGCCAGTTTGGAGATGTTGAAGATGAGTTTGAGCTAAGCACAGGGAAGATTTGGTTTTCTGAAAATGACCCCAAGAATATGTTGCTTCAAATACTATATCTTTGTTTAGTATTTATAGATATTTTTACTGATTACTATAATATGAGATAATACTATTTCATATTATAAGTAGTCACTAAATTACTTACAAGGACTCATTCAGACCACAGAACTAATCTAAAATATGCTGATTTCAGCACAAGAGAAAAAGGGACTGGGCTACAAGTTAATAGATGATGCATTTCTACCAACTGTGCCTCAGTTTCCATCATAAAATGAAGGTTTGGGTAAGTATGTGATGTTATTCAGGACTCTTCCAGTTACAAGTCCTAGCAAATAGTCACAAAATGGCTTAAGAAAGAAGAAAAAAATAGTGGCTCCCTCATTTCTCTGTCTCTCCTTTTGGTTTTTCTCCACATTGGATGCATTTTCAGAAAAGCCCTTTCCACACAGGGTTAAGGATAGCTCATGGCAGCTCAAAACTTTATAGGTAGCAGTCCCCAAAGAAACGGACTTTCCAAAAGCTCCAGCAAAACCCTCAGGAAAGGTTCTAATTGGCCTGTTGGGTCATGTGACCATCCCTGAGCCAATCACTGGGGCCAGGGAATGGAGTACTCTGGTGACCAGCCCAGGTAGTGTGCCTACCCCTGGGGATTGGGATATGAGACCACGCGCTTTTTAGCCTCTCTGTGCAAAGGAGCGATGATTCCTGAAAGGAAAAGATGCTGCTGAACAGATAAAATGTTTGAATGGCCGCTCTATGAATTTTTTACCATTTTTTAAAAATTCATGTTCTACTACCCTAAATTTACTGACAAAACAGAGGCAATATGCATATTCTGAGACTCTTTACAACGAGGCGTATGTTTTGATTTCCTGAGAAAGCTCTAATGGCCCTTGCCAACAAACTGAATGGCAGTTTCCACTGCCTGTTTGTTCTATCATAAACATAATGTGCTTCTCGTCTCTCCTCAGTTTACACATCTTCATTTTTAATTGGCCACTAATGTTCTCCAAATGTCTTCACCTTCTCTCACAGCACACCAAGAAGGTAGATTTTAGACACACACACTCACAAGGATTTTAAAATCTCAGAATACCTAATCAGTTTACACTGCCAAAAAGATGGGGTTTCCAAATGGTCACAACAAAGATGAAGAGGGGAAAAAAGACCATGTTCTCTGTCTGTGCTCCAACGTTGATCAAACAGACACAAGAAGTAAAATTTGCTTTTGGTGTCTGCCTCACTCTTGGTTTCTGTCTCTCAGGAATCCCTAGCTTTGCAGATCACTATTCCAACCCAAAACACAATTTCTAGGCTGCTAGTGAAACCCGAGTTCCCTGAGAAAGAGAATTAAGAACACAAAGAAAGTATTCAGTAATTTGTTTTACATTATAAAGGGACCTCATATCAATAACAATAAGGGATAATTAATGAAAACCCTGAAAAATTGTCTTTGTTCTATGTTGTTCCACTGAATAATTTATCATCGCCTCATCAACCAACGCAAACTCAGACACCATATATAAGAAGCAGCATCTCTCTCTAGTTCTAATTTGGCTCTCCCTGCCCCATCCCGACACCCTGGCAATCTCCCCGTCCCTCGCCCCCTGAATCCTGTGGCTTCATGGACATTTTAGTGCTGATCACTATGGTTTTGAGTAGCTCCCTCTAAAAACCGAAATCCTTCTGTAACTAGTGAAATTTGGTACTTTCCATCAGCTTTAAGTGACTGTGCTTCACATGAAAGAGACCATATGACTTTGTTTCTCAATTAGGACAGATCATCTCAACACGGCCCCAGGGAACCCACAGAGCAACCATTCCTGATCGCTGTATGGCATTAAGTCTCACTCCATGGCTTTGTTATTTCTGGACATTGAAATTACAGAGTTGCATGCCAAGCTCTTTCTAACAGCAGGTTAGTTTAGCAATACTGGCTGCTGAGTTCCTACTTCACCCAACTCACCACCTAGTTGCTTAAAGACAGGTCTGGGTCTTTCTCTCCTCCCAGAATGGCCTCCTAAGTGCAGCCTGTTAAAGTGACATGACGCCAATATTAGAGACACAGCTTAAATATTTGAAGCAAACAAGGTTATCACCAGCCAACTGCCAAATATGGGTGCTTCTGATGCCTTTTTTTTTTTTTAATCACACAGTTTTCAGTTTTTACATGCAGATGAGGGCATTTTAATGTAACCAGAGATGAGGGAGGGGACACAACACGTTATGCAAATGTAGTAGCAAATGTAAAATGATAAATTAGCAAGCAACTATTTAATTATTACTGTGACTAATTCCTATAGATGGTGCCACAGCTAATGAACCTGAACTTGTCCTGGTTGACTGCAGTGTTCTGTTGAAACATTTCCATTTGGTTTGTTTGCTGCTTGTACAGCTCGGTGAAATAGATAGCATCTGTTTAATGAGCTCCCACTTCATTACAGAGCTGGACTACTTACTGAGTCATTCTCCTTAAGCATGCAGGCTGGGTACTCTGCTGTTGTTTTAAAGCAAATACTAATTTATGATTACCTGTCACATTAGGGCACTGAAAATTGTATTCACACAGGCTCACATGAGCAGAATGCTCATGAGCTGATTATGGACTGTGGTGGCAACCCTTGCTTATAATCCATGGACATAAATTCAGATCCCCACTACAATATGGGCTCCCGAACAATAGATGCTGTTTGCAAAGAGGGAGAGGGAAGAGAAAAGGGCTGGTGAAATCACCACATGTAAATGCACAGACTCTTTCAAAGCCCGACAAACTCAGCAATGACCTAATTCAATGTGCACTGATTGTCAGAAACACCCGTTACACTGTGTCATGTACAGAGGAAGATGAATGACTCTCTGGCTATTCACTCCCTGCCATGGTCATTATCTAATTGAAGTCTGATGCCCAAGCAAGGCGGATCCTGACACAGTGACTGCAAGCCTCTATTGTATGGAATAAATCCTATAGATGTGTCCTAAAATGGTACTTGCAGAGAAAATTCCAATCAATAACACTTTCCCAAAACGCAGCTTTTCATCTTTAAGCCTAATATTTACCTGCAGGCTTTAGCACAATGCTCTGTTACCAGTTTTCCCCCCTTCTCTCTCCCCCATTACAAGCATGCCATTTGCACTTTAAAATACAATATTAAGCAAAATGCCTCATTAAATCTGTTTTTCTTTTTTCAGTTTATCCCCTATAATTTGCCCCCGTAAATTAAAACTATGGAGAGATGCGATTTTGCCTTTTTATTGGCTGTCTGCTCAGTTTGTTTTTATAGTCCTGACTTCATTCTGCCTGGGGACACCATGGTTTGCTTCAGAGGCCGCTGCCCTTGATGTGGGGAGTGCTATAAACACCACTTCCTCAGAACTGTGTGCACCAATCATAATCTTTGATTACAAATACTGCTCAAGACCTCAAACATGAGGAGCAGCACAGTGAGAGAGGCGGCCAGGAAGCATCCCTAACTGGCGTTCACATACAGAATACTTAGATATAGCAGCCATGGGCTGTACCTATGTTAAATTCTGCAATGGAGATTAGAAAACCTACCCAAGCTAGCCATGTACCGGAAATAAGAATACAAAGATTAATAATTTATACATCTGTCCTACACCCCATACTCACTTTCTTTTCTTCTTCTCTCTCTCTTTTTTTTTTTTTTTTTGAAGATCACCTGTTTAGAAACTTCAGTGTTTTTTTCCCTCATTTTTTTGTGCTTAGCTACCCAGGACTGAAAACCAGACTAATGGGATGGAAGAATAGAAAGAATAAAAAATGGGGGTGGGGGGAGGGATAAATTAGGAGGTTGGGATAAACATACACACACTACTCTATATAAAATAGATAACCAACAGGGGCCTGCTGTATCGCACAGGGAACTCTACTCAATATCTTGTAATAACCTATGATGGAAGAGAATGTAAAAACAAGAATTTATATATTTTATGTATATATATATATATATATATATATATATACACACACACACACATACATACACATATAGCTCAATCACTTTTCTGTACACCTGAAACTAATATGACATTGTAAATCAACTATATTTCAATGAAAATTTTTTTAAAAAAGAATAAAAAAACAAATGCCCAACTGTGACATGGTTCAAGGAGAAAGCAGGTGAGAATAAGTATGGATCATAACGTAGGCTCATTATACATTTTAAGCAAACTCCTAACTAAACATTTTAAACTGTTTTCTATAGCCATTGTGTGTAACATTTCTCTGGATAGGCTGGTAATTTGTGGCTCATCTCGTTGTCGCTGCAGTCCACAGAGACGTCGCAGACGTGGGTGCTGGCTTGTTCCAACCACCATGCAGCATTTTAACTTTGAGCTCTGCCCCTTCATGCTTAGAACAAGAAGAGGAAAGAATGACTGCTAAGTTTCTCTTAGCTCTACTATGCTATAATTTCACCTTTTTAGCCATAATTAAAGGAGCCCTAACCAGCATGGTGTCCAAGACCATTCAATTGCTAATACTAATTTTGACTGCACTTCAGGTTTACTCTAAAAAGATGAAAACAGTTCTTAAAAATCAGCAATTTTCTTCAATGCACAAATGAAGTGATATGGCGTCTCATTTCAGATAATGCCCAATTTACACCATGGCAACCCTGACCCACTGTTTCTTAAAAGAAACCAAGTTTAATTCATCTTCGTGATGCCCAAGTCTGACTCTCACTAATCACAAGTTATTGGGCAAATTTGCATGTAGTTTTTTTTCTTTAATGGAGCCTGAAGAATCTAGAAACCCAGTTGTTCATTTTATTGTCTTAATATGAATGTAACACAAAAGATTTGGGGTTATTCAAAAGAATATTTTTCATAATTCCTTAAACTGCAGAAAAATGGAAACAAATTAGTTAATTACTGTCTCCAGCCCGTATGGGTGCTAACAAATTCCTTTTCCTCACCTATAATGAACTCCCAATGCCAGCCAAGATGGGGGAGGTGTGAGTAGTGGTGCTGGTTTTTTCTACACAAGCAAATTGCTTTTCCTGATTTACATGGGAAAAAAAGACTGAGTGCCTATTTATACACTGGATAATCCAATTTGCTTATTTTGCAAAACAGTCCCTTTCCCCTTACTGGCAGCACTAAGCACTGTGCAGCCTCTCAACTAGAGTTTAAAAGGATATGCATTAGATACAAGGCCACACAATGACTGTGCTCAATTCACTACATACACTAGAGTCCATTTAAAAAGAAGGCAGAGAGGCATTTGGAGAAACATTTGGTTTATGCTTTTAAAAGTATATATACTAAATGCCCACAAGGAAGACTAATGGGGAGGAGAAATCTTACTGAGAAGTAAAAAAAGAAAAAGTGAAGTTTTACTGTAAGTTTTCAATTGAGTTCTCTTAAGAGACCTGCCAGATAGGATTCTGCACTTTGCCTAGTTCCCAAAAATGTATTCGAGGCCAGATTAGAGCCAAGAGCTGTTAAATATTCTTTCTTGAGATGACACAGATAAAATATATAGAGATTTGTAGATACAGATGAAGACACAGAAAAAGATATGTCCATAACCCAGTAACAGGATTTCAAAAGAGCTGAGGAATACCAGTTGGAGAAGAAGGGTGTGAAGGAGACAAAAAACCTGGCTTGTCAGGGCTGGGGGCGGGGGCACTTCTAACTGGACGTTGTTTTCCATAGCTAATCAGAGAGGTCACATGCAAAATCCTTTCTAAGTGTCAAGCCCACAGTTTCACCCTGCAGTAGGCTGGGAAAAGAAAACTCCACCTCTTAAAAATGTCATTTTCATGAGAAAGGAAAAGCTGAAATGGTGAAGTCGGGTACACAGAGCTTTCTGCATAGGCAGTGACCCTGCTGTCAGGGAATCAGCTTCAGACCAGCCAAATCAGCCACAAAGACAAGAAGAGAAAATGGAATGCGGGGAGACAAAAGTGACCAGCATCTCGGCTCCCAGAGGGACCCTCCAAATAGCACAGCCATGGCAGCAGTGTAACCTTCCTGGCCTTCACGGGGTCCCGTGAATAAAGGAAGTGACAAGCACAACTAATCTGAGGCGGCAGTTGTTGAACATTCGCCCATGTAAAAGCCACCACCAAGTGTTTCCTTTCCCAAGGATCTTAGAAACAAGCTAGGGTCCAATACAGGCTCCTTGTTTATTAGGGAGCCTCTAATCACACAATTTGTGTGTATATTCTCTCTCTCTCTCTCTCTCTCTCTCACACACACACACACACACACACACACACACATTATAAAATAGAGCACTGTCTAAGCTCTGACGTTTTACGTTCCTCCTGTAGATGTTATTATATAAGACACACATGAGTAAAGTTAAAATGCCAGATTTGAGAGCGTGCTCAATCTTGTTTTATGATGAGACAATACTTCCTGGGAATAAAGCTTTCAGAACATGACAGTCAGACATGGTAATTAGAAATTAATGCTAAGGCAAGTGGAGAAATATTTAGCCATGTGTGTAGTGGAAGGTTGGAGAAGAGGTCACAAGTTCTGAAAAACAGTCCTACTGTCTTGGAACCCTGCACCCCCATTCTGTGCTTTGCTTTGCAAATAATTCTTTGACTAGTCAGCAGCATCTCAGGGTTTTTGCTGACTTTCCAGGCAAAAGGCAAATGTCTGCAGACACAACCCTCTCCCCCTGCCAGGTCCTCAGCTCCTGCTTCGCACATGGGTGAACGTCCACCGGTTATGTGACTCTCAATGACTGGCCTCCACACCCGGGTCCAAGCAGAACCGCGCTGGGGTCAGGAGGGGCTGTTTGTACCAGGGACGATGACCCTTTGACCGGTCAGCCTTTCTCTCGACTGTTCCCCGACGATGGTTTGGAGCAGCAGCAATACCAGCAGCAAAAGAGAAAGAGACTTCAGATGAGAAAAGAAATAACTGGAGTTGTCAGGGAGGGAGGGAGAGAGAGGAAAGGCTGCTTTTATTTGAAGTGTTCAGACATGCTGAAGTAATGATCCTGGCAACATGTCAGTGAAAACGCTTTAGTAAGCAAATCATTTAATTACAGCCTTCTCTGAGGTAGTTGATATTGCTTGACCCCTGACCTCTTGTCTTGCTGTACCTAAAACTCAGCCTGGGATTCACACTTCCTTTTCTGGTCCCAGAATCTCTCCAACTTGTGCCATTTAATATAGTGTGCTCCAGGTGTGCTATGGTGAATGAATAGTTATATTACTACCTGTCAGACACAATCACACTTTATTCATCATTCTCGGCTGGCTGCGTGAAGCCCAGCTTCCAGCAGGCTCCCTCTCTATTTCCTTGTTCAGACGTCTGCGGTGCTTTTGGCCCATCTGTCAAGGCTGTCATTTAGAGGGAAAACAGTATCAGCGCTTTAAATATACGGAGTTCTCTATTGAAACAGTGCTGTGATTGAACTGTCAGCATTCTCAGTATCACAGACAGTAATTCATGACTGGTCAGGGCTCCACTGAGGTTGCTATTACTACAGTGACCCCGAAGGGTCATGCGGAGGGTTTTTGCTTTACAGTTTGGTCTATAAATAGTGCAATTAACCTTTCAGGAATTACAAAATGCTCTTGAATTCTCTTTACATGTGCTTCATGCTTGCACAGTTTAGAGCAAAGGGAAGGAAAAGAAGGGGAAAAAAACTACAAAATTGCCGAAATGGGAGCCATGTGAGTAGAAATGTGTGTGTGTGTGTGTGTGTGTGTGTACATATATATATATTGTTTTGAGAGCAAGCATTTGAAATGCATGAATGTATTTTAAGCCACCGTTTGCTGTTTTGGAGGAGGATAACATATGCTGAGATTTCTGCTGAACTGAAAAGGTTTCTGAATCTGAAATAAAATATGATGGATGTGAATGAAAGGACTTCTGTTCGTCCTTATGGAAAGGAAGTGGAGGTTTTCAGTTCTTCAAATTGTTACCTTTCCAAAACAGAGTGTTTCTCAGTGTTTCCAGCCGCAGCTTCTAGAGCACAACACCTGCATTCTCCGCTAAACCCAGAGAAAACAGTCTCAGGAGCCAAAAGCCATCTCTAATCTTATAACACAATCCCTAAAGAGAGAGAATTTGGAATGCTCATTAGGCAGGCTACTGATGGCTCCCTCTCATTTGAAAGCCTCAAATCACTGAATGAGGTTTTTCTCCTTTATCCTTCAGGAAATCAAGGCACTTTCTAAAGGAAACGCAGAAGGTCAGCAGCAGAGCCTAAAATACAAACCCAAACTCCAAATCTCAGCTTTTTACAAATCCTAGACTGTCAGGCCACCCCCACCCGCTTCCTCCCTGGAAACCGTAATACTAAGTGATCCCTTTTCAGTATCTTTCTATAGACAATTACATTCTAAGTGATTCAGAGTAGTCACTTGGACTCATTCCTGAATACAGGGCCGGCTTTTGTTCCTTTAGATTTCTGCATCCCAGGGATGTCTCCTAACACAAGAGTACAGAATCCTGGTGCTGCATGGCTGCCTCTCAGATGAATGTTTGATACGTTTTCTCTTTGGCGGGATCGTTTAGTGACTGCATTATGCCAGTTATTCCCACAGCTCATACAGCACAAAGAGATTTTTTTTTTTTTACCAAGTTGTTCAATGGACAAAGCCAACGAGCCTTTTTAATTTGTGATACCAAGCTTATACAGCTAAAAATAACCATTTTGGGTGGTTTCAGTCACCATATTTTTTCTTCCTTCGAAGGTAATTTTACCCAGTTTCTTTCTTTAGGGGAAGGAAAGATGCTATTTGTGTGTGTGTGCAGGTCAGCAGAGGAAAGCCACAGACCTAGCAAATGGTCCTTTA
Source organism: Delphinapterus leucas (assembly GCF_059928025.1). Lineage (NCBI taxonomy): Eukaryota > Metazoa > Chordata > Mammalia > Artiodactyla > Monodontidae > Delphinapterus > Delphinapterus leucas. The sequence goes on along the minus strand of NC_143131.1, from coordinate 103,600,486 downwards.
TGACACATACTTTTGTTGACCATCCTCTAAAAGGAAAATAACACATCATTTTCTTAAACATCCGTATCACCAAAGAAGTAGGATTAAGGCAATACTTCAACTAGCTTAAAGGCTTGCAGGAGGCAGGAAGAAGAGTAAAGAGGTATAAACCTTCCCATTAGAGTTATTTTCTGGGAATGCTTCTCACACCAATCCACAGCTATACAGAAGTAAAAGCCTTTGCTTATTGCAGCCACCGAGTAAGGATAATTAAGAGGTAATCCCTTCCAGTTCGGGTGCACTTTCCTTTTTGGCGACAATCATAAAAGGTACAGAGCGGAGCCAAACAGCCCCACGTTGTCACTGTTATTATCTTTTGTGACTGCTTCCTTCTCTTCCCGTCCTCAGTTGGACAGCAAAAAGCCTTTGCTTATTATAGAGGCAGAATAAGTGCTAGTCTCATCCCATTAACTGTCATATTACCAGGCTCCGTGCCATCCCATTTGAGTTTCACTGAGCATTCAGAACTGCTTAATTATGTACAGTAAAGACAGTCTGCTGAGACTGTCCTTCTTGATTAATATGGGAGGGGGAGGGGAGGTGAAGGGTCACCTCCAAGGCTTGCTTGTGCCTTGCACAAAACTAACTTGGTGTGACAAAGGCTTTTGTGAGTTAAAAAAAAAAATAAATTAAAGCCCATTTGGAAAGAAAGATGCTGGCATCAAGGGATGAGGCTACTTTTGATTCTGCAGGCTAACAAGATATTACCCCCTCTGTGCTGGCGCTAAACTGTATAGTGCATTCCTTATAAATTATACCACCCCGTGTTAATTACAGTGTGCTGACAGAGCTTGTCATTACCAAGCCTGCTACAGGCTTTGTGCACTTGGATTTTAATAGCTGTTTGTTCTGAGGAATGTGGCAGAGCTGCCTAAGTGGCTGAGCTGGGTCATTGCTAACATCCCTTTCTTCAGCCCCTCACACTGGTTCTATTCTTACAACCCTAATCCCTCCTCTCCTCTCCTCTCCTCTCCTCCTCTCTCTCTCTCTCTCTCTCTCTCACTGATCCCCTCCCCCCATAAAACAGATGTATAGGTTACAGTCTAGAAATGCCAATGCCTTCATTCAGACACAATAAACTGAGCTTTATATTGTGCTGCGTTCATTGTCAGCCCTTCAAAGCCTCTAGCTGAAATACTCTTTTCTCCTTTATCCAACCTCCGTATAAAAACACGACTGTTCTGATCTAATGGGATATTTTGAGGTTCCTCCCCAATTTCTAATTTGGCATTCTCCTCTCAGGCAGGAATCTCTATCTGCTACTTTATTCGTGCCCAGGGCAAGAGCCTGTAAAGGAAGATGCTACAAAGGTGGAAACAAAGTCAGAACCCATCCTTCTCCTCTTCCTCTTCCTCCTCACCCAATAATTTTATATCTCAGATAGTTATTTTCATAATCAACAAATACAAACAAAGAAATCACTCCTTCATCTTAAAACAAAATAGTACCACCACTTGGTGAGCCCCTACTATGTACCAGGGGCGAAGGCTAGACTCTAGAAAAACAAAGATGAATAAAATATAGGCCTGGCCTGCAGGGCCTTAGTAGGGGAGTGGTTATGTAAATAAATAATTACCAGTGGGATGTTTAATAATAGAGGTAAAAACAGATCTTCTCTCAGCATCACTTGTCTGTGGGTACAGATGTGGTCACATTAACAGTAATAATTCAAATTTCTCTGCTTTGTACACTCACCAATTTCTGGAAGTCCCCAGACAGAGCCTCACATGTGCTCATTAACAATTCTGATCCCGCTTGTACTTCGCCTGTTGTGTCAGGCGTCATGGCACAAATGGTCACAGCTTCTGCCCCATTCTGTCTTTTGAGTTGCCCCTCTTAAAGGGTTACCAAGGCAGTGCTGTTTGAGCCACATCTCTTACAGAGTTTCTAGTAAAATAGTCCACCCTGCTCCCTAGGAGTCAGAAAAAAGTCCATGAAGGGTTGGGCTGAGACAGACCTGAGTGAAAAATGCCATGCTGTCCTCAGATTTGTCCCCACTACTACCACAACTAAGCCTTTCTTACTGGGCCAAGTGCCCCGTGCCACACTCCTTCCTCCTGCAGGTTGAATTTTCACACAAAGTTCCTTTGTCTTCCTATTATGAGGCTTCTGCTGGACCCACTCCCACAGGGTGTAAGAAATTCCAGACATGTCTGTATCTCCGTCACACCCAAGCATTGACAGAGGTTTGAACAAGATGTCTTGATACACTCAGACACTCACCATACACACACGTACACAAACATCCCAACACATACCATGTAAGCAAACTGAATTGTAAAAGAGACTGATAGCACTTTCTATAAAAATCAGTTTTATGGTAAATATAATTTACCAGATACAGTAAACCAATTAACTGGTATTGACTTAAGGAGATGAAACCCATCTTCTTTCCACTTACCAAGACAAAAAGAATAAGTGCAGGTAGACACAATGTAATGAAAATGACTTATAACGTGAAATCAACTCAACTTGAAGTTCATTTTCTCAAAATAAAGTGGAATTGCATCATATACTCTACCTTCTGCACAGACTTTGGAACTCAACCCCCATGAGTTGAGATCCCTGTATCTTTTCTAATCCTCATCATTACAGGAAAAAGAAGTATTTATTAGGAGTACAGAAGACTACTATTAAGATAAAATTCCAGAAAGCAGAAATCCCTTAAAATCATGTACCCCTTCATCCCAGGAGGGACTTGAAAGCTGTTTTTGATGCCTGCTGTGAATGCCAAGTGGAATAGTTTGAATACCCAAATATCAGCATGAAAATTTCATATTTGTCCTTTCTTCAGTCAGCTCATTCTATGCACACTCACACTTCAGCATGTACAAGTGTTACTGTAAAAACATAATTGTACCTACTGTTTTTATGAGCAACTTCAAAGCTTTCCAGGGCTAAGTTTATAATTCATGATTTCTGTTTCACTTGGTGACCTTAGAACATGATCCCAACAGAAGCCACGACTCCACCATAAACATTGCCTTTTGTGTGAGTGTGTGTGTGCATATATACACTCGTCTATATATTTTAGGACACAAATTTGTGATTGTACATTGTAAAACTTCACTGAGAGACAGAAGACCATATAATACATATTAAAGAATGCTGTGCTAAACCATAAATTACATAGTTTGACCTCTTGGCTTCTTATGGCAAACTGACACACTTGGCTCTCATCAAATCATTTCCTTACAAGACTTATTTTACATCAGCAACACGAATTCCTTCTCAATCCCTTAGTTTCCAATGTTGTTTATATGGATAACGGTAAATATATACATTTACCATATGTGTGGGTATGTATAGACACATACATGTATCAATATATATACATGAGAAATAAAGAGAGAACTCTCTCCCAGGAGATAAAGAACCCTGTAGTCCCAATTTATACCCCCCAAAAATCACTAGATTTCAGATTTTGGAACCACTCCCTAATTAATAGGTATGTAAGTGACACTTCCTTCCATTAACTTTCCCTGTATTATTACTGACCTTACCAACCTCAAACAACTAAAGCAAATTAGACTCAAATGCCTTCCCACATTAGAAATTTTTTTTAAGATTAAGATTGGTTTTCAAAGATTCATTTTTTAAATTTATCTTTCCTTGAGGTATAGTTGATTTACAATGTTGTGTTAGTTTCAGGTGTTCAGCAAAGTGATTCAGTTATATATTTAATATATAATAAATATCTATTCTTTTTCAGATTCTGTTCCATTACTGGTTATTACAAGATATTGACTATAATTCCCTGTGCTATACAGTAGGTCCTTGTTGTTTGTCTGTTTTATATATAGTAGTGTGTATCTGTTAATCCCAAACACCTAATTTATCCCTCATTTTTGAAACACAGATACACACACACATGAAACTCTCTACCTTAGCCTTTGTTTGTGGTCCCAGCAGCCCCGTGTGTCCTTTGCCATCCTCACAACCCCTAGCACCAATGACAAACACTCTTGGGCCATTTAGGAGCACTCGTTTGTATCCTGTTGGGCACAAGGACCCCTCAGCTAGCGCAGCACTTTCTTTCCTTCCTACAGTGCCGCAAAGCTGCTCTGGGAGCCGCAGAGCCCAGATTTCACGTAACTTTCTCCCAGTCTCTTCCAGCAAGCTTACCACTCAACTTCCTGTACAGGCTGAGAAATGCCCGGAGGCCCCTCAGCCAGACCCACCTGCAAGGACCCCTCCCTCTTGTACTGAGCTGCTGTTTCTTTCTGTCAGGGATTCTGCAACACACCTCGAGGGGAAGTTCTGACCTCAAGGTGTCAGCATTTATCACCACCGGGGCGGCTGCAAGCAGCCTCAGACAGACAATTACCTTGGCGCTCAGGCCTGGCAGTCATGGGCTCTGTTGGAAGCAAAGCTGAAGCCGGGTTTTTCCTCCTCACGAAGACTCACTGAGGGTGTTTTACATTTCAGTGAAAACTGGAGACTGGAATGAAGTGACTCGAGGGCATGACCTCAATCACACCACAGTAATGAGGTGTTTTTGGTGTGGTGTCAACTCCACCACAAGACAGAAGCCCACTCTCCAAAGAGGGAAAGTCCCAGGTGCTAGGGGCACTTGCTGAACCACTCCTCTCACCTTTCCCATTTCCAAGGATGAGTCAGCTGGGCCTTTGCTAACTGCTGCTCAGGAATCCCTGATAAGTTTATCTGCCTCCAAATGACCAACTCCATGACTGAAACATGACAGTGATTTCAATCATTGCTTTTGCTCCTCCCCGGAGAAAACTCTATATTCAAACTAAGTGCTTTTACATAGTCAACTTGTCTGACAAGCACAGCCAAATGTCATTCTCTTGAGCTTCAAACTGCTTTAGCTCAACTGAGAGTAACGGGTTTTCACAGGTCATGAAGACAGGAACAGTTACATACAATACACACAAGTAAATAAAGTATTCAAGAAAATACATGATTTTAAAGGTTAACTTTTCTTAAACGTTTTACCGTTTCAGTATTTACAAAAAATTCCCACCGTTAAAAGGGTAAATAAAGAAATCCTAATATTAAAAATAAGCAATTTGCAATATATTTTTTCATTGTAAATATGTGTCCAAATCTAAACCCATAATAATTTGGGCTTGTTCTAGAGTGCAGGTGTGAAGTTGGAGAGTCTCCAACTTTTATTTTGTGACCATGATTTTGAACTGGTGAGCAGGCACTAAAGATACTTTAAAGCCGCTTCCTATCACTTCTTGGTCTGCAGTGATCATGTGCACGGGCACCGGCAGCCCCATGCTATGGAATGCACTCAGCCGCCCCATGGTGACTGGAAGCATCACGTGATTTGTGGCAAGTGCACTGAATGCAGGCAAGTGTGGCCACTGAGATAACAGAAGAAAAAATTAACTCCCCCTTTTTAAATTGGGATATCATTGACATATAAGAGTATATTCATTTCAGGTCTACACTACCTTTTGATTCCTTTTAATAGAATAGAGCTAAGGAGGAACAACTAAAGAACTACATATTTGCTGGGAGGGCTGTTTGTGCCTTCTTGGAAACACCTTCCAAAAAGGCAAACTAGACATAGACCATCAGGTTTTTCACCCTATGAAGACTTGAGAGGAATAGCCTGGTTTTTCTCCCACCCACTGGCACTAGAACAGGCTTTTCTATCAGGGAGGCAGAAGTGGAGAGCAGGGATGTCTAGCTAGAAAGAGTTCCCCAGGTCATTCTGATAATTATAACTCCTTCCCTCCTGCAGTGAGGGTCTATGAGTAGATGGACCACAAGAAACAACAATTTGAGATTGTTGGTAAGAATGAGGTATCAAAGAAAAATCATGGAATCCAGACTGAGAAAGAAAGGAGACAATGAAATCATAAAGGGTGATAAACTCATAGACAAGGGGAAGGTCAAGTTTGGGGAGATCTTAATAAACATGAAGGACAAACAATGGAAAAATAGGAAGAGATTTTTACTTACCTCTGTTCATTGGGTGTATTGGGTGTATCTTTCCTACACTTTGCTTTCCTAGCTTCACAATAATAAAACAGAGGACTATACTTTGCTGTTATGATAATTTACAAGGGGAAGAAGAGGTAAGTGAGGGTCAGATCTAATTTTTCTAAGACAGTAGTCTCAAGACAGCCCTTTTTTGTTACGCAATCCTGCCAAAACCCCTTTGGAAGACAGAGTAAGATTTACACTTGCTAGGTAAAATACAAGACGCCCAGGTAAATGTGAATTTCAAATAAAAAATGAGTAATTTTTAGAATATGTATGCCCCATGCAATATTTAAGATTTAATTATATTAAAATTACATGTTGTTTATATGAAGCTCATATTTAACTGGACATCCTTTACTTGTATTTATTAAATCTGGGGACCTGAGGAAAATAAATCCTGAATTTAGCAACTAGCACAAACCATTCATTGGTGAGGTTTCTCTCGTAATCCCTCTGATTCTAAATGAGAAGCTGTTTCACCAAGTAATTTATATGCTTCTATGTGGTCAGTCAAGTTTATGAGTGGCTAATCAAACTCTCCTTTCTTAAAAAGAACCCAAGTGTCAATAGTCATTTCCACTTTGATCTAGGTTGGACTGTGCCCTTAATCAAAAACTCCCTTCGATTTAACTAACAGGATGACAACCAACAAGGCGTTAACATGATCTGTGGCTCTTTGGCAGTGAGACTGCTGCCAGCAAGTTTCTGAAAACTTCCATCACTTTTGTCATATTGCTGGAACATACTCTGCCTGGTTTCTCCATCGCCGCGACTTACAGTTTTAAAAATGTATTCCTAATGTGCATGTATAATGAAACTCATTAGAAAGAAAAAATATAATTTCCTACCAACTGGCAATGAACGGAACATAGCGTTAGTTCAAAGTGTTATTTACCAAACTTGGGGAATTTGGGTTCATTAAGGCATACGTAAAATAAAAAACCCTCACACAGATATTAGTTGATGTGGGTTTTACCAGGGAAGTAATTAGTAAAATCTCAACCCATGAAATATAGGTTACCCCCAGCTCAATGACTACACCAGTGATCCTCAACCCCTGACACAAATTAGAATTACCTGCTGAGTTTTAAACAGAATGTCAACGCCTGGACCATGGATTCATTAAACCCAGATTCTCTCAGGTATTTCTAGTGTTCAGACAGAGCTGAGAACCACAGCCCTATCCAATACAGAAATGCATAATGTTTTGTTTAACGTGAACTTAGTGAGGTTAGACATCCAAAAATGATGATAGCTACTGCTCACATTATTAGAGTTTCTGTTTCTAAATTTCTGTTTATTAAGAACAGACTGATCCAACGAGGAAAACTAAACAGGAAAACGTTAAATTTTAAAGACTATTTGGGTTTTTTTCCTTCGTAAGGTAATCTGTATTATCCTTCCCTCCTATTTTAAGGTTCGTAATTTTCAAGCTTCTAAATTTGGAGCCATTCTATATCTCATCTGTCAAGACTGCTCAAGCCTTACCATTCTCTAACACCTTACTTTTCCAAAGTAAACTATAATGATATCACATAATTTTGAAGAATTACCAAATCTGTGAATATTAGCCTAGGTGAAATATCAAAGTACTGTTGTGTTATTGTTGTTTAATTCAGGCCTTCCCGCCCCCACCCCAGACAAGGAAAATTTACCTTCTCTAAGGCAGCAGTTCTCAGAGTGTGCTTACTGGACCAGCATCTGGGAACACATCCTTGGTCTCACTCCACACCTACCATACAGGAAACTCTGAGGCCTAGAAATCTGTGTTTTAATAGGCCTTTCAGGTGTTTTGATGTACACTGAAGTTGTAGGATGTCCATTCACATGTTTGTACTAGCCACTCTGTTTTCCTTTGGCAGTTTTTCACTGTGTCTTCCTAACTTGTACTAGGAATGCCTGATTCAGCGCTGGAAACCTTGGGGTTGTGGGAGGAAAAGGTCTGCCCTCCAGACTTCTTCATCCCTGAATTGAGCTTTATGAGGAAGCAGCTTCTGGGAATAACGAGATCTTTGCACAGATCCTGGGAGCAGGTGATGGAAGGAGGAGCTGGAAAGAACAGAGCACAGCTGGTCCATAGATGGAAACCTGAGCTCCATCCTTATAAAACAAGTGTTGGCCAAGCTAAAGGGGGGTATTTTTCTGGAGACTCTGTGAGGCCATTAAATTATCATTTCCTGGAAGGCAAGAGTGACTGTGTCTAGTACTCTTTACAAACACTAAAACAAACAAACAAAACCCCACCAAGTACAAAGAACCCCACTCTGTTCTTTGCACATGCTCCTTCCCCTTTTCTGCTTGCTGGACTCCTATTAACCTAGACACCTTCAACACTCCCTCCACTGTGAAGACTTCTCAGAAAATTCCTTCCCCACATCCACACTCAGCCTCAATAAGATGAAGCATTCCTGCTCAAACTCACACTTACCACCTGGTACTTTTTAAAATTAAAAATGTCTGCCTCTACCACTAGGTTTCAAATTTCTCAAAAGCAAAAACAGTCTAATAACAGACACTCAGCAGATGTTGGCTGGATGAATGAATTACAAATAATTAGTCAAAGATACTTTTGGATGATGACTATAGATATCAACGTTATCAACAATCAGATGCTACAGCGTTACCACTGCTATTATTTTTTTTTCTAGGCTTTACACAGAAATCTATCAGGCACCAGAAGAAAGTATATACGATTTTGAATAAATTTAGAATTTGTAATTACTACTTCATTGCAAGATTTCTAAATTATCTACGATGTCACCTTAGTAATCTTTATATTGAAAGTTAGGCTTTAAAAAATAAAATATATAATCGCACAATTGAAAAATGGCTTTTGAGAAGCAAAGACTTCCAAATGTTAGCATGTGCTTTTGGAAAGTTAAAAATGATTCTTCAAGAAAATATCTCTCTGGCTTCCCTGGTGGCGCAGTGGTTGAGAGTACGCCTGCCGATGCAGGGGACACGGGTTCGTGCCCTTGTCCGGGAAGATCCCACATGCCACGGAGTGGCTGGGCCCGTGAGCCATGGTCGCTGAGCCTGCGTGTCCGGAGCCTGTGCTCCGCAACGGGAGAGGCCACAGCAGTGAGAGGCTCGCGTACCGCAAAAAAAAAAAAAAAAAAAAAAAAAAAAGAAAATATCTCTCTACCATATGTTCAGTCATATAATGGGAGATTTTTAATTTTCTTCCATAACAGAATGAAGTTTCACAAGTCTAGTATGCTCGGTACAGAACTGTGACTGTCTTGAAACATACTGAAGGATATTTATACTCTTTTTCATAGAGAATGACAGGAATGACCACTCTGAAAAAATAAATAGAAAATACGTTAAAAGGGAACAAAGCGGATTTCCATTAAAGACAGGGAAGAATTGATTCAGATCTCAAAGTCTAATGGAGATTATAGATTATTCCTTTGAGACATTTCTAGTGTTCAAGTTTTTCCATTTGATTTTTTAAATAGATTCTCTTCTCTGGCTAAATTCTCCACCTTGTCATATATTTTTCTGAACGTATTAATCACAGTTATGATAATGCCTGTGCTTGATAATGTGCTGGGACTTCTCTGAGTCTATTTTTATCATTTGTTTTCTAGGTCTTGTTTTTTGGTGCACGTGGCAGGTTTTTTTTTAAGAGAGTAACATTATATATGCAAGATACATGAAATAAAAATGAAAAGTAATAGAAGCTCTGGAAAATACTATCTTCCTCCAGATTGAGCTCACCCTAACCTCTAGTGAGTGGGTAAAATGGAGAATTTTATTTTAATATAATCATGGACTGAGCTACCCCAGGCTGCATCACAGTCTTCACAAGGTTTTGGCCTCTGGTCTGCCTTCATTTCTAGCATTTGGTTCTTCAGGGATCTCAACGGATGATCTGGAGCGTTTACTAGGGTCCCTCCTCCTTGTCAGGTCATAACCTCCAGTTTCTTTTTTCCCTTGGCACACTGAGAATGCCAAAAATTCCATTCGTCTTAGCCTTGCACCTTTGCAGCTTAAAAACTTAAAAACTCTACTGAGGTATTTGCTAATACCTCAGTAGAAAAACTGCTGAGTGTAGGTCTTCCTTTCCTGCCCCTCATTCTCTCCAGGCTCTTGGCCCTGCACGTCTTGGCTGCCTAGGAGCTCTCTGATTCCTAAGTAGCTCTCTGATGCCTTCAACTAGATTTTCTGTGGTATCCATTCAGCCAAGAGATCAATCAAAACAAAGAAATTGGAAATTATAAAGGACTGATAACGAGCATCAATATAGAGCCCTATATAGATGAGCATCGATATAGAATTCAATGAGCATTCAATATAGAGCTATGGCTAAACAATTGTGGAAATTATGATTGTAGACAAGAGGGTAAGCTTAGCAGTATAACTATAAAATAAAGTAAAATTTGGGAACAGGGGGAGAAAAGGCATAACAAAGTTGAGAAGGTGCTTATTTTCTCAACCTTCATAATTAAAAAATCTATCACTAAATTTGAAACATAAAGTTTGAAAAAAATGACTTGAATTTCTGAATGTACATAATCTTGTACCTTAACCCTAGCAAGATCTTGGAGAATTCTTTGTCATTTGCTATGGAAAAAAAAAATGTTTGGAGCTTCATCAATTTGTTTGCTATCATTTTAGTTTTGCATTTTTCATTTAGATTCAAATAAAATTAATTGAATAATTTCATTTTTAAATATATAAGATTGTAGTTTCACATAATTAGTAGGATCTATTATCTTTTTGCCTGTATCTATGTATCCAACTTTCAATTTTGTGTACTCACAGAGATTCATGGAATGATGATTACCTCATGATAAAAATACTAATTTCAGTGGTAGATTTTTAGGTTTTTTTCCCCCTTTCTCCTTTATACTTTTCTATACTTCCTTTTCTTCTAAAGAACATATATTGTTTTGATATTTGCTGAAATGGAAGACTGTCTTTCCCTGTCCTGAAGTATTAGTAACTTATGAACCATAAGCTCCCCCAAGGGACACTTACACTTCCCCTTAAGCACAGGGATTTCTGTCTCATTTATTGTTCTAGTACCAACTGCTAGCAGAGGTGTGGCTCAAATACAGAAGGTACTCAATAAATAATAGTTACAGTATATAAATTTAGTTCATATTCTTTATCTAAGTTGAAACTCAAGTTCTCTGGCAAATGACTGACTATTATCTTCAATTACTGAGGAAGAATCAGGGCTCAGAAATTAAGGGATTGTAAGAGCACACAGCTCATTCATATCAGAATAGAAACACCAACCTAAGTTTTCTACTTGTGAATTTCTCTTTACTCCAAAAGCCTGTGCTTCATTCATCTCAGTACAGCTAACTCTCTACTTACTTCTCCTTTTTCACATACTCTGAAAAACATTTTTTCCAATCCTATTTTCTCTTAGCTTTGGCTAGTATAGTTACTTATTGGTAAGGAACACGCATTTGCTTGTCTGCCCTCAGTATTCCATCTCACTATCTCTCAGTATGTTAAAGAAAGAAAATATATCAACTCAGGAAGTGGAAATCCAACTGAAGTCATTAAGCCAGCAAATGGCATTATATGAAGGCACTTGACTCTACACTTAAGAGATATAAAGACATTATAAATCACAGAGCTAAAAATAGACAACTGACTCAATATCCCAAATCTGCCTCAATCTCCAAGTTCACTTAAATGTATTTACTTGGAATACCTAAGAACAGCTTCTCTCATTGCTTGGAAGAGCATCTAAATGTATGAAACCCTAAAAACCATTAGAGAAAGAATCTGACTTTTCCATGTGAAATCATTCAAAAGTGCCTCTCCCTCTGTGTAACACAGTGGTTCTGCCACTCAGATTAATCTGCCATATTTTTTCCTACACTGTACTACAGAGCCTTTATTCTGCACAAGAACTTATTGCTAAGCTCACTGCATCAGACGTCAAACTTCTCACTGTCCATCCATTTCTCTAGTCTTTGTACAGAGCACGGTCTCCTTTTTCCTGTGTTCGTCCCAGTGTGGGCTAGATCAGCACACTCTCACATCCACCTCCAGCTCTCAAAACCCCACAAGGGAGGAAATCTAATGTTCTCTGTCCAACCAAGTCATCACCCCTTTCCTAGAGGTAGCACAAACTATGGAGGTAAATAGTACAGGTTTTAAAGAACAAATGTTGGAAGGAAATATGCCTAAAATATTAACAGAGGTTACTCCTGGGTCATGAAATTAAGAAGTTGTATCTACATGACTCTGTATTTGCTGCTTCTTTTCCTACAATGAGCATCATTTCTTTCTTTTTTAAAAGAAGCTATTAAACATAGCACAAGATAATATATTGCGCAATCACATGCTAATGTATTCAAAACTTGGATGAAATGGATGATTTTTAGGAAACTATATTTTATGAAACTGATTTACAAAGGGTTAGAAAGCCGAAAGTACTAACAAGGAAGAAATTGTGAGTTGGCTAAGAGTTATTTACCCCACTCCCTACTATCACCACGATCAACAATAAATATCAGGCACAAATGATTTTGGAGTTGATTTCTGTCAATATATCAAAAACAGAAAAACTGCCCATTCCATTTAAAATTTTTCAGACAATAAATCAGCATAACACAGATCTGAAAATGTTAGCAAACAAAAATAAAACAAATTAAACTTACTTGTATATAGTTGGCCAAAAATTTACTTAGGAAAAAATACTTAGCAAATAGGGCCAGCAAAATACTTTTTATAAGCCAGCATAATCTAGTGAGGTTCACTGAAAATGCAAGGAGATTAAATACTTGAAATGTCTAATCATATTAATCACCAAATTAATAATCCAATGAAGCAAAACTATAGGGCAATATTTATGGAGGCTGAAGAGGTATTAGATATTAAATATTTGTCAAATTTTAATTTTAAAAATTAATAAAAAGGGTATAATTAGGGTCCTAATTTAAGACATCATGATGCTTAAAATTTGTCTCTTAAATTCAAGTTGTTTTATTTACTGGAGTATAGTTGATCTATAATATTTTTTTAGTTTCAGGTGTACAGCACAGTGATTCAATATTTTTACAGATGATACTCCATTTAAAGTTATTACAAAATAACCGCTGTATTTCCCTGTGCTTTGTAATATATCCCTGTTACTTATCTATTTTATACATAGTAGTTTGTATCTCTTAATCCCATACATCTATCTTGTCCCTCCCCCTTCCCTCTCACCACTGGTAACCACTAGTTTGTTTTCTTTATCTCTGAGTTTTGTTTTGTTTTTTTAGATTCCACATGTGATAACTTACATAAAAGTGATAAGTTGGTCTTTCTGTGTCTTACTTATTTCGCAAAGCATAATAATACTCCCTAGGTCCATCCGCACTGTTGCAAATGGCAGGATTTTGTTTTTTTAATGGCTGAATAATATTCCATTGTGTGTGTGTGTGTGTGTATATATATATATATATATATATATATATACCATATACCATATCTTCTATATCCCTTCATCTGTTGACAGACACTTGGGTTGTCCGTCTTGCCTATTGTAAATATCTTGCCTACTGTAAATAATGCTACTAGGAACGTTGGGGTGCATGTATCTTTTTGAATTAGTGTTTTTGTTTTCTTCAGATATATACCCAGGAGTGGAACTGCTGGATCATATGGTAATCCTATTTTTAGCTTTTTGAGAACTCTCCATACTGTTTTCCACAGTATGCACCAATTTACATTCCCACAAACAATGTACAAGGGTTCCTGTTCCTCCACACCCTCACCAACACTTGTTATTAGTGAACTTTATGATGATAGCCATTCTGAGAGGTGTGAGGTGATATCTCATTGTGGTTTTGATTTGCATTTCTCTGATGTTTAGTGATGTTGAGCATCTTTTCATGTACCTGTTGGCCATCTGAATGTCTTCTTTGGAAAATGTCTATTCATGTCTTGTGCCCATTTTTTGAAAAGACTGTTTGTAGGTGTTTTGATATTGAGTTATATGACTCTTTATATATTTTGGATATTAACCCATTACCTTATATCATTTGCAAATATTTTCTCCCATTCAGTTCATTTTGTCAATGGTTTCTTTTGCTATGCAAAACCTTTTAAGTTTAATTAGGTACCATTTGTTTATTTTTGCTTTTATTTCTTTTGCCTTAGGAGAAAGACCCAAAAAACTATTGCTACAACTTATGTCAAAAAGTGGTCTCTTTATGTACTCTTTTAGAAGTTTTGTGGTTTTAGGTCTTACATTTAGGTCTTTAATCCATTTTGACTTTTTGTTTATGGTATGAGGAAATATTCTAATCTCATTCTTTTACATGTAGCTGTCCAGTTTTTCCAGCACCACTTGTTGAAGAGACTGTCTTTTCTCCATTGTATATTCTTGCCTCCTTTGTCATAGGTTAATTGACCACAGGTGAGTGGGTTTATTTCTGGGACATGATGCTAAATTTTGAAATACCATTAAATTTTTGGTGATAATAAGAATGCTTTTAGATTACAATATTCTGGAAGTACTATCTTCTATAATTAGACAATATAAATAAGATATATATAAGGTAGAGTAAAAAATATTGTTTGTACCTAGATGGCATATGTAGAAAACACAAAATGATCTGTTAGAAAACAAGAATGAGAGTTCAAAGATTGGTTAAAGTTAAAATTTTTTAAAAACTCCTTATTTCATATAAATGATGGCGATTTAGAATATAAAACAGAATAAAGAATATCCACAATAGCAACAAAAACAATATATTTTTATTATAATAAACTTAAATGTGTAGAAGCTATATTTGCACAATTATTAAAAGTGATTGAGGAATATTAAAGGAAACTTGATTTAATGTAAGGCTATAAACTCTTGCTATTTAATAAAAAGTATATTGAAAAAAATGTGAATTCTCCCTAAATTAAGCCAAAATTTAATGCAATCCCAATCAAAATTCCAATAGAATGTTTCCAAACTTGGCAAAGTTACCTAGAGTAATACTTATGAGAGAATATCTACAAACAATTAAAGCAATGATAATGTTTTGGGAGAAGAGATAGAGGTGTCTCCATTACACATATTAAAACATAGTGAAGCTAACATAAATAAAAGAAGGTGTTGGACTTCATCCAGTTAAGACAGAGTGAAAGGTATCAGCCATGCTCGCACACTGTGAACAACTCTAGAACCAGACAAAATTCATGAGGTCACTGTTTTTAGGTACTCAACAACAGGCAACACAAAACTGTGACTATGGACAAAAGAAAAATAAGTGAGGTGAGCCCCTTGTTACCTTGCTTTTCTGTTTTGGATCCTTCTCTGGACCATGGAACAAGAAGTGGAACCCAAGCAAAGTAGTCTGAGATTCTGCAAAGTTAGAACATGTTTAAATTCTGGCCATGCCAGAAGAGGATGTTCTTCTTGACCACTTCAGGCATTCATAAGAGACCACAAAAGATCATACATTAGTAGTAATGACCACAGTCTAGAGTAGGCATACCCATACAAGCAAATCAAAAAACAAACCCTGACAAGATCAAGAGGATATGCTAGGATTTCATTTCCTTCATGAACAAAATTCAACATTCCCCTTACATTGTATGATTACAATTTCCACCATATAATAAAAAAACAACTGGACATGAAGAAAAAGGAAAATATGACCAAAAATCGAGAAATAAAATAGTCAATAGAGGACTTCCAGTTTCCAGGCTAGCATGTAAGTAACTTACAAGTCTCTACTGCATCCTAACAAGTTAAAAACTGAACTGAAAACACAACAACTCTTCTTAGATCCATCTTGGAAGTCAAGTCACGGGGCTGTCCCCCAAATTGGAGAGACAAACAGGTGGTTACAGAGAATCATAACTTACTAGAGAAACCTCCATGAGAACCAGTGATGGGATAGGAAAAACTGAACTGTAATTGATGAATTGCCAGAGGCTCAGTGTAAACAGGTCTGAGGATTAAAAACTCTAGGGTGGGGACTCCCACACTTTTTTGAGTTTTACTTCCTGTAGACCTACCAGGTTTTTACAGTAAATATCGAAGAAAAATCCTCTTGGGCTTCTGGCATGGGGAGGGAACAAGTAGTCATTTTGAAATAATATGCCAGAGCATTCTGTAATTTTTAACCACCCCTGCCCTCCTCAAGATAAACTATCTTACCAGAGCCTAACCCACTGGGGTTTTTTCAGAGCCTAACTAACCTGGGGGAAGGAAATACTCAACTCCAGCCAGCTCTTGCTTTTCACAGGAGGGAAGGGAAATACCAGATTTCAGTACCCTCGGTCATTTGCTCCCACTTAAGGCTGGGAAAAAACTGATAGGCACTTATGACGTTCACAGCCCAAGGCTACTGGCTCACTAAAAACTTGGGATATAATCTTAGGACATGTTTCTCTACCTCCACACTTTACCACCACATTACTAAAAGCCTTCAGTTTGCACATCATGGAACATTATTCATAATCACTTAAAATATCAATGATACAAAAACCAATTAATTGTATTGGTATCACAATTGTATTGGGATTATCAGAGTGGATCAAAAAATAAGACCCAATTACATGCTGTCTACAAGAAAGCCACGTAAAAGCACATATATAGATTAAAAGTAAAGGGATGGAATGAACATATATATATATATATATATATATATATATGTATATGTGGGAGAAAGTGGGATTAGCTATATTAATTTCAGACATAGCAGATTTCAGAGTAAAGAAAGTTATCAGGGATAAAGAGGGCACTACATAATGATAAAATGGTCAATTCTCCAAGAAGATATAATGCTTAACATGTATGTGTCTAGCAATTGAGTGTCAAAATACAAGAGGCAAAAACTGACAGACCTGCAAGGAGAAATAAATTAGTTCACTATGACAGTTGGGGACTTCAACACCACTCTATCAGAAATGGATATAGTAGGCAGAAAATCACTAAGGACATAGTTGAACTTAAGAGGATGATCAATCAACTGGATATAACTGACATCTGTACACGCACTCCTTCCCAAATCAGCATAATACACCTTTTTCTCAAGCTCACATGGAATGTTCACCAAGAGAGACCACATTGTGGGCCATAAAACACATCCTAACAGCTTTAAAAAACAGAAATTATACTATCTCTGTTCTCAGAGCACAATGGAATTAAACTATAAATCAATAATAGAAAGATAGCAGGAAAATCCCCAAATACTTGGAGATTAAACAACACACCTCTAAATAACACAATGGGTTGAAGATGAAATCTCAAATTTAAAAACACTAAACATGAAAATAAAAATAAAATTTATCAAAATTTGTGGAATTCAGTGAAAGTAGTGCTTAGCGGAAATTTTATAGCATTGAGTGCATATATTTGAAAAGAAGAAAGATCTAAAATCAATAGTCTAAGCTCTCATCTTAGGCAACTAGCCAAAGAACAGCAAATTAAATTCAAAGTAAGCAGAAGAAATAAAATCTGTTTCTTTGAAAAGATCAATGAAATTGATAAGCCTTCACCTAGGTTAACTAAGAAGAAAGATGACACAAATTCTAATATCAGAAATGAAAGATGGGACATCACTACAGATCTCAATGACATAAAAAAGACAATAAAGGAATACTATGAACAACTCTATGCCCACAAATTTGATAACTTAGATGAAATGGACTTATTCCTTGAAAGATACGACCTTCCCAAATGGACACAAGGATAAATAGATAATATGAATAGGCCTATATCTGTTAAAGATATTGAATAGATAATTAATAACCTTCCAAAAGGTTATTTCCAAAAGAGAAAGTATGAGGCCTAGATGAATTCTACCAAATATTTAAGGAATAAATTATATCAATTCTCTACAATTATCCTAATACCAAAATTATCCTAATACCAGACCAAAGACATTTAAAAAAAAGAAAAGTACAGACCAGTATTGCTCATGAACATACATGTAAAAATCCTCAAAAAAAATTACCAAATTGAATCCAACAATGTGCAAAAAGAATTACATACCACAACCAGGTGAGTTTTATCCCATATATGCAAGCCTGGTTAAAAATCAATAGATGTAGAAAAAGCACTTCAAAAATCCAATACCCATTCATTATAAAAACCCTCAGCAAGCTAGGAATAGGAGAGGACTTCCTCAACTTGATCAAGAGCATCTACGAAAAACCTACAGCTAATATCATACTTTATGTTAAGAAACTAGAAGTTCCTACTTATATCAGGACCAAGGCAAGGATATCCATCTTATTACTTGACTTCAACATTGTACTAGAAGTCCTATCTAATGAAATAAGACAAGAGAAGGAAATAATAGGCATGTGTATATATATATATATATATATATATATATATATATAAAGAAGAAAGAAATAAAACTGTTTCTATTTACAGGTAACATAATCATAAATGCAGAAAATCTCAAATAATTGACCAAAAAACAAAACAACAACAAAAAACGCTTTTGGAGCTAATAAGTGATTATAGTAAAGTTTTGGGATAAAAAGTTAATATACAAAAGTCATTCATTTTCCTATACAAGCAATGACCAAGTAAAATTAAAAATTAAAAATGCAATACTGTTTATATTAGCACTGCCAAAAATTAATCTTTAGGTATAAATCTAACAATATATGTACAAAATCTATATGAAGAAAACTATAAAACCCTCATGAGAGAAATCAAAGAACTGAATAAATGGAGAGATATTCCATTTTATGAAATTGAATATCATGGATTCCAAGGATAGGAAGATTCAAAATTGTCAAGATGTCAGTTCTTCATAACATGATCTATAGATTCAGTGCAATCTAAATCAAAATTCTATCAAGTCATTTTGTGGATATCAACAAATTATTTCCAATGTTTACATAGAGAGGCAAAAGATCCGCAATATCCAACACTTACTATAAAGTTACAGTATTCAAGACAATGTAGTACTGGCAAAAGAAAAGACAAATAGACCAATGGAACAGAATAGAGAGCCCAGAAATAGACCCAAGGAGCAAAGGCACTATAATGGAGCAAAGATAGTCTTCTCAACAAATGATGCTGGACCAACTGGACATACACGTGCCAAAAAAAAAAAAATCAATGTAGACACAGACCTTACACATACCAGAAAAATGAACTGAAATGGATCAGAGACCTAAGTGTAAAAAGCAAAAGTACAAAATTTCTAGAAGAAAACATGGGAGAAAATCTAGATGACCTTGGGTATGGCTATGACATTTTATATACAACACCAAAAACATGATCCATGAAAGAGACAGTTAATAAGCTTTGCAAAAGACAATGTCAAGGAAATTCCATGGTGGGCCAGTGGAGAGGACTCTGCACTCTCTGCAAGGGCCCGGGTTCAATTTCTGATCAGGGAACTAAAATCTGTGCAGCACAGCAAAAAAAGACAATGTCAAGAGAATGAGAAAAGAAACCACATACTAGAAGAAAGTATTTGTAAAGGACACAACTGATACAGGGCTGTCATCCAAAATACACAAAAAAAATTCTTAAAACTCAACACTAAGAAAAGAAAATTTTAAATTGACCAAAACCTTAACAGACATCTGAAGATATACAGATGGCCAATAAGCATATGAAACGATGTTCCACATCATATGCCATGAGGGAAATGGATATTAAAATGAGATATCACTTCCTGCCTATTAGAATGGCCAAAATCCAGAACACTGATACCACCAAATGCTGGCAAGTATGTGGAAAAACAGAACTTTCGTTCATTGCCGGTATAAATGCAAAATGGTACAGATACTTTGGAAGGCAGTTTGGTGGTTTCTTACAAAGTTAAACATACTCTTACCACATGATCCAGCAACTGTGCTCCTTGATACTTATGCAAATGAGATAAAAACTTATGTCCATACCAAAGCCTGCCCATGAATGTTTATAGCAGCTTTATTTATAATTTCCTAAACTTGGAAGCAATCAAGATGCTCTTCAGTAGGTGAATGGATAAATAAACTGTGGTACACCTAGACAATGGAATATTATTCATCTCTAAAAAGAAATGAACTATCAAGCCATGAAAACACATGGAAGAATCTTAAATGAATATTACTAAGTAAAAAAGCCAATTTGAAAGGCTACATACAGCAGAATTCCAACTATGTGACATCCTGAAAAAGGCAAAACTGTGGGGACAGTAAAATGTTCAGTGGTTGCTGGGGGAAAGAGCACAGAGGGTTTTTAAGGCAGTGAAACTATTCTGCATAATACTATAATGGTGGATGCATGTCATTATACATTTATCCAAACCCAAAGAACGTATGACACCAGAAACTAACCCTGACGTAAACTATGAACTTTGGGTGATAGTGATGTGCCAATGTAGGTTTATCAGCTGCAACAAATGTCCTACTTTTATGTGAAATATTCATAGTTGGAGAGGCTGTTAATGTGTGGGGCATGGGCTTCATGGAAAATCTCTGTACTTTCCGCTCAATTTTTCTGTTTCTAAAACCTCTGTAAAAAATGGATTCTATATTAAAGGAGGGAAAAGTCAATAGAAACAGATGCCAAGAAGGCCTAGAGGTTGGAACTAGTAGAAAGGGGCTTAACAGCTATTATTGTCAAAGAGTTAAAAGTAAAAGATAGACATTTTAAGTGAACAGATGGGAAATATCAGCAGAAAATGGAAACTATAAAAAAAGAAATAAATGGATGTGAAATTAACTAAATGGGTTTAACCGAAGATTAGAGACCACATATTGAAGAGTCAATAAACTTTGACTCTGAGAAAATTATGATTGGGAATATGCAAAGTGTGATGGAAAACATCAACCTTTAAATTTAAGAATCTCATCAAGCTACAAAAAGAATAAAAAACAAAATGAGACATAGGCACATCATATTTTTTTATCTTTTAAGATAAAGTATTAAAATCCAAAAAGATAAGACACATTACTTGCAATATAATACACAAATGAATGCTATTTGTCATCAAAACAGAGGTCAGAAGACAGTGTAGTAACACTGAAGTGCTGAAAAAAAGAAAATTTGTCAACTCAGAAATGTACATATAGCAAAAATAACCTTCAAAAATAAAGGTAAAACAAAGACAACTGTAAAATGAAAGCTGAGGGAGTTTCTCACCAGTAGACCTAAACTATAAGAAAAGTTAAAGGAACCTCTTCAGGCTGAAGAGAAATGATGGCAGGTTGATATTCAGATGCACAGGAAGGAATGAAGAGCACTGGAAATGGTAACTATATAGGAAAATATAAAAGATACTCTCTTTTTTCCTCTTTGAATTGTATTAAAGGCACCTGTTTGAAACAAATAATAATATTGTACTGTGAGAGGTCATAATAGATTTAGAATTAAAATATATGTCATCGTTTGCACAATGGATGGGTGTAAACACCATTATGCAACTGTAAGAGTCTTACTTTTTTAAGTAAAAGGGTATAATATTAATTGTAAGTAGATTATAATAATTATGCATATGTTAATCCTGAAAGCAACCAATAAAAACTTAGAAGTATGGCTAAAAAGTTAATAGAGGAAATGAAATAATACAACAGAAAAGGAGAGACAGAAGAATTTAAAAAAAGAAAATACAGATGTAACAAATAACCAAATAGCAAGATGACAGATTTAAAATCAAATATATCAAGAAGATGTGGTACATATATACAATGGACTATTACTCAACCATAAAAAAGAAGGAAATAATGCCATCTGCAACAACATGGATGGACCTACAGATTATCATACTAAGTGAAGTAAGTCAAAGACAAATATCATATGGTATCACTTATGTGTGGAATCTAAAAAAAATGATACAAGTGAACTTATTTACAAAACAGAAACAGACTCACGGACTTCAAAAACAAATCTATGGTTACCAAAGAGAAAAGGTGAGGTAGGGATAAATCAGGAATTCGAGATTAATATATACACACTACTATATATAAAATAATCAACAAGGACCTACTATATAGCACAGGGAACTCTACTCAATATTCTGTAATAAGCTATATGCGAAAAGAATCTGAAAAAGAATGGATATATGTATATGTATAACTGAATCACTTTTCTGTATACCTGAAACACAACATTGTAAATCAACTATAATATAAAATTAAAACTAAACTGAAAAAAATCAAACAATAATTACATTAAATGTAACTGAACTAAACATTCTATTTAAATACAGAGGTTAACAAAATGGATAAAAAGTCAACAAGACCCCCTATATTCTATTCATAAGAAATACTCTTTAAATATAAAGACAGAAACAGTTATTAAATAAAATTATGAAAAACATATTCCATGCAAATAGGAAACACAAGAAAGCAAGTGTGACTAGCTTTTAGCATTGATTAAATAGACTTCAAAACAAAGAGTATTATTAGAGATAAAGAGGAGTATTTCACATATTAATATGTGAGTAATAATTAATATTTCACTGATATAGGAATATCAATATATCAAGAAAACATAATAAATCCAAACACATATGCACCTAATAACAGAGATTCAAACTACATGAAGCAAAGAATGAAAGAACTAAAAAGAAACACAAAAATTTCACAACTATAGCTGGAGATTTAAAACCATTCTATCAAGTAATGATGAGAAAAATAATCAGAAAGTGTGTAGAAGATATAAAAGATATGAACAACACTATCAACTAATTTAACTTAATTGACATTGATATAACACGACACCCAACAACATCTTTTCAAGTGCACATGATAGATTCACTAGGTTAAACCACATGCTGGGCATAAAAAGTCCAATAAACATCATTTGAAATCTTGTACCATATGATCAACAACGTGGAAGTATATTAGAAAATAACAGATTTCTAGAAAAGTCCCAAATATTTGGAAATTAAGATACATATTTCTAAATAACCAATGGGTCAATGAAGAAATCACAAGAAAAATTAGAATATATTTTGAAGTGAATAATGAAAATATTATATATCAATTTGTGGGATGCAGCTGAAATAGAGCTTTGAATAAAATTTAGTTTTGAAAAGGGGAAAAATGTAAAATAATGACCTACCTTAAGAAAGAAAAAGAATAGCAATTTAAAGCTAATGTAAGCAGAAGAACAAAAATAAAGTGAAGGGCAGAAATAAATGAAATAAACAGAAAAAAATTAATAACAAAGCCAAAATTCGTTCTTTGAAATGACTAATAAAATGATAGTCCTCTAGAAAGACTGATTAAAAAAAACGAAAACACAGAATACCAACGTTTAGATTGATAAAGATACCTCATAAGATCCAGCATATATTAAAAGGAAAAAATTATAGTAAGTGCTAACTTATGCATTGGACTAGTTCCTTGTAAAAGCAACTTACCAAAACTAACCCAGAAGGAATTGAAAATATGAGTATTTCTATATCTATTAAATTTGTATCTTCCCACAAAGAAAATTCACTAAGATGGTTTCACTGGTGAGTTCTATCAAACATTTTAAAGAAGAAATAATACCAATAATACACACAATCTTTCAAAAAATCACAGCAAGAATATGCCAGTACTAGTTTGATACCAAAATCAGAGGCATTTGATTTTGTAAGTAAAGGAAACTACAGACCAAACTACCTCACGAACAAAGACAAAAATCCTTAATATTAGCAAATTCGATTCAGCACCACATAAAAAGGATAATAAACCATGAGCTAGTAAAGTTTATCCCAGGAATGCAATTTGCTGGGGTTTGTTTTTGTTTTTGTTTGTTTTTGGGGGGGGAGGAATAAAGAGGTGATATTACCATAGTAAAAATCTGAAAGGTTAAATAAGCCCAGTGACAGACACAGTATGTGAAAATGGGTAGTCTTAGACTGCTGGTGGGAATATAAATTGGTAAATCTTTTCTAGGAAATAGTTTTGCAAAATATATCCAACAACAACAACAAAATAGTGATCAGTAATAAACCACTTACTATATGATGCATCAGACACTGGGCACTACATTACCTGCTCTGCATCCATGTCATTTCATTCTCACAACAAACTTAAAATACTGGTTTATTATCCTCCTTATTTTAAAAATGACAAAACTGAGATGGAGAATTAAGGATTTTACTAAATTAACACAGATTAAGTGAAAGAATTGACATTCAAACCCAGGCAGACTGATTCCAGAGCCTATGATCTTTATTAATTATATATTTAGAGCCTACCTCAACATTTGAATGCATGCAGTCTTCAACCCAGTGACAGAAATTCTAAAAAAAAAAAAAGAGAGATGTTAAAACATAACTGAAAAAGGGATGAGGTATGCACAAAGATATTGATTTAAACATTATATATAATAGTGAAATTTTGAAAACAATTTATATGTCCATCAGCCTAGAACTGGTTACATAAATTTGGTTGATATATACATTGTAATATTACACAGCTTTTTTTTCTTTTTCTTTTTTTAAAAAATTTATTTATTTTTGGCTACGTTGGGTCTTCGTTGCTGCGTGTGGGCTTTCTCTAGTTGTGGCGAGCGGGGGCTACTCTTTGTTGCGGTGCGCAGGCTTCTCATTGCAGTGGCTTCTCTTGTTGCGGAGCATGGGCTTTAAGCCCCTGGGCTTCAGTAGTTGTGGCACGTGGGCTCAGTAGTTGTGGCTCGCAGGCTCTAGAGCGCAGGCTCAGTAGTTGTGGTGCACGGGTTTAGTTGCTCTGCGGCATGTGGGATCTTCTGGGACCACAGCTCGAACCGTGTCCCCTGCATTGGCAGGCGGATTCTTAACCACTGCGCCACCAGGGAAGCCCCTACACAGCTTTTTAAATGATGGTATAGATATTTACTGAAAAATATATCCATAATATATTATTTCTTTTTTTTTTTCCGGTACGCGGGCCTCTCACTGTTGTGGCCTCTCCCGTTGCGGAGCACAGGCTCCGGACGTGCAGGCTCAGCGGCCATGGCTCACGGGCCCAGCCGCTCCAAGGCATGTGGGACCTTCCCAGACCGGGGCACGAACCCGTATCCCCTGCATCGGCAGATGGACTCTCAACCACTGCGCCACCAGGGAAGCCCACATATTATTTCTTAAAAAAAACAAGTTAGAAAGTTTATTATGATCTCATTTATATGAAATTTCAGACCAATAGTATAAGGTGTATATATGCATGGTGAGATAATTGAAAACATAGTCACCAAAATTTAATTAGCATAAATATAGAAGATTAACTCTCTTTGACATTTTTGAATTGTTTGAAATTTTTACAACATATTTTTAATGAAAGCCTGTAACAGCATGAAACTTGGAAAAGTTCATATCACAGCTTGTGTTGCCAATTTTTAAAAATCTCTCTAACCTTCAGATTCTTCATTTATAAAATAGAGATAGTAACACCTAACACATACTCCTCTTTTGAGGAATAAATTAGATATCTATATAAAGTGCTAATACAGTGTTTCGTAAATAGTAAACCAATTTGCCTGGAAAAGCTTTTCACACATCCTAGTCAAATTTCCAAATAAAACCTGAACAGCTAGCTACGTTTATAAAAACTTCCAGCATCCTAGAATCACAGACACAAAGGTCAAGTAAAGGAGATACTGGCTCAGCTATTTCTTGCCCAGTAGGAGTAAGATCTCCACATGCAGATCAAAATATACAAAAGGAAGGGTACATTACACCTGCTCTGAAACAGAGTAAGGTGGGCTGCTGCCAGTGAGGAACAACTCTGACAAGCATTTGGCTCACCTGTTCCCATAGGTTGTCTATTATAGCTGAGCAATCAGCGTTCCTGTATACTGTAAGTCACCTAAAATACCCACATCACAAGTATGCAAAATAATGAAACTTCCAGAGTATGCAAATTTAGCAATTTTAACAAGCACCAGCAGATCCTATTCTTCAGTTAACCTGATGCAGTGTGAGAAGACAACACAACCATAAAAGAGACATTCAGGCAGTGCCTAAATGGATTAGGAGCAGTGGCAGAGCTACACTGGTCTCTCTCTTTAGTCAAAAACTCTCATTAAAATAAATGAGCCTGCTCATTTGCGAAGGAAAAAGAAAAGGTTTGGGGCATCGAGTTGGAAGAGCAGTTCAAATCCTGCTCATCAAAAGGAACAGAAATCCTTATCCTCCAACATCCACAGCTGCAGATCAGATTCAACCCATCTCTCCTTAAAGTTCTTATTAAATGTATTCTGTCCCTCTGTGTTCAAGCTCATCTTTTCCATTCTGAAACATGATTTTCCTTTTCATGTATGAAATAATTAAATTTGTCTACCTTTGACTAACGCCAAACTGAGCTGAAAGCAGAGAATAAAGATTTTGGTGATTGTGGTCAACGAGTAAATTTAAAATTCTCATACGCTGGAACGTTCCGGCTGTCTGTTGCTCTTCCTTTATTTCCAATTCCAAAGCTCCCGGTACTGCTTGTATGATCTGGTGCACTGCCGAGCACCACCTAAGATCTGCTTGCAATGTAAGAACATGTGGAGAAATTATGTGTTTTTGTCACACCCTATTAAATGGTATTCAAAACACAATGCCCCAGAAACTAAATTGATTGTAGGTTTTATAACCCTTTTCAGGGTAATGGAAACAATTCAGGACCATGAAAGAAAGCATAGCTAGTGCAGCTGTGGGAATCTCAAACTGCTCAGCTCAGCAGTCCTGTCTTGGCTTTGGTAGTTAAAGTTCAGTTGGATTCCATTCTTCTGGATCTTTGACAGATCATTCCGCATTAATAGCTACAAAGTTTTCCACATTTCTGATAAAATAAGTGTTTCTTTTGACTGATTCTGAATTGTGTTTGACTCTGGAAAATGTCCACAGGTATAAAGACAGTTGCAAACGACTATGATATTATTACATGTGTAACGTTTTTCTGCTCTTTTTATGTTCCCAGCTCCAGAGTTATGGTCAAAGCTCAAAAATCAAGAATTATCGAGTTAAAGGAAACACTACTTTTACATTCCTCTAGGTCTCATACCGGTGTGACTCTTTCAGCTGTGGATATAAGGAACTACTTAAGCTGCAAGCCCATGATTGAGAGGCAATGGAATCACAGGGCTGGTTTAATGTTTTAAAAACAAAAAGAAGCTTGTTCTCTCTCTGGGTGACCAGTAACCCCCAACTCCTGAGCAGCCTGGCAAGGCAATGCCTTGATCCCGTCACCTATCATAAATGATCACTCACTCAGTCATTACCTGCATTGTATGCTGCTCCATCAGAAAAGCATCTGTGAACATTATTGGACAAATTGATTGCTAAATGAGCCATTAGCTGAAGGGGCTTTCAGATTGCCTCTAGGAAGCCAAGTGAGGCTGCAGAAGAAAAATGCTTACAGATGCAAAGCAGTAATTACAAAGGGAGAAAGAACCCTTGTTATCAGTGCTCCTGGGAGGGTGAGGGGACCAGTGTGGGAAAGGGGGTGGAGAGGTGGCCATAAACCACATCCTGCAAGAGAATCCACCTTGTCTGAAGGAAGCTGTTTATTAGAAGCAGTAGTAAAACTGCTTAATTCCTCCCAGTGCCTCAAGGGAGAAATCTAAGCCTTTGTGAACTGAAGGAGAGAGAAATGTAGCCAGTGGTGTGTTTGTCAAGAAGAGAGAGCTAGGAAAACAACGTTACTCATTTCACCAGCCCTGCTTGCCAAGAGCTGACAGGTGTGCAGTTTCCTATTGTTCTGACAGGCAGCCAGATACCACAGTTTAGTATTCATCCTCTCCTCCCGTGTTCGGGAGAAAACAGCTGTCTCCCTGGCTCAGGATACAAGGAGCGGAGAGAGAGTCTGGAGAGACAGAGGGAGATGGCTTCTTCTCCATTAGCATAAGGGGCAAGGCTTTGTTTGATTCAACACTGAAAACACATGGTCTTCCTGAGAAATGCATTCCATATGAGTAGTTTCCTCACAGTGGCTCCAAAAATAGTCTATGCACAATATATTGAAACTTAAAAGTAAATAAACGCAGAAAGATGCCTCGGTTAAATTATGTCAGACCAATAAGAAGTCATCACACACAACAGCCCTTAAGGAAATGCCTTTTATAAATTCTGCGGGTTTCATATTGCTGACAGATGTTCGTGATTTAAAAAATATATAATAATCCTTGACAAAAGAAAGCAAGTTATTCTGATCCAAAATGATGTGTTTTCCTGTCTGGCATGGAATGGAAGCTATTTCAGTGCCAAATTCCCTTGAGAAGAGAAGGAAAAGCCCACAGGACTTAAGGAGTGCCAGATGCAGTAGCTGGGAGACTTTCAGACTGCAGTACTAAGTTTCCTTTTGGGGTGAGGTATTAAAGGCTCACGGTAACTGGATGACGCCGTGTCACTTGGTACACTCCCGTGACAGTCATAAGAACCAGACATCTGTGCTGAATCCAGGGCTCTCTGGATTGAAGAGTTGGTGAATACCAATAAAATCTATGCCGCTGATATTTACAAGGGAGAAAATGCGTCCATTACAACAATACATGAAACTTGAGAAATGCTGGCTCTCTCCCAAAGCCCAGGTATTTTTCTAATAAAATAAGCCGTGAACTTCAAACAACTCTAAACTCATGACATTAGGGTACAATCACAGACATAACCCCTTAGGCTTACACTGTAACACACTAACCCAATCCTGTAATAATAGCATAAGCCAGAGGGGTTGAATTACCCACCAAACCAAGCCAATTTCAAGTTAAGAGCAGAGGGTCTTCCATCCGAGAGCCTACCTTAGGAGCAACAAAGTTTAATCCACTTACTTCCTTTACCAAACCGAGACATTACAATTCACATGCCTGATAAATGTATTCTTATGATTTCACCTACTTTTTTCCGTGTTCCGTGAGAGAGCGGAGGCTGGTCCTTCCACCGTTCACACAGAAAGAGCTCAACTGGCTCTTTCTAGCATTGTTTTCCAAGTCAATAAAGCACCAGGTGAGATGAGGAGAAAGGAGAAGGGATGAAGGATGAGGGGCAGCACAAGCAAATCTTTTTCTGTTGTTGAAGTAACTTTCTAGGCCCAAGATGGAGCGGCTTCTGCCCGGGGTGCCGCGTCAGCAAACACTTCTCTGTGCTTGTAAACGCTTCACGCGACCGGAAACGCAGTGTATGCCTTCAGCCAATCCCCAAACGCCAAGCCAACTCTGGGCGTTCTCACCTCAAACAAGGTTGACTACGTGGTCCCAGCCAATCAGATATTTTCTATCTGTCTCTTCCTTATTTTATATTCTTTATCCTGTAAAAGTTTCCTCCTTTCCTCTCCATTTTGCAGGTCTCTGAAAAAAGATTGTCCACTTCATGAAGTGTTAAATAAAAATTTTTGTATCACCTAAATTGTCTTCCTTAATCTTTTTTTTTTTTAACCACGGTAGAATGTTAAGTTATTCTATGTCTGCCTTGAATCTTCGGGGCCATTCTTTGTTTTCCTGATGTAAAGGGAAAGAAAATCTTTCTACATAATGTTTTCTCAGATGGAATTATTAGATTAGTTAAGAGAATGTAAATTATGAAAAGAAATAAATTGGGATAATTGCTAAATAAGCCATTGAATTTTATGTAATACTCTTTCAAATGGAAGCATTTACATGCTTTAAAACATTATCAGACATTTCTGCTCTGGGCCAACGTGGAATAACAGGGACCAGATACCCTCTGTTACAATTAAATACAAAATGGAGATTGGACTTGAAAATTCCCGGAGCAGACAAAACCATTTAATCCATGTAAGCAAAACTAAACCTATCCTATTGCATGAACATAAGTGAAACTTAGGTTATTTTTATAAATGTCTCTGACAATCATAAAATAAATTTAAGTCATCTTCCTAAAATGATTCGAGGTAATCACTTTTAACTTATCCCCTGCTGTCTGGAAACCCTCGTCGTAATAACCAATCATTGGAAAGGGTAAACAGCTTCCTCATTTCCACTTTATAAACCATCCTGTTACTCCAAGCCCCTGAGCTTCATATCAGTCTTTGAATTTGAAGGCTCCCAGTTTACGAACTATTCTTATATGGACAATACATTCTTACTAAATACTATTTATTGATTTGGTGGGTTTAATTTTGCTATTCCTGTATTTTTACAGTTTTTGGCATCAGAAGGAGGACCTGAAGGAAACTCCCAACGATTCTGAGGCCAGTCAGCAACCAGGTGTCAGTACCCAAAGAGCCCATTGACTCACTGCTTTCTCACAGACCCTGGAGTTGGAGGCTGTCTTAGATCTGAGCTCCACTGTCTTTGTGGGGTTTTTTTTGGGGGGGGGCGTGAAGGGGGGTTGTATTGCATTTTCATTTATTTATTTATTTTAACATCTTTGTTGGAGTATAATTGCTTCACAATGGTGTGTTAGTTTCTGCTGTATAACAAAATGAGTCAGCTATAGGTTATACATATATCCCCATTTCCCCTCCCTTTTGAGTCTCCCTCCCACCCTCCCTATCCCACCTCTCTAGGCAGTCACAAAACACCGATCTGATCTCCCTCACAAAACACCGAGCTGATCTCCCTGTGCTATGCAGCTGCTTCCCACTAGGTATCTATTTTACATTTCATAATGTATATATGTCAATGCCACTCTCTCACTTCATCCCAGCTTACCCTTCCCCCTCCCCGTATCCTCAAGTCCATTCTCTATGTCAGCGTCTTTATTGTATCTTGCCCTACATTCTTCAAAACCATTTTTTTATACACTCCATATATATGTGTTAGCATATGGTATTTGTTTGTCTCTTTCTGACTTATTTCACTCTGTATGACAGACTCTAGGTCCATGCACCTTCACTACAAATAACTCAATTTCATTTCTTTTTATGGCGAATAGTCCATTTTATACATGTGCCACATCTTCTTTATCCATTCATCTGTCGTTCGACACTTAGGTTGCTTCCCTGTCCTGGCTATTGTAAATAGAGCTACAATGATCATTGTGGTACATGTCTCTTTTTGAATTATGGTTTTCTCAAGGGTATATGCCAAGTAGTGGGAGAGCTGGGTTGTATGGTAGTTCTATTTTTAGTTTTTTAAGGAACCTCCATACTGTTCTCTATAGTGGTTGTATCAATTTACATTCCCACCAAGAGTGCAAGAGGGTTCCCTTTTCTCCACACCCTCTCCAGCATTTATTGTTTGTAGATTTTTTGATGATAGCCATTCTGACTGGTGTGAGGTGATATCTCATTGTAGTTTTTCTTTTTCTTTTTTTTTTTGTGGTACGTGGGCCTCTCACTGTTGTGACCTCTCCCGTTGTGGAGCACAGGCTACGGACGCGCAGGCTCAGTAGCCATGGCGCACGGGCCCAGCCGCTCCATGGCATGTGGGATCTTCCTGGACCGGGGCACGAACCCGTGTCCGCTGCATCGGCAGGTGGACTCTCAACCACTGCGCCACCAGGGAAGCCCTCTCATGGTAGTTTTGATTTGCATTTATCTAATGATTAGTGATATTAACCATCCTTAAATGTATTTGTTGGCAATTGGTTTATCTTCTTTGGAGAAATGTCTATTTAGATCTTCTGCCCATTTTTGGATTGGGTAGTTTGTCTTCTTGATATTGAGCTGCATGAGCTGTTTGTATATCTTGAAGATTAATCCTTTGTCAGTTGCTTAGTTTGCAAATATTTTCTCCCTTTCTGAGGACTGTCTTTTCGTCTTGTTTATGGTTTCCTTTGCTGTGCAAAAGCTTTTAAGTTTCATTAGGTCCCATTTATTTATTTTTGTTTTTATTTCCATTTCTCTAGGAGGTGGCTCAAAAAGGATCTTGCTATGATTTATATCATAGAGTGTTCTGCCTATGTTTTCCTCTAAGAGATTCATAGTGCCTGGCCTTGCATTTAGGTCTTTAATCCATTTTGGGTTTATGTTTGTGTATGGTGTTAGGGAGTGTTCTAATTTCATTCTTTTACATGTAGCTGTCCAGTTTTCTCAGCACCACTTACTGAAGAGGCTGTCTTTTCTCCATTGAATATTCTTGCCTCTTTTATGAAAGATAAGCTTACCATACGTGCGTGGGTTTATCTCTAGGCTTTCTATCCTGTTCCATTGATCTATATTTCTGTTTTTGTGCCAGTACCATACTGTCGTGATTATTGTAGCTTTGTAGTATAGTCTAAAGTCTGGGGCCTGATTCCTCCAGCTCTGTTTTTTCCTCAAGCTTGCTTTGGCTATTCGGGGTCTTTTGTGTTTCCATATAAATTGTGAAAT
Source organism: Delphinapterus leucas (assembly GCF_059928025.1). NCBI lineage: Eukaryota > Metazoa > Chordata > Mammalia > Artiodactyla > Monodontidae > Delphinapterus > Delphinapterus leucas. The sequence continues at coordinate 103,568,398 of NC_143131.1, read as the reverse complement.
TTTATGTTCTAGTTCTGTGAAAAATGCCATTGGTAGTTTGATAGGGATTGCATTGAATGTGTAGATTGCTTTGGGTAGTAGAGTCATTTTCACAATATTGATTCTGCCAATCCAAGACTATGGTGTATCTCTCCATCTGTTTGTATCATCTTTAATTTCTTTCATCAGGGTCTTATAGTTTTCTGCATACAGGTCTTTTGTCTCCTTAGGTAGGTTTATTCCTAGGTATTTTATTCTTTTTGTTGCAATGGTAAATGGGAGTGTTTCCTTAATTTCTCTTTCAGAGTTTTCATCCTTAGCATATAGGAATGCAAGAGATTTCTGTGCATTAATTTTGTATCCTGCTACTTTACCAAATTCATTGATTAGCTCTAGTAGTTTTCTGGTAGCATCTTTAGGATTCTCTGTGTATTATACCATGTTATCTGCAAACAGTGACAATTTTACTTCTTCTTTTCCAATCTGGATTCCTTTTATTTCCTTCTCTTCTCTGATAGCTGTGGCTAAAACTTCCAAAACTATGTTGAATAATAGTGGTAATAGTGGGCAACCTTGTCTTGTCCCTGATCTTAGTGGAAATGGTTTCAGTTTTTCACCTTTGACAATGATGTTGGCTGTGGGTTTGTCATACATAGCCTTTATTATGTTGAGGTGAGTTCCCTCTATGCCTACTTTCTGGAGAGTTTTTTTTAAATGGGTGTTGAATTTTGTCAAGAGCTTTTTCTGCATCTATTGAGATGATCATATGGTTTTCTTCCTTCAATTTGTTAATATGGTGTATCACATTGATTGATTTCCGTATATTGAAGAATCCTTGCATTCCTGGGATAAACCCCATTTGATCATGGTGTATCATCCTCTTAATGTGTTGTTGGATTATGTGTGCTAGTATTTTGTTGAGGACTTTTGCATCTATGTTCATCAGTGATATTGGCCTGTAATTTTCTTTTTTTCTGACATCTGTGTCTGGTTTTGTCATCAGGGTGATGGTGGCTTCATAGAATGAGTTTGGGAGTGTTCCTCCCTCTGCTATATTTTGGAAGAGTTTGAGAATGACAGGTGTTAGCTCTTCTCTAAATGTTTGATAGAATTCGCCTGTGAAGCCATCTGGTCCTGGGCTTTTGTTTGTTGGGAGATTTTTAATCACAGTCTCAATTTCAGTGCTTGTGATTGGTCTGTTTATACTTTCAATTTCTTTCTGGTTCAGTCTTGGAAGGTTGTGCTTTTCTAAGAATTTGTCCATTTCTTCCAGGGTTTCCTTTTTTTTTGCGGTACACGGGCCTCTCACTGTTGCGGCCTCTCCCGTTGCGGAGCACAGTCTCCGGATGTGCAGGCTCAGCAGCCATGGCTCACAGGCCCAGCCGCTCCACAGCATGTGGGATCTTCCCGGACCAGGGCACGAACCCATGTCCCCTGCATCGGCAGGCGGACTCTCAACCACTGCGCCACCAGGGGAGCCCAGGGTTTCCATTTATTGGCATACAGTTGCCTGTAGTAATCTCTCATGAACCTTTGTATTTCTGCAGTGTCAGTTGTTACTTCTCCTTTTTCATTTCTAATTCTGTTGATTTGAGTCTCCTCACTTTTTTCTTGATGAGTCTGGCTAATGGTTTATCAATCTTGTTTATCTTCTCAAAGAACCAGCTTTTAGTTTTATTGATCTTTGCTATTATTTCCTTCATTTCTTTTTCATTTATTTCTGATCTGATCTTTATGATTTCTTTCCTTCTGCCAACTCTGGCAGTTTTTTGTTCTTCTTTCTCTAATTGCTTTAGGTGTATGGTTAGGTTGTTTATTTGAGATTTTTCTTGTTTCTTCAGGTATGATTGTACTGCTATAAACTGCGCTCTTAGAACTGCTGTTGTTGCATCCCCATAGGTTTTGGGTCATCATGTTTTCGTTGTCATTTGTTTCTATGTATTTTTTGATTTCCTCTTGGATATCTTCAGTGATCTCTTGGTTATTCAGTAGTGTATTGTTTAGCCTCCATAGGTTTGTATTTTTTACAGTTTTTTTTCCTGTAATTGATATCTAGTCTTATAGAATTGTGGTTGGAAAAGATACTTGATAAGGTTTCAACTTTCTTAAATTTACCAAGGCTTGATTTGTGACCCAAGATATGACCTATTCTGGAGAATGTTCCATGAGCACTTGAGAAGAAAGTGTATTCTGTTGTTTTTGGATGGAATGTCCTATAATATCAATTAAGTCCATCTTGTTTAATGTGTCATTTAAAGCTTGTGTTTCCTTATTTATTTTCATTTTGGATGATCTGTCCATTGGTGAAAGTGGGGTGTTAAAGTCCCCTACTATGATTGTGCTACTGTTGACTTCCCCTTTTATGGCTGTTAGCATTTGCATTATGTATTGAGGTGCTCCTATGTTGGGTACATAAGTACTTACAATTGTTATGTCTTCTTCTTGGATTGATCCCTTGATCATTATGTAGTGTCCTTTTTGTCTCTTGTAATTTCCTTTTAAAGTCTATTTTGTCTGATAGGAGAATTGCTACTCCAGCGTTCTTTTGATTTCCATTTGCATGGAATATCTTTTTCCATCCTCTCACTTTCCATCTGAAGGTGTCCCTAAGTCTGAAGTGGGTCTCTTGTAGACAGCATATATATGGGTCTTGTTTCTGTATCCATTCAACCAGTCTATGTCTTTTGGTTGGAGCATTTAATCCATTTACATTTAAGGTAATTATCGATATGTATGTTCCTATTACCATTGTCTTAATTGTTTTGGGTTTGTTTTTGTAGGTCTTTTCCTTCTCTTGTGTTTCCTGCCTAGAGAAGTTCCTTTAGCATTTGTTGTAACAGTGGTTTGGTGGTGCTGAATTCTGTTAGCTTTTCCTTGTCTGTAAAGTTTGTAATTTCTCCATCAAATATGAATGAGATCCTTGCTGGGTAGAGTAATCTTGGTTGTACGTTTTTCTCTTTCATCACTTTAAATATGTCCTGCCACTCCCTTCTGGCTTGCAGAGTTTCTGCTGAAAAATCAGCTGTTAACCTTATGGGGATTCCCTTGTATATTATTTGTTGCTTTTCCCTTGCTGCTTTTAATATTTTTCTTTTGTATTTAATTTTTGATAGTTTGATTAATATGTGTCTTGATGTGTTTCTCTTTGGATTTATCCTATATGGGACTCCCTGTGCCTCCTGGACTTGATTGACTATTTCGTTTCCATATTAGACAAGCTTTCAACTATAACCTCTTCAAATATTTTCTCAGTCCCTTTCTTTTTCTCTTCTTCTTCTGGGACCCCTATAATTCGAATGTTGGTGCACTTAATGTTGTCCCAGAGGTCTCTGAGACTGTCTTCAATACTTTTCATTCTTTTTTCTTTTTCTGCTCTGCGGCAGTTATTCACAGTATTTTATCTTCCGGGTCACTTATCTGTTCTTCTGCTTCAGTTATTCTGCTATTGATTCCTTCTAGAGAACTTTTAATTTCATTTATTGTGTTGTTCATCATTGTTTGTTTGCTCTTTAGTTCTTCTAGGTCCTTGTTAAACGTTTCTTTTACTTTCTCCATTCTATTTCCAAGATTTTGGATCATCTTTACTATCATTACTCTGAATTCTTTTTCAGGTAGACAGCCTATTTCCTCTCCATTTGTTTGGTCTGGTGGGTTTTTACCTTGCTCCTTCATCTGCTGCATATTTCCCTGTCTTATTTTGCTTAACTTACTGTGTTTGTGATCTCCTCTTCACCGGCTGCAGGTTTGTAGTTCCCGCTGCTTTTGGTGTCTGCCCCCAGTGGGTAAGGTTGGTTCAGTGGCTTGTGTAGTCTTCCTGGTGGAGGGTTCTGTTGCCTGTGTTCTGGTGGATTAGGTTGGATCTTGTCTTTTTGGTGGGTAGGACCACGTCCAGTGTTGTGTTTTGGTGTGTCTGTGACCTTATTATGATTTTAGGCAGCCTCTCTGCTAATGCGTGGGGTTTTGTTCCTGTCTTGCTAGTTGTTTGGCATGGGGTATCCAGCACTGTAGCTTCCTGGTTGTTGAGTGGAGCTGTGTCTTAGTGTTGAGACAGAGATCTCTGGGAGATCTCTCACTGACTGATATTACGAGGGGCTGGGAGCTCTCTGGTGGACCAGTGTCCTGAACTTGGCTCTCCCACCTCAGAGACTCAGGCCTGACACCTGGCCGGAGCACCAAGACACTGTCAGCCACATGGCTCAGAAGAAAAGGGTGAAAAGAAAAAAAATGAAAGCAGGAAAAAAATAATAAAATAACGTTATTAAAATAAAAAATAAAAAAATTATTAAAATAAAATAATTAAACAGTAACTTAAAAAAAAAGAGAGGGAGCAACCAAACCAATAAAGAAATCAACCAATATAACAAGCACTAAAAACTATACTAAAAAAAGAAAGACAGACAGAACCTTAGGACAAATGATAAAAAACAAACCTATACAGACAAAATCACACAAAGAAGCATACACACTCACAAAAAGGAAAAAGAAAAAAATATATATATATATATTAAGGAAGAGAGTATCCAAATCAATAAACAAATCTACCAGTGATAATAAGCTCTAAATACTAAACTAAGATAAACATAAAACTAGAAACAAATTAGACAGAGAAAGCAAACCCATAGTCTACAGTTGCTCCCGAAGTCCACCACCTCAATTTTGGAATGATTCGTTGTCTATCCATGTATTCCACAGATGCAGGGTACATCAAGGTGATTGTGGAGATTTAATCCGCTGCTCCTGAGGCTCATGGAGAAATTTCCCTTTCTCTTCTTTGTTCACACAGCTCTTGGGGTTCAGCTTTGGATTTGGCCCCATCTTTGCATGTAGGTCACCCTCTGGCATCTGTTCTTAACCCAGACAGGAGGGGGTTAAAGGAGAGGCTGATTCGGGGGCTCTGGTTCACTCATGCCAGGGGGGAGGAAGGGGTACAGAATGTGGGGCGAGCCTGAGGCGGCAGAGGCCAGCATGATGTTGCAATAGCCTGAGGCGTGCCGTGTGTTCTCCCAGGGAAGTTGTCCCTGGATCCCGGGACCCTGGCAGTGGCGGGCTGCACAGACCCCTGGGTGGGGAGGTGTGGACTGTGACCTGTGCTTGCACACAAGATTCTTGGTGGCTGCAGCAGGAGTGTTAGCGTTTCATGCCTGTCTCTGGTGTCTGCGCTGATAGCCATGGCTCACGACTGTCTCTGTAGCTCGTTTATGCAGTGCTCTGAATCCCCTCTCCTCACACACCCCAAAACAATGGTCTCTTGACTCTTAGGCAGTTCCAGGCTTTTTCCCAGACTCCCTCCCAGCTAGCTGTGGCACACTAGCCCCCTTCAGGCTGTGATCACACAGCCAACCCCAGTCCTCTCCCTGGGATCCTACCTCTGAAGCTGAAGCCTCAACTCCCAGCCTCCACCTGCCACGGCAGGTGATCAGACAAGTCTCTCAGGCTGGTGAGTGCTGGTTGACACAGATCCTCTGTGTGGGAATCTCTCCGCTTTGCCCTCTGCACACCTGTTGCTGCGCTCGCCTCTGTGGCTCTGAAGCTTCCCCCCCCTCCCGCCCATTCCCCATCTCCACCAGTGAAGGGGCTTCCTAGTGTGTGGAAACCTTTTCTCCTTCACAGCTCCCTCCCAGAGGTGCAGGTCCCATCCCTATTCTTTTGTCTCTGTTTTTCCTTTTTTCTTTTGCCCTACCCAGGTACATGGGGAGTTTCTTGCCTTTTGGGAAGTCTGAGGTCTTCTGCCAGCATTCAGTAGGTGTTCTGTAGGAGTTGTTCCACATGTAGATGTATTTTTGATGTATTTGTGGGTAGGGAGTGATCTCCATATCTTACTCCTCCGCCATCTTGAAGGTCCTCTCTGTCTCTGTGTTTTGAGCTCTCTGACTTTATTGTAAATTCCCACATTTTGTTTGGTGATACTTCTTGGTAAGTCATCCTATTCTGTTGAAAAGAGGAGAAAACGTGATGTTGGGAACAGCTGTTGGAAAACTGGGCCCCTCATAGTTGAGACGTCTTAGGGAATTCTAAAGGCAAAATGGGTTCCACCTGGTCAAAAACTCTTTCTCCACCTCCCTCAAAAACTCCTGCTTCCTATAGGTATAGCCACTAAGGACAAAGATATTGTGTTTTCTTGGAAAATGGGTAAACTTTTGGATCATTTGGAATTGCAGCGGCCACTTTGGGGAAACTTTGACTTAGATAAACCTACCTTAAGGAGCACCCATGAAAAGAGAAGATCTTAAACTCCTCAGTCACAATGGAATGCCTTATTTGATTGGTATACAGATGCTTCCAAAAGAAAAATGACACCAAACATAGCTTATCTAAAAGAAGTGTGCCTGAGGTCTTGGACCCCACTGTATCAGTTAACCAGATAGTTTATACTAAAATGTGAATACCTCTTTCTCTGGGCTTGAGACCCTAGGCCATGCTATATCAGTTTGACCTGGGGGTGTGGGAGGGAGGAATGGGGGCAGGAGGACAAAGTAGCTAAGGTAAGTCACACAGGTGCTACATGCCTATGTGATTGACCCCCAGTAAAATACCTGGACACCAAGGCTTAGGTGAACTTCCCCATTTAGCAACACTTCACACATGTTGTCACACATCATTGCTGGGAGAATCAAGCATGTCCCTATGCAACGCCACTAGCAGCGGACACCTGGAAGCTTGTACCTTGTTTCTCCTGGACATCATCCATGTGCTTTTCCCCTTTGCTGATTTTGATCTGTATCTTTTCTCTGTAATACATCACAACTATGAGTATAACAGCCTTTCTGAGTCCTGTGAGTCCTAGTGAGTCATCGAGCATGAGGCTGGTCCTGAGACTCCAAACTTTTGGAGGTCCATAGTCCTCCAAAAGTTTGCTCTTTAATTGGTTACTCATTCTTTAGAAAATAATTTACTCAAAGAAACAACAATACAGAGTGGTTGATTTTTCAGTAGAAAAAAAAAACATTTAAATCATCATGAAGTAGAAATTAATTTAGTATGCACTTATTTTTTGAACTGATCCACTTGCCTTTTACCACTTATGTTCTTACACTTCTTACACTTTGTTCCCTAAAAAAAAATATGTTTTGGCTACACCAGGGATTAACAGTGCAATGTTGGCAAGCTGGTCTGGGGCCCTAAGTTCCTTTTTTTAATCTTCTTTACAACATGATTTCTTTGGGAAAATAAATCCTGTAACAGAGAGGGAGAAAGGAATACAACAGGTCAAAGAACACTTACCTCCATGCACCTCCTCCCATTACAAGTCTAGTAACTATTAGCCACCCAGAATCCATCAAAAAATAACTCTCTCACTTTTGGAGGAGGGCTCTGATGCCACCCATTAAGGCTGCTGACCACCACATATTAGCCTGCCCGACATCAAAGATGATCAGCCAGCAAGAAATAGAACTGTTTCTCCACATCCTTCTTCTTCATGCCTCCAAAACATACTCCTTGCTTCCCAGTTCCAGGTGGGCCTAGGTCAGTCATTTCTATGTGTAGGTCAGATATGTGAAACTCAGGTTTACTTTGAAATGCATGTCAAGTTAAACTTAATTTCAAAATATATATACAATGCACAGCAAAGGAAACCATAAACAAGACAAAAAGACAATCCTCAGAATGGGAGAAAATATTTGCAAATGAGGCAACGGACAAAGGATTAATCTTCAAAATATACAAGCAGCTCATACAGCTCAATATCAAAAAAACAAACAACCTAATCAAATAATGGGCAGAAGACCTAAATAGACATTTCTCCAAAGAAGACATACAGATGGCCAACAAACAGATGAAAGGATGCTCAACATCACTGATTATTAGAGAAATGCAAATCAAAACTACAATGAGGTATCACCTCACACTGGTCAGAATGGCCATCATCAAAAAATCTACAAACAATAAATGCTGGAAAGGGTGTGGAGAAAAGGGAACCCTCATACACTGTTGGTGGGAATGTAAATTGATACAGCCACTATGGAAAACAGTATGGAGGTTCCTTAAAAAACTAAAAATAAAATTACCATATGACCCAACAATCTCACTACTGGGCATGTACCCAGAGAAAACCATATTCAAAAAAACACATGCACCCCAGTGTTCATAGCAGCACTATTTACAATAGCCAGGACATGGAAGCAACCTAAATGTCCATCAACAGAGGAATGGATAAAGAAGATGTAGTACATATATACAATGGAATATTACTCAGCCATAAAAAAGGAATGAAATTGGGTCATTTGTAGAGACATGGATGGACCTAGAGAATGTAATAGACAGTGAAGGAAGTCAGAGAAGAAAAGCAAATATCGTACAATAACACATATATGTGGAATCTAGAAAAATGGTATAGATGATCTTATTTGCAAAGCAGAAATAGAGACATAGACATAGAGAACAAATGTATGGATACGAAGAGGGAAAGGGGAGGGGGAGGGAGGAATTGGGAGGCTGGGATTGACACATATACATTATTGATACTATGTATAAAACAGACAACTGATGGGAACATACTGTATAGCACAGGGAACTCTACCTAATGCACTGTGGTAACCTAAATGGGAGGGAAGTCCAAAAGGGAGGGGATATCTGTATGTGTATGGCTGATTTATTTTGTTGTGCAGTGGAGGCTAACACAACATTACAAAGCAACCATACTCCAATAAAAATTAATAAAAAAATTTTTTAAAAATATATATAATGGAATATTCATCCATAAAAAAGAATGAAATAATGCCATTTGCAGCAACATAGATAGACCTAGAGATTATCATACTAAGTGAAGTAAGTCAGACAGAGAAAGATAAATATCATATGATATCACTCATACGTGGAATCTGATTTTTAAAAATGATACAAATGTACTTATTTATAAAACAGATTCACAGACTTCAAAAAAAACTTATGGTTACCAAAGGGGAAACATGGCGGGGAGAGATAAATTAGGAACTTGGGATTAACATACACACACTACTATATATAAAATACTAAATATAAAATAACCAACAAGGACCTACTGTATAGCACAAGGAATTCTCCTCAATATTCTGTAATAACCTATATGGGAAAAGAATCTGAAAAACAATGAATATATGTATATGTATAAGTGAATCACTTTGCTGTACACCTGAAACTAACACAACATTGTAAATCAACTATACTCCAATAAAATTTAAATATTTATATAGTACATATACATTCCCTCTGAGGGTTTTTCTTGCAATTAATTCACAATGCTGAAGAAAAGTGAAGTCCACGTCCAGCTTTTGAGGCATGCCAAGTTCTGACGTTTCCCTTTCATTCTCCTCCAGCATTATCACTCAGGATCTGTAAGAGTTCATACCCTAGTCAATTAAAGATATTTTTCATACTATCTCCCCATGAAATGCTTATTACTCCATTATCCTCTAATGGAAGCAGAGATTGGATTGATGTGCTTTGGAGATGGAGGAAGGGACCTTAAGCCAAGGAACAGAGGCAGCTACTAGGAGCTGAAAAAGGCAAGGAAACCTATTCTCCCCTCAGAGCCTCCAGAAGGAACCAGCCCTGCTGACACTTTTGACATTAGTCCAGTGAAACTGATTTCAGACTTCCGACTTCCAGAACCTCAAGAGGACAAATTTATCGTGTTGTAAGCAATTAAGTTTGTGGTAATTTGTTTCAGCAACTGTAGAAAATGTACCATATTTATGGACCAAAATGTTCTTCTCTGTGGGAAGAAGCACAAAATTCTGTTGGGGGTAGGGGGCGGGGCTCCTCTGCAAGCACGTAGATTAACTTCATTCAAAAGCTATTTTACACACAGCCTTCCTTTCTGAGTGCTTATCTTAAATTAGAGCTAAACTATCACAGGAAGGAAAAAAATAGCATTTGGTGAATTTTTAAAATTATAACTTATCTTAAAGATATTTGCCATGGCTAGAGACAGTCTTTGTGGGGCAATTGGCCTTTAAACAGAGAAAATAATGATCCAAGTTTCAGATTCCTGCATTAAGGTTTATTACATGCGATGTCTGGGTTATATTAAACTCCTGGAAATCAGGGTTTATAATGGAATGGCTGACATACCCTTAACTTTAATAGCCTTTCCAAGTACTGCAATAGTGAGCATTACTTTTTAATGTCATAAAATGATGGTTAAAACACTACAGAATTTTCTCAAGACAGATAAGCAGGTGTTCAAGAGAGCAGAACTATTTAAACTTCATTGATTTATGGTCTTTCTTATATTGAAGGCCAAAAGTTTTATTGAATTCCCACAGTAGATACTGTGAACTTAATTTTCTAAAATAGTAGGAGTATTTCAGCGTTCCCCATATATAACTTCTTCATTTTAACACTTGTGCTTCTGTATTTTTAAAGTTACTAGGCATAATGAAATAGAAGCTATAGCCAAAAGTGTCAGTTATTCTACGTTTTCTTTTTATTGGTTGACTTTTCAAAGTACATTGTGTGTAGTAAAACCCAATGCATGGCTACTAAATCATATAATCTAGGAACACAAGCCCCCAACTAATCATTTAAGCTGCACAACATTTCTGTCACCCTTTAGCATTGTGAACATGACATAACTTCTTATTTAGTGTGAAAGAATGTCAAGGCATTTATCATCACTCCTCCCCTCCCAGTTGCTCTTTCAACCCACCCCTAACCCGATATCTCCAATCTTTATGCTGCCTGCCGAAAGTAAAGTGGCTATCAGAAAAGCCCCAATAAACTATCAAACATTTTATATGATTTGTTAGCATTTTCTGCTGGTTTACATAAAAATCAATACTTTTATAACTCTAGGACACAACCCTAACGATTTAGTGAAACTGATGTTTACTGTTGAATAAAATAGAAATACCATTAGCTCTCAAAACCAAATAACATTAGAGAAAGCTAGAAGCAAAATAACTACTATTATTTAGATATGTGGATACCAAAGCATCTGAAACCCCAACTTGTTTTAGTACTGACTGTAATAGCAATAAATCCCTCTTGGGAGAGGAATAGTTGGAGGGTGAGTCAGGCAGTGTATGAATAAACTCACAGCTTATAATGCATTAACTCCTTTGCTTTCCTCTCTATGTTCCCAGGCTCTGACAACAAGATGAGTCAAAGCTAGGAAATAAAACAGTGTTAGAACCATGTCAAGAAGAAAATGGCAACACATTATCAAAAAATGTAAAACTTAGCCAGTAACAGTTCAGGGAAGCTTAGAATCCACCTGGTTTAATCAACATATCTATGTAACTTCTACTCATGTGAACAATTTTGTTATAATCCAAGAACATACCAAAAACATGTCCCTCTAAAAATAGATATGGGGGAGAGATAAATTAGGAGTTTGGCATTAGCATATACACACTACTGTATATAAAATAGATAACCAAAAAGAACCTACTGTATAGCACAGAGAACTATACTCAATATTTTGAATTAACCTATAAGGGAAAAGAATCTGAAAAAGAATAGATACATATATGTGTATAACTGAATCACTTTGCTATACACCTGAAACTAACACATTGTAAATCAACTATAGTTCAATTAATTTCTTTAATTAAAAAAATAAAAATAGATATCAATATGAGGTTGTTTTAAAATGATGGGTCCAATGCCAGAGCATACACTGATATTCTTTCAACAAAATCATTTTTATTATTTAGTCAAAATCAGTCTGCTTGGGCTTCCCTGGTGGCGCAGTGGTTGAGAGTCCGCCTGCCGATGCAGGGGACATGGGTTCGTGCCCCGGTCTGGGAAGATCCCACGTGCCGCGGAGCGGCTGGGCCCGTGAGCCATGGCCGCTGAGCCTGCGCATCCGGAGCCTGTGCTCCGCAACGGGAGAGGCCACAACAGTGAGAGGCCCGCGTACCGCAAAAAAAAAAAAAAAAAAATCAGTCTGCTTCACTGAAATTTCTCATGGCTCCTTCAATTCCAAATACCAAGCAATGGGATTGAAAGGGAAGCCTTCATTTTTGAATAAATAAGAGATGCACAGAACAGTTTAAGTTTCTTCTTGGTCGAATCTGTAAAACATAAAGATTGTTAACTTATACGCAGTTATTTTCGTTGTTTATAAGATTGTGTCTTTGTTTTGTTTAAAAACATCATTCAAACAGGAGTATAATCAAATGGAACTTTCCTCCCATAAAAATGGTCAGGTATTTGAACAAATTCCCCTGCGCTATTTCTCATCTGCTTTGTCAAGCAGAAGGTATGGAGCAGTGAGAAGACTAAAGGTCAGAGAAGCTGGAATTCTAACCCTCTTCTGTTATTGGAAAACTCTGCCAGAGGGCCAGTATCACTTTGCCACATAATAACATTCACTGTGCCCTAACTTGAGTTATAACAACTTCTCCCACTTTAACACCCCTTTCTTCTACAGGTAATTCCTATATTCAAATTTCCTAAAATAATCCTCCAGGTTCCAAATTGTTTTTGGACACTTTGTGACAATAGGGAGTTTTCTAGTTTAGAGAACTTTCAACATGGCTTTCCTCTGAAATGAAATTTCAGACTTTGATCGTATAAAGTCTCTTATTTCTTTAAGTTTAATGTGGCGTTATTAGGGATGGGAGAAGGGTTAACTTACCATTTTATTTTGAAAATATATATGAGAAAATAATGAATAGCTACATCTGGAATTTTTTTTAATTTGAGGAAGTCAGGTAATTATGTAATAATTCTAAAATTAAATAGTGAAATTATATGCATGTGCTTTTAAAGATTCTAATTATAACGTTGTCCCAGCTGATCTGTATTAATTAAAGTAAATTTTAATAGTAAGTACACAACAAGGATGACTTTCTTCTTTGGTGTCCTTACCTAATATTTCCAAGATCAATAGATGGATGGATAGAAAGAAATATAGGTATAGATACAAAAATATTATTAGCTATGGCTGTCATTTGAATCAATTGTCTGAGAAAGACTATGGTATTCCTCTAAGAGAGACAACTACTTTTTTTTAGGAAACTACCTTAACAGAATATTAGCATCTGAAATATGGGCCCGCTAGGCAGATGGAAGAAGTTTAGAAAAGAAAGACTTAAGTTACTCTGTGTGATGTAGTAGAGCATTTGGAGGTATCCACCAGCGCTTTAGGAAAGGAATTGGGACCCTGAAAGGGAAACTGGAAGAAGTGTCAAGAAAGAGGGAACCCAACAACATGGCAGAGCCAGATTACACAGCGGGGCATGGTCTTGCAGGAACTGTAGATACATTTCCAAGAATAATGTTACAATTAATAGATGTTTCCTATCTACGTGGTATGGACTCTCTACTCTCCCCAAACTTTAGCTAAAATCTATTTTAAGTAGGGACACTGGCAAAGTGAGCTGAGACCCAAGTGATGAATCCAGGAGAGTGGGAAAGGCAACGGAGTAAAGCAACTGACGACCAGATGGACGACAATCCCCCACTTCCCACGTGGACAACAGGAAGTTGACTCCTGCAGGGAGTGCATGAAGAGGAGGAAGAGGCTACATCCTGCCATCCGGAGCTGAGGTCCATTAAGTCAGCAGAAATGTAAGCGATGTTAGGGGAGAAGAAGGTCCCAACAAGAACCTACACTATGCCTCTCCCTGGAGTTGAGAAGTCTCTGGGTGTGTCTGGAAAACTGGGAATACAGGCATAAAGGAGTCAATCTGAGGATCTAGCATGCCTTTGACTTCTTGTCCGCATATAAACACATCTATACCAGCTTAACACACACACACACACACAGAGATACACATACACAATAAACACTCTATCGGGACTTTAATCACCATCTTGTTTCATTTCTTCTCACCAGAAGAAGTTCTAATATACATTAGAAGAATTGTCTACAAAAGCTATCTCCACCTCCTCACCTTACATCCTCTTTTTAATCCATACCAATCTGCTTCCATTATCATTGCTTTCACAAAATTGATTTCAATAAGTTCACAAAATGACCATCTTTTAAATTCTACAGTTAATGAATACCATTTAGTAATTGTCTATTTTCAAATAAAGACAAGTACTAAATGGTATTCACTACAGTTAGTGAATACCATTTAGTAATTTTCTATTTCAAACAGAGACTCTAACAATTAATTTGAAAATGAAAGAGTTACTGATCAGTGGTTCCAATTTGACAAGTAAAGACAATTTCTTATTTCACAGTGGGCTTCTTCTTGTAAAAACTAACTGGCACTTTTTCATCCTTATCTTACTTGCCCTCTCTGCTTCATTTGGCGCTCACGATCCCTCTACCCTATTTTGAAACTCTGTCTTCAACTTCCTCTTGTAACTTTGGGCTTTTCTTTTCAATTTCATAAGCTCCACTTCCACTGTACAGCTCTTGAATAATGGTATCACAGTAAGAGAGAGCAAAATGCATTCTGAGTCCTGCAAGAGGCTCGGTACGACTAGATTACAGAAGGTGGGGTAGGATATAGTGAAAGATCAACTGGATAGGTGATGAGGGGTCAGATCATAAAGGGTTTTACAAGCCAGAGTAAGATGCTCAAGTTTTACCCTCAGATCAATAGACAGTCATTGAAATGGGTGATGATAAGTTTGGAATGATAAATGAGATTTTTCATCTTAGAAGGTCACTCTGGAGAAAGAACTGAGTATGTAAAGACTGGAAGGAGGAAGACCAGGTAAAGAGATGCTGTGATCATTCAAATGGGTTAATTATAGTGGTCGGGACGTACACGTCTTATGGAAAATGGAGATAAAAGAAGTGGACAGATTCAAGAGATATTCAGGAAGCTGAACTGACAGAACTGGATGGCTGATTGAATGAAGAGAAAAGAGCTGAGAATGACACCCAGGTTTTTGGCTTGGAACACCAAGTGGATGGTCAGGCCATGCACTGAGATAACATATATGGGAGGAAGAAGAGAAGGAGACTGGAAGCGGTGGGCTGATGATTAATTAAGTCTGGGCAGGTTAAATTTAAGGTCTCTCCACCCAAGTGGAAATGTCCAGTACACAAGTGATATATGCATCAGAATCTCAGCAGAGAGATTTGGACTGAAATATAATTTTGGAAATCATGAGAGTATAGAAAACAACTGGAGACATGAGTTTGATCATTGAGCCCCTCCTCTCCTGTATTTACCTCTTTCACATCAAACTGTAAGAACATAACCATGGACTGATCAAACAGTTGGGTTGAGAGCTCTAATGCTTGATGAGAAATTAATTAAAGGGGCCCAACTGGAGGTTCAAAAGCTAAATCTAGGTTTTTTGATGTCTTCTACCTGGATCTGTAAACATTAGAAGAGAGAAGGGCCAGGATGAACAAACAGAACAAGTGACCTCAGAAGAACCAAAGACAATTCACAGTACAAAAGAGAATTGTTTAAAAACTCATTGGGAACAGCAGGGATTTGAGAGAACATTATATCCATTACAAATGAAATAAAATAAAAGCAGAAGCTGCTATGATAGGAAATATCAGAGAACAAGAAAATATTCCTCAAAATCAAAAATATTAGCTTCAAAATAAAAAATTGACAGAAATTATAGAAGAAAAATTTAAGTAAATGTCCCAGGGTGTAAAATAAAAAGGCAAAAATGGGATATATGAGAAAAAGCATTTAGAAGACACAGAATCAATTCAGGAGGTCCAACATCCAGTTAGTTTACTCAAAGTGCATTCAGATGCTCAAAGCAGCTTCTTTATTTCTTATAGATAGGTAATCCCATGATCCTCATGCATCCCCACCTGGTCAGTTGCAGAACCTATATATTAGTCCAAAACAGTAAATTCAACCCAGTGCAATAATTTTAAAGCTCCTTTAGTAAAACTTCACCCTTTTGATTTCCTCTCCTTTCCTCTGCTTCTCCAAGATGGCAGGCAGTTAGGGAAAAGAAAAGTGTGTCATCTGTACTTCAAGGCAATGTGATGGAGGGCAAAATAGAGTCCTTGGATCTACCAGCATTCTCCTCTTGTTCATCTCAACTACTGAGTACCAGGGTTGGGAGAGCCTGGGACTGCTAGTTGCAGTAGATCACCTCTTTCTGTCTCCAGGTGTTCTAGAATCTGCTCCCATTGTCTGTGCCTGGTATCTTTTGGCTGGATGAGGGCCAGCCCTGCTGGTGCTCCTGACTAGTGTGGCCTTACCCCAGTTGTTAAATGGCACGAGGAGCTCTCTGATCCTCTTCTTTGTGCCCCACTTGGATCCTGGCCATCATAGCTTCTGAACACCATGGCTTCTGCTGCTGGGGCACCTTACCACTTGCCACAATAGGCCAGGGCCTACTGCCTTTCAGCTCAGCCAGCTTCCGTATCTCTTCTGGGAACTCAGGAGTGCTTGGAAAATAAACTGTGACTTCTTCTTCCTAACCAGGCTGGGCCACTGAATTTATCTTGGTGTCACCATTACCCAAATTGGTTCATGAGACTTACAAACACCTTCTTCTACTGCCCCAGTCAAGGAACAAGCATTCCCCTTAACCTATTCAGCATGAGCTCCGCACTGTAGTGAAAAGCCCAGAGAGTACAGATCAAGTCACATCTGCCACTTTGGTCTCCTGTATCCAGCAACCACCCCACAGGAAGAAGAGAAGCAGGTTTGGAACATTTGATCTCTCTGCTGTGGTCCTCCTTTGCACTACTTTAGGTATATAATTTTCTATGGTCTTATCCACTAAGCCTGCCTTTTGATGTGTTAGAGAGGTAAGTAAAGGAATTTGGGAAGTTTTCGTCTCTCTCAGAGATCGCTAGATTCCAAGTCTATCACTTTGCTTTGAACTCAAGCATCCCTTGTAAGTATCAGAAGCTGAATATAGACTCTTTGCATTGCTACTGTAAAAATTCTAACCCTACTCCTTAAAGCAAAGTGATGCTTCAAGTTAACCGGAGAAAAGTCCATGTACACAGAACAGCAAAAAAAGAGGGAATATTAATATCTTTTAATATACTCTCCTGCATTAACCTACTCTCTTGAGAATCTAACTCTCCTGCATTAACCTACTCTCTTGAGAATCTAACATACTTTATTGAGCTTTAATGGCTACCTCTGGGAGCATGGCTGTGGGAGTAGGAAGGAATGGGGAACTAGACAGTTGGAATTTTTCCTGTGTCTCATAATATGCATTATTTTAGTATTTTAATTAAGACTTTTGTACCATAGGGAATTAGGAAAATACTTTTGCCCGTACTTTGGGAAGGAATATCTTTTTGCCCAACAGTGTCACCTCGCTCATACCAGAAAGATAGTGATAGAAGTAGAGACTGGCAAACAACCTCTGTGTTTAGTGGAATGTCAATCGCAGGGGGCAATGCAATAGCATGACTAGCAGGCCAAAGCTAAGCCCCATGGAGCCTCTGCTTGAGCACATATAATGTAATATCCTAGCCTCATAAATAGCTATGGGACAAATCTCAGATAAGTGTTTCTAACATTCAAGCTGATCCGAGTTGGGGCTTCTGTAGTTTGACTTACACTTACACTCTTCCTCCTAGACAGCTCTTGAAGCCCCCTACTTCTCCTTTCCTCTGCCCTTATCATCATCCAAGCCTTTATCATTTCTCACCTTAATCAATGGGCTTTTGCCATTTCATACCTTGTCCTCAGCTCTATACCTGCTACCCTCGATAAATGTTTATTAAAGTGAATGAATAAATGGATGAATGCCTGATTTTGAGTCACTGAAATCTAGCTGGCATCCTCCATGCTCGCTACCCTCCTAGTTATTTAATAAAGAAAAATAATTTTTGTTATAAAGCATTTCTTCAGTACTTGAAATGTTTCCCTTTTACAAAGGGAAATTTCTACTTAATTGATAAGATGTATATTTTAAATCATGATAGTATATTTTGAGCCATATATGTGACATTAAAATATTTACTTAAGTACATAGATGTTTCTGCACCCTTTTCCTAATCATTAATTTCCCCAAATAATTCATTTGACCAATTAATATACAATTTTAATAAAGCAAAAAATATATTGATCTGATTTTTTAAATGTTGTGATAAATAAAACAGCTGCTCCTGAAGAACTGTAGGTAGTATATATAGGCTGCTATCTTGTTTTGAAGTAAAATTATCCTTAAGTCCTTGTTAAACAGTAATGCATTACAAGAACAGAAAGGAAATACTTTATAATAGAACTAGAAATAACTCAGTAGACTTCTGAATAAAAATTTACTTTGAAGGTGGCTTTGAAATTATTAAACTATATCCTGCTCCTCCCCCCAGGCACATACGTCACATAGAAGATCTCTCTCTCTCACTCTCACTCTTGCTCTCTCTGTAACTTTTTGAGGTTCATAATTTGAAAACTGAAATTTCTCTGTGACCTTGAAAAAGAATTCTTGCCTAACCAAGGAGAAGGGTGGATTTGGGGAGTTGAGATTATTAATAATATTACAGGATGAAACATATAGAGATGCTTTCAGAGGTTAATCAGGCTGCAAAGTTAGTCACTAGACTTGCTGGCGAATTATCAGATCACTAAAGTCCTGATTCCAGTACAGAAATATGACCTTATTCAATCATTATTCACAGAAAAGGGAGGGGCAGATGCTCTAAACTGCACTGGTGGGAAGTTTTCCTCTACTCTATTTATTCTCAAAACAATACTTGGCCAACTGATCTTTTTAAAACTGCTAGTGTGATAGTTCTTATTTTTACAGGCCACTCTAATCACCTTTTTTGCCAGCCTGGGGATTAATCCCAAACAATTATCCCAAACAATCAGGATAGTTGGCAATAACTTCAGGGTAATTTAGATGCCTTGAAATCTCTGACTTGTAAAACCATCAGTTCATCCAACTCTGACATCATTAAGTAAGACTATTCTTTTTATCAGCGAAATCACTTGGTTCTTTCCAAGCTCTGCCCTCCCAAGTTCTGCATAAAGTATTATTTAAAATGTATAAATTATTACCATGGGATATTACGAACAAATAATTAGAAGAACAAGCAGACTCTTATGCTCTGCCATGCCATGACTTACCCATTTTTGAATTAAGTATCGAGTCTTGTCACCTTCTTGGATTAGCTTTATGTGAAGTAGCCTCTTCTTCAGAGAGGAAAATCTATTTTAGACAATGACATTTGCTCATCAATATGTGGCTTAAAAAAAAAAATGAAAGAAAGCACCTGAGCCTTCAAATATAGTAAGCTTAAGCCTAAAATGGAATCACCTAAAAGTAGGAATACTAATTCGCATTAAAATCCACTATGTTTAAAATTTGAGCTGAATCAGGTACATTGTTGTAATTTCCTGAGCATTTGTCTTGAAAACTGATTAGAAAATCTGGAGATAGTACTTGGTATTCCTAGCATGTCCCAGAAGCCTTTGTGTTCATTCTTTCGATTCCAACGTCCCATTTGGAAGCAATCCAGAATCTAACAATAAGACAAGCTTGGCTCACCAAGATTCACTTTCTCAATGTATATCAGTCAGGGAGGCTATGGGAACAATTACTTGGTGTATGAGTGAGAGACAAAAAGTAAGAAAAGGTCTTCTATTACAATGACATACAAAACAGCTCTCCATCAAGAGTACATTTAGCTCTTTATAAAACAAACATGTTGTTTCTTTGCTTTTGTACACAGTTATGTCTTTAAACACGCAAGAGAAACCACACAGAATGAGGAACTGGATATCAATCATGTCAACATTATGCTCTGCTTATTCCTAAACCATAGGCTGGAACTGAGCTAACCTAAACTTCACTGAATGTTAATATAACAGCTGGCAACATACTTTCTTAAAAAAGGACTCCAAGAGTAATGAAAATGAAAATATAGCCCATGACATTGATCTAAGTTTTGACAGACGTTTTTGGTCAGCATAACATATGAGCTCAGAAATGAAGTTCCAGCCATGTATGTTTCAGAAAAGACTTCCTCTATAAATAAAGTTGTTATAGGAAATGACTAGCAGCATCATACCCTAAGCATCTTGGCCAATAATAAATTGAACATTAATGGAAACTGACTATTCCTTACATGTCCCCATAAGCTAACAGACTAAACATCCAAGGCATCTGGAATTACTTGCCCTGTTATGGGCTGTCATACAGTTTATCATCTCAGGGCCTATTTGACGTGGCTGGTGCTCTTAAAAGCCCCAGTAATTCCGCTGCAGAACTAAAATTCCATTTTGAGTAGCCGCAGGATTTGTTGATCAACAGGACAGGTGGAAAGAGAAGGGGCTTGATGAGAAGGACTTATCACCCTCTAATAATATGCACACAAGAGAAGGACGGGATGGATGCATTATTTTTAAATTGTGTCTGGCCAGCATGTCAGGACTGATTGAAGAATCCAGCAACAGTGAAAAGAGTCATGTCTGCCTTCAGATATGAAAAGCCAGTTATGCACTCTTATTTCTTGTCAACGGCTTAGATCAGTCTCTCATTTTTAGGACAAATAATAAGGAAAATCGTAAAGAAAATGTCAATTCCACCCCGCCATAAATTTAAGTAAAAATTTTTTAACTAATAGCCTTCCTCCCCTTTCTGTAGAAAGGCAATATGGTGTGAAAATGTTTTCTCCTAAGTGATGGAATGTACAGTCATGCACCAGCAACTCAACTGGGTGCTGAATATCAACGTGCCTGTTCTGGAAGAAACCGCTCTGGGGTTAGAGGGAGCACACTGTTGGAAAGAGAGGCACTTCAATGCAGGAGGGGAGGCCGTGCATCTGTTTCAGAAGATGGAGGTTTATCTTCCAGTGGAGGGCTTTGATACTATTCATATGCTAACAATATCACCATTTCCTCACAGCACTCAATACACAGGGAATAAAAGACGTCATTTGCTGACATGGGGCGCAACACTTTCTGTCCAGCATACTGATCAAAAATCTGCATTCAGCTTCCAAGGCGAAGCCACCACATAACCTTTAAATTGTTCTTTGAACACTTTAAATTTCCGGTCAAAATAATTTCCCATTTTAGAGAATAAAATGATGAAACAAAGAACTCTAACTGTATTTTCCCTCCGCTCCTAACACGTAGTTTTAGTGCCCTGAGGGCTCCTTTCATCTGGTCTAAGTGCTGGCATATGATGTGATTGTTAACAGAGCCGGCCACCAGATGAAGTGAATTATCTCAACTGCCAAAGCTCCCACTTTCTTTCCAATTTAAACATCAATTTAACACAGAAACTGAAGGGTATTATGAAAGCTTTAATATGAACCATTTCAGACATGAGAAAAAAAATACTGGAAGGTTTTTTCAAACTATCAAACAAATATGTAATTTTTTGAACCTGAAGATGAGTCAGGAAAACGAGTGGAACAGCAGAACACACAGGATACTCACTTTAACCGACAGCAAGAGAGAAGGACCTCTTTGTCTTAAATAAACATGCTTTTCAGAACAGGGAGGATTTTACTAAAGAAAATGAAATTGTGAGGTCATGAACTAAACACAGTGATCAACAGCAAAGAGAAGACTTCTGATTTAAAACATTTCAAAATGCATATCGTCAACCTGGATGATCTGGGATGTTTTTAGTGGTCTCCTCTGGATTATTAGGGTCCTTTTCATTATACAACTTGCCTTTCTCATGGAAATTTTTTCTCCATTTGGATCACTAGCTGGTAACAGAATGTGCCAGCATATGTCCCAAATACCTCTTTGAAAATGAGACCACTTCGTAGCTAATTCATAACAATAAAACTTGATGCTTTCTCACACAACATAGAGCTCTTCCTAGTATATGCCACAAAAATTAAAACATATACATTTATGTCAAAAGAATATGATTATTTATCTTTAACCTTTTTAAGCCTTCATAATGAAAATGGTATTAATATGCAAAATGTGTAAATAACTGTGTTCACAATTAGAAAAATTTGCCCTTGTGAAAATATGAGATTTGAAGAACTGAAATGAAATTTGAAGAGTCATATTTAAATAAGATTTAATAATATACAAGTTAAATACATATGATTTTGCTAGCCAAAAACATTCTTAAAAGCTAATAACATTATTACAGATTTTCCGCTGAAAAATACTACTCCTTAGAGTCAATTAACTACATAAGTAAATAAATAAATAAAGTTAGCCTTTTTACTATACAGAACTCTTCTAATCATCATTTCCATCTTAAAAGTATAATTTGGGAAGGTGCAAGACTAGGAAATATGTGTGCATTGATTGTACCATATAAGGATCGCATGGCTGTTCGCATATGGAATGCACACAGAACATTATTGACAAATTCAGAACAACCATATGCAATGCTCAATGGCACTTCCAAATATAAAATACAAATACAGTATGTAATACACTGAGCATGTTGCATACCAAATGATCAAGCAATTTACTGAAGATTAGCCTTTAAGAAACAAGTAACACTACAAATACCATATGTACCTGTTAATGATTTATTTTTTACATTGGTGATATTCATCAGATTGATCTTAAGTTAAAAACAAGTTTTCAGGGCTTCCCTGGTGGCGCAGTGGTTGAGAATCTGCCTGCCAATGCAGGGGACACGGGTTCGAGCTCTGGTCTGGGAAGATCCCACATGCCGTGGAGCAACTAGGCCCGTGAGCCACAACTACTGAGCCTGCGCGTCTGGAGCCTGTGCTCCGCAAAAACAGAGGCTGCGATAGTAAGAGGCCAGTGCACCGTGATGAAGAGTGGTTCCCGCTTGCCGCAACTAGAGAAAGCCCTCTCACAGAAATGAAGACCCAACGCAGCCAAAAATAAATAAAGAAAGAAATAAAGTTTAAAAAAATAAACAAGTTTTCACAGAATATTCCGGCCGAGCACTCTTTGTGGTAAATTAAAGGAGAATTATAGAACCAGTTTGCCAAAAGGGACCTTAGAGATCACGTAATCTTATTTTTAAATGGAAAACTTGAAACCTCAAAACGTTAAGTTGCTCACCCAAGATTACAAAGTCCACTAATGGCAGAGTTCCAGGTCTCCTGGCTCTCAAGCCTGGCCCCAAATGAAAGCTACCCTAATTTGTTCATACTTACTCCAAACACATATATATTTGTAAATCTTCGTAGGCTCATCTGGTTGTCCAGCACGTCATCTGCAGGAACACCAACTCTGGGGTCTGACAGGGCAACACTGCTCTATTCCCAGAGTGATTTCATTGACGATGACTCATACTTCCCTTGGGTTCACTGGGGAACAGAAGGAGATGCTGACCTCAGTAGAAAAACAGACATAGCTCCGTGAAAGTCATAACAGAGCCTCAAACTGTTTAATTCTGAAATAAGCTCTGCAGAGAACGCCTTCAAGGGGATGTTTTACTCTTTCTCCAGACTGCTTTAGGAAGCACACCAAACGTGTGTCAAACTTCCTCCCCCACTGCCATCAGCCAGCACTGGAAGGCAGAGAAAAAGCCTGAAAATTAAAGCAGAATATGTGGCTCCCAACTGCACACTTCAGCATTACATAGCTTTCCACCCCACCTCCCTCTACAGCCTATCTCCTTCAGGCACCGCAGAGAATAGCCTCCCCCAGACCTCACCACCCATGAAAAGTGTTCAACCAAATCACTCAAGTGAACTTCCAGAAGTATACCTAGATATAAAATACCAGCTGTAAGGAGATGTGGCCAATCATTCAGCATCCACTATTTTCCCCAACAGAACCTTGGGAAATGTCTGAACACCAAAATATCAAACATCCAGACAGATTCTTAGTAAATTAAAACAGTGCAAACAAACAAAAGCCAGTGCAATAACTGTTTCTTCCTGAACATCATCTTTTTCACTTCCAGGCAAATGCAGCTCCAGCCTAGACCATTCCATCAAAACCAGGATTATAACAGGAATTCAGTGAGTTCCAGTGCAACACACTTGAACAATCATGCCAGAAATCCTCCAGTTTATATATGGGGGGAGGAGGGAGTTAACTTTTAAGACATTACCAAAACAGACCATTTTTATGTCAATCACGGAAGTACTTGGTCTTTTATGGGTTGCAGAAATCGGGGATCCCTTATAAGACTTAAGAGGACTTGTTAAGTTTTAAAATCTTTCCCCAACCATCACATTTAATAATTCAATATCCAACATTGTTCATAAGGTTCTGAGCACTGTCATTACCCAGGCATATGATAGAACTCTCCTCCCCAATTAATCATGCTACTTCCTTCCCAGGCTCAATAAACCGTCACTCTTGCATTGATTCAATTATAGTAGAAATGACTGTGTGTTATTTTAACTTTCCATAAAACTTATTTTTAAATAGAGTAAATGCAGTACATGGAAATACCTTTATGAACCAAACTATTTACTATCCATGTTGTCTTTTATTGTCAGTTTCCTTAAAAAACAACAACAATAAACCTGGAGGTGGAGAGATTATATGACTAAAATGTGCATCCACCTTACTCACTAATACAGTGCAATAGCTACACAAAACAAATTTGACATTACCCATCAGTAATGAGAGATCAGCTTACACGACAGTGGCACTGCGGAAAGGGTCCAGGTCCAAAGGTTTCACCGACTACTGACAGCTGTTACATCTATTTTTGACATTGTATATGGTTAGTCACAGTCTGGATTCTTTAGAATCAAAGTCCATAGGTAACAGGGCAATTAAAGGTCTGCATTTAGCCACTCTGAGTAGAGCAGGTCAAGCAGTGTAGATGACATCACCCCTGATGGAGTTACTTCTTGGAGTCAGACACCTGGGAAATGGGAAAGAACCATGCTTTCATTAAAATGCAGTTACAAATATCTTCACAGTGCATTCTCCAGATTAGTTTTGATGCCCCTTCCGATTAATGATACTAAGGATTTCCTTGAAGAAGTATTGACCAATGATTACTGCCTCGGCATGGAGAATTGGAAGTTTAGAGAACTCCTCTGAAATAAGATCCAAGAAGAGAGCTGTTGTAGATGGACATTGATTCCCACCCATCATGTTTATCATCAATCTCTACTATGGTTTGATTGATATCATACTGCCTCGAGATAATTCATTCTGCATATCATTATAATAATCAAACCTTTATTTCTGTAGACTATCATGGGATATAGAGAAGAGAATTGTTTTTAATTCAACAAATTTCTTAGCAACAGAGAAAAATACTAGTTAACCCGGGTGGGCTGCATATAATTTTCTAGCACCTTGCTACTTGAAGTGTGTGTCCAGGTATCAGCACTGTGGCCATCACTGAGAATATGCTAGAAATGCAGAACCTCAGATGTCACTGGACCTCTTAGAGCAGAATCCATATTTTAACAAGATCCTCAGGGGATTTAGATGGACATTAAATTCTGAGAAGCACTAATATAGTTATGTTTATGATATTAGAACCATAGAGAAGAATCAAACCCAATGTATTCCCTATAGGTCTTTCCTGTAGCCCACGGAAAATGTCAACTTGCATTTGATACATACTGTATAAAGTCTCAGGGCTAAACAAGTAAAGGCCAATGAATCTCCTTGACCCCACTTGGGAAACATGATTTCTCAAATCTTTCAATCATCAAATATTTTGGAACAAAAAAATAGAAGGATGGGAGTCAACAGATCCAAACACTAGGTCTTTCTTGCCTGTGTTTGTGTGTCCTTGGGTAAATGAGTTTACATCTCTGTATTCATTCCATGCTCAACACTGTGGTGGGTTCTTGGGAGTCAACACTGGACAAAACAAACACGGTCTCTTTACTTCAGTTTCCTATGGATAAGTGGAAGAGCATTTTAGTCAAAAAGTAACACAGACATATAAAATTGCAAGCTAATTTTAAAGAACAGTGAGAGTGAGCAGTTTGTTCAGCGTAGGGCCGGACATGTGGATATGCTGGGAATAGAAGGTGACATGAGAAGAGCTATATGCTTTGTTTTAGAGTTTGGACTGAAGCAAAGGGGAGCCATCACAAGGGTTGGGAATGGGAATGACATGAGCAATGAATTTCAGAACTACTTCCCTGCCATCTATTGGAAGGATGGATTTAAGAGAGAAGGGGCTGAACACAGGGGCTCCTGTTAGGAGAATACTGAGGTCATCCAGTGAAGAGATGATAAGAACCTGAAATGGTAGAAGAGAGCACAGACAGAACTGGTATGACTTCAAAACTAAGGGAAGTGTGAGTGTGCCTGGGGGTGGGGTGGGGGGGGGGGAGAAATAGACAGAACTGTGACCAACTCCAAAGTGTCTAGTAGGACAGTTGTAAAAAGTGATGAGGCTGTTAACTGAGAGAGACAACATAGTGCGAGGAGTGAGTTTGGAACGGAAAGGAAAGAGATCATGAGTTTTACTTTGAGTTTGTTGGGCTTGAGAGGTCTGAGGATATCTAAGTGGTGACACCAACTGACAGGAAGGAATGAGAATCTGTTCTTTGGACAAGATGACAGATTAAGGGCAAACTAGTAAACCCCTAGTATCAAAATGGAATGTGCTGACATTTTGAAGGACAAAGACATCCAAGGAGAGACTTCTGATGATAACGTATGTGCGCAGACACTTCAGAAAGAACATTTAGAGGTGCAACCAGCATGGACTATTTTAATTCTAAAAAAGAAAACTATGGATCATTAAAACAGGGGAGACAGAGGAGACAAAATCGGAAGTATAGGGACAATTGCAGCAGCAGCAAGTAAACTACTCAACAAACCGTAATAGAACAAAAAAATGTTTCATGGAAAAAAAGAGGGGTTTATAGAGAGGTTTTCATATATCTATAATCAGTTTGATAGAGATCTGTGTTTTTGTAATTTCTAGACTTAAGTGGTAATAATTGCAATGTGTCTCACCCTTACATGTTTTTATAAGTGATAAAACATGTTCAGAATGCCTCAAACTCTTATTCCCCAATAAAGTGCCCTGTTCGTTAGCTCTCACCATATTGATGGACATATGTCCCTATGAACATTAAACACACATGGACCTCAGTGCATATCAGTTACCGAAGGAGAAATGGGAGAGAACTGCAAAGTGAAGTGAGATAGGAATCCCTTCCATCTCTGGTCCAGACATGAACTTCTCCCTCACTGTGTAGCTATGATAGGAGAGCAGAATATTAGAATCATTAACCTATTGGATTTGGAGATTCAAAGGTAAACCCACTTTAGATAAATCTGATGTTCTTTCTAGCTGCTAATTGCCTCTTTAGTCACAATCTTACGGTGAATAATTAAAAGTATGGCAGAGGACTAGAGCTGATAAAGCATTAAATGTACATTTTTATTTAAAACTAGCACTATAATCAGTAATCGAGAGTGTGTTTGCCTTTATAAATCAACTATGTAAATATGCTTGCCTCTGGTTGAAGCAGCACTGGACTCCCCGCTCCTCAGAGAGTGTAATGCACTCTCCTTAGACATCAAATCCTGACTTCAAAGACTTGTTAGAAATAAATGGCTGAAGTGGACTTTGAGAACTATGCCATGATTTTATCTCTTGCTTACCATCATTCAGGGCCTGCTTGGATTCCCAAGTAAGAAATGGATATGTTGTCACTCACCACAGAAGCACTGAGTATATTTCTGGTGGGTAATCAAAAGAAAGGACAGTACAGTGCCTCTCTCCTCTCTCTATCTCTCTCTCTCCCCTTACCCCCAGTCTCTCTCTCTCTTACACACACACACACACACACACACACAAAATAAAGAGGGGAACCACGTGAAATTCTGAGGGTACAATGGGAAATTCTGAGGGTACAACGTAAGCCAGAGTTAGCTGCTTTCACCTTTTCTTCCTGAGAAGGAGCAGAGACAGAAGAGATAAGAGAAGAAAAGCAGGTTGAAAAGGTAACAAATGGTGCCGTGAAAGCGTGTGAGAAAAGGAGGAATGCAGCAATACTGGCAACCTGAACTGTAATTAATTCAGAAGCAAGGTCAACATGGATTAATGTAGACGAAGAAAGGAACTGGAACCCGTTTAGATAAACACTGACTAAATGTGAAACAAATGCCAAAGTCAGCAATGAAACTGGTGGAAATCAATTCAACAGAGTATTTTTCAGAGTCTGAAACATCAAGCTAAGCAAAGGAGCCTCCCTCCTCACTCCGTCTGCCTTTGTCTTCCAGCAAACCTTGCAGGCTGGTCTGCTTCCAGCAGAGCCCTGAGAGAGAGGGTGGGGTGAGAATCAACAGTGGAAGGACGGCGGGCATGCAGAGCTGGCCTGGGGTCCTGTCCAGCTCCTAACGAACTGCCAGACCATAGGGAACTAGCTCAGCCTTCAGCCTCATTTCCTCACTTGTAAAATGGACATGATTACGGTACATTCGTTGTAGGTTTATTGTGATATTTTCACAAGATAACGTAAATAACATTCAGCCCATTTTAACTACTCAAACATCAATAGATATTATTGTTAAATACTGTTAATTATTATTAAAGCCACAGAAGGCAGAATCAGAATAATAGTTTACATTTACAGAATGCATCCTGGCAGAGTACTCTATACTGTACAGACCGATGCTTTTGATCCCTAGAATGACCTTATCACAGGTGAGAACTCTGAGGCACGGAGTGGGTAAGTAATGGTTCCAAGAATTTGAACATCAAGCATAATCTTTGCTCTAAAAACTATGCTATATTACCAAAATGTCCTTGGAACTAATCTGTTCAACTTCTGCATTTTACAGATGACAAAACTGAGCCTTACAAAGGTGATGTCACCTATTTTATACTATACAGCCAGTCAGGCAATCAGCCCATTATAGGAATCTGAGAGCCTGTTTCAATGGGCAACACTCTCCAACCCCAAATGAATAATCTAGAGCCTTCCCTGAAGGTTGAAATGCTTATCATATTTCATCCAGTCACTTTTCTCTACAGAAAATGCAATGAATCACGTTATTTATTCGTATCAGATTCCTGGTGGGGAAGGCATCTTTGTAACAAAACTTGATAAATTTGCAACTGGTGGTATTTGTTTGTACAGTGAGTGTAAAAGAATAGGAAAGAGAAGAACAGAATCAACTTTTATTAAGTGATCACTATGCTTGGCACTCCACACACTATGAAAGTTGACAAGCAACATCTGATCCACACAGATATAGGATGGGCCCTATGGCCAGAATAATAATAGTTAGTAAGAATAAGATTCTTATTTTAGAAGCTATAAATAAAACATAAGCAATTGTACTGTTTAGCAACATTCAATTGGCAAGAGGGAGCTAAGATGAACCTTGATGTTGAAGTAAAACTCTGACTACCACAGCCTTTGGAATTCACTCAGAATTTGTTGGTATTAATTGATCCGGTAGTGATAAAGAGCAAGCTTCCTTGGTACACGGAAAGTTTCTTCAGACTGAGCATCCTACCTCAAGCTATAGGAACCCTACCTCAGACTGGCATGCCTCACCCAGGAGGTTCTCAACTTCAGCAGGAGAATTTGCCTCAGGTCACAATGTAGGCAAAAGGACAGAAAGAGGAAACAGCTCCATATAAAGAGTTATCTGTCCTAAAACTACCCGTGGACAAACAATTCCAAATAAAGGACTGTCCTCTTCTTTAAGCCTCTCCTTCCCCCACATCAGTATAAATCAAGACCCCAGAAGAGTAGTGGTGAACCCTTTAAAATGAAAATAAGGATTCCACAAGACAGAGGCACCAAAATCCAAGTTCAGAACTTCAAGTGATAACGTCCTAAAATAAAGACTCCATGCTCTCTGAACAAATCTTTTGTGGTGTCTTCACACTCAATAACCCAATCTCACCATTCATCTTCATCTGGGTCTTAAAAGTGTCACAATGTTGCAATACCATTTCTCTCTTTTTTTTTTCACTTAACAATAAAAATGAAGTATACTTGATTTACAATGTTGCATTAGTTTCTGGTGTATAGCAAAGTGATTCATATATATATATATTATTTTTAATATTCTTTTCTATTATAAGATATTGAATATAGTTCCCTGTGCTATAGGTCCTTGTTGTTTATCTATTTTATGTATAGCAGTTTGTGTCTGCTAATCCCAAAATGCTAATTTATCCCTGCCCCTCCCCTTTCCCCTTTGGTAATCATAAGTTTGTTTTCTATGTCTGTAAGTCTGTTTCTGTTTTGTAAATAAGTTAATTTGTATCATATTTTAGATTCCACATGTAAGTAATGTTGCTCTGTCTTGTCCATTCACCTCAAGTGGACACTTCCCCTCCACTAAGCTATCCATTAAAGCTTCTAGATTCCAGCTTCTGGGTAACAGCGGGGGTATGGTGGAAGCAAGATTATAGGAATATGATTCACCAATGCTCTAGGTCTCTACCAATACAGAGGCAACCAGTAGGGACCTCAGCAAGGAGGCCCAGCCGGGGTAAAAACAACAGGACAGCCTGATGGTGTGCTGTCTTCTGCAATCTTGGGCCCTGTGTCTCCTACCATGACTGTTTGTAGTGTTTCCAAGTGCTGACTCTGCTGAAACTGAAGACCTCAGCGGGACAAGTGTTATGGAGAGTGATTGATTGAAATTCAGAGCACTTTGCAGAATGATTTGTTTGACATTCCCAGTAGGAAACTCTTGTTTGTTGAACTTATTATTCATTCATGTATTCATGGAAAAAATACAATAAATGCATAATCTCTGCATAGTGCCTCAATGATCACATTGAAATGAGCCCAGAGCTTTGCAGTGCTAAGCAAGGTCTTTAGTTTGCAACAGAACAGTTTTACATGGCAATATCATTAACTGTGTCTAGAGTTTACATTATGCTTATAAATCAGCCAGGGAAATTTAACCTGCATTGTAATTTAAGGTTATACAGAGAATCAGACATTAAAAATGCATATGCATAACAATAACTCCTTGTGTGACTTTTTTTTTTTTTTTGGTTTTCCTCCTACTGAGTGATTTAACAATTACCATGTTGAGATGTAACTGAGTCTGTTCAGTTAGTGTTTGTGTTTTGACTTTTTGACAACTAGAATATAAGCCAGGGGAAATGCAGAAATTATTTCCAACATCCCTGGGTAACTTGGGAAAATAGCTCTTTAAATAAGCTATTAGAGTAGGGGAAAACATGTTACATTATTTGGAAAACAACTGCTGTTAAATGCTGTGTTTTAAAACAACAGCTATTACTAGGCTTAAAACAGGGAGGTCAGAGTGTTATAATGGCACAGCCTCGGACTGGACCTCAATGTTTACATTTACAGCTGCTACACAGTGATAGTCTCTGGCCTTCCTAGAGCAAGGGCAGGGAATACAAGAAAGGACCACCATAGCATGGTGCCCTCCCTTCAAAATTGAATGTAACTGTTGATTATCAAAAAAACAGAAGGAATTCAAGAGCTATATCATTATTCTCTTGCCCCAGAGTTTTCCCTCAAAAAGATGTCCTTTATTCTCAGATACCCCTAAGTAAAGCATATTAATCTCCCAGCATATTAAAAAATTTTTATTTACCTGACCTTTCTCCCACTCACACGGTAAGAATCTCCTGTAAACAACAGGACTCACTCTAATTTCAGGGTTGAAAGAAGCCAAGAAAGCTATCACCTGAAAGTGCTTTCTGAAGCCTAGGGTAGCCAGACTCCTGAGGTCATTGGTGACCCTGATCATGGTCCAATATTTTATCCATGTCTCTAGAACATCTGTAGAACTTCTACACTTAAATATGTCACACTGACTATGCATCCTGAGCTGGTTCTATCCAGCCCCTCACAACATCCATTAGGCACCTCTACCCAACTTCATTATCACTATTAATTATACCACTTTCCAGTTCTCAAAGTCTTACCATTTCTCACTTTCCAGTTCTCAAAGTCTTACCATTTTTAAAATTTCTCTTCCCCACCACTAAAACCACACACATATATTCACACATATATGCACCATATGCTCCTCAATAATCATTTTGGGTCTGTTATTCCATTTTGAAAACAACACAGCAGACAACGTCTCACGGGACGTACTGCAGCAACACTCCAAGAAGACATCTCTATCTTCAATATCCACATGTCAATATACACAAAGCTGATAAAAAAATTTTTTCTTCAGAGTCTAGTTATTCTATACGCTCTGAAGCTTATAAACATTGCATTGTTTCTCATCATATACTGTTTCAACTCAGAAGTTTCTTGCCTAATCTTTAGGATGTTTCTCAAAATTCTTCACCTCACCCCTTTCTATCTCATTATCCCACACAACTTCTTATTCTTGCCAGCATGTTTTTGCATGTGTTGTCCCTCTCTGCATATAATGCCATCTTCTCCCCTCAGCCCTCTCATTTTCCTAACTTTCACTAAAAATACTCACCTACTTTGAAAGTTTCAAAATGTATTATATAAAGACAAAATAGGCAAAAATTCGGCAAATGTAACAAAAAAGGTTAAATTTTAAAACATTAGAAATGAGAAAGGATCATAAATGAGAAGTGGGGAAATTTTCCAAATGAGAGGGAATTATGGATATAAATACATACTGGGTATGCTTTAAAATATAGATGAAATGGAAAATATTTAGCAAAATAAAACTTAAAAAGAAGCTAGAAAACCCAAATATCATAATAATAAAATAATATATTTAAAAAGTAGTTCAATATGAAAAAGAATATATATATAACAGAATCACTTTGCTGTATACCAGAAACTAACAAAACATTGTAAATTAACTATACTTCAAATTAAAAAAAATTTTTTTTAAGGCAATCCAAAATATCAACCCCCCTCTCTCTACCTCCTAAACAAAGCATCTGGTACAGATATTTTCTTGGGAACTTAAGATACAATTATAAATTCAATGTTTTTAAAACTACTCAAGAGCCTGGAAAAAAAAATTATACGCCCTAAATACATTTGCAAATTACCAGAACTGATACTAAAGTCAAAGTAAAAAAGGAGTAAAGGAAGATTCAAGATGGCGGTGTGGGAAAATGCGGAGTTAGCATCTCCCTACAACTAGGGCGCCTCACGGCCACTGCTGGGGGACTCTGACCCCCAAGGAGACAGGAGGAACCCCAGAGTGAACCACTTGCAGGATCTTGATTCGCAAGCCCAGGGTCGGATGGAAGCTCCTGTGGTGGGAGCTCCAAGTCCAAGCCACTGGACTAACAGAGAACCTCAGACCCCTGGGAATATTCATCAGAGTGAGGACTCACAGAGTTTCTCATCTCAGCACCAAGACCCAGCTCTACCCAATAGCCTACAAACTCCAGTGTTGGAAGCCTCAGGACAAACA
This sequence comes from Delphinapterus leucas, assembly GCF_059928025.1. NCBI lineage: Eukaryota > Metazoa > Chordata > Mammalia > Artiodactyla > Monodontidae > Delphinapterus > Delphinapterus leucas. The sequence goes on along the minus strand of NC_143131.1, from coordinate 103,535,399 downwards.
ACCAGTAAAACAGGAACACAATCCAAAACAGGAACACAATCCCACTCATAACAACAAAAGAAATGAGACGTCAAAAAAATATGTCACAGATGAAGGAGCAAGGTAAAAACCTACAAAACCAAATAAATGAAGAGGAAATAGGCAATCTTCCTGAAAAAGAATTCAGAGAAATGATAGTAAATATGATCCAGAATCTCAGAAATAGAATGGAAGCACAGATTGAGAAAATACAAGAAATGTTTAACAAAGATCTAGAAGAAATAAGAACAAACAAACAGAGATGAACAACACAATAACTGAAATGAAAAATAGAAGGAATCGATAACGGAATAAACGAGGCGGAAGAACGAATAAATAAGCAGGAAGACAAGATGGTGGAAATAACTGCCGAGGAGCAGAATAAAGAAAAAAAGAATGGAAAGAATTGAAGACAATCTCAGAGGCCTCTGGGACAACACTAAATGCAGCAATATTTGAACTATAGGGGTCCCTAAAGAAGAAGAGAAAAAGAAAGGGTCTGAGAAAATATTTGATGAGATTATAGTGGAAAACTTCCCTAACAAAGGAAAGGAAATAGTCACCCAAGTCCACGAAGCACACAGAGTCCCATACAGGATAAACCATAGGAAAAACACATAAAGACACATATTAATCAAAGTAACAAAAACTAAATTCAAAGAAAAAATATTAAAGCAGCAAGGGAAAAACAAAAAATAACATACAAAGGACTCCCCATAAGGTTAAGAGCTGATTTCTCAGTGGAAACTCAGCAGACCAGAAGGGAGTGGCAATATATACTTCAAGTGATGAAAGAGAAAAACCTACAACCAGGATTACTCTACCCAGCAAGGATCTCATTCAGATTTGATGGAGAAGTCAAAAGATTTTCAGGCAAGCAAAAGCTAAGAGAATTCAGCACCACCAAATGAGCTTTATAACAAATGCTAAAGAAACTTCTCTAAGTGGGAAACACAAAAGAAAAAGACCCACAAAGACAAACCCGAAGAAATTAACAAAATGGTAATAGGAACATACATATTGATAAGAGCCTTGAATATAAACGGATTAAATGCCCCTACCAAAAGACACAGACTGGCTGAATGGATACAAAAACAAGACCAATATATATGCTGTCTACAGGATACCCACTTCAGACCTAGGGACACATACAGACTGAAAGTGAAGGGATGGAAAAAGATATTCCACGCAAATGGAAATCAAAAGAAAGCTGTAGTAGCAATACGCATATCAGATAAAATAAACTTTAAAATAAAGACTGTTACAAGAAACAAGGAGGGACACTGCATAATGATCAAAGAATCAACCCAAGAAGAAGATAAAACAATTATAAATGTTTATGCACCAAACAGAGGAGGACCTCAATACATAAGGCTAACACCCCACTTACACCAATGGACAAGTCATCCAAACAGAAAATAAATAAGGAAACACAAGCTTTAAATGACACCACAGGCCAGGTAGATCTAATTGATATTTATAGAACATTCCATCTGAAAGTGGCAGAATACACTTTCTTCTCAAGTGCACATGGAAAATTCTCCAGGACAGATCACATCTCAGGTCACAAATCAAGCCTCAGAAAATTTTAAAAAATTGAAATTGTATCAAGCATCTTTTCTGACCACAGCACTATGAGATTGGAAATTAATTACAGAAAAAAAACTGTAAAAAACACAAATACATGGAGGCTAAACAGTGTGCTACCAAATAAACAAGAGATCACTGAAGAAATCAAAGAACAAATAAAAAAATACATAGAAACAAATGACAATGAAAACACAACAACCCAAAACCTATGGAACTCACAAAAGCAGTTCTAAGAGGGAAGTTTATAGCAATTAAATCTCACCTCAAGAAACAAGAAAAATGTCAAATAAACAATCTAACCCTGCACTTAAAAGAACTAGAGAAGAAAGAACAAAGAAAACCCAAACTCAGTAGAAGGAAAGAAATCATAAAGATCAGTGAAGAAATAAATGACACAGAAACAAAGAAAACAATAGCAAAGATCAATAAAACTAAAAGCTGGTTTTTTGAGAAGATAAACCAAATTGATAAACCCTTAGCCAGACTCATCAAGAAAAAAAGGGAGAGGACACAAATCAATAAAATTAAAAATGAAAAAGGAGAAATCACAACTGACACTACAGAAATACAAAGGATTATAAGAGACTACTACAAACAACTCTATGCCAATACAATGGACAACCACGAAGAAACGGACAAATTCTTGGAAAGGTACAATTTTCCAAGACTGAACCAGGAAGAATTAGAAAATATAAACAGACCTATCACAAGAAGTGAAATTGAAACCATTATTAAAAATCTTCCAAAAAACAAAAGTCCAGGACCAGATGGCTTCACAGGCAAATTCTACCAAACATTTAGAGAAGAGCTAACACCAATCCTTCTCAAACTCTTCCAAAACAATTGCAGAGGGAGAAACATTCCCAAATTCATTCTACAAAGCCACCATCACCCTGATACCAAAACCAGAAAAAGATATAACAAAAAAATTACAGACCAATATCACTGATGAACAAAAATGCAAAAATCCTGAACAAAATACTAGCAAACAGAATCCAACAGCACATTAAAAGGATCATACACCATGATTAAGTGGGATTTATCCCAGGGATGCAAGGATCCTTTAATATACGCAAATCAATCAATGTGATACACCATATTAACAAACTGAAGATAAAAACCATATGGTCATCTCAATAGATGCAGAAAAAGCCTTTGACAAAACTCAACACCCATTTATGATAAAAACTCTCCAGAAATTGGGCATAGAGGGAACCTACCTCAACATAATAAAGGCCATATATGACAAATCCACAGCAAGCATCATACTCAATAGTGAAAGACTGAAAGTATTTCCACCAGGATCAGGAACAAGACAAGGATGTCCACTCTCACCACTCTTATTCAACATAGTTTTGGAAGTCCTAGCCACAGAAATCAGAGAAGAAAAAGAAAGAAAAGGAATACGAATTGGAAAGGAAGAAGTAAAGCTGTCACTGTTTGCTGCTGACATGATACTATACATAGAAAATCCTAAAGATGCCACCAGAAAACTACTAGAACTAATCAATGAATTTGGTAAGGTTGCAGGATACAAATTAATGCACAGAAATATCTGGCATTCCTATACACCACCAATAAAAAATCCGAAAGAGAAATTAAGGAAACACTCCCATTTACCATTGCAAAAAAAGGAATAAAATACCTAGGAATAAACCTGCCTACAGAGGAAAAACACTTGTACTCAGAAAAGTATAAAACACTGATGAAAGAAATCAAAGATGACATAAACAGATGGAGAAATATACCATGTTCTTGGATTGGAAGAATCAATATTGTGAAAATGACTATACTACTCAAAGCAATCTAGAGATTCAATGCAATGCCTATCAAACTACCAATGGCCCAATGGCATTCTTTACAGAATTAGAACAAAAAAATCTTACAATTTGTATGGAAGCACAAAAGGCCACAAATAGCCAAAGCAATCTTGTGAAAGAAAAATGGAGCTGGAGGAATCAGGTTCCCTGACTTCAAAATATACTACAAAGCTACAGTAATCAAGATAGTATGGTACTGGCACAAAAACAGAAATATAGATCAATGGTACAAGATAGAATGCCCAGAGATAAACCCATGCACATATGGGCACCTAATTTATGATGAAGGAGGAAAGAACACACAATGGAGAAAAGACAGCCTCTTCAATAAGTGGTGCTGGGAAAACTGGACAGCTACATGTAAAAAAAAAATGAAATTAGAACACTACCTAACACCATACATAAAAATAAACTCAAAATGGATTAAAGAGTTAAATGTAAGACCAGACACTATAAAACTCTTAGAGAAAAACATAGGAAAAACACTCTTTGACATAAACCACAGCAATATCTTTTTTGACCCACCTCCTAGAGTAACAGAAATAAAAGCAAAACTAAACAAATGGACTTAATTAAATTTAAAAGCTTTTGCACAGCAAAGGAAACCATAAACAAGATGAAAAGAAAACCCTCATAATGGGAGAAAATATTTGCAAACAAAGCAACTGACAAAGGATTAATCTCCAAAATATACAAACAGCTCATAGAGTTCAATATCAAACAGACAATCCTGTTAAAAATGGGCGTCTTCCCTGGTGGCGCAGTGGTTGAGAGTCTGCCTGCCGATGCAGGGGACGCGGGCTCATGCCCTGGTCTGGGAAGATCCCACATGCCGTGGAGCGGCTGGGCCCGTGAGCCATGGCCACTGAGCCTGCGCGTCCGGAGCCTGTGCTCCACAACGGGAGAGGCCACAACAGTGAGAGGCCCGCGTACCACAAAACAATAACAAAAAATGGGCGGAAGACCTAAATAGACATTTCACCAAAGAAGACATACAGATGGCCAAGAGGCACATGCAAACATGCTCAACATCACTAATTATTAAAGAAATGCAAATCAAAACTACAATGAGGTATCACCTCATGTTGGTCAGAATGGCCATTATCAAAAAAGATAGAAACAATAAATGCTGGAAAGGGTGTGGTGAAAAGGGAACCCTCCTGCACTGTTGGTGGGAATGTAAATTGATACAACCACTATGGAAAACAGTATGGAGGTTCCTTAAAAAAACTAAAAATAGAATTACCATATGACCCAGCAATCCCACTACTGGGCATATACCCTGAGAAAACCATAATTCAAAAAGACACATGCACCACATTGTTCATTGCAGCACTATTTAGAATACCCAGGACATGGAACCAACCTAAATGTCCATCGACAGATGAATGGATACAGAAGATGTGGCACATATATACAATGGAATATTACTCAGCCATAAAAAGAAGTGAAATTGAGTTATTTCATGAGGTGATGGACCTAGAGTCTGTCATACACGAGTGAAGTAAGTCAGAAAGAGAAAAACAAATACCGTATGCTAACGCATATATATGGAATCTAAAAAAAAAAGGTACTGATGAATGTAGTTGCAGGGCAGGAATAAAGAGGTAGACACAGAGAATGGACTTGATGACATGGGGTGGGAGGGTGAAGCTGGGGCAAAGTGAGAGAAGCATTGACATATATACACTACCAAATTTAAAATAGTTGGCTGGTGGGAAGCAGTAGCATAGCACAGGGAGATCGGCTTGGTGCTTTGCAATGACCTAGAGGGGTGGGATAAGGAGGATGGGAGGGAGGCTCAAGAGGGAATGGATAGGGGACATATGTATGCATATGGCTGATTCACTTTGTTGTGCAACTGAAACTAACATGGTATTGTGAAGCAATTATACTCCAATAAAGATCTATTTTAAAAAAAAGACAAGATGTTGATAAAGGTAAAAAAAAAAAAGGATTTAAACATTATAAGCCAACCTCACTTGAGTACAAATACAAAATTCCTAATTAAAATATTAGTAAAAGTTATCCAAAAATATATTAAATGAGTAATATAAAATAGGATTTTAAATATCAACGTATGATGAAATGGGAGATTGGGACTGACGTATATACACTAATATGTATAAAATGAATAACTAATAAGAACCTGCTGTATAAAATAAATAAATAAAATAAAATTCAAAAATTCAAAAAAAATACTATCAATGTAACTATGAGTAATGAAATTCAATAAATCAACAGAATTAAAAACTACGAAGAGAATTTCCACTTCTGCAATGAAGGAATAAATGGTACCAGACCTGTTCTCACCACCATAAATAAATAGGAAACTGGGTATATTACAAGAAGCAACTGTTTTCAGACATTGGGTACCAGGCAGCATGTGATCCCTGAAGAGAGGGAAACAACTGAAGCAAGCCCTACGGTCATACTGTCTTTCTGCCTGAACGCATTTTTTTTGAATCATAGTTCAGAGAGTGGGAATCCAAGCAAATCACACTTAATGAGTAATTGGAACCTCTACAAAGCCAGGTGGCAAAGTACTGTAGGTGAATTCTAATCTAAACAGTCCCCAAGTTCACACAGAGCTGAGAGATATACACGTTCTGAAAAGTCATAGTAAAGAGACCTCATTGAGAGCACAGGATATTGAAGAAAGATCTCAGAAGGGTTGTGCTTGAATAGCAGAGCCAAATCAGCTAAATAAAGTCTACTGCAGGCCCATAATAACAAAGCATAAAAGATCCTGGAAAAGATCAGGATGAAAACAAAATTCCATACTTTTTAAAGGAAAACAAGAAAACCAACAACCTCAACAAAACGTCTAATATCCAATAAAAAAAATTACTGTACATATGAAGAAGAAATATGTGACAAATAACCAGGGGAAAAGATGTTCAATAAAAATAGGACCAAAATGGCAGACATTACAGAATTATCAGACAAGGACTTTAAAACAGCTAGAGTAAATATGTTTAAGGATTTAAAGGAATATAAGAATATATGAAGAGAAAACAGAAACTATAAAATAAAATGACTGAAGCTAGTACAAGTAAAAAGGATGATACCTGAAATAAAAATTTTAGTAGATAAAATTAGCAGCAATTTAGACACTACAAAAGAAAAGATCAGGAAACTTGAAAACATGGCATTGCTAATTATCCAAACTGAAGCACAGATGAAAAATCATAGCCAATTATATACAGTCTATTTTAAAAAATGACATTAAATAAAGTTATAGAATAATTAAAAATGAAACAATGGAAATAAATATAACAAACTTTACTAAAAAACAAAGCTAGAGTAGTAATATTAGACAAAATAAATTTCAGAGCAAAGGGTATTACCAGGGATAAAAAACATCATTTCAAAAGATAAAGTAGACAAAAATCAAGAGGAATAACAATCCTAAATTTTCATGTCACTGATAACAGAGATTCAAAATATATGAAGCAAACATACATAGAAATGAAAGGAGAAATAGAAAATTCAAAACTATAGACAGAGATCGCAACACCTTTTTCTCAATGACTGCTAGAATAAGTAGGCAGAAAATCAGTAAGGATATAGGAGACCTGAATACTACTATCAATAAATTCAAACTAACTGATATTTAAGGAACCTTTCACCTAATAGCAGCAGAATATACATAGTAACCAATTGCGCACAGAATATTTATTAACATAGACCATATTCTAGACCACAAAATGAGTCTCAAAAATTTAAAAGGATTCAAGTCATACAAAGTATGTTTTCTGGCAACATGGAATTATATTAGAAATTGATAAGAAGAAATTCCAAAATATTTGGAAATGTAATGACACATTGCTAAATAATCCATGTATCAAAAGAAATCACAAGGGAAATTGAAAAGTATCCTTAACTGAATGAAAATGAAAACACAACATATCAAAATTTGTATACTGCAACTACAGCAGTGCTTAAAAAGTAGTTTATAGGGACTTCTCTGGTGGCACAGACTCCATGCTCCCAATGCAGGGGGCCTGGGTTCAACCCCTGGTCAGGAAACTAGATCCCATATGCATGCTGCAACTAAGAGTTTGCATACCACAGCTAAGGAGCTGGTGAGCTTCAACTAAGGAGCCTGTGAGCCGCAACTAAGGAGCCCGCCTGCCTCAACTAAGCAGCCAGTGAGCTGCAACTAAGGAGCCCATGAGCCACAACTAAGGAACCTGCCAGCAGCAACTAAGGAGCACATGGGCCGCAATTAAGGAGCAGGCGAGCCGCAACTAAGGAGCCCTCCTGCCGCAACTAAGACCCAGCACAACCAAATAAATACATATTTTTTTAAAAAGTAATTTATAGACATAAATGCTTTTATCAGAAATAAACTACTTTAAGAAAATAAAGAAGAATAAATCCAACACAATGTAAGCAGGAAAATAGAAATTACAAAGATAAAAGCAAAAATCAATGAATTAGAAAACAGAAAAACATAATAGAGGAAAATGAATGAAACAAAGAGCTGTTTCTTTGAGAAAATCAATACAATTAATAAACCTTTAGCCAGGCTGATCAGGAAAAAAAAAAGAGAGAAAGCAAAAACTATCTATAGCAGGAAGAGAGAGGGGACATACCTACCGACATTAAAAAGGTAATAAAGGGGCTTCCCTGGTGGCACAGTGGTTGAGAGTCCACCTGCTGATGCAGGGGACACGGGCTCGTGCCCTGGTCCGGGAAGATCCCGCATGCCGCGGAGCAGCTGGGCCCATGAGCCATGGCCGCTGAGCCTGCGCGTCCAGAGCCTGTGCTCCGCAACGGGAGAGGCCACAACAGTGAGAGGTCCACGTACCGCAAAAATAAAATAAATAAATAAATAAAAAGGTAATAAAGGAATATTATAAAGAACTTTATGTCACTAAATTTGACAATCTACATAAAATGTACAAATTCATTGAAAACAAAAACTATGAAAGCTCACTTAAAAAAGAATAGATAAGTCAAATAGTCCTATACGTTTTTTTTAAATCAATTTGTAGTTAAGAATGTCTTACAAAGAAAATCCCAGGCTTAGGTGGCTTCACTGATGCAGTCTACCAAACTTTTAATGAAGAAATAATATCAATTTTTTTGCAAACTCTTAGAAAAATAAGAGGAGGTAACACTTCCCAACTCATTGTGTGAGTCCAGCAATACTTTATTACTAAAACCAGACAACAATATTAAAAGAAAGGACAGTTACTGAGCAATAACCCTCAGGAACATAGAAACAAGTATTCCTTTTTTTTTTTTTTTTTTTTGTGGTACGCGGGCCTCTCACTGTTGTGGCCTCTCCCGTTGCGGAGCACAGGCTCCGGACGCACAGGCTCAGTGGCCATGGCTCATGGGCCTAGCCGCTCCACGGCATGTGGGGTCTTCCCGGACCAGGGCACGAACCCGTGTCCCCTGCATCGGCAGGCGGACTCTCAACCACTGCACCACCAGGGAAGCCCGAAACAATTATTCTTAACAAAACCTTTGTAAGTTGAATTCAACAGTATATAAAAATAATAAGAAATCATAACCAAATGAGATTTATCATGGGAATGTAGAGTTAGTTTAACTAAATAAAATTAATCAATGTGGCTCACCATATTAACAAATCAAAACAAAAATTATGTGATAATCTAAATGCATGAAAAGCATTTGACAAAATTCAAAATTCATTCAGGATAAAAACCCTCCAAAAATTAGGAACAGATGGGAACTTTTTCAACCTGATAATGAGTATCTACTGAAAACCTAGAGTGAACATCACACATAATGGTGAAACATTGAACTATTTGCCCCTAAAAAGAAAGGTGTCCATATTTTATTAGAAGTCTCAACAAGATAATAAGGCCAGAAAAAAGGAATAATATGCATGGATAGGAAAGGAAACAAGTAAAATTATCTTTCTTTGCAAATAACATGTTATCTATATAGAAAATTCTAACTAATCTCCCAATAATCGCATGAATGAAATACGGAATAATCATGCTAAGTGATAGCACCCTGAAGGAAGTAGAATGGAGTGTAAGAGATAAACAGGATGAGAGTGAGGAAGAAGGGCAGTGCTACTGCCTGAGTAACCAAGAAGACAGTCTCTGAGAAAGTGAAACCTGAAGTGAGATCTAAAGGATGAGGCTGGCGGAAAGTGTGCTAGGACGGAACAGCAAGCACAATGCCCTGAAGCAATATGAAAACCAAAGACACAGCAGAATAAAGATTTTCAACGGAAGATTAAAAATTGCTGTGATTAGCACATTATATGGTTTCTACCTAGTTAACCCAAGACAAACAACTTTAAAAAAATGATTAGAAGTTCTAAAACGATTTAGGAAGATGCCCAGGGACATGACCATTGCACAGCTTAATAGTATAGTGGTTCAAGAGCACAGACCGTGGAGAAAGTCTTGGCCTTGGTTTAAACTGGTTCCACTTCTTCCTGGATCTATTATAGCTGTGGTATAGTTATTTACCTTCTCTATGCCTCAGTATCTTCATCTATAAAATGGGATTAATAATGGCACCCACCTCAGAGTTGGTTTGAGGATTAAATGTTTTAATATGTGTTAAGTACTATGCCTGGCATATGGTGAAGTCTATCTGAGTGTTAGCTATTTTCTTCTGAGTGTTGGCCCAAGGAATCAACAATTCAAAGATATTATGAAGAAAGCTACACTTTACAATGCCAACAAATACTGTATCATGATTTAACCCTAAATGCTAGAAATATGCAAAGAAAATTATAAAATATATAAGGAAAGCTAACAATTTATGGAAGTTCATGAAGTAAAAACTGATTAAATTGGTAACTATAATTTCAAGTCTCAGCCTTACAAAACTGTTAGTTTTCATCCAAATTTCTACAGCTCAGTGCAAGCCCAATCATAATCCCACAAGGATATTTTATAGCACCTGGATACATTGATCCTAAAGTTCATCAAGAGGAGGAATGAAAAGAAACTTGCCCTACCAGATACTGTAATTATGACAATATTGCAGTAATTAAAACAGCATGAAATTGGCTCAGGAATGGAAAAATAAAATAATAAAACTAAATAGAGTGTAGAAACAGAGCTAGTATTAATGGTACATAATAAAGGTAACATTTAAAATGTCAGAAAAACTCAATAGAGTTTGAGCTACCCACTTGAAAAAGAATTACATTAAATTTCTGTCTCACATTATTCACAAAAATAAATTACAAATAGATCACTTAACAATGAATTATATACATACATATGAAAATAATGAATTCACATATATTATATATTGAATTATATATAAATATTATCTAAATATATATTATTTATAAAATGTGATATTTTATATATTATAATTATAATGAATATATTATTTATAAGTAATTTAATATATGAAAATACAAAATGTTTTAATATTCTTGTGGTAGTAAAAGTTTTTGTAAGCAACACATAAAATCTAGAAAATTTAAAGGAAGGAGACAGCTTTGACTACTTAATTTTTAAGAATTTATCTAATAAGGGTGTGAGCAAATGGGCATTTCCATAGACCCTGAGTGAAGACATAAATTGGTACTGTTTAAAGATTAGTCTGGGGGACTTCCTTGGTGGTCCAGCGGTAAAGAAGCCACCTTCCAATGCAGGGGACGCGAGTTCGATCCCTGGTCAGGGAATTAAGATCCCACATGCTGCAGGGCAAATAAGCCAACGCAGCAAAACTGCTGAGCTCGCACACCACAACTAGAGAGCCCACATGCCGCAACTACAGAGCCCACGCTCTCTGGAGCCCGCATGCTGCAACAAAAGATCCCAAGTGTCACAACGAAAGATCCCACATACCGCAACTAAGACCAAACTCAGCCAAAACAATAATAATAATAACATAAAATAAAATTTTAAAAATACATTAAAAAAAAGATTAGTTTGGTAGTGTCTACAAACGTTTTAAAATGCGTATGCACTTTGACCCAACAATTATACTTCCAGGAATCAATAATACAGAAATATTGATAGTTTAACATGCACACAATAAGGAGGAATTATTAAATTGAGGTCAATTATACCCAAGGACCTGCAGTATGAAAATTTTAGGTTCAAATCCTACTTCCAACTCTTGTTAGCTGTAGGACTCTGAGCAAGATGCAAAATCTCTGAACCTTGATTTTCTCATCTACAAAATAGAAATAATAATAGGACCTAGTTTACAAGTTCATTGGAAAGAAAGAATCAAATGATTCATGTGAAGGGCTTAACACATGGCATGGCACCACATAAGCTTTCACTTAAAAAACTTTTCTTCATTCTCTGCTGTATTTCCCAGAACTTAAGACAGTGCCCATTATATCATAGGAGCTTCATAAAATACTTGTTGAATGAATTTCACATTATGATTTCTCCAGCAGGCCTCATTTCCTCTGGGAAATGTCTGTGATGGACCCTGTCATCTCTGTGATGTGTCTCTCAGGCCCCCCTTCAAGAATGAAGGACTTATTACTCCAGCATTGGGAGTGCCGCCAGCAGCCAGCACTCCACTGTCAACCCCCTTGGAAACTGCCTTAAATGAAGAGAGCCACCTGGTCCAAGAACACACCCCCATCCCAGAGCAGTCCACATCAAGTGACTTGTTGACATGGGGACTTAAAAGCCCAGACCCCACAACCGAACTTAGTGGAGCTTTGAGGAGTCATCCCATCTTCAGAATTCCCCAAAGGATAACCTGAGGTTTCCACTGAGACAGCATTGCAACCTCTCACCCTGCCAAACCCAGCTTCTTCTCCTTCCTTCTCGGGTGCTCATCCCAAGAACATGCCTTAATAAATCCCCTAAATGCTAATCTTTGAAATGGCTTCTAAAGCAACCCAATCTGTGACAGTCTCTGAAACCTAGATATAAATTAGCACAAAATTTTCTCTTGTTACTCTATTGTTTTTTATCACAATTTGTAAATAACAGTAATAATAATAATTTTGTGATTATTACTATCTCCATAACTAGACTGTAAGCTAAGCACAGTCTTAGTTATGTCTGCTTTTGCTTAAAATGTTCATATTTTGGGCTTCCCTGGTGGCGCAGTGGTTGAGAGTCTGCCTGCCGATGCAGGGGACACGGGTTTGTGCCCCGGTCCGGGAAGATGCCACATGCCGCGGAGCGGCTGGGCCCGTGAGCCATGGCCACTGAGCCTGCGTATCCAGAGCCTGTGCTCCGCAACGGGAGAGGCCACAACAGTGAGAGGCCCGCGTACCGCAAAAAAAAAAAAAAAATTTCATATTTTATTCATCATGGAATTTTTAAATTAATTTTTATTTTTTAAAAATTATATTAAAATATTATTTATCCTGATTACTGAGCTTTTTGGTATTGTCTTAAATTTTGTGCCTAAAGTAAGTGGCTCACTCACCTCATCCTGGTTCCAAATCTGGCAGGAACTATATATTTTTATTATTGTTTATTTTGTGTTCATTTTTGCCACACCTAAGGCAATATCTGACATGTAGTAATCATAATAAATATTGGGTAAATAAATGAATGAATTATCTATAAGGATTTTCATTGCAGTTCTGTTTGTGACAGAAAAAACATGTATCAGTAAATGAAAGTTTAAATTATGATACATCCATGCTATGTAAAAATTTTCAAAAGGATAAGACACACATATGTATATGCTAACATGAGAAGATCTCTAATACATACTGACAAGTTAAAAGCAAGATTCAAAATAATGTATATGGTATATCATACAAACATAGATGATAGATAAAGAGATATCTGAAGAGATAAATAGGGCATTACATGGTAAATGCTAACAGAAGTTATCTTTAGATAAGTTAATGGAATTGTGTGTTGGAGGAAGGCTATGAAGGAAAATTTATATCCAGTACTGTATGTAATTCTGAATTATCTGAACTTTCAGAGCACCTGCAATCATGTATTAGTTTTTTAAGCTTTTTAAAAAAAATTTCAAAAAGGTTTACCACCTCTAGGAAGCCTTTCTTAATGGAATACTATTGAATACCACTTTACTGTGAGCCTCCTTAGCCTGGCGCACTGGGTCTCCACTTGTTTGCAGGGTGAACCATAAAGTTCCAGTAACTCGCGTCTACTTATATTCTACCTCATCCACCAGATTGAAAACTCCTTTAAGCATGAGCTGATACTTCTGTTTCTGATGCCTTTCCAATAATACAGCTCAATAGTATTCTATCCAGAGTTGTATCTGACTACCTCAAAAATGTGAGGCCATGTGGGTCTTACTCATTGTACTTGTATATGGCATACAAATCTATTACTGTGGGATTTCCTTTTATATACATTCAAGAAACTAGAATGAATACACAGGTGAACCAAAGTTATAAAAAACAGTTAACAAGCCATACTTAGACATTCTGAAGGTTACCTTCCCACAGAAGTTTCTATGCACAAATATTATTATACTTATGCTAAAACTAATACACTATCATAGGATACCAACTTAATGCCAAGCTTTAAGAGAAATGCCTCTGACACAACATTCAATCAAATAGGTTGTCAAACAATCTCTATTACTTATAAAATGTTCCGAAAAATACTGAGTCAGATTAAAGAGACAACAATAACCAATGACAGATTTTTAGTAAGGTGTCTTATACAAAGATTTAATCTTTCTTCTTCTAATTCCTGACTCTGGAGATCATTTGACATGTTCCTTGGGATCCTGGAATCCCCACGGGGAGTGGATAAGTTGACGCCAATAGGCATGACTGTGAAGATTTGGAGAAGACAAAATTACCAAATGACCTGCAAAGAACCAAGTCCATGGAGGTATACCATTACCTTTCTCTTTGTAAATTTCCTGCAGCTTCTACCTATATTGGATTACATTACAACATATTCAAAGTTGACTTAGGTTTGTGTACAGCCTGAAATGAATAGAGTAGGTCCTGACATGAGTTTAAATCTCTGAAATGCAGAGAGATTCAATATGTTAGAGTCTTACTATAATATTACCTGCTGACACTGCACTGAATTTAGAGATCAGTTGCATTTAAAATTTCACTGTTCTCATGCTTGCATTCAGATTTAGAGCCTAGTTTTCTTATCTACAGATTTCAAAACTATTTGGATTCTAAAATTTGGATTGGAGGAGGGGGAGGAGGATGAGCATATTTAGAAAAAGTAAATGGATGTGAAAGAGATTTGGGAATCTGACATCTGAAAATTATAAATTTTAAAAGCTCGTCTTAACTTCCAGCTAAAACTAATCATCTTTATTTAGTGTTCCTATTAAAAATAAATGTGATGTAACTGCAAACATGTTAAGATTAACAGATACCTAGGAGACAAAAGACACAGTCACAGTTTTCTGGTTTACAACAAAATAAGGATGCTTCAAAGTCTTCTTTTAAAAAACAAAAGTGATCCCTTGGCATTTACCATTTATTCATTATCCATCTGTCACTACTTCACTTACTATTTCTCAAAGAACCATAATTTCTTGGTGCATTTTACATTCTTGTCCTGAAGGTCATTGACAGTACAGATGATAAGTCAATACACGCATTAAAAGCATAAAGAGACCAGATAGCATCTAACGTACTATTTAATCACCCAGGCCCAATTCTACTTGGGACCCTTCAGACCTAATGTCAGCTCAGAGAAATGCTGATTCATTTTAATAAGATTCAGTGCATAATCAGGCTGGAAAGACAGAGGAATCATACCAAAAATGTGTGCCATATTAATTAACAAACTGAAGAAACTCATATCATCAAACACAAAGGCTGAAAGGACATGTTTTGGATGAATTGTTTTATAGGAGAATATTAAATTATTTAAGGCTAGAGTCCTAGTTTAAGATTGAGGATCGTTTCAAGTGTCTTTTTCCCTAGAAAATTTAAACTAACAACTGAGATATTGAAGCTCTCCACACATGGGGAAGATAATGAAGCCAATAAACAGATTTATAAATAATACAGCCTAGAAAATATTTGTGAAAACTTCTTCCTCCCTCCTTTCCTATGGAACCCTCAACTTAAATCCAGAGGAGTAAGGAGTGACATCCATCACATCACCAGAAATGATTTCTAAATGCAAAATAGTGTGTTTCTTGAACAGCAGTTCTCCCCCTCCACTTACGGAATTTGTTCTGGAAGCATGATGGCATCAGAAAAACAATTCTTTTCTTTTCATCTTCCTATTCTTCAGCCAATGATTTACCTTTGTTGAGCCTCAATTTCCTCATCTGTAAAATGGGGACAATAACACTTTGCTTAGGACATTTGAGGATCAAATGAGATGTCTACACAGTAAAGCACATAACACATTGACCCTGTACATGAGGTTGCTCAGAAGGCCTACTTCTTTCTATTGTTTGCCTTCTGTATGATTGTGTCTTTCCACAATGTGCATACTTTCTTCAAAACGAGGGCACCAGCAGTGTCTGCCATACTGGGAAAGTTTCACAGGTACTAAGCAGCATCTCAGATTACTACATTAATGAATTATAACTCTGAATTACCAAAGAGATGAACAAAATCATTCACTTAGTGAGGACTCAAGTCTTTGGGACCAAATTAATATTTATGTCTTTTAAGTAACTAATTGGGTAAATTGTCTGGGAATGTTGAAAGAAAAGAAATTGCTATTAAACAAATACAATTTTGATCAAATGAGCTAAGCTTTTATGATTTTTACTTTATGATTTATACAGAAATATACATGTCAGTGAATTAGTGCTAGGCTCCTTAACATTCTGTTTTGGAGAGTTTTTTTCAAGTGTTCCTTCTTCACAGAACTCTGATTTAAGCTTGGTGCTTAGAATAAAATATCAGAATGACAGTTCAAATATTGAAACTCTTCATATATTACGAAGATAATAAATACCACCAACAAATGTATAAATAATACAACCCAGAAAACATTTCTGTATATTTCTTCCTCTTCCCATTCACACCGAACCATTAACTTACTTCCCTGAAGCCTTTGAAAGAGTGACCAGAGTAGTAAAAATGAAAGTGTAGCACGGTAAGCAAAAAAGAGACAGCTGATTCCTCTGGAAGAAAAAAAGGTGTCAGCACTTACCAAAATATGTATCCCAATGTGTGCTCACAAAAGCAAACTTTTACAGGGTTCTTGGCTTTATAAATACTAAAGAAAGGAGGGAAAGCGCATATTAACCACAGTCCCCTCATTAAAAGCAGTTTGGCATAGAAAAGATGAGTTGCTGCTAAAATAGCAGATAAGACCTTTTTGGCTCAACACCCAAAGTCTATCTGACATGAGGGGCGACAGTATGCCACTTAAAATGATGTGCTTCCTGCCTAGGAAATGATATGGATGGCAGTACCTGACTGAGTGTTAACAGTAGTATAATGGCAGCCTCTGAAGGCTGCTTTATTTGGTAACTGTTTGGGAATAGGTCTCTATACTAGCTACATAATTTCTCACAGGGATGCTATATCATCTGAGGGTTTCAAGTTGTATTCACCTGGAAAAGGTAATCTACAATGAGGGGAAAAAGTATACAACAGCATGACTATGATGTCTCTACAAGGTGAAAATGCCTGCAGTAAAGAACAGCACACTGATTTAAGAGCTGCTGTCAACACGTGCTTCCCGTAGGCCCCAAGGACTAATACACTCTTGCAAGGAAGCAAATTTGGATCTTAGAGACAGACAAAGCTCCTAGAACTGATTATTCAGTTAAGTCCCTAGGAACTCTTAACACATTTCATATTTTTCAGTTTGAAAGAATGGTACTACTTATCTAGAAACCTCCTTTCTCCCAGAAATATTATCCATCAACAAAAATATGACATAAGCAAAAAAAGAATTAGATGTCTTCATATTTACTGTTTCCTTTACAGCATCCTATACACAAATATATGTCTAATATCCAGCAGCCTGTCAGAAAAATTATTACTCAGCCAAACTATTCGTGCTCATCCCAGTGAATGACTCAGTAAAATGTTGCTGAGTCAGGGTCTCAAATTCTACCAATTCTGATGACCAGCTTCACAACACAGTTCATCCCTGGACATTTTGCTTTTAGAAAACTGATCAAAGAAAAATGCACTAAGAGAGATGGACATAAAAATTCAAGTTGTTAAGGTGGGTTTTATCTCTGGTCACAAGTTCTGATATATTGGTAAATTTACAGCTTTCACCATGTCATCTGATATTATCACTAGTAATTTAACATTTGTTTTAATGTTATAAATTGCCCTGTTACTCTTAGCCAATGACTCAGACCAGGCCAGAGCTAGAAAGAGCCTTAAATAAATTGTCACTCTTTTTTTCTTTTTTTTTTTTTTTGCGGTACGCAGGCATCTCACTGTTGTGGCCTCTCCCGTTGCGGAGCACAGGCTCCGGACACGCAGGCTCAGCGGCCATGGCTCACGGGCCCAGCCGCTCCGCGGCATGTGGGATCCTCCCGGACCGGGGCATGAACCCACGTCCCCTGAATCGGTAGGCAGACTCTCAACCCCTGCGCCACCAGGGAGGCCCAATAAATTGTCACTCTTTAAAACTGACATACATACCTAAATCTACCAATTTCTATAAAAATTCAAAATTCTGAAGCAGATAAACAAAAATGAAAAATTACACACACAAAGTGAGGTAAACCAGACAAAGACAAATATCATATGATATCACTTATATGTGGAGTCTGAAAAAGGATACAAATGAAATTATTTACAAAACAGAAATAAACCCACAGATATGGAAAACAAACTTATGGTTACCAAAGGGAAAAAGTTGGGGGGGAGTGATAAATTAGGAATTTGGGATTAACAGAAACACACTACTATATATAAAATAGATAAAGAACAAGGACTTACTGTATAGCACAGGGAACTAACTTCATTTTCTTGTAATAATCTACAATGGAAAAGAATCTGAAAAAGAATACATATATATATATATATATATATAACTGAATCACTTTGCTGTACACCTGAAACTAACATAACATTGTAAATCAACTATATCCCAATTTTAAAAAAACATTAAAAAAACCCCTACACATACAAATTGAAGTGAAAGGAAGTTGATGAATGATAGAACACTAGTCTGGATCATGAGAAAGTTGCTGTAGCCCAGCTGATTCAGTAGACCGAGGCAAGCTTCTATTCTATTTCATTTCACCCCACACTCTCTGCTCCCTTGAAGCTCCAGACATTGTCCTAGGCCCACAGCTACAAGAGTGAATAACACAAACTCCTTACTCTCAAAGACCTCTTCATTTACTAACAGAGGAGATAAAACACAAACCTTTACATAATTCATAATAAGGGTACTAAGAAAGAAGCATCTGAGTAGATAGGAATGGAGAGAGGCAAGAAACCTGACTCTTCCTCCAGATGACCCTGGAATGGTATGAAGATTTAAAGAAGTCTCAAGCACAGAGGAACTTGCACTTCTCATGTCATGTGATAAGTGAAGGTTCTGGCCTCAGAAAATTGATAAGGGGATCAAATGATGTCATTTGTTACAACAGATAAATCGCTCATTGTTGACTTAAAACTTGTGAACACTTTAACACTATAACATGATCAGATTGCCTGGGAACAGGATAATCCATCCCAATCTGTCCTCTTCCTACTAGGTGGCCCCTCAAACAGGTGCATCACCATGTGTGGTCACCTTGTAATAAGGTGCCTCCTTTTATGCCACAGTGTACATGGAGGATGTACGTCTATGTGAACTCAGGGAAATGGAGGGTTCTACTGGCCAACCCAAAATGCCACTGAGATTATGATGCTGCAGGCATTAGACTCCTCATGAGATGCTGATTTCTCAGACATCACAGCAGTAATCTCACAGGGTAGAGATGTTCAATGAAAGCAACTCTTTCCAGCCGAAGTTATTGTTTAAGTTATTTATGCCAAAACTTTCTTTTTGACTCTCCTCGATGAATGGCATTATCTGAACCCATCATTGCTTTCTGTTCCTCCCTATGATTTTACACCAGTCAAAGAAGCCCTTATCAAATCATAAGCAGTAGAGTGTAGCTCAAAAAAACCTTCAGTTCTAGACCTGAATGAAATCCCAAAGGACAATGTCTGTGACCTATAGGATTGTGACTCTGCCATGGAGCACACTCATCACCCTACACTTCCCTCCCCACCTGCCAATCACTCCCTTCCAAGACAATCCCTGTATTATTATGATCAATTACATTCCTTAAAAAATGAAACAGGAGGTGGGAGTAAAAGTCACCTGACATACTCAACCAATCAAATTTCATCCTTTCTTTCTCCCCTCCCATTCACACTTGAATGTTATCACATAATACCTATATTTAATGGTGTATGTAATAGTTCCTCTGGTATCTATTACTGAAGTGGAACAATTTTTTCTTTTGACTACAAAAGATTCATGAGGTTATTGTTTTCAAATGAGGTATTATAAAGTATCTGAGACCCTTCAGAGACATGGGCTGGGCTGCCTCTCAGAAAGAAGAGAGGAAAACACTAAAACACCCTTAAATCCCCTAATTAAAGTCCCTTTGTTGAGAAATCATGCTTGCTTAAGTTCTACACCAGAAATGCCATTTGAATATTCATTTATTTACCAATAAATTTAAATAGCTACTATGTGCCAGGCACTGTCCTAGATGTTTAGGATACATCAGTGAACAAAAATGACCAAGATCTTTGCCATCATAGATCTTACATTCTACCAGAGTGATACTGGGTTTAGGATAAAAGTGGCATTGCAAAGAGAAGAATGGATAAACCTGTCAGTAGTGTTGAGACCATTGTGCATCCATTTGGAATAAAATAAAATTAGATCTCTAGCTCACACTGGACATGAAAATCAATAACAGGTAGAAATTTTTAGAATAAAATACAAAAAAACATCGGTAGGAACTTAAAGCAGAAAAGAATTTCATAAACAGGACACAAAGTAAAATCCGTTTTGTTATATTTGGTTATATAATAAGTAAAAGCTTCTGGAAACAACAAAAATGAAGCCACAGTTTGGGAGAAGACACACAACCAGGAAAGAATTTGTACCCAGGATTCACAGAGCATTCCAACAAATTGATGGGAAACAAAGATTGAAAGCCTAGTTTTAAAAATGGGTGAAGAATATGAGCAGCAATTCATAGAAGGGAAAATCTGGATAGCCAATAAACTAACGAAAGGTGTTAAATCCCTAAAGTTACAAGGAAAAGGCAAATTAAAATATCAATGAGATACAATTTTATGCCCATTATAGCAGCAAATATTTTAAAGTCAAACAATACCAGGTGTTGATGAAGTAGTATAGCACTAGGACTTCTCATTCACTGCTGAGGAGAGAGGAGTTTGGTACTTATGCATTATAGAGCAACTTGGTAATACCTAGGAAACTTAGCTTGCATGCTTGCACAATGAGACCTTCATGAGAATGTTCCTCATACTACTATGTGCAAGAGCAAAAGTTCAGAAACAAATTCAATGGCCCATTACAGGGGACTAGATAGACTGCAGCATATTCAACAATGGAAAACTGCAGCTATTAAACTGAATGCACTGGGGCCACATATAATTAACATAGAGAGTCTTCAGAAAGAATGTTGAAAGAAAAAAATGAGTTGCAGAAGGAAACACAGTATAATAATACATAGTTTCAAAATCCACAAGTATTTGTTAAACGTTTATGGAGGTTTAGATTTGTACAGAAAGTATTTTAAAAAACATCAACATGAAAGGCATTAAGTTCATGATGGTAGTTATTTCTGGAGCAGGGGCAAGGGAATAGAGTTAGGGAGGTGGATACTGTACCCTC
Organism: Delphinapterus leucas; assembly: GCF_059928025.1. Taxonomy (NCBI): domain Eukaryota; kingdom Metazoa; phylum Chordata; class Mammalia; order Artiodactyla; family Monodontidae; genus Delphinapterus; species Delphinapterus leucas. Next base: position 103,514,248 of record NC_143131.1, on the reverse strand, counting down.
AACTCTAATTTTTTTTAATATCTCCAGTGAAGATGGCAAAACTCTTATGATTTAATGTGATTGATAGACATGTAAGTGTTCACAACATTAACCCCTACAATTATCTACAAATGTAAAATATTTCATAATAACTGTTGATTTTTAAATAAGAGAAAAAAATAAAATAAAATCAGATGAAATTTGTTCCTTTGTACCTAATTAAGGCAAAAGGGATTTGAGACCATGGGCTCACATTATCTTCTCTGAAAAAAAAAAAATTTAAAGAATGGGGTCACGCTCTTGGCATTTTCTGCTTCCCCCTTCCCCCCCTCCAAAGTGACATATTCACCTGGCTGTCCTTGCAGTGGTTGGCTGCTGGTTGCCAATTGTATGCAAAATCTCTTTGCCATTGCCCCCATAAGTCACACCCTAGGATTGTTTGAAGCTGTGCAGAAGCCCACCTTCAGGAAGAGTCTGGAAGCAGGACAGGAAATACTCAGCCTTGCAATCAATAGGGAATAAAACAAAATTCATTGATCGATTTCCACCTTTTGGTATCTTTTTAAATTCCCACCTTTTTGCAATTAAAAAAAAAAAAAGAATCAAAGTGTGATTTTGTCCAGAGAGAATAGACATCACTAATTTTGGCAGGCCATAGAATAGAAACACAAAGTAATAACATTAAATTATTATTCCCCCAACTTCTTCCTCTCAGGGATGTTTTTAAACTCTATCTTAAAGGTTTTTTTAAAACAATGGTTTAATTTATTCACTTGTAATTTCCATAGCTAGTAAATTCATCTGTCATCTTGTTTTAGGCACTTCACACTGCTTCCTTTGTGAAATGTCCCCATCCTCACAGAGGCAAAGAATTTAGCACAATCTTATTTCCCACATTATACTGATCTTAGCCAATATAACCTAAGGGTTTAAACATAAATTGTTTTATTATACTTTTACATTATAGATCATATATTTCAAAGATGATTTTTAATGCTTAAGGGTTATCTATACAGCTCTATATGTTTAAATTGTATTAATGGATAATATAGCCTTTTTATAGTCAGACTTCCTCACTTTTTTACTTCTTATTTTTGAATTTTTATCAGTAAGAGCTGTGCTTTCCAAACTTTAATGTGCATATCATATCAATCACCTAGGGATCTTGTTAAAATGCAGGTTCTAACTTCTGTAGGTCTGGGGAGGGGCTTGAGACTCTGCATTACTAACAAGCTCCCAGGTGATGCTGATGCACTACCTTTGATTAGCAAAGAGCCCAAGAAAATATTTCCATGTTGTATGAGTAGTACTTTTTCTGTGTCATAGCATATTTGAGAATGTTTTTCTATTGTCTATACATGTGAATAACATCTTCACTAAGAAGAGAATACTTGAAACACAGACATTTCTCACAAATCTCTTTGCTAGATGCTCTACTATCTTCCAGCACTTCACATTTCAGGGAATATTGAGGTTCACCTTATTTGAGCCTCTTGAAATACAGCAACTGTTTTTTTCATGCCAGGAAGCTTGCAAGAGATTTTCAATATCACATAAGTTCAAGCTTTTGCCAAGAAAAAAATCTAGATGTATTTATATTTAATTTGGTTTAAAAAAATTGGAAATTAAGAAGTTTTCCAAGCTTGTGAAAAAAAATTTTCTTCATCCCTGATTATGACATTTGCCCTATATTCTTATATTCATTTATCAAGAATTTTTATTTTCCTTAGATTGGATCATCTCCTTTATTCTCAACACCTATTTATTTCATCAGTTATAGTTGGAGATTTTAATACCCCACTTTCAATAACTGGTAGAACTAGATAGAAAAATAGTAAGGATACAATGACTTGAACACTATCAACCAACTTGATGTAACTGACATTTATACAATGGAATACTTTACAACAATGAAAATGAAAGAACTATGGCTAAACTTGTCCATATCAATGAATCTTAGAAACAAGGTTGAGGGAGAGGAAGGCATTTTATAAAATAATACCTTCACTATAATACTATTTCTGTAAAAACAAGCAAAAGTAAATAATATGTTGTTTGAGGGATATGTGTATATATATACATATATCTATACATATATATCTATATATATATAGATAGGTATAGATACAGATAGCTCATGAGAAACAAACAAAAGAGGAATACAACAAAATTCAGTTTACTTCTACTTCTTGGGGAAATGAATACACATACATTTAAAGTTCTTGAATGTTCTACTTCTTAAAATAGACAATAGATCTATTTTTTTTATTTCATTATTATCATAATCGTAATCAAATATTTAAAACTCCAATCACAGAACCAGCTTCTACTGAGGCTCAGAAACAGGTGGAGGGAATGATGGAGTGAGGACCTCTATAAATATGCTGCTATATAAATGCAGTAAAAACCTAGCAAAATTTATGTGAATTAATTCAAGAATTAAAAAATAATAATAATAAATTCAGAACTCTAAAATTTAACCAAAGGTTTTCAACAATCTTGGGAATCTTCATTAAAGAAATAATGCAGAATCTCAGTAAGAACTTTTGGCATTTTCACTTGACCTACTCCCAACCCCCTTCCCCAGCTCCATGGGAGCCTTGAAGACCAGCAGTCTTTCAACCACCAAGTGCCAACAATAGCCTTACAAAAACAAGAGAAGGAACACTAGGTTTGAAGAGCCTCAAAAAGCTACAGCCCCAGAGCATTGACACTATTTGACATATTGCACAGCAAGTTGAAAAAGCGGCAAGGTGCAGTATTTTTTTATTATTTGACCTAATTAGCAGTTCATTCCAAAGAAAAAGGTCTATCCTGATAGTGTCTGTCAAAAACAATCAGTGACAACTGTTTGCCATCACAGCTTCCTGAGGCTCTGATACCACTTTGGGCAACCAAGAGCCTGGCCAAAATTTTGCAAAGAAGATCTTGGGAATGAGATGTCCAGAGGGCAGGCACAAAAAAGCTCTGATATATTTCTGAGGATTTAGAGGAACCAAGTCATGTGCAGGACTATGCACAAGCCCAGGAAAGACCTCTTCATGCACCTATCTCTTGCCTCTGTCTGACCTCGAGGCCTCTGTAAGCAGAAAATGAAGGCTAGGGTGAGAGTTGTAAGTTGAATAAGGCTGATGGTGTGGTCCAACACACATAAAACACCTCAGCAAAGGGTGGAAGACTTATTGCTCTAAGCCATTTAAGGAAATATCTAACCAATAATTACCTGATTACTAAGTTAACCAAGCAAAGACTTCAGCACTTGCATAAAACAGGGAGTACATACTTTATAGAATTTGTCTAAGAAAATCAATGAACAAACATATAAGCAACAACAACAAAAAAATACAAACAGCAAGGACCAGAGGGCAGACAGCAGAAGCAAGAAGAACTACAATCCTGCAGTCTGTGGGACAAAAAATAAATTCACAGAAAGATAGACAAGATGAAAAGGCAGAGGGCTATGTACCAGATGAAGGAACAAGATAAAATCCCAGAAAAACAACTAAATGAAGTGGAGATAGGCAACCTTCCAGAAAAAGAATTCAGAACAATGATAGTGAACAAGATCCAGGACCTCGGAAAAAGAATGGAGGCAAAGATCGAGAAGATGCAAGAAATGTTTAACAAAGACCTAGAAGAATCAAAGAACAAACAAACAGAGATGAACAATACAATAACTGAAATGAAAACTACACTAGAAGGAATCAATAGCAGAATAACTGAGGCAGAAGAATGGATAAGTAACCTGGAAGACAGAATGGTGGAATTCACTGCTGAGGAACAGAATAAAGAAAAAAGAATGAAAAGAAACGAAGACAGCCTAAGAGACCTCTGAGACAACATTAAACATAACAACATTCACATTATAGGGGTCCCAGAAGGAGAAGAGAGAGAGAAAGGACCCGAGAAAATATCTGAAGAGATTATAGTTGAAAACTTCCCTAACATGGGAAAGGAAATAGCCACCCAAGCGCAGAATCCCATACAGGATAAACACAAGGAGAAACAGTCTGAGACACATTGTAATCAAACTGGCAAAAATTAAAGACAAAGAAAAATTATTGAAAACAGCAAGGGAAAAACAACAAATAACATACAAGGGATGTATCAAGGGATATCCTTATCCATAAGGATAACAGCTGATTTCTCAGCAGAAACTGTACAAGCCAGAAGGGAGTGGCAGGACATATTTAAAGTGATGAAAGGGAAGAACCTACAACCAAGATTACTCTACCTGGCAAGGATCTCATTCAGATTCGATGGTGAAATCAAAAGCTTTACAGACAAGCAAAAGCTAAGAGAATTCAGCACCACCAAACCACCTCTACAACAAATGTTAAAGGAACTTCTCTAAGTGGGAAACACAAGAGAAGGACCTACAAAAACAAACCCAAAACAAATAAGAACATGGTAATAGGAACATATATATCGATAATTACCTTAAACGTGAATGGATTAAATGTTCCAACCAAAAGACACAGGTTTGCTGAATGGATACAAAAACAAGATTCATATATATGCTGTCTACAAGAGACCCACTTCAGACCTAGGGACACATACAGACTGAAAGTGAGGGGATGGAAAAAGATATTCCATGCAAATGGAAATCAAAAGAAAGCTGGAGTAGCAATACTCATCAGATAAAATAGACTTTAAATAAAGAATGTTACAAGAGACAAAGACGGACACTACATAATGATCAAGGGATCAATCTAAGAAGAAGATATAACAATTATAAATATGTATGCTCCCAACATATGAGCACCTCAATACATAAGGCAACTGTTAAGAGATGTAAAAGAGGAAATCGACAGTAACACCATAATAGTGGGGGACTTTAACACCTCACTTACACCAATGGACAGATCATCCAAACAGAAAATTACTAAGGAAACACAAGTCATTTAGACACAATAGACCAGATAGATTTAATTGATATTTATAGGACATTCCATCTAAAAACAGTAGATTACACTTTCTTCTCAAGTGCACATGGAACATTCTCCAGGATAGATCACATTTTGGGTCAAAATCAAGCCTCAGTAAATTTAAGAAAATTGAAATCATATCAAGCATCTTTTCTGACCACAACACTATGAGATTAGAAATCAATTACAGGGAAAAAAAACATAAAAAACACAAACACATGGAGGCTAAACAATATGTTACTAAATAACCAAGAGATCACTGAAGAAACCAAAAAGGAAATCAAAAAATACCTAGAGACAAATTACAATGAAAACGTGATGATCCAATACCAGTGGGATGCAGTAAAAGAAGTTCTAAGAGGGAAATTTACAGCAATACAAGCCTACCTCAAGAAACAGGAAAAATCTCACATAAACAATCTAACCTCAAACCTAAAGGAAATAGAGAAAGAAGAACAAACAAAACCCAGAGTTAGTAGAAGGAAAGAAATCATAAAGATCAGAGTGGAAATAAATGAAATAGAAACAAAGAAAACAATAGCAAAGATCAATAAAACGAAAGGCTGGTTCCTTGAGAAGATAAAAAAACTTGATAAACCTTAACCAGACTCATCAAGAAAAAGAGGGAGAAGACCAAATCAATAAAATTAGAAATGAAAAAGGAAAAGTTACAACAGACACTGCAGAAATACAAAGCATCATAAGAGACTACTATAAGCAACTCTATGCCGATAAAATGGACAACCTGGAAGAAATGGACAAATTCCTAGAAAGGTATAACCTTCTAAGGCTGAACCAGGAAGAAATAGAAAATATGAACAGACCAATCGCAAGTAATTAAATTGAAACTGTGATTAAAAATCTTCCAACAAACAAAAGTCCACGACCAGATGGTTTCCAGGTGAATTCTATCAAACATTTAGAGAAGAGCTAACACCCATCCTTCTCAAACTCTTCCAAAAAATTGCGGAGGAAGGAACATTCCCAAACTCATTCTACGGGGCCACCATCACCTTGATACCCAAACCAGACAAAGATACTACAAAAAAAGAAAATTACAGACCAATATCACTGATGAATATAGATGCAAAAATCCTCAACAAGATATTAGCAGACAGAATCCAACAACACATTAAAAGGATCATACACCATGATCAAGTGAGATTTATCCCAGGGATGCAAGGATTCTTCAGTATATGCGAATCAATCAATGTGATACACAATACACATTGTGATACATATTAAAAAACTGAAGAATAAAAACCATATGATCATCTCAATAGATGCACAAAAAGCTTTTGGCAAAATTCAACACCCATTTATGATAAAAAAAACTCTCCAGATAGTGGGCATAGAGGGAACCTACCTCAACATAATAAAGGCCATATACAACAAACTCACAGCAAACATCATTCTCAATGGTGAAAAACAGAAAGCATTTCCTCTAAGATCAGGAACAAGACAAGGATGTCCACTCTCACCGCTATTATTCAACATAGTTTTGGAAGTCCTAGCCACATTAATCCGAGAAGAAAAAGAAATAAAAGGAATCCAAATCGGAAAAGAAGAAGTAAAACTGTCACTGCTTGCACATGACAGGATACTATACATAGAGAATCCTAAAGATGCCACCAAAAAACTACTAGAGCTAATCAATGAATTTGGTAAAGTTGCAGGACACAAAATTAATGCACAGAAATCTCTTGCATTCCTGTACGCTAACGATGAAAAATTGAAAGAGAATTTAAGGAAACACTCCCATTTACCATTGCAACAAAAGAATAAAATACCTAGGAATAAACCTACCTAGGGAGACAAAAGACCTGTATGCAGAAAACTATAAGACACTGATGAACGAAATCAAAGATGATACAAACAGATGGAAAGATATACCATGTTCTTGGATTGGAAGAAGCAATATTGTGAAAATGACTATACTACCCAAAGCAATCTACAAATTGAATGCAATCCCTATCAAATTACCAATGGCATTTTTTACAGAACTAGAACAAAAAAATCTGAAAATTTGTATGGAGACATAAAAGACCTCGAATAGCCAAGGCAGTTTTAAGGAAAAAAACAGAGCTGGAGGAATCAGGCTCCCTGACTTCAGACTATACTACAAAGCTACAGTAATCAAGACAATATGGTACTGGCACAAAAACAGAGATATAGATTAATGGAACAGGATAGAAATCCCAGAGATAAACCCACACACCTATGGTCAACTAATCTATGACAAAGGAAGCAAGGATATACAGTGGATAAAAGGCAGTCTCTTCAATAAGTGGTGCTGGGAAAACTGGACAACTACATGTAAAAGAATGAAATTAGAATACTTCCTAACACCATACACAAAAATAAACTCAAAATGGATTAGAGACCTAAATGTAAGACCGGACACTATAGAACTCTTAAAGGAAAACTTAGGAAGAATACTCTTTGGAATAGATCACAGCAAGATCTTTTTTGATCCACCTCCTAGAGTAATGGAAATAAAACCAAAAATAAACAAATGAGACCTTCTGAAACTTAAAAGCTTTTGCAAAGCAAAGGAAACTACAAACAAGATGAAAAGACAACCCTCAGAATGGGAGAAAATATTTACAAACAAATCAACGGAGAAAGGATTAATCTCCAAAATATATAAACAGCTCATGCAGCTCAATATTACAAAAACAAACAACCCAATCCAAAAATGGGCAGAAGACCTAAATAGACATTTCTCCAAAGAAGACATACAGATGACCAAGAAGCACAAGAAAAGCTGCTCAGCATCACTAATTATTAAAGAAATGCAAATCAATACTACAATGAGGTATCACCTCACACCAGTTAGAATGTACATCATCAGAAAATCTACAAACAACAAATGCTGGTGAGGGTGTGGAGAAAAGGAACCCTCTTGCACTATTGGTGGGAATGTAAATTGATATAGTCACTATGGAGAACAGTATGGAGGTTACTTAAAAAACTAAAAATAAAGTTACCATATGACCCAGCAATCCCACTACTGGACATATACCCAGAGAAAACCATAATTCAAAAAGACACATGCACCCCAATGTTCACTGCAGCACTATTTAGAATAGCCAGGTCATGGAAGCAACCTAAATGCCCATCGACAGATGAATGGATAAAGAAGATGTGGTACATATATACAATGGAATATTACTCAGCCAGAAAAGAACAAAATTGGGTCATTTGTAGAGACATGGATGAATCTAGAGACTGTCATACAGAGTGAAGTCAGAAAGAGAAAAACAAGTATCGTACCCTAACGCATATATGTGGAACCTAGAAAAATGGTACAGATGAACTGGTTTGCAGGGCAGAAATTGAGACACAGTTGTAGAGAACAAACGTATGGACACCGAGGGGGGAAACAAGCATCAGGTGGTGGTGGTGCTGTGATGAATTGGGAGATTGGGATTGACATATATACAGTAATATGTATAAAATGGATAACTATTAAGAACCTACTGTATAAAAAAATAAATAAAATAAAATTCAAAAAACCCCCAAACAAACAGCAAGAAAAACCCTTGGGGTGGCAGTGGGTGGGAATGGGGATCTGATTTCCAGAGTTACCACATTATGTTATCTAAAATATCCAGTTTTTAACCACAAGGACAACAACAAAAATAGTAAGGCTTGCAGAGAAGCAGAAAAGTATGGCCTGTACACAAGAAAAATAGCAGTCATCAGAAATTTATCTGAAGGGCACCAAATGTTGCACTTATTTTATGAAACCTTTTATTATAATTATTATTATAAGTAGGTCAAAAAATTTTAATCCCTGTATAAAGAATGATCAAGAAAATAAGAATACAAACCAAAGACTAGGAGAAAATATTTACAAAAGATATATCTGATAAGGGAAATATATATCTGATAAACGAATATATCCAAAATATACAAAGAACATTTAAAACTCAACAATGAGAAAATGAACATTCCAATTGCGATCAACAGCTGATTTCTACCAGAAATCAGGGAGACCTCAAGACAGTGCATTGACATAAATAACATGCTAATAAAAAGATTTTAACCAAGAATTCTATATCCCGAAAAACTATCCTTCAAAAATGAAGGAGAAATAAGACATTCCCAAATAAACAAAAACTGAAAGAATTCATCACTAACAGACGTGCCCTATAAGGAATACTAAAGGGATTCGTTCAAGTTAAATAAAAAAACACAGGAGAGTACTTGAATCCATATGAAGAAATTAAAAAACACTGATAAAGATAATTATATAGATAAATAGAAGAAGTACAACTGTATTTTTTTGTAACACTTTGCCTATCTGATTTATAAGAAAACCTCATAAAGTAATAATTATGAAACCATGTTGAAGCACTTACAATATGCTGAAGATGTAATTTGTTCACCAGTAATCACACAAAGGAGTGGGGAGAGAGTGAAATTATGCTACAGCAAAGTTTTGTGTTCTACTAAAATTAAGTTGGTACTAAGGTAAACTAGATTGTTTTCAGTTAGGTTATTAATTTTAATCCTAGGACAACCACTTAAAAATGCAACAAATATATTAAAAGAAATAGCAAGGTCAGAAATTGTAGAAGGGGTTTAAAAAATAGTCTCTATATGCAACACACTTTAGACTTAAAGACACAAAAAGTTGAAAGTAAAGTGGTGGGAAATAATGCCATGCAAACAGAAACCAAAAGAGAACTAGAGTGGCTATACTAATATCAGACAAAATATACTTTAAGACAAAATTGTTAACAAAGAACAACATTTATACTGATAAAATGGTCAATCCATCATTAAAATGTAACAATAATAAATACACATGCACCTTACAAAAGAAACTCAAACTATATGAAGCAAAACTGACAGAATTGAAAGGACAGACAGTTCAAGAATAATAGTTGAAGACTTCATACCCCACTTTCAATAATAGATAGAACAACTGATCAGAATATCAACAAGGCTATTAAATAGTTGAAAAACACTATAAGCCAATTAGACCTAACAGACATCTCTAGACCACTTCACCCAACAACAGCAGAATACACCTTCTTCTCAAGTACCTGTGGAACACTATCTAAGATAGATCATGTGCTAGGTCATAAAACAAGTTTAAATAAATTTTAAAGGATTGAAATTATACAAAGTAGATTCCCTGATCAAAATGGAATTAAATATAAATCAACAGCAGAAGAAAATTGGGAGAATTCACAAATATATTGAAACAACATACTGCTAAATAACAAATGTATTAAAGAAGAAATCACAATAGAAATTAGAAAATGTTTTGAGATGAGTTAAAACAAAACTATAATGTACAAAAACTTACAGGATATAGGCAAAACAGTTCTTAGAGGTAAATTTATAACTGTAAATTCCTATATTGAAGAAAAATAACTATGTTAATATTTATGAAATATTAATTCTTGGGTTGCTCTTAGTTTTTACTTTCTCCTTGGGCTTCCCACCACCCATTCCTCAAGGTAACCAGGCCATTCTGAATTCATCACCTTATCCCTATGAGATCATTTCATTATCACAACAACCCTAAGCTATAAGTACTATTATTAGTTCCAATTAATGAGTTACGGAACTAAATCACATGGAAGTTAGGTAATTTGCCCAAGGCCACAGAATTTATAACTGAGAGATGGGGAATGAAACTTCAAAGTCTGGCATCCAGAGATAGGCTGAGGTCAGAGAAAGGACTCAATTCTTGGCTACTGAGTTTCAAAATGAATATTTAAACTTCATGGTATATACCAGGACTTGGGAAATATCAGCCTGTGGCCTGTTTTTGTATGACCTATGAGTTGAGAATGATTCTTAAATTTTTAAATGTTATAAAAATTTGTAGAAGAATATTTCATAACACATGAAACCTATATGAAACTATTTTCAGTTCTTTTCATTTTTTCAGAATAGAAGCTGAATATACTCACTTGTCATACCATACAGCAGTTCCATGGCTTAGCAAGATAAAATTTTATTGCTGTTTTTTGAGCTCAAGGCCAAGATAGAAATTTTTCTGAATGAGACGAATTGCCTTCAACTACGATTATCCAACACTGAATGGCTTTTGAAATTAGTTTTGCTGAAGACTCAATAATGTTTCTAGACTTAAAAGCTTTCCTTCAGATTTCTAGCTCTGGCAGTGACAATGTAGATGGTACTGGACTAAACCTCCTGCTTAACATTGTTATGAAAGCTGGACAACATACTTTACACATGGTTGAAGGCATATAGAGAAGCCAATGCAAGCAGTAATATAAGAGGCTTTGTGTTTCTTCAGAAAAGGGAAACAGAGGAAATGAACTTTACAATCACCTTGGCTTTTTTTCCCTAAGAGTATTTCCCAATTTACAGAGCTCAGGAATGAAGCAAACCCAAACAAAAACAGTGGTCCTGCTGGGCTGGCAAGGCAGAGGTCCAAGTCTGGGCAGCCAAAGAGGCTAAAATGTAAGGGGCAAAGTCTCAGAGAGCAAGAAACCACAGTTCTTCTAAAGATTTGCCAACAAATTCCTTTTTGGTAGTCAGCTGACAGTAAGGCTCTATGTGCACAGGATCGTAGTACACACACAAAAACAAACCCACAAACAAAGACAGCAGCTAGGAGGCTAGAAAGCTAAGCATAGAAGTGAGCAGCCTCCTGGTGCTAGGGAGACAGGAGTTGGAGTTGAAGGTCCTAGCCAAGTGAGAAGGGCTCAAATTTCTGCATATTTGGAGAGCTGCACTCAAGGTCTAAGGACTAACCTTAGGATTAAGGGAAACAACTTGAGCCCTAACAAACAGCCATTTCTAAGATCAAAATGATTTGCTATACTCATCTCTCTGCCAAGAATATTAACCCTCTGTGGTCCATTTTTTAGCCCATGGTCTATTAACAATTGTGTGCACGTAAATGTTTCACAGCTGGCTCTCCAAGTCCTGATTTATACATTGTGAACTTACTCCAACCATGGCCAATTTCAATCTACCAGTGTGATATCACTGAACATAGATCCGTAAAGAGATGTGCTCGATTGACTCTCACCAGCTGGTGTAAGCCAGCCCCAGCAGACTCCAGGAATCATGAAGCCCAAACCCCTACCCTTTACACCTTCAAACTCAACAGAAAGGAAAGAATGACTTTAAAAACTCCAATACATGTCATAATTTAGCATTTGTTTTAGTATTTGAAAATGTTGAATTTATTTGAATAATTACCTGTTTCAAGAGATTTTCTTTTCTATTAAGGTAAGACTTATAAAACAATATTATTCTTGAACATAATTTCTCTTTTGGGCTACAGCATGAGTCTCTCTCATTCAACGACAAACAAAAGAAGTGGCTTGGACACCAATGAATAATTTTCCCATTGATATGCCTTAAACAGATGTTGATTAAACATTGTTCGATTCAACAAATATTTATGGAGTGTGTACTCTATTTAAGGCACTCTGCAATGTAATGAAGGGTTTCTCCTGCCTTCAATTATTCTTAACAAAACAAATATTCAACAGCCTAAAAGAAAACTTATTGTAAGGGAGTATTTCTCAAGATTGAAGTGGGGTGGGGAGGGAAATACCCAAAGCAAAGAGCAGGAATATAACAGCACACATGATGAGATTGAAAGATTAGAAAATGAAAATACTATGATTCCAAGTCTCCATTACGTGTCCTTTTAGTGGTGTGGGAACTCAGTTTGAAGTCATCCCCACAATAACCCATGATGGAAAGGCACAAATTTCCATTCTGACTTCATAAATTTGGGATCTTATCACCTTTTTTGCGGCTCTCCTTCTCTGTCAAGAGTCAGCCAAGTTCTTCTGGGCTGTTCACGTATGTCTAAATCACCTGTTTTCTAGCACTTAGGAAAAGCATTCTTTTTCTTCCTAAACCCCTGGTCTGTTAATGAATTTACTCCACAACATAGTATCTCTTTGAGGAGGAAAAAACATATTTGATTCTCTAGAGGTGATGGTTTGACTTTCCTTTGAATCTTGATATATAAAAACATACATTCTAATATTGCATTATCTATCCTACTGAAATGCAGTATTATGCTTGCCTTGGCTTATTTGATCCCACTTGTGCCCCCTTCTGCTTAGCTTTGTTAAGCTTAGTTTATCTGACCTAGTAATGTGGGAAGGTATATTAGTTTCCTACTGTTGCTGTAACCAACTACCACAAATTTAGCGACTTAAACAATACAAGTTTATTATCTTACAGTTCTGGACATCAGAAGTCTGAATTGGTCTCACTGGGCTAAGATTGAAGTGTCAGCATAGCTGAATTCTTTCTGGATGCTCTAAGGGAGAATTGTTCCTTATTTTTCCAGCTTCTAGAGGGTGTCTGCATTATTTGGATTCTCCATCTTCAAAGCCATCAAAGACCAGTCAAGTCTTTCTCACCTCATATCTCTCTAACAATGATTCCCTTGGCTCCCTCTCTCACATATAAGGATCCCTGTGATTACACTGGCCCCATCAGGATAAACCAAGATAATCTCCCCATCTCAGAGTCATTTTGTCAGCAGTCTTAATTCTATCTGCACCTTAATCCCCCCTTGTTATGTGACATAGCATATTCCCAAATATCAGGGATTAAGACATGCACATTTTGGGAGGGCCATTATTCTGCCTACTGCAGAAGAGGAGGGAGTAACAGAGAAAGGTCAAAGAGTATGCATAACATTTTTACAAGTCCACTTGTTCTCAAAAAAAGCACTGGCACATTGTAATTCTAAAACTAAAATACATAATTTATAATGATCAATCCCTCTGTCCTGAGTATGTGTGGTTGAAGCCCAAAATTGAAGCATGAAAGCCACTCATTTCACAGTTTAAAAACTGAGGCCCAAAGAGGTGATATAATTCACCTACATTTTCACAGTAGGCAAACCAAAGACAGACTTAGAAACCAGGTCACTTGACTTCCAATTCACGACTCTTTTCCTACACAAGGCTACATGCCAGTGACTGAAGGTCCTTGATAACTTTCTTATTGTCAGCATTAGGGAGAAGTTAGTTGTAGAACTCATCACTCTAGGAAATGAAAATGAACCCAATCTCTCTGGTGATGAAAACCCATCATACTACCATCTGAATGCTAGTGTAAGTGTGGATACAATTTATTGCTGCAAGGAGACCAAGTGGACCATAACTTAGCTCCCAATGTTCCTCTGGCAGACAATGGTGATTGGCTGACTCCACAGTTATTTCAAATCTTCTCACAAGAGGGAGATTAAAACATATAAATACTCATTTTTTTCCCTAGCATCCAATGAGAAACAAGAACTCTGCCAAAGAGACAAAAGGTTTTCTGAGAAAGATTTTGCCTTCATGATAAGTGGACAGTAAGACCTAGGTTGTATCTTCCTTTTTATTCCTACCTGGGGAACAAGAACTTTTTTGTTTGCTGCTCTATCTCAATACGAACAGTGCCTGTTTTCACAGAACTAGAACAAATAATCTAAAATTTATATGGAACCATAAAAGACCCAGAATTGCCAAAGCAATCCTGAGGAAAAAGAACAAAGCAGGAGACACAACCCTCCCTGACTTCAGACTATATTACAAAGCTACAGTAATCAAAACAGCATGGTATTGGCAAAAAAACAGACATATAAATCAATGGGACAGAATAGAAAGCCCAGAAATAAACCCACACACCTACGGTCAATTAATCTTCAGCAAAGGAGGCAAGAATATAATATGGGAAAAAGACAGTCTCTTCAGCAAGTGGTGCTGGGAAAAGTGGACAGCCACATGTAACTCAATTAAGTTAGAACACTCCCTCACACCATATACAAAAATAAACTCAAAATGGCTTAAAGACTTAAATATAAGACAAGACACCATAAAACTCCCAGAAGAGAGCAGAGGCAAAACATTCTCTGACGTAAGTTGTACCAATGTCTTCTTAGGTCAGTCTCCCAAGGCAACAGAAATAAAAACAAAAATAAACAAATGGGACATCAAACTTACAAGCTTTTGCACAGCAATGGAAACCTTAAACAAAATGAAAAGACAACTTACAGAAGGGAAAAAATATTTGCAAATGATGCGACTGACAAGGGCTTAATTTCCAAAATATACAAACAGCTCATACAACACAACAAAAGAAAAACAAACAACCCAATTGAAAAATGGGCAGAAGACCTAAATAGACATTTTTTCAAAGAAGACGTACATATGGCCAGTAGGCACATGAAAAGATGCTCAAAATCACTAATTATTAGAGAAATGCAAATCAAAACTACCATGAGTTACCACCTCACACTGGTCAGAATGGCTATAATTAAAAAGTCTACAAATAACAAATGCTGGAGGGGGTGTGGAGAAAAGGGAACCCTCCTATACTGTTGGTGGGAATGTAAGTTGGTTCAGGCACTATGGAAAACAGTATGGAGTTTCCTCAGAAAACTAAAAATAGAGTTACCATAAGATCCAGCAATCCCACTCCTGGGCATATATCTGGACAAAATTATAATTCAAAAAGATACATGCACCCCTATGTTCATAGCAGCACTATTCACAATAACCAAGACATGGAAACAACCTAAATGTCCATCAACAGATGAATGGAAAAAGCAGATGTGGTACCTATATACAATGGAATATTACTCAGTCATACAAAAGAACGAAATAATGCCATTTGCAGCAACGTGGATGGACTTGGAGATTGTCATACTGAGTGAAGTAAGTCAGACACAGACAAATACCATATGATATCACCTATATGTGGAATCTAAAATATGACACAAATGAACCTATCTACAAAACAGAAACAGACTCACAGACATAGAGAACAAACTGGTGGTTGCCAGAGGGTGGGGGTGGGGGGGCTGGTGAGGAATGGACTGTTGAGTTTGGGGTTAGTAGATGCAAACTATTACACATAGAATGGATGGACAACAAGGTCCTACTCTATAGCACAGGGAGCTATATTCAATGTCCTGGGATAAACCATAATGGAAAAGAATATAAAAAGAATATATATATATGTATGTGTATGTATACATGTATGTATAACTGAGTCACTCTGCTGTAGAGAAAAAATTAACATGATGTTGTAAATCAACTATATTTCAATAAAAAATAAAGTAAAAATAAATAAATTAAAAATTAAAAAACAAAAAAAGGATACTACCTGCAATATACATAAATATTTATTGAATAAATAAATATTGTTGAATGATGCCAGGAGTTACAACAGCCACTTCAAACTTAAAGGTAAAATCAGAATTCCAGAGACATCATCCTTGATATCATTGTGTCACTGAATTAATACCAACAGCTTCCTCCCTCCAGACTCATTATGTGACAAAATTTAACTCTAGTTGGTATTTACTGTGTGTCAGGTTTTCTTTTATTTGCAGCCAAAAGCATTACTTACCTATAGAGTTGCTTTGTACACTACGACTTTGTAAATCAGACATACAAAAAGAGCCCCCTCTCATATGGGAAAAATTTATAGGGTGGTGGTAATATTTAATATCTTGATAGGAGTGGTAATGTTCAGTATCTTGGTAGAGGTTCAAGCAAGCATTCTTCAAAACTCAGTAAATGTACACATTTGTTTGTGCATTTAATTATATCTAAATTTTAACTAAAAGAATAAAAGAACAAATATTGAACTCTAGTTAATGATTGATATGCATGCTTAAGTTTTCTTAAGGAAGAATGCTGATATCTGAAGTTTACTTTGAAATGCAAAATATAAGATATGGATTGCAAAAGGATTGATAGATACATGATAAAGCAAGTATAATAGAATTTTTGAGGTGGGGAGGGTGACACATGGCAGTCATCCTCAAATATTTTCCAACTTTTCTGTAAATTTTCTGTAAAATAGAAAATGTTTATAGTAGTCCCATCTTATAAATATATACGCCAGACCTGGAGGAAATGATGGCTTTGAAATTTTTATTTATGTTAGAAAGAGTAGCTCTGTAGGGGAAATGGCTGGAAGACATCTCCTTAAAGTGTGTAGCAATCATAGTACTAATCCACACATAATGAAATTCTCAGTGGCACATTCTTTTGAACTTGGCAAAATTAATAGTAAATTTCCTTGAAAGAATAAACAGACAGTAACAGTTAAGAATTAAGAAAAAATGAGTAATAAGGAGGAATTTATTCAGCTGCATAGTAAAACAAAATAGGAGGGTAATAAGAAAGCATTTTCCCTGATTGAAATGTAATAACTCCATTTCTGGAATTATAGTATATATGACACATTTTTTTAAAACCTCCTAGAAATACTGGATTAAATATAACTAACGTTCTTTTGCAGGGATAGTTGAGATGTGAAAAAAGTAAGGGAAGTCTCCAGAGGTCAAAACCCCAGACATGAACAAAGAATCATTTGCCAACTACCCCCGTCTGACATAGCAGAACACACTTGACTACGATGAAGTGTGAGAAAAGAGACAGCAAAAAGAGGACTTATAAAGACAAATAA
The DNA here is from genome assembly GCF_059928025.1 of Delphinapterus leucas. NCBI lineage: Eukaryota > Metazoa > Chordata > Mammalia > Artiodactyla > Monodontidae > Delphinapterus > Delphinapterus leucas. The sequence goes on along the minus strand of NC_143131.1, from coordinate 103,496,900 downwards.
TTTCATTATGTAAGTACCATACCACACATTTGAAAAACAAGGACAGCTTTATGGGCAAGTGTACAGATGATTATCTAAATAAGTAATCTCCAAAATATTTGACATTATAGTTTGATCAGGAAAAAAACAACTGTTGATCATGACATCTGTATTTGTCAGGGTTCTCCAAGGAAACAGAACAAATAGGATATATACAGATATATACAAAGAGATTTATTATGAGGGATTGGCTTATGCAACTATGGAGGCTGAGAAATGATACAACCTGCCATCTACAAGCTGGAGGCCCAGGAAAGCCAGGAGTGTAACTCCAGCCCAAACCCTAAGGCCTGAGAACTGGGGGGCCAATGGTCTCCCAGTCCTGGTCCAAGTCTGAAGTCCCAAGAACGAGGAGCACCAATGTCCAGTGGCAGGATAGCATGGATGTTCCAGCTCCAGCAGAGAGCAAATTGATCCTTTTTCTGCCTCTGTATTCTATTCAGGCCCTCAGAGGCTTGAAGATGCCCACCCACACTGGTGACAGCATTTTCTTTACTCAATCTAACAACACAAATGTTAACCTCTTCTAGAAACATCCTCACAGACACACCCCAAAATAATATTTTGCCAGTTATCTGGGCATTCCTTAGCCCAGTCTAGTTGACACATACATCCATCAAAAATCCCTATATGTTTATTTGTATATTATATACATGTAATAAGTGCTAGCATATTATGTGTATTATAAAACCATACACAGAAATGTGAATTTAAAGTATGAGTTTGAGTGTGTGTGTGTGCATGTGTATGTATGTTCTAATATGGATTATCTTGAGTACCTCCTGGAATGCTCACCCACCTCCCTCACTTTGGAAACAAATGGTCTATATGAGTCTATACCATATAAAGTGAGGACGAGGTGGTTCGAAAGTCCCACATCCTTCCTCTACCTCCTGGCTGATGACTGAATGTTTACTCATTTCTTTAGTTTTAGCCTTTAGCATAAATAGCTTCCAGGTCCCTTCCTGAGAACACATTTAATTACAGAAAGTGGAGAGAGCATGAAGGCAGCAGCTAACTCAGGGGGAAACAGATCAATATAGAAGGCAGAGGGGAGGGCCAGAAGTCACAGAGGCTCAGATAGCAAACATCCCTCTAAGTGACATGAAGCCATTTACTCAGAAAGAATTCACTGCACATACTTAATAAAACTGGAATATTCTTCAGTTCTTACAAATTTTGTATTTAAATGAAATGTTTAACAAACAGCCCACTTTCTTATTCCAGACAGATAAGCCACACTGTCTTCCACCCCATCAATCTGCATGGCAGGATCTGTGCAGCTGGCTGGAGTGACCAGCCATCTCCCACCCTCACCACTCACATTCTCCTCACACTGCACCCCTGGTCAAAGAGAGCAGGCCCCAGATGAAGGAAGAGGTTCTTTGGTAAAGAACTTCTGAGTATTATGCTTCTTTCATTCTAGTTGAATTGAAGACCTGGAAGTTTTTTAATTCTGGAATTTTCCATGCTTCTAATCCTAATTATTAGAAGCAGTCCTTTTTTTAAAAAAAAATCTTTGGATCATTTCAAATCTATACTCTTGCAATTGTTTTAGTTATTTTCCACCCATTTTCTCTTGAAGGTATAGCTACTTTAGTGTTGAGTAAATGTCTTAAATAAAACTGAAAGTAAAACGCAATAATTTTTCTTAGCTTTTACAGAAAATGAAATTCTAGCTAACTGAATGAGGAAAGAAACTGGGGTGGTTTGGGTTTTTATCTAGCTATTTGTTTGTGAATATATAGAAAAGTTCCATTCCTCTTTTCATCTGTGATCCTAAAGCTGTCTTCTTGCCCCACTGGCACAGGTCTGGGCTGGAGTTGGGAGAGAGTGACAAACTCAAAGCTTCCATTCCAATGAATCCACACATCTGTAGATCAAATACGGCCCATGAGTTACAGTTTCCAATCTCTTCCTTTTTCTTCCTTAAGAAGAAAAAGCTGCTCAGGAAGCTAAGTTTTGCAGATAAAGGAGAATATAAAGCTTTGTACATCAAAAGGTTTTAAATTTTATTTACTTATTTGGTTGACAAACTTTCCAAAATGGATTTCATGTTCTTAATCAAAAGATAGCAATCAAAATTGGACATCTTCTTGGTAAATTCAGGACAATCATGATGAATATCAATTTATGTACTCACCCCAGACACATGTTCTTTTTGAGTTCATATTTACTTTCTATCTTGTTCTTGTCCCTTTCCTCCCGTACAGCTCTCACACTGAAGGCTTCTCGTGTTATGAAACTCCCTGTAGCCAATGTATCTGCCTGAAGGAGCTCTTCTATCAACCAGAAATCTGCACCTTCCTAATTGACCAGAGCTTAGAAAACAGAAGCCATCTTATTCTAAGTGGTAATGTAGAGGTCTCACAGGAGAAGCTGAAAGATGTTCATATGAAAAGTGCAAGGTACAATGGAATACTACTCAGCCATAAAAAAGAAAGAAATGTTGCCATTTGCAGGAAAAGGGATGGAAGTGGAGGGCATTATGCTAAGTGAAATAAGTTAGACAGAGAAAGACAAATACCGCATGATATCACTTATATGTGGAATCTAAAAAATACAAGAATTTAGTGAATATAACAAAAAAGAAGCAGATTCACAGACGTAGAGAACAAACTAGTGGTTACCAGTGGCGAGAGGGAAGGGGGAAGAACAATATACAGGTAGGGGATTAAGACCTATAAATTACAGGGTATAAAATAAGTTACTAGGATGTATTATATGACACAGGGAATACAGCCAATATTCTATAATAAGTGTAGATGAAGTATAACCTTTAAGAAATGTGGGAGAGACCTTCAAGATGGTGGAGGAGTAAGACATGGAGGTCACCTTCCTCCCCACAAATACATCAGAAATACATCTACATGTAGAACAACTCCTACAGAACACCTACTGAACGCTGGCAGAAGACCTCAGACTTCTCAAAAGGCAAGAACCTCCACACATAACTGGCCGTGTGGATGACAGGGTATTTATTGGTGCTCTAGCCGGGTGTAGGCCTGTGCCTCTGAGGTGGGAGAGCCGAGTTCAAGACATTGGTCCACCAGAGACTTCCCGCCTCCATGTAATATCAAACGGCGAAAGCTCTCCCAGAGATCTCCATCTCAACACTAAGACACAGCTCCACTCAATGACCAGCAAACTATACTGCTGGACACCCTATGCCAAACAACTAGCAAGACAGGAAAACAACCACACCCATATCAGAGAGGCTGCCAAAAATCATAAGGTCACAGACACCCCAAACCACACCACTGGAAGTGGTTCGGCCCACCAGAAAGACACGATGCAGCCTAATCCACCAGAACACAGGCACCAACCCCCTCCACCAGGAAGCCTACACAACCCACTGAACCAACCTTAGCCACTGGGGGCAGACACCGAAAACAAGGGGAACTACAAACCTGCAGCCTGGGAAAAGGAGATCCCAAACACAGTAAGTTAAGCAAAATGAGAAGACAGAGGAACACAAAGCAGATGAAGGAGCAAGGTAAAAACCCACCAGACCAAACAAATGAAGAAGAAATAGGCAGTCTACCTGAAAAAGAATTGAGAGTAATGATAGTAAAGATGATCCAAAATCCTGGAAATAGAATGGAGAAAATACAAGAAACGTTTGACAAGGACCTAGAAGAACTAAAGAGCAAATATACAATGATGAAAAATGCAATATGAAATTAAAAATTCTCTAGAAGGAATAAATAGCAGAAATACTGAGGCAGAAGAATGGATAAGTGACCTGGAAGATAAAATACTGAAAATAAGTACCAGAGAGCAGAATAAAGAAAGAAAATGAAAAGAATTAAGGACAGTCTCAGAGACCTCTGGGACAACATTAAATGCACCAACATTCACATTATAGGGGTCCCAGAAGAAGAAGAGAGAAAGAAAGGGACTGAGAAAATATTTGAAGAGATTATAGTTGAAAACTTCCCATACAGGGAGAGAGTCCCATACAGGATAAATCAAAGGAGAAACACGCCAAGATACATATTAATAAAACTATCCAAAATTAAATTCAAAGAAAAAATATTAAAAGCAGCAAGGGAAAAGCAACAAATAACATACAAGGGAATCCCCATAAGGTTAACAGCTGATCTATCAGAAAAAACTCTGCAAGCCAGAATGGAGAGGCAGGACATATTTAAAGTTATGAAAGGGAAAAACTACAACCAAAATTACTCTACCCAGCCAGGATATCATTCAGATTCGATGGAGAAATTAAAATCTTTACAGACAAGCAAAAGTTAAGAGAATTCAGCACCACCAAACCAGCTTTACAACAAATATTAAAGGAACTTCTCTAGGCAGGAAACACAAGAGAAGGAAACGACCTACAATAACAAACCCAAAACAATTAAGAAAATGGTAATAGGAACATACATATCCATAAGTGCCTTAAATGTAAATGGATTAAATATTCCAACTAAAATACATAGACTGGCTGAATGGATAGAAAAACAAGACCCGTATATATGCTGCCTACAAGAGACCTACTTCAGTCCTACCGACACATACAGAATGAAAGTGAGGGGATGGAAAAAGATATTCCATGCAAATGGAAATCAAAAGAAAGCTGGAGTAGCAATTCTCATATCAGATGAAACAGACTTTAAAATAAAGACTATTGCAAGAGACAAAGAAGGACACTACATAATGATCAAGGGATCAATGTAAGAAGAAGATATAACAATTATAAATATTTATGCACCCAACATAGGAGCACCTGAATACATAAGGCAAATGCTAACAGCCATAAAAGGGGAAATTGACAGTAACACAATAATAGTAGGGGACATTAACACCCTACTTTCACCAATGGACAGATAATCCAATATGAAAATAAATAAGGAAACAAAAGCTTTAAATGACACATTAAACAGGATGGACTTAATTGATATTTATAGGACATTCCTTTCCAAAAACAAAAGAATACACTTTCTTCTCAAGTGCTCAAGGAAAATTTTCAGGAATAGATCACATCTTGGGTTACAAATCAAGCCTTGGTAAACTTAAGAAAATTGAAATATCAAGTATCTTTTCTAACCACAACACTATAAGACTAGGTATCAATTATAGGGAAAAAACTGTAAAAAATACAAACACATGGAGGCTAAACAATATGCTACTAAATAACCAAGAGATCACTGAAGAAATGAAAGAGGAAATCAGAAAATACCTAGAAACAAATGACAATGATAATACGACAACCCAAGACCTATGGGATGCAGCAAAAGAAGTTCTAAGAGGGAAGTTTATAGCAATACAATCCTACTTCAAGAAACAAGAAACATCTCAAATAAACAACCTAAACTTAAACCTAAAACAATTAGAGAAGGAAGAACAAAAAACCCCCAAAGTTAGCAGAAGGAAAGAAATCATAAAGGTCAGATCAGAAATAAATGAAAAAGAAATGAAGGAAACAATAGCAAAGAGCAATAAAACTAAAAGCTTGTTCTTTGAGAAGATAAACAAATTTGATAAACCATTAGCCAGACTGATCAAGGAAAAAAGGAAATAGACTCAAATAAATAGAATTAGAAATGAAAAAGGAGAAGTAACAACTGACACTGTAGAAATACAAAGGATCATGAGAGGTTACTACAAGCAACTATATGCCAATAAAATGGACAACCTGGAAGAAATGGACAAATTTTTAAAAAAAGCACAACCTTCCAGACTGAACTAGGAAGACACAGAAAATATAAACAGACCAATCACAAGCACTGAAATTGAGACAGTGATTTAAAATCTTCCAACAAACAAAAGCCCAGGACCAGATGGCTTCCCAGGCAAATTCTATCAAACATTTAGAGAAGAGTTAACACCTATCCTTCTCAAACTCTTCCAAAATATAGCAGAGGGAGGAGCACTCCCAAACTCATTCTACAAGGCCACCATCACCCTGATACCAAAAGCAGACAAGGAAGTGACAAAAAAAGAAAACTACACGCCAATATCACTGATGAATATAGATGCAAAAATCCTCAACAAAATACTAGGAAACAGAATCCAACAGCACATTAAAAGGATCATATATCATGATGAAGTGGGGTTTATCCCAGGAATGCAAGGATTCTTCAAATTACACAAATCAATCAATGTGATGAACCATATTAACAAATTGAAGGAGAAAAACCATATGATCATCTCAATAGATGCAGAAAAAGCTTTTGCCAAAATTCAACACCCACTTATGATAAAAACCCTTCAGAAAGTAGGCATAGAGGGAACTTACCTCAATATAATAAAGGCCATATATGACAAACCCACAGGCAACATTGTTCTCAATGGTGAAAAAGTAAAACCATTTCCACTAAGATCAGGAGCAAGTAAAGGTTGCCCACTCTTACCACTATTATTCCACACAGTTTTGAAAGTTTTAGCCGCAGCAATCAGAGAAGAAAGAGAAATAAAAGTAATCCAAATAGGAAAAGAGGAGGTAAAACTGTCACTGTTTGCAGATGACATGATATTATACATAGAGAATCCTAAAGATGCTACCAGAAAACTATTAGAGCTAATCAATGAATGTGGTAAAGTAGTAGGATAGAAAATTAATGCACAGAAATCTCTTGCATTCCTGTACACTAATGACGAAAAATCTGAAAGAGAAAGTAAGGAAACACTCTCATTTACCACTGCGACAAAAAGGTTAAAATACCTAGGAATAAACCTACCTAAGGAGACAAAAGTCCTGTATGCAGAAAACTATAAGACACTGATGAAAGATATTAAAGATGATATAAGCAGATGGAGAGATATACCATGTTCTTGGATTGAAAGAATCAACATTGTGAAAATGACTATATTACCCAAAGCAATCTATAGATTCAGTGCAATCCCTGTCAAACTACCAATGCCATTTTTCACAGAAATAGAACATAAAATTTCACAATTTGTATGGAAACACAGAAGATCTTGAATAGCCAAAGCAAGCTTGAGAAAAAAAACAGAGCTGGAGGAATCAGGCTCCTGGACTTCAGACTATACTACAAACCTACAATAATCAAGACAATATGGTATTGGCACTAAAACAGAAATATAGATCAATGGAACAGGATAGAAAGCCCAGAGATAAACCCACACACATATGGTCACCTTATCTTTGATAAAAGAGGCAAGAATATTCAATGGAAAAAAGACAGCCTCTTTTTTCCAGGTGCTGGGAAAACTGGACAGCTACATGTAAAAGAATGAAATTAGAGCACTCCCTAACACCATACACAAAAATAAACTCAAAATGGGTTAAAGACCTAAATGTAAGGCCAGACACTATTAAACTCTTAGAGGAAGACATAGGCAGAACACTCTATGACATAAATCACAGCAAGATCCTTTTTCACCCACCTCCTAGAGAAATGGAAATAAAAACAAAAATAAAAAAATGGGACCTAATGAAAGTTCAAAGCTTTTGCACAGCAAAGAAAACCATAAACAAGACGAAAAGACAACCCTCAGAATGGGAGAAAATATTTGCAAATGAAGCAAGTGACAAAGGATTAATCTCCAAAAAATACAAGGAACTCATGCACCTCAATATCAAAAAAAACAAAAGCCCAATCCACAAATGGGCAGAAGACCTAAATAGACATTTCTCCAAAGATGATATACAGATTGCCAACACACACATGAAAGAATCCTCAACATCACTAATCATTAGAGAAATGCAAATCAAAACTACAATGAGGTATCAGGTCACACCAGTCAGAATACCCATCATCAAAAAATCTACAAACAATCAATGCTGGAGAGGGTGTGGAGAAAAGGGAACACTCTTGCACTGTTGGTGGGAATGTAAATTGATACAGCCACTATGGAGAACAGTATGGAGGTTCCTTAAAAAACTAAAAATAGGACTACCATCCGACCAAGCAATCCCACTACTGAGCGTGTACCCTGAGAAAACCATAATTCAGAAAGAGTCATGTACGACAATGTTCATTGCAGCTCTATTTACAACAGCTAGGAAATGGAAGCAACCTTAGTGTCCATCAACAGATGAATGGATAAAGTAGATGTGGCACATATATAAAATGGAATATTACTCAGCCATAAAAATTAATGAAATTGAGTTATTTGCAGTGAGGTGGATGGACCTAGGGTCTGTCATACAGAGTGAAGTAAGTCAGAAAGAGAAAACGAAATACCGTATGCTAACACATATATATGGGATCAAAAAAAAAAAAAGGTTCTGAAGAACCTAGGGGCAGGACAGGAATAAAAATGCAAACGTAGAGAATGGACTTGAGGACATGGGGAGGGGAAGGGTAAGCTGGGACAAAGTGAGAGAGTGGCATGGACATATATACACTACCAAATGTAAAATAGATAGCTAGTGGGAAGCAGCCTCATAGCACAGGGAGATCAGCTCAGTGCTTTGTGACCACCTAGAGGGGTGGGATAGGGAGGGTGGGAGGGAGATGCAAGAAGGAGGAGATATGGGGATATATGTATAGCTGATTCACTTTGTTATAAAGCAGTAACTAACACACCATTTTAAAGCAATTATACCCCAATAAAGATGTTAAAAAAGAACTGTGAATCACTACATTGTACACCTATATATAATAAAGGAAAAAGTGCAAGGTGTTATTACTTAATTTGGTTATTTATCAAACACTTGGTTTATATCTGGCTTTCAGGTGTAATGCCAATACGTGAGTGCTGGGTAGGTAAAATATCACTTAAGGACTAATCCTCAAATATTTGTGTAACAGCCCAGAGTATATCAGTATTTGAGTAGAAAAACCAAGGCTCCAAGCAGAAACGTTTTATCCAGATGACATTAAGCCCATTAAGGTACTGAAAACTAAATTTCATTGTATGCTAAACAAATCTGTTTTGATTTGGACGTTAATAGATACTCTAAATTCTGATTACATATTACTTAGTCTGCTAGTCTCACCCAGTCTCTCATTTCACTCTATACCTTGGAATTTTATTCCATTAAGAGTTCCTCAGACATGAGTACAATGCCAGAAAGCCAGGATGAGTGCAGGTCAACCTTAAAATGGAGATTTAAGCAAAAGGGACAAAAAGCAATGCATACAACTAGCCAGAAATAATCATGTATCCTTGAAACTGAGTCTTTACTTTCAAAGGTTAAAGCAATTTTTCCTTTGCCTGAGTGGCCAAGATCATAACTCGAATTCTTCACTTGTTTTTACTTTGCCAGATTTGGCCTCAGATTGCATGGTATTGATGTCAAACACAGTAAAGAGACCTAACATGAAATTCAAGCATCAGAAAAGCAGCATCACAAGTAACAAGCAAAAAGGAGCAAACAAAACAAAACAAAACAAAAACACCCTTGTTATCCATTCCCAGGATTTCTAGGACGTGAATTAGTATGGAATTAAACCAGAGAATCCCCTTTATATGGTAGAACTTTTTTCTCTAGGTGATTTCCACACATCAAAATAACCCACATGACAAATCAACAGGATAGAACCAGATTGCTAAATCCTGTAACAGGCAAGAAAGCATCAGGCATCATCTAAGTCATTAAGTTGTGCAAGCTCTTAGGCCTGATAAATCTGAAGTTTGACAAATGTATTTTGTTATTTTCATCTCTTTAGTATTGTATTATGTTGCTAAAAAAAAAAAGTCTTGTATTTATCAGTTTTGGAGCACTAACTTCTGGAGTAGATAAAGCACCTCTTTGTTGTAGGAAAGCAGACTCTGAAGGGTATCCATTTACATAGAGAGGGGGCCTCAACCATAAGATGGAAGAACTGCCCATTGAAAAACATGTATTGTATTTCTAAAAAGGTGTTCCCACATTTTTTTAGAACACATGTACTTGCAACTCTTTTCTGTATAGTCTTTGGTTCTTCTTTCACTGAACAGCACCATTACCCAGCTCCTCTTCCCACATTGCAATGATGAATACACTAAATGTAAGAAAATCATATGGGAACAGACATGAGCGGGATCAAAGAGGTCCAAGAAAGCACAACGGTTGCATTTCAGGAGGTTGGATAATTCAATATTAGAATATTTGCCTCTGCACACCAAGATGCAAAGAGCAGCCAAGCCACTTCATTCAGCGAACCAAATAAGGTCTTTCCTCCTCAAAGAGAGTCTATGCTGTGGGGTAAATGCATTACAAGATCAGGCTTTCAGGGGAAAAAAGATGCTTTTCTTAAATGCTAGAAAACAAGGTGGTTTATTCATATGTGAATAGCCCGAAAGAACCTGGCTGACTCTTCCCTGACAGAGGAGAGCTGTATATAACAATATTGTATTAACTGTGTATTGTGACCTGGTAACTAGACACAAACTGGAGTACAAACCCCTTGTTCCTCAGGGAGAAGGTCTTTTTATTATTATTACTATTATTATTATTCTGAGATCCATACCAATTGTCAGTCACCATGCTGGGAGTGAGGTTTTTTCTGGTAATAGCCTTTCCCTGCCCCTTCTATCCATTTCAATGCGACCCTTTTATCTTTTATTGTAGAGCAGGTATTCAGCTAGTATTCAGGTTCCTTTCAGAGGGAACTGTTTCATATGTAGCTGTATATCTGTTATGTTTATGGGAAGAGGTGAGTTCAGGGTTTTCCCATGCCATTATCTCACTTTAGTACCTAGGTGTAAATTTTGACCCTACTGTAATAACTAGAATTTATTGAATGCTTGCCATGTACCCAAAACTGCCCTAATTAACAACACTATAATTCAAAAAGATACGTGTACCCCAATGTTCATAGCAGCGCTATTCACAACAGCCAAGACATGGAAACAACCTAAATGTCCATCAACAGATGAATGGATAAAGAAGATGTACATATATACAATGGAATACTACTCAGCCATAAAAAAGAATGAAATAATGCCATTTGCAGCAACATGCATACAACTAGAGATTATCACACAAAGTGAAGTAAGGCAGAAAGAGAAAGACAAATATCATATGATATCACTTATATGTGGAATCTAAAATATGACACAAATGAACCTACCTATAAAAGAGAAACAGATTCACAGACATAGAGAACAGACTGGTGGTTGCCAAGGGTGATGGGGTTGGGGGAAGGATGGAGTGGGAGGTTGGGTTTAGCAAATGTAAGCTTTTATATATAGAATGGATAAACAACAAGGTCCTACCATATAGCACAGAGAACATATTCAATATCTATGATAAACCATAATGGAAAAAATATTTAAAAAAAGAATTATATATATGTATAACTGAATCACTTTGCTGTACAGCAGGAATTAACACAACATTGCAAATCAACTATATCTCAAATTTTAAAAACCTGCCCTAATTAAGCAAAATAAACATTATTTCATTTAATCTTGGTGTAGTCTAATTATCTTCACTTTACAGGTAAGGGAACTGAATCTCACAAATATGACAAAGCCATATCTAGAGCCAAGTAGCATTTCACAAATTATCACCAATAAATAATCAGTTACTTCAAGTGTTTTCTTCCTCCCTCACCCATTTGGCAGTCAGATACCACATAGAGAGATACTAAGGGTTGCTCTTTGCACTATGGGTGGGAAGGAAAGAGGAAAATTCATCTCACCAAAGCTGAGATTTTCTTCCCATAACTAGAGTTTGCTTTCCTTGGCTTTTTCTTAACAAAATTTCCAACTTTGTGGCAAGAGACACTGAATAGCAAAAAAAAAAGGAAGGAAGAAAAAGAAAAAAATCTGTGTGCGAACCTGGACTAGAAGATGGTAGTTTCTATAAATGAGACATTTGTCATGTCTCCTTCCCAGACTAATTCACTATGTGCCTAATTCACATAAAAAGGAGTGGCTATCAGATATCAGTTGAAGATTCTTCAACTCTTAGTTCTGAAGCAAGAATTATGAAATCAATATACACATTACTTTAAAAATTCTAATGCAATGTGATTTTGGTGTGCCATAAAACTTAATATAAAAGAACTTCATTTTCCTGCCATCTCTTGGGACTAGGCCTGGATTCATTGATTTTCAATGTTCTCCATTAGAATCCACTCCATCATTTCTATTCCTTCACAGTTCTGAAAAACTTTTGCTCATAGCACCTGAATCAGACCACATAGGATTATAGAAGATACCCTATGCTGGGCAAACCCTGCCCCACCCTGTCATGGAAATTTCATTCTCTGGTTCTCTGACCAACAAGCCATCCCTGAAGCTGAGGAGGCAGGTCTGGGTGCCAGCCATCAGCTGTGAGTTGGAGAGCTAGAGTTGGCCCAGGCTCAACTGGGAGCCCAGAAACCGAGGTCCCCCCAGCCAAGCAGTGCCTAATTTCAGGCTGATTGCTTTGCTGAGAGTTTCCAGGGCACAGACAGTACCACTGAACAAATTCTGGATGGTTGTCTCCATAACTTGTGTAGCCATTGTCAGACTGGTGAGCTGGGAACTTTTTCCCAGAGAGCCAAAAGCAGGTTTCACTCCAGCTTCTTCTACATTTCTTTCTTCTTCTTCTTTTAAAATGTATTTATTTTGTTTATTTTTGGTCGCGTTGGGTCTTTGTTGCTGCGCATGGGCTTTCTCTAGTTGTGACGACCGTGCACCAGCTTCTCATTGCAGTGGCTTCTCTTGCTGTGGAGCAGGGGCTCTAGGCACATGGGCTTCAGTATTTGTGGCACATGGGCTCAGTAGTTGTGGTTCGCGGGCTCTAGAGCACAGGCTCAGTAGTTGTGGTGCACGGGCTTAGTCGCTCCGTGGCATGTGGGATCTTCCCGGACCAGGGCTCGAACCCGTGTCCCCCTCATTGGCAGGCGGATTCTTAACCACTGTGCCACCAGGGAAGCCCCTACATTTATTTCTGCATTCAAAAAAGCCCACAGGAATTCCTTAGCATGTCTTCTTTGCCTTTGTGTACTCCCAATATAGAGCCTGAAATACAGTAATGCACTCACTAAATGCTTATTGAATGAACGAATGATAGAAATAATCAGAAAAGCAAGGATAACTATGTAAAAATAGGTTAAATTTTAAAACAGCTATTCTTCAACCTGACGTCATTGTCTAGATGCCAAGGGATGATTCCCAGCATGTCTCAAACTTTAAGAACTTAAGAATCACCTGGGGATCTTGTTATAATGCAAGTTTTGATTCACTAGGTATGTGATTGAGCCTGAGTTTCCACATGTCTGAAAATCTCCCAGGTAATTCTCTTGGCTTAGACCACATTTTGAGTAGCAGTTTCCTAATCAGCATCAACTAATTGGTCTTACCATCATTAGAATCTCAGTGAACTTCATGGGTCAGGCAAACTTACCCATGGTTAATAAAATGACATCTATGTCTTGGCACACAATAAGCAATCAATTAAAAATAATCAAATCATCATTTCATCAGAAAGAAAATTTACCTAGTAAATCTTAGGTAATTTACCTAAATTTACCTAGTAATTAAAAAAAAAGAGTTACATGAAAAATCTTCTCATTCCCATATCTCAGAATGAATTTCAGAACTTTCTACCAAGTGAATATAGTGTGCTCAGCTTTGAACCATGGCTTAAATTCACCAGCCAAACCTTCAGTTATAAAATGTCTTCAGATCAAGGTATAATTTTTCCAAATTTCTTCATGAACTTCATTCTCATGAGAAATGGAAAAATAGTGAAAGCCTGATCACTATTACAGAGGAGTTTTAAAATTTTAACAATGTTGTTGGTTTAAAAAAGGAGTAAGAAAGTAGAGAGCAAAATGGAACTTAAATTGAGTAAAATTACAGATGAAGTTGTCTGTGGTTTTTTAGAAACTACAGCCTTTGAGACAGAATGAAAAAGACAACATATCCCCATCAATAATTTAAAAGTGTGATTTTGGAAGAAGGTAATCATTTGTTTACAGTGAGGACTTATATTGGTATACAGTGGCTTCTACAAATTAAATAATTACTGGAAAGTCTCTACGTAAAATTTATTTCTTAACAACCAATATTTAAAATAGTGGGTATGCTTAACTAGGAGCTAGCATGCAAGCTAGAATCTTCATAGGACTTAGAAAGTAAACATATAATCTAGAATGCAGAGAACTGAGTTGATTGTATTCCAAGTTCATGACACAGTCATCGATTGTCCATGCAAGGCTTTATTGCTTCATTTTTCTTCTTATCCTCAATCTCCACTCCCAATCCACTCCTCAACCTGTAGGAAATTACTCTAATATGTTTAGCACCTTTCCTGAACATGCGGGTATATCTGAAAAAAGGTACTGTTTTGTTGTGTGTTTATGTTTTAAATTTGCCAGGTAAATCATGTTACAGATCTCTTGTTATCTTACTTTTTTCTCTCAACACTATGTTTGAAAGACTTCTCCACATAACTCTCTCTTTAATTTGTTACCTCTGTGAATATCCACAACATTTCACCCATCTGCTCCCCTAGAGATAGATACCTATGTTGTCTACAATGTCCTGCTCTACAAATGATGTGTAATCAAGCATTCTTACACATGCCTCCTTAGAAACCACAAGTTCCCCTGGAGTGGACTGGATGGGTCCTGGGACCTATGCATATGAAATTAAACTAAGTATCTCCAGACTGTTTTCCAGATTAGCTGTTGGAGTCTATAGATTCTGCTTTACCCATTGATCTGTTAGTTTCCTCTTTTTTTTAATAAGGGTTTCTTAAATATTCTAGTTATTATCCCTTGTCAGTTTTTGAGTTCTCAGATAACTTCTCTCAGCCTATTCCCTGTCAGTTGACTTTACTGATGGTTCCCTTCATTGAATAGAAATTCATAATTTTTTATGTAGTCAAATTCATCATTTTTTATCTTATGCCTTGTACTTTTGGGGTCTTATTTAATAATTTTTCTGCAAACAACTCAGAAACACAGAGATATTTTTCTGATGTATTTTTATTCACTTTGTAGTTTTATCTTTCATTCTTAAGCCTGTGATTAATCTAAACTGTGTTTTTGAGAACTAACTTTATTTCTCCCTATATAGTGGCTTGTTTTTCCACTGTCATCTAATGAAGAAACCATCCTTTTCTATTAGGTCCATTTCTAAATATATCAGGTTCCCATGTAAACATGGACTTGTTTTTGAGAACTCGATTCTGTTCCATTGATCTATTTATGCTTCTGCACCATATTGTCTCATTTCTATGGCTTTGTAGTAGTCTTCTGTTTCAGGATTTACTTACACTTTTCTGAAATAACTACTTCATGACGTTTTTTTACTTGCTGGATTAAACTTACATTTGGGTAAGAATTTTGGCATCTATAATTCTACGAGTCACATAAAATTATTCTTTCTTGAACTATTTGTAGCAGGTATGATTCCCCTATTTTTTCCTGGCTAAAAGGACATAGATACTGTAGCACACATAGATCTCTGATTTCAAGGAAAAATAGGTCTCTTTCTGACCTAGAAGATTAATCATGATTGATTTAATCCAGACATAGGAATTTTGCTCTCCTCTACCAGTGATTTCTCTCTGTATCTGTGTGTGACACACTTCTGGCCAAAGAAACATCATAGGTAGGACACATGCTTGGGAGCTCCCCATATATAAACAGCCTCACTTAGGGAAAGGCTTGCCCAATCCTCTTCCTTTCCTTGCAAATCTTGAGATTGTGAGACTCTAAGTTATAGCATGAGGTAACAACCATGAAGATAAAAAGGCAATACTAAAGATGGAAGAGAAGTTAGAAAAAAGCTAGGTTCCTGCTGGCATCACTAAGCAAGTGAATTAATTCTATCAAATTTAAGCACTATAATTTCTGTTGCATGAGAAAAATAAACCACTATTTGTTTAAGCATGGCCAAGATTTTTTGTGTCTTGATGCTATATTTATCCTGTATTATATATTCTCTGTCTGATACTAGGTTTTCCCAGAAGCAAACTGTAAGATAAGGATTCAAGATGTAAAAATACTATATAAAATATTAGCAAAGTACAAAGATATTTGAAAAGGACAATATATCAAGATCAAATTTGGTTTATTCTAGTAATACAAGGTTGATTTAAGACCTGAAAATCAATGTAATTCACTACATCAAAAGATTAAATTAGAAAAATCATATGATCATCTCAGTAGATACAGGAAAATGATTTTATTAAATTAAGCATCTATTCATGATAAAAATTGCTACTATAGTAGAAATACATGGGACCAACTTATTGCAGAAAAAGGTATCTGTGAATCCTACTGAAAAAATCATACTGAATGGTAGAATAATGAAAGCTGTAACTCCAAGAATAAGGACAAGATATGAATGTCTGCTGTTACCAATTCTAATCACCACTGTCCTAGCTATTGCAATAAGGCAAGGCAAGAAAAACATAAGAAAAAGATTGGAAGAAAAAAACAAAACTGTCATTTTTCCAGATAGTATAATAAGTATTTAAAAAATCCAAAAAATTCTACAGATTAACTATTAGAATTAATACATGAATTCAAAACAATCACAATATTTAAAATCTATTTTATGTCTAAATACTAGTAACTAACAAATAGAATTTAAATTAAAAAAAGTTAAATTTGGGCTTCCCTGGTGGCGCAGTGGTTGAGAGTCCGCCTGCCGATGCAGGGGACACGGGTTCGTGCCCCGGTCTGGGAGGATCCCACATGCCACACAGCGACTGGGCCCGTGAGCCATGGCCGTTGAGCCTGCGCGTCTGGAACCTGTGCTCCGCAACGGGAGACGCCACAACAGTGAGAGGCCCACATACCGCAAAAAAAAAAAAAAAAAATTTAAATTTAAAGAACATTTATAATAAGATTTTTAAAACATCTAATAGCTTAGAATAAATCTAATGAAAACTATGTAAAAACTCTATAAAATATTACTAAGAGAAATTAAATAAGAACTAAATAAACAGTGAGATGTAGTATGTTCACATATTGTGAGTTAAAATTGTAAAGATGTTAGTTTTCATGGTTCATCTTATAGATTCAATGAAATTCCAAACAAAATTCCAGCAGGGTTGTGTGTGTGTGTGTGTGTGTGTATGCATGAAAACTGGTTAACTTAAAAGCTATATGGAAATTTAAAAGGTCAATAACTCTGACCTCTTAAAAAAAACAAATTGGAAAACTTCCACTACTGGATATAAAGCTACTTTAATTAAGACAGTGATGCATTGGTACAAAAACAGACAAAGTCAAGATAACAATAGAGAATAGAGAGCAAGGTGGCAGAACAGGAAGCCCCATACCCTCTTTCCCCCCATGACATACTGACACAACAATACAGGAACCAATTCCCTTTGTGAGAAACTTAGAAACCAATTAAGAGACTCCTGTACCCCAGACGAGCACAAAATCAGTCACATCAAAGTGGGTAGGAAAACTCACAGCACTCACCATAATTCCTCCCCCTACTCAACATGGCACAATCAGGAGAAAATTCCCAGATCTTAGCTTCTCCCTAGTGAGAGAAAGAAAAGATTGAAACATATGTCTAACATTTAGACTTTGGGTGGCAGCGGGGAAGGGGTGGCTGCCTGAAGGACTGGTCTCTGTCTTGCCTTAATCTAACTGACAAGAAAGAGCACCAGATTGGAAGCCACTGAGAACAAGGCAACATTTTGGAACACTCACTCGCCATAGACCCTTCCCCAGCTCAGTGGATCAAGTAGGAGAAAAACACCAATTCTCTACTTCTCCCTGGGGAGGAAAAGAGTTGGAACATATATCCAGCATTCCACCTTTTCTGTGGGCTGCCTGAGGACAGGTATCTGTCTTCTGTCTCAGAGCACTGATGGGACGTGATATACTCTAGATGCCCGGGGGTTGCTGAACAACAGAAAAGAGCTTGGCAGGTCGCTGCTGCCCCAGAGGGCCTGCAGAACAGCATACAGAGGGAGGCTGATATAGCTCCACACCTCTCCCTCAGAGGAAGGAGAGGAGTGGAACATGTGTCCAAAATTCTGACTGAGTGCTGAAAGAAAACTGTCAACCAAGAATACTACATCCAGGAAAACTGTGCTTCAAAAATGGAGGAGAAACAAAGCTGAGAGAATTCATCATCACCAGACTTGCCTTACAAGAAATGCAATTTCATTTTCATTTAGTCATCCAAGGAAAATTTGTACCTACGTGCACAAAAAAAAAAAAAAAAACTCACAGGAAAAAAAGAATTTTCATGGCAACATTATTCATAAAATTTGGGGGAAAAAATCAAATGTCTATAAAGAATAGAATGGATAAATTACAGTTTATATGATAGGATATTACATAGCAACAAAACTGAACAAATTATTGCTACATGCACCATCATGGATGAACCTCATTAATGTAATGTTGATTTACAATAGCCAGACACAAAAGAATGATTTCTGTATGATTCCATTTTTATAAAATTTGAAAACAGGCAAAACTAATCTATGGTACTTAAACTCAGTGGTTATCTTTGGAAGAGTGACAGGGAGTAGTGACAGGAAGGGGCACAAAGGGAGTTTCTGGGGTCGGGTCATATCCTAGTTCTTAATCTGAGTGGTAGTTATGTGGGTGGGTACATTTTGTGATAAGTCATTAAGATATAAATTTATGATTTGTGAATTTTCCTATGTCAAGAAAAAGGCACGTACTAAAAGGTACCCCTGCCACTACTGACTCTTATCCACTGGGCACCCATATCTACAATCCAATCCAGGGTAACCACATTTTTCTTTTTATTTGACCCACTCTGTGTTTTGTTGTTTATATTTTTAAATTAAGCTTTTTGTTTTGATGTAATTTTGGATTAACATTGCAACTGTAAGAAATAATACAGCAATATCCCATGTACTTTTTACCCAGTTTCCCCCATTGGTAATGCTTTGTAAAACTATAGCAATATCACAACCAGGATATTGACATTGATACAGTCAAGGTACAGAACATTTCCCTCACAAGGATCCCTTATGCTGACTTGTATAAACATATCTACTTCCCTCCTGTCCCAACGCCTGGCAACCACTAATCTGTTCTTCATTTTCATATTTTTTTCATTTTAAGAATGTTATAAGTGGAATCATACAGTATGCAACCTATTGGGATTGGCTTTTTCAGCTCGGCATAATTCTCTGGAGATGCATCCAGGTTGTAGTGTATTAGTAGTTTTTCCTTTTTACTGTAGAGTAGTATTCCTTGGTATTGATATTCCACAGTTTGTTTAGCCATTCACCTGTTATTTCTAGTTTGGGGCTATTATGAATAAAACTACTATAAACATTTGTGTACAGGTTTTTATGTGAACATAAGTCTTCATTTATGTGGTTTAAGTCTCCAGGAGTGTAATTTTATGTCATATGGTAGTTGCATGTTTAGTTTTTTAAAGAAACTGACAAACTATTTTCCAGACTGGCTGTACCATCTTTCATTCCTGTCAGCAATGTATGATTGATCCAGTTTCTCTGTATTCTCTCCAGGATTTGGTGTTGTCACTATTTTTTATTTTATCCATTCTGATAGGTGTATAGTGATATTATCATGGTGGTGTTAGTTTGAATTCCCCTGCTGTCTACTGATGTTGAACATCTTTTCAAGTGTTTAATTTGCCATCTGTATATCTTCAGTGAAATGTCTATGCCTTTTGCTCATGTGCTAATTGGATTGTTTGCTTTTTACTGCTGAATTTTCAGAGTTCTTTATATATCCTAGATACTAGTCTTTTGTTTAATGTGTGGCTTGCTACTCCTTTGTCAGAAACATGTGTTTCTTCCCATTCTGGAGCTTGTCTTTTTATCTTCTTAAAGGGTCTTTCACAGAGCAATTTTTAAAATTTTAATAAAGTCCAATTTAGCAATTTTTCCTTTTGTATGTTGTTCTTTGATGTCAAATCTAGGAACATTTGCCAAGTCCTAGATCCTGACATTTTTCTCTTCTGTTTTCTTCTAAAAGTTTATAGTCTTATGTTTTACATTTAAGCCTGTGATTCATTTTAACTTTTGTGTAAAGTGTGAGGCTTAGGTTTAAGGTATATTTTTTTTAACATATGGATGTCCAATTGTTCCAGCACCATTTGTTTAACATTCTATCTTAAATCTATTCAATTGCTTTTTCACATCTGTCAAAAATCAGGCATGTTTGTGTGTATTTCTGGGTTCTCTATTCTGTTCCAATGTCTATATGTCTATCCCACCACCATTACCACATAGTTATGATTATTTTAGCTATAATAACTCTTGAAGTTGGAAAGATGGATTCCCTCCCACTTTATTCATCTTTTTCAAAATAGTTCTAGCTACTCCAGTTTCTTTTTCTTTCCATGTAAATTTTAGAATAATCTTGTCTGTATCCATAAAAAATATTGCTTGGATATGTATTAAGCCTGTTCATCAATTTGGGAGAATTGACAAGTTGAGTCTTCCAGTATATAATCAGATATTTCTATTTACATAGATATTTAATTTCTTTCATCAGTATTGTATACTTTTCAGCATACAAGTCCTGTACAAGTTTTGCTAGATCTACACTGAAGTATTTCATTTTTTGAGCGATTGTAAATGATATTTTAATTTTAGTGTCCATGTGTTCATTACTAGTATATATACATACAATTGATTTTTATATGTTTATCTTATATCCTGCAACATTGTTGAACTTAGGTATTAGGTATTCTCATGTTATATTTGTTTAATCTCATTCTTTTTCTCATTTTCTTGCCATTTAAGTCCTTAAGAATCTAAAATATGCTACTTTTATAGTATAAATTTCACATGAATTATATCTGAACTTCTTGAGGTTCAAATTTTACTGGCCACTGATTCTCACACATGGTTGATTATTCCCATGTGTGTTTTATATTTTGGAGGTTATGATCTCTTTAGTGACACATTATTAGCAGGAACTCAACATAACCTGGTTTATGCTGTTTGTGTGATTTTACATTTTCTTCTCAAGCACTCAAGGGATAGTATTATCTTAGGACTGATTTTTACGTCAACTAAAAATATACAGATGGATTAGGGCATAGCCACAATTAAAAGTTATTTGAGAAGAATTTTTTCTACTATGAAAAAAGAATTTTTTTCCTTCTATGCTGATGAGATTAAAAAAGACTGGGAAAATGCCAGAATTTTTCTGGTCAATTTTGCACACAGTGTATCGTTCTTTGAGGGTTTAATTTCAGCATCTCTGAGTTCAAATTTCCTACCTCTTATAGCCTGTTTTGTTTGACCAACAAGACCAAGTCCCTTGGTTAGTGAAACTAGTATCCAATCTCTAAGACAACCACAATATCAACTCATCTTTATTTCTGTGGTGTTCAACATTCCTACCCACCCCCCCCCATTTTGGATCACTACTGATTTCCTTTACTTTCTTAGAGTTCAGTTATACATTTAAGGTGATTCGTTATACTTTTTCCAACATTTCAGGATATTTTGTAGTATGAAGGTTTTAATTCTATTTAGACAGACATAATGTCAGTTAAATTATTTTCATTAATATTTTACTTAGAATTTATCACCTAGGCTTATATGTGAAATGGGTTTATAATTTTATTTCTTATACTTTTTATTTGGCTTTGTAACCAAGGTTATAGCAGCTTCTAAATGAGTTGGGTGTCTTTAATATTCTTCTAATTTCTAGAACAATCTGTATAATATAGAGAGATTCTATTACTCAAATTTTTGGTAAAATTCTCCTATAAAATATTCTGGGTCTGACACTTTACTGGCAAGAGGTCTTTGATTGCCATTGCTGGGTTTTTTTAGTGATTATTGGTCCACTCATGTTCTCCCTTTTCCTCATATGAATTTTGGCATTTTCAGAATTCACCCATTTCATCTATGCTTTCAACTGTATGCATATACTGCTTCATAATATTTTTACTATTTTAAATCCTTTGCTACCAGTAATGATAGGAAGTTTTTTCTGTATTTTTGTCTTCTCTCTTCTTGTCTAGTCTAGATCGGTCTTGGTAGAGGTTTGTCTGTCATAAAGCTTTCAAACCAGCTCTTGATTTTGTTCTGTACTGAAGAAATTTAGACACAAAATAATAAAATTAATGTCTTCCAGGTATTTTGGCTATAAAGATGTTTTCTACAGCTATAAATTCAAAATATCATAAAGCAAATCAAGAATTTATTTACATCTAGATACTGCTCAAAATCAATGTTTTTTTTCCTATTAATTATGACCAGTATTTTCACTTGTCTAGCCCTCTTGCACTTATCACCTGAATCTTATCATCCGTATCACCCATTGTAACGATAAACAAATCACTAGAACACTCAAAGCACCTGAGTTGCTCAGGCAACAGCTTTACTCCAGCAGTTACCACATCATGACAAATTGCATCTTCCATAATATAAATCCTGCTTCCTAAGAATACAAAAAAGTCATCTCCACTTACATTGATAAAAATGCATGCTGTGGGAGAAGGCCCTGCGATTACTTTTTTTAAAAAGGTAAAAAGCAAAGTGAACTCTTTCTGAATTTTTCCATAGGGGAACTGAAACTAAGAACCACAGGATTTTAAAATTAAACGTGACCATAGAAGTCAAACCGTTTATCATCCTCATTTTGCAGGTGAAGAAGTCTTGGCCTGGGGAATTGACATATACTAGATGACATGTGAAAACCAGAACTCCGTCAGATCAATGACTACAACCTGATAATGAAATGAATTTCTTTCCCTTACTGCAATATGCTACAAAAGGAGCGAAATTCCCAGGAACTACAAACTTGATCGTGATGAAGGGGGGATGGAGAATGGGAAGTGCAAGAGGGGAAACAGAACTTAGGGAAGAGTCCTACAAAGCAACTTTAATGAGGACAGATGAATTTGAGAACACTAATTAAGTTACCATTTGCTAATAAATGAGAATTGACTTTTTTATTCATGTCACTTCTGTAAATCAAAGCCAAAGGTCCCATTTGTGTTTTGTTACTCAAATTGGTATTAGTGTGCTCACTGTACAAACAATGACTGAATATTTACCTGTAAGTTATCTTTGCAGTTATGAAGGATGGGGCACAAGAAAGAAGGCCAACAGAAAGCAGACATCAGTGTTTCTTTTAGTAGAAAATGCTAAGTTGTGCCAGTATTTCCTGTCACATTTGCAATCTAGGAGGAAGAGGAAAACACATATTGCAATTTAATTTAAACTCAGAGCCTAGTCATCAATGACCTTTAAACTCTGAAACCGGTGTTACTGCCCACATGGTAAATGCAATTATGAAATTTGATTTCCTATATGTTGTAAGCAATGAAACTTTTTTTTAATGAAACTGTTTTGACACTGACAAATATATTTGTAATACAAATATATTTGTGATAACTTCTGTATAAATTAAAAATCAATGCCAATTTCAACTCTCTGGGTAATTTTTTACTGAACATACAAAAATTTCACAGGGGCCAAACATTTGCAAACAGCAAGACAACAAATAAAAAACAAATTTGACACAGAACTCAATTGTTCTAAACCCAGAAATGGTATTTGGCTACAGGGCTTACCAAGCCCTTTAAGCAAATTTGCAAGATCTAAGTTTGCTTCATAGTTCAGGGAGATTCCTACAAGGTTATGGCAGGTAGAAGCCCCTCAATCACTTCAGCCATTTCTCCACTCTTACCCTCAGACTAAACCAGCACAGTGTGCTTCCTTCTCTTTTCTGAAACCCTTTTGTTCTGCTTTAACGGAGACACAGCTGAGCATAATGGAGCCGCCCTCACTGTAGTCAAGCTGGGTACCTGTATTCAGAGACCTCACACTGTTTGAGATGGGTTACCCCTCAAACACTGACCCAGGTTCCTATGGCCAGGCTTTGACTGAACTACGCTAACTAGAAAACTCAGCATGCAAGTTTGAACACACATTCATGCATGCAAGTACACACACACACACACACACACACACAACATGTAATTGGTGAGAGGGCTGCAGTTGAGATTGTTCTGACTTCCGGTTGGTATTTCTGGGCAGGCAGTTCACAGCACCTTCCATCACCAATAAGGGAGACAGCACTGTGCTGGGGCACTCAGCAGTTCAGGGCACAGGCAAAGTGAAAACAAGGCTCTCCTGAAAGACAACCAGCCCCTTTCTAGTGCAGCCACTTAAGCGCTTCCTTCCTTTCTAAACCGCTGGCTAGAACTGAACAGCACTTTACATACAGCAAAGGCTGCAGATTGGGAAAGCTGTCAGGGTAATTATTTTCTTTTTCTTTTCTGCATTGATTTCATCTGAGACTGAACATCACAGCAATTATGCCTGTCAGATCTAGACCATAACTTCCTATACAATTTTGAAAGTGTCCCTGTTGACATCAGGCCATCTGGAGTTGGGTCTTCTTTATGAATTTCCATATGTATGCAATCAGACCTGGTGGGTCTGACTAGAGTGATATCACTTAAATGTTCTTTTTCCAGGGGTCCAAACCAGGTAGCAAGTCTCATAATGATAAATATAAAAATGAGGATTATGTGCTTATGTTAAAAAGAAAAGGAATAGAAGTGAATTGTGTAGCAATAGAAATTGTGTCCGGCTCGGTTGTGAAAACCTGTACAAGACTAATGTGTGACCCAATTCCTATAATTTTTTGTATTTATTTGCTATATATATATATATATATATATATATATATGACTAAAACACTCAAATAATGGCATGGTAAGATATTATATGTTTTTATTTACTTTTCACGTACCTATATTTTATAAGCTTTCTACAGTAATCTTGCATTACTTTTATTATAGAATCTTTTTTAAAATTTAAACTAACATAAGATTAGTTACAAGAAGAATGTATAAGGTACATAAGTCTGGTTTTATAGACTCAGAATACCTAAGCATATATAAACAGAAGGAAATGTACAATTGTATGTAAGTAAACATACATAGAGCTCAGGAAAATAGAGTTGAGCTTGTGAAAATAGCAAAGCTGGAATCGCCTCCCTAGAATATTTATATACACCCACAAAGATATTTATATAAACTTGCCATCAGTCCAAGACTTCCCATGTTATTTTCTTGCCATTTAGGCAGCCCTGATGGTCCAGCAGAGCCTCTTTACAACCCTATATTGAGTACCTTAACCTTACTCTGACATATAAATTCAAATGTCAGGGAATTATAATATGGGGAATCTTCTCTGGTTAAAGCTCAAAAAACAAAAGCCCACCAAACTTTTCCACATGCCATGATTTTTTTAAAGAGAAATAAGGGACCAGGGAAAACAGGAATGGTTAACAAAAACAAAAAATACTATTCCTTTCTTTCAAGCCAAAAGCACTAAATCATTAACTGCCTTGTAAATCTCTACCAATTTGTGTTCCATGTAAATCTCAAACGGGAGTTCTCTTAGTGAACCCTCCCCTAGAAAGTACCTGCCGGGATGTTTATACAATCATTACTGGTAGGTTTTTCTCTGCAGGAAAAAAGTCACGGCTGCAGTTCCAATCTTTAGGGGGTACAAAAACATATTTCAGGAGGCAGTAAGCCTTTTCATTATAAAAAAAAAAAAAGACTTTAGTTCCTACCATAATTATATTCTCACAAAGAAATTGAGAAATGGGATTTTCTTTTTTGGTAGATCAATGGCTTTATCCAAGCAACAGCTCATGAATAAATCTCTTTTTAAAGATCTAAGATGTGACACAAGCTCATTATTAGAAAATAACCAAATAACTAAGTATATAGATATAAGGGGGAAAAATTGTGGTACAGTATTCTGAACCAGAGCTGCATTCTCAATGATGTATCTTTTTTAAAAAAAATTATTGGGAAAGTATACTTTTGGTTAGATTGAAGTGTATCTTCTCTGAGATCACTTTCCCTACATATTTCAACTGTAACAAAATAATGCAACACTAATCTGTAAGACTTTTTTCAGTAATAGATGTTTTTCCTCAGTAAATCAATGCAAAGGCTAATTGGGGTGGAAGGTGACTATCTCTTTTGGTTATAAATACATTTGCATTGCTATCAATCTTTTCCACTACCAATGTTAAACGAGGCTGAACAACCTAGAGAGAAAAAAAAAAAAAAGTTCAATGTTAACACATAGTAAATGCTGCCATCAAGTGGCTCAATAGAGAGTTGCTCTAACAAAAAATAAAGCTGTCAACTAAATTACTAACACAAGGTTTAAAACCTGGAATCAATCTTACTTAGAGTTTGACAAGCATTTTTATCATAAAGAGGGGTTTTAAAACTACTACCGTGGGCCAGATGTGCCCATGGTATATTTCTGTACGGCCCTCAAGATAAAACTGCGGCCCACAAAGTCTGAAAAAAAATTACAATGCTCTGCAAGTGAATATTCTTTAGTTCTGGGTAGCTTGTTACTAACTCATATATCCTTACCCCAAAGCCTATCTATGATGATTTATATGTTAGTGTCATTGAACTTGAACTATTCAATGTTAAAAGTCATTGAACTCTCTTTTCTCACATTTAAAAAAAATATTTTATCTAAT
The DNA here is from genome assembly GCF_059928025.1 of Delphinapterus leucas. Lineage (NCBI taxonomy): Eukaryota > Metazoa > Chordata > Mammalia > Artiodactyla > Monodontidae > Delphinapterus > Delphinapterus leucas. The sequence continues at coordinate 103,470,534 of NC_143131.1, read as the reverse complement.
AATCTTAGGACCTTAATACATGCAAACTTTATTTTAATAATTTCCACTGTTCATTGCTTAGAATTAACTTTGAAGTAGATAGGGTATGTCTGAGAGATGAGAAATGGCTTCCCTAGAACACAGCATGATACTTTCACATATTGGGCAGTGGGAGGTACAGGTTTTTAACTTATCAAAGATTGGCCCCCATATCTGTATGAATAATTACAGTGTTAACTTAGTTCCACTTTGCATGGCAAGGAAGAAAAGTATGATGCAAAGATGAGAACCTTTTAAACATACAATTTTTTTAATCAACAGATTTTAATGATGCACATGAGAAACTGATTTTTTCTTTTATTTCCATAATGGCAGATGTGAAAGCACTGAGCTCAAGTTAGGATGTTTATTCTCAAAGACATTCTAAGTGATGCAGGTAATTAAATAGTTTATCATTGCTCAAATAATAAACACATTTTAAATATACATTTCATAATCAATAGAATTTTGCAAATGGGAGCTGGTTCTGAGGTTTTCAAAGTTCTAATACAAAGCCTATGGTGTTAAGTATTTCCCAAAGCGTGGTCAAGAGACTACCCGCAACAGAATCATATAAAATACTTATTAAAAAATCAGATTCTTAGATCTTGGACCTATTGAGTCAGAATTTCAAGGGAGAAAGAGACAGGATTTGAATGTTTAACATCTCATAGGTAACTTCTATGACCTTAAAGTTTAAGAACCTCTTCATTTTAGTAAATGAGAGACAAAAGTAAACTCATCTCCTCAAGATCACAAAACTAGGATTAGAATCAGAAATAGAAGACTGTCTTCCTGCCCTCCAGTCTAAAATTCATTATCCTTTACTATATAAACTGGAAAAAGCTTTCCCATTTCAGGTCTCAAAATCCTTTCACTATGATTGGGAGCTATTAACTACATACAGGAGAGTCACTTCTTAAGTTACAGCCTATGGTCTTTAATAAGTAAAAAATAAAAGGTGCTATATTATTATAAAGAAGGTATATTATTATTAATTACCATTAAAACTAACAATAGCTGACTTCCTATAAAGGCAACAGTGTAAAACTGTCTCTGTTCCTTCCTTTACCATTAAACCAAATGAAAACATGGTCAAGAAACATAAATCAAAAAATGAACCACAACGTTTTAGATTGTTTGCTCAAAGAGCTAAATTCCTTCTATAACTGGATGACAATTACAATGTGACTTTGCCACCTCTTGAAACTGGACTGGTCTTCTGACTTGCTTCGATTAATGGAATGCAGCAGAAGTGTTGCTTTGAGAATTTCTAGTCTCTGCCATGAGAGGTTTTGAAGCTTCCTACCACCCTCTTGGAACCCTGAAATCACCATGCCATGAAGGTAGCCAGAATGAAAACATGTGGAGAGAGAGGCCCAGACATCCCAGCTGTCTCAGCCATTGCAGATGAGCCACCAGCTGACTGAAGTCAGGTAAATGAACCCAGATAAGATTGGCAGAACTGCCCAGTCACCAACAGAATCGGGAGAAGTAATACATTGCAGTTGACTGAAGTCACTAAGTTTTGAGGTGCTGTGTTACATAATAATAGATAACTAATACAGTAAGAAACAACCATAACCACAAACCATAACATACGAAGAAACAACCACAATGCTAAAGCACAATGGCTGCCAGGTACAGTGAAAATAATACAAAGACAGAGGAGGGCTCCACAAGAGACAGAAGCCACTGCAGGCCCTGAGCACAGTGAAGCATTCACCACAGTAGGTGGGATATACCAAGGCAAAAAAGAATCTCTCTTCACTTGAATGGCCAACTGGGTTTCATGCAAGAGCTGGGAAACCTCAGTAAATCTTACTTTGTACCACAGAGTGGCAGATATTGCCAAGCTGAATATGAAAGCATACAGACGTGTCGTCTTCCCAATAGAGTTGCTGTGGGTGAAACATGGTGGTAGAGAAATTATCAGTGGAAATATCCCTGCAGACAAGCAGGAATGAAAGGAAGAAAGGAAGTGGGGAGGAGGGAAAAAAGGGAGGGAGGGAGTGGGGAAAGGGAGAGAGAAAGGAAAGGGGAGGGGAGGGGAGGGGAAGGGAGAGGAGACGGAAAGAAAGAGAAAGAGAGAAAGAGAGAAAGAGAGAAAGAGAGAAAGAAAGAAAGAAAGAAAGAAAGAAAGAAAGAAAGAAAGAAAGAAAGGAAGAAAGGAAGGAAGGAAGAAAGAAAGGAAGAAAGGAAAAAGAAAGAAAGGAAGGAAGAAAGAAAAAGGAAGGAAGGAAGGAAAGAAAGGAAAGGAAAGGAAAAGAAAGAGAGAGAGAGAAAGAGAGAGAGAGAGAGAAAAGAAATAAATAAATAAAGAAAGAACGAACCTGTGGCTTCACTAGGTGCCAGAAAGACTTCTAGGTAACACAGAATTGGTTTACTATATACCTCAGGGAGAATATTCATGGGAATGTGTTCAAAAGCCATGGTCTAAAATTCAAACTTTCTGCTGCATTCTACCTAACTCTCCTATATATTATCTATCATTGAATAGCTGATTCAGGTGTGTATTATAGATGAAAAATAGAAAAAAATCAGCTGGGACATATGTAAAAATAGTACTAAAAGTCTAAGGAAAAGAATATAGCAAGCAGGAGGCAGATAAAAAATTCATAAGACTATAACACAAATCAGGCCAAAAATTATGAAAAATATAGTATTCCTTAAATTAAAAATTATTTTAAAAATCACAACCCCTCTGAAACAAGAATCCAGATAAGACATAGTAGGACTCAAGGAAAAAGATCAGAAAATAAATGTAATGAAAAATGCTGCGTCAGAGTCAAAAAATAGAAGAGAAAATGAAACTATTACATTATTGAAGGTCACATTAAAGGTATCAGAAGGAAAAAACAAGCCATTTCTAAAAACACAAAAATATAGAAGAACAAAGACTTAAGTATTTGAAAGAACGTTACTGATATAGAGCCAAAGGAGATCCAATGTGTGTATAGTTGACATTTCTAAAGAAGAAATATAACAAATATCCAAAGATATAATAAAAGAACATTTCTTTGAAATAAGGGAAAAATCAAGCATATAGGTAAAATGAGTACATTGTATACCAGGAAAAGTTGCTATAGAATGATTAGCACATAACCTGAGAAACTTTCTGGAGTTTAATGATAGAGCATTCTGTGGGGGGCAAGAAAGAATCTATTCTCCTATAAGAAAGAAAAAAATCTGGCTGACCTCAGATTTAAAAATTACTGCAGAAGGCAATAGAGCAATATCTACCACATCTTTGGGAAAGGGAAATATAAACCAAGAATGTTAAATCTAAACCAGTTATTATTTCAAGTATAAAAGTAATTGACAGATCATACGAAACATGCAAGAAATCAGGAACACCACCTCCTTTGAGCTCTTCTTTAAAACAACTATTATAGTATGATATCCTATAAACTTAGAGGTAAGTGGAGAAATCATTGTAAAGACACTACTCAACTGTGAGAGTTATAAGTAGAACAGAATGTAAATGTTATAGACCATAGTATTTTAGAAATAATAATATAATCTGCCTCTGGTGATAGAAGAGAAGAGAAGGGGAAGTAGGTTAAAGAGAAAGCATACTCATATCTGTATCTCCTAGAAGAGGAGTCAAATAGATAGTGAATCTTAAAGGGATAACTCATTAAATCATGACTTAATTATATAAACACTTGGAAAAATATGAATATCACAGATCATACAGTAAATAAAAATGATTAAAAACTAAAAGTATATCATAAAGAGAGACAGGTTTAAAATAAAAATGGTTGTCAAAAAACTAAATACAAATGAGCAAAAAAATCCCCTACAGTTCTATATCTAAAACCTTCAGATTATATTAAAAAGAAAAAAACCATCTGCTATATAAAAGGGTGATTCCGAAAGGCCTGAAGAAAAAGAAAAGGCAAAGATAAACCAATAAACAAACAGATCTGAAACTGCTGGTCAAGGAGGAGCCAGAAATCTAACAAGTTGCCTTGTAAAGACAGGGGATTTTACTCTTCCCTTATCCATGATGAGGACAATGAAGCCCATTCCTGCCTGCAAGAGGTATACGATTTAAAATGGGAAACCAAAATTCCACAAATAATTATAATAAATCATAGCCCCATTTCAAGACACGTCATTTATCTCATTCAACATTTATTCAACAGCATTAACAATTTTTTAAAGCCTTTTAGGTATTTGTATTAGTAAGTCATTTTAAACTGAGAATTTAGAAGGGTCTGTTCTAAATTTTTTAAACATTGCTTCTTTCAATAGCTTGTTTTAGGGTTGCTTTTACAAAAACAATACTTCCCTCTTTTCATGTCGTGGTTTTTTAAAAAATATCTTTCGCTTCACTGGCACAAGGGCCAAAAGAGAGGAGAGAAAAATGAAGTTTATCTGAAAGATGATGCTAACCCATTGAGTTCGAAAGTCTTCTCTTCATGTATGCATAACTGTCACAATATGCATCAAATGCTTCTTCTCAATGAATTAAAGTGGTTTGACAGCCCCAGAAAGCTGTGTCGTCATCCTCTAGGAAATGATACCCATTTTATTCCAAGCAGCTTAGAAGAACTATAACCCTCATGGAAACTATTAGCTGTTCCTGACACTAAGAGAATCACAGGACAATCAGAGACAGCGATCTCATTCTCCACCAACAGAGGAGGTGAGAAATAGAGATGACAATCTAGGTCATAACTTAGAGCCAAAACAGGAAGCCACTAAGATATGAGCAAGGAAATTTTCACAGAGAGGTGGCAAGTTTAAAAGACACCATGACTATCACAGGGCTGGACATACCAGTGAAGAAAGGAATCCTTGGTAGAGAACACCAAATACCAATATGCACCGTACGGGCCCAAAGAGAGGAGTACATAATCTCAGTTGATTTAAATCAATAAGTAAATAAATATTAAAGTTTACAGATACCTGATTGTGAGCTCTTAAAATTATTTCTAGTTAAGCTATAACATTTGAAAGTGGATTCACTTTAACCTTTTCACTAAAATGGATCAACCAGGTTTAAGATCAGTGCTTAAGCCAATGAAACAAGGGTAAATCACCAAGAAATCTGCTTTCTTAGGTTCTTCTAATAAGATTATTACCTAGTAATCACAAGACTTTCCTGAGGCGATCAATCATATCTAAACAAACTTTTAAAATGCACATCTTGGGTGTTACAGTATGAGGTTAGCTGGAAACATGGTGGCCCTTGTCTCTGGAACAACTGACATAAGCGGTGTACTTAAGGAGGAAGGTGGCTGCAGAGAGAGTAAGGCAGAGACAGGAAAGAACAAAAAGCTCAACAGTGGATCAACACTTTACTTTTCCTTATAGTCTAGATGTGCATGGAGCCAACAATTCACTTTTTTTTTTTTCGGCTGTGGCACGTCTTAGTTGCGGCATGCAGGATCTTTATTGAGGCATGCAGGATCTTTCATTGCAGCATGCAAGCTCTTTGTGGTGGTGCGCGGGTTTTTCTCTAGTTGTGGTGTGTGGGTTTTCTCTTCTCTAGTTGTGGCACGCAGGCTCCAGGGCATGTGGGCTCTGTAGTTGTGGTGCGTGGGTTCCAGAGCATTTGGGTTCTGTAGTTTGCAGCATGCAGGCTCTCTAGTTGAGGCGTGCGAGCTCAGTAGTTGTGGCATGCAGACTTAGTTGCCCCACGGCATGTGGGACCTTAGTTCCCTGACCAATAGTTGGGGTTCAATTAATGTCTGATAAATTTAAAGATTAAGTAAGTAAGTATGAAATTCCCCAAGGGCTGAGGCGACTTTGATGGCTCATCCATCAGTTCAGGTGTGATATTAGGGATCTTCTGGTCCTCCTACAAGTTCTTATGGCTCTGCCAGTCTTCTCACTAGGGAATGAGCCTAGGCAGTATACCTCAAATCCAGGAATCAGGCAGAGACTAATATATATATATATATATATATATATCTGATTCTTACCTCCAGTAGTTTTTAGCTAATATTGTTAAATTAGTTGTTTCTAGCTAATGTTGCTGAGTTCAAAATTACATAAATTTGTCTTCCTACAGACAAATTTATCCCATAAAATCTCGCATGTTTATCTAAGGGAAAACATACCATTTCTAGATAAAGTACTTACACTATTTTTTTGAAAACCTACCGTGTTGGTAATGTTTCTAGTCATTAATTTCAGATTGGAGGAAGAGAGAATTCAGCCATTTTTCATAGTCCTGCAAAAATCATCCACAGCTCTGCTGAATCAAGCACAGGATAAAGCTACAAGATTCACTCAACTGAAACACATCACCTCAGCCACCGTATGTTACTATTAAAACAAAATAGGAATCGGGTTTTCAACCCAATAGTTTACCTAAAAAGTCTCTTTTAGGCAAGTTTGACCTTTACAATACGAATTTCATTTTGTTGTAAGCTCTAACATTTCTATTACTGCTCAACATGCACTCTTCATAGAGATCTGCCCTAACAATTTCTAACTGTATTTATTCATGCTGAGCATTCTGCTTAACTACTCGCCTAAAATGCAGTACGGTTACCAGAGAAATAATATTTCCTGTTATTTCAGGACGGTGAAGGTCAGACCAGTTTCATGCAAAGGGAAATGAAAAGTTTTGTGTCTTTAGGCTGTGTAGTATAATTTCAGTGCTTTTCTTGCTCTTTATGGTAGAGCCTTCGACTGTTCCTCATTTTACTGTGATCACCATTGTTATCCCCTGCCCTCTCTCCCATGCTTTTTTAAATGAGCAAGGTTATTTCTAACATTCTACCACCTATGGGAATTGTGTATCATGCACAGCATTGAAAATTTAACTTAAAAGCAGCCTTTGTTACCAGAAAGCAAGAAGAATTATATTCTTGCTTATATTATATTATATTCTTACATATGCTTATATTATATTCTTTAATCAAGTAATGAATCCTCTGGATAAAGTAATGTATTTCATTGTCTACAGTATTTTGAGGAGTCAGATGATCTCATAGAGATTGCCTGTTGTGGGGTTCTATTAAACTTGCCCACAGTGGTAACATAAGCCCATCCCTGGTTCAAGTGGCTGCTTTCCAATGGAGCCTTACAGCATAGCGGCTACACGCTTGGACTCTGGAGTTAGAAAGACCTGGATGTGAAACTTAGTTCTACCAGTAACCTGCTGTGTGAACCTAGGTAGGTTGCCTAACTTCCTTTGTTTTGCATTCAACAAACTGGATGCCCACTGTTCTATTATTACTACTCCTTGCTTACAGAACTACAGCAAAATGAGCTTAAGTACAATGACAGAATTTGCAAGCATTTTCTTCATTGAAAATGCAGTATGCACTGAAATCACGCCAGGGCCCTCACAATATGGCTGAGAGTGGGAGGGGAAGTTCTACAGAACCAGGCAGTGTGTCAAAGTGTGGGCCCACATAGGGTCAGCAAAGTAAAACGCAAAAAGAATAAAGCAAGTGTAGATGAGGTTGGGACACGTGTCAATGTCAGGGGAGTTCAACCTTGTGGGTGAGGCACAGCTAAAAGTAAAATCCTGGCTATACACAAAGACAGGCATTTAAGTGGCCTTATAATCATCCACTGATTTTCAACTACCACTGCAACAGTTCACTGTTATGTTAGAGGTGAGCAGGCAGGAAGGAGGTGGGGTTGTAGTTACCTCCTTGAGGATCTCACATAAATCACAGCTTACAATTTTCCTATATATCAATTCATTACTGATGGACTATGTCCGTCATACATGAGAATGTTCTCCAATACGTGTTTTGTAAGTGTAGTGGGTTGAATGACCACTCCCAAAATATATATCCACCCAGAACCTGTGAATATGACTTTATTGAAAAAAAAAAGGGGGGGGGGTCTTTGCAGATGTAATTAAGGATCTCAAGATGAGATCATCCTGATTAACCAGATGGGCTCTAAATCCAATGACAGAGTCTTTGTTTCAGACAGAAAAGGAGAAGACAAAGGCATAGAGTAGAAGGCCATGTGAATACAGAGGAACAGCAACAGGGCCCCAGATGAGTAGCCAGATTTGAAGCCTAACTCCAGTCCCAGAAGGGAATCAAAGCATTCATTCATTCAGCAGTTATTTTATGGAGGGCCAGAATTTGATGGGTATAGTCCAATCATAAAATATAAGCTGGGTAGTAGGAAGGTATTTCTGCAATTCGTCAGCCACCTGAACACCTTGGGCTTACCCTTGATCTGTGGACAGCACTGCTAATTCCACGTCTTACCAACCAATGAAGCTGGGACTGTTAACATCTTACCTTGTTCAGAACTGTCTCAGGAACCAAGGAAGTACAGAGTCATTAGGAGAATGCCAGTGGCTGTCACTGTGAAAGTCAGTGCCTGGAGCAACAAGGCAACACTTCTTCCCTCGTCAATTTCTTCACCCTTTGGGCAGCTGCCACTCATGCTTCTCCGGCACTTTCCCATGCCCTTCAAAACATGATAAAAATAAATTTAGACTCCAGTGTTTCTGACTTCAAGTGTCACCATGTCATTAACTCAGTGTCTTCATTCTAGAAGGTGATTGACAGTGAGAGAGCAATGCTTAGTCCAGAGGAATGGCTTTCTCATATGACCATTTCAAGATGTCTAGTTAATATGGCAAAGCCTAGGCTCTCTTCTTTGAAACAGACAAAACTACAATATGAAGAAAAATGGGAAATATGACATAGAAATAGAAATATGAAATATAAATGTGTATGTGTATGCAGCCACAATGAGGAACCATACTTTAAGAAGTTTGTCAAAGAATGGCTGCATGTGTATAACTGAGTCACTTTGCTGTACAGCAGACATTGGCACAGCATTGTAAATCAACTCTACTTCAATTAAAAAATATGTATTTAAAAAAAAGAAGTTTGCCAAGCATGGTGAGTATTAGACCTCATTAAGAGAGAAAGCTGAGAGTGGATTATGCATATCTCCAGATTACTAGAGGGCACCAGATAAGGAGTGAAATCAACAACTCCTTACTTGCAAAGGTAAGATCTGGGTGCATGGCAGAGCACTTGAGAGTCCCTTTACCTATCTGACAACCAACTGTGGCAATGAAGCCGAGAAAGGGAAAACTGACATACTGAAAGAAAAATTCACCTGTTGGGTGAGAGGTGAGAAGAGAGATGGAGGACAGTAACCAGCTCTTGGCAAGGTAAGAGCTAAACACTAAATCAGTACACAAGAAATCCTGAAACACAGGAATTTTCAACATGACCCAATAAGAACTTCTACTAGATAACAGCAGAATCCAACCCACAGATGAGGTTTTCCCTTAATTTATAAAGCCTACAAAGACAATTAATTAATCCAGTTCACTGTTGAAGTTCTTCTGCTATACTGTATCTTCAAAAAAAAAAAAAAAAAAAAGCTGGTCCACTAAAAAATGGCTTTCCAAGCCTATTCTACTCATCATTGACTATGTTTTCATGTTGTCTATTTTATCCTTTGCAGCATCTAATGTTGTCTTCATTTCTGTTACGATTTTGTTTTTCTCTCCCATTTCTTTTTGAGCTCTACAGTTCACTATTCATTTCTTTCTACTGTCTCATCCTTTGTCCTTTGTGCTTTTTCATCTCTTCTCAGTGCTCTTATTTCAAAGGATCATATCTTCTATTATTTTGACAAACGACTCAGCTTTCCCTCCCCCTTTTTGTGTGGTACGCGGGCCTCTCTCACTGTTGTGGCCTCTCCCGTTGCGGAGCACAGGCTCCGGACGCGCAGGCTCAGCGGCCACGGCTCACGGGCCCAGCCGCTCCGCGGCATGTGGGATCTTCCTGGACCGGGGCACGAACCCATGTCCCCTGCACCGGCAGGCGGACTCTCTACTGCGCCACCAGGGAAGCCCCCTCCCCATTTTTTAAAAGTCTTAATTCTAAAATGAGTAATAACTATAAATGAACCATCATGAAATATGTAAAAAGATACACCAAAGGAAAAAACCCACCAAAATATATAAAGAAATACTTGAAGAAAAAAATTAAGACAGCCAAAAATTACCCCAAGAAAACTATACCACGAAATATATAAAGAAAGCAGATGAAGGTCATAAGGAACTTTTACATAAAACTAATGAAATAAACAGAAAAATAAAATCATGATTTAAATGAATGAAACATTAGAAGCATCAAAAAAGGGGCACTGATACTACTGAAAGCAAGGCCATGAATATGGAGGACAGCATTGATAAAACTGAGCAAAATAAAATGAAAAAGAGAAAATACTTCACAAATGTAGACAGAAAATGAAAGAATATGACAGACAAATGAGTTCCAAAATAGGCATAACTGACATTGCTGAAAAAGGAAACAAATGAGACAGAAGTTTGCTAAAAGATATAATAGAAGAAAACTTTCCTGAAATAAAAGATTGAAAGGTAAATTTTCCCCTCCAAAATTGATATAAAACAATCAACCCCAAAATTTCAAAGATGGACTTAAAAGATATTATGAGCACCCAAGCCAAAAAAATCAATCAAGTCACCTATTGGTGTGTGGTGCATAAGAACCTGAGTTCACTTTCCATGAGAACTTTCATTGCCAGGTAACAGTAAAGCAGGTCTAGAGGATCCAGGCAGTAAAAGGGTGATCTAGAAATTTCATTCCCAGCCAGATATTCTTCAAAAGTAAAGGAAAATAACATCTCAAACATGAGGGAACTCAAGAATAATTGCAAAAATAATAAAGGATTAATGGAGTAAATTGATTCTACTTGAATAAAAAAGCCATGGAAATTATTTAAGAGTAGAATTTGGTGAAAGAATAGAATATAAATGCTGTAAATAATAAATATGTTGAAAAACAATCTAATTAATAAATATTGAGAGGAAGAACAAAGGAAAGAATATGGTGTAAAGAATATAAGGACACTGATTTTTCTAATTTTGCAAGGCAGATTATCACTATTGTTTAGAGCTGATAAATCAAGCAATGGAGATAATCTTATTTTAGAATATAAATGGAAACACTTAAAGATATACAAATAATAGTATAACCATGTAAACTAAAATAATATGCATGCCCTTTTATTACATAAGGAGACACTTAATGATTTTAAATCTCCATAAATCTATCCAAACTGTTTGAGGATTTCTTTTTAAACTTAAAAAAAATTAATTTTAAGGATTAGATCAAAAAGCAAACATACAAATATAGGTGACCACCCTATTTTGATATTTATATTAATATATTTTTATATTAAAGCTATGGTAATTAAAAAGATGAATAGATTAGTTGACTGACAGAATAGAGAATAAAGTCTAAATATATATATACATATGGAATATATATATATATATATGGAATTCCATATATATGGAATTTAGTATATGATAAAAACTATATATGTTGGAGTAGTAGAGAGAGATTTATTGATCAGCAAAGAATGTTGGGGAAAACTAGCAGCCATCTGGAAATGGATCAAGCTAGATCCCTACCTTACTCCTATCAAAATAAATTCCAAGCAGACCAAAAGTTTTTAAAAGTTGTAAATACACATGTTCTTTGATCAAGTAATTCCAATTCTAGGGATATGTCCAATTTTTATATTTGCTTATCAGTAACATTAGTGTTAATATGGAATAATTTCTAAGATCTATTTTTAAACAAAGAAGCAAGTTACAAAACAGCATGTCCAGTATGTTTGTACTTACACAGCATTATACTGTATGATATATATATATGTATATTTAACATTTAACATTGTGTACATGTGTGTATGTGTATATTTTAAAATTTAACATTTATATATAAATATATATATTTTATATATATGAAGTTTACACATGCACAGAACATTTCTAGACAATATATTCAAGAAATTTAACAGTTGCCTTTGGGGAGGAGGGATTGGTGAACTGCATATCTGGCATCAGAAGGAGACTTTCCTTTCCTTGTATAACCATCTATATCATTTGGATTTCTATCACTGGCATATATTGCTCTTTGGATGAATAAGAAGATATTTTAAAGCTCCAGGTAGCAGAAGTAGCCAGAGAAGCTCTGCACGGAACTGTACTTCCCAGGACCCAGGTATCCCAGTAACAATGGACTTACTGCACAAGTTACAGGCAATATTGCTGCAAGTTATAAAATACCTGATTAATTATAAAAGATGAATGGAGTCAGAATCATTATTATACAGCTGTAGTATACCATTTATTCAAAGAGTTAATTCTAGAATCACTGGCCTAATATCTTAATACTCAGTTGTGAAGATAGAAAAGTTATATTCATTACATATATTCTAGAAAAACTAAATATGGTTTAAGAAATTATGGAAATTAATATCAAATCTGGTCTCCTTTACTTGAGGGCAGATACTTTGATTTCAAGGCATCACTAGAAAAAACTATAAAAAATATCTGGTGATGTTTGAGGGCCACAAATCTGAGGGTCACAGTCAAAATAATTCTTTTGTGGGCCAGTTTAATATGGAAGTTTTATCTATATTTTTCTAATCAGTTTACAGATGCTGCATGGAAAAAGATCTAAGTTAAAAGGCAGAGCTTTGTCATATTCTTGGTAATAACTCTTTCAGTTTCAGCATTCCAAAAGTGGACTTATGCCCATAATTTCACATGAAATTTATTTGAGCCAGAAAGAAAGAAAGGCCCACAGAGTAGCTCACATGAGAATGACATACTCATTTACTCATGCCATTTTGTTCTGAAAACATTTTACAGTTGAAGAATACATTTTTAAGGTATGTGATGATGGTACATTCAACTCTGTGAAAGGTAAGTAAAGAGGACTTCAGGGTATCATTGCAATTTAGATGTAGTTAATCCATCAAGAAGGCTCCTGAAAACCTGTCACAAGTTAACAACCTATCATTTCCTAACTGAACTACAGGTTTCATTTACTATCCTTACAAAATGTAGAGAGAAGTCAATAGCTTCAGAAATGCATTTAGTATAGAGATTCTAGGGGTTAGATGCTATAAAATTAATAGCAATTAAAAAGCATTTCACTAAATAGTACTAGGTCTACTATATAATGTTACTTAAAATATGTTTATTGTATTTTTATTTATACAATAGAGAATACAAGTACATTATAATTGTAAGAGGAACAGATCAATGTAATATATTAGAGTCTAATAACCATCTGATTTTTATTAATTCATCTCAACCTTATAATTGATGCAAAAAATATTTCCTGTTTAACAGACTTCTGCGGTACTTTTCTTCCTCTCTTTCCCTGACAAAATCCCATTTTATCTGCTCCCTACATAGATTAGAACACTTCTTTTTCATTAGGCTTCAACAATAAAGCCAAATAAAAAATTATCTGTAAGGCACCAACATCTTTTTGAACAGCCTCAAGGCCTCTGGTGCAAGGATACTAAGGAAAAATCCATGTCAATCCTGTTCAGAGAGTTCTTGTCATCTGAGCACTTAGACACCTAGCAGATCCACTCACATGGTAGAAATGGAATTAAAACACACACATGGACTGGTAGAACAGTGAAAAACAATGAATTAAATTTATCAGAGTGGTCCTTAGCCTCAAGTAACCAAATAAAGAGATACAGACAATATGAGAACTGTTTTATCCTGCAAAACCCTTAAGAGGCTGGTGTCTTGGAGACACCAGGAAAAGGGGACTCATGGGTGAGACATGAATTAAAAACAGGGAAATGGTTTATAAGTTAATGTAAGGAAGGGGTGTCACCTCTCTCACCACCAAACATACAACACTAGGAGCTAGGCAAGTACACTTCAGTGGGAGAGATGAAATCTTCTCAATAGATATTAAACAATCTCAGATAGAAGACATTCACATGCCAATAAGAAAGAATTCCCTATGTAAAAACAAAAAACTAATAAACAGAAACCTCTATTAAATAGAGTCAGGAGACCAGAAGAGGGAGCTCTCATGCCCCGAAAGGAAGAAAGATTCGTCTTCTTTCCTAGCAAGAGCTCAGTCAATGAAAAGCGATGGACTCTTTGTTTACTCTAGTCCTCCCAACTTCCTTTTCCTCTCAATAAGAGCACTCTCCTTCCCTTTGCCCTGTTGGGACTTGCAGATGGGTCACTATGGTAACCAACCCCAACTTGCAATTCTCTGCTAATCTCAAAGAACTGGCAGTCTATTTGTTTTAGATCAATATTTTGGTGGCCTTTAGGGGGACCAGGGAAGACTCCTGATGGCTCTGGGGCTAGTGAGCAAACAGGTGAGATGTCCAAAATTGAGCCCACTTGTCACTCACTTAAAAGGCTTTTCTTGCCAGCCCTGGAGTTTGAAGGTACATCTTTCTCTGGGATCCAAGCTTCTGCCCTCTTTGCATTTGAAGCTCTCCAGGCTATATTCAGGATCTATTTTAAGGTTTTGTCCTTTCTTGTTAAGGTCTTGTTCTGTATACAAGTATTCATTCAGCACTTCAGTCTGATTTGGGATCAGACTGTTTCAGCTGAAACTGGCCAAGAAACCTTCAGCCCATTACTTCAGGAACAGGGGGTGTTTTGATAAAACTGCACTGGTTTTCAGCCTTCAGCCCATTCCTTTGAAATAGGGGCTGTTCTGTGGGAACTGAAAGAGGAGCCTTCAGCCTGGCTCCTCCGGGACCAAGCTGCTCCCTTAGAAAAGCCTGCAAGTTGAGCTGTTTGAGCTGTGTAAGCTGTTTGAATTTCAAGCTGTTTGAGCTGTTTAAAAAGTATTCTTTTACTCTAGAGAAAAATCTCTGAGAAAGGAGATCCCAGTTATCTAAATATTTTGAGGGTGCCCCGCCTGCCCTACAGGGACTGCAGCTGATGTCATATTTAAAAACCGTGGTCCTTCCTCGTGCGCATGTCTAACCAAAGGGATTGGCCTGACCAAAGGCAATTTAGAATATCAATGGCCATTACGGGGAACTTCTGAAATCCCCAAACAATTTTCTGAAAATCAAATTGAACTATGATAGCTCCAAACTTTCTAAAACGGAATGGAATGCCTATCTTGACTGGTATTTTGAGGCTTCCACACGTTATCAGGAGCCTAAAATTGCCTCTCTGCAAAATAAGATTTTAAGATTAACTGAAGCAAATAAAGAAAGATAAAATGGTTCCCAAAGCCTCAGGCTCTTCTTCCCTGGCCTCTGTCTCAGGCTCTGCTTCCAGCACCTTCTTGTCTGCCTCCCTCAGCTTCTCAGGTTCAGGTTCCATCAACCTCTGGCACCATCTTCCTGCTTCCTTTCTATGCCACCTGCACCTCCTCTGTGCCCTCAGTGGCCCCATACTAATTCTCCCACCCAGCCTCCCCTTCTCTGTGAAACTCTCCCCACTCCCTTTTCCTCTGAACTTAGCAGAAGTGTCCCTTCAAAATTAAGCCTTCTGAGGATCCAGAGGCTAAACTCTTATTAAATTCTAACATTCTCTGGACTAGAGATGAACTGCCAGCCGCAGTCAAAGATTTTCCCAAAGTAACGGAAGACCCTCACAGGTGTGCTGAGGAATTTAATCCAGCCATTCAAATGTATCAACGTGGTTTCTCTGACTTACATCAACTAGTTCATATGCTTGTTGGTGAAGGTCTGGTCCAGAGTTGGGTGAAAACCACTAACTGGGAAAGGTCTCTAAAATTACAACAGGGAGAACAGCCTGCTAACTTATTACATGATCAGGCTTGGGCAATCACTAGGCCACTTCACAGGGCAATCCCTACGGCTTTTCCAAAGCCTGTTGATTGGAGCCAAAATCAGGCTTGCACACAAAAATCTGATGAGCTTGCTCATGACTACTATCACAATTGACTTCAGATTGCTTTTAAAGAAAATTCTGGGCACTTCCCTGGCAGCACATTGGTTAAGAATCTGCCTGCCAAAGCAGGGGACACGGGTTTGAGCCGTGATCTGGGAAGATCCCATATGCTGTGGAGCAACAAAGCCCGCGAGCCACAACTACTGAGCCTGAGCTCTAGAGCCCGCTGGGCCACAACTACTGACGTCCGTGCACCTAGAGCCCATGCTCCACAACAAGAGAAGCCACCGCAATGAGAAGCCCACGCACTGCAGTGAAGAGCAGCCCCTGCTCGCCACAACTAGAGAAAAGCCCGTGCACAGCAACGAAGACCCAACACAGCCATAAATTAATTAATTAATTAATTTAAAAAAAAGAAAGTCAGGTCTCCCTTCAGATCTTGATTCCACCTGGGTAGCTTTTAACTCTGTTTATCACTGGGCTGAATGAAACCTTTCTCTTCTAGTAAAAAGAACCAGGATGGAATGGGAAACTATGTCCACTCCAGATTTAGTTCATCTGGCAAACCAGCTCTCTCATACTCTAGATGAGCCACCTCCAAGGAAGACCGTGAAAATTCTTAATCTTTAACTCCAGCAAATGAAGGCTCCTAAACCAAAACCAAAACCTCCCAGTTTCTGCTACTATTACAAAGAGCCAGGACACTGGAAAAGAGAGTGTTACAAATTCAAGCACTTCAGGTGCCTTCACCCCTCTAACCAGCCTTTCCAACGTCCTCTCAATTCTTAATGACAGGTCTCCAAGGAACAACAGGGGCTTTTCCCAATCCTCCCTCTTAGTCAGCCTGAAGAAGTATTTCTGCAAACTGGGGACGAATATCTTCCAGTCCTGACACCAGAGCCACAGTCTTGGCGCTCAGCCCCACTACTATAAAACAGCCCCTGCCTCAGAATACTAAAACATTTCAAATAGTGGAGATCTCTGATGAGCCTCGAGGTTCCTGTCTCTGAACCTATTCCCTTTTGTTTAGGTCCTTTGTAGATACCCACCCTTTCCTCCTTTGTTCCTACACCCCATCCATTTATTAGGCTGAGACTTGTTACAAGTATCGTGTCAAAATTTCTTTCGCCCAAAAGGGAGAAATAACTCTAGAATTTTACAGTAGTCATCAAGTAACCAACCAGGTGAATTACGTGACAATTTAACATCTTTTATTTGTTCCACCCCTGATGGTACTAGAGCTGAAGCTGGAAACACTGGTCATTTGTCCCTATTGCATCAGCCACCATCCTCCTTATGGTCAAAATCTCCAACTATTTTTGGCAATATTCGAAGCAAGATTTTTCAGATCAAGATTCAAACAGATCCTTTAAAACCTCTTCCCAGAATTAACCAATATTCTATAAGTGAAGAAGCCCTTCAAGACATAAAGCTCAAAGTATATTACAAGGCTCAAGGCCTTATTATCCCTTGTACTAGTCCCTGTAATAATCCTATTTTACCAGTGAGAAAACCTAAGAGCCAAGGCTGGAGGTTGGTCCAGGACTTCCAAGCAATAAACAACATTGTTATCCTTTAACAGCCTATCATTTCTAACCCTCATACTTTTCTAACATCCATTCACCCAGAAGCAAATTCTACTGTAATTGATTTATTACATGCATTTTTTAGCGTTCCAGCTGATGAATCTAGCAAACACCCTTTTGCCTTCACTTGGGAAGAAAAACAATTCACCTCCACAGTAATGCCTCAGGGTTTTACTGAGAGTCCTTCATATTTCTCACAAATCCTGAAGGCTGATATAAAATCCCCTAGGGGTTCTACTTTGTTGCAGGATGTGGATGATTTGCTTCTTTGCTCTCCATTTCAAACCTCTTCATAGGAAGACAGTATCCACTTGCTGTAACTTTTAGCCTTAAAGGGACATAAGGTCACCAAAGAAAAATTGCAGTTTGACCAAATTCAGGTTTGATATTTATGGCCTCTGATATGAGAACAAGGACAACACCTAGATCCAGATAGGCTTCAGGTGCCCTAGGTTTCCCCAAATCCAAAACTAAGCACCAACTGCAAGGTTTTCTTGAGCTAGCTGGTTAATATTGAAAAATGGGTTCCAAATTTCTCTCTTATGGCCAAAGCGCTGTATGTTTTACTAAAGAAAAACAACCTCAACTCAATCTTATGGGACGAACTGGATGACATAGACTTTCAGGCCTTGAAGGACGGTCTGATGTATCCAACTTCCCTTGGACATCCCAATTATCAGACTCCCTTTTACCTTTTTGTTTATGAAAAGGAAAGGAATGCTCCTGTTGTGCTCACTGAAACACAGGAGGATCACCATCAACCCATAGGGTAGTATAGCCAGCAACTGGACCCCGTGGCATGGGGATATTCCCCTTGCATTAGAGCCATTACTGACACTGCCCTTTTGGTTAAGGCCATCAGGAAAATCATTGTGGGATCCCCTTTAACCATTTTTGTACCTCATGCAAGTAGAAGCCCTACTGAACTCTCATCATACTCAACATTTCTCAGTCAGCCACCTCACCTCCTATGAAGCCCTTCTGTTAAATGCTCCTCACATAACTCTTTGACAGTGTAATAACCTTAACCCTGTTATTCTTCTCCCCCGTCACTAACAAAGTCCCTCACGACTGCTTAACACTGATGGATCACCTTCTGACTCCTCGGGATGATCTGCAGGAAATTCCTTTGACTAACACTGACTTCTCATGGTTCACTGATGGTTCTTACTTAAAAGGTGACAATGGCAAATACCGTGCTAAGTATGCTACTGTAACTCCTTTTGATGTTGTTGAGGACCTATGATTACTTTGGTCCAACAGGCTGAAATATATGCTCTTACTTGGGCTTGCACTTTAGCCAAGGGCAAAACTGCTAATATTTATACTGAAACTATATATGCTTTTGGAGTAGCTCATGATTTTGGAATGTTGCGGAAGCAATGTGGGTTTCTTATTTCCAGCAGAAATAAAATTTTAAATGGCCCTTATGTTCAGGAATTACTGGATACAATACGTTTACCTTCAACTTTAGCTATTGCTAAGATTCTGGGGCATTCTAAATTTGACTCTCTGGAAGTTACAGGAATTCACCTTGCTACCATTTCTGCAAGGAATGATGCCTTTAAAGGAACCAACAGGCACCATGTCTCTGTCATGGTCCAAAGGGATATTTCCCCAAATGATAACTTAGAAAAACTGGTTAGGGAACCCAATAATTGGCCTTAGAAAAGGAAAAATAAGACTGAAAATTCAACAGTTGCTGGTTTGATAAAAAGAAAAAGCTCTGGTTTAGACCAAACAACAACTCAGTCCTACCAGAGACTCTTACCACTCCTCACCACTGTACATGCATTAAACCACTGGTCTACTGAAAAAATGATTGCAGTCATGAATCAATATTGGTTGGGAAAACATTAACAAAAAGTCCCTACCTCACTTGTCCCACTTGTTTGAATTACAACCCAGGGAAGCCTGTTCGTACAGTTCCTGGACATTTTAAACTGCCTAATGGACAATTTAGGGCCTGGCACGTAGATGTCATACAAATTCCTCCCCTAATGGATATAAATATATTTTAGTCATGGTTTGTATATTTCCACGTTGGACTGAAGCCTTCCCTTACAGACAGGTTGTTGCCTCTTCTGTGGCTAAAGTCCTTTTGAAAAAAATATTATCACTACCTGGGTAACTCCTCTCAAACTCCCTAGTGACTCAGGAACCCATTTTACTGGCTAGGGACAAGTCTGTGCTGTTTGGCTGGTTTTACAACACTTTCACTTCATTTACCACACTCAATCTTCTGGTTTAGTGGAACACACTAATGGCATTATTAAGACTCCTTTGGTAAAATTTGTAGAGGTCCGCTAAATACTTTGACCAAAAGCATTGCTTCTAAATCTTAGATCCACCCCTTTTGGAACTATAAACTCTCAACCCTTTGTAACAGTCACAGGATGCCCAATGCACTTGACTCTTGCCTCTTTTGACCCACAATTGACAAAAGAAGAGATAATCCAATATAGCAAAGGCCTAACTGCTTCTATTAAAAATAACCAAGTTTTGGGACTTCCCTGGCACTACAGTGGTTAAGGCTCTGTGCTTCCACTGCAGGGGATAGAGATTTGATCCCTGGTTAGGGAACTAAGATCCTGTATGGTGTGTAGTATGGCCAAAAAAAAAAAAAAAAAAACAAAAAACCAAGTTTTGGCAGAGCAATCTTTTCACAGTGCACTCTTGGGAGACTTAAGCATCACACCTTGCAACCTGGAGATTTCCTTTATTGGAAAAGACATCTCCAGAGAGACTCCTTTCAACCTTATTGGAACGGCCCTTATCAGGTATTGCTAACCAACCCTGGTACTACCAAACTCCAGGGAACAGACTCTTGGATTCATGTAACACACCTAAAGTAAGCACCAAACTAGACTGGAACTGCACATCATCTGGTGACCTGAAAATAAAGATTTCCTGGAATCAAAGCAGACAATAATTGATGACATGGCTTTCTCAAAATATCCAGACCAGGGCCGCTGGAAGGTTATCGCCAAAACTCTGATGATGACATAACACTTCAGATGATCTCCAATGTCTATAATCTTGACAACGTGTGGACTTTAGACAAAAGTGTCTGAGAGTTTTCCCTCTTAACCCTCCTTGTTACTTGAATGTGACCTCATTAGGTTTCCAATCTGACCACTTACTTACCCATCCATATGAGACACTATACCCAGGAAAGGTCCTTCCTGGTACTGAGGGACAAAAAGCCTCTAACACTGTTAAACCTGACTCTTACTCATGATGCTTTTAGGGAAAGATCTTGATCAAAAGGGGGAAATGTAAAGAAATTAATAAACAGAAACCTAATTCAAATAGAGTTAGGAGACCAGCAGGGGAAGCTCTCATGCCCTACAACAACAGCAGAGACCAACAGGAAGAAGAAAGACTCCTCTTCTTTCCTGGCAAGAACTTAGCCAATGAAAAGCCATGGACTCTTTGTTTATTACAGCCACACAACTACCTTCTCCCCTCTATAAAAGTGCTCTCTTTCCCTTGCTGAGTGGGAATTTCCATGTGGTTCACCATGACAGCAGACCCAGAACTGCAATTCTCTGCTGATCCTAAATAAATCCATTTTTGCTGGAGAAATAACTGGTAGTCTATTTGTTCTAGGTCAACACCTAGAGAAAAAATGGCCTCCTGCCTGGCCACCCTAAAAAGAAGGCTAGGCAACCACAAGACACAAACAGGTTTTGACAATTAGAGATCCTCATGTAAAATTAATTTGGACCCTCACACCACATACAAAAATTAAGTCAAAATGGATCAAAGACCTAAATGTAAGAGGTACTACTGTAAAACTTTCAGAAAGGTACACAAGGTGAAAATCTTCTTCACCTTGAGTTAGACAATGGTTTAGCAAAAGCACAAGGAACAAAAGAAAAAATAGATAAATTGAACATCAAAATTTAAAACTTCTGTGCATCAAAGAACATTATAAATAAAATAAAATACAACCCAGAATAAGAAAATATTCAAAAATATATAACTGATAAGGGTCTAGTATCCAGGATATTAAAAAAAACTCTTACAACTCAACAATAAAAAGAGAAATGACTCAAAAAAAATGAGCAAAGGACTCAAACATACATTTCTCCAATATACATACAAATGGTCAATAAACATATGAAAAGATGCTCAACATCATTAGTCATTAGAGAAATTCAAACCCAAACCACAATGAGATACCACTTCATACCCACTAGGATGGCTATACTTTAAAAAATTATTCTGAAAAATGAAAAGTAACAAGTGTTGACAAGGATGTGGAGAAACTGGAATCTTCCTACGCTGCTGCTGGTGGGAATGAGAAAAGTACGATCGCCGTGGAAAAGTTTGACAGTTCCACAAAATGTTAAACATAGAGTTACCATGTGGCCCCAAAATCCTATCTTAGAAATTTGAGAGCCTGTCTACACAAAAACTTGTACACCAATGTTAATAGCATCACTATTCATAATAGACAAAAGGCAGAAACAATCCAAATGTCCCTTAATTGATGGATAAACAAAAATGGTACACACATGGATAAACAAAAATGGTACATACATACAACAGAATATTATTCAGCCAAAAAAAGGAAGGAAGTACTCTTACATGATACAGCTTGGATAAACCTTGAAAACTTTAGGCTAAATGAGAGAAGCCAGTTTCAAAAGGCCATATACTGTGTAATTGCATTTAGATGAAATGCTCAGTATAGGCAAATCAATAGAGACTGAAAGTAGATTAGAGGTTGCCAGAGGCTGGGGTGTTGAGGGGGAATGGGAAGTGCCTGCTTAATGGGTACAGGGTTTCTTTTGCGAGTGATGAAAATGCTCTAGAATTAGATAGTGGTATTGGTTACATGATGTACTTAATGCCACTGAATTGTACATAGTTAAAATAGTGAATTTTTATGGGAACTTGATCTCAGTGTTAGATAGAAGTTAGATAGAATTCTCCATCTGTGCTTACACGTAGTGAAAACCCACAAGAATTTGCTTATTTTGAGGGTTTTTATTTTTTTTAATTAGAGAATAATAACTTTTCAATGATAAAATGCCTACTAGGAAGGAACACTTTTAGATTAGCAGTTGAGAATGTTGCTGATCTGCATTCATATTCTTTTTGGCCCCTAATCTTTATTTAGCAACACACACAATTTACTCACTGTACCTATATTGTGAAAGCATGAAGGATGGAAAGAGATAAGTAAAATCTAATTTTTCCCGCTAGAGGAAGAAATTTCCTAGGTGAATTGATATATAGACATAAATGCAAATAGAACTTACATATTTGTGTCTAAATCATCATAAAGACTCAGACCTCAGCTGGTTAAAACTTTATTTTGCTCTGAAATAGAATTTAAATTTATATTTTTAACCAATCTGACTTGGGAAAACTTTATCCTTTGTATATAATACCCCATGTAAATATATAAAGATTATAATTTATGGTCTATATGTATCTGAAAGTAAAATGTTGAGTTGCATTAATACTGAATTTTTAGATCTTGAGCTAACTAGATTTCTATATCTATATCAAGAATAATATAGTCTGATTAATATGAAACATTCATAAAATGTCAACTAAATGCATAATACAACTGATATTACCAAGGACTCCTTAAAAGAGCAACTTGCTTATGAAACGCTTCTTATATGAAAAGGTCTTTTTAAAAGTGGATTATTATCATAGCAGCAGGTGAAAGCTTTCTTTCATTTTTAACTACTATATTATTATTCAGTAATTTTTCTGTCATTAACTATACATTGCCTAAAGAAAAACTGAAGGTCATGGGTAGCAAATATTATAACAAAATTAAGTTTGAAATAATTGTGCTTGCTCTCTGACTTTTTTCAGAACCACCCCAAGTCTCTTAATGGTTCCATTTTCTTCCAGATA
Organism: Delphinapterus leucas; assembly: GCF_059928025.1. Lineage (NCBI taxonomy): Eukaryota > Metazoa > Chordata > Mammalia > Artiodactyla > Monodontidae > Delphinapterus > Delphinapterus leucas. The sequence continues at coordinate 103,447,395 of NC_143131.1, read as the reverse complement.
AACAGCAACCCACCGGCAGCCTCCTCTCAGGCTCACGTATATCTCAAGTCAACAAAGACGCTATAGCCAATCACTTGAATGACTTTCTCACTTCCCTCACACATATCATCTCTACAAAGCCCAATGAGCCCTTTCTCTTTTCCACTTTCCCCTTTCTCTGGAATCCTAGCTCATTCCCCCAGGGATTTCCTTTCCTCCACATCATTCTCTCCAGCCGCTTTATACCTCATCTTCACTGATAGATTCTTCCCCCTAGTAAACAAACACATTCAAGCCGCTGCAATCATAAAAACACAAGCAAAACATCCAGTTATTCCTCTTTCTCCTTTTCTCTCAGCCAAGCTTCCTGAAAGAAGAGCCTGTATCCAAAGTTTCTGTTTCCTCATCTTTCCACTCATTTCATTGGTTCTAAATTTTCATTTGCAAAACACTGGGAAAAAAATCTAAAACATTAAATCACTCACAACCTCACCACTTTTAAAGAAAAATTATTTAAGTTAATAAATGAGAGTTTCCCCTCTTCATCTAGGCCTATCTTTGTCAGGGGGCTTCTAGAAAACTTGGCCAAGGTTTCTTGGCCTCTGGCCAAATGGCAACTCTTCCTTCCTCTGGGATAAAAATGAGCCATCTCCTGGATATCAGTGTAACACAAAAAATGCTCTTTTGTTCCCCAGAAGTAATTTATATAGCTTTTAACCAGGGGAGGAAACAACCCCAAGCAATCATTTTAATCATTTTATCTTTCTCTGTGGCATCAAAACTTTTGAATATTTTCATCTTTGAATATTTCTATTTCAGAAGAGAGGAAATCTACTTCTCATTGTCCTGGGAAAGGTTAAATTGGGCTTGAATATCGTTATTGTTGATGTTCTTTGGTGTATTAAAAAGGGAGCAATGACCAGATTACATCATGGAGCTTAACCACAGACACACCTCTCATTTGGCTGTTTTCACTCTTTAGGCTTTTTGAATAATTCAAGGAAGGAAGCTACATCAGGAGAGAACTGAGAAACTGGTGAGGACAATATCTAATAACCACTTTATATTAAGTGGAAAATAAAAGGGTCTTTGCTGAAGAGACTGGATCTGTCCCTTGGTGTTCTGGACCTTTCACTCACTGTCTTACGAAAAGAACCTATTAATTAACCTGGGACCTGGTCAGGAGAAGGGTTTTAGCCAAAAATCCCCCTAAATGTCACACCACCTGACTTCTAAGAGTTTTTAAAATTTTTCCTTACATCTGTACATACTTAGCCATGAATGCTCACAAAAGCAAAAAAAAAAAGTATTTCAAATGAAGTAAATACTATAGTTTTTACCATTACAGTCCTGGACCTCAAAGCAGACCACATAGAGGCTGGGCCTGGGAGGGTCACACAGTGGTAATGTTACACATTGATTCAGGCACTGGAATATTATAGGACAATACTGTAACTCTTCTTTCAAGACACTTGGCTGAGTGAAAAGGAGAAAAATAGAAGAATAACTGGATGGGGGAGCATGATCAATGGAGAGTGTCTTTGGGGTTGGAGGGGCTTGACTGTGTTTACTGAGGGAAGAATCTAACAGGAGACTGGGCAAGTGTTGGCCCAGGTCCGTGGAGGGAGGCCAGTCAGGAGCTAAAACACTGAGTGAGTCAGAAAACAATGGTCTAGGCTGTGAGTCACATGGTCTTACCCAACCACAAGAGAGCAGGAAGGACAGCACTATCATGTGATTGGACAAGGGGAGAACCAGAAATACTTGCCGAACAGCACTAAGAGTACCATACCAGAGAAGAGGGTATTTTAAAGAGACATCTCAGTAGCCAACTCTCAGAAGTTTACCTTAAGTCACCACCTTCAAGGACAATTTAGGAAGGTTGTTTCAGAGTAATGCATCCCAAACCTAGTGATACATGAGAATTATGAGAGGAGTTCTTTAAGAATACTTTCTTTTCCTCCATCAGAATGCCTAGGAGTAGGGCCCAAGAATCTTCTTTGAAAAAAAAAAAACACAAGAAAAAAGTACTATCTATAAGTGACTCTGACTTCCAGCTAGGTGTGGAAATCCCCACTTTAGAGATCATAATGTCTTCCAAATGCATTATTTCATTTGATTATCACATTCTTGTGAAGATGTCAAAGGCTAACAGAATCATCTTCATGGAAACTTTAAGTTAGTTTTCTCAACCAGTTTCTGTATTAGTCAGCTCAGGCTGCTATAACAAAATGCCGTGGATTGGGTGGCTTAAACAATAGACATTTATTTCTCACAGTTTTAGAAGCTGGGAAGTTCAAGATCAAGGTACCAACAAATTCAGTTCCCGGTGAGAGCTCTCCTTCTGGCTTGCAAATAGCTGCCTTCTCACTGTGTCCTCAGTGGTGGCGGGGGGAGAGAGAGAGCTCCAGTTTCTCTTCCTCTTCTTATAAGGGGACTAATCTCATCATAGCACCCACCCCTCCCCCAGTCATGACTTCATCTAAATCTAAATACCTCCCAAAGGCCCCACTTCCAAATACCATCACATTGGGGATTAGAGGCTTCGACATATGAATTCTAGGGGGACACAAACATTTGGTCCATAACATTTCATCGCCAGAACTCATGTCACTCTTATAGGCAAAATATATTCATTCCATCCTAACAACCCCACAAGTCTTAACTCGTTCCAGCATCAATTCTAAAGTCCAAAATCCAGAGTCTCATCAAAATATCATCTAAATCAGATAAGAGACTTGAGGTATGATTCATCCTGAGGCAAAATTCCTCTCCAGCTATGAACCTGTGAAACCAGATAAGTTATGTGCTTTCAAAACACAATGGTGGGCTAGGCATAGGGTAGACATGCCCATTACAAAAGGCAAACTGAAAGGAAAAAAGGGGTGATGGGTCCCAAGCAAGTCCAAAACCTAGCAAGGCAAATATGATTAGATCTTAAAGCTCAGGAATAATCCCCTTTGGTTCAATGCTCTGCCTTAAGGCCACTGGGACAGCGATCTCACCTGTAGCTCTGCCTGATGGGTCACAATCCTTAGGCTCTGGGCAGCCCCACCCGCAAGGCTCCAGGCAGCCACTGTCTGACCTGTTGAAACTGAGGTGATGGCCCCAACCTTAGAAAATATGCAGGCAGCTCTTATGATCTCTGAATTGCCTTCTGGATCATTCTTTCCTTGTCTTGAAGAACAGCATAAGTTCTAAAAGAGAATGAAATAATTCCATCTGCAGCAACATGAATGGACCTAGAGATTATCATACTAAGTGAAGAAACTCAGAAAGAGAGACACAAATACCATATGCTTATCACTTATATGTGGAGTCTAAAATATGACACAAATGAACTTATCCACGAAACAGACTCACAGACATAGAGAACAGACTTGTGATTGCCAAGGGGGTTGGGGGGTGAAGGAGTGATGGATAGGGAGTTTGGGATTAGCAGATGCAAACAATTATATATAGAGTGGATAAACAACAAGGTCCCTGTATAGCACAGGGAACCATAATCAGTATCCTGTGATAAACCATAATGGAAAAGAATATGAAAAAGAATGTATATATCTGTATAACTGAATCACTTTGCTGTACAGTAGAAATTAACACATTGTAAATCAACTATACTTCCATAAAATAAATTAAAAAAAAAAAAAGAACAGCACATGTTCACAGCTGGATAGCTGTATGATCCAGTCCTGTAGGATCTAAGAAATCTGACAGCCTTCTTTCACTTCATCCCAACTCTGTTCCCTTCAGTTCAAAGTGGCAGTGTTTCTCCTGGGGTAGTTGATTTAGTCTGTGGTTCACACCCATATTAATCTCCTTATCAAATGGTTGTTCAGCCACACTCTTAACGTTCTCCTCAGAACAAGCTGTTTCATTTTTTGCAATATGGATAGGCTGAGAATTTTCCAAATCTTTAAGTTCTGGTTCCATTTTGCTTAGCAATTCCTTCTTCAATTCATCTCTATCCTCTCACATTTTACTCTAAGCAGTCAGGAGAAACCAAGCCCCTCCTTCAACACTTTGCTTAGAAATCTGCTCAACTAAATATCCAATTTCATCACTTACAAGTCCTACCTTCCACAAAACACTGTAAGACAGTTCAGCCAAGTTCACTGCCACTTTGTAACACGAATCACCTATTTTCCATTGTCCAACAGTCTTTTCCTCATATTGGTCTGAGACCTCACTAGAACAGCCTTTACTATCAATTTTTCTACCAACATTTTTTGCTGGCATAATTTATGTATTCTTACTCTCTAAGGAGATGGAGGCTTTCTCTACGGCTCTCCTCTTTTCTTTCTGAGTCCTCACTAGAATCACCTTTAATAGTCCCATCATGGCAATCTCAGTTTTATCTAGCATGTACCTCAACATTTTTCCAGCGTCTACCCCTTGCCCAATTCCAAAGCCACTTTTACAGTTTTAGGTATTTGTTACAAGAGCATTCCAGTTTTTGGTATCAAAATCTGTGTTAGTCGGCTTAAGCTGGTAAAACAAAATACCATAGACTGGGTTTCTTAAACAACAGCTCTGGAGGCTGGGAAGTCCAGGATCAAGGTGCTGGAATGGCAGATTTGGTACCTGGTGAGAGTCCTCTTCCTTGCTTGCAGAGGGCTACCTTCTCGCTGTGCCCTCACGTGGCAGAGAGAGAGAGAAAGAGAACTCAGGTCTCTCTTCCTCTTCTTACAAGGACACTAACCCCACAGTGGGGGCCCTACCCTCATGACTTCATCTAATTACCTCTCAAAGGCCCCACCTCCTAAAACCATCACACTGGGTGTTACGGTTTCAACATATGAATTTTGAGGGGATACAAACTTTCAGTCCCTAACAGTTCCCTTAGAGGTGAAATGGATACCCAGAAAGATTGACAAAGCTAGTTAGGGGTTAATTCCTGAACAGAACACATTTCTAATTTCCTATTCCAGTCCTCCTTCTCTGAAGCCAATGTGTCCCTGCTGAGGTGGAAGAGAAGAGAGAGAGGGAACATATGACACTTAGTCACCAGAATCACTACCATCTCTCTCAGTAGTCTTTTTTTCTGTTACCTCCAAAATAAATTTAATTTCCCCATTGATTTGTTCCTTGCCACAAACGCATCATTCACAGATATCTGAATTACTACAAACATATGTCTCAGTTTCATGCTAAATGTACAATCGAGGTTTCCATCACATCATCTTTTCCTTGGTAATTTTCTGCCCTGTACTGCTTAAATAATAGCCAATAACAGCTACTATTAATTGAGCACCTACTACGAGCCAAACTTGGCTACAATGAACATATCACATCTTCCTCACCAAAACTTAGGAAAATCAGTGTTATTAATTTCCTTCTTGAAATGAGGCAACTGAGGCTTAGAGGTTAAGCAGTTTACCCAAGGTCATAGAGCCATCAAGTGTCGGAACCATGACTTACTTAAACACAGGTTTATCCAACTACAAAGTCCAAACTTTCAACCACAGCACCCTATGCCCAGTTTCTCGCTGCTACCTTTCCTTCAGGGTCCCATATCCCCCCAGTAGCTGAGACTCTAGTTGCCCAACACCACTGATAATAGTTGATCCTTCTGTGAGAGACCTAAAACTCAGAGCTGTTTCTCTTAAGATGTGCACAAAGGAGCCTTAATCTACTTTGCCAAGCAGGCCTTCTTGAGAAATGAGTCGGCACCAGTAGATGGTCTTGACCATGAAAGCTTTGTTGATCCAGGTGTCAGATCTTGCTTAATACATTAGGATAGAAATCTTTCTATATACTATTAATATAGAGAATATATAGTTTTGTTTTCTTAAGTACCACATAAGGAATGAATATAATATTCCCCGATGATTTAGGGCAGTACTTTCCAAACATTTTTTTACATTAAAATCCATTACTCAAAAAAATTTTTTTCCTAGTACCTCAATGTATCAGTCAGCTTCACAGAAGGAGAGAACACAGAGTAATAGAGAAAAATGTAAAAAATGAACTATTTACAATGGTGCAGCAGGGTTTAGGGAAACAAAAAGGTTGCTAAACCCCCTGGGGTGTGTCTCGGGAGGAAGGCTGCTGCTGGCCAGCTGCCTTTCAGGAGTGTGGCCCCTGGAGTGAGGCACTTCTGCTCAGCTGTTGTCCGCAAATGTGGGGCTGTCACTGATTTGCTCCACTTCAGAAGGCTGGAGTCAGGTTGCTGTCGACTTGCTCATTTTCAGAAGCAGGGCCACTGCAGTGATAATGTCACTGATTCACTGTCAGCGCTTGTGAATTGATTGGAAGTTATCTTGATTAACAGTGGTTGCTTGTTCGCAACTTAGGACTTTGACTAAAGAATAGTCTTAAACCTTTCTTGAATATGAAAAATAAGTACTTTCAATTCTTAGTCTCTCTTTCGGTCTTCTACCAGCCAAAACTGTAGAAGAGACCATACAGGTTTGTCCGGATGTTAATGTGTCAAGGTACTATTTTCAGCTGTTGTTGCCATTTAAGTAACTTAAGCACCGATTACTGTGGAGGAAAAATAGCTCTAATTGCCAAATTTTTATAATTCATTTTATATATTTACATATTTATACACAATTTATAACATTAAATTCCAAAAAAAGCTGACTATAGAATATTTAGGGCATCCTGACAAAGTCAGTATGGGATTCAGGACAAAATACAAAGTACAAGAAGGAAGTAAGTGATTTTCTTGCCCATATGGTATTTTTAAATGAGACTTTAATTTCCAAGGCACAATTTAAAATGGGTAGAATGTCATCTCATGAGATATTGCTTTGAGTATATTTGACTTGTTAAAGAGATTTTTTTAACTGAATGAGGATGCGGGTGAAAAGATGAGATAAAAAACAAGAAAGTGGCTGTTATATACACCATCAGGTTAGAGATGGCCAAGTGATTCACTCAAGAAGAGAACTTAAGCAGGAAGTTTGAAAACAACACCCAGCAGTCTTCACACTAATGTACAGACAAGAGCTATAAACAACAAGACTTAGATAAAAACAGGGCATGGTAGATATGACACAGGAGTTACTGATAATGGGTATGGTGAGATTCCTGATTGGAATACACACAAATGAGAAGAGAGGTATAGGGAAGTATCCTGGACTTATAACACTGAAACTTGGACACCCAAGGTAAAATGCACTGTGGAAAATATGCGGGAAAAGAAGAGAGGAAAACATCAGGATACAACTATGAAAATACATTACAGAATGCCAGGCCAGAAAAATCAGATTTAAGCACACAGCCCATTGCCTGAAACAAGGTGTTAAAAAAAAAAAAAAAGTAGTTGAATACATAAACCTTAATTTAAAAAGCCCAGAATTGGGAAACAAAGTTTAGTCATGATAGAGGGCTCCGACTGTCCAAACAACATCTCTCTTAATTTAACATAACCAGAGCATCTGACAATTCTTTATATGCCAAAAAAACTAATCTTCCAGAAAACAGAGATAGCAAAAATTGAAATTCCTACTCTGGACCACCAAAATGACCAGCAAGAAGGAAGTGATTGATAAAGTGGTAGGGGTCAGGAATCTTGAGAGAATGTGATCATCTCATCTTAAGATTGGTGATACCTAGTGAAGGGAACTCAAGACTGTGATTCCAGTTCTGCAATTAAAAATGGCTCTGATAAGGGGGGGAAAAAAGGAGCAAGCCTGCAAAAAATGTCTCTTCTGACAAGTTTGACTCTTAAAAGACTGGAAATAAATAGAGTGTGCATAGCAAATGAATATAAGAAATGGTAAAATCTTTAACCCCCCCCTCCCAATTAGCTGATGATTTCTTAAAAGGAAAAAAAAGCTAAAGTCAATAAAAAAGGGTTTTATAAACTACGTGTAGAGCCAAATGTAAGGAAAGGGTTGAAGAATGACAAAAAGAATGTAAGACTTAGCTTCTTTAAAAATTTTCTTTTACCATCTTTTTTTTAATCAAGAATAATCTTCAGTCTAGAAAGTTAAGTGGGGGATGAGGGGGAAAAGCAAGAAGGAAATGAAGCCCATCACATGTACAAATATTTTCAAAGAACAACTAAGTCTCCAGACCTGGACAAAAGCCATCCTGAGAGACTTGGCAGATGGTAAATGGAGCAAGGCAAAAAGACTAGACTGGAAATGAAATTCCTATTTTAAAAAAAGAAAAGGTAGATTATACAGCTACAGGTTGGTAAATAATGTTGAATCCAAGTAAGATTAGACTGAATTAGTTAAAAGGCAATTTGTAATATTAGAAATGGTGATCTTTAGAAGTAAACATGGATTCACTAGGAAAAGACATTGCAAACTAAATCCAGTTCCTTTTTCAGATGGGATAATGAGAATGGGAGGGCAAAGAAACGGACTGAATGGTTCACCTAGATTTCAGAAAAACATAAATAGCTAATGGTAGTCAAGCGGTGGAGAAGGATTAGAGAGACCTCTTAGGTATCTGTTATGCATTCAGTGGATTGATATTCACCTTAAGGCAGGATTAGAGTGACTTGATATAGGGTTTTGCCCTTGCCCTCTGCTGTTTGTTATTTTTATCAAAAAAGGTACAGAATTAATGATTTTGAATTTATCAATGCCATTGAGTCAAAATAGTCAATTGTGCAATGCGATAGAGTTAGTGTGCAAGTATTTTTAAACAGATAGGAATGACAGCTTCAATCTAAGACACAGTTTAATAAATACCAGACCTTGTTCCTGTCTCAAGGAGCAGAAGCATACACTCTGTGTGAGAAATAAAGGTGCTGCTCAGTTTTCAATTATAGTTTATCATGAAAGAAATGGTAAATGGCAGCTTGCACGGAGAGCTATTATAAATATCATTGCCAAACTTCAGAGACATGCTGCAAAGAAGGCATTACTCCAATCTGAGGTGAGGAAATTGATGCTAAGAAGTCAAATAACTTGCCACAGTTCTCACAAGGAAAGTGAAGAAGCTGAGAATCAAATTAAATTTGTTTGGTCCCCAAATTCATGCTCTTTCCAAGACCATTCACTGCTTCAACATCTAAGTTCATATGGGAGCTGGAATTATCTCATTTATTCCTAACTCCCATAAGCGCTATGATGCATTTTCTTTAACATTATCATAATTCTTGATGTTACTTCAAAATGACCCTTCCTTTTATAAAGTGAAGAAAAGTTATCTTTTGATAAGTTGTGTCACTCAATCAGGTTAAAAAAAATTAACCTCCAACATCCATATCTTTCCAATGTGGTCTAGAACAGAGGTTGGCAAACTACAGGCTACAAGTCAAATCTAGCCCGCCTCCTGTTATTACTTGGCCCACGAGCTAAGTATGGTACTTACATTTTTAAATGGGTTAAAAAAAAATCAAAAGAATACTTCATGACACATAAAAACTATATGAAATTCAAATTTCAGTGTCCATAAATAAAATTTTATTGGAACACAGCCATACTCATTCATTTACATATTGTCTATGGCTGCTTTCATGCTACAAAGGCAGAGTTGAATAGTTGTGACAGAGACCATATGTGGTGCTCTCACTGCTTTACACTGCTGTTCAACACACTACAAATCTCAGTGATGCAGTTATAATCTGACAGCATTTCAAGTGCCACACATACTGTCATACAGACATTTTATTATTTTTTTTTACTAATGAATATTAATCATGTAAAAAAAAAGTAAGGTGAACTTTGAGTGTTGCGCTTCTAAGGCACAGTTGAATGTGGATTATTTTGTTATACAATTATATGGCAAAGCATCATGTTTATTATGCAATGACACTTCAGCTGTGTTAAAAGAATACAATTTATTTTCACATTACCAGACTAAGCACTCATCACAATATCCCCAACTCACAGAAAAGCAACAGTAAGAACAATTAGAAAACTTTAAAACAGAATATCTCATCACAATAGAATTTATTCAAACACACAAAAAAAATGAGAATGAGGGTGCAAGCCACTTACTTTCCAAGTGGCTCATTTGTTAGCCAAGCAAAGAATGCTCTTTATTGATGGTGACTTAAAGCTAATTGTGTTTGACTGCAGCAGCTAAAAAGTGTGTCCAGAGGAGAAAAACATGTTGAAGACCACTAGCTTTTTAGCAAGGACAGTTGCTTGAAGACATCAATTGCCAACTAAAAGATAAGGCAAAATGATTTGGCTTTTGATGAGTCAACAGATGTTACCAATACTGCCAGCTACTGATTACTAGGGAAGTCAATACTGAGTTTGAAGTGCCCCAAGAAGTACCCTCTGTGAATAGTCTCCATGGAACAACTATAAGAAAGAATATTTTTAAAGAACTTGAGAAAACATCAGTGCTAATTAAAGTAGAATCTGCTAAGATGTGAAGTAACTTAATGGTGGTAAAGACATGTGGAGCAGAAAAAGGTTTACTGGGCAAATTTACAAAGCTTGTAAAAATGTAAAATGTTTAAAGTCAATGTTTATGCTTTATATTATTCATCAGCAGGTATTTTGTGGGAACTATTTGAATATCATGTTAATGAACTTGTAAAGTCAATGGTGAATTTCATTCACTCTTGGCAGTCTTAACTATCATTACTTCCATTTTCATTAGAAACAGAAACTGAATATCCTGACTTGCCCAACTACACAGCAGTTTGAAAGAAGTAATAAAGTTTTATTGCAATTTTTTGAGCTCAGGACCAAAAGTGAATTTTTTCTGAATGAGTATCACCCTCACCTATTATTAACGAACACTGAATGGATTTGAAAATTAGCTTTTGCTGCAGATTTGATAATGTTTCTTAATAACTTCAACTTAAAAATTACAAGGCAAAACAGCACTTATATGTGAAATTTATACTGCAACAAAGTCATTTTGATGACAACTAATGCTGTTTAAATCACAAGTTATGTCAAGCTGCTTTAGACACTTCCCATGCTGTCTAGTTAACACGAGCAGCAAGATATCCATTCCCACACAAATTTGCAGTGGATGTGTTTTCCAAACTCAACTGCAGTTCCAGCTACATCTTTGGATCTCAATCCAAGTGCACAGGAAATTTCCATATTACAAAATCCACTTAACTGTATAAATAAGGAGCATCCATCTAAACTTTAAAAGGAAGTAATTAATCTGCGATGTAATGATATGTCAAAGGCAAATATCAAGAGCAGAATCTAATGGAATTCTATGAACACCTTCCAAATGGTGAATATGCTCAATTAACATCCACACACTTGTGGACTGATAACAGTATTTGGTAGTATCTATCTGTATGAGGACATTTTCAGAGATGAAATACGTAAAATCACATTACAGATCAGCATAACAGATGAACATTTGCAATCGATTTCAAACCCCAATTAAGTGAAATATTATCCTCTCAAAATAACTTAATTTTTACCATTAGACCTGTATTACAAAAAATTTGTACTCAAGTGTTCATATATATTTTTAATTTCATCAATAAAAAAGTAGTGGAAATTTGTTTTCTTTCTCATTACACAAGTATATAAAAGGCTTAATTTTGCCTTTTGGCCCATAAATCCTAAACTTTACAAAAAAGTTTGCCAACCCCTAGTCTAGAGCAGTGCAGGAGTGTTCTTCAATTTGAGTAAAATCACAGTATGGTAAACATTGCTGTGAACAAGTGTTCTTTCTAAAACCATTTTCATATCCCAGCAGTATTACCTGATAATACTTCTATATGTAGTTCTTTCTTTGGTTACGATCCATGTATTCTTATGAAGTAAATTTCCTAAGAAAATAATATGTGGGTCTGTATTAGAGATGGTCAGAGAAGAAACTAGTTAACCCAAACATCAGCAAAGCTTTATAATTCAATTTATTTCTCTTCTAGAAGAAAGGTTAGCTTTTAACTCTACTAATCCAATTCTATCACAAAAACCTTTAAAACTAAACAAAAGCACATCAAATAGGGTACTTATGACCTGTTTTTACCTGAGTCCAAAACATTTTTCAAATGTATTCATTCACCATATTAGTGATTTCCAATAATATATTCACATTAATAAAAGTCTCAGTAATAACAATGTTTTCTAATTTAAAACAATTAAGTTTGCCTTTATACTCTATTTTGTTTTTCTCACCATGACTGAAGATATCTAGATTGCCTGCGCAGAATCCATTCACTCTCCTTCTGGTAACAATATCCTCATTTCCTTTTGGGGAACACCCCCTTCTACCTTATTTCTCAGTTCAGTGTGTCCTCTGAAGATGGGAGAACAACATTCCCTGGGTCACAGTAGTTGGCTCGAGGGTGGGCATGTGAACCAATGAAGGAATAAATGTCAGTCTTAGGATTTTGTTGGAACTGTTGAGAGAAACTGTCCTTTGTTTTGGCTGAGATTATGGCAGAAGTCTGAAGCTGCTGGGTGGTCACTTTACCATCACACATGAAGAATCTCCCTGACAATGAAAACAGCAGAGTAGGAAGCAAAACTGAGAGATACAGAGAAAAACAGACTCCTGAACTTTGCACCAGGATCAAGCATGCCTGAAGCTACTCCTATCACTGGACTTTTCAGTTAAATGTAACAATGTGCATGCCTATTGCTGAAGCCATGTTAAGTTTCTGTCACTTGCAAAAGAAAAGGGTGCTAATGCAACTATACAGTCATTCAGATTGAAACCTAATCTTAGGTCAGATATTTCTAGACAGGGCCTTTTAACCCATGCTTAACCTGTCATGTTTCATCTCCATATCTTATTCTTTCTGAATGGTGGTGCTTAATGGACACACATGGGCTTAGTGTGTGCTGCTTTGACTTATCTTACCTTTGGCATCTTTCAGTAAGCAGAGCACCTTAAAGCACCTAGCACAATGATGAACTGTGAGATACTGTCACAGATATATGCTCTTTATCTGGAATGATATTAAAGTCATTCACTTAAAATTGGATTTAATAATATTTCATTTCTGTGAACATCATAATATGACTTCATTTTTGAAAAGGAATGAAATGATTCAGTTTGTTTCCCTCGGTTTATTAGTGGCATTAGTTCTAATTAATTGCTCTATTAAGGAGTTCAGAGAAGTATAAAAAAATTTTTTTTAACTTTCATTAAAGAAAGCTTAGATACTTCCAGGTATGTACTCTTTACAATAGGGTTCCAACAAAGCAAAACAAAATCAAAAAACACAAACGAATGTTCCTTTAGCTCTGCTTTTCACATTTAGTAAATTAAATAAACTGAATTTTTAAAATTCCTGTCTTCAATTAGTAAGTGGCATTATTTTACCCATATTAGAGGAAAGGGGAAAGAGCAAGTTTAAAAAAACTACCTTTATTTTTTATTTCTTTTTCAGTTACATACTTTTAAACAGGGATGTGTTTCATTATTCAGACATTCAGGCAATGTTGACTTCATTAGTGTTGACAGAAAAGAAGCATAAAAATGCAAAACATTGTTGGCTTAACCTGAACATACCTGCATTACTTATTATTGACCAGTTTGTGTTGCCAAAAGACTTATTCCTTGGCATTAAAATGGAGCACTTAAAAATATTGCTAAAAAGCAAATGTCTACACACTGGTCTTTGCAGCAAATAAGGGTATTTATAGTTTTAAAATATTTTAAGTCCATAATTGGATTAATATACACACCTTCTTATGTATAAGGAGTTCAGATCATATAAACACTGTACAGTCCAAAAACCCTACTGAGAATAAAACTAAACAGGCTTATGATAAGAAATACAGATATCGCATGTATTTACAAATATCATAGACACACAAATTTGGTCAAATACTGTAAAGAAAGAAGTGGTTTCACATTATAATGGCCAAAACATCCATCTACCTTGCTCAAAGCAAACAAAAATAAAAACTCAGTATGTAACTCCTGTAGTTTAAGACATCATGACAGTATACAAATAGATAAAATGGAAACTGTTGACCAAATTATACAACAAGTGTTTTCTAGGCTGAGTGTAGATCTTTAAAATCAAGAACTTATAAAGATCATTCATAGATTCAGAGCAACAATGATAATGTCCTGATTTGCGGTATTCATATGGGTGCCTAATTCTTCAAAAACAATGCACTGAACTTTTGGCTAATAAGAAAAATAAATTAGAAAGTACAGTTAAATTCCTGTAAATGCAATAATGTCAAAAATGTAGATTTATTTACTTTAATTACATATTTTAAATGTTACCTTGAGACAATAAAAATAAATAAGCATGCCCGGAGGCACACACTTAAAGACAAAAAGAAGGGGCTGAGTGGAAGGAGTAAGCAACAAGTTCATGAATGAAAGGTGAATGTGAGATTTGAACAACATAATTATCTTTCTAGCCAGTCTTTTTGTCTTAACTCTCCTTGCAAATTCTGGCTAGTAGAATGTGACAAAAGTATACCTGTGTCTTCATGGCTTAAAACAAAGCATACTTGAAAAGTGGAATGGGTTTCCTTTTTTTACAGAACCATTACTTTGTTCATATGCAGGCACTTCAAAAGACTATGGGGACAAAGCACCTGACCCATCCTCTCCAAAATAGTTTTCAATCATCACAATTACGCTAAAAAGTAGGAAAATTCCAGAGAACCAGCAAAGTTGAATACAAGAGACTAATGTGCGCAGACGGCAATAGAGTGACCCTGTTTCTATTGCTGAGGGTCTTTTTTTAAAATCAAAGGGCAAATAATTAATAAACAGACACCATTGTGTGGCACATCCAAAGTTTTCTGCTTAAGGTGAATGTAATCGTTCAGCAGCAGGTTTCAGTGGGATCTCCTTAGATTTCAGCCTCATATGATGCGGTGAGATTCACATTTATTCCTTCTCCTTAGTGTATTTTTCAAAAAACTCCAACATATCTCATTTCTCAAAGTATTCATTTCTTGCTGTCTAACATACATTATTATCTGGAAGCATAAAGTTACATTATACAAATATTTTGCATTTTTAAAAAATAAGCGCTTTTGCCACTTCGACAACACTGTACTTCACTTAGTGGTGCAACAAAAGCAGAGCTCATATTTACCACACTACTTGTGATTCATTTTACCACCACCATCTGCCAAACCCATAGAGCTTTTTCCTCAGTACCTCTGGGCAGTAACTGTACCATGATTTCACAGAGAGAATGTTAATATGACTCATGAATAGCAGTACCGACAGTAACAGTGAAATCAATGCAGATGTCACACAGATAATGATCTTCTCAAGGGATAACTTCTTTTAAATATTTGGGCAACTCTGTTTTCTCTGTTGCATTATCCACTGGGGAGAAAATTCCCCTGTGATTATTCTCTCACAGAAGTTACAAAAATCAGATTAGGTATATAATTGGTTGACATTTAAGATACTGTACTGCTTTCTACAACAGGAGGAGAGCTTCTGAAAAATGTTCTACAGAACTGTAATTCATCAATACCACCTCATTGGTCCATTCCATTCAATGATGGGCAAAGCACTCATGTTTTGACAAAACTTTAAAGCTTCCATAAAAGTTAAATTAGAAAAAAATACGAATGTAAGACAACCACAAAATGAAGTATGAAAGTATGACATTTTTGTTTCTAACAGTGAGTTCTTGAAAATATATGTGGTCACTACAGAGATGATTTTAATCACAAGACAGCAGATGAACATGTAAGTAACTCCCCATGATCTGTCTGTGTCCAGAGTCATTTGTGGCGCTGTATGGTTTTCCTTTTCCTTCGTTTGAAAAAGCAGCAGCACCTGCAGATGGAGGGAAATACTCCTTTTATTATAAAAATACTAAAATGTTGCAAAGTAAGGCTGAATCTATCATATTAATTTAAATGCCATAGAAAGCCACGGGCTAGTGCAACATAAACAGTGAACATACCAATGAAGCATATATATTAGTGAAACAATGGCAGAGTTGTTACTATCATTTCATCAGTGTGCCTTTTTAGAATAGCAAGACATTCTATGCAACATTAAAAGGAGCCACTAAACTGAAAAGGCTCTGCACGAAGACTAACTAAAAAGCCATAAAGTTCCGAACCCCAACTGACCCATCACATTCTATTTCAGATACTAATTTCTGGCAATGGCATGCTGTTATATAAAGTTCATCTTATGTATTCTTTCCCTTTTTTCCTGGTATTCATATATGATTGTTGAAGCCATTGTTAAAAAAGCAATAATGAGCCTAATTTGGGGATTTTATTTTCATTAAGAATTAGTTTAGATTCCAAAACTAAAAAGATAAATCCCCAAAACACTCTTCAACAAACATTTTCCATCATATTTACAAAGTGGAAGAGAGAAAATACATTAAATAGAGTAAGAATGCTAAGACTGGCACTTTTAATTCTTTAGAGGTTAAAGAAGGTCAAGCTTATCATGTTATTTTAATTAAGGGAAAATATGCTTAACATTTAAAACAGCATAATCAAGGTGATTCAGTTTTGCAGTTGAAAACTGATTCAGTTTTTGTAGTCTATTTAAGAAATATCTGGTTTTTACTCCTAGGTGGAAAAAACGTAGACATGATCCCTGAGAGAACTAGTTTTTCTCACAGTAAATTCTCCTAGTCATGAGAAGATGCAACACATGTAGAGCAATGCTGAGGTTGGTATGAACTGAAAGTTAAATGAAAATCACTGATCAGCAACTAACAAAACAAATACACACACATGTATATATATTCTAAAAGTCTAGCATTCCTTCAAATAAAGGTCTGGCCGTTTTCCCCTTCCATACCTAAAAGAAAGTCAATCTATCAGAATATCAAGATGACAGGTACCACATATAGAGAGGCTCCTTTTTTTTTTTTCCCACTGAAGTCCTTACAAAGATGTTCCTTTAATTCTTACCAGCCAACCTTCATAAAACAATATTAACTCAACATTTTCAAGCTAAGCATAAAATAAAAGAGACCATGGAGCTTCAGGTGTCCTATCCAGCAAAAGATCATGGAAGATGAAATAAAGGCTAGATATCATTATTTCTGTGAAATAAACGTAAACAAAAATCCACACTGTCCAGTTAAATTACATACTCTCTCCACTCACATTATCTTTAGTCAAAAATAATTTCAGACCATTTATTGTGATTTATGCCATAATTATGAAATCACTATGGGGCATTCAAAACCAAATTACACAATTGCATTCAAGTAGTACATAATGACTAGACCATGGAATGTGAATAATTCAAAATTGTATATATCAGCTGATAAAGATTCAACTAGAAATATGTGCCGTTACCAATCTTGACGGGTTTTACTCTTATTGAGGTAACTACCAGAAAGAATGGAAATAAATTACCCAATCAAGGGCCTTAAAAAGAGACACCACTGTAAAAGAAGACTCTAGCCACAATACATTTTTCCTAGACTTAGAGAAGTAAGTCAGAATTTTCTAACTGTTAGGTACCTAATACTTTCTCAAATCTGTTATATATATTTTCTAAAATAAAAAAGCAAAACAAAAAACTACTAGGAGATAAAAATCATTATTCTAAAAAGAACCTTTCAATTAAAAACTTAGAAAAGAGTTACAAAATGTCCATATTGTAGAAAACAAAATATTAAAAAATTGGTATTTAAAAGAAAGACCAAATAATTAGAATATTAAATTTAAGAATATGGGCATATATCAATGGAACTTTATTGTTTAATAAATATAAAGTTTTATTAACAATGTTCACTGTTTCTAAATAATGTCATTTGTCTTTTCAAATTCCAAAGTATATTCTTTTAAAAAGTTTTCTACTAATAAAGTGTTCTAAGGTATACATAAGCCTTTTGGAATGGGGAATTGAATATAATAGATGTTTTGATGAACAAGTTCAAGTCTCAGCTTTACCACACTTGAATTAGCACTTCACTTTGTCTGATTTATTTTTTACCATTAATCTGCTTTCAGTTCTGAGAGTTGAGTGCTTCCTATTTCCTAGGTAATCTTTCCTTCCATTGTGTAAGTATTGTTGAACACAGAAAACTACTCCAAGCATTTATTTAAGATTAAATAAGATCTTCAAATGCATTATAATTGTAGAGACCTTTTAAAATCAAAAGCAATCTAAAAAAGACATCTATTTTTTAGAAATAAATCCCACTGAATACACCCTTGTATTCAGTACACCCTTGAAATAGATTTGCCACTTGCCTAAGTAGAGCTGGCATGCTATTAAACTGACTACCACCAGAGGACAGCATTACTTTATGCGATATGAATGCATCCAAGTACAGAGAACAGAGATGCTCTCAAAATATGATATACTTACAGCAGTTAAGAAGGAAATTGATATTAACCTTGTGGCTGACTTCTTAAAAGTCATTATCAAAACAGCTGATTTTATAGTCTTAGTGATTAATGAATTAGGTCTCATCTCAATTGCCCTGGGCACTCAGTCTAAAACAGTTTCTTGCATATGGCCACTCTGACAAACGACCGTGTTATTTTCCTCTCAGTACATAGTACTAATCTGAATTTTTTATTTATTTACTTATTATCTACCTCCACATAGAATGTAAGTTTCCTAAGATCTTGCTCACAGATACATCCCACAAATGGGCACAAAATTGGTACTCATTTAATACCTATTGAATTAATGAATGATTTGCCTCATAAATGCAACTAACTTCTAGAGTAAGAACCTGGTCAAAATTCTAAAGCATGTTCTAAAGCTAAAGTTCTTACCCTTGGGCCACAGACCCTAGTGAAACCTTACAAAATACAGATTTTAGTGCCCGTGGAAGCTTTTCTGGAGAGAGATGATTTGCACCAAATTATTAAAGGACTGAATCGCAAGAAGCACTGCTTTCTAGATCCAACTGCCAGGTCACCCTCTCGCGACTCCATTTCAAATATGAGGCCTCATCCTGGATGCAATGAGCTGACCAATGGAGATACTGAGTGGACACCATGTCATCAGTTCACATGAGAGCAGGCAAATGCATAAAAAGAAACCATGTAATTTTAACTTGGTACAGTTGTGGGGCGGGTGGTATCGGAAACAATAACTGCAAATAACAGCACAGATTCCAGGAATCAGCACATAGAGAAGTTTTCACAGATGACGTGAGCAAGTTACTTTATCAATAAATTAAATTATCTGGTCTTAGAAAATAACTCACACCTTTACAATTTTCAAGAATATTTTCTCTCCTTGCTGCTCAGTGGCTACATTTTCTTATCCACTAGTTCATACCTCATGTGGGGTCTCCTCAGATCTAGGCTACTGACAACTACCTTGGGGAAAGAATAAGCTGACCAGACATTTAAATCATGTTCTTGTCAATGATTCTCTTTTTCTTGGCTCTTTCTTGATAATTCCTTGTGTGGTTACAGTGAGCCAATACGCCCTCACAAGTCAGGTTCATGCTTCTGACCTGATCATCTGGTGGCTACCCTAGAAGCTTTGAAGCCACATCTCTAGTCTTAAATCATTTGGGAATAAATGTTAAGTTCTGCTTCTGATGAACATTAAGGCTGTTGCCTGAAATACTGTTTAGGTAGGAAACAAGAAATCATAATGGGTCAACGTCCTAAACTCTGTAGAAAACATAGATGATAATAGCCAAGGTTTTCCTATTGACATCACACCACCATTTCCCGTTACTGACTGCCCTTTTCTTCTTGGAGAATATGGCTTGTCTTCCTGGATTTATGTCATATACTTTCTTCTCAAAAGTCTACCCAGAAACTGAAGCATGTTCCTCTGTCTGGATCTGAAGTTTTTGTTTTTTTTTAAATTTAAAATAGTTTCTTCTTGATTTTACATTCTTTTTTTTTAACATTTTTACTGCAGTATAATTGCTTTCCAATGGTGTGTTAGTTTCTGCTTTATAACAAAGTGAATCAACTATACATATACATATATCCCCATATCTCCTCCCTCTTGCGTCTCCCTCCCACCCTCCTATCCCACCCCTCTAGGTGGTCACAAAGCACCGAGCTGATCTCCCTGCTTCCCACTAGCTATCTATTTTACATTTGGTAGTATATATAAGTCCATGCCAGTCTCTCACTTTGTCCCAGCTTACCCTTCCCCCTCCCCGTGTCAAGTTCATTCTCCCATTCTCTATGTCTGCGTCTTTATTCCTGCCCTGCCCCTAGGTTCTTCAGAACCATTTTATTTTTTTTAAGATTCCACATATATGTGTTAGCATACGGTATTTGTTCTTCTCTTTCTGACTCACTGCACTCTGTATGACAGACTCTAGGTCCATCCACCTCACTACAAATAACTCAATTTCGTTTCTTTTTATGGCTGAGTAATAGTCCATTATATATATGTGCCACATTTTTTTTATCCATTCATCTGTCAATGGACACTTAGGTTGCTTCCATGTCTATTGTAAATAGAGCTGCAATGAACACTGTGGTACATGACTCTTTCTGAATTATGGTTTTCTCAGGGTATATGCCCAGTAGTGGTATTGCTGGGTTGTATGGTAGTTCTATTTTTAGTTTTTTAAGGAACGTCCATACTGTTCTCCATAGTGGCTATATCAATTTACATTCCCACCAACAGTGCAAGAGGGTTCCCTTTTCTCCACACCCTCTCCAGCATTTATTGTTTGTAGATTTTTGATGATGACCATTCTGACTGGTGTGAGGCGATACCTCATTGTAGTTTTGATTTGCATTTCTCTAATGATTAGTGATGTTGAGCATCGTTTCATGTGTTTGTTGGCAATTGGTATATCTTCTTTGGAGAAATATCTATTTAGATTTTCTGCCCATTTTTGGATTGGGTTGTTTGTTTTTTTGATGTTGAGCTGCATGAGCTGCTTGTAAATTTTGGAGATTAATCCTTTGTCAGTTGCTTCATTTGCAAATATTTTCTCCCATTCTGAGGGTTGTCTTTTGGTCTTGTTTATGGTTTCCTTTGCTCTGCAAAAGCTTTTAAGTTTCATTAGATACCACTTGTTTATTTTTGTTTTAATTTCCATTTCTCTAGGAGGTGGGTCATAAAGGATCTTGCTGTGATTTATGTCATAGAGCGTTCTGCCTATGTTTTCCTATAAGAGTTTGATAGTGTCTGGCCTTATATTTAGGTCTTTAATCCATTCTGAGTTTATTTTTGTGTATGGTGTTAGGGAGTGTTCTAATTTCATTCTTTTACATGTAGCTGTCCAGTTTTCCCAGCACCACTTATTGAAGAGGCTGTCTTTTCTCCATTGTACATCCTTGCCTCCTTTATCAAAAATAAGGTGACCATACATGTGTGGGTTTCTTGGATCTGAAGTTCTTATCTGTCCCTACAATGACTCACTGGCTCATCCACTGGTTGAGGGACCGCTGGTACCTGCCAGACCCCACCCACTTAGGACTCCAGAACCTAGCCTCTCCTCGTCTCGTTGATGAGTATATAGAAAATATCTTTCATGACGTCTAAACTTTAGTTCATTGACAAAGGATTTTTCCCCTTAAAACTTATACTTGAAATGTAATTTCATTTCTCTAGGTCTCTTGATTATAAAAATGAGAAACTGTTTGGTTAGGCAATTAAGTTTAGATCAGAGAGCAAGACCATGTAACTACTCTAACTAAGAACCTGCAGACCCATCCTCACCTTCAATTTCTTCCTCTCCATCCATGTGCAATTAGTTCCTCAAGTCTGAAATGACTTTTAAAATCTCCCCACCCTCTCATGCTGGCTTATTTCATAACTTCTTGCCTCCACCATGGCTAAGAGCCTTTTAACTGACTTCTAGCATAAGACCCTCCTCTATCCAATCTGCCATCCAAACTTCCCCCATCATAATATGGCCATGCCCTTTTCCTCTTAAATCTCAGCAATGGTTCTCCACTGTCTGAGGCATTAAGTCCACACAGCTTTTAAAATTTGGTTCCAACCTATTTCTACTCTCCTCTCAGTCTCATCCTCCATCAGCCTTCCTTACCAGGCAGCCTGTACTTTAGGAGGAAGGAAGGAAAGGGGGGAGGAAGGGAGGGAGGGAAGGAGGGAATGGAGATTTTCTGCAATCTGAGAAACCCAGGAAGCAACATAAGTCTCAAACTGCTGCTGAATTAACTTTCTTAAGATTCAGTCTGATTATACCATTTCTTGGCTTAAAACCCACAGCATGCTTTCTTGTGCTAAGAAAAATCATGTCCAATTTATTTATATTTTAACATGCTACTAAAGGCCCTTGGAGATTGGGCACCTAGCCTATCTCAGTTCCCATTAATATATTCACACTCTCTATGTGCAGGGGTTACTACTCAAACTAACCCATTCTTTTCTTGCTCCACATTGTCGCTCAACCTCTTCTTCTCTCTGACCCACATTCCCTTGCCAAATCATACTCATCTTTGAGAACTACTGCAAATGTATCCTTACCCACGAAGACTTCCTGATCTTCAGCTAGAAGTGCATACTCCAGTCTCTGAACTCCATACTGCTAATCCTATAATACCTTGCTTTAGACCAGTGATTCTCAATCCTGGTTGCTCCTTAGAATTGGCTTAAAGGCATTTTAAAAATCCTGGTGGGCTTCCCTGGTGGCGCAAGTGGTTGAGAGTCCGCCTCCTGATGCAGGGGACACGGGTTCGTGCCCCGGTCCGGGAAGATCCCACGTGCCGCGGAGCGGCTGGGCCTGTGAGCCATGGCCGCTGAGCCTGCATGGAGCCTGTGCTCCGTAACGGGAGAGGCCACAGCAGTGAGAGGCCCACGTACCACAAAAAAAAAAAAAAAATCCTGGTAACCAGACCCTACCACTCAGAAAGTACAACTTAAGTGTTGGCATATTTTTAAAACTCCCCAGATGATTGTGATATGAAGCCAGGGTGAGAACCACTATGTAAAAGTCACTGGTGTACTTACTATCTTCTCTAATGGAACGAAAGGGCCTTGACTTATCTTCATAATCATCATATTACCAAACACACAATAACTGTTCAGTAAATGATGGAAAGGGGGAAAAAAAGAGAAACAGAGAAACAAAGGAAAAAAGATGACTTCACAATACTTAAAAACTCAGTAACTAAACTTAAAGGAAGCCTTGTTCTCCTAAATTCCTGGAAGAAATGATGAGGGCGCTATCATTTGTATCACCTGCCTTAAAAAAAAATTCTCCACTACAGTAAAAAAAGGTAAGGCAAAATCTCATTACTAATGAAGGAGCCACTTTATCTTGGGGGAAGAGACTATTCTCCATCACTTGGAAATCATACATTTACCCCATGAGGTACTATTCTAGGAAACATGAGACTCTAAAATATCTGTTGTAGAATACATTCTAGTAATGAGATGGCGTGAGAGGGATCTCTGCCAATCAGAGGCAAGAAGAAAAGAAGGAAGTAGGAAACAAATTCTGAAAAAGAATTCTAAGCAGGTCTCTAGCTACCCATAAAAGGTGGAAGAAAGAAGAGAAGCATTAGATGCAATTTAGAAAAAGAAATCATGCTCACGTTTCTTAATCACAGACTAAGAGGATATAAGGAGTGCAATAATAAGCCTGTAGGAATGTCAGAATAACCCTGATTAGAGACAAGACAAAATGTTGTGTGTTTTAAAAGAGTTTTTAACTAGTGAAGAGTTAGGGAAGTTCTGAGGATTTCTGTAACCCATCTGGAATAAAGCTTCACTGAAATCATGGATTGCTATCCATTTTTCTAAATAACTGCTTTATTCAGATATAATTCACACATCATTAAATTCACCTTTTTAAAGTGTACAATTTAGTGGTTTTTAATATATTCAAAGAGTTTTGCAGCCCTCACCGCTACTTAACTTCAAAACATTTTCTTCACTCCATAAAGAAACCATATAACCTATCAGCAGTCACTCCCATCTTCCTCAAAGCTGCCGGAGGCAATCACTGTCTATTTTCTGTCTCTATATATTTGCTTATTCTGGATATTTCATGTAAATGGATCATATAATACGTGGCCTTTTATGTCTGGCTTGTGTCACTCAGCATCATGTTTTCAATTTCATTTTTTATATTGTTAACTGATAGTCCATTGTATGGATACACTACATTATGTAGTCAATTATTTAGTAATAATTTGTTGAGGTCTTGGGGATCTTAAGATAAAAAAGACCTTGTTTTTAAGAAATCCAAGAAGTTTCAAGAAGTGAGAGATAGATAAAGAGAATAACATATCAATGGCCAACTTAAGGAACTGACGGAACATAGGCTTCAGAATGGAAAATGAGGCTGGGAAAGACAGGCAGGAGCCAGACCAGGAAAGGCATGAAGGGCCTGGTGCCTTGCCAAGTGATCTAGATTTGACGCTCTATGCAAAAGAGAACCTCACTTCAGGAAGAGCCTTCCCACCATTTTCCTTTTTCTCATTTTCCAACACCTACAGATAAAAACCCAAACCATAAATACACACACTCACGCCCATCTCAGCTAAATAAATTACTACTCATTCTTCAAAGCCCCCTCCAAAAAGCATTCTCTGATCATCCTGTCAGTAAACACTCATTTTCTTTACAAGCTCTAACGGATTTTTCATACCTTTTTCATAGTATTTATCATACACTGATAAATGCTAAAACAACTGCAATTACCCCCACTGGAGTATGATCTACTTAAGGGCAAGGACAGTATCAGATATTTCTGAAATCCAAGCAGTGTAACTGTTGAATGAATACATGGAAAAATGTAATAGATTTGGTGGAAAGCAGGTCTCTTGGAGGATGCGAACACAGAAGAGTCAGTTTCAGTGAAGAGTGGTGTGAAGGTAAAAATACAGAACACTGATGGAAGAGGCACAAGCCTGGGAAGAGCACAGAAGAGAGGTGACTGGCAGCCGGAAGGGGAGAAGCAGATAGGGGTGATAATGGCAACTGAGCACTTGCCATGTGCCAGACAAAATAACTGTGCTTTATCACATTTAATTTTCTCAACAACCTATGAGGCATCTATTATTAGCCTCATTTTACAGGAAAAGAAACAAGCTTGAAGAAGGAAACGAACAGTGGCAGAAGTAGGATTCTACAACCTATGTTTAATTGCAAAGGCCATGTGCATTCTTATCTGCCACATGCCACCCACCTTTATAACTGTGCTTAGGATTGCACAAGCACATATATACTGTTGCTTTTATTTCTGACATAAAAATACACAAGTATGTAGCTGACTAATTATATCCTGAAATCCACCAAACTAAGTCATACTGACCATGAATAAATTCCACAGTCAAACTGGTTAAAATGGACATTTGATCATTACGCTTTAAAAAGAAATATCCACAAAAGTTTCCTCATCTTGCAGCCAGCAAATGAGCACTTATGTAAGGTTCCCTTTGGATAATGAGTAGATGAGTAAATGTTCCAAAATTTACTAATTTAAACAACTGTCTTTATTCACTCCAAGGCTGACTCAAAATTTGTCCTGAAATTGAGCGAAGCATTTTAAACACAGCGTTATAACTAAAGGCAAGGGCAAGAAAATGTTTAAATTCAACATTATTGTAACAGATAAGAATATTATTTTTCATAATATCTGTAATTAGCAGGAACTATTTAGATGAGGATTTTTCATAACACTCTCTCACTATAGTTTATCAATGTATACCATGTGTATTCAATGGCAATATAATTAGTAAGTGAAATACTGGTTTAGTGATACTATTGCTGTGGGTATTTAACAATTACTAACAGGAAAAAAAGAAAGCTTAACTCAAAAACTTGCCTTTCTATTTAAAATAGCAAATAAAGCCTTGTGTTACAAAACAAATACATAAGCGCAAGCAAGGTTGGTGTATCATCTACTCAATAAAAAAGTGCCCCCAAATCTATGTCAGTTGAAGCAAAAAAGTTGCAGCAGGCAAAAGAGCTCCTCAATTATTTCTTGCTTTTCAGAGCTAATGTAAATGACATCAAATACTTTTGGACAACTTTTACCAATTATAATTTCTATGTTGAAAAGTTTGTTTTTAAAAAACACAAAATGGTGCTAAATCTTTGAAATTACAGTCAACGGAGCTATTTCTGCCTGCCTACACTTGAGAACTCACCACATGTTCAACACTTTCTGGCAGCTAAACACAAAAAAAAATACAAGGAAAAAGAGAGAGAGAGAAAGAGAGATCATCAGAAACTGCCCACATTGAAATTATCACATTGTTTTTCAAGCTTAATTTTTTTCCAAGCAGAATTATTATAATTTACTTTAACAAAAAAAAGTAACTTAAAACTAATATTAATACATGCAGCATACAAAATTAATAGTTTATTCTTATGTTTACAGAAAAAATGAGCATCTATAGTATAGCAATAACTTTCATGCATCAACATTCCTAAAAATAAAAATATGCTGTTAACTCTAAATAAGAATTTGAGCATAGTTCTTAAATAACTATTTTTGTATTATTAAAACATCTACTGAAATAGCTCTATTTTAAACTTAGTGATTAAAAAAATTAAATATACCACTTGTTTTGCATGCATCTATTCCTTGAAAAAAATTTCCTTAAATAACTGTAATGACTATAAATCTCAAACATGCACAGTTTAAGAAAGAAAAGTTACTAAATCAGGAAAAACCAATACATACTTGGTTTCATCCATCACTTCTACTTCCGTAGGGGCTGTGATAGGTGCATTTGAACGTCCTGCAGTAGGATCATCTGTGTTTAATTCTCCATTTGTAGAACTTACAACCTGCAAAAAAGAAAAAATACACACACACACACACACACACACACACAAAGTAATAGGTTATACAATGATAAACATAAAGTATTTAAATTAGAAAGTTAATATGAGGAACACAAAACAATTAGTATGCAGTTGTTCATAACTGAATATACTAATAGGTCTACATTTTATTAAAGATAAGGTCACTCATTATTTGCTTTGCAACTTACTTCCTTTTCATCTTGAAATCTGTCCTCTGGTTTTTAAGGCTAACACAATCAGTTCCCTCTTGTGTGCCAGTATCTTTTGGTACCTTGCTACATCATGAATTACTTCCTTTGGAAACTTCAATATTGTTCCTTCCAATGGATCCTTCATTTCAATCTGTAACCATGCTCAGGTCTCACTCTCATGTTGCCCATTCATTCACCCAGTTGTTCAAGCTCCAAATCCAGAAGTTACTGTGATTCCACTCTTTGACTTAAACCATCAGCAGATCCTGTTAAATCCTCCCCTGACACACACCCCAAACCTAATCGGTCCTCCCCACTCTATGACTACCAGATCTGCAGTCCAGACCACCATTATCTCTTGAGTGAAGAAGAGCAAAAACCTATTAACTGGTCTGCTTTTACCCGTGTCCACCTCCCGTTAATGGATTGTCTACACAACAACCAAGGTGCTCCTTTTAAGATGTAAATTAGATAACACATAATTCTCTGCTTAAAGCTCTTCTAATGTCAACTTCCTGATTTCATTTAAAATAAACAACCATACTCTTTACTCCAATTTACAAAGCCCCACAAGATCTGAATACTGCCTACCTCTCTGATCTCATAGCACTTTCCCTTTGCTCACTAGCCTCCAACCAATGTCAAGGTTATTTCTACCTTAAGGCCTTGGAACTATCTATTCTCACTCCCTGGAATTCTCTTCTTGCTTATTGTCTGTCTTCTTACCTTTCAGATTCTCAGAGAACATCTCTAAAACAGGACTTTTCCAACATACAATCTAGAACTTCCATGCAGGCACACTCTTACATGTTATACTTCACTTTTAATTCTTTGTATAGCATTTATCCATGTTGATGTTTTTCTGATTGACTGATTGATGTGTTTCTTGATACCCACCCCCATCTCCATTAAAATTAAGCTCCGGGCTTCCCTGGTGGCGCAGTGGTTGAGAATCTGCCTGCTGGTGCAGGAGACACGGGTTCGAGCCCTGGTCTGGGAGGATCCCACATGCCGCGGAGCAACTAGGCCCGTGAGCCACAACTGCTGAGCCTGCGCGTCTGGAGCCTGTGCTCCGCAACAAGAGAGGCCGCCAGTGAGAGGCCCGCACACCGCGATGAGGAGTGGCCCCCGCTTGCCACAGCTAGAGAAAGCCCTTGCACAGAAATGAAGACCCAACACAGCCAAAAATAAATTAATAAACTCCTACCCCCAACATCTTCTTTAAAAACAAACAAAAAAAAATTAAGCTCCATAACAGCAAGAGCCTTGTGTTGTTCCCCAAGAGATCTCCCCACTCTCTCTGGCACAGAATAGGCACTCAATAAATATTTGTTGAAATAAATGAATACATGCATGCACGTATGAAATCTTAAAGCAAGATAAAAACCATAACAAAACTCCCAAATTCTCTTGGTCCTACAAAGTGACCTTACTGTCTTATCTCTTGTTTTCCTCCAAACTTCTTGAAAACTATTGTCTTAATTTACCACTTCCATTTTTATAAAATTCTCCATTTATTCCTTAACTCCTCCCAATCTACACTGTCCCTACATCAGAACTCAAATAAGAGTTTATTTGAAGGTTGTCAATGATTCCTAGAAAATATGTTAATAGTCTTTGTTCAGTCTTCATTTGCCTGTACATCTCCCTATGACTTGGCACCAGCTAATAACTTAGGAGTAAGACGAATCTAGATTCAAAACCTAGTTCTACCACTTACCAGCTATGTGACCCTGGAAAGACATCTTACATTGCTAAACCTCAGTGTTCTCAACTATGAAATTGGAAACAGAAGTATCCATTTAATAAGGTTGATATCAGGATGAAATGAAATTAATATATAAAGTGCAGTGGCTGGCATATAGTAAGAGTTCAACAAATGGTGGCCATCATTATTACCGTCAGTCTGACCTAAAGTGTGGCTTCAACTGTCATCTCTATGTAAAGGATTCCCTGAGCCTAACCACTCACCCACATGGCCAGTTAGCTAGACCAAGTTTGGCACCTCGCTCAGTATTTCTAAAACCTAATTTATCATACTCCCTTTTAAATCTGTTACTTTCCCTATAGTTCCTATTTCTGTTAAAGCCCTAGCCTCTTCCCAGACCTCCAGGCTCAAAATCTAAGAATCATTTTTAATGTTTTCTCTACCTGATCTCTTTATAATGTAACAAGGGCCTAAGCATCAGAGTTGACAGGTGACTACTAGACTTAAGACTTCCATTTACGGAAGCCCACATATTTCTAAAACTTAAGTTCAAAGAGGCTACAACACGTCAGGCACTGCTCTAGGAACTTGGAATACCATAGTAAACAAGAGAGACAAACATCCCTGCCCTTGTGGACTTAATAGTCTAGTTTGGAGAAATATGCTCTCTCCCCACCAACTCAAGAAGAATAACCAGAAATCAATCAATGTATCTAGATTAAGTCATGATTTATATATATCCTATATGGAACAAGTACTTAGAAATGCATTTGTGCCTACAGCTGAAAATATAAAACTGCCTTCATCATCTTTAGAGGCAATCCAATGGGAGGAATACTCCTATGTCTAAGTCGCCCTCTCTGCTTCTGTGGCACCTGCTTCCTCCTTTCTGTCATTCTATTGATCTCCGTGGCTCTGTGTCAATTTTTTCTCTTAAAATTCTCCCTCTTTCTGAACACATTAAAAAATACTTATCTGTTGTAATTACTAAGTATAATTGGGTTCTTAATTTTTAAAATGTCAGAGCCTCTGCAATGAACTGGAAAGGAATTAGAAAGCAGAATTCTTATCCTATACTTTTGTATTCTCCACCACCTTTAACTAGCAGAGTGCCTTGAATGTAGTGGATAATCGAAACAGTTCACTGAACAATTTCCATTGTTCTTTCCTTAACAATAATTATTCAATGGGTTTCTTTTCCCACTTTTGTTCAATGGCCCTAAATAGGTGGAGGGAGGCCCCCTCAACTTATAGGCAGCTCCCCAAAAGTATCTCCCCCTACTTAAGCAGCACAAATGAAAATTTGAAACTCAAGTACTCTACATTTCCAGCAACAATAACTATATATGCATTATAATTATAAAATCTGATTTATGTCACTTCACACACAGGCATAAGTGACTTTAACAGTCTTTATTTTAGTGAAATGTTTCAAGCTTCATTCTTCACTGATCAGAACCAGATCAAAAGGAAATAACATCTGACTTTATGAATTTTTTTAATGTAATTTTCCCTGGGCTTCCCAGATTCCCTAACCCTCTGAGTAAAGGCCAATATCCCAGGGTCAGAAGAGAATCAATGTGGTGACAGAGTTCTGTGAAGCTGACCCACTTAAAAGTAGTGATGTGAGAATGTATCACAGCATTAAAATTGTTTCCACTTAAGAAAACTAGTGGTCTTTTTGCAAACAGATTTTAGAGGAAGAACCAAAGACATAATATTATAAATAATATGTCAATATCTTCCTGGAAACCAAAATTTGGCTTATTTTTGTAAGCCAAATTTTGAAGAATGATTCCATTTAGGTGACATTTCTAGAATTATAACTCACACTAGAACATAAGAATCTCTGAAATATTAGTGTTTATCAGGCTCCTTAACAAAAGTATATCTAAAAATCACAGATGCCTTGAGGTTTGACATTTCAAAAGAAAATTCAGGGTTTTTGTTGCTGCTGTTCTTGTTCTTAAAGAAAATTTCTGTTATTCCCACTTGATAAGAAACAGTGCAATTCTCGTTTTAAGAGGTTTATAAAAAAAAGGCAACTAGGCCAAGTTTTACCATCACTGTATCAGAATTGAAGGGGAGGCGGTGGGGAAACAGCGTGCAGCTAAGCGTGGGAGAAAAACAATGGTCCATTTAATGGCTGCCTGCCCAATCTAATTCCAAAAGAAGTCATTCTCACGGACTTGAGTACAAAGATAACACATGGTATCTTTGTGATCAACCATGTCAAAAGGCCAATTAATACAGTTTCCAAATATAATTAATTCAATTTAGTTACACTACTATCTTCCTAATTTGGAGTCTTGAAGAATGTTACCAAGCGCTCAGTAGAGGCACAATATATTAAATTAACCAGATCTTCATCTATCCAATAAATATATTAGAAAGATTAAAAGATTACCTATTTTACTTACCCACTCAGCTTTTTCTAAAAGTCATCTATAAGAAAGCACACTAGTAAATAAGATATAGTTAAAAGAGTAACTTCCAAAGAGTTTACTGGACCTGTGCTAGGGTTCACATAACTATATGAAACCAACTTTCTAACATATTCTAAAAGCTATAGAGTTACAATTAATATTCTTGATATTCCAATTGATAATCCAAAGGCCCAGTGACATTCTCAGTGACTTTCAACAAAAGAGAAACCAAAACGGATTCTCAATCTAATGTTCACTTACACAAGTATTAAGCAGAGCACTCTATTTGAGTATTTCAGTCTTTCGAGATGTTACTGGCAAAGTGCTAAATTCCTGAACTTGAGATATCTGGTTTTCTTTAATTAACAATAATCTTTTGATGTTCACACTACCTGCCCTTTGCTGCAAAACTCCTATTTATCCTAGCTCCCCCCATCACCTCCTTGGAGCAGTTCTCTAAGGGTCACTTGACATGCTGCTTTCTGGGCTTGACGTCCTAAAACTTCCTGCCGAATTAAACATAACTCTAAACTTTTAGGTTGTGAATATATATTTTTAGTCGAGAAAACCACAGCATTTAAAAAGTCTCCTGCCTTTTGTTTTGGGAAAAGCAAGCTCAGTTTACACTATATTCTCTTCCCTACTACAGTAGTTATTAAAATCTTTCTTTACTGCCAGGAAAAAAAAAAAAAAAGAATATCGAAACAAATGCGTAATGCTGATTTACCCCAATTATAACTAAACAAGGAATTCCCTAAACTAAATAAAAAAGGTGAACTGGAAATTATTTATGTAATAAAGGCAGCAACTACTCCCCTTCCACAACTACCTCTCTTATTCAGACTTCAGTACCCCAGAAAACAATGAATAGAAAGATATGACTGTTCTAGTTACTCAATTCTTTTCCTTGTTAGTACCTCAGTATTTTCAAAGACTTGATAAAGAAAACTGAAACTGGTTATCTCAAACATTTTAGAAAGTCTGCATTAACAATTAGCATGATGGAGAACTGACTCAGATATGACATCTATTACTCCTCTGACTTTTAATCACATGTTTCCTTACCGTTTCAGGATACATGTGTCTAATTCTTTTTCTGTTATCATCACCTGTATCTGTATTTCTGAAGTGACACCGACTAAAATATCAGACTGCTTATTACAACAATTAATGTTATTCTTACATTTCATAATGTTATTCTGGCTGCATAACACATCTGCACCACTTGTGATTCTGTCCTTTTTTCCCCAGTGTCACATTGTTCCTTAAATGCAAAGCAGAGGAGCTTTCCAAACAATCAGAAGGTATCCCATACCATGTAAAATAGTAGTGCCCTTAACAGCTGTCTTCCTCCCTCTGCTTGCCATGACCTCTCAGCCTTTTTTGGATCAGATTTTTAGTCAGCATCGAGCTCCATGGACTGTGTTACAGTGAAAGGCTCAACACAGTGGAATTAGAGACTAGTACTATCTGCTGCGAGTGGTACATTTTAAAACCTAATTTTGGAAATCCTGATTTGCCAGGTAGAAAATATCAGAGAGGGATAACTGACCCATCCCTTTCCCTCAACCCCCATACCCAACTAAATTCTATCTTCTAACTATCTTTCAAGTCCTTTTATTTCTCTTCATCTCCACTACCCATCATCTCTCCTCAGCTGTGGACTTTTGAGAGTTGTGTCCTTGCCTTAGACTTGTCTCCCTTCAATCTAGTCTCCAGCAAAAGTAAGCTTTGTAAATACTAACCTAATCAAATTAGTTCTCTATCTAATTCTCTTTATGGCTACCCAATACCCTCAGACCAAAGTCCAAATTTAATAACAAGACCTTTTAGGTCCTTCACGACTTGCCTCCTGCCTACCTGTCAGTCTCATTTCTCAATACGTACCAGCTTGACCAAACTGCATTTAATTCCTCAATCTGTCAATCTCTCCTCCACAGTCTTAGGTATGTTGTTTTCTCTGCCTGGTACACTCCCTTTCTTAACCCCTTCTACCTTCTTCGACTGCTAAGCCGTACTGATTCTTCACTGAAAATGTGTAAAAAAATATAAGTAATACCATTTTTTTCCAGGAAAACTTAACCCGCTAAACCCAAGTTAGGTGCTTCTACTATATATTCTCATAGCACCTTGTACTTTCTCCACTTATCACACTGCCTGTTTATTAGCCTTTCCCATTAACTGAAAGCTCCACGGGGACAGGCACCATATTTGTTATTCTCCCTTTTATTCAAAGAACCTAGCACAGTGCCGAGCACCCAGTAGACATTTATATATATTTGCTGAATAATGAATAGCCAAGAAACTGAAAGTGGTAGGTCTAGGCTTCTCAGCCATATTTATTACCAGTGATTCTAAGGGGAGCAGGAGGGGGCATACTTGTTCCCCTAAGAGCTTTTCCAAAACACATAAAAGCCAAGAACAGATTCAAAATAAACTCTTTAAGGTATCTGAATATTATTCTTAGTCTCTTAAGTGGGAAAAGTTTATCAAATGTATAGCATTATCCTTCTGGTTAGTAAATTAACATGATTTCACTAAAGAGAAAGAATAAAATTAGATAAATCCCATTTCACAATGCATTCGTTTGGCTGTATCTCTATACTTCACTTCTCAGAGATGGATAAAAATACTAGTCAAGGGCTTCCCTGGTGGCGCAGTGGTTGAGAGTCCACCTGCCGATGCAGGGGACACGGGTTCGTGCCCCGGTCCGGGAAGATCCCACATACCACACAGCGGCTGGGCCCATGAGCCATGGCCGCTGAGCCTGCGCGTCCGGAGCCTGTGCTCCACAATGGGAGAAGCCACAACGGTGAGAGGCCCGCGTACCGCAAAAAACAAACAAACAAACAAAAAACACTAGTCAAGTTTCCTAATTTGCAAAAGCAATAGATTATTCTACTATTTAGTACTTCCTAAGCCCCAGCCTCTGTGCTAAATACTTTTTAAAAAAATTCTCACAACAAAACCATAAGGTAGAGCTATTATTATCTCCATGTCACTGATGAATAATCTAAGGTACAGAATTTGAACTTATGCTTATGCTGCTCACCACAATTAAATCAACTTGGTAACCTATATGTCTGATCTGCAATAATATACATAATAATTGTGAAAAGATAAGGAGTTCAAATGTAGACTCCAACGTGCAGTTCCTATTAAAAGAACATGTGAAATAATGAGTATCTGAGGATTTTTCTGTAGGTCCAGTCAAAAAGGCAAGAGGTGCTGGCGTACATTTTATTAACAGATACCAACCTACTTATTTTGGAAATGTCTTTCCTGAGAAACTATTTGATGATATGCCCTTAGTATTTGTTGAGGATAATTTTTTCAATTGCCGTTTAAAGTCTTTATATTTCTTGCAAAGCTAATACTTGAACATTGTCCAACAGGTGGTTTAAGAACCATAGAACAAAGAACCTCAAGGCAAATTCTACTCATACTTTTGTATTAGTAAAAAGATTTTTCTCTTTATCAGATAATGAGAATGAAAGAACACATTGTTTTCCTTTCTTCCTTCATTCAAAGTCAAATATAGTATTCAATTATCATAATAATCATATAAGCTCAGATTTAAGGTATTTTTATTTCCTCTATTATTAATTTTTAAATTACAATTTCATTAGTCCAATTATACCAGTGTCATATTATAACTTTTCAAATTTTGAAAGTGGGTAGGATAAAAATTATAAATAAATTCAACATTTTGGAGTGGGGCAAGATTCAGGCATGATCTTACCTAGGCTGCTAGCAAATTCTTCATGACAGTAAAACTACCTTAATGTTCATCACATCAAGTTAGTTAATTCAGGAAGTAAATGAAAAATAGTGTAAAATTTTTTGTCTTACTTATGTATTACCAGAATTCTAGTAAGTAAACTGATCACTTACGGAATATTAGAATGAAGCCAGATGTAATCTCTACAAGGCAGTAAAGTTTTAAAGAGATGATGAGACATGAGCAGAGTTGAAATATATCTTTGAGAACATGTGAAAAAATAGAACAAAGTTTTTGAGTGATGAGCCAATAATCAAACTCATTCACCCTTTGACAGTCCAAAGAGATCCCATGAGCCATCTCTGGGAATTCCACAAAGTAAGAAAAAACTAAAGATAAATTTGTGGTAATGGTACAGAAGTGGTAGGAAAGCTTTCTAATAATGTCTTGTTACAGATTTCCCTGAACACTGAGCAAGACACCTGCTATAAAAACATACAACACTTAGAAACACATAAACGTACACAGATACATACACAATCCAGTTTGTGTTTATGGGAATTAAACGTAATTTTCTCACTTAACTTTCCAGTGATATGAATTTGGGTCACAAAAAATTTTACAATTCAGGCACCCTTGCCTCTGAATCCCTCACTCTAGACTTTGACAGCGCTATTCAAATACTTGTGTTACACACATGACTGAAAGTTCCATAGACTACGAAGTTCTTTAAAAAATACTTGGTTTCACAATTTAAGTTACCTCTAAAAGTTAAAGATGGGAAAAACATGATAACTAGTAAGAACTGATCTTTTAGAATTCTAATCAATAAAGAATAAAACCCAAGCATAGATTCAGATTACATATATGTATGTGTGTGTGCATATATGTATATATATGTATATATACATACTAAGAAAAATGCAGATTTGGTAAAACATAATAGAAAATTGTTCCAGTGGAAATATGTGGAGGAAAAAAAATCAGATCTAGGTTCTAGATTGAAATGGATTAAGATAACATTTATCATCTCAATTTCTTTCAACCAGCATTCAGATTACCTTAAACTGACATTTTTAAAAGAAACAAGAGACTCAGTAATCTTTTTCTATTTTTATAATACATACAAAAGGTTAAAATTTAGGGGGGCATGTGAGGGCAGAATATAGTAGCTATCTCTAAATATATAGAAAAGGGGGGAAAAAGGAACACATCAAAAAGAATAAGGGACAGCTTTAAATTTTTGTAAATATCCAGAAAGTTGAGGGAAATATTTAATAAATACTTGTCCTTGAAATTATTTTCTCCATGTGCTATTTTCTCCAAGTACAAACAAAATATGTAATGATAAAAGTAGGGTCATGGGGCTTCCCTGGTGGTGCAGTGGTTGAGAGTCCTCCCGCTGATGCAGGGGACACGGGTTCGTGCCCCGGTCCGGGAGGATCCCACATGCCGTGGAGCGGCTGGGCCCGTGAGCCATGGCCGCTGAGCCTGCGCTCCGCAATAGGAGAGGCCACAACAGTGAGAGGCCCGCATAACGCAAAAAAAAAAAAAAATTAGGGTCATGTTTATTTGACCAATTAATCAGAAAGTACATTCTAAGGACTGAGGATGAAAAAGTTAGATATCTACTTAACTAAGTTTGAAGGAGGCAAAATCAATGAAAGGGAAAAGATATAAAAAATGTTCTATTACTTAAAGCATGAAAAAAGACTGAGCTTATTATTGGAAAATCAAGTTTAACACATATTTCAAGTAATACATTTTGTTTTTCTAACCTATTGTGAGTACAACTTACTTAAATACTGTTGCATATGCTTGCAAAAATGAACAAAGGCAAAATCTTAGTATCCCTGTTGGTCTTGCTAGACCATGTTAATTCTGCTTTTTGGTTAAATACAAAGGAATAGAAGTATGGAGGTTCAGCAACAAGATTTTCATTAGGATATGAAATCATGCCATGAGTTCCAAAAAGGGTTAGTTGTATAGATTTGGGAAATAATCACTCATGCAAAAATCAGAAAATACCTGTACCGAGCCACCATGTCTGTCTGCTGCAAGGTGAGCTCTCAAATGATGGGGATTTGCCTGCTGGGAGTCCCAAGCTGCCCTGTGGTCTGCCGACTGCCATTTATTTAATGCATGTGGCATGCATGGAAGAAGAGAAACCCAAAATGTTAAACATCTCATCCTTATAATATAGAAAACAATCGTATAAAAGGAAATTTAAAATACCCTTACTATTCTGAGTCACAGATGCAGTTATATTTGCATATTGAACATGGAGAGATTTCAGTTAAAATGCTACAATAATGTAATGATCAACCACAAAAATAAAATAGAATCACAGAATTTTAGAAGTGAAAGGACTTTAGATATCATAGACTCCACTCGTTAACTTTATAAAGTTAACAAAAACTAGAGAGGTAAAAATGACGTGGTCAAGAAAGTACTCCAAATAAACCATGAGATGTTTTAAAAAGCCATCCACTATATTTTCTTACAGTAGAGGTCCCCATTAGTTTTCTGATGAGGAACTACTTCTAGCAAGGTGAATAAAAAGATAGTACTCAAACAGCCATACTTAAGGTCCCAGAAAACTTTTCTCTTCTTGCTTAGTACCCTGTTTCTGATTATGAGGATAAATCAAGAAAACAGAAAAATTCTTCGAAAAGCGAGAAGTGCTATATAGAATACCAAGAGGATATGGTAAACAATTTTTTTAAGTGACAATCTTACATATATGAATCTCTTTGCCTCTTTGATCTTTTTATCTGGTTCAGATTAAGAAACCCATTTCCATGAAATAGGCTGATAATTCTTGAAGCTTTTAGATGATCTGGCGAACTTGTATGGCAATAACCACAAACTAATAATAATCTAGTAACAGAATTAGGAGTAACTGCTTAATAGGGGTCAATTTCTATGTTTCAGGAAAATGTGGACAGCACTAATAAGAAGAGGGGGAAGGTATACAATATTTAAGTTTCCATTACATGTTTGGTTCTGCATTAGCTGCTTTATATGTGTTATCTCATTTTTAAGATAGACAGTATCACCCTCATTTTACCGATGAAGACACTGAAACAGTAAATACTTCTCTAAGGTCATAGAGGTACCAAAGAGTACACAAAGGATTTAAACTGAGAGCCTACTGCTCTTCCAATATTACTACCTAGCTCCTTATCACAATTACATTATGTTCTAAAGACTTCAGGGCTCTTTTCTTTCTTTTTCAACCAAAGTAAGGAAAATCTTGCCACAAAGTGCCAAGTACACTGGGCTATACGGAGCCTAAGCATATCAGGAGCCAGAGTAACCCTTTAGGGGAAGAGATGTTGAAATCAAGTGGACACAAAGAATAAACGTTCCGGCACTAAACTTCCTAAATTAAACTGTACAACGAAAAACTGCATTCTTTGGCATGAAATATGTCATCAAAGCAATTATGACAGTTCTATAATATCTTTTCATTAAATCCTCCAAATTTATCACCAGAATTTAGCAGATTTGTAGGGTTAAAGTGAAATAAATTAGACAAGACCAAATCTTAACAAGATGAAAGAATGAAAATCATACTAAAAGAGAGACAAAGATCGAAATGTTGCATCGGACAGCAGGCAACATTTGGGAACCATGGACCTTTTAAGAAGACAGTAAGAGCTATGCAACCTCGCCTCAGGACAAACATTTGCATGCACCCAACATTTTCTGTAAAATTTCCAGATTCCCTGAACTTCAACCATTGACTCTAAGTTACAATTGTTTATCTGGGGACATTACAAAGGTTTCAGACATTTAAAGAATTAACCTTTCTTCTTTTGGGATTGTGAACTATGGGTTTATCACACAACTTAAGCTGCTTACTGCATCACAGATAGTTAAGAAATTTTTTCTAGATATACAATGTTTCTATCATGGTAAGAATCTGCATGTCCTGGTTTCAAATTCAATATATAAGCTATCCTAAAGGATTTCCTGAGAAAAAAACTGACTCCTTACATTTAGTGCAACAAGTACTACATCAACAAAATATGGTTCCCACCCTCAGTGAGCTGGCAATTGAGCTAGCAAGACGTATCTGAAACATGTAGAAAGTTAACCTTTAAAACATTTAAATTTATTTCAACAAAAATTTAACTCAACAATAAAAGAAGAGTTTCACTTATTACAATACCTAACAGCTCAAGTGGAGATCTTCACAGAACATGAATTACTGATCTTCTTCCACGTACATTTGAGAAATTAACTGATTTATAAAACACAAACTCCAAGTTTCGATTTCTCCCATTTCTTTCTATATACAGCATCTTACCAGAGTACTCAAGCTATCAACAAGTTGTAATTTATATTGGAAGTAATTTATATATAATACCCTTTACTGTCCCAATTTTTCTAAGGTGAAATTATAAAACTAATCTTTTAAAATTCTCTATACTTTAAAGCATAATGTTGTTAAATATTTCTTAAATGCAGCATTTTATTTGGCTATTATTTTTAATAAGTTGTGTTTTTTCTTTGATTTCATTTATTTAACCCTCACCTGAACCCTGATGGGATACAAAAAGGATAACACACTATCCTCCTCCAAAAAGGGTTATAACCCAAAATTCTAAAGTCTGTTTAACTCAGGGTGACAGCAAAAATTTTTACGTCAAAAGGATTCAATAAAGCTTCCTTATACAAAAATAAGAAGAGTGAAAATGTTGTTCAAAAATTTCAACAGCTTCCAATATACCTTACCCAGGAAATACAAATTCTTCAATGAATCTTCTATGCCTTGTCTTGAACCTACTCTCTGCTCCAAGCCAGCTGCTATTTCTCCTCAAACATATTCTACATTTTTAAACTTCTGCTTTATATTTTTTACTGTTCACTCTCCCCAAAATGCTCTTATTCCTTCACCTGCCTTTAAAAATTCCATTCATTCTTCAGGCTCATCTCAAAAGCTATCTTTGCCATAAAATCTTTATAGATCCTACATATTCCAATGATCCTCCTTGGCACTTTATTAATGTATTTCCTAGGGTAGAGTTTATTCTGCATTGTAATGTAGTTATTTGTGAATTTATTGTAATAATGATAACAGTAATACCAGCCACGAGAGTTGAGACTTAATGAAAGCTTACTATATGCTAGGAATTAAATGAATTATTTTTATTTTATAGATGAGAACTGAGGCTTTGAGTGAATGAGTAATCTGCCCAGGGTCGAGCCATATCCAGTTATGGCTGATTCCAGAGGCTGAGAGAGGTCTTAGCCACTGATTACAAAATCATTTCTTACAGGTTATATGTTTTCCTTACTTCTGAATTTCTGCATTGTGGAGAATAGTAGTTTTCAAATAACAGGAACTCAGTAGATAATTTAGTTAGACTATAGTTAGAAAGACCAACTGCTATTACAATTCATTCCAACAGGGTATCCAGATACTTCCATTCTAACAGAATATCAAACATTGCTCAAAGTTTATTATACTAACTTATACCACTAATTAGGATTTATGATTAAACATTTTTAATGTGAACATTAGGGGAAGGAGTCTAGCTATTGAAAATATATGCATTTTCTATCCTTAATATGTGTGTATATAGCCTGCTTTATAAAAGAAAAAAACATGTATTTCAATCCTTCAATACGTATATACAAGTATGTATTCACTCAAATGCATACACATATAAAGCTGTCATCTGCACATGATAAAACACCAAATATATTTATAAACTGTGAGAAGGTAATACAGAAGCAAATTAAGACATTTCA
This sequence comes from Delphinapterus leucas, assembly GCF_059928025.1. NCBI lineage: Eukaryota > Metazoa > Chordata > Mammalia > Artiodactyla > Monodontidae > Delphinapterus > Delphinapterus leucas. The sequence continues at coordinate 103,407,096 of NC_143131.1, read as the reverse complement.
TATCTAAAAGGGCAGCAAACCTGATTTTTGGATTGTTGTATCTTATCTCTGTGTTGATGTGCTTCTCTGTTTGATGACAGAGCAGGATCTTGCTGAACTGCACCCACTGGAGTAGGCTACAATACAATAACAATTAGAATCAATGCATTCAATTTCAGAACTCTTATTTAAAATTATATAGCTACTTAACATAATCAGGGAAAAAAAAAGACACTGTTAAATAAAGTAAGGCCTTAAGAAAAGATATCTTTCCTAAAATATGTTGTTAAATACAACAAAGAGATTATAGCTACTTTTTAAAGTATTTTCAAAATATTTAAATACTTTATCAACTATTTATTTTTGTATCAACAAAAGACCTTCTAATACTGTCATTACTTTTAGGTTACTTTTTCATATCAAAAAATGAAAGTGTATTTGTTTATGTTTCTCATTTCCAAAGCCAATATATAAACGGAAAAAATTATTTTAAGAAAATTAAGGGAATAGTTTTTTAAATAAGCTAATAAAATTGCTTACTGTCAATATTTTAGCTCAGAAGAGGCTTATATAAAATTTAAATTTTCAAATATAATTCAAAACTTCATATAAATACTTTAATCAAAGTATATTCAGATTTGCATTTTAGATACTATATGTATTTAAATCACTTTGGAGTTAAGAAAAATACAGATTAAACGCTTAAGTAAGTCAGTTGTTCAAAAATACTTGAATCTGAGAGTTCAGCAGTTCCAAATCTGGAAAAAAATTTGCTAACAGTGAGCCATAATTATAGAAAATTTTGTAAGGCATTCTTACTTATTTAAAAATAAAAGACTAGTGAGAATACATATTTGATTTTCTGGAAGTCACCACTTCAAAGAAAGAATTTAACGATAACTTCATTTAAGTAATGACACCCATCCCACAGTTATGATCAAGACAATTTTTTTTTAACTATGAAAACTTGGTACAGTTTTAAAAACCTAAACATGCTCCAATATATAAGTATCAGTCTATTCCAAGATAACCTAAAACTGCTAGAATAATTAACACATATTTTAAAATTACAAATGCTTTGAAAGATGACTAAAGGAAAAAAACTAGCTCATCTTTTAAAAGTTATCACTAGAATATTATATTTTTAAAAAGTATATTTGACATTAAGAACTAAATCAGAAGTAAAACATTCAAAATAACTCATCACTCTAAAAAGTAGACTCCAAATGTACGGTTTTTACAAAATTCAAAGAATAATTTTTATATTATGCTACCTGAAACATCCATAAAAAAGAAATAAAATGAACCCTTTAAAAAACTATTTATTCTCAATCCTAAAATGTATATGGAACCACAAAAGACCCTGAAATGCCAAGGCAATCTTGAGAAAAAAAGAACAAAGCTGGACATATCACACTCCCTGATTCCAGACTATACTACAAAGCTACAGTAATCAAATCGGCATGGTACTGGCACAACAGACACATACGTCAATGGAGTAGAACAGACAGCCCAGAAATAAACCCACACACTTGTAGTCAATTAATCTATGAAAGAGGAGGCAAGAATATACAATGAAGAAAAGACAGTCTCTTCAATAAGTGGTGATGGGAAAACTGGACAGCTACATGTAAATGAATGAGATTAGAACATTTCCTAACACCATATACAAAAATAAACTCAAAATGGATTAAAGACCTTTATCTATGAAACCATAAAATTCCTAGAAGAGAACATAAGCAGAACACTCTTTGACATAAATTGTAGCAATATTTTTTAGATCTATCTCTTAAGGCAGAGAAACAAAAGCAAAAATAAACAAATGGGACCTAATTAAACTTAAAAGCTTTTGCACAGCAAAGAAAACCATCAACAAAATGAAAAGACAACCTACTGAATGGGAAAAAATATTTGCAAATGATATAACCTACAAGAGGTTAATATCCAAAATTTATAAACAGCTCATACAATACCAAAAAAAACAAAGGACCCTTTAAAAAATGGGCAGACAACCTGGATTAATATTTTTCCAAAGAAAACATACAGATGGCTAACAGGTACATTAAAAAATGCTCAACACTGCGAATCATCAGAGAAATGCAGATCAAAACCATAATGAGATATCACCTCACACTTGTCAGAATGGCCATTATAAAAAAGACAAGACATAGTAAGTGTTGGTGAGGATATGGAAAAAATGGAACCCTTGTGCATTACTGGTGGGAATTTAAATTGGTGCAGCCACTATGGTAAACAGTATGGAGATTCCTCAAAAAACTAAAAGCAGAACTACCATATGATCCAGCAATTCCACTGCTGGGTATACATCCAAAGAAAACGAAAACACTAATGCACCCCAATGTTCATAACAGCATTATTCACAATAGCCAAAATATTGAAGATATGGAAGCAAACTAAGTGCCCAACGGACGAATGGATAAAGAAGATATGGAGATGATACAGATATAGATATGGATATACACACACCCACACACACACACATATATATGAATATTACTCAGCCATAAAAAAAAAGAATGAAATTCTGCTATCTGCAACAATGTGGATGGACCTAGAGTACTATGCTTAGTGAAATAACTCAGACAGAGAAAGACAAATACTCTGTTATCACTGATATGTAGAATCTAAAAAATAAAACAACCAAATGTATATAACAAAATAGGAACAGACTTACACATATAGAGAACAAACTAGTGGTTACCGGTGAGGAGAAAGAAGGGGGGGAGGGGCAAGACAGGAGTATGGGATTAAGAGACAAACTACTATGTATGAAATAAATCAACAATAAGGATATACTGTACAGTGCAGAAAAATATAGCTACTATTTTGTAATAACTTTAAATGGAGTATAATCTATAAAAATACTGAATCACTGTTGTACACCTAAAACTAATATAATATTGTAAATCAATTATACTTCAAAATAAAAAATTATTTGTTCTCAACTCTTTTTAAATAAAGGATCTGTACTATGAAAAAGAAGGTTAAGTACTACAAATAATCTTTTATTTTTATTATATAGCCTAGAGTACTCACCAACTGCTTACCAATCCAGTCATATTCATAATCAAACATATACCCTTTTCGATCAAACAAGTCAGTAAAAAGTTTTCTTAGGTAGTCATAGTCTGGTTTTTCAAAAAAATCTAGCCTTCTTACATAACGAAGATATGTTGCCATTTCTTCTAGAACGGAAATAAAAATTTTCTCTCATTAAACTTTTCTAATACTCATTAATAATAAAATTATAAATATCTAAAAGCACAGGGTATTATAAAAACATGAAAAAGTAACAAAATTCTACTAAAATTTAAAATATTATGAACTTAATAACAATGAAATTAAAAGGGGGAAAGAAGGGAAGAAAGGAAATAGGGACAAAAGATAAATCAGAGATTTAACAAACATTATTTTTGTTTCAATTCATTAGGAAAGGCTAAAATTTTTATTTTACATTATTTTTAATAGAAACCTTGGACAGTATCCAAGGTTGAAATAGAAACTTAATAATGCATAATTATTTAATCACAAAACACCATACTAAGCTCATATTTTTAAAAATTATTTTAAATACTGATAGGAACTGATTTATACATGAAAGCATTTGCACTACCTTGCTGGATTTCCTTTAGAATCAGTGATGCTAAATGACCAATAGAAGATTCAAATTCTTAACCTTGGTTAAATGGTATTCTAATCAACTGACCTAGCAACATAAAGCTAAAACAGATTCAGGAGGACAGTTTAATTCTTCTCTTAATTTCTGGTCATAAATGTAACAATTATTTAATAATATATAAACCTTTGCATGCTATTATAATTCCCAAATATATTAGAGATATGTATTTTTTTAAAGGTCGTATTTTCCAGAAGTAAAAGAAAGAAAAAGCCATAAAAATCAATAAGCAAAATGGTCAGCAATTAGTAAAACAGTGTTTAACCATCAGAGCACATAAAAGCACTATTATAAGAGATGGTAGGTTACACCTAGCTCCTTTTTTGATCCAATTTGTTCATGGCAGCTAATAAGAAAAGGATCACCCATAGCCTAACAGGCATGAAAGTAGCATCCAGTGACCCAGTCACATGGTGACTCTCCCACTATTCCACTTTCTAGCTAATCACCTGGCTAATTTACTTTGACACCCCCATTTTTCCTGCAGAAATTTGTATAAGCTTCTTAATAAGGTATAGCCAATCTGCCTACACCTAAACTGTTAGTACTATCAATCTATTTTTTCTTTTAATCTTCCAGTTCTATATGTTATATAGCAAGAAAGCAAAATACATAATTAAAGTTTACTGTCAATGAATAATAAAAGCAAACTTGAAAAAGGGCTACCTGAGATTATGCTGCTGATACTATTACAATAATAATGCCAGCACTGTACAGGAGAACCTGTAAATACTGAAGTGAGATATAAGTTCCATCTTCTATCTTCAAGTTTGGTTCTCATTTAATGTTATTGCATAAATCACAACAGGTATTTTAACACATTAGGGACACATTATTCTTATCCCTTAATTGACTTAGGAATCTTAAGTAAATTTTTGTTGATTTCACGTGAGTTGCCAAAAATCTACATGAGAGCAAATCTATCTTCATAAAGCTCCCCAATACAAAATTAGCCTAAAAGTAGTAAGGTTAGTAAGATTTTACTGTACTTGGAAAACTAGACTAAATCATACATCATACACCTCCTTTGAGCTTGACACTGAGACTCAAATGACTAATATTGGATACCAAAACTTTAGTTAGTATTTCTAAGCAAATATTTCAACTTATTAAAAGTATGCTACTGAAGAAAATATTACTTTAGCTGGTACTGGTCAACAGTATTAAAAGATGAATTTTCTTCCATTAATACTGTTTTACAAAAGTGAATATACACATTGCCCTGTGGTCTGTGTATCAAATGCTGACATCTTTTTTTTCCTTTTTTTAATTAATTAATTAATTTATTTATTTTTGGCTGCGTTGGGTCTTTGTTGCTTCATGCAGGCCCTCTCTAGCTGTGGCGAGCAGGGGCCACTCGTGGTGCACGGGCTTCTCATTGCAGCGGCCTCTCTCGCTGTGGAGCATGGGCTCTAGGCGCATGGGCTTCAGCAGTTGTGGCACATAGGCTCAGCAGTTGTGGCTTGCAGGCTCCAGAGCTCAGGCTCAGTAGTTGTGGTGCATGGGCCTAGCTGCTCCACGGCATGTGGGATCTTCCTGGACCAGGGATCAAACCCATGTCCCCTGCATTGGCAGGCGGACTCCCAACCACTGTGCCACCAGGGAAGTCCTGCTGACATCTTTTGAATCATATTTTTTAAGCATGAAAAAAGTACTTATCAACTTAAGCAATGAAAATGAACAGTTCTAGTTTTCTGTGTATAATAAGCACATGCAGCATTATTCATTACCTGGAAAATTTTCACATAACACTTCTATTGGTGTGGCTCGTTTTGTATCTCCAATTTTCTGATACCTCTCTTTTAATGTGTCAGCCTAAAACAGAAAGAAAAAGAATCTTGAGACATAATTTTAAAATTAAATACGTGGAAGACAGTATCTTAATATATTAACAATTTATGAAATTCAATAAGGAAACACAAAAACAATTACCTTTAAACCTTGCCAAGGAAGACTGCCTCTCAGAAAATACATGAACATATGACCTAAAGCTTCTAAGTCATCTCTTCTACTTTGTTCTGAAATATAAGAGAAACATAAATTTCATTTTCCTTTCCCAGTTTAGGATGCAAGAATGGAGAAATGATTCTTTCCTTATATGTAAATTAATTCCCCAAAGCTCAGCATATAAATATAAAATACAGATCTGGTGCTTACGAGAGAGAAAAATCATGTTTAAACAATAATGTTTTACATTAAAATTATCATGCATCTTTAAAACATGCCACTATGATTTTTTTAGATATTACTGGAGATTTCTTTCTTTCCTTAAATATCTATTCATAGAACTATAAGGCAAGGAGGAAAGGGTTCCATGATCAGAAAGAGAGTCACTGTGTACTACAGCTCCATCTTAAAAGATTCAGAATGTAACGTATTAAAAGTTTTGAAAATACCTAGAGCTAAAAATGTTTAACTTTAGCTCTCCATTTCCTAAACTTGTATGAGCACAAAAATTCCACCCCACATACTCTCTATTAATATCAAATACAATTAGTATATTGTGTAACATATTTTTAAAAGCACTGTGTTTGACACACTCCAACAGTAATAACTCCTCTGACAGCACCAAAAATATGCTGCCAGAACAAATTGCCACTTTCAAGTTGCTATTGTTGTTCTAGTAACAGAATGTTGTATAGCATATAACTGAATGATGATCACAGACCAAGACTCAGGGAGGTACTTACAAATATTTGCTGAGTGAATCTTTTTTCAATTTTTTGTCACTTAAGTTAAATATTTAAGTCTTCTTTGTATTTTAAAATAATACAAGAATGCTGACTAACACTGAGAGGAGAAAATAATATTTTAATATGGGGATGTTCATGTGCAAGTTGTTTCATGCAAATGAATACTCATACTACCCAAGCAGTACTAAATACTTTAGAAAAAGCACACTTTTCAAAGGATGGAACCAAACTAGGGTAAAAGGGTCAAAAAAGGTTTTAATTTTTACTATGTAATCTTACAATATTCTATAATTGTCTTCTGTAACACCTGCTACAGTTTTAATATATATGTTTGTGTTTTTATTTAATCAACATCTATCCTCCCATCTGACAACATCACAGGAGAGCAGATATCTCTTTGGCTCAATAGCCTCAGGGCCTAGTGTAACGCTGCCACAGAGCAGGCACTCAACGCATACTACTTAAATATATAAATGACTACTTAAAAACATATAAAACTAGAATATATCTCTTTTCTATAAGCATAGGGAAATATCTAGAAAATATGCATCAAATCATTAGTAATTAGGGGTATGAGACTGGAGGACTAAATAGGACATTTCAATAGCTCATTTCATATACTCAAAAATGTGATATAATGGGAATTTTTCTTATTTTTCATATTTTAACAATGTAAGCATATGCTATTAAAAATAGCAAACTTCCAAAATAAGTAATATAAAGTTCTTCTAAAAGCCATTAATGAAAGCAGGATGTGAATTCATGAAAAAAATCAGTAATGCCTTTTATAGCTAAAATTTCACTTTATTAGATCCTAGGAGTCTTAAGAATGAAAAGTCATGGAAGAAAAAAAATTATTTTTGAAGTCCCACTGAGAATCAGAATCACCTCTGAAACTCTTAAGAACCTCAAATGAGCAGGCCTAATGCTAAACATTGATTCTTTGGGTATGACATAAGGTAGAAGAATGTACACTTTAAAAAGCTTAGCAGATGACTCTGAAGTACAACCAGATTTGATAATCACTAAACAAGAAACTTCTTTTACTTTAGTATAATTTTACATATAATAAAATACACTTATTAAAGGGTACAGTTTGATAAATTTTGACAATACACAGAACTAAGTACTGCCACAATCAAGAATTATTTCCAACACTCCAAAAGATTCCCTTTTACCCCTTGCCTGTTATTCTCCCCCTCCCCTGGTCTCAACCACTCACCCCTCTATAGTAAACTTGATTTTTTACAGAGTTTCACATAAGCAGGATCGTACAGTATGGACCCTAGTGTCTGGATTCTTTTGCTTCATTCCTGTTGTTGTATGCATTAGTACCTCATTACTTCTAACTGCCACAATTATTTATCCGTTCGCTTATTGATGGACCTTTGAGTAACTTCCAGTTTTGAGTTAATGTGAATAAGGCTGTTAGGAACGTTCTTGTACAAGTCTTTGTGTGGACATATGTTTTCATTTCTCTGGGTAAATATCCAGGAGTGGGATTACTGCGTCATATGGAAAGTGTAGGTTTAACTTTATAAGAAACTTCTAGGGACTTCCCTGGTGGGACAGTGGCTAGGAATCTGCCTGCCAATGCAGGGGACACGGGTTTGAGCCCTGGTCCGGAAAGATCCCACATGCTGCGGAGCAGCAGCTAAGCCCCTGCACCACAACTACTGAGCCTGCACTCTAGAGCCCACGAGCCACAACTACTGAGCCCACATGCCACAACTACTGAAGCCCATGCACCTAGAGCCCGTGCTCCACGACAAGAGAAGCCAAACAATAAGAAGCCCACGCACCAAAATGAAGAGGAGCCCCCGCTCACCACAACTAGAGAAAACCCATGCACAGCAACAAAGACCCAATGCAGCCAAAAATAAATAAATAAATTTATTTTTTTAAAAAAAGAAAGAAAAGAAACTTCTATATTGTTTTCCAAAGGGGTTGTGCCATTTTGTATTTCCACCAGCAATACATGAGACTTCCAGTTGCTCTAGAGCCTGTCAAACACTTAGTATGGTCACTCTTTCAAATTTAGCCATGCTAATGGCCATAAAGTGTTGGCTCACTGTCATTTAATTTGAATTTCACTGGTGACCTTTTTTGAATGTTGTTTCACGTGTGTTACTGGTCATTCATATATCTTTTTGTCACATTTCTAAACATTTTACCCATTTTTAAAAAATTGTACTATTTGTCTTATAATAAATCTGTAAGAGCTGTTTGTATATTTTGGATATAAGTCATTTTCAGATATAAGTTTTGCAAATACTTTCTCTCACACTGTAGCTTGCTTTTTTCATTTTCTTAACAGTATCTTTCAAAGAACAGAAGGTCACAAACATTTTCTCCTATTTTTCCTTCAAGAAATCCTATAGTTTTGGTTCTAACACTTACATCTATGAATCATTTGAAGTATTTTTTGTTTGTTTGCTTTTGTTGTGGGGTAAGGGTTTAGATTCCTTTTTTTCCATATTGATGCCTAGTTTTCTCACACAGTTTCTTGACAAGGCTATCTTTTCCCCTTGAATAACTTCTGCACCATCCTCAAAAATCAATTGAGCTACTATGTATGGGTCTATTTCAAGACTGTATTATGATTCACTTATCTATGTTGATGCTAAGACCATCCAAAATAAGTAGAAGGAGAAAATAATGACAAATCAGAAAACCAACAATGAGAAAATGGATAACCAGTAGAAAAAAATTTTAAATCAAATGCTGGTCATTTGAAAAGTTCAATAAAATTAATCCCCTCATTAGGATACAGGAAAGAAAACACAAATTACTAATATCAGGGCAACAAGGGGACATCAGGACAGAGCCTACAGACATTAAAAGGATGATAAAGGAATATTACAAACTAACATTATGCCAATACATTCAACAACTTAGATGAAATGGACAAATATCTTGAAAGCTACAAATTACCAAAACTGCCTCAAGAAGAAAATGTGAATAGCTCTATACCAATTAAACAAAATTTAATTTCTAATTTCTGATCTTCCCAAAATATAACCCTAAGCCCAGATGCCATCACTGGTGAATTCTATTAAACATTTAAGGAACAATACTATTTCTATACAAACTCTTTCAGGAAATAGAAGAGAAGGAAACCCTTCCCAAGTTAATTCATTACACCGTTACCAAAGCCAGACAAAGGCATTATAAGCAAAGAAAACTACAGGAAATATCTCTCATCAACACAGATGCAAAATCCTTAAAAAAGATAGTACACCAGACTAAGTGGGGTTCACCCTATGACTTTAAGGTTGGTTTAACTTTCAAAAAGCAATCGATGTAATTCTCCATAATTAAAGAAGAAAAGATATAAATCATAAGATCATCTCAAAAAATATAGAAGTACTTGAGAAAATCTAACATGCATTTATGATAAAAACTCTCATCAAATGAGGAAAAGAAGGAAACTTCTTCATTCTGACAAAGGCCTTCTATGAAAAACCTACAACCGATATAATTCTTACATGAGGAAAGGCACCCCTAAGATCAGGAACAAAGCAAGGGTGTTCACTCTCACATTTTCTATTCAATGTTGTACTGGAAGTTCTTGTCAGTACAAAAAAAGCAAGAAAAAAAAATTAAAAGATATTCAGATTGTAAATGAAGAAATGAACCTATCCTTCTTTGCAGACAACATGATTTTTTATGTAAAAAAATCCTAAAAAAAAAAATCTATTAGAACTGGTAAATGAGTTTTAGCAAGAATATAGGATACAAGGTCAACATATAAAAATTAATTGTAGGGGCTTCCCTGGTGGCGCAGTGGTTAAGAATCTGCCTCCCAATGCAGGGGACGCGGGTTCGTGCCCCAGTCCGGGAAGATCCCACATGCCACGGGAGTGTCTGGGCCCGTGAGCCATGGCCACTGGGCCTGTGCGTCCGGAGGCTGTGCTTCACAACGGGAGAGGCCACAACAGTGAGAGGCCCGCGTACCGCAAAAAAAAAAAAATTTAATTGTATTTCTATACTAGCAATGAACAATTGGAAAATGAATTTGAACAGCAATAAAATTTACAACAGCATCAAAAAACATGAAACATGTGGGGACAGATTAATCAATACACAAGCAAGACCTGTATATTATAGCATATGGTTTTAAAGCTAAATGCTAAGTGATATATAAATATATAAACCCATATCTATGGGTTCTGCATCTGTGGATTCAGCCAACCACAGACTGAAAATATCCATGAAAAAATAATTCCAGAAAGTTCCAAAAAGCAAAACTTGAACTTGCCATGGGCTGGCAGCTATTTACAAAGCGTTTACATTGTATTAGTTATTATAAATAAGCGAGAGAAGATTTAAAGTATATGGGAGAATGTGTGCAGGTTATATGCAAATACTATGTGATTTTATATTAAGGGTTCCAGCACCCCCGGATTTTGGTATCCTCAGGGGGTCCTGGAACCAATTCATGGATACCAAGGGACAAGTGTACTGAGCCCTACAGTAGGATTCTTTATTAAGGAAAAGAATTCGCCATAAAGGCAATTCTTTGAATTCAATCCAAGGGGGGACTTTAGTTACCACAGTGACAATAAGCCATGATCGTAAGGTGATCTTGCCTACATGCTTGTCTCAGAGAACAGTAGTAGTCTCATAACCTACACAGTATGTAAAAATTTAAGCCACAACTATGAGCTAGTAAAATAAGTGTACTATTGAAACTCGGTCTGCTAATGCTCCTTACCCTCATAATTCCTTTCTTTGCATTCTATCATCAACTGACAAATTTGGAAGTAAAATTTGCCAAGAAATAGAAGTCATGAGGAAGGCTTTCTCTTTGAAACACTGTAACTAAAGAATACGTCCTTCTGGTTTTTAACAATTGTGTTAGATGAAAACCATTCCCCCAAAGGTAATATGGCCCTTATTAAACCCTGTTCACATTTTTAAAGCACTTAACTACAAAGGCCGGTTTGAAAATGTATGTTTTTCTCAAAGGCAAAAATCCTTACTATAGGAACCCTTGCTTTAAGCAACTGAAACATTAAAAAGTGACAATTTTCTTTACAACAGGTACCATTAAAGATTATTTTAAATAGGTTCTCCAATAAATTTTAAAGTTATGTAAAGAGTCAATTAAAATTTTGCTCCTCAGGAATATATGTATCACATAAAATATACAACCAACATATTAATATCCTAGTATGTGTCAGTGCTTCATACAGATGATCTTTTAAAACTGTATCTATTCCCTGACTTCAGACTATACTACAAAGCTACAGTAATCAAGACAGTATGGTACTGGCACAAAAACAGAAATATAGATCAATGGAACAGGATAGAAAGCCCAGAGATAAACCCACCCACATATGGTCACCTTATTTTTGATAAAGGAGGCAAGAATATACAATGGAGAAAACACAGCCTCTTCAATAAGTGGTGCTGGGAAAACTGGACAGCTACATGTAAAAGAATGAAATTAGAACACTCCCTAACACCATACACAAAAATAAACTCAGAATGGATTAAAGACCTAAATATAAGGCCAGACACTATCAAACTCTTAGAGGAAAATATAGGCAGAACACTCTATGACATAAATCACAGCAAGATCCTTTTTGACCCACCTCCTAGAGAAATGGAAATAAAAACAAAAATAAACAAATGGGACCTAATGAAACTTAAAAGCTTTTCACAGCAAAGGAAACCATAAAGAAGATGAAAAGACAACCCTCAGAACGGGAGAAAATATTTGCAAATGAAGCAACTGACAAAGGATTAATCTCCAAAATTTACAAGCAGCTCATGCAGCTCAATATCAAAAAAACAAACAACCCAATCCAAAAATGGGCAGAAGACATAAATAGACATTTCTCCAAAGAAGATATACCAATTGCCAACAAACACATGAAAGGATGCTCAACATCATTAATCATTAGAGAAATGCAAATCAAAACTACAATGAGATATCACCTCACACCAGTCAGAATGGCCATCATCAAAAAATCTACAAACAATAAATGCTGGAGAGGGTGTGGAGAAAAGGGAACCCTCTTGCACTGCTGGTGGGAATGTAAATTGATACAGCCACTATGGAGAACAGTATGGAGGTTCCTTAAAAAACTAAAAATAGAACTACCATATGACCCAGCAATCCCACTACTGGGCATACACCCTGAGAAAACCATAATTCAAAAAGAGTCATGTACCACAATGTTCATTGCAGCTCTATTTACAATAGCCAGGACATGGAAGCAACCTAAGTGTCCATCAACAGATGAATGGATAAAGAAGATGTGGCACATATATACAATGGAATATTACTCAGCCATAAAAGGAAACGAAATTGAGTTATTTGTAGTGAGGTGGATGGACCTAGAGTCTGTCATACAGAGTGAAGTAAGTTGAAAGAGAAAAACAAATTCCATATGCTTACACATATATATGGAATCTAAAAAAAAAAGAAAAAAAATGGTCATGAAGAACCCAGGGGCAGGACGGGAATAAAGACATAGACCTACTAGAAAATGGACTTGAGGACACAGGGAGGGGGAAGGGCAAGCTGGGACAAAGTGAGAGAGTGGCATGGACATGTGTACACTATCAAATGTAAAACTGATAGCTAGTGGGAAGCAGCTGCATAGCACAGGGAGATCAGCTCGGTGCTCTGTGACCACCTTGAGGGGTGGGATAGGGACGGTGGGAGTGAGATGCAAGAGGGAGGGCATATGAGGATATATGTATATGTATAGCTGATTCATTTTGTTATAAAGCAGAAACTAACACACCATTGTAAAAATAATAATAATAATAACAACATTTTTTAAAAAAAGATGGAGCTCCAGTCATCTGAAGGCTTGACTGGGGCTGAGGATCAAAAAAAAAAACAAAACCACCACTGTAGCTATACTCAAAGTGTCAGTAATAAACCAATAAAGAAACTAAGGCTCAGAATGGTTGTGACTAGCTCGAAATTATGCAGGATTTCAGACCACATATCTGGACTTCTTTTCATTTCATAAAACAAGGTAGAACCAATCAATTAATCAAATGTTTATTACAAACCTCTGCAATCCTTTTCTATTTAAAAATTCTACTCTTGCATCTCAACATTATTTTTCTCTTTTTAAAACTGATTTTATTCCTCATTTACCTAGCACTGTTCCCATTTCAACTGAATTTCTAATCAATTTTCAACAACAGAAAAATTTTCTGTTTTAAACGAGCTGAAATTTACCTCTCTGCCCCCCAAAAAATCAAAAGCCTCACTTAAAAGTAGGAAACTTTCTAATATACATGTGCATACCAGCAAAAATAAATTTACTACTGCATTTCCCTGCAAAAAAAAAAATGAGGCCAAAAGGCATGTCAGTTAACTAAATAAAAACAGGCATGACAAGAGAGTTGAACAACAAAAACTCTCACTGAAGAAGGTTTAAATCATTATTTATATGTAACCAAAACAATAAAAACAAAAATTACTATAAGCAAATAGAAGTTTCACTTTATATTTCCTTCTAAAACGTTAAAAGGTACATTTCCTTGGCACCTCACAAAAGAAAAAAAAAACTTTTCCACAAGATTCACTGAGCTCATTTACATTTTTCATAATGACATAATTTGAGTTTTTTAGAAGTGAGAACACAAACCCAAAAGAAAAAAAGCACTATCATGCAAGACAATTCGCAGCAACAACCCAATAATCCAGATACCTAATCTAGCAGTATCAAGAATTCAGAAAGAAAAAATACATTTCTGAGCAATGGAACTCAGAACATGCATTCATCTGATTCCTCAAGAAGTCCTCTTGAAATCTAGTTCTCTTAATTTAGATATAATTCCGGTAAGTTTGGCTATCAGGTCAGAAGAAGCAAATCAAAAGATGAGAAAGTGCTGCCAACAGTAGTAACAAAAAGTAAGCAAAAATACAGTTGAATGGAAAAAAATCTGTTAAAAAATACACTACTTCAAGACTTACTGTAAAGCTACAGCACTCAAGATAGTATGGTATTGGCTAAGGAACAGACAAATAGATCAATGAGCAGAATAGAGAGCCCAGAAATAGACCCACATAAATATATATAGTCAGCTGATCTCTGACAAAGAAGCAAAGGCAATACAAGGGAGCAAAGATAAGTCTTTTTAACAAATGGTGCTAAAACAACTGAACATCCACATGTAAAAAAATGAATCTAGACACAGAACTTACACCATTCACCGTTCAAAAATAACCAAAATGGATAAGACACCTGAACGTAAAACACAAAATTACAAAGTTCCTAGAAGATAACATAGGAGAAAATCTAGATGACCCTGGGTTTGGCAATGACGTCTTAGATATAATACCATAAGCACAATACATGAAAGAAATAATTGATGAGTTGGACTTCATTAAAACTTCCACTCTGCAAAAGACACCATCGAGAGAATAAAAAGATAAGCCACAGGCTGGAAGAATATATTTGCAAAACACATCTCATAAGAAACTGTTATCCAAAATAGACAAAGAACTCTTAAAATTCAACAATAAGAAAACAAACAAATTGATTAAAATGGGCCAAAGACCTTAATAGGCACCTCACCAAAGAAGATATGCAGATGACAAATAAGCATATGAAAAGATGCTCCATATCATATGTCATCAGGAAATTCAAATTAAAACGAGGTAACACTACACACCTATTAGAATGGTATAAATCCAGAACACTAACAATACCAAATGTTGGTGAGAATGTTGAGTAACAAGAATTCTCATTCATCGGTAGTGGGAATGCAAAATGGTATAGCATTTTGGAAGACAATTTGGGGGCTTCTTACAAAACTAAACACACTCATACCACATGATCCAGCAACAGAGCTCCTTGGTATTTACACAAAGGAGTTGAAAACTTATGTTTATACAAAAACTACACAAGGTTGTTTATAGAAGCTTTAGTCATAATTGCCAAAACTTGGAAGCAATGAAGAGGTCCTTCAGTAGGTGAATGGATAAATAATCTGTGTTATCTCCAGACAATGGAATATTACTCAGCACTAAGAGAAATGAGCTATCAAGCAATTAAAAATCATGGAGGAAACTTAACTGCATATTACTAAGTGAAAGAAGCCAATCTGAAAAGGCTACATACTGTATGATTCCAACTATATGGCATCTGGAAAAGGCAGAACTATGGAGACAGGAAAAAGACTAGTGGTTGTCAGGGGCTGGAGAGAGGGAGGGATTAGATGAAGCATAGAGGACGCTTAGAAAGTGAAACTACTCTGTAGGACACTATAATGGTAAATACATGTCATTATAAATTTGTCCAAACCCAGATACTATACAACACCAAGAGTGAACGTTAAAGTAAACTATGGACTCTAGGCAATAATGATGTGTCAGTGTAGGTTCATCAATGATAACAAATGTACCACTCTGGCGTGATAGTATGATAGTTAGCACGTGTGGGGACAGGGGTAAAAGAGAAACCTCTGTACCTTCTGCCTAATTTTGCTGTGAATTTAAAACAGCTCTAAAAATAATGTTATTTTTAAAAATACACTACTATTCAAATGCATTTTCTCTAAACTTTTTAAAATATACATACTAACATTCTCCAAATGATCTTGAAGGTGTCACTATATAATAGTAATCGTACAAAAATTATGATACTGAAATATCAAGAAAACATCAATTAGGTTTATCACACTTTGTTTCAAAAAGCAAGGAACTGTATAATACATTTTTAAACTGTTAAAATGTAATCATAAAACGTAAATACATGTTTTTAAACTGTTAAAAAGCTGTTTGGGAGACTTAAAGAGTAGGCCTCAGGATTGTAGCAATTAGCTGGAAATTATATGAAACACACCACAGAATGATAACACAGAAAGAAGGCATTTTTGTAACACCATAATTCTGTGATTACTTCTCTCCCACTCTGAAAGCTTACCATTTAGGGGCTTGAAATATCATTTTTCTATGGAACACAGATTTTTCTTAACACTTACAAAGCAACTGGCAACTTATTCCTCAAATCCTGGTCTTTTTATTCATGAATACTCAATAATATTTAAAAATAAAAGACCATTTTATTTCAAGACACTTACTAAAGAGAAATACATTTCTCTTATTTACTTAATTTCAAACCACTTCAATTAAGACATAAAGGAAAAAAAAGTAATCCAAAGGAAGATTATAAAATGAGGTTCAAAGCACTTGACAAAAAAAAAGCCTTTAAAAAGATATTAAAAAGATACTTCATGAGACACAATTAAAAATAACAATTCAACCTGACAGTACTAAAGAATGCTTCCATTAAAGCAGACCAAGGAAATCCACATCTGTCACATGCAGCTTTATTGAGATTTCATCTTGATCAGTGACTTCAGGAGGTATATGAAAGGTGTACAAATGAATCACTACATCTGCCTTCTGAACAGAAATCACCTAATTAAGATCAATAGACACACACCACAGGAATAAAGACGATAAATTCTACAATGTGATTTTACACTATTCCTCCATAATACTATGTTAAGGGACAACTCTTTCCTTTCGAATCTGATACAGTGTCCATCTCCACAAAGGAAAAATACATATAAACCTGCACAAATGTTCCTCTGACCAAATTCTCTATTTTGAAAAGTTCATGTGAGTAGCAAGTCCTTGAATGCACAAGAGTGAATGAATGAATAAGAAGGCTTTAAAAGTAACAACCAAAGTTCAGATGAAAGGAAGAAATTATATATACACAAATTAAAATCAGCACTAAAAGGTCACACTTTCACTGTTCTTTTTTCTTAATCTCTTCCTGATTCCTCACAAAGCCAAGTGCTCTAAACTCAAAACACCACTAAATATTCCATGTTCACAGCCATCTCAAACTTACAGAATACTTTAACTCTTTGGCACTCAAACTCACTCTACAATTTTAAAAAAAAGGAAATCACGTAATCTGTCAAATAAATGTTCTATTTTTACCCATCTACTCCCAAGTTCTACATCAAAACTGAGAAGCAGGGCTTTTACAAATGAGAGAAAGTAAGGATTAAAGCTTTTGTTCTTTGCAGTACTTGCCAAATAAATAATTTTTTGTTTTCTTCCTGAAAGAAGAGTAAAAAGAGATTATTACAATAGTTAAATGCCATTTCCCAAGCTCTGAAGGCTTTTCCTAACAAGGACAAACATATCAGACTTATTTTGCCCTTTCTACAAATAGAATGCTGTTACATTTACCATTGTTTGGATAAAGAACACCAGGCCAGAAGGAAGTCGTGACTTCATGGCTCACAATAAAGTGGTGGTGAACCTTTGTTAGTTGTTATAAAACAGTCTTAACAACTACCATGAAATGAAAATTCCTCACAGACACTGTTCATATAAACACAGATGTGCCTGGTTTTAACAGAAGAGACAATCCTGAAAGTTGTATATCTACCCAATCATATTTTAAATCTATCAGGAAAGTTTGCTATTGAAACACACTTGCCCAAATGCCACCTAAAATGTAAATACTACTGACTTTTCTTAAAGAAAGGCAAACCTACATTTTCAGGTATTTCAAACACCTGAAAAAATACCATGAGCCTACTATCAGGTAAGCTGTCGGGGAAGATGCCAAGTGCTCTTTAGTTCTGATTGAGATGCAGAAGCAGGGAAACACAGTGGGCAGCAGATAGGTCTGGGGAGAACGGTTAGAGAAGAAGCTAAGACTAGGAGTTAGAGGTTGGATTAGATGACTTCTAAGGCTCTGGACAAATTGTAATTGTATTGTAAGGTACATCTGAGCAGTGACAGTGGATTAAGTACCAATCAGTTTACATTCCTGTCTATTCTCCCTTATAAGAAAGATGTTAGATATAGAATCTAAAAGCATAAAATTAAGTTATTAGACTTCCTGTGATATAAAAACCGACCATGGCTTAAGACTTAGGAATAATCTATTGTAAACACAACCTAGAACTGATTTTTTTAGAAACACACAAAAGTAATTTGATGGGAAAGAATACGATATCATAAAAAGAATATCTCAATCCCTATCTCACACCATACAAAAAAATGAATTCTAGATGGCAGAAGAAAACACAAAATGCTCTCATTACAAGGGGTAAAGATTTCTTCGGATTTAAAAAGTAGTAATCATAAAAGAAAAATTTGATAAATTAGACTTCATAAATATTTACAACTTTTGCTCATCAATTGTCAACACTAGGAAAATGACTAGACAAGCCACAGACTAGAAGACAATGTCCACAGAGCATGTATTTGCCAAAGGACTTATATCCAGAATATATAAAGAATTCCTACAAATCAACAATAAAACGATGTACACAACATAAAAGAAGACATACAAGTGGTCAATAAGCACATGAAAAGTGCTCACAATCATTAGTCACAGTAAAATACAATACCACTACATAAATTCACCAGAATGGCTAGAATGAGAAAGACCGACAACACCAAATGTTGTCAAGAATGTGAAACAAAGAGAACTCTCATTCACTGCTGGTAGAAACAGAAAATGGTATGAATGTTTTGGGGAACTGATTGACAGGTTCCTATAAAGTTAGTACCTACAATATGACCCAACAATTCCAATCTTAGGTATTTACCCAAAAGAACTGAAAACATATGTGTGCTGGAAGATTTGCAAGGATGCCATAGCAGTTTTATCCATAATAGCAAAATACTGTTAATAATCAAAATGCTCATCAACGTTAGGATGGATAAACAATTTGTGGTATATTCATATTTATGCAATGGAATACTACTCCGTTGCACAGGAACAAACCCTAATCAACTTAGATGAATCTCATACATATTAGACTGAACAAAATAAGTCATATGATTTCATTTATAAGAATTAGAGTCAGCAAAACTAAACCTATGGTGATAGAAATCAGATCAACAGTTGCTTTTGTAGACACTGAGGAACAGCAAGAGGGAAGTCTAAGGAGTGAATAGTGTTCTAAATCTTGGTAGACTTGTGGGTTATACAGCTGTATACATTTATTAATACTAATAAGTTATACACTCAAATGTTGTGCACTTTACTCAATGTATATTTTACTTGAGTCTATTTATTTATATTTTTGGCTGTGTTGGGTCTTCATTGCCATACGCAGACTTTCTCTAGTTGTGGCAAGCGAGGGCTACTCTTCATTGTGGTGCACGGGCTTAGTTGCTCTGTGGCATATGGGATCTTCCCAGACCAGGGCTTGAACCTGTGTCCCCTGCATTGGCAGGCGGATTCCTAACCACTGCACCACCAGGGAAGTCCTACTTGAGTCAATTTTAAAAAGGACTCTTCAATAAAATAAGAATTACAAATATCGCAATTCTAGTAAGCTTGCATTAACACAGTGTTATCAGTTACCAATTCTGAAACTACATTCTGAGTGTCCTAGGCTTCTAAAAATGAGTAAATATACTAGAGTAGTGGTAGCCAGATTTCTCAATGTTGGCAAAGGAAGATATAAACATAGAAAAGGGAAGGGAATTACAAATATGAAAAGGAGGGGATCCTACTTTGTGCTGTTAGACTGAAATTAAAAGTATCAGTATAAACTCATAGTTTTTAATAGATAGATATTAACATATGTGTACAAGTACATACACATGTGTAGGCGTATCTGTACGTGTACATAAATGTGTGTTGTATATACACACAAATGAGTATATATGTGTATATTCACACACACAGACATGTACACATTTCCTAGTTCTGCTACAGAAAGGCCTTAGAAACAATAACATACTAGGAGCAATAAATACACCTAGTGTTACAAAATCTTGGTTTCTACATACCATTATCCAATAAAGGAACCAGGGCTTCTTAGAAAAATGTTGTATCTGGGCTAGAGCCAAGAAACTATAAGATAAGCCTGGAACAACTTGTTGCACAAGACAAGAAAGAAGTTTTCCAAGAATCATGAGAACATGCCAAAGGAACAGCTAAACAGCTTGAGAGAGCAACCAGTAGCCAAATCTGGGACAATCTCAGCATCAAAATAAATAATGATATAAATAATGATAGTAATGGACTATAATACATCCAGTTAAGAATCCATGAGTCCATGAGTCCATACTGATGTAAGTCAATAAATAAGGGAAGAAGGGAAAGCTTTTGCCTACACTAGAATGAAACTAGTAAATTCAAAAGGAACGATGGAGTTAGAAAATCATCAATTGATATTAAATCTAGTGGGTAAAAATTTGATGAGAAACAACATATTTACATAATCTCAAAAACTGACTTAGAAAATATTTTCTAACTACAAAGGGAAAATAAGAAACTTTTAAGTGGAGAAACTTAGCAGTCACTACCCTAAGCAAGTGATCAAAGCTACTTGGAACCAAGTGACATGTGCCTTCTGACATGATGCACTGAGAACACATCACTTCTATGATACTTGTGCTAAAACTGGATACACAAATATAGTCATGAAGAAATATCAGACAGCTTCAAACACAGGACATGCTACAAAACAACCCGTACTCTACAAAAATATTAACTTCATGAACCATAAAGAAAGGCAAGGAACTGTACCAGATGAAAGGAAACAAAAGAGATAGGACAATTAGGTGAAATATGTGATCCTGGATTGGATCCTAGACCAGGAAAAAAAAAAGCTATAAGAAACCCTGTGCAGTTGATATTTTACCCTTTTTATAAATAAGGAACCCTCTTAAAAAGGTTAAATAATAGCTAGTACAAAGTAAACAGTACCTGTAAGATATGTATTCTCAGTATTCAATGTATTAGGCAGGTGGCTACCTCCCTGGACAGCTGTATCAAAGAGTTATAGTCTCAATCAAAAACCTTTACACACATTAAATGCAGTTAAAATTAAGTATTCTCTCATATTCTTTAATAGAAATAATTAAATGGATCACCCTAAGTGTATCAAAGTTGAACATTTCAAGTAAAATAAAAAAGATATAGTGAATATAAGGATATCTGTCATTCATTTATTTTAAAGCAACTTACTTTAAAAGACTTACTAAATGTAAATGAAAGTAAACTCTAGTTAGATGTGATAAATAAAAATTACAATAGAAGCGACTGTAACCTGCAAAAACTAAACCATAATAACAAATAAAAACCCACACTATTAGCGTACTGAGTTCAAACTTCCATACTTACGAAAGGTACACATACCTTTTCCTAAATGTGTGTTTATGCTCATATATCTAGCTGTTCCTGTAAGGCTCTTATGTTCTCTGTATGGTATGTGTTTCTTTGTCTCTGGATCAATATATTCCTTTGCCAAACCAAAATCTATAATATGAATAACTTGCTGGGTTTTGTTTCCTGGTCGTCCTATTAAGAAGTTCTCAGGCTTCACATCTCTGTATATCAAGTTCTTTGAATGGACATACTCCATGCGAGAAATCTTGATTCAAAAAAAAAAAAAAGATACATTTTATTTTAGGTTTTGACTAGCATAAAATAGTATGATAGAGGCAAGACAATTTTTACAATGAAAACAACATTAAGAAGAAAAAATCGTTTGAACCCTTTAAAAGAAACATGATATCACTCAGTAGTTTCTTAAATATATGTCCAATTATGATTAAATATCTTTGCTTTTTACTATTTTGGGCACTTATATAGGAAAGTGCTTGAAGTTTATGAATTCCTTTCTTATCAGGAAGCCTGATTAAATCAACACTTTCAGATGATGCTACCTTATAGAATTAAAAAGCTTTACTAATACAGAATCTTGAACTCAAAAATATAAACAGATATATTCACAAAGTTGCAATTTATTCTTCCTTATCTGTTCAATAATGGAGAGAGTTTTATAATTACACTAAAGAAACTTAAAAGAGTCTAAACTGTTAAATAAAAGAATTAACAGAGCACTTTGTTATCTTTTTTATAACTTGTTTACTTTTTTCCTTAGGTATTAAACATTTAAAAAGATCTTGAGACTAGAAAACTTTGGAATCCAACTCTAATAATAATATAATACATTTTTATTCACTGCTTTACACATTCTCAAATAATGTTTATTGTATAAACTGTCAGAAAACAGAACATTACAAATAACAAAAGTGCTTCATTTAATGATATTCATGGTTGACAATACAATGTAAGTGAACACAGTCACTCAAGCCACTTTAGTTTGTTAACAAATTTTGGATCATATAACATATACTATTCTATGACCTATAGCTCTCATTAACAATATATTACGAGCATTTTCCAGGTCATGAAACATTCTTTTAATATACACTTTTTAGTGGCTGCATATTATTTTATGGCTATTAATAATTTATCCAACTAACACTGTTATTTCTGTGCATTCGGGTTGTTTCCCACTTTATTATAGAAGTCTTTGCACAACAAGCTTTAAGTACATCTGAATACTTCCATTGGATAAATCTGTAGAAGTAATGAGTCAACAGATAAAAACAATCTTAAGACTTCTGCAGCATACACTTACTGGCATTTATTTCAAAACTGCCTTAAAATTATCCTCTTATTTCCCCATAGGCTCCCTGAAATTTAAATGATTTATAAGACTTTCTCATTAGTTTGTTTCTTCTTTTTCTAGGCCATTTTAATTTATTACCAAGATTAAAAACCCATGTTTCTGAGGGTTCTCTTCTCTAAGTATTCATTTTCAACCTGAAAAGAGTGCTGGAAACAACTTAATTCTCAAACTGAGCATTCTGACCTTAAAGTAGTAAGATATTAATTTTTTCATACAAATAAAATACACCTGATTCAGTTATTTTAAGTTACAGTCATCCTAAAAGGACAATGATATGAAAAGCAGACATTTTTATTAGGTCAAATGCTGTGGAAGATAATGTCACAAAACTTTAAACTTTCAGTGTAAATTAGTGACCAAACGAACCACACAATTGTTCAAACAGCTTCAAAACATCCTGCTTTACTTACCAGTTGGATAGCTATCATGAGAACCGTTTTAAGAGAAAATGTTCTGTCACACAAATCAAACAAATCTTCCAAACTAGGTCCCAGCAGTTCCAGCACCATAGCGTTGTATTTCCCACAAGGGCCAAAATAGTAAACTTGAGGTATACCATCTGGAGGAAAAGAATAACAATAAACAATTTTTTAATAATTTTGTAGCTTCAAGAACTGCAGCAGTAATTTTATTTTTTCCATACAAACAATAAACTTCTCCTGACCCAGCCTCCTCCCTCCCTATACCTTCTCCTTCATGTTCACAGAGTAGCCTGGTTACACTTCTACTGAACCTGCATTACTGAACTACATTATAAACAGTGCTTCATTGTTGGTCTCCACCAACCTCACTATAGAAAGGAACTGTGCCCTTGAGACTTGTATTTCCATGGCCTACAGAAATGCTTGGCACATAGGAAAGATCTTATTTTTATTGAACAAAGGAGTTACTGCACTCTTTCATAACCCTGTGGTAGGCATAATGCTAAGTTCAACCCCCAAGATTTTCATCCTCTGGTGTACACAACCCATATAATCCTTTCCCCGCAAGTGTGGGCAAGATTCCCAGATTCCACTCTTGTCATTAGATTATGTTATATGGCAAAGGTAACAAAATTAAGATCCCTGTTAGTGGAGGTTAAATTAATCAAAAGGGAGATTATTCTGTTGGGCATGACTTAATCAGGTAAGATGTTTAAAAAGCAAGTCTAGAAGTCAGAGATAATCAAAGCAGCAGAGCAGTTCTCCTGTTGACCTTAAAGACACAAACTACTATGTTGTGGAAGAGGGCCACATGCCAGGAAATGGTGGGCAGGCCCTAGGAACTGAGAGCCTCATCACACAGCCATGAGGAACTGAATTCTAGAAATAACCAGTGAGCTTGGAAAAGGACTCAGAGGCTCAGAAAAGATTGCAGTCCAAGCTTACACCTTGATTTAAGCCTGGAAAGACCCTCAACAAAGGACAAAGCTAAGCTATGCCTGGACTCATGACCAATAGAAACTGGGAGATAATAAAGTCTCTTATTCTATGTAACTAATTACTAAATAAATCATTATGCAACAACACAAAATAATACAAACTCCAAATATAAAGTCTAAATACATAAAAATCACCCGTATTTTATTTTTAGAACTAACAGACTCCCAATAAACTAACATATAATAGGGGATCATTTTATCTTAACATTGTATCTATTTATTCGTTATGAGGAAATGAACAACTTCCATCTTAAACGTCTCAGTTTTACTTATGAGTATTTTTTGTTTTGTTTTGTGTAATGATTTTAGAAAGGAAAAAAACTTTCTAAAATATACTAAAACCTTCCCATCCTTTTTAAAATAAAGAGTATGGAAAACATAATTTCACTCTGTTGTTTATTTTATCATTTTGCATAATAATTATTGCATGGGCAAAACAAAACATTGAACTAGAAGCCAGGAGAGCTAGGTTCTTAGTTTGGCTTAATACTAACTATTCAACCTCTCAAGCTGACTTCAGTTTATCTATATTAGTAGTTTAGATAAGACCAGTTTTTCTAAAATGTGAGTATGAGAAAGGCAGCAGAACAGCTGAAGATAGGAAGGTAAGATAATATAATCATGACAGGGGTAGGGGAAGGAGACAAGTTCAAATTGTGTACATGGTCTCCTCCCCCAAAATAGAGATTCTCATACACCCCCATGTGTACACATCACCACCCTGTACCACACCACACCACACACACACACACACACACACACACTTCCCCCTGCCACTGAGAATCATTATCTTCTTACTAGAGCCACTCATATCATATTTGAGTCATATCTACCCCCATTATAAGTAAAAACAGATAAAAGGCTTAGAAATAGTGGATGAGAGACTCTAACATTTATTCAACTCTGAAATACTGATTTTAGTATGCTATATACATCAAGAGCCTAGAGATGCAATTAAGACTTACCAATAGCTCTCAGCTACTGAGTTTTAAAAAATATTTCTACAATGCTTTCCCCCCTCTATTCCACTGAAAGTGCTAACTTCTATGCTCTTAATTTAGCAACCTCTTAATAACCCATTTCCACTCTTTAGTTTGTTGCTTCTTGGTCATAAAGATGTTCACCAAACTCAGGAGGAGAATGGATGAACACAGTGAGAGCTTCAACAGGGATTGAAATATAGGAAAGTACCAAAGAGGTTATAACTCAATTGAAAAATATACTAGAGGAGTTCAACAGTAGACTGGATGAAGTAAAAGAATGAATCAGTGAGCTGCAAAACAAAACAACTGAACTCATCCAGACAGAGAAGCAAAATGAAAAGTAGAATTTTAAAAAGTGAAATTAATTTAAGAAACCATTGAGACAGCATCAAGCAAAATAACATTTGCATTATATGGATCCCAGAAGAAGAAGAGAGAGAAAAGGGGCCAGAAAAACTATCTGAAGAAATATGGCCAAAAATTTCTCTAATCTGGGGAAGGAAACAAATATCCAGGTCCAGGAATCCCAGAGAGTTCCAAAAAAGATTAACCCAAATAGACATACACCAAGACACATTATAATTAAAATGGTGTAAGTTCAGGATAAAGAGAAGATCCTAAAAGCAGCGAGAGAAAACCAACTTGTTACATACAAAGTAAACTCCATAAGACTATCAGCAGATTTTTCAGCAGAAACTTTACAGGCCAGTAGTGAGTGGCATAACCTATTCAAAGTGCTAAAAGGAAAAAACCCCCAACAAGAATTCTCCACCTAGCAAATTTATCATTCAGAATTGAAGAAGGGATCAAGAGTTTCCCAGATAAGCAAAAGCTTAAAGGAGTTCATCACCACAAAACTGGCCCTACAAGAAATATTTAAGAGATTTCTTAAGCTGAAAAGAAAAAGCACTAGTTAATAATAAGAAAACACATGCAAGTAAAAAATCTTTCTGGAAAAGGTAAATATATAATAAAGGTAGTGGATCAATCAATTATAAAGCAAACATGATGGTTTAAAGACAAGAAGTAGTAAATTTAAATTAAATTCCAATAGTTAGTTAAGGGATGCATAAAATTAAGAGGTAAAATGTATCATCAAAAGTATAAAACATTGGGGCAGGGGCCTGGAGTAGTAAAAAGATAAAGCTTTGAAATGTGTTCAAAGTTAATTTGCTACCAGCTTAAAACAGGCTACTACTTACATCGGATGTTATATATGAACTTTACAGTAACAGGGAAAAAAACTTATAGTAAATATACAAAAGAAAATGGAAAGAAATTTAAATATAACACTGAAGAAAACCACCAAAACACGAAGGAAGAGGGAAAGAGAAGAAAGGAACAGAGAGGAACTACAAAAACAACCAGAAAACAATTAACACAATGACAAGTACATACTTATCAATAACTACTTCAAGTGGACTAAAATAGCCAAGAAAAAGACAGTGAGGGACTGTTTAAATTAAAAAAAAAAAAAAAAAAAAAGATCCATCTATATGCTGCCTACACGAGACTTACTTCAGGAGAAAGGACTCACACAGACTGAAAGTGAAGGAATGGAAAAAATTTCAATGCAAATGTAAATAAAAGGAAAGTTGGAGTAGCTATACTCATATCAGACAAAACAGACTTTAAAACAAAGACTATATTAAAAGACAACAAGGGCAAACATAATGATAAAGGTGTCAATCCAGCAAGAAGATATAACATTTATAAATGTATACGCATCCAGTAGAGGAGCACTAAGATATGCAACACAAATATTAACAGACTTAAAGGGAGAAATTGAAAGCAAAACAATAATAGCAGAGGACTTTAACACCCTTCTTACATCAATGGATAGATCATCCAGAACAAAAATTAAAAAGAAAACATCAAACTTAAATCACACATTAGATCACATGGACTTAACATATAGAACATTCCATCCAAAAGCACCAAAATATACATTCTTTTCAAGTGCACATGAAACATTCTCCAGGATAGATCATATATTAGGTCACAAAAAAAGTCTCAATATAAATTCAGAAAGGCTGAAATCATATCAAGCATATTCTCTGGCCACAATACTATGAAACTAAATATCAATCACAAAAAGAAAATAGTAAAAACTACAGAAACATGGAAATTAAACAACATGTTACCAAACAACCAATAGGTCACTAAAGAAATCAAAAAAATACCTAGAGACAAATGAAAGCAGAGATATAACGTACCAAAATCCATGAGATGCAGCAAAAGCAGTTCAAAGAAGAAAGACCATAGCAATATAGGCCTACCTCAAGAAACGAGAAAAATCCAATATAAATAATCTAAATTTACACATAAAGAAAACATAAAAAGAATAAATGAAGCTCCACATTCGAAGAAAGGAAATAATGAAGATCTGAGTGGAAATAAATGAAACAGACATTTAAAAAACAACAGAAAAGATCAATGAATCTAAGAGCTAGTTCTTTGAAAAGATAACCAAAATTGACAAATCGTTAGCTAGACTAACCCCCCCAGGAAAAGAAAAAGAGGGGACTCAAACAAATAAAATCAGAATGAAAGAGGAGAAATTACAACTGATACCACAGAAATACAAAATATCATAAGGTACTACTATGAACAATTCTACACCAACAAATTAGACAACCTAGAAAAAACGGAAAATTCCTAGAAACATCCAAGCTTCCAAGACTGAATCAAGAAGAAACAGAAAATTTGAATAGAACAATTACTAGTAAGGAGACTGAAACTATAATTGAAAGCTCCCAACAAACAGAAGTCTGGGATCAGATGGCTTCACTGGCAAATTATACAAAACATTCAAAGAATACCAATCCTTGTCAAACTCCTTCTCAAACTCTTCCAAAAAATTAAAGAGGAAGAAAACCTTCCAAACACATTTTATGAAGCTACCATTATGCTGATACCAAAACCAGACAAGGACACCATAAAAGAAAATTACAGGCCAATATCGTTGATGAACAAAAATGCAAAAGCCCTCAACAAAATATGAGCAAACCAAATCAAGCAATACATTAAAAAAATCATACACCATGATCAAGTGGGATTTATTCCAAGGATGCAAGAATATTCAACATCTGCAAATCAATCAACATGATACCATATATTAACAAAATGAAGGATAAAAATCACATGATCATCTCATTAGATGCAGGAAAAGCATTTGACAAAATTCAACATCCATTTATGATAAAAATTCTCAACCAAGTGGGTATGGAGTGAACATACCTCAACCTAATAAAGGCCATGTATGACAAAGCCACAGCTAACATACTCAGTGATGATCAGGAATAAGAGAAGGATACCCACTCTCACCACTTCTATTCAACACAGTACTGGAAATCCTAGCCATAGCAATTAGACAAGAAAAATTAATAAAAGTGATCCAAATCAGAAAGAAAGAAGTAAAACTGTCACTATTTGCAAATGACATGATACTATATATACAAAGTTCTAATGATGCCACAAATAAAACCTGTTCAAACAAATAAATGAATTCAGTAAAGTCACAAGATACAAGATCAATATACTGAAGTCTGTGGTTTTTCTATACACTAAGAATGAACTATCAGAAACAGAAATTAAGAAAATCCCATTTACCACTACATAAAAAAGAATAAAATACCTAGCAATAAATTTAACCAAGGAGGTGAAAGACCTATACACTGAAAACTTTAAGACACTGATGAAAGAAATCAAAGAAGACACAAATGAATGGAAAGATATTTCATGCTTATGGACTGAAAGAATTTATATTGTTAGAATGTCTATACTACACAAAGCAATCTATAGATTCAATGCAATCCCTATCAAAATTCCAATGGCATATTTCACATGACTAAAACAATCTTAAAATTTGTATGGAACCACAAAAGACACCAAATAGCCAAAACAATCCTGAAAAAGAAGAACAAAGCTGGAGGTTATCATGCTCCCTGATTTCAAACTACAGCAAACCTTTAAACAGCACATGTTTGAAATGCACTTACCCACGGATTTTTTTCAATAATAAATACTAGATAGAGTACTACACAATCCAAGGTTGGTTTAATCCAAGGATGCAGAACCATGGATATGGAGGAACTGTGTATACCAAGGGCCAACTATAAGTTATACATGAATTTGCAACTGCATAGAGAGTGGTAACCCTAACCTCCATAATGTTCAAGGGTCGACTGTACACTACAAAACTACAGTAATCAAAACAGTATGGAACTCACACAAAAACAGACACACAGATCAATGGAACAGAACTGAGAGTCCAGAAATAAAACCACAAATATATGGGCAATTAATTGACAACACAGGAGCAAAGAACATACATGGAGAAAGAATAGTCTCTTCAATAAATGGTGCTGGGAAAACTGGACAGCTACAGCCAAAAGAATCAAACTAGCCCACTATCTCACACCACACACAAAAATTAACTCAAAATGGATTAAAGACCTGAATGTAAGACCTGAAACCATAAAACTCCTAGAAGAAAACATAGGAGGTAACTTCATTTATATGAGTTTTAGAGATATTTTTGTGGATCTGATTCCAAAAGCAAGGGAAACAAAAGCAAAAATGAACAAATGGGACTACATCAAACTAAAAAGTTTCTGCACAGTGAAGGGAACCATCATCAAAACAAAAAGGCAACCTACTGAATGGGAGAAGATATTTGTAAATCCAATAAGGGATTATTATCCAAAATATATAAAGAACCCATACAACTCAAAAACAAACAAGTTGATTTAAAAATGGACATTTTTTAATGAATAGACATTTTTCTAAAGAAGACATACAGATGGCCAAAAGGTACATGAAAAGATGTTCAACATCACTAATTATGAGGGAAATGCAAATCAAAACCACAATGAGACATCACCTCACACCTGTCAGAATGGCTATTAGCAAAAAGAAAAAAATTATGAATATTGGAGAAGATGTGGAGAAAAGGAAACCCTTGTACACTGTTGGTGGGACTGAAAATTGATGCAGCCACCATGGAAAACAGTATAGAGATTCCTCAAAAAATTAAGAATAGAACTCCCATCTGACCCAGCTATTCTACTTCTAGGTATTATCTGAAGAACACAAAAACAATTTGAAAAGATATGTGAACCCCTACGTTTATTGCAGCATTATTTACAACGGCCAAGATATGGAAATAACCTAAGTGTCCATGGGTGCATGAATGGATAAAGAAAATGTGGTACATATACACATAGGAAAACTACCCCACCACAAAAAAAGAATTAAATCCAATCCTGCCATTTGCGACAACACGGATGGACCCTGAAAGTTTTATGTTAAGTGATGTAAGTTAAGAAAGACAAATACCGTAAAATTTCACTCATGTGTGGAACATAAAAAAACAAATGAACAAACAAAATAAAACAAAAACAAACTCATAGATACAGAGATCAGATTAGTGTTTACCAAAGGGAAAGGGAGTTGGGTGGAATGGGTGAAATGGGTAAAAGGGGTCAGCTGTATGGTGATGGATGGCAACTAGAAACGTGCTGATGATCACTTTGTAGTGTGTACAGGCATATTTAGGAGATATTTTGGGTTCAGTTCCAGACCACCACAATAAAGGGAATACCGGAATAAAGTCAGATGAATTTTTTGGTTTCCTGGTGCATACAAAAGTTATATTTATACTATACTGTAGTCTATTAAGTGTACAGTAGCATTGTCTAAAAATACCATATACATACCTTATTAATACCTTAAAAACACTTTATGGCTAAAAATGCTAACCATCATCTGACCCTTCAGTGAGTCATAGTAGTAACATCAAAGATCACTGATCACAGATCACTATAGCAAATATAATAATAATGGAAAAGTTTGAAATACTGTAAATATTACCAAAATGTGACACAGAGACAAGGTGTGAGCAGATGCTGTCGGAAAAATGGCATCGAAGACTTGCTCATTGTAGGGTTGCCACAAACTTTCAATTTGTAAAAAAAAAAAAAAAATCTGTGAAGCACAATAAAGCAAAGCACAATGAAACAAGGTATGCCTGTACAGATGTCAAATTATAATGCTGCACACCTGAAACTTACATAACTTAAAAATATTATTCTGGGACTACAAAGAAAAACTTGAATTGGAAAAAGATTTAGACCACATTTATTTAATCCAAGTATTAACTATAACTGAGCAAGTATTTCTCAAATACTCTCCCTAATATTTAAAGTTACAGAGCCTTACTTCTACTCTTTACTATTAACTTCATTTTGGAGCTACTCAGAATTAAGCAAAGTAGAGTTGACCCTTGAAAAACCAGGAGTTAGGGGCAATGACCCTCCATGCAGTCAAAAATCCATGTATAACTTATAGTCAGCCCTCCATATACATATTTCAGTTCCTCTGTGTCTGTGGTTCCAGATCCTCAGATTCAACCAACCTTATATTGTATAGTACTGTAGTATTTACTATTGAAAAAAATCCATGTATAAGTGGACCCACACTGTTCAAACCCACACTGTTCAAAGGTCAACTGTGTACTATTCAGACTCTGTCACCCTATAAAATAATTTTGGCTTCCTCTCCCTTCCTACCATACGTCCTTAACAGAAGAAATGGATCCATTCTAAGGCTCAGATTTACTCTGCCTTACTGTTTGAGCTTTTCTAAGGCTGCATTTCAAATTTTTCTACCAGTTCTGCTATCCAAATTGCCAACTTTTCCTTTTACCCAACCTTCAAGTCTCCTCTTTTCAAACTTATCTATTAAGCATGACTCAAAATTCATAATTATTCACACAGAATTTCTCAGAGTTGAAGAGATGTAAGCATAAGTAAATCTGATCTGCTGTATTTCATATAAGCCAACTCATTGTTGAGAGAATTACTGTGTACCTAACATGTACATTCAATCAAGCTATACACATAATATAACTTTGGGTTTCTAAAATAACACCAAGAAAAAGATCAATAAAGGGACAAATGAGAACTGCTTCAATTTTCTTCAAAACTTCCTTTCTTTAATGGTTTCAAAGTGTCTCAAAAATATCTATCTCTACCTTACCCAAGATGGCTAAATTCCATAAACAGCATTACATTTCACTGAGTAAATTAAACAGACATTTAGTCTCAAATCCAAATAAAAATACCTCAGCTTTATCACGCAACATAATTTTACCTTAAAACATGACTCAGCACAGATCTTTGGTGAAAAAAAAGACGATTTCACTCTGACTCTTTGAGATACATATTGTTTTATGAGTCAATGAATGCAAAAACTTCTTACATAACTACTAATGTATTTCAACACATATTTTATCATTGAAGTATAGGATCAAGAGTCATATATTTTTTTTAAAATCAAGAATATAAAGCAAACACTGTAAAGACCAAACTAAAATTTCATTTCCCAGGACAAGTCTGGGCAGTTTTCTAACACTGAGCAAACAAATTAAATTGTTATGAGTTAGGAAAAGTTGCAACTAACAAACAGGGGCTGAGGAGTACCCTAAGCAAACACCAAACAAAACAACCACATCAATATAAATATGATACACAAGAAAGGGGTTTTTCAAAGTGGGAGAGGTGAAGGACAAGAGGGCAAGAAAGAAGAGAGACTCAGAAAGAAGGCTGAGAACAAAGAGTAATGAATGTTTTAAGTTACCAGCTGTGTCTCTTGATCAAAGTTTTTGGCTACTGAACTGCACGAATGCAATCCAACTCATGGGCAAAAGCAAGCTTTTTTATTTGTTCTTACACCCAGTGAATTTTCAACTATAAACTTTTACTCCACCCAATTCCAATTGTTCTAAGAGTATTTTTGAGACTACTATAAAAAGTCATTGATGGTGAGTTGATGAAAGTTAGTCTGATAGCTTCAAACATCACTAATTTTCAGTGATGCTTATCAGCATCCCCAATATTCAAGACAAGTATATTTTTTTCCCAAGAAAAGCTCAAGAATGGGCAAGAATACAAAATTCACACATTATATGAAAATACAATCTCACCATCACTCTCCCAAAATTAATTTAATTGAACACTTCATTTTATATTTCAGCATTCCACTTAAGTGACAAAACAACATTAATTAAAGTCAGAAAATAACACTTGGATGTCTAATACTGTCAATACTGCTTGGTACTTCAGTTCCTTATAGGTGGGCAACAGTTAAGCATGTTATTAAAAGAAATATTATCATGATGTTTCTTTCCATTTTCAGGTCCAGTATTGTTCATGTAGGAAGGATTAGAACATCAGTATTAACATTCGTAACAGGAAATTTAAACTCTACAGATTTGATCAAGAAAAACTAAAATCTGGGACTTCCCTGGTGGTCCAGTGGTTAAGAATCCATCTTGCAATGTAGGGGACGCTGGTCGATCCCTGGTCGGGGAACAAAGATCCCACATGCTGCGGGGCAACTAAGCCTGTACACCACAGCTAGAGAGCCCAAGTATCACACTACAGAGCCCATGCGCCACAACTAGAGAGAAGCCTGCACACCGCAATGGAAGACCCCATGTACTGCAACTAAGACCATTAAAAAAAAAAAGAAAAACTAAAATCTGATTAGAAATACTAAGTACAGAATTATCACACAGGCTATGTTCTTTTCCAAGGAAGTTTTGCTTTCAGGCATTCTTAACCTTTAGCACAAATGCTTATACTTCTAGCTCAGCAGTTCTCAACACATGGTCCAGAGACACTTAGGGACAGGAGTAGGTGGTCCATGAGACACTTTCAGGAGGGCAGTGACATCAAAATTATTTTTATAATAACACCAAGATGTTATTTATCTTTTTCACTCTCATTCTCTCACAAGTGAAAGTCAAGTTTTCCAGAGGCTACGTGAATGTGATATGGCAATGGATTGAAGGCAGAATCCATTGTTTTTTATTAAGCCAGACATTAAGGAGATGTGCACAACATGTAAAACAAGGCCAGTTTTCTCAAATTTGGAAAATAGCGCTAGTTGTGATTTTAAAATACTATTGTTGTTATTTTAAAATGAATACAGCAATATTTTTATATTTGTTTTAATTTCTCATATGGTAAATATCCATAGCTATAACCCACAATAACAAAAGCCCTCTGGGATCCTCAAAAAGTTTTAGGAGTCTAAAAGGATTATGAGACCCAAAAGTTTGAGAATTACTGTTCTGTCCAATTAGGAAGCCCTGGTATGAACAAACAGGTGCAATGAGTTCCAAACTTGGTAACAGTCATTCCATTAAAATACCACATCACCCACATTTAGTAATATTCTAGCAATTAACCCCAAATAAAAGGAAAAGCCACCCCACTGTAAAACAGAAGAGTCCTTTCAGTGACAATTCTATTTACACATTTAAAAATTAGTCTTAATTTCAAAGGACATTAAAAAGTAACATCACCTACAAACAAGTAATGTTTATTATAATATATGGAATACTGAATAAATATTATATATTATATATTATTCAGTTTCTATCCTCTTTAGGCATAAACAGTTAAGAAAAAATGGATTCTCTCTTACCATTTTTACCCCCAATCTGCAAGCTTACAAATCTGTTCTTCTCACAATATGCTTGTTTATATTTAAATCAAAAATAAAACATGAAACCATATTATTTTTCATGGCTTTATACTTCTTATGATTACATAGGGAATTACAAAAATGATGCTGTATTTCAGAAAATTAAGTCCTTCATCACCATTTAGTTATACCCTATTCAAAAATAAGGTCTGTTTTTTATGTAAGATTACTGTGTATTAATTAATCACTGAAAGTATTAATAGTATAATTACCACACAACATAAACTGTCCTAATACCTGGACCATATAAACCAAATTGAAATCACTATCGGTTAACCTTTCTTTCTTATATTGATAATGCATAGCATTCTTTAAACACACACATTCTCCATAAACTACAAATTTAACAGAAAAATGTTGTACACTTCTATCCAACAGTACCAATATACATATTCACATATAAATTAGTAAAAGTTTCACAATGCATAACTTATAGAAATTCCCATACAGAAAGGCCTCTAAAAAGAGATAGAAATATTACATTCACTTAAGATGTCTTCTAAATGCACTTAAGCTAATACAGAAAAAGGAAGGCTAAGAAGCTGCTACATAAACTGTTGGTTATTTAGGCTGAAATAAGTTTACACTAACCACCACCTCACCTGTATAGTATTCTTCATTATTTTTGTTAAAACCAAAATATAACAGGTAATGTTCTAATTATTTTATTCACTTAACTTTCATGGTTTTGACAATATTTTCTTTCTTTTTTCTCAAAAAGACACTTATAAGATATACAGAAAGAGCAGAATTTCTTAAGTTCTTAAAACATGGTGAGAGAAACTCTAATCTGCCAACTTAATGAATAAAAGAAATTTTAGAAATTATTTAATGCATATACCCATGTTTAAAGGCTTATACTATTACCTACAACCTTTCTCAAAAGTGAACAGTATGATAAAGTGTTCATACAATATGGAATCACCAAAGCCCACTTAGCTAGGAGACAGGGATAAATACACCAATAAACAAGACATAAACCAAGAAGGCAGAAGGGTCAGTATAAAGAATGAAGAGAAGTTTTTCTAATTCTTAGAAGGCAATACTATGACAAGTGTTAATCTTAGAAACAGCCACTGCTGCTATTATCAAATTATTCTTTAGAACTACAAAATTATTCTTTAGAACTACATAGTTCAGGCAACATCAAAAAGTCAAGCCGTGCTCACTTTGGCAGAACATATACTAAAATTGGAACGATACAGAGAAGATCAGCATGGCCCCTGCGCAAGGATGACATGCAAATTCGTGAAGCGTTCCATATTTTTATACACAAAAATAAACTCAAAATGGATTAAAGACCTAAATGTAAGGCCAGACACTATAAAACTCTTAGAGGAAAACATAGGCAGAACACTCTGACTTAAATCACAGCAAGATCCTTTTTGACCCACCTCCTAGAGAAATAGAAATAAAAACAAAAATAAATGGGACCTAATGAAACTTCAAAGCTTTTGCACAGCAAAGGAAACCATAAACAAGACGAAAAGACAATGCTCAGATGGGAGAAAATATTTGCAAATGAAGCAACTGACAAAGGATTCATCTCCAAAACATACAAGCAACTCATGCAGCTCAATATCAAAAAAACAAACAACCCAATCCAAAAATGGGCAGAAGACATAAATAGACATTTCTCCAAAGAAGATATACAGATTGCCAACAAACACATGAAAGAATGCTCAACATCATTAATCATAAGAGAAATGCAAATCAAAACTACAATGAGATATCATCTCACACTGGTCAGAATAGCCATCATCAAAAAATCAACAAACAATAAATGCTGGAGAGGGTGTGTCGAAAAGGGAACCCTCTTGCACTGCTGGTGGGAATGTAAATTGATACAGACACTATGGAGAATAGTATGGAGGTTCCTTAAAAAACTACAAATAGAACTACCATACAACCCAGCAATCACACTACTGGGCATGTACCCTGAGAAAACCATAATTCAAAAAGAGTCATGTACCAAAATGTTCATTGCAGCTCTATTTACAATAGCAGGACATGGAAGCAACCTAAGTGTCCATCAACAGATGAATGGATAAAGAAGATGTGGCACATATATACAATGGAATATACTCAGCCATAAAAAGGAACAAAACTGAGTTATTTGTAGTGAGGTGGATGGACCTAGAGACTGTCATACAGAGTGAAGTGAGTCCGAAAGAGAAAAACAAATACCGTATGCTAACACATATATAAGGAATCTAAAAGGAAAAAAAAAATGGTCAGAAGAACCTAGGGGCAAGATGGGAATAAAGATGCAGACCTACTAGAGAATGGACTTGAGGATACGGGAAGGGGGAAGGGTAAGCTGGGACAAAGTGAGAGAGTGGCATGGACATATATATACACTACCAAACGTAAAATAGCTAGCTAGTGGGAAGCGGCCGCACAGCACAGGGAGATCAGCTCGGTGCTTTGTGACCACCTAGAGCGGTGAGATAGGGAGCGTGGGAGGGAGGGAGATGCAAGAGGGAAGAGATATGGGGACATATGTATAACTGATTCACTTTGTTATAAAGCAGAAACTAACACACCATTGTAAAGCTATTATACTCCAATAAAGATGTTAAAAATAAATTTTAAAAAAAAGGCAAGCCACTCACTTGAGAAAAAATTATTTAACAATTTAACATATGCACAGTCTCAAATAGTATATTTAACATCATTTCCATAGTTAGAGATCTTCCAAGAATAGTAATTTATGACAGAAAAAAAAAGGTTATTTGACTTTCTGTGATGAAGTATCAGCTGATAAAGAAATTCCAAGGAATAAATGATTGCAAATTAGGTCAATATGGCCTATATAAACCATCTGATGTCAAGGAAATAATTTAAGACACAGAAGCATTATTCGGAATCACAGATCTTCAAAACACTTCTCCCCATACATTGCAAAATATGTCCCATGCATTTTCATGAAGTATCATATCAACAATTCAACTAAACTATTTTTCAAGTAGATTAAAAAAAAACTGAATTAATTCTAATAATTAAAACCCATGCTTCTCTAGAAAGTGATTATTTTTAGGCAGCTGAATTGTACAGTCAGTTAATTAAATAATTACCTGCATATGCCCTTGGTTTATCATTTCTGATCATCTAAAAATTACTCATCACTGACTTTTTTTCCTTCTATTTCTGGATCTCTAAATTTACCTAATCATAGGGTGATACAAATGACATTAATTAAAATAAATAAATTTTTGAAATTACATGGTTATGTCTATTTGTCAAAAGTGGAGTAAACTCAAAATGTAATAATATGATTTTACATAATATTAATATATCAAACTTTAAACATACAATCACAAAAGCTAAAAAGCTATAGGAAATATTGGAGATTATGTACTGCAACTTCACATCTGATGATAGAAAACAGTCTATTATTCTCATTAAAGAATTTACCATTTCAACCATTTACCAAGGGCCTACAATTGTCAATCATTCTGCTCAGTTTCAAGGATAAAAAGATGATTCTCACTGCCCTCAAAGAGTTCAAATTTTAATGGAGGAGAGAGACACAAGCAAATATAAATATAATATGGTATGATGAAAGAAAAATGAAGATGTATTCAAAATAATTTCAAGTCAAAGAAGAAGCTTTTTCTGGAATGAAAGAGATACCAGAAAATGTACTGCAAAAGAGGAGATACTTTAGCTGGGGACTGAAGAAAGAAGAAATTCATCGAGAAAGAAAGACATTCCAGAAAGAAGAATACGGATATATGAAAATAATAAGATCTATTCAGAGAACACTAAGTTTAGTGCAACTAAAAAGTGGGTCGAATAGAAGGAGAAAGAAATGTGAACTTTATACTAAATGACAAGTCTCTAAGAGGAATGTAGGGAAGAAGGAAGTGAGATGCACAAAAAGAAGCCCAATTCAAAAAATAGGTGACAATGAAGACTGGGAGAAGAGAATGAAGTCAACAGATCTCGTAAGAGACATAACTGACGGACCTTTTTGATGATTATCCCAAAAAGTCAAAATTAAAGGTGACTAACACTTTCAGCTTGAATGGGTGAGCCACTAATGGAACAAGATAATCCAGAAAAACAAA
This sequence comes from Delphinapterus leucas, assembly GCF_059928025.1. Classification (NCBI taxonomy): domain Eukaryota; kingdom Metazoa; phylum Chordata; class Mammalia; order Artiodactyla; family Monodontidae; genus Delphinapterus; species Delphinapterus leucas. The sequence continues at coordinate 103,368,238 of NC_143131.1, read as the reverse complement.
CGGGTCTTTTGGAAGAGACAGAAATCATTGGAAAAGTAAGGGGAAAGAAGATAGGGAGAGAAATTCTGGGTATATAGAATTGCTGATTCTAGTAGAGACATACATGTATGACTAGATTTTAAGAATGAAGGCCGGGATAAAGAATTGGAAATTATCCTTATATAGATGGTAATCTCATCCTTTCCTTCCTCCCTCCTGTTACAAAAAAATCCAGAATCATAAAAATGAAAGCCACGTACGAAAAACAGAAGGAAGAAGCTAGAGCGAGCCTGATTCCTTACTTCTGTGTAGCCATATCAATCCTACAATTGTCTACTTCAGGACTCCTTGTTTATTTTTCCTCACATAACATTGCTTTACTTGTTTAAGCTACTGCTGTCATGATTTTTGATACTGACAGTCAAATTTATTCCTACCCAATGCAGTGGTCATCATGGTTTTGCCTATGTTCCTCTTCTCTTGACACTCTCTACACTCTCCTATGGGAGACCTCATCCATTCCCTTAGCTTTAAAAGCCACCTATGTGTTGATAACCCCCAAATCTAGATCTTCATTTTACTCAATAAATGCTGAGTGGATATTACAAAACAAGACCATTTGAAACATTAAATTTTTGCTATCAGAGAAAGTGATAAAGTATAAAACAATACTCTAATCCTATGGAAAGCTATAAATAATACAAGGAGTCAACCCTCATAAGCACACTGCAGTAAAGCTGTACAGTCCTACTGTATATATGTAACAGATTCAGTGAACAAATAAGAGAGAAAAGTGGGATACTGCCAGGGAGGTTAGATAAGGAGAAAGACTTACAGGAGAATCAAAACCTAGAGAGTAGAACTAGATAAACTGTATATTATTTCACAGATATTTCAGTAAATAATTCTAAATAAATCTGTTTTAATTTGTTTTTGCTGTGGCAAAATATACATAATAGAAAATTTATCATTTTAACCATTTTTAAATGTACAGTTCAGTGGCATCACGTATAGTCACATTGTTGTGCAACCACCACCACTATCCACCTCCAGAACTCTTTCATCATCCCAGACTGAAACTCTATACCCATTAAACAATATTTTCCCACTCCCCACTCCTCTCAGCCCCTGGCAACCACCATTCTGAATTCCGTCTCTATGAATCTGACTACTCCGGGTATCTCAAAGTGTGGAATCACACAGCATTTGTCCTTTTGTGACTAGCTTACTTCATTTAGCATAACGTTCTCAAGGTTCCTCTATACTGTAGCACGTGTCAGAATTTCCTTCCTTTTTAGGGCTGAATAATATCCCTTCTATGTATAAAACCACACTTTGTATATCCATTCAAAGTTGTTTCCACCTTTTGGCTATTGCAAATCACACTGCTATGAACATGGGTGTACAGCTATCTGTTTAAGTCCCTGCTTTCAGTTCTTTTATGCATATAATTAGAAGTGGAACTGCTGAATCAAATGGTAATTCTATGTTTAATTTTTTGAGGAACAGTCGTACTGTTTTCCACAGCAGCTGCAGCAATCCACATTCCCACCAGTAATGCACAAAGATTCCAATTTCTCCATATTCACACCAACACTAGCTGTTTACTGGTTTTCGGTTTGCTTTTCCTTTATTTAGTTAATAACAGCCACCCTAATGGGTGTGAAGTGGTGTGTCTTTGTGGTTTTGACTTACATTTTCCTAATGATTTGTGATATTCAGCATCTTTTCATGTGCTTATTGGCTATTTGTATATCTATCTTCTTTAGAAAAATGTCTATTCAAGTCCTGTGCCCACTTTAAAGTTGGATTGTTTGTATTTTTGCTGTTGAGTTTTAGGACTTCTTTATATATTCTGAATATTGATTAAATATATCTATTTTTAAAATTTATTTTATTTATTTTTGGCTGCATTGGGTCTTCGTTGCTGTTCACGGGCTTTCTTTAGTTGCGGAGAGCGGGGGCTACTCTTTGTTGTGCTGCGCGGGCTTCTCATGGCGGTGGCTTCTCTTGTTGCGGAGCACAGGCTCTAGAGTGCAGGCTCAGTAGTTGTGGCACACAGGCTTAGTTGCTCCGCAGCATGTGGCATCTTCCCGGACCAGGGCTCAAACCCATGTCCCCTGCACTGGCAGGTGAATTCTTAACCACTGCGTCACCAGGGAAGCCCAGTATATCTATTTTTAAAGAGAACACTAACAAGCAAGTTGCTACTTAAATGAAACTTACAATATCATAAAAGAATTATAGATTAAATTACTATGAATGCCCCACTTATGATTAAGAGCAGTCTGAAAATACAATCCTTTCAAGTAGCAATTCCAAAATCAAATAATTTTTAAGTCATCAGTCTCTCCTCAAAACAATTAAACACTCTTGTTTTTCTATAAAGCTCACGAGTACGCAAAAATGTTTTTAAAATTCATGATTGATAAAAACACTAACAAGTAACTAAAATTCACATGATTCATGTGAAACACTCAAAACTACACACACCTGTCAGAGTTTCAGAGCCACCATTACACACACCTTCAAGCAATAACACTCATATTTCAATTTATGTAAGTGCTATGCCCTGGAGTACAGGGGAGCACCCTTATATATGCAGACTAAATGGCGGTCCCTGGAGTCGTGGGGCACAACAGCCCTTTGGCATTCAAGTGCTAACAGATGTATGTTCCACTTTATTATCACTATCCCTGACATAAATTTTAAAGTTAAAAAAAGTAAAGAATAATAAAAGTAAGTGCACCATGGTATTCAATTCAATGACTCCCTAAACTCCAAATTAACTTATTCATTCTTATCCAATTAAAGTATTCAATCCTATTTTTCCAAATGATAGTTTTACTACTTAAGTAGATAGATCTCTTATTTTCATCTACCCCAGCATCCAATCTTCCTTCTTCTGTTAACACCTCAATTTCCCATTAGACAACACCTCTCCCCATTCTCAGTCCCTGAACTTCACAGGTAGTGCCTGAGATGAGTAAGTCTGGGCAATCAAATTCAGTGATTAAATCATTAGACACAAAATAAGACAGTAAGGTTCAGTCCTAGAACTTCTGCTGAAATTTTTAGTTAACAGATACTTTTAAAATTGCTAAGCTGGGCTATTGGTAAGCACCTTTGCCGTCTCATAAGGGCCAATCAGAGAAAAAAGCTTACACACACACAAAAAGGCAGAGCATAAAGACAAACTCAACAATGTCCCTGATGACAGTACTGCAATGTCTTATAGATAAGTCCTTTCCCTGAATTTACAGTACATAAGTCAATAACTCCTTTTTTTTTTTCCACTTAGCTTCTTAAGGCTTTCTGTCACTTGCCAGTCCTAACTAATATGTATGGTTTCACATATAATTGTGTCCCCTTATCATTTATATCTCAGTTGTCAGTGATAATTTTGATAAGTCCTGGAGGCCTGTCTGTATCAGACTTAAACATGCATTATAGAACGTTTATAATGATAAAACATTACAAAATGTCAACTTATTGTCCCCACAATGACTACTCATTCGAAAGTATGCTCTTAGAAAAAAAAGAATGCAAAATTGATAATGTATTAAAAAATGTACAACTCTACCAAGTAGAATGTAAACATGTGCTTACAAAAAACACATCAAAAAATTCCATTTTATTAAACCTGGGGAAATAAAATATCCCTACTTGATAAGAAACTGTATGTATAAAATCATTACAGTTAGAATAGTAGTGAACAGAAAAAGTGGAGTTGAGAGAAACGTTAACATAAAGTAAATGCAACGAAAAATGGGAAATTTTCTCATTAGCTTTTTCCAATGGCACAAAATATCCATTCTCACTTAGAGTTTATGTAAAAATATACCTGTATTAATTTCCTACAGCCACTGTAATTACTACACACCTGTGGCTTAAAATAACAAAAATTTATTTCTCACAGTTCTGGAGGCCAAACATTTGAAATCAGTTTCAACAGGCTGAATCAAGGAGGTTCTATAGGACAATCCTATACCAGGTTTTCATGGCTGCCAGCATTCCTTGGCTTATGGCTATATCACTCCAATCTTGGCCTCTGTAGCCACTTTGCCTTTTCTTCTTCTGTGTACGTTAATGGTTCTTCTGACTCTCTTTTACAAGGACATTTGTGACTGCATTTAGGGGCCACCCAGATAACCCAGAATAACCTCCTGATCTCAAGATCCTTAACTTAATCATACCTGTGAAGTCTTTACTATAAGGTAACATTTACAGATTCCAGGGATTATGATATGGATATTTTTTATGCAGCCATTTTTCAGCCTACCACCATGTCATAAATCATTTCAATAACTATAATACCACCAAAAAGGCTAAGCACCTGGAAACTATATGCACCTTATATTCTCAAATTAAATTTTTTTACAGTGTTCTCTATTTATATTAGTACCAACACAAAAAGCTCCAAAAATGTCATATTTAGAATAAAAAGGGAAGACTGTAGTAAGAAAATATCTACTAAGCATTGCCTTAAGAAGTGATTAATATTAACTAAATTTAACATACTATTCTTTGAAACCACAGAGTTCTTATCATGACAATCTGTTTTATTACAAATGTAAAAATTAATATAAGACTTTACCTCCAGATCCTAACTGCTTGTAGAATCTGTATTCCAAATGTAGTTGTGGTGCTCTGGATTTCATGGGCTCCTAATTAAAAAAAAAAAAAGCAACAACAAAAAATATTTAAGTTATTAAAATATCACTAGGCCCCAATTCCGAATTTATAAATCTTGGTGTCAACTTTTTTTTTTTTTTGGTATTCCAAGCATTGTTCTTTATAATATTTCAACGTTTTGCCTTGATTAAAATACAATCTGAGACAGAGTAAAACTGTGTTCAACAATTTCCACAAATACATATAGTATCCATACATATGGAAAGACCCACCTCAATAAAGCAAAAAAATATTTAATATTTCAAACATTCAGAAGCATATGAATGCATTAGAAAAGGTCTTTAAAAGCTACATAATAAACCAGTAGTTAACTCAGGAGAGGGATCTAGCTTTGAGTAAGGTCAAAGGTGAATTTTTAATTTCTGTTGATTTTTTTATTAAAGATCAAAATATATATATATATATATATATTTTTTTTTAGACAGTAAATATGGTCTATTTTTGCTTCTTTCCAATAAAATACATTTGATCACTTTTTTTTTATACAGCAGGTTCTCATTAGTCATCCATTTTATACACATTAGTGTATACATGTCAATCCCAATAGCCCAATTCATCACACCACCACCACCACCCACCCGCTGCTTTCCCCCCTTGGTGTGCATACGTTTATTCTCTATATCTGTGTCTCAATTTCTGCCCTGAAAACCGGTTCATCCGTACCATTTTTCTAGGTTCCACATATATGCGTTAATATACGATATTTGTTTTTCTCTTTCTGACTTACTTCACTCTGTATGACAGTCTCTAGATCCATCCACGTCTCAACAAATGACCCAATTTCGTTCCTTTTTATGGCTGAGTAATATTCCATTGTATATATGTACCACATCTTCTTTATCCATTCGTCTGTCGATGGGCATTTAGGTTGCTTCCATGACCTGGCTATTGTAAATAGTGCTGCAATGAACATTGGGGTGCATGTGCCTTTTTGGGTTTTTTTTAACATCTTTATTAGGGTATAATTGCTTTACAATGGTGTGTCAGTTTCTGCTTTGTAACAAAGTGAATCAGTTATACACATACATATGTCCCTATATCTCTTCCCTCTTGCATCTCCCTCCCTCCCACCCTCCCTACCCCACCCCTCTAGGTGGCCACAAAGCACCAAGCTGATCTCCCTGTGCTATGCGGCTTACATTTGGTAGTGTATATATGTCCATGCCACTCTCTCATTTTGTCCCAGCTTACCCTTCTCCCTCCCCGTATCCTCAAGTCTATTCTCTAGTAGGTCTGCATCTTTATTCCTGCCTTGCCCCTAGGTTCTTCTGACCATTTTCTTTTTTTATTTAGATTCCATATATATGTGTTAGCATACGGTATTTGTTTTTCTCTTTCTGACTTACTTCACTCTGTATGACAGTCTCTAGGTCCATCCACCTCACTACAAATAACTCAGTTTCGTTCCTTTTTATGGCTGAGTAATATTCCATTACTCAGCCACATCTTCTTTTGATGGACGCTTAGGTTGCTTACATGTCCTGGTAAATAGAGCTGCAATGAACATTTTGGTACATGACTCTTTTTGAATTATGGTTTTCTCAGGGTATATGCCCAGTAGTGGGATTGCTGGATCATATGGAAATTCTATTTTTACTTTTTAAGGAACCTCCATACTGTTCTCCATAGTGGCTGTATCAATTTACATTCCCACCAACAGTGCAAGAGGGCTCCCTTTTCTCCACATGCTCTCCAGCATTTGTCATTTGTAGATTTTCAGATGAAGCTCATTCTAACTGGTGTGATTTGCATTGTAGTTTTGTAGTTTTGATTTGCATTTCTCTAATAATTAGTGATGTTGAGCAGTTTTTCATGTGCTTCTTGGCCATCTGTATGTCTTCTTTGGAGAAATGTCTACTTACGTCTTCTGCCCATTTTTGGATTGGGTTGTTTGTTTTTTTAATATCGAGCTGCATGAGCTGTTTATATATTTCGGAGATAAATCCTTTGTCCGTTGATTCGTTTGCAAATATTTTCTCCCATTCTGAGGGTTGTCTTTTCGTCTTGTTTATGGTTTCCTTTGCTGTGCAAAAGCTTTTAAGTTTCATTAGGTCCCATTTGTTTATTTTTGTTTGTAGTTCCATTACTCTAGGAGGTGGATCAAAAAAGATCTTGCTGTGATCTATGTCAAAGAGTGTTCTTCCTATGGTTTCCTCTAAGACTTTAGTAGTGTCCGGACTTACATTTAGGTCTCAAATCCATTTTGAGTTTATTTTTGTGTATGGTGTTAGGGAGTGTTCTAATTTCATTCTTTTACATGTAGCTGTCCAGTTTCCCCAGCACCACTTACTGAAGAGACTGTCTTTTCTTCATTGTATATCCTTGCCTCCTTTGTCATAGATTAGTTGACCATACTTGCGTGGGTTAACCTCTGGGCTTTCTACCTGTTCCATTGACTATGTTCCTGTTTTTCTTCCAGTACCATATTGTCTTGATTACTGTAGATTTGTAGTATAGTCTGAAGTCAGGGAGTCTGATTCCTCCAGCTCCGTTTTCTTCCCTCAAGACTGCTTTGGCTATTCAGGGTCTTTTGTGTCTCCATACAAATTTTAAGATTTTTTGTTCTAGTTCCATAAAAAATGCCATTGGTAATTTGATAGGGATTGCATTGAATCTGTAGATTGCTTTGGGTAGTATAGTCATTTTCACAATATTGATTCTTCCAATCCAAGAACATGGTATATCTCTCCACCTGTTGGTATCATCTTTAATTTCTTTCATCAGTGTCTTAGAGTTTTCTGCATACAGGCCTTTTGTCTCCCTAGGTAGGTTTAATCCTAGGCATTTTATTCTTTTTGTTGCAATAGTAAATGGGAGTGTTTCCTTAATTTCTCTTTCAGATTTTTCATCATTAGTGTATAGGAATGCAAGAGATTTCTGTGCATTAATTTTTTATCCAGCAACTTTACCAAATTCATTGATTAGCTCGTTTCCTGGTGGCATCTTTAGGATTCTCTATGTATAGTATCATGTCATCTGCAAACAGTGACAGTTTTACTTCTTCTTTTCCAATTTGTATTCTTTTTATTTCTTTTTCTTCTCTGACTGCCGAGGCTAGGACTTCCAAAACTATGTTGAATAATAGTGGCAAGAGTGGACATCCTTTTCTTGTTCCTGATCTTAGAGGAAATGCTTTCAGTTCTTCACCATTGAGAATGATGTTTGCTGTGCGTCTGTCATATATGGCCTTTATTATGTTGAGGTACATTCCCTCTATGCCCACTTTTTGGAGTTTTTATCATAAATGGCTGTTGAATTTTGTCAAAAGCTTTCTCTGCATCTATTGAGATGATCATATGGTTTTTATTCTTCAATTTGTTAATATGGTGTATCACATTGATTGATTTGCATATACTGAAGAATCCTTGCATCCCTGGGATAAATCCCACTTGATCATGGTGTATGATCCTTTTAATGTGCTGTTGGATTCTGTTTGCTAGTATTTTGCTGAGGATTTTTGCATCTATATTCATCAGTGATATTGGTCGCTAATTTTCTTTTTTTGTAGTATCTTTGTCTGGTTTTGGTATCAGGGTGATGGTGGCCTCATAGAATGAGTTTGGGAGTGTTCCTTCCTCCAAAATTTTTTGGAAGAGCTTGAGAAGGACGGGTGTTAGCTCTTCTCTAAATGTTTGATAGAATTCACCTGTGAAGCCATCTGGTCCTGTACTTTTGTTTGTTGGAGGATTTTTAATCACAGTTTCAATTTCATTACTTGTGATTCGTCTATTCATATTTTCTATTTCTTCCTGGTTCAGTCTTGGAAGGTTATACCTTTCTAAGAATTTGTCCATTTCTTCTAGGTTGTCCATTTTATTGGCATAGAGTTCCTTGTAGTAGTCTCTTAGGATGCTTTGTATTTCTGTGGTGTCTGGTGTCACTTCTCCTTTGTCATTTCTAATTTTATTGATTTGAGTCCTCTCCCTCTTTTTCTTGATGAGTCTGGCTAATGGTTTATCAATTTTGTTTATCTCCTCAAAGAACCAGCTTTTACTTTTATTGATCTTTGCTATTGTTTTCTTTGTTTCTATTTCATTTATTTCTGCTCTGATCTTTATGATTTCTTTCCTTCTGCTAACTTTGGGTTTTGTTTGTTCTTCTCTCTCTAGTTCCTTTAGGTGTAAGGTTAGATTATTTATTTGAGATTTTTCTTGTTTCTTGAGGTAGGCTTGTATAGCTATAAACTTCCCTCTTAGAACTGCTTTTGCTGCATCCCATAGGTTTTGGATTGTCATGTTTTCATTGTCATTTGTCTCGAGGTATTGTTTGATTTCCTCTTTGATTTCTTCAGTGATCTCTTGGTTATTTAGTAACGTAGTGTTTAGCCTCCATGTGTTTGTGTTTTTTATGTTTTTTCCCCTGTAACTGATTTCTAATCTCATAGCTCTGTGGTCAGAAAAGATGCTTGATATGATTTCAATTTTCTTATATTTACTGAGGTTTGATTTGTGACCCAAGATGTGATCTATCCTGGAGAATGTTCCTTGCGCACTTGAGAAGAAAGTGTAATCTGCTGTTTTTGGATGGAATGTCCTATAAATATCAATTAAATCTATCTGGTCTATTGTGTCATTTAAAGCTTGTGTTTCCTTATTTATTTTCATTTTGGATGATCTGTCCGCTGGTGTAAGTGAGGTGTTAAAGTCTCCCACTATTATTGTGTTACTGTCAATTTCCTCTTTTATAGCTGTTAGCAGTTGCCTTATGTGTTGAGGTGCTCCTATGCTGGGTGCATATATATTTATAATTGTTATATCTTCTTCTTGGATTGATCCCTTGATCATTATGAAGTGTCCTTCCTTGTCTCTTGTAACATTCTTTATTTTGAAGTCTATTTTATCTGATATGAGTATTGCTACTCCAGCTTTCTTTTGATTTCCATTTGCATGGAATATCTTTATCCATCCTCTCACTTTCAGTCTGTATGTGTCCCTAGGTCTGAAGTGGGTCTCTTGTAGACAGCATATATATGGGTCTTGTTTTTGTAGCCATTCAGCAAGCCTGTTTCTTTTGGTTGGAGCATTTAAGCCATTCACGTTTAAGGTAATTATCGATATGTATGTTCCTATGACCATTTTCTTAATTGTTTTGAGTTTGTTTTTGTAGGTTCTTTCCTTCCCTTGTGTTTCCCACTTACAGAAGTTTCTTTAGAATTTGTTGTAGAGCTGGTTTGGAGGTGCTGAATTCTTTAGCTTTTGCTTGTCTGTAAAGCTTTTGATTTCTCCATCGAATCTGAATGAGCTCCTTGCCGGGTAGTCTTGGTTGTAGGTTCTTCCCTTTCATCACTTTAAGTATATCATGCCACTTCCCTTCTGGCTTGTACAGTTTCTGCTGAGAAATCAGCTGTTAACTTTATGGGAGTTCCCTTATATGTTATTTGTCGTTTTTCCCTTGCTGCTTTCAATAATTTTTCTTTGTCTTTAATTTTTGCCAATTTGATTACTTTGTGTCGCGCTGTGTTTCTCCTTGGATTTATCCTGTATGGGACTCTGCAGTTCCTGGACATGGGTGGCTCTTTCCTTTCCCATGTTAGGGAAGTTTTTGACTATAATCTCTTCAAATATTTTCTCGGGTCCTTTCTCTCTCTCTTCTCCTTCTGGGACCCCTATAGTGTGAATGTTTTTGCGTTTAATGTTGTCCCAGACGTCTCTTAGGCTGTCTTCATTTCTTTTCATTCTTTTTTCTTTATTCTGTTCCACAGCAGTGAATTCCACCATTCTGTCTTCCAGGTCACTTATCCGTTTTTCTGCCTCAGTTATTCTGCTATTGATTCCTTCTAGTTTTCATTTCAGTTATTGTATTGTTCATCTCTGTTTGTTTGTTCTTTAATTCTTCTAGGTGTTTTTTAAACATTTCTTGCATCTTCTTGATCTTTGCCTCCATTCTTTTTCCGATGTCCTGGATCATCTTCACTATCATTATTCTGAATTCTTTTTCTGGAAGGCTGCCTATCTCCACTTCATTTAGTTGTTTTTCTGGGGGTTTATCTTGTTCCTTCATCTGGTACATAGCCCCCTGCCTTTTCATCTTGTCTATCCTTCTGTGAATGTGGTTTTTGTTCCACAGGCTGCAAGATTGTAGTTCTTCTTGCTTCTGCTGTCTGTCCTCTGGTGGATGAGGCTATCATGGAGGCTTGTGCAGGTTTCCTGATGGGAGGGACTCTCAACTCTTCTATAATGTAATAATCTATTAGTCATCTTTGTCTCCCTAAGGTTAAATCCAGATAGTCAACTTTAAGCGCAGCGTAAAATAAATTAATGCCATAAATGTACACAAGGTTAAGTGGCTATTAGATCAAGCATTAGGGAAATCTGTGTTTGACTCTTTGACCCTGAAGAAGAGTATACTGTGAACATTCATGACTAGAATGGTGGCCCTGATTCTATTTCTCCTGTTTCCAGGAATTCACCTCTAAACTATATATTTCTAATGTAAAGAAAAGTAAGAAATTACAGAAAAGTAAGAAAGAACAAAGACAGAGATAGGAAAATTCTGATAGTAGCAACAACATATATTTTTTAAATTTTTAGCTGGAGTACAGCTTACAATAAAACACACAGTTCCTAAGTATTAGGCCCATGAGCTTTGTAAATTGTATATATCCCTGCAACCACCATCTCAAAAAACCTTTAGCCTCTAAAGCTTAGAGCATTTCCATCACCCTTCTCTCAGAGATAATCACTTTTGGACTTCTATCACCTTTGGATTTGTTTTGTCCGTTGTTGGATTTCATACAAATGACATTATACAATGTATGTTTTATATGTATGTGTCTGGCTTTTTTCCTTCAACATAATGTTTTTGAGATTTTTACAGTCACACACACACACACACACACACACAGAACATAAACAGAAGCAAAATAGATTTAACATATAAGAAATAATAAATGTGTGTAAATATTTGCAGGAAACAAAACTATAACAGAGTAATAACACAGGAAAATTGAACAAGATTCAACAGGAAAGTACAGCAAGGTAACAAAATTTAAACAAAACCAACAAAACTTCAAGAAGTACAAAAAACTACAATAACAAAATTTAAAACTAATCTACCAGCACGTTAACACAACAGAAAAGAGAATTTGGAAATTGGGAGATAGAAAAATGTCTAAAGAATGAGAAAATCTTGTAGACTGCATCTATATAAAGTATACAAAATGCATTATGAAGGAGGAAAAATAGAAAATATAGGAAAAAGATTAGAGATCTGGACAATATAATGTGACGGTCTAATATGCATTTGATAAGTGTCTTGAGAGAAAAGTGAGCAGAGGCAATAACTGAAGAAATAAATGCAAGAACTGATGAAAGATAAACCAGAGATTCAAGAGGAATGTGAATCCCAAACAGAATAACTAAAATATTTATACTAAGATATATCGTAATGAAAGAACCAACGACAGACTTCAGATAAAAACCTGTAAAGTCCCAGTGGAACAATTATAATCATAAAGATTATTATAAGAGAAAACAATCAGCTTAGTTCTTGAGAGGCAGAATGGTAGGGTACAACTCTAGTTAAAAGCATAGGCACTGAAACTAAATTGTATTGGGTTTGAATCCTAAATTCACTACTTACTAGCTGTTGTAGAGACTTTGGCAAGTTACTTAATCTTTATGTACTTTTCAGTTCCCTCATCTACGAAAGAGGGATAGAATATTCTTTCTCATTTTGTTTATATATACATATATATGACTTAAAATAGCTCCTTCCACATAGTGGAATTCTTCAGTTAACTATATAAAAGTATATAACCATAAGATATAATAAAAGATGCCCACTCAGGCAATCACAAGTAAAATTAAATACATAACTTATTCAATCACTAATATTCCCTAGGTAAAAACAGAAACCCAGATCTAACTTAGTTGAGGCAGTTCAACTTGATTCCAATACTTTACTAGCAGTAAAATTTTATTGTGCCACCATATAACAAAAGTCACCTCACCACAGGATGAATTTTTCATTATTCATGAACAACGGGTTACTATGTAACTACAAACAACAAGATATGAGGGTGGTGGCTGAGGTCAAATTTAACAAATTACCTTGAAACAAATGATCAATATGAACTAGGGTAACATTAAATAAATGTGAAAACCTTTATAGGAGACAACAGAGCTAAAAGTAGTCCCTGAAGTTTGCTCTCTGAACACCACTGTCAACAAATAATACCTTTATTTGCACCAAAGTACAAAAATAAGATAGCACTGAAGGTATACAGACATAACATTTTCAAGTGGTTACTTTTTAGGCAGGTTCTGAACAAAATTATATTATCTTCTATAAACAGAGACAATAGATACAAACATAAGATACAAAAGTATATATAAGGACACTTTATATATATATAATACATACACATACACACACACACACACACACACACACACAAATATTTAGTAAACTAAGTACCGAACCATGGTCCAACAGTTTATGTGAAAAATTTTCTGCCCTGCCAATATATTTTTTGGATGAATCTAAGGCAAGCATGACTCTATACCATACATCAACCTCAAAATACCACAGAGGGATCCAAAAATATTCCCAGTTCTCCCAAAGAATACCAAATAACCACAATTTTTATATGTAGTCCTGATCACTGTGAATGTCTGCCCACCAAAAAAAAGAAGAAAAATAAGGGGATAGTGATATGGCATGAAGGTAAACTAAAAAAAGTGACTTATGTGTGTATACATAAGAAGGCTAAAAGATGACATAATACATGTTTACTAAGGCATCAAAGATGTCAACAGGGTAAACAAGTTCCAAATCTGAAAATAACAGAACCTAAGGGTCACCAGTTAATGACTGAAATGGACAAGTAAAGGTCAGCCTAGAGGGGCTCCTATTTTGACACAATGGTTTATTTGCCCTAACATCAGTTAAATATCTGATAGATATCTGAAGCTACTCACTACGGGCCATCAATAACACAGAATATGGGTGTTGCCACACTTCCATCCTTGTGTGCCACCCCAACTCCCAACACCGTACAACATCTAGATCCCAGACCACTGCCTAGAACATTGGAAAAGAGAGAAATCCAAAGAAAAAGTCAGCAGTGCCCATTCCCTGCATCCTGGGCCTCCCTATTGTGATTCACACAAACTAACTCCCCCCGTCCTGGTTTCACACCCAGGAGGGAACCTTGTAATTTTAACTTAGCATTCTATGTATATCAGCCTACAGAAAGAAAACATATTATTTATTCTGATGTGGGCATTCTGGACCCATAATAGTAAAATACCTCACTGAAAGTTAGAAATTAACTCTTTCTAAATATTTACACCTCTGAGAGCTTGACTGATTGCATGAATTGATTAATACTGTGAATCCACTTCTGATTAACAGTGACAATCTTAATGAGACAACCTAACCAGATTTTCTGTCATAAAGTCAAGGACCAGAACTTAAACCTAGGTGAACTCATGCCAGGTAAATGCCAGTGCCAACTCACATGTCAGTCAGCCAGTCTCTCCTGCTGGCACCACAACCCTTCTGTGCATTTTTATTTCCCAGTAAAAGTAAACAGCATTTGTTGCAGTGAAACTTGGTTTACACTCACAGGATACTTAAAATTAAGTGGCACTGTTTTCTATCTCATCCCCAACGTATTTTTTTTTATTTCTCCCATGCCTCTTCCTCAAATAGTCTCTCCTTCTATATTAAAGTCACATTACCCTAATAACAGTGGTTATATTGGCAGAGACAAGATTGAGACTGGCAGGCAGGCTGGGAAAACCAAGCCATGCTCAACCTCAAGGAAACATGGCTGGCAAACCAGATAGAACAGATGTGCCAGCAGAAAGTTATATCTTATAAAAATTCCCAGATCCCAACTATTCAAAAAAAAAAGGCTGCCTTATAGCTGTCATACCAGGCACATCTGCGACTTCAAAACAGTCCCAGGGGACTTTGCTTGCCTGGCTATCCACCCACATCAAGAATTTCTGAATCCTTGAAGGTCAAGCAATAGCCAAGTTTTACCAAATATAAAAACATCAACAGAAAAAGAGATGTTGGAAGGTACCTCAAATACATTTTCAAATAATGTAATCCTGAATACTAAGGACACCTTTGTCCAAGTGCTTGAATCAGGAAGAAAAATCTAGCATTCTAACTTTTATCTAATAAAAAATGCCAATATGCCAGCTTCCTTAAATTCAAATTTTTTTAAATTCAGTTCTATAATGCTGCCAAAGTAAAGGGATTAAGTTTTTGTAACACACAAAGACACACAGATCTCTTATATATACATTATCATACACTTGAGGGGCATGAAGATGCTAGGAGCTTAATAACAAAAGGTCAGTTACACTTACCACTTTCCCAATAAACACTTAAGTTAAAAGGATATGAAAAAAAAGTAGTGAAAATGCAACTTGATCATTAAAGAAATAACAAGAAAATAATTAAAGAAAAATAAGAAACATGAACTTACCAGTTTAATTGCCACATATTCATTTGTGTATAAATTTTTCCCTTGAAAAAAAAAGAAAAATGTCAGATTCTACCAGCAATGAATTTTTAAAGATACATTATGTAAAACTGTACTTTGGGGGGTCAGGGGAAGCACATAACACATTTAAATGAAACATAGGTTTTTGCTTCCAACTATTTAGCAGAAGTCTCAATAACACAGAAATATTTAAATTTATGATCAACTCCATAACACATTCAGTATTTCACCTAGATTCAGAGTAGAAAGTAATACTAATAAATACTTTAGACCATTTATTTAAAAAAAAAGAAAAATTCTTATTTTGTTGGAATACTGCATACAATTTACAAAGTAATCAGTAGGCAAACACATGCTAAACTAAATTTCAAAACTAGAACCCTATATAGAAATTGGAGTACAAAATTCCTTTCTCGATCACCACGTCATTTTAAATCCTTCATTATTACGGGATGTGATCTTAATAGGGCTCATATGTAATCTAGTAAATAGATCAAATATATAGAAAAAAATGTGGAATACCTTTAAAATAAAATTTTAAAAGTATTATTCAATAATTGGCTTTGACAAACTAGTTAATTACTCTGAGGGGAAGAAGGTTATTAAGAACTTGCCTTATAACCAAATTAAATTCCAGGTATTTTAAGAGTTAGATATAAGCCATAAAACAAGAAAAAATATTTATCAGGCCAGTATACAGAAGCCTTTTTGAGCGTTAAACATAAATGGAAAAAGATTAAAAGATCAGAAGATTTTATACAGATTTGATAGCTTAAAATATTTTAAACTTTTGTAAGTTGAAAAAAACTATTATATACAAAGAACAGGTGAAAGACAAATCAGAATAAAGATTTAATATAATTAATATGTAAAGAATTCAAATGAATTACAGTAATTACTGGCAACAGCAAGTTGAAAATAATCTAGAAAATTCCAAGGGGTCAACATCTGTAGTTCAAGTAAAATACTATGGAGAATTAAGTATATGAAGAAAATCTGATACAGAAATTAATGTGCTTCTTTACAAGTACAGTTCAAAGAATAAAAAAGAGAACAATATTTGATTTCTGGATTTCCAGTATTCTTTCAATAAGCATGTACTATTTTTATAGTAAGAAAAACAGAACACTGATCGTTGTGGTTTTTAACTGTGATAGTAACTGGCCCTGGTCACACTGGCTACTTAACACAAAATAGGTAATCATCAACTTTCACACATGTGATTTTTCCAACATAATACACCTAACTTCATTTTATACAACAGCTAATAAATGGCAGTAAAACTTCTAGACAAAATTTCAGTCTTGGATATGCTGCCACAGTGAGCAGTATTTTCACCATAAGAATCTTTGCCACAAGCAGTTTCGCAGCACAGCTAATTGCCCATGAGGCAATTTTGATGGAAAAATTGAAAATTATATTTTGATATAAATGTGAAAATTTTATATGAAATTAAAATGAAAATAAAATTTAAAATGAACATTAAAAAGGACACAATGACACATGAAAAACTAGTAATAAAATATTTTAAAGATTCTACTGTCAAAATGAAAATACAAAAAATATCTGAATACATTTAAAACGTGTATAGATTCATGATTATAGTTGTATTATGGTATATCTGAGAAAAGGTGATACTTCCTTTGTCAAAGTCAATCATTACGGATTCAGAATCTCATGTTGGACCTAAGTTCTCTACAGCATAAAAAAACTCTAAGTCTCCACAGATATCCCTGGAAATAAAATGAACAATCGAGGGATGCTCCTATTTATTATCAATATATGTAACCTATATAACTGGTAGTAAATCTCTAGACTACATTTAAATATTCCATCACATGACCAGTCTTTATGTTTTACCAAAGCATCTAAGCCAGATTCTGTACCAAATACAAAAGTTCTGTCTCCATAATGTTCTCCACTATCAAATAGCAAAAATTTTCACCATTTTCAAGAAACTTACACTCATCAGGAATCACGTAACCATTTCTTTATGGGGGATAGGAAGAGCTTGATTCTTCTTTTGCCTCCAACTTCTAATATTGCATGATAAATCTGATAAAGACAGCATTAGAGCGCAAGCTGTTGTATCTAGATTAGCCAAAGAATTGACAATTAATGCTCTGGATGACTGTTGTGAGTTACTAGCTGCTTCTTTATATTTGCTATAGTTTGGTAAGCTTTTGGTTTGAGGTGTGGCAGGGATGACTGTGTTCACTGAAGGATCTGCAAAGTGATGTTCTCATTTTCTAGTACTGTATGCAATCTGGCTTTTCACTCTCTTATGTCATACCTCTAGTAAGTTTTCTTATCATTTTATTTTCTATCAAGTCAATATATGTAGTTGTTTTATTCACTATTTTAAGACCACCATGCTACTCGTCGCTATTTAGACCATTATGAGGCCTAAGATTTATATAAAATAAAAATATAAGGAGGTTAGGAGGTTGGGATAGACACACTACTATATATAAAATAGATAATCAACAAGGACCTACTGTATAGCACAGGGAACTCTACTCAATACTCTGTAATAACCTATACGGGAAAAGAATCTGAAAAAGAATAGATATACATATAACTAAATCATAATGCTGTACACCTGAAACATAACACTGTAAATCAAGTATACTCCAATATAAAATAAAAATTAAAAATGAAAGCACTGGGCTTCCCTGGTGGCGCAGTGGTTGAGAGTCCACCTGCTGATGCAGGGGACACGGGTTCGTGCCCCGGTCCGGGAAGATCCCACGTGCCGCGGAGCGGCTGGGCCCGTGAGCCATGGCCGCTGAGCCTGTGCGTCCGGAGCGCGTGCTCCGCAATGGGAGAGGCCACAGCAGTGAGAGGCCCGCGTACCACAAAAAAAAAAAAAAAAAAATGAAAGCACTACATCAGTGGAGAAGTGAAACCAAACTGTCAACCAGTCGAAACCAAACTGTCAAACCAAAATGTCAACCAGTTATTTTATCTATTACAGCATTGAAACCAAATCATCAATCAGTTATTTCACCCCTTAAAGCAAAACTGCCTTATGGCCAATGAGTTGTATGGCCAAACAGTAAAACTGCTTGCAGCAAAGACTTATGGCGAAAATACCTAGAACCGTTGCCACCACTGTACAGCAGTATTTGTTCATATAAATATTATAATGCTTTTCTGAGTTTTGTCCTTATTTTATAAAAATGAGTGAAAAAAAAGCATTCATTCTAATGCTAAATAGCATGAGTCTCATAAACCCGTCACACTTATCACAAAGATGGAGCTCAATAGCAGGACCCAAAGTGGTGAATGCTAAGCTATAGTGAGGTACTCACTGAGCCCATAAATATAAAAAAATTTTAGAAAACATACCATATTTTTAGCCAATAAATTCAGCATTTAGATGTGCCTTCATATATATTTTCAAGAATGCGTTATGTATAAAATTGTAGTCTTCCTCTAGTAAGCTTGAGGTGAATAATTTAATGGTACAATGAAAAACTTAATCTTGAGAAACTGGTATCTAACAAAGGAACAATTGTGTTTTGAGTTTAAATATGGAATTTATATTTCCTCAAGACATTATCATCTTTTCATAATTATCCTGTATACGATATTTATTCACAAGCGCACAGGGAAAAATATTCATAGGACAAGAAGTTAGGTTAAACACAAATTCCACAGAATCAAAATAAACCATATACTTCTAAAAGTACTGTTTTTGTTGGCATTTACATGTTCAAATGTCTACTTTTAAGTCACAGCAGAAAGTACAAAATCCTAAAAGCGTCACCTTTTTTTGAACATTAGACATTTTGCTGAACTTTGAGGGTTATATTTATAAAGATGAACATAGGTTGAACACTACCCATGCATTTTTGTCACCTTGCATAGGCATAGCCTTAAATAATTGGCTTTTAATCGATATTTGTTATATATATGAACTAAAAATGCACAAAATATGTGTTTGTGGGTAAAATACGAGCAAAAGATAGGGAGTGTATGTATAGAGGGAATGCAGTTAGGAGGAGGCTCCAAGTAGGCTGGTTCCAGTTAACTGGTGTTTTAAATCCAATTTCAAAAGATATTTCCAACAGAGCTTTGTGCCACACTGAACTTGAAAAGATGGTTTTACCAATTTTGTGGCATTTGGGTGGTCACTGTTATAAAACTATGTTCTACAGAAACTACATATATGTTTATATCAGGGATTACTAATTAACCAAAATATACCTGTGCCCCTTCTCTAATAATAGAATGCCCGAGTTTTAAAATGGTTGTCCAGCTAGACTAAATTTCTAGCCTCTTTTTCAGCTTGGTGCGACCATGTGATCAAGTTCTGCATATGAGTCGATGTTAAGGTATGTCACTCCCCACTTCCAAGAATGAACATGTGCTCTTCTGGCCCTTTTTCTTCTTCTTGCTGGGAAGAGAGACTGAAGCTACATATTGAGCATGCAGAGATACCCTGACAGCTCTGGGTGCTGTCCTTCTGGTCTGTGTTATGTGAAAAAGAAAGAAACGATTTTGCCTAACACCACTATATTCTAGGATCTCTTTATTATAGCATCATAGTCTATTCCTTATTATTACATTTTTCAGATAAGTTTGAAGCTTGAATTAGTAAAAGTAGAAAATCAATAAACATTTATAAAAATGATGAATCCACTCAAATCTGTATATTTACTTGATATATACTGTAAGGCCTGCAGAATTTTCAACAAAACAATTCTTAAATATAAACAATAAATTAAGAAGAGTTATAAGCTATACAGGAACAAGAGGAGAAAAAACAAAAATAAAAGAAGTTATAAAAACTCCTGTGGTCTACTTAATTATATCAAAATTTACAATATCCTATTTCAGATAATGGGAATTCATAGACAAATATATTAACACCCTTGTTCTGTGTTCCTTTACGTCATGGTCAGTCAGGTTTAGCCACAAGAGGGGACACAGAAGAAGCTCAGGAAAACAAAGTTTATTATACTCCAGGTCCTAGAAAGGGGGGTCACAGAAGAAGCATCATGTTTTGGTCAGGTGGTAGAAGACAGGAACAAGGGAAGAGCTTAGGCCAAGGCCTTTATCAGTGTTTCTGCAGGAAAGGCAAGGCGGGGCAGGGTAAACAGCTTAGGACTGGGTAATTTGAATAATTCTGTTAGCCTTTGGTGGGCAGTCTCTAGTTGTCTTGTACTTGGCCATGGGATGAGTTAAGGAAGAGGAAAATTGCCTGCTGGAGTGTATGGGCCAGAGAGGAGGTATGGCTCTGGATTGTTTAGTTTGCAGATCAAGGAATGCTCCCAGTTGAGTCCTTTGCTATCTTTAAGAACTGGCTAGCCTGTAGAGGAGCAGTCTCTCCACAGCTAGAAAGGTTTTGAGGTTTTTTTGTTTTTATTATTAAAGCAATGTTATGTTGGCTGAACTGTAAAGCAGAAAGATACTCCATGTATTCTGGAACACATGTGCAGTAAGAGGTCTCACCTCAGGTTTTTGTTTTTGTTTTTTTTAATTGAAATATGGTTGACCAGAAAGGTTTTTTTAAGATGTTAAAGCATCATGGGAAAATAAAAAATATATACAGTATAACCCCACATTTTAGCTAGCTTTGTTTTGTCTCATTCAGTGCCTGTTAAAAACATTTCTAGGGGTTTTGGTTGATTGTCTAAGCTAGAACTACATCTAACATGCAGCAGGATGCAAGCCTTACCACAATACAAAGATAAAATAAAACCAAAAATATATCAATTCATCATTTTACAATTAAAAATACAGATTAAAATGATAGTAAATACATTTACTTAATTTTAGATTATTTCAAAAGTTCAACTATTTTTTTTTAATCTCAAGTCCAATTTTTATGTCCAACTTTCTTTTTTTTTCTGTACTTTCAACAGAGGGTAATAGTGTCTCTCCTTGGGGCATTTAGAAATGGCAGTGAAGGTTGGGGGAAGGGCATTTGGGGTTGCATGTGGGGATGCAACTCCTATTTAGTGCCCAAGAAGTCTGAAGTTCTAAACACCATGCAGTACACTGGACAGTCCTCAACAACAACAACAAAAAAACTGTCCAGCCCAAGGTGTTAATAGCATCTTCGTTGAAAATCCCTTACCTGTAACATATATACCTTACATTCTTTTATACCCAATACTAAGCACAAAAATTTCAGTGCCAGAAATCAAATGTTTATTAACATGGTTTTAAAGAAAGCACCTTAAGAATTCAAACCAGCTTTTAACATTAGCATGCTTATCCAGGTACAGAAAGAATGATACTTATCACAACTTTTTCTGTACAGAGAAATCACTTGGGACCTTTAGAAAAAGGAATAAAACGTCCCTTTATTTAGTAGTCTATCAAGAGAGAAAAATATGATTAAATTAGTTCTTCAAGTATATATGTTACATGTATCATAAGTACACATAAAACACAGTTACATGTATAGATAATACATTTAAATAAATAGATGTACACAAATATATAATAAAAACCCATAGATAGATCAGGTACAGAGAGATAGATAAATAGATGATGGATGGATGGATGGATGGATGGACTAGTAAGTCATCTTATGCCTATTCCTGCTCATTCACAGACTGCAAAAGAAAGGGTTATTTTGCTGTTTTTTCAGTACATAGCATATATAGTTTCAGTATATATGGGTACATACAGTTTCTCATATTGCCCTAGTTAAAATGCTCCACTAGATTGTTTTGTGTGTATACACACACATACACACACACATATATATACATGCACACACAGAGATGTATATATATGTAGTTATTTTGAAATAAATTACATGAAACCAATTTTGAATAAAAAATGCCAAAGTACTACGGTACTATAGTCATATACACAAAGAGAGATAGAGTGACAGGTGAAGTACAAATATTTATATACGACAAAATATATAGCTATAAAACTAATTTATATAAATAAGTTTAAATAAATATACATATAACATGCTATAATTTAATTAAAAACAAATATCTTGATATCTTTTTAATGGAGCAGAACAATCATTGTTTTCCTAAAACAGGCAAGTATAGTGCTGGTCCTTTTATACTATTATCTAAATTTCACAATAATTTAGGAAGTGGAAATAATCCCATTTTAAAGTTCAGAAATTTGAAGCCCCACATAGTTAAATGACTTATGTATTCCATAATGGCAGAGACAAATTTTATATTTTTCTAGTGTATCATCAGTGCCTAATCATGCCTCATATATAATACTGTAGACATGCAATAAATTTTGAATGGATAGATGGATGTATAATAGTTCAAGGTTGGATAAGTAAATAACCTGGTTTTTTTTCTAATGCCAAAATCAGAAACAATTTAAGAATTTCAAAATATCTAATTCAATATCCTTCAAAAAATAAAATGTAAAACATTCACCCTTTCAAATATTTGCATCCCTTCTAAAATGCAGAAGAGTCCGTCAGACACATCATTTAACAGCAATGTACAAAATATGTCGTTGCCTTTTATTACCTTGCTTCATTCAAAGATTTAATGTACACTAGCTACATAAAACAGTAATAAAATAAAGGAATAACTACAAATTAGAATGTTTTACACGATGAAAAAGAAGTAGTCGAGTAGATGAACATACAATTGCTTATATTTCTAACACCAGGGTTGAATCTAATGAAAATTGTGAAGCCAAGTTTTTTCTTTTTATTTCCAAAGTTTACACTCTTGCATTGACCAAAGAGCCCTCAGGGTACCTCAATACTGACTCCCATAAAACTGTGCTACCCTCCTTCTTGTTTCTCTTCAGTGAAGATAGCCACATCTTTATTGCACTAGTTAAAAATGTAGATTTGGATCGCGAGTCCATCTTAAATTGCTGTATGACATTTGGCAAGAAACCTTCCCTCACTGAGTTTCAAATGCCTTAAATGTAGAGTTGGGAGGTTTAAATTAGACCAGTGTTTCCCAAACTTACCTGATTATAAGAATAAACTGAGTCAGTACTTTGTGTCCCTTATTAAGAATATAGATTCCTAAACTACCCTGGATATACTTGGGGGAAGGGGAGAATAGATTACAACACTGTAAATTTCACTGATTTTTGATGCAGTTTCAGCACATTACCTTGACTTTAAGCCATACATATCCTCCTAAAGTAACCAGTTACTAAATGTTTTCAAATCAGAAAAGGTAGCCTAAATATCATTCCTAAAAAATACATTGCAAAGGCTTTCCTGGTATCTATTTCAGCCTCTTGGGGCTTTTTAATTTACTTTCTTCTTCCTCATATTCTGGATGGTTTATCTCAAGTAAACAGACATTGTTATACTAGGGAATTACTGAAAAGTGAAAATAGAAGTATATTAGAAATTCCTAATATCTATATTCTTTAAAATTACCACAACAAACAACTAAACAAGTAACTAAATCACTTCATTAAAAAGTATCTTTCATTTTAAAAAATGCTCCCAACTTTATGGAATAAATAAAATAGTCTTACCTAATCGTAATTCTCCAAAATTCCCACATCCAATTTTTTTTCCGACTCTAAAGTTAGGTCCAACCATTAAAACTCCAGAGGATGAAGAACCAGTTCCTCGAGTGTTGTGTCCTGACCGACCACTAGGTCGTGCCATTCTATCATCTGATTTGTCCTTGTCTTTCTTTTTATTATCCATATCAAGTTTGCGGTACTCCACTTTGAATTCTTTAATCAAGATGACCACACTGAAATAGGGTATCGTGAGAACAGGTACATCACTAGGTAACTGTACCAGGTGGGTAATGTTAACATTCAAATTGCAGTAGGTAGTCAATTAACTGATGCGTGTTCATCCCATTCGTAAAATGTTTCTCAGTTTTCTTTTCAGCAAAACATGTCTTCAAAATTATCTTTTCAATGATGTGAGCTGATATTGATAGTGACCTAGAATAGTAAGAAAAGAAAATCAGTCAACTTAGAGAATCAAAAAACATATGTTTGGGAAATTAATAACATAACCAAAGTTTAGGCAATGGACTATTACTATTTGTTGATGCCCACTGAAATCTAACCTCAGTAGACTCTTAATCACTACCCTTTATTCGTATACTTTAATACCAAAGGGATCACAAAAACAAAACCAAAGAAATCAGTCATTTGGTTACTTCTTAAAAATAAATAAAAGTAACAAAAATGTATTGAGAGGGACTTCCCTGGTGGTCCAGTGGTAAAGAATCCGCCCTCCAACGCAGGGGACGCGGGTTCAATCCCTGGTTGGGGAACTAAGATCCTACATGCCGTGGGGCAACTAAGCCCGCATGCCACAACTACTCAGCTCACACGCCTCAACAAGAGAGCCCGTATGCCGCAAACTACAGAGCCCACGCGCTCTGGAGCCGGTGCACCACAACTGGAGAGAGAAAACCCACACGCCGCAACTAGAGAGAGGCCTGCGCACCACAACGAAGAGCCTGTGTCACATCGAAACATCTCGCATGCCACAACTAAGACCCAACATGGCTAAAAATAAAGAAAAAATAAAAATAAATAAAATCACTGTTTAAAAGAAAAAATGT
This sequence comes from Delphinapterus leucas, assembly GCF_059928025.1. NCBI lineage: Eukaryota > Metazoa > Chordata > Mammalia > Artiodactyla > Monodontidae > Delphinapterus > Delphinapterus leucas. The sequence goes on along the minus strand of NC_143131.1, from coordinate 103,343,584 downwards.
ATTGAGTGTTTCATAAGCCAATATACATTCACTAACCAAGTCCTTCCAACTTAGAATCATTTCAATTAAAAAAAAAATACTCAAAGAATTCCAGTAAGTCAATATAAGATTTTCAGTATAAATTAAAGCAGAAAGAGAGAATACATTTTGCAAATTAGTAAAAGATTTTAATAAAAATATCTTCCACATATTCATACACTTAATAATTTTCAAAGGCTTTTCAAATATACATTCTCATTTGATCTTCATTTATTCAAATATTTATTACCCATTAAGTATATATTATCCATAACTATATATGGGAATGGAGCAATCATAACAAAGGTTGAAATAAATAGTATTTTCTCATCAGCTTTTAGCAACCCACCAAATATGCAATTATTCCTAACACCTAATCTATTTATAAAGTTTCTTATTATATTTGCCATACTCAATATCGCAGATGAAACTATAAGCATCTGTTTGGTATAAGTAAAATCAAATCATTTTTACATATACTGTTTGCTCTCTTTCCAGCTATAATAGAGTAACTGATACTGAACTTCCCCTCTTGCTATAAATAATTATAAAACTGGACAAAACATATGAAGCACCTGTTTTCAGGCACTGGATAACAGGCAGTGTAAGAGAAAACAGAAACACAGAAGGTGATTTCCACCTTCACCCAAGATCTCCAGCTAGGGACAATTTTCTGACTACAGCACAGGGAAATGGAGGCTCAGGCAGTGCACAGTGATCATAGATCAGAGTTTGGGACTGCTGAAGCTAGTGGAATTTGCAGGACCTCACAGTACTGAAGGTGAGGCAATTGTACAGTATTAGGGATAGGAGGTGACAGGGCAGAAGCTAGGCTAGCAGACAAAGGCTACTATGGGGTTAAATAAAGAATGGAGATACTAAAGGCTGTGCAATGCTAGAATATCTTAAAAGTTCCTATCTAGTCATGGTGGAGGAACCTCATTAATATCCCAGAATTTAGCTGAAATACCAGAAAGACCAAGTCTTTAGAGTAAGGACCATACCCTAGAGAAAGGACTACTATACACTCGCCCAACTAAAGCCTAAAACCAAGCCTAGATAGGATTAAGAATACCTCCAATTACACTAACTACATTCCAGAATGAAACTTGACACACTTAAAACAGAAGAAAAAAAACCCAAAAACAAACTTTCAACAATGGTGAATTCATAATGTCCAGACACGAAAATGAGCAGTAAATGTGACATGCAGACAGGAAACAAAGCCATCAAAGGAAACAGACTCCAAGATGACCCTAATATTGATATTGGAAGACAGGACTTCAAAATTACTAAATAGCTGCTGAAGTCCTATTACATTAAAGAAAGAGGCTGGAGCAGAAAAAAATATTTGAAGAAATAGTGGTTGAAAATTTCCCAAATTTACTGAAAAACACTAACCTACAAAATGAGGAAACTCAGCAATCCCATAAAGGATAGGTACAAAGAAAATTAAACCTAGGTACATCAAAGTGCCAAAACCCCAAAATAAAGGGAAAATCTTGAAAGCAGACAGAGAAAAACTACACGACATACAGGTGAACTTCTAACTTCTTATCAGAAACAATGGAGACCCAAAAGAAAATGGGAGAATACGTTCAAAGCAATGAAAGGAGGAAAAGAACTCTCAACCCAGAACATGACATCCAATAAAAATTAGTCTTTAAAACTGAAAGTGAAAGCCATTTTCAGATGAAGGAAGCTAAGAATTAGTCACCAGCACACTTGCACAACAAGAAATACTTTTTAAATAGTGCATTAGGCTTAATTAAATCACATGATACCAGACAGAAATCTGAAACTTCAAGAAGAAATGAGGAACACTAGAAATGGGAAATGCATGTGTATTCATTTCCCTAAAAGATAAATTACTCTTTAAAGCACAAATAATTTCTTAGTGTCACTTATAACATATGTGGAAATAAAATATGTGTATAACAAGAGAAATGGCAGGAGCAGGTAGTAAATGGAATTATATTATTTTAAGATTCTTATATTTGTTAAGAATGAAGTGGTTCAGTATTAATTTTAAGAAGCCCATGTTAAGTTAAAAATGCATATTGTGATACCTAGACCAAATACTAAAAATTAATTACAACAGAAATATCTAAAAAGTTAACACAAGAAATAAAGTAGAATGACAAACATTTGATTAAAACAAAAGAAGAGAAATAAGAAATATGAGACAAGAAGGAAAACAGCAAGAGAATAGACTTAAAAACACACAATGAAAATGGATCATATTTTCCTAATAAAAGGCAAAAGGCTATATTAGAAAATCAAGATCCAACTACATGCTGTCTCTAAGAAACAACTTTAAATACAAAGACACAGACTGAAAGTGAAAGAATAGAAAAAGAGGGCATTCCTGGTGGTGCAGCGGTTAGGAATCCTCCTGCCAATGCAGAGGACATGGGTTTGAGGTCTGGTCTGGAAAGGTCCCACATGCCGCGGAGCAACTAAGCCCCTGTGCCACAACTACTGAGCCTGTGCTCTGAAGCCTGCGAGCCACAACTACTGAGCCCGTGCACCACAACAACTGAAGCCCACACACCTAGAGCCCGTGCTCTGCAAAGAGAAGCCACCACAATGAGAAGTCCGTGCAGTGCAACAAAGAATAGTCCCCGCTCACCACAACTAGAGAAAACCTGCACACTGAAACGAAGACCCAACGCAGCCAAAAATAAAATAAATAAATTTATTTTTAAAAAAAAGGAAGAATAGAAAAAGAGATACTATGCAAACAGCAAGTAAAATAAGCTTGAGAGACTATATTATCATACAAAGTAAACACCAAAACAAGGGAGTATCTCCAAAGATACAGAGGTCCACTTCATAATAACAAAAATATCAATTCAACAGAAAGACATAAAAATCATAAAAATGACACAAAAATGAGCAAAATGAAGCAGACTTTAAAAAACAATGATTTGTTTGAAATGATTGTTTGAAAAAGACAATCATAGTTGAAATGTTAACACACTGTTGTTTCAATAACTGATAAAGTAGAAGACAAAAATATCAGTATGTATACTGACACAGGAGATCTAAATAATACCATTGATTACCCTGAACTAACTGACATTTATAAAATACAATATTCAAAACTGAAGAATAATATTCCCTTTCAATGTTCATCAAGAAAGATCATATGCTGTCATTATTTAAGTCTCAAATAACTCAAACATTAGAGTATACTCTCTGATCAAAACAGAATTAGATAAGGAAACAATAATTATATGATATCTAGAAAATCCCCAAATATTTGAAATTTAAACACACTTTTAAGTAACTCATGAGTTGAAAAATAAGTCAGATGGGAAACTAGAAAAAATTTTTCACAGAATAAGGAAATATAACACATTAAATTTTGTAGGTTGCAACTCAAGCAATGCTCAGAAGAAAATTAGAAGCTTTAAATGCCTATATTAGAAAAGAAGTATTTAATCAATGATCTAGATTTTCTCCTTACAATGTTAGAAAAATTAGACATAACTTGAGGAAGTACTTTAATAGCACTATTGTTAATATTCCATAGGCTTACATGAAAACATAGTCTTAACAAGTGAAAACATTGGAATTCTCGGCAGATAACTAGGAGAATATCAAAGAAACAAAACAAAACAAACAACAGAAACGCTAGAATAAAAAGGATCATATCTGAAATGAAAAACATCATTGGATACACTCAAAAGTAGACTGGATAAAGCAGAAGGTATCAACAAACCTGAAAGGAGATCTAAAGAAATTATCCAGGGAGCAAAATCAATACAATAGAGAAAATAAAGCCAAAGTTTACTCTTTGAAAACAGTCAATAAAATTGGTATTGCCTAGCAAAAATGATCAAGAATAAAAAGGGAAAATATACAAATAACCAATAACAAGAATGAAAGGAGGGATATTACTAAAGATCTTATAAATACTATAAGAATAAAGAACTATTATGAGCAACTTTATGACAATAAATTTGATAACTTAGATGAAATTTAAAAAATTCTTTGAAAAATCCAACGTAGGGATACAAGATGAAACAACACAGGGATACAAGATGAAACAGAAAATATCAATAGTTCTGAATCTAAATTGAATTTCTTTAAAAAAAAATCTTCCCATGAAGACAGTATCACTGGTGAATCTATCAAATATTTAAGGAAAAAAATAATACTATTCTTACAAAAACTCTTTCAGAAAAAACAAGAATAAGGAATACTTGTCAATTTACTTTGTGAGATCAGCAGAACTCTGAAAAAAAGCCTGACTAACACTTGACGCAAAGAAAATTAGACCAGTGTTTCTCACAAGAATAGATAAAAAAGTTCTTCACAAAATATAAGCAAATATAAAGTTTAATAAATAATCAAACAGGGTTTAATACTAGAAATGTAAGACTTAATATTTGAAATAAATTCACCAAATTAGTAGGAAAAGAAAATATCTCAACAGACAAGAAAATACATTTGACAAAATTTAACCTGTTAATGATTAAAACCTCTCAGTAATCCAGAAAGAGAATCAAACTTAAACCTAATAAAAGGGTTTTTCCTACAAAAAAAGCTACAGCCAATATCACACTTAAATGGTGAAACACTGAACTCTTCACCAAGACTAGGAGAAAACACAAGAATGTTTGCTCTCAGATCTTCTATTCAACATTGTACAGAAGAACTAGCCTGTACAATAAGGCAAGAAAAGATGCAAAAGGCATGAAAACTGGAAAGGAAAAGGCAAAACTGTTGTTATTCAGAGACATCATGACTGTGTGTGCAGAAAACCTTATAGGGTGACGTCATCAAGAGAGCAACACAGGTCATTCCCAACTTCAGTCCCCCTCACAAGAAGACCAAGTAGCAACTATCCACCAACAACACTAAAAAAAAAATCCCAGAACCCGGGGGTAAGGCTAAAGCACCCTCCTGGACCAGAGAGACAGAGAAGGGTAAGAGGAGTGGCTACACTCTGACCACACTGTCCCTCCCCCAAGCCTAGCACAGCACTACACCTACAGGACCCCCCAAGCCTATGGTTTCTCCAGCGGGAAAACAAGAGTCCAAGATGGACATCCAGCTCCCCAGGTATGGCAGGATGCTTCCTGGGAGGCCCACTCAGGTCTCGCCTCATCAGGATCACTGAGGGAATCTGTGGGAATCATTAAAGAAAAAAAAAAAAAGAAAAATCTCAACAGAACAATAGCAAGTAAGGATACCGAATCAGTAGTCAAAAACCTCTCAACAAAGAAAACTCCAGGCAAGAATGAGGAATAAATAGAATTTGCAATTCCTGATGGAAATATAAAATAGTACAACTTTGGGGAAAAGTTTGATAGTTTATTGTAATTAAAATATATACCTATCCTATGACCTAACAATACTACTCTTAGGTATTTACTCAAGAGAACTGAAAACATATCTTTAGAGAAAGATTTGTACACCAGTATTTATAGCAGCTTATTCATAATAGCCAAAAACTGGAAACAATCCTAATGTCTAGTAACAGGAGAATAGATATATAAACTGATATATTCATTCAATGGAATACTACTCAGTAAATAAAAAGGAAAGAACTGCTGATACATGTAACAACATGGATCAATCTCTCAGATATGAGATTGAGGTAAGTCAGGCACAAATGAGTACATATTTATTATATGACTCTTGTTATATGAAGTTCCAGAATCCACAAAAATAAGCTGTGGTGACAGAAATCAGATCAGGTGTTGCCTAGGGTGGTGGGAAGTTTGGAAAGTGGCATAAGGGAATTTTATGGTGGGAAAGGAATGTTCTATATCTTGATTGGGAGGGGATTACACAGGTGTATACATTTGTCTAAACTCTTCAAACTACACTAAAAATCTATGTTTTACATTATATGTAGATGATGCTTCAAAACATGATTTTTAGGAACCCACACCAAAAATAAATCAAAGCTGTATCTCTAAGTTTTTTCCCTATTATAACTTTATAATAAAACTCACCTGAAAACACTACAGTTTTTTAAAGTTAATGAACATATACATATTTTGTTTTAGACTGTTTTCTTTAAAAGGGCCCTTCTACACTTTTTCTATTTAGAAGGAGGTAATTTCCCATTTGCAATGTTTCATGTTATTTTCAATATATAGCTTTTTGTTTACCAAATATCCAAAATACATTCTACATGTTATAAGAATTCAAATAATACAAAGTAAAAATACCCTTGAGATGCCCATACCCCTTGTCCCTCATTCCGCTTGCTCTACTCAGAGGTAAACATTACTTTCAATTTGTTTTGTATGGCCCAGACCTTTTTAGTAATGCCTGTGCGTGCATATATTTATGTATAGCAGTATTTGTAAGTCTGCTTGTTTGTTTTACAGAAGAGGTCAGTGTAAAGCCTCTGAAGAACCAAAACTTCCTCACAAAAGAAACAGCATTTGAAAGCATATCATACATTGAAAAACTTTTGCCTTTTCCCTTTCATACCCAACCATTCCACATGAACCCTGGAGGAGCAAGGGCCAGCATAATGAATGGCTGAGGAGGCAGGAAGAAAAGTCAAGAGACAACGCCAAATTCCTTCCCCAAGAGAAATCCCTGAACCAGTGGCCAAGCCTGAAACTAGGAGGTGGGAAAACAGAAGCAGGAAGAAGTGATCAATTAGCTTAAAATTGAACTTCAAATATGGCACAAGTGGGACACGCCTTCAAGATGGCGGAGGATAAGATGTGGAGATCACCTTTCTCCCCACAAATACATCAGAAATACATCTACATGTGGAACAACTCCTACAGAACACCTACTGAACGCTGGCAGAAGACCTCAGACATCCCAAAAGGCAAGAAACTCCCCACGTAGCTGGGTAGGGCAAAAGAAAAATGTAAAAACAGAGACAAGGGAATAGGGACAGGACCTGCACCAGTGGGAGGGAGCTGTGAAGGAGGAAAGGTTTCCACACACTAGGAAGCCCCTTCGCGGGCGGAGACTGCGGGTGGCGGAGGGGGAAGCTTCGGAGCCGCGGAGGAGAGCACAGCAACACGGGTGCGGAGGGCAAAGTGGAGAGATTCCCGCACAGAGGATCGGTGCAACCAGCACTCACCAGCCCGAGAGGCTTGTCTGCTCACCCGCTGGGGCGGGCGGGGCTGGGAGCTGAGGCTCCGGCTTCAGAGGTCGGATGCCAGGGAGAGGACTGGGGTTGGCTGCGTGAACACAGCCTGAAGGGGGCTAGTGCGCCACAGCTAGCCGGGAGGGAATCCGGGAAAAACTCTGGAACTGCCTAAGAGTCAAGAGACCATTGTTCAGCAGTGCGCGAGGAGCGGGGATTAAGAGCTCCGCTTAAAGGAGCTCCAGAGACAGACGCGAGCCACGGCTATCAGCGCGAACACCAGAGATGGGCATGAAACGCTAAGGCTGCTGCTGCAGCCACCAAGAAGCCTGTGTGCGAGCACAGGTCACCATCCACACCTCCCCACCCAGGAGCCTGTGCAGCCCGCCACTGCCAGGGTCCCGTGATCCAGGGACAACTTCCCTTGGAGAACACACTGCGCCTCAGGCTGTTAATAATTTTTCTATTTTAATAACTTTATTTTCTTCCTTCCTTCCGTCCTTCCTTCTTTCCTTCCTTCCTTTTTCTCCCTTTTCTTCTGAACGGTGTGGATAACAGGCTCTTGGTGCTCTGTCCAGGTGTCAGGCCTGAGCCTCTGAGGTGGGAGAGCCAAGTTCAGGACATTGGTCCACCAGAGACCTCCCAACCCCAAGTAATATCAAAGGGCAAAAGCTCTCCCAGAGATCTCCATCTCAACGCTAAGACCCAGCTCCACTCAACGACCAGCAAGCTACAGTGCTAGACAGTCTATGCCAGACAACTAGCAAGACAGGAACACAAACCCACCCATTAGCAGAGAGGCTACCTAAAATCATAACAAGTTCACTGACATCCCAATACACACCACCCGACGTGGTCCTGCCCACCAGAACAACGAGCTCCAGGCTCATCCACCAGAACACAGGCACCAGTCCCCTCCACCAGGAAGCCTACACAACCCAGTGAACCAACCTTAGCCACTGGGAGCAGACACCAAAAACAACGGGAACTACAAACCTGCAGCCTGCCAAAAGGAGACCCCAAACACAGTAAGTTAAACAAAATGAGAAGACAGAGAAACACGCAGCAGATGAAGGAGCAAGGTAAAAACCCACCAAACAAATGAAGAGAAAATAGGTAGTCTACATGAAAAAGAAGCAGAGTAATGATAGTAAAGATGATCCAAAATCTTGGAAATAGAATGAAGAAAATACAAGAAACGTTTAACAAGGACCTAGAAGAACTAAAGAGCAAACACACAATGATGAACACCACAATAAATGAAATTAAAAATTCTCTAGAAGGAATCAATAGCAGAATAACTGAGGCAGAAGAACGGATAAGTGACCTGGAAGATAAAATAGTGGAAATAACTACCACAGAGAAGAATAAAGAAAAAAGAATGGAAAGAATTGAGGACAATCTCAGAGATCTCTGGTACAACAGTAAACGCACCAACATTCGAATTATAGGGGTCCCAGGAGAAGAAGAGAAAAAGAAAGGGACTGAGAAAAATCTTTGAAGAGATTATAGTTGAAAACTTCCTTAATATGGGTAAGGAAATAGTCAATCAAGTGCAGGAAGCGCAGAGAGTCCCATACAGGATAAATCCAAAGAGAAACACGCCAAGACACATATTAATGAAACTATCAAAAATTAAATACAAAGAAAAAATATTAAAAGCAGCAAGGGAAAAGCAAGGAAGTACAAGGGAATCCCCATAAGGTTAACAGCTGATCTTTCAGAAGAAACTCTGCAAGACAGCAATGCGTGGCAGGACATATTTAAAGTGATGAAAGGGAAAAACCTACAACCAAGATTACTTTACCCAGCAAGGATCTCATTCCAATTCGACAGAGAAATTAAAACCTTTACAGACAAGCAAAAGCTAAGAGAATTCAGCACCACCAAACCAGCTCTACAACAAATGCTAAAGGAATTTCTCTAAGCAGGAAACACAAGAGAAGGAAAAGACTTACAATAACAAACCCAAAACAATTAAGAAAATGGTAACAGGAACATACATATCAGTAACTACCTTAAATGTAAATGGATTAGATGCTCTAACCAAAAGACAAAGACTGGCTGAATGGATACCAAAACAAGACCCATACATATGCTGTCTACAAGAGACCCACTTCAGACCCAGGGACACATACAGACTGAAAGTGAGGGGATGGAAAAAGATATTCCATGCAAATGTAAATCAAAAGAGAGCTGGAGGGCTCCCCTGGTGGCTCAGTGGTTGAGAGTCCGCCTGCCGATGCAGGGGACACGGGTTCGTGCCCCGGTCCGGGAAGATCCCACATGCCGCAGAGCGGCTGGGCCTGTGAGCCGTGACCGCTGGGCCTGTGCGTCCAGAGCCTGTGCTCCACAACGGGAGAGGCCACAACACTGAGAGGCCCGCATACTGCAGAAAAAAAAAGAGAGCTGGAGTAGCAATTCTCATATCAGACAAGACAAAGAGACAACCCTCAGAATGGGAGAAAATATTTGCTAAAGAAGCAACTGACAAAGGATTAATCTCCAAAATATACAAGCAGCTCATGCAGCTCAATATCAAAAAAACAACCCAATCCAAAAATGGGCAGAAGACCTAAATAGACATTTCTCCAAAGAAGATATATAGATTGCCAACAAACACATGAAAGGATGCTCAACATCACTAATCATTAGAGAAATGCAAATCAAGACTACAATGAGGTATCACCTCACACCAGTCAGAACGGTCAATATCAAAAACTCTACAAACAGTAAATGTTGGAGAGGGTGTGGAGAAAAGGGAACCCTCTTGCACTGTTGGTGGGAATGTTAATTGATACAGACACTATGGAGAACAGTATGGAGGTTCCTTAAAAAACTAAAAATAGAACTACCATTTGACCCAGCAATACCACTACCGGGCATATACCCTGAGAAAACCATAACTCAAAAAGAGTCATGTACCACAATGTTCATTGCAGCTGTATTTACAATAGCCAGGACATGGAAGCAACCTAATTGTCCATCGACAGATGAATGGATAAAAAAGATGTGGCACATATATACAATGGACTATTACTCAGCCATAATAAGAAAAGAAATTGAGTTATTTGTAGTGAGGTGGATGGACCTAGAGTCTGTCATACAGAGTGCAGTGAGTCAGAAAGAGAAAAACAAATACCGTACACTAACACATATATATGGAATCTTTAAAAAAAAAAAAAAAGGTTCTGAAGAAACTTGGGGCAGGACAGGAATAAAGTTGCAGACGTAGAGAATGGACTTGAGGACATGGGGATGGGGAAGTTAAGCTGGGACGAAGTGAGAGAGTGACACTGACATATATACACTACCAAATGTAAACTAGATAACTAGTGGGAAGCAGCCACATAGCACAGAGAGATCAGCTTGGTGCTTTGTGACCACCTAGGGGGGTGGGATAGGGAGGGTGGGAGGGAGACACAAGAGGGAGGAGATACGGGAATGTATGTATATGTATAGCTGATTCACTTTGTTATACAACAGAAACTGACACACCATTGTAAAGCAATTATACTCTAATAAAGATGTTAAAAAAAATTTTTTTAATGCCCCCCAAAAAAGATGGCCCAAGTATTTTTAACACCCCAAAATAAGTCTTGCCAAAACTGAACTTATTCCTATAAATATGTGGCAAGAATCAATGGAAACTGACCAGGATATCATTTATGAGTGGGGAAAAAAGAATAATCAAAGTATAGAAGTAGTGGTTAGTGAGCAATGAGGCTGTTTCGTATTTTACTCCATCCTTTTTACCACATTCAAGAAACTGTTCAAAAACCTGTCATGCTAGGTTTTTTTAGTTTTTAAAATATATTTAACAAGTTGGATTTTTGATTAAAATATTTTTATTAAGGATCTTAAATAGTGCTAGTACTTCCCCTGTTTTGCACCTATCAAACAGTATTAGTATCGACAAGTTTGTCTATAGCCATGGTCAGCAAACTCCAGCCTGCAGGCTAAATTCAGCCTATTGTCTATTATGTACAGTCTGCAAACTAAGAATCGTCTTTACATTTTTACATATTTGGGGAAAAAATTAAAATAATATTTTGTGACTCATGAAAATTATATGAAATTCAAATTTTGGTGTTCATAAATAAACTTGCGTAAGAATGAATCCATGCTAACTCATTTATGCATTGTTACAGCTGCTTCATACTACCAGAGAAAAGTAGTTTTGAGACCATATGTGGCACTCTTATCATTTCACAGTGCTGCCCAGAGCATCACAAACTACAGTGATTTTCATGCTTTTAAGGCACAGTGAAGTCTGGATTATGTATTTCAAATTATAATAGATGGCAAAGCACTGTGTTTATTATGTAATGAAACTACACTAAAGAATATACTTGGACATGACCAAAAGTATTAGTTTTCTATTGCTGTGTAACAAATTACCAAAAATTTAGCACCTTATAGCAGTACATTTTTTAGTTCACAGTTTTCGTGGATCAGAAGTCTGGGCACGGCTCAGCTGAGTCATTTGCTCAGGGTTCCACAGGTTTCATTCAAAGTATCAGCTAGACTACATTCTTATCTGGAGACGAAAGTGGGAAAGAATCTTCTTCCAAGCTCCTTCAGATTGCAGGCAGAATTCATATCCTTGCAGTGTATAACTGAGGGCGTCAGCTTTTAGCTGGCTCTCACAGGCCACCCTCAAGTCCTACACGGTATCTACAGTTCCTAGAAGCTGCCTACAGTTCCTTGCCACATGGACTTCTCCAACATGGCCACTTACTTCTTCATGCCCCTAAGAAAAATCTCTAGCTCCAATCTTTTGAGAGTAAGTCTTAAATAAGGCAACATAACCTTCTCTCACAGCTAAATCCCAATCTTTGTACCCTGCTCCAATACACCCGTTCTCCCAGGTCTTGGAATCCCTGCCATCTGCTTCCAAACCTCTTTGATGCTGCCTGCCTTGTCTATGTACTAGAAAGAGCACTGGATTAGAAAAAAGAAGTCTTAAGAGTCCCAACTACTCGTGAAGCCTTAGGCAAGGCTTAATCTGTCTAAGCTTATTTTAATAATTATAAAATAGGAGGATTAGACTAGGAGATTTCTGAGGATATTCTTGTATTATACACAATATTATAACTGCCTATTGTATTTGATGACAAGGACTCTTGTTATATGTAACTTGGTGATCTCTGAACCTAGCACACTGCCAGGCACCTAGGACAGTCAATAGATATTATACATTAAAAAATGAGTTTTTTCTATCTCTAAACATTTCTAGGTTTTAGTTGTGGGCTTCCTACCTAAAGCCCTCCCAGTTACTTATCACCACACCCCCTAACATCAGTCTCTTCATTCACCTGAAGCACATCACTGTACCTCACCAACCAGTGTGATACTCCCAAGTACTCCCAAGAATTTCCTGTATGTGACAGCATTCCCTTGCCTGAATTACTCTTCTAATACGGTCTATGTTTGTGCCTTCGGTACTGATTCATCCCAACACCAAAGAAGAATCAGCTCTGAAAACTGCAGATATTCTTTCAGCTACAGCTAATACCAGTACATCAGAAGTCACAAATCCAAATGCCCAAAAAGACGAGGAAGGTAACATAAAGAGAGTGAATCAAACTGAGTATGAGACAATAAGGAGTACTGGGGGTATGGCAAACTGGAAAGCAAATACCCCAATTAAAACAGGCACCTACTACTCAGCTGTAAACAATTGCTGCCATTCAGGAACATCAGATGTTCAATTTTTTTTTTTTTTTTTTTTTTTTGCGGTACGCGGGTCTCTCACTGTTGTGGCCTCTCTCGTTGCGGAGCACAGGCTCTGGATGCGTAGGCTCAGAGGCCATGGCTCATGGGCCCAGCCGCTCCGCGGCATATGGGATCTTCCCGGACCGGGGCACGAACCCGTGTCCCCTGCATCGGCAGGTGGACTCTCAACCACTGCGCCACCAGGGAAGCCCAGATGTTAAAATTTTTGAAGAAAATCCAGAAACCTGGATTTTACGTAAAATCTCTCTAGTTGCCATTTGCTGAGCACTTACTGTGCTAAGTATTTTAAATAGATTAACTCATCAGTTCTCACAGTTATAAGGTACTATTTCAATCCCTATTTTTACCAATAAGGAAACTAAAATTTAGAGAAGTTACACAACTTGACCTGCATCATAAAGTCAGTAAATGGTATAGTGAGAATATGACTACAAAGAGTCAGACTCCTGAGTTCATATTCTTACCCACTTTACCTCTGGTAATGGTTTTGCTAATTCTCTGACCTCCCAAAGTCCGAACTGTGCCTTTCTCTCTGGATCAGCAGCATCACTCTGTCCCTTCTTGCCAGCCTATACTGTCTCTCTCTACAATACCTCAACATCGCCAGATCCTAATTTGAGCCAACAAAGGAGATGGGAGGGGGTACTCACCAGTCAATAAGCCCCGTGCATGTGCACAGGGCTCTGAGACATTTATGAACAAAAAGACAATATACATACACAACAGCAAAAGAAACAATAACCCACAAAACCACAATGTGTTTTCTTACTATGATACACCCTCCTGTGGTGATATTAGATTTTTTTGAGTTAACAACTGCAACTTTGTATTTCCCTATCAATAAGAAGGCTTAAAGGGATACAAGAAATATTAAAAAAAACTTTTGGAAGATGGGAAGAAAAGTATATATTTTTTTTTAATAAATAAATTTATTTATTTTTTTTTTGGCTGCATTGGGTCTTCGTTGCTGCACACAGGCTTTCTCTAGTTGCAGTGAGCGGGGGCTACTCTTTGTTGCGGTGCACGGGCTTCTCACTGCAGTGGCTTCTCTTGTTGCTGAGCACGGGCTCTAGGCGCGCGGGCTTCAGTAGTTGTGGCTTGCAGGCTCTAGGGCGCAGGCTCGGTAGTTGTGGCACACGGGCTTAGTTGCTCCACGGCATGTGGGATCTTCCCGGACCAGGGCATAGTTGCTCCACGGCACGTGGGATCTTCCTGGACCAGGGCTCGAACCCATGTCCCCTGCATTAGCAGGCGGATTCCTAACCACTGCGCCACCAGGGAAGCCCAGAAGCATATACTGACAGATGAAACAATGAAGGAAGCTAATGCTCAAACTAAGTGCTGGAGAAGACCACAGCAGTAAGGAGCTGATCTGCCAAACAGACTTCCAAAAGGCTTCCTAAAGGAAGTTAGGTGAAAAGGTAATAAGCAGGAGCGAAAAAGGGAAGGGAGGGAGGGACAAAATGGGGGAGGTGGATAATTGCTACTAACTGTTGTTACTGTCTCCTATGTAAAAGAACAACACAAAACAAAAAGAAAAATAAATCTCTAAAGAAATCAAAGGAAGTTCCAAAGAAGGGGGGGGGGGAGTATTTGCTGGCATCACAGAATTGACATTTTAAAGAACTCTTTGCCTAAAGACTAATTCTCTGAGTGCATACCTGATGTGGAATGTGCCAATCAATAAGCCCCATCTGTGTAAACAAGATCCAAGAGATTGATAAAGAAAAAAACAGCAAAGCAAACAGAACGGCAAAGAAAACCCAAGCCATTTACGCAGAAATATTAACCTATCACTCCTTCACAAATATTAACTGACAATCAAGAATCGCTAGATTTATGAAGAAAGGTAACAATATGAAAGAAAAATACCCCCAAAAAAGCAAATTTTAAAAAATATGAAAACTTAAAAAAAAAATCCTCAGACACTTTTGAGAAGGACAATAATACATACACAGAATAAGAAAATAATGCTATATTATATGGAATAATCAAAGACAAGGTGGGGAACGATCCTATTATGTGAAACAAAAAAATAAAGGAAAAGAGACAGAAAGAAGCAATCCAATACCTCCAACTTCCAAATAATAAGAGAAATTAATATGAAGGACAGAGGAAGTTAAGAAAAAGAAATTTTTCCTGAGCTATAGCAAAAACGGCCCAGAGGGCTAATCTAGAAACAAAACTAACCCTGGCATTCTACTGTAAGTCCTAAAAGTGTATGCAAGGTTAATTGATTTTCAGCTTTTAGAATCAATCTTATCCCCCCAAACAAGATAAATGTTATTGAAGAAAATATAAATGTTTCCAACCTTAACAGTGTTAAAATAACACTACAACTGACAGACGCTCAGCTGTTAAGGAGGAGTAGAAGAGGTAGAGGGAAGGACAGGGATATGAACATCTGCGCCTTACTAAATTCAGATTAATGAGATAATGTAAAATTTGCTAAAACAACAACAAAAAAAAGGTGAGCAAAAGATGAAGTAAACATAATAACCATCCAAACGTTTAAACACAGAAGGGGAAGAGGTAGTATGTGAGCTAAAATCTCATCCCTCAGTAGACAAAAGATAATGCATCTGCAAACACAGACAATTTTACTTTTTCCTTTCCAATCTGGGTACCTTTCTTTTTCTTGCTGAATTGCACTAGCTAGGATTCCCCATATTATGTTCAACAGAAGTGGTGAGAGTGGAAATCCTTGTTGTTCCTGATCTTAGAGGAAAAGCTTTCAACCTGTCACCATTAAGTAAGATGTTAGCTGTAGACTTGTCACATGTGGCCTTTTATTATGTTGAGATACATTCCTTCTATACCTAATTTGTTAAGAGTTCTGTCATAAAGAGATGCTGAATTTTGTCAAATGCTTTTTATGCACCTATTAAGATGATCACACAATTTTTATCCTTCATTATATTAATGTCATGTATAACATTTATTGATTTGTGTATGTTGAATCATCCTTGCATCCCAGGGATGAATCCCACTTGATCATGGTGTATAATTTTTCAGGTGTTCTGTTAAATTCACGTTGTTTATACTTTATTGAGAATTTCTGCATATATATTCATCAGGGATATTGGCCTGTAATATTCTCTTCTTGTAATGCCCTTATCTGGCTATGGTATCAGGGTAATGCTGGCCTCGAGAAGTAAGTCTGAAAGTGTTCCCTCCTCTTCAATTTTTTGGAAGAGTCTGAGTAAAACTGATGTTACTTCTTTAAATGTTTGGTAGAATTCACCAGTAAAGCCATCTGGTCCCAGGCTTTTGTTAGTTAGAAGATTTTTGATTACTGTTTCAATCTCCTTAGCAATTACAGGTCTATTCAGATTTTGTTTCTTCCTGATTCAGTCTTGGTAGGTTGTATGTTTCTAGGACTTTATCTGTTTCTTCCAGATTATCCAATTTGTTGGCATCTAATTACTCACAGTAGTCTCTTAGGATCCTTTGTATTTCTGTGGCATCAGGTGTAATATCTCCTCTTTTATTTCTGATTTTATTTGAGTCTTCTCTCTTTTTCCTTAGTCTAGCTAAGAGTTTGACAATTTTATCTTTTAAGAAAAAATCTGTTTCATTCATCTTTTCTATTGTTTTTCTAGGCTCTATTTCATTGATTTTTGCTCTGATCTTTGTTATTTCCTTCCTTCCTTTTAACTTTTGGCTTAGTTTGTTCTTCTTTTTCTTGTTCCTTGAGGTGTAAAGTTCGGTTTGTTTATTTGAGGCCTTTGTTTTTTTCTTAATGTAGGCATATATTGCTAAAAATGTCCCTCCTGGAACTGCTTTTGCTTCATCCCATAAGTTTTGGTACAATATGTTTCCAAAGACTCTACCAAAAAGCTATTAGATATAATACACAAATTCAGTAAAGTTTATAGGATACACAATCAACATACAAAACTCAGTCGCATTTCCATACACTAACAATGAATTCTCTGAAAGAGAAATTATGAAAGCAATCCCATTTACAATCTTATGAAAAAGAATAAAATACTTAGGAATAAAGCTAATCAAAGAGTGAAAGACCTTTACATTGAAAACTGTAAGACATTAATAAAAGAAACTGGAAAAGGCACAACTACATCAAAAGATATCCCACGTTCTTGTATTCGACGACCTAATATTGTTAAAATGTCTATACTACCAGAAGTGATCAACAGATTCAATGAAATCCTTAAAACTCCAATGGCTTTTTTCCCACAGAAATAGAAAAAAATCCAAAAAATTCAGATAGAAACACAAAAGACCCCAAATAGCCAAAGCAATGATGAAAAAGGATGAATGGATAAAGACAATATGGTCTATTCAATGGAATATTATTCAGTCATAAAAAAAGAAGGAAGTCCTGCCACTGTAATAACATGGATGAACCTGGAAGGCATTATGCTAAGTGAAATAAGCCAGAGAAAGACAAGATACTGTATGGCATCACTTGTTTGTGGAATCTTAAAAAAAAAAAAAAAAAAAGTCAAACTCATAGAAACAGAGAGTAGAAGGGTGGTTGCCAGGGGCTGGGAGAAATGGAAGATGCTGATCAAAGGATACAAACATTCAGTTATAAAAAACAAGTTCTGAGGATCTAATGTTTGGCCCGATGACTGTAGTAAATAATACTGTATTGTATACTTTAAGTTTGCTAACAGAGTAGATCTTAACTGTTCTAACCATGGGGGGGGGGAAAAAGGTAACCATGTGACATAATGGATGTGTTAATTAACTTGATATTGATAATGATTTCACAATGCATACATACACCAAAACATCACAGTGTACACTTTAAATAGATACAATTTTATTTGCCTCAAAAAAGCTGGAAAAATAAAGTTAAAATTAGTTTAAAAAAAAGAATGCAAAACTTGACACAGAATCAAAGAGAACACTGTATGCACATTATTTTAAGTTATGTTAGTAACCACCTGAAGCATTTAAAAGTGAAGTAAAGTAATTAAAAGTGGTTTCAAACATGCTCAGTCTTAGAGACAGTTTAGATATGGAGTTTGGGAGAGAGGAAGGAATCTAGAACTAGACACGGGAGAGTTTACAATCTATATACTTAAATATTAAAGTTTGTGAAAACAATAAATTCCTTTTCACTTTAGAGTACTCTGAAAAATATCAAAATGACCCATCCTTTAAACATCAAATTTTCTTCTATCTAGGATCCTGATTAAATGGTCCTATTCAAAGTAGTGTTCTTTTCTTCTTTTATCATCTAATGACAGGCTTTTAATATTTCCTCAAGGGAAAAAAAAGTGGTTTCATCTACTGAAAAATTCAAAGACATGAGGCAAGAGACTATTTCTGTATTATTTTAATATTCTACCATATATAAGCATTAACTTAATAAAAAGATTAACTCTACTATGAACAGGTAACTTTCACCCTAAAATAAATAACTAAAAAATACTGTCAGAACTTGATAAGAATATTTCAAATAACTGAATAGTAAAGTATTAAGCACTTCTATGAATTATAGTTTTTGTTTTGATTTGATTTGCCCTACTTTTGCTTTGCATGATAATAGAGTCCACCAATACTAAAGACAGGTGTAGAGTTCTTAACCTGAAATCCATGGACCTCCTAAGCATTTTCTTAAGAGAGAATCCATAGCTTTCAACACATCGTCTGATGCTAAAAATGTTAAGAACCACTGAAAAGTAAACTGTTATTTTCTCACTGTATTACTTTATAAATATATTCTTAGAAACAATGTATCCTAAAATTAAATAACATCTGTACTTAATTTAAAAGCCAACCTTGTTATAGAAAAGTATATAGGGCAGTTTACAATACACACACACTACCAAAAGACTGAGAACAGTTTTAAGTAAAGAAATCAGGAGGGAAGTAAAATAATATTAGAAATAAAACTATGTAATACTAACAGGAAATGGAAAACATGCAGTTCAGCACCCATACTTAATTTTTCTACTTTCTAGTAGAGAAGCAAAAACAGAAATATGAGTAGGTAAGATTCAGAGTGTCCATGAAAATTATACCAGTTGATAAAAAGCCCACAATTAATCTTAGTATTGTATTAGATCTACAGATTCAGTCAATAGTAATAACTGAAAATTTCTCTCAGAAGATTTAAATTCAAAAATTACAAGGAAGAGAATAGAAAAATACAGCTTGAAAACTTAAAAATTAGACAACCATAGAAATAAAAACTATTGAGAAAAGACAGTTTCATAGAAATATGCCTGGCTTACAATTTCTTATATCACAAAGTAGTGATTTACAGGGCTTAAGGATATTTTAATTTTTATAAGAGATATTACCTCTTTAACTGAAACCTTAAACATTATACACAACCAAAAAGAATAAACATGTATTTAATGTGATTAAATTGACATGAATGCACACAAATGGTAACAAAATATTTAAAATTATGTTTGATTCTATCATAATTCTCAGCACACTGACTTACTTAAATATCTATATTAAAAAGACGTAATTGATCAAAAGGATGAATTTTCAAATTATCCTCGAGAATAGATGAATAATCTATTCATCTATGCTATCTAAAGTAATCAATTACTTTGCTTTCATAAACAATTACAATTTTGATGGAGTATCATTCACTAATAAAGATAAAAATGAGCTGCTAAATACAGAAAACATTAGATATAATCTGATTATATGAGTAGAAATGTAGGCCACAGGCATACTTCTAATTTGATGATCACTGATGAATCTTCAAAACAGAAAACAGAAAATCAGATTCTCTAATCTGCGTGGCCCAATAATTTAGGACATTACAGAGCCAACTGACCTCCTTGAAGTTGCAACTAGATAAATCAAAGTAGTCTGAGAACATACTAGTATGTATGTTCTACCTCCACCACAGCTAGCTAAAGCTTTCAAGTAAACATTAATGAGCAGTTCTAAATTTTTTAAAATAATTATTAGTACTCTACCTATCTTCCAAAATATTATTGCAATCAATATAGAATTGTTTCATGTACCTGTGATATTAAATATTAAAAGTTTCTATAGGTATCTTTTCATGTTCAGCATGCTATTCAGTGTCCTTTGTAAATAGAAAATCACAAGGAATGGAAATTTTTAAATTAATTTTTTTCACAAGTTACTTGCCTCAGCATTGATTTCTCACTGCTTTGTTATCTTAAATTTAAAAATCCATTTTTAATACACGAAATGAGCCATTCGGTGTTTCAAATGCCTTATGCAGTCTCTATAAAAATGACACTACATGTCTACAAGCTTCTCCAAAATTTAAATGAGTAAGGATATTTGTGATGTGATGGCTAGCCGTTACATCACATGCTTCTATCAGCAGCAAGTGTCCCAGTTACTGGTTTCTGGCATGAGCTCAACTCTGGTTGTCTAAGAAAAGGCTAAACACTTATTTTTAAAAGCTAAATCATTAACTGTAATGTCAAAAATGGAGATCAATTTTTCTAATTACATACTAGGGAAACTTATTTTGTCTCAGAAATGTTTAGCAACTATCATCTACAACACTTTACATTTTTGAAACCTGATTTCAGTGATGTCCCTTGTATATTCCTACTAAGAAAGCAGTGTTCTCCAACATGTGGACTATGACCCATTATTGGGTCTTTAAACCAACTTAATGGGTCTTAAGCAACAGCTTTTTAAATAAAATAGTATCAAAAAAAGAAAGAAAATGGAGTGCATAAATGTAGTAAGAATAGTGTGTTAAGTGAGATTGCGTTTGGGTTCTTTATATGAATACATAAGTATCACTAGGTCACAATGTAAAATATATTTCTGTAAGTTGTGGTAAATGTATTTCAATGAGTTGTAGTCAAAAATATTTCTAAGTTTGAAAGCTACTGTATAATACATAATAGCAAAGGAATAGCAAAACACACTATATTATAATCAGTTATAACTAAGTCAATTTTATATAGGAAATTGTATTAAAAGCTAAACTTTCTTAACATACATAAATATTACTGAAAGTCTAATTAAGTAAATTTTCTAATTATCCAGCTCTGACTATTCTCTAGTAACTAGGATATGACTGTTTCATTGGTCCCCAAAATGTCTTTTTGTGCCTCCTCTTTTCAATTTCCAGGTGAATTTATACTCCCATTGGTAATATCCCTTATCATAGCTAATGAGTCTCAATATTTGGAAGAGAAGGGAATGTTTAATTTGAAAATGTCCAGCCCCTTAAGCACTTATTATAAATACGAGAGAAGCATAGATCACCCTCATCTCCTATGTGATGGAAATCAAAAATCAAGTAGACATCATACTAAATTTACATTACTGAAATATTCCCAATATCAATCTCTAAGAGTAGCTATCTCACTACCTCTAAGCACAAACTTGACTGCAAATCCCAATCACAGGAATGATATTAAATTTAAACTCCAAGCTTTCAAGGAAAATCATGTTCTATTTGGCGGCACTTACTTACATCCAACAAATATTTATTGAGTATTTATTTACCCTGTACCAGGCACAGAAATGACCCAAGAAGCAATGAACTTCCCCAGAAAAGGTCTCACCAAGCCTCTTAATGACTCTCTACTTCCATGACTTACAACTTTCTGTTGTATATTTTTTACATCAGTTAAAAAAGGATATTCTTCTGTACCTCAGCAAAACCAAAAACAGTTGATTCACAGTAGTTAACGTTTTATAAAGGTTGAAAACACTGAACCATTGCTCCTACGAAAAATACAGGGTTAGGTTCCTACAATCCTCTGGTCACAACATTTTCATCAACTGATCAATACATATCCTTGTTTTATGTGTGATTCTGTTTAAAGACAACTTATTTAATATACAGCTGACCTTTGAACAACACAGGAGTTGGGGCACCTACCCTTCACGCAGTTGAAAATTCACATATAACTCGTGGGTGGCCCTCCATATACACAGTCCCTCCCTCACCCGGTCCGTGGTTCCACACCTGCAGATTCAACCAACTGGACATCGTATAGTACTGTAGTACTAATACTGAATATAATCCCAGTATGTTAGTGGACCCACATGGTTCATATCCCTGTTGTTCAAGGGTCAGCTGCATATTGTTGAGTCATTAACACTGAACTCACAGCCAACAGCACTGTAACTCATGCCTGAACTAAGCTCATCTAATGTATTTTCTCCATAGGACATATCACAGCCTTTTTGGGTTTAGGAACACTAGACAGCAGTGCAGCACTACATTTGGGGGCCAATTTAAACAGTAAAATCACCCAAAAAGCACTAAATAGGCCTTAAAAGCAAAACAAGACAGCAGAGCACCTAGTTTGACTTCAGCTGGGAACATGCCCCTCCAGTGACTCAAAGTTTTTGCCACTCTACCCAAGCTCATGTCCATTAATGAATGGCAAAGCACAAGGGATACTGATTTGGGGGTTACAAATAAATTTTAGCAAGTAGACAAATGTGCAAATATGGAATCTGGGAATAATACTAATCAACGCTAATCGATGAAGGGAAATTTTTTCTTTAAATGTATTCCAGTCTAATAAAGTAAGAAATGACAGAATTCAAATCTCATCATTATGCAACTCCTAAGGAATTAATGGAACTAGGCAAGGATCATCAGTTGCCACTAACATCACAAAAAGAAAAAACAACCTTTGATCTTCCTGATGGAAGAAAAAATTGAAACTGAATCTGATCAAATCTCTACTTCTCACAACCAATTTACAGGGAAGACAGGGGACAATGCTTCTACTCTTTAATTTTAAGATAGTCCATTTTTTAATCTGATGTCCTCAAGGACAGGGATCATAATTTATTCGACTCTGTCTCCCCATTATCTGTTATAATACATAGCACACAGCAGACACTGGTTAAAACTTTGTTGAAGAAACAAGTAAATGAATGAATGAACAAATGAACTCTCTTAGAAATTTTAAAATGTTAATTTATGTGATCATCTCTTTTCCAAATAAAGGAGGAAAGAAAAAGGTATGGGCGGGCAGGCAGCAATTTATAGGTCTGAGAGATACTACAAGCAAGTGGAATAACACCTCACAAATCAAAGGT
Organism: Delphinapterus leucas; assembly: GCF_059928025.1. Taxonomy (NCBI): domain Eukaryota; kingdom Metazoa; phylum Chordata; class Mammalia; order Artiodactyla; family Monodontidae; genus Delphinapterus; species Delphinapterus leucas. The sequence continues at coordinate 103,320,744 of NC_143131.1, read as the reverse complement.
CATTTATACTGTAATTTCAACTTTCCAAGAGCTATGAATCAGAAGAAAAAAATTCACTAAAGGAGGTCACAAAATGCATATTCTGTTCATTAAATAAGAGCCCCTAAACTCCATTTTAATTTTAATATAATTCTAACAAGTTTACACTGGAAATCAAAAGAGAAAATATGAGGTGAACAGTAAAAACATGAGAGAACAGGCAGAAAACAACCTTATAGACTTCAATAAATTCATAGACATCTATGCATAATAGCATACTTTATAACTGATGTTCAGAATGAGAGCCCTGCATCAGCAAGATCTGGTATGTTTAGAAAACACTGAGAAAATGGTACTACCCTGTAAAGTTTGCCATTTAAAAAAATTTAAATAAGAAAATATTTAAGTATAAATTCAAGGTCCTAATGTATCTAACAGGTTGTTCCCTAATAATGCCAGATAAATGAGAAAATACTTCAGGAACCTCAGTAGCTGTTTCATGCATGGTTCTCATAACAAAGTTATATCCTTTCTTCTTAACTACAATGCTTATTTCCTAATTTGTAAAAATACATAATTACAAACAACAGTCTAGCATAGGCAAAGGCCACAGACTTAAAACAGTCATTCAAGGGTATTAGCATTTGGAAATTTCAGTTATGAAGCTAATATTGTCAACTCTCAACATAGAAAGGACTGAATAGTATGACTGACAGTAAACCATGAATAAGCAAGTTGACTTCTACAAAACTGTGGAATGAAACACGCAACAGGTGACAAAAATAAGCTGAAAGTACAACCACTTCTCCACAGGAAGGATTTCCTTCTGCCCAGTCCAAATGACAAGAATCCAAAGTAAGTGCTGTAAACCTGAAGACAGTTAACACAGAATTGATCCAAAGGCACCTGAATCCCCAATATGAACCAGGGTTAGTTAAGGCCTAGTTTTTCTTACAAAGATCAGGGCTGCATGATCTCAGCAAGAAAGAACAGTTCCAAAGCATATGGAAGACTGCATTCACTGAAAAGTGAGGCTCCCCTAAATTACATCTCTGTCTGACAGATCTACAGCTATAAAAATATCATGTTCAGAACTAATATTATTGTCAAGATATTCTGCTGTGCAATCAAACCAACGAATTACTAAAAAGTAATTCAATAGAGCCAATTTAAATTTTACGAACTGCTTATTACTAGAACTCTCCCACATTACTGGTGGGAATGCAAAATGGTATAGCTGCTTTAGAAAACAGTTTGACGGTTTGTTATAAAGTTAAACACACACTTGCCATATGACCTAACAATTCCCCCAGAAACTTCCCCAAGAGAAATGAAAACTCAGATTCACACACAAAACAAAAACTGCACACAAAGGTTTGTGGCAGCTTTATTCATTATCACAAAAACTAGAAACAAATACTTCAACTGGTGAGTGGATAAACATGCTGAAGTACATCCATAAAATGGAATACTGCTCAGCAGCAAAAAAAAAAGTACTGATACACACTACAGCATGGATTAATCTCAAATGCATTCTGCACAGTGGAAGAAGACAGATTCAGAAGGCTACATACCACATGATTCCTATAATTTATATTATATTCATGATTCATTATTCCTATAAGTTATATGATATCTGGCAAAATTATAAGATAGAGTAGTGGTTGTTAGGGGCCAGAGTGGGAAAAGGGGTTGGCTACAAAGGAGCAGCATGAGGGAATATTTTAAGGTGATGAAATTGTTTTCTTATTTGATTGTGAGGGGGAATGAATTTTGCTGTGTGAAAAACAGAAAAAAGAAAAACTTTAATATAAAAACTATCTTACAATACAATCACAGTTAACTGAAATGCTCAAAAAAATAGAATATTTCCTCTAACTAAATATTTCCTCTAACTAAATTCATAGCCCATGAATGCATTTCATGTCAGAAATCTTTCTAGAATGTGTTTCTCTACTTTTAAGCCTGAGTAAATAAGTCACAGGCTTGTGTTTATTCTTTTATTTAAATTAGGCCCAATTTATGTGTTTGAAATTTGTCTCATACAGCTGTGATGATGCAAACTAAATTGGTTTGGGATGAGCATGGTGCCTCAGGAGGCATTTAATCAAGGTTCTTCCATGTTAAAATTCTCCCTAATAAAGATGAAATGATTATTCATTCAACAAATTAGTAATCATTAGAGGCCTATTATGTACCAAACACAGGAAATACAAATAAGACCACTGTAATCCCTGCCATCACATAGCTTAAACAAACAATAATACAAGGTATAATTTGTCCTACAAGAGAATTATAGTGCTTTCAGAGCACATAGCAAGTGCACATAACCTAACCATATAAGGTCTAAATTTCCCATTAGGATCTATACCTTAAAGTGCCTGGAATCTTGGTAAACACAAAAATACATGTACCACAGTGCTCACGACCCCATTACCCTTCAGTATTTAAGGATGGAAAGAAAGCAAAAACCATATACAGAGAACACTATCACTGCACACGCAGTACAATAATCACTCCCCTACAAAAGGTCCTCTTTAGAGAAATACCAGAATATGCAGATTTACTTCTGTCACCTTTCCAGCAAACATTTTTCTGTATTTTTCTGATACAGAATACCATAAGTATGAACTTCTCTGGCTGAGGAATATTATTTTAAAGGGGGTGGGGGCAGGGAAGTAATAAAGAAAAGAAAAAGAGAAAAAGAAACAGACAGGATTGGGAAAAAAAAAAGAAGCCAGAGTAGGTATAAAGGTTTTTGCAGTGAACTCTTAAAAACAAATTAAGGAAGTTTAAGGAAACTAAAATAGAGGCACTGCAACCACACCTCTTCTTTGTTATGAAAAAGGAAGCCAAGATATGTAAAAAGAGGGCTGCCTGCAGGTGTTGTGGCATGAAGTTACCATGTACAGAGGTAAAATTACATAACCCCAAGGACTAAAGAGAGTGTGATGAATACTCAGCTATGCCAAAGTTACCTGAAACATTTTCCATCTCAAGAATCCTAATTACACAATGCTTCTGGGACCACAGTGGGCCCCACAAGGCCCAGTATCAAAAAACCAGAAAAACTTTCAACTGCTAAAGAAATAAACACAGATTAAAATAAAGTGCCTCTTGGTATATACATATTTACAAGAGGCAAAAGAAATTTACCAGGATCTTACTCAAACTCCATGTCAGAGGACTAAGATGCTGAGTAGTTTCTATCAAGAAATAAATGGCAGAAGCAAATTAATGCAGTTCCACAGTTCCTTTTCCAAAGTTCCTGCAGTTAAACATTTTGCAATTCAGAATTTCAGGGCTTTTTTTTTTTTTTTTTTTTTTTTGCCGTATGCGGGCCTCTCACTGTTGTGGCCTCTCCCATTGCGGAGCACAGGCTCCGGACGCGCAGGCTCAGCGGCCATGGCTCACAGGCCCAGCCGCTCCGCGGCACGTGGGATCTTCCCGGACCGGGGCACGAACCCTTGTCCCCTGCATCAGCAGGCGGACTCTCAACGACTGCGCCACTAGGGAAGCCCTTTCAGGGCATTTCTGACAGGTGATACAGTGTGCAAACACCATATACTTTTTAACACCCATAGAGAAAGCTGTAATGGCACTGAGAAGTCTGGGACAGCACACCATGATTAAACGTTTACTATTTCTGCAGTGAAACCTACAAATACATGAAATAAAGACGAACAGTTCACAACAGGTTTTGTGAAGAAAACCAATTTGTGCCAAACATACAAAAAAAGAATTTTGGTTTTCAGAGCATTTTAGATGTCAGAATTGTTGATAAGGAATTGTGGTCCTATAGAACAGTACCCATTACTCTATTACTAATTATATGTGCAAAGTGTAAGTGGTAACCTCTTTATCATGTGCTTTTATTGTAGTATTTTGATGAACTCAAAATAATTCTAAAAGTCTCCCAATGGTTCACACATAATATGCCGTCTACACTCTATCCACCCTTAAATTTCTCTAACACAAATTCTCCTATCAGGGCAGTTTACAGAAATCTAACCCTTGAAATTTATAGAAGAAATGCAAATCCAATTTTGCCACCATGCAAAAAATGTTCATTGAATGGAATTTAATGTATTGAACTCATAAAATGGCTTACTCTTATGTTGTCACAAGAAAAATGCTAAAACTGGTAAGAGTGTTCCTGACCTAGGAAGCAGCAGCAAATAAGTTACCATGGACCCTGATTTGCCATAAATGATAAGACACAATAATCATAAAACCCTATTATCATAGTGCATTTATATGTATATATTTACTGACTACATACAATATAAACAATATACTATACGCACAATATACTATAACTTAATTACTAAACTATTTCTGCCAAGGGGAAAAACAGAGACAGTACCTCATCAACAACGGTATAAGAGAGTAAAGGGCTTCCCTGGTGGCGCAGTGGTTGAGAGTCCGCCTGCCGATGCAGGGGACACGGGTTCGTGCCCCGGTCCGGGAAGATTCCACATGCCACGGAGCGGCTGGGCCCATGAGCCATGGCCACTGAGCCTGCGCGTCCGGAGCCTGTGCTCCGCAACGGGAGAGGCCACAACAGTGAGAGGCCCGCATACCACAAAAAAAAAAAAAAAAAAAAAGGGAGTAAAGCAGTAGAAGTACAGTTATACTAAACAACCATTAAGGCCCCTTCCATCCTTACGTTCCATGAAAAATACAACTCAATGATATTGCAAATATGATAAATATAACTAATAAAATATGGTAACTAAAACTAATCAAATTTTGATGAGCAACATTCTTATACTAACTTTGAAGATAGGATTGCTTTCATCACTTAGGTTTCTTAAGATTTCTAGGGGCATCTGAATTGGTACCTTAATTTATTCTAGATAAATTTCCCTTTAACAAATTTTCCAAACTTCAAGTTTTGGTGCTACACTATTCAAAAGCTGCTAATGAACAAGGAATAAATAGTGTCTTCACTAAGCATTCTGAGTATGAAACCCTGAAGAGAAGTCATTTCACTAACCTGGTCCTCTTGCATATATTTTCTATGCATTTCTATCTCATCTTCACACCTCCATCTCTGATTAAAAAGAGAATTTGAAAGTAAAAGGAAGACGTTTTTTCAAAAAAAGCTAAGAGATGTGTATAAAAAGAAGGAGAAATCAGTCATTTTCAACCCTGAAGCGCACTGGAATCACCTGTAGAAATCCTAAAATAGATCAATGCCTTGGCCCCATCCCCAGATTCAAATATAAAGTAGCATGGGTAGAATCCCAATATCTGTAATTTTTTCAAGCTCCCCAGAAAATGTTAATGTGAAGTCAGGGCTGAGAACCACTGGTCCAAGCTGCCTTCTCCACAAATCCTTTTTTCTCATCTACTAGTAAGTTAGCACTCCCAGCCCTACAGCAAGGACTGAAAGCACTGTCATTAAAATTGCCCAGTTTTGTTCTCTCGTTTACTCTGTCACAGAAAAAAATTTACTAATTTTCAGTTGGAAGATTTTTTTTAAAGTGGGTATGGTAAAATTTATTTTAACTTATTTGAAATTCTCATTCCCAGTGCTCAGGATTTTATTTTTCAATCAGCCTTCAAAAAACAACCTTCATTAGTATTTAGATTAACAGTATACAATAAACACACAATACACATTCCAGTTATCAACTTCCAACAGACTATCAGAAAATACTCAAGAGAATGAGTTTAAAGAGCTGATTACATTTTGATATTTTAACTACAAATATTTTCAGAATCCCAAATATATAAAGAAATATTAGCCATAATATGCCGACACTCATATGATAGAAAAAGAGCTCAGTAAATAATCTACCACTTTTTAAAATAAAAACTGGCATTACAAGATTCCACATCTTTAAGATTTACACTTCTTTTGGGGGGTGGGGGGGGTGGCGGTGTTCATGTTGTTTTCAGATCCTTGGAACAAAAGGAGAAAATAAAATAATGTTTTACAAAAATATGCATCTACAAATACCAGTTTCTTTTTCAAATGTCATCAACAACTGATACCTACTAGTTTCACCTCCAAAACAATACTAGGTTATTTTTGCACACCAAATTAGGATTTTATGAAAAGGCCTTATAGCCATGTGTACACACACAGTTAGACTAGTGGAAGAGTCTTATGGGAATTTTATCTCCCTATAACGTTACCTACTATATTTGCCTGCCATTTGAAAGTATTCATTGCTAGAATATATAATAAGTATTTCACAGAAATAGAAAATAAACATAACACAGACTGGGTGTAAGGGAAAAAAACATTTTCACTTCCCTTTTTACTACAGGAAACTCTGACTATAACTTTGACTCCAATATATCATACTCTGATACCTTGCCAAGTATACCACTTGAAGTCAAAACCAAACAAGTTAAAAAAATAGATAACAAATTAATAATTAGAAAAATTCAGAAGTCCACTTTCATAAAATATACTTGTATCAAATGGTATCATACGGCCAATTTCAACTTAAAATTTTTTTTTTTTTTTGCGGTACTTGGGCCTCTCACTGCTGTGGCCTCTCCCGTTGCGGAGCACAGGCTCCGGACGCGCAGGCTCAGCGGCCATGGCTCACGGGCCCAGCCACTCCGCGGCATGTGGGATCTTCCCGGACTGGGGCACGAACCCGTGTCCCCTGCATCAGCAGGCGGACTCTCAACCTCTGCACCACCAGGGAAGCCCCTCAACTTAAAATTTTAAGATATATAATTTGTAATAAGTCCAATTTTTAAAATAAATACTATTACAAAGTATCAGTGCATTCAAGGCACACTCTATTTAAGGTAATATACAATGAAAGTGGAATTATATGTTAAATTCTAGGTTGGTAGAAAACATTCCACCCCAGAATTTTATTTTCTTCCCTCAAAAAAAAAAAAGTAATATTTTTTCCCAATGGTAAAAATAATGCATAATCATAGCTGAAAATCCAAACACTACAGAGAAGTATAAAAAGTATAAAAATAAAAATCATTCCAAATCTATAAATATCTGTCATTAACGTAAATATCCTTCCAGGGGATGGATGGATTTACTCTGTATATTTATAACAACACTGCAACAATTAGAATTACAACAATTAATTCTGTATATTAATTATGTATTTATACATACATGTATCTCCATATGTGTCCCCATACACACACACAATTTTCTTTTACATATACTGAAAACAAAGAAATCTTTAAGATAACAAGTTTCTTGAAAATAAAAATATATGAATTGTTCCAAGCACTCATTCTGCTTCTGCATTTTCGTTTCAGCAGTCCAGGTTTGAGGTTACTGTGTGTGTGTGTGTGTGTGTGTGTGTGTGTGTGTGTGTGTGTGTGTGTGTGTATGCATGCTGTTTTTGTCGACTGCTTGAGAGAAGATTAAAAGATTTGTCTGTTTGCTTGTTTTACTTAAACACGTACACACACAGACACACAGACACACCAACTCTGGCTACAAATTTCCAAACCCTGAGAACCCAGATATCTGTATTAAAGGTACCTGGCTGACTGCTTTACATAACTAGCCCATGGTCCTGAGCAAAACTGCAAAGTAGACAAAACTTTTCATGGCCTCCCACTTTTTGGTCAGAAAGAGCACTACACTATCAATGAGGATAGGAGAGTTCTACCAACCAGGTGTGTGACTTAAGCATTTCACTCAACCTTCCCACAATTCATTTCAATTCTAAAAGTCTGTGATTCTCCCCCACAATTTTTATTTATTTATTTATTTTTGCTGTATTCAAGATATGTAACACCTTTCCCTCCTACCTCAATCAGATTCCTTGATTCAAAATAAACCATTTCTCTGACTGATAAATTCCCATTTCCTCAAGGCATCTATTCTCCTCCAGGTATGACAAAGAAATCTGATGAGATCAAAGATGTGGACAAGTTTTGTCCAAGAAGGAGGGTAGCAACACAGAAAAAATTTAAATAAGTTTACAAGTACAAATGTTTAATTTAAAGTTAAAATAGCTTTATGAGTTCCATGAAAAAAAGTATAATCTTTAACTGATTGTACTGACTCAGAGTTAGTCAATAAGAAAACTAGCAGTGTTTTCAGTTCCTAAAATATTCAAACCTGAGCATATTTAAGATAGTCATATAGAAGCAGCCTTCTAATCTTTCATCCGTTACATTTGTACAACACTTTAAAGTTCAAAGTGCATTTAGATGCATTATTTATTTTCATCCTTAAAACAAGCAGATGTGTAGATGTGGTGGTCACTATTGATTGCCTCTCTAACATCCGTTTCCCCTATATTCCTCCTTCCCACAATTTTTTAAAATAACCTCCCTCCATCATGTAACTCAGGGAAATGTGACCCCATCGCCAGTTGCAAGGGTATATATCCTGATTGGTAGAAACTCACTATGATAACCCTGTCCCCCTTGTCATAACTGGTTTGGAAGTGTACGTGACCTAATTCCGGTCAATAAAACATGAAGGGGAAAATATGTTGGTAGGCTTGCGCAAAAGATGTCCTGGCCAGTGCACCAGGATCTTGCTACCAGTCTGAGGATGAACCCAACACACAGAGGAAAGCAGAGCCAAGTAAATTTCACAGAGGCTAACCAAAGCTCTGAAAAACTAACCCTGCCTTCATACTTCAGCATTCCATTTCAGCTACTGCATTTCAGGCGTTGTAATGTGGTGACACCAAGATAAAGAGTATACCCCATCTACCTTTCCTTCTCCAACTTCGACCTCCTTTTTCAACACCTATAAGCTTTCCTTTGCCTTTGGGCTGAGCTAGACAAGAAAGGCAAGTAGTTACTGTAAGCTGTTAGACCAGCACCCTTTGCACCAAGCTCAACTGCTCCTGGGTATGGCATTTCCTCTTCCAAAGGACAATTTCCTCTACCAATTCACTCCTGCAGTCCCTACTCAGGTTGAGGAGATGGTGGAATTACAAGAAGGCTCTCTCCAACCCTGATGCTGTAATAAACGCTGAAAGGTAACATACGAAATCAGACGAGGGATCCTATCAGGAAACATGTGGGAACCATGTGACCTAATAATTAAACAATTCCCCCTAACATATGAATGACTATATGTTCAGGAATACCAGTATTTCTCTTTTTTAAAAGACGATGCTGTTAAACAAATCTCTATGAGAGAGTATAAACTAGGTGTTACTTTAGAAGTAGATACCCCTTTAATATACTATTATTAACCAACAGATCATAACTTAGTTAAAAAGGGGAATCATAAAAGAATCTACCTTAAACATTTTAATGCAACTAAAACACAAAAATATACAATCACAAGACAGTCTTTTTTTTTTTTTTTTTTGCAGTACGCCGGCCTCTCACTGTCGCGGCGGCCTCTCCCGTTGCGGAGCACAGGCTCCGGACGCGCAGGCCCAGCGGCCACGGCCCACAGGCCCAGCCGCTCCGCGGCACGTGAGATCCTCCCGGAATGGGACACGAACCCACGTCCCCCGCATCGGCAGGCGGACCCCCAACCACTGCACCACCAGGGAAGCCCACAAGACAGTCTTTTAATGCAGGGCCAAGGCCTTTCCTTCAAGCATGAGTCCATGGATTATAGTTCTACTTTATCTTTCTTGCAAAAACCACACCCATAGTACATCACCTGTGATTTCCAGTTTGTTTCTTAAACATGGAAAGACATCTCACAAACACTTATAAGCAATTTTACTGCAGAATCTTATTGCAAAATCTACAACTTTTAGGGTTTTTTCCCTAGTCATTTAATTTCACCTACACCGATTTTAACTGGAAGTGACTTCAGCTACTCACCTGTTTCCAAAGCAGTCACTGGCTCTCATACAAACACCTTTTCGCCTTCATAGTTCACTGAATAACATCTCATTAAACTATGTAATTACAACAAGTACAACTGCCATTAACAATTTGCTGGGTACACAGACAAATGATTCTTGGTAGGTATACACAGTATACAATAACCGGTAGGAATAAAAGTTCAAGAACAAACTAGAGGGTAGTCTACTGCCATTTAATGTAGCATGGACATCAAGTAGTAAATGAATGAAGAGTATAACTTAATCTTTTGAGTGGGTTAAAGAGAGGTGAGCTCAGAGATTCTCCTGTAATAGGCTATCCCCAAAAGTCTTTGCTCATTCTATGTACCAATCAACACTCTGACAACTCATATATATCAGCAACCCCTAAATTTAAGAGAAGATCTGCATAGTGCCTGCTATGTGCCAGGCATCACATCATGGCACTTTATATGAATTTTCTCAATCGGGATGAAGAATATAATGGCAGAGAAACCCTCTTCCCCGCCCCCTTGTTTTTCCAACGTAGCTATCAGCTAAGGAAAGTAGTTCAACACAAAATCAACTAAATATATGTAATAAATTTGAATACAGTTAAAATCTGCATTACCTCACTGAAGAAGAAAGCATTAGAAATTTGTGTTTAAGAAAAAGAGTATATACATCATGAGAATTTACTAATTACAGTAAACGCTATAAAAAATGTGGACGTGATACAGTCATGTGGACATAGGTTTTAGCTATAGATTTTCATTTAATTACATTATAACTATGTGATATATCATTAGTAAAGAAAATGATCAAAATGTGTGTCTTATCTACCAAATACACAAGTACTTCAAGTTCACTGTTAAGAATTCTTCCTCAGAACTAGGATGATTGGCAGGGAGTAGAAGGGGAGAACATAATATAAGAGAGTTTAAGAACAAATCACTATGCACCTTCCATAGGTCCCATTATAGAAGGAAACCCAAACATTTATAGTTCCTAAATCTCAGCTTTGAGAAGGGAGCTAGAAAAAACATGGCTAACAGCAGTCTCCACTGTGTCTCTAAAACTTACCTATCCCCGCTTATCTGTCCCATTCCATGTTTTCTGACTAGTTCAGAGGCTCTCCAAAGTCACTTCTCATTAATAGACAATACACACTTGATTTCCACACATTAACAATCTCATGTATGGTTCTTTCCTACAGATCAGCACAAAAATGATACTCTGAGGTAGCTTACATTACTAGAACCATATCTTCTGCTCCTAGAGAGTCACTACTAGTAGAGAACTACAGATATCCCAAAACCGCCATTTCCAAAGAAATTATATCTTAAAGAACAAACACCCAAACACATACTAACAACATTAATCAATACCACTAAGTGCCAACTGCATGAGAAAAGACAAAAAGGAAGAATATGGAAGATTATAGAAGACATCATCGGTCTAAGACTGTGAAGTCAGAAAAAAAAAGAAAAAGATTTAAATATGCACTCTGCTACTTCCAAGATATATCTTAAACAGGTTGCTTAAATTCTAGAAAACTCTGCCTCCTACTGTCAAAAGCAAGGCTTACACCACCTAACTCACAGAGTTGTCTTAACAGTTATCATTTATGGTCCTTAGACCAAGTGGGCACTTAATAAATTGTAATAGGTATTGTTATTATCGGGAGGTTCAAGATACAAATTCAGTTATAATGTAAATCCTTATTGAACACTAAGAGGGGAACAGTCAGTAAAAAACTATCAAACAATCTCCCCTGTTACATGACTAGATGATTAAACAATGGTGTCATAAGGGTGATATTTTTCTAAGCACTCCTTTGATAATGATTAAGTTTGGGATTAAATTTTTTTAGAGTCATCAATATTTAAGATGACTAAAAATCCTGTATATATTTATCCATAACTGTGGAAGTCTCTCATGTTGTCATCTTACTGGTATAGTCAATTCTCTTCCTATGTAGATTCCTCACATTTCACTTTATCCATAGCAAATCTCACCTTAAAGTGTATTAACAATAATATAACTATCCAATGACTTGTATTTTGTTATTTATTGTTTCAGATTCCCACTATTTAGTTTGATACATCCTTTTGGGAAGCCCTTTGAAACTAAACAACTACTTGTTCCATTCTGAAAAAATCTGAACCAATAAACCACACCAGAATGATGGTCTATTCCCAGCATGAAGGGGATTACAGAGGGCACCCAGAGAAGAAAAGGGAAAGATTCCCATTTCTTCCCAAGTCATATGTTTAAAATCTAGATTTATTTCATATAAAACCAATTACCAGGTTACCACACACTCATATCCAAATGCAAGCAAAGAAATATGATAAAGCCATGCAGGAACTGTTTTAGATTATATACTCTTCTGCTTTCCTCCATTAGCATGAATGATAACAAACTGACTATTCTAATTTGTTTCCTTTAAACTTACTAGCCTTATTTGCCTACCTACTTGCTATCAGCATAGAATCTATACACTTGGACCTTCATACCTTAAACTGACTCACTTTTAAATACAAGGCATTCTAGATGTCCATGGACTGACTGATCCCCACCTAATTTTACAGCTTCTATTCCCACAGAGACCTCCTGGCACAGCAGCCTTAGGTCCAGCTCAACAGGCCCCATGATAGCAAACCAGCATGCTGGTTCTCAACTGCTCCCTTCACCTACAAAACTACCCATACCACCCCCCACACACACCGACCCACTTTGACCATTAAAATATTTTAAGCCCCAAATGGAGTATTACCAGCTATAACCTTGTTTATAATTCCCCAGTCAAAATTGGTATCACACACACACACACACACACACACACGCATGCTTCCATACATTTCTAATAAACCCCACAGGAGTCCTGTGTTGCAATTATTTCTGTGCATGTCTGCTTCTCCCTTAAAGGTCTTAGTCCTGGGTCTTAGTCCTCCTCATGTTTCTACCACTCTTCCACCCTCACCACATAGTAAAAGTCCCCTACACAAAGTAAAGGTTCAGGTTGAACTAAACTATTCCTTTGTTCTAATCCTAGTTCTTTTATTTGAAGGAATAAGTGACTTCTGTGTGCTGAAGATTTTGTTAATAGTTAATGCTTGCAAATCTAACAATGAAAATGTCAATAATTATATAATGCATTAGTTTTTAAGTTGATGAATGGCAGAAGAGGTCAGTGAGCACAATAAACCATCAGAAAAGATAATCATTTTCCAAGATTCCCCCGAAAGTCTCATACATATCAACATCAAAATTAAACTTTCTGTCCCCCCGTTCTAATAAGAACTACTTACTCCTTATACCTGAGGCATATTCAGAAATGCAAGCACCCTGAATGCAAAAGTGTCTATACACTCTGCTACAAATTTATACCAAAGCCATGCAATTTATCTTATTACACCTTTCTTCCAATTCCCATAAATATGATTTTCATCTTTTGTGCAACTATAAAGGCTAACGTATATAAAATAAGAAAATAATTGATCTTAACTCAGAATACAGTTGGAGCAAAGTTTGGGAATAATTACAAAATACACTAAACACAACTCTCCACTCCCCTCTGCCAAAAAAGTTATTAAGAATGTCACAAACCAGATCTGATTTTTGGTGGGAAATGTTTTTTCAACTGGCCTCACATCTTATAACTTCTGTGATATTTTTCTTTCACAATCTGCTTATTTACAGGGAAAGCAAATATTCTTCAAAAATATATACATGGTTTTACTTATTAGATATTTTTAATTTTAAAAAGTATTCCAACTCAGATATAGTTTAACCTCTTTTACTATCTGTGGGCAAATGTCATTCCTATCACAAGAAGTAATTGCAAACGTAAAAGAAATAAGTACTAACTTCTTTCCTTAACTTATTAAAAATCAGTAGGTTTTTAATTCTCTAATTAAAGTCGATGTTCTAAAACCAAAGGTTAAAAAAGGGTCACTTGCTGCAGCCTTGGTACTCATTACAACAGAGTTAAAACTAATTCGCACAGAGTAGCAACAGTAGCCATCTCCCACACACACTCCCACCCATTAACTTTTCCTCCTTCCCTGGGAGAACTGGAATGATCGTAACACAGGCCTAACTACCCTCACCCCAGGAGCAAACACACATCTCCATCACCACCCCGCAGAAAAGAAACGCGGGGGCTGTGGACCAAGAGAGCCGACGCTCCTGTGGGTCACTTCCCCTTTGCAAGTGGGAGAAACAAACAAAGCAGCACCCTAACAGTAACCATCAGAGTAATTTTGAGCCCCCGACTAATGCCTTGGATAAGCTCTGAGCTAAGTCAAAAGCTCTATCGAATAGGTAAATCCCTACCCCCCCCTTAAAACAAATACCCCATCGGGAAGTTTCTCCCAGAAATGAATGCTGACCCCGACACCTCCTCCAGCCGACAGACGGCTCTCTCCCTCCTGCCTAAAATCCCCACTCCGAAGGGCCTGCCTAAAATCCCCGCTCCGAAGGGAATTGTCTGGACACAATCGCGGGGCGCTGGGGGCTGCACTCCCGACCTCTCAACCCTCCCCCCAAAAGCCTCTGCCTTTTCCCAGCTCGCCCACCTCCCCGCCGTCCCCACTCGCTCCGCACCACTCGGGCAACTTCTGCGGCCAGCCCGGCCAGCCGCCCGCGGCCCCCTCCCTGCCCAGCGAGCCCAAGGCGCCCTCGCCCCCCGGCCGCGGCCGCCTCCAGCCAGCGCCTCCGCGCCGCCCGCCCGGGTCCTCGCCCACCCCTCCCCGGGGCCCCCGCCGGCGGCACCGCCCCCGCCGCACCCCACCCCACCCAGCCCGGGACCCCAGTCCGCCCAGCCCCACCCGGGCAGGAAGGCGCCGCGGCCGCGCCGCGGCAGCCGCCGGGCCGGGGCCTCCCGGCCAGGCGCCAACGCGAACGGGGCTTTACCTCAAAGGCGCGGCCGCAAGTGGCGGGTCGGTCCCGGGCGCGGGCGGCGCCCCCCGGTCCGTCAGTCAGCGGCGGCTGGGGCAGCGGCGGCGGCACATCGCACCCGCCGGCGGCCAGAGGAGGAAAGCGAGGCACGCAGGGAGGGAGGGAGCGAGCGAGGTAGGGGGGAAGGAACAAGCGAGGGAGATAACGCAGCTCGGACTCGGTCGCCGCACTACTGCCGGTGCGTCCTACCGCCGCCTCTGGCCGGAGAGTCGCCGTCCGGGCCGCGGCTGTCGCCACCAATGCAGCTGGGAATGAATGCACAGCGGCGCCTCGCTTATCCGGAGGTCAAACATCCTTCTGCCTCGGGCATCCGGATCGGCGCCGGACCCGGAAGTGAACGCTTGGAAAAAAAATTAAAAAGGAAAGCGTCTTTCTAGCGGCGGCGGCCACTCGAGCTGCCCGCATCAGCGAAAAGAGCCGAGTAGAGCCGAAGGTTACACCGACTTGCTCGGATTGGTTGGCTCGCCGACCGGGAGAAAGGCAGCACGCTCATTGGCTGGCAAGGCTTATAAAGGCGAAGCCACGCCTTCCTCCCCACCTCCGCACCGGCGGTGAGCGTAACGAGCGTCGAGTAATTGTGGATGCGCGATGTCTCCGTGGGTGAGGCCTTGGGAGGAGACGTTTGGCGAGGTCTGTGGAGAGAGCTGGGAGAAAACGCTCCCATGGTTTGGAGGAGCTACGAAAAGTTCCCCGCTGCTTGAGTGAGCAGGAGCCTAAGGGCGCCATTGTGCCAAGTCGGGGTGCCGAGGCTTTTCCGAGTGTACAGACCACAGCCCTTCAGGTGCCAAAGAATTTTAGGGCCCGGCCAGAGGGAGTGACCTCACTGGATTGACATTTTCCCCCACTTTCTTGTAAATCCAGGGCTGTATCAGGGATTCAGCTGCTTAGAAATATAAAGTGTGGCTCACGTTTGCATTCCGTTTGCTGTATAGAGAACTTCGTTTGTGAGCTCAGGTAGCCCTCTCGACTATATAATGTGGTAGCTATTATCTCGGTTTTTCTAGTGAACCTTCTAAAGTTACTAGAGGCCCAACATCACTCACGTCATCAAATTGTAGACACAAATTGGAACCGATGTTTTCTGACTCTACTCTCCAGTCCACTCTGCCCACAGAGGGGAGGCAGAAGATTACATTCTTTCTCTTATGGTTGGTTAACTGGGATGAAGATATGTTACTATGGAAGACCTGTATGGAAATCGATCCACCATGAAGGCATTGTAGAAGACTCTGAAACTATCATTTTTAAAAAATTGTGTCTAAAGACCTTTCAAAAGTCAGACATAAAGGTGTGCATGAAGAAAAATCATAGTCTGGTGCTATGTTTAAATTTTTATTTATCAAACATTTTTATATTTTCACTACACTTGCTGCATCAAGGAAGTCTTTAGTCTCTTCTCTCTCTCTCTCTTTCTCTCTCTCTCTCTCTCTCTCACACACACACACGAAAAATTTGAAAGGCTCCAGTGAAACAAATGCACTTTAAAATAATTGAGGATTTATCTCATTCTCCATTTCTACTTTAGCAGACTGATGATAGGGTCGATGTGTAATCTGCAGGGGGTAGTTAGTATGGAAAGATGCCGTTTTTGTAATACAACAGTGCCTTTTTTTAACTCTACTCTCATGCTTTCTCAAACTGAAGGTTATGAAGTGACTGGTATTATCCATCTTAGAGGAAAGTGATAGTAAGGACTGCTTCTGTGTTTACCACACTACCATCTTTCTGTTAGAGACTCAAAAGCAATGAAGATTTGTGCATGCTCAGGATAGAGAATAATTTGCCTAATAAATAAAACATCTCCACTTTTCTGATATATCCCAGGACCCGAAACTAGACAAGAAACAAAGTTAACCCTATCTCACTAAATGGAGAAGAAATGTCTACAATACTGGGAACTCTAACTATTGTCATCAATGACCAACAAACCATTTTATACTCTCCACCTCAAAAACCACAGTTTAGATCAAGAACACCTCTACTGACCCCTCAAAGTTCTGATAAATGTTTAAGAAATACAAGTTTATAAATAGATCATCAAATCACATTTTTAAATTATATATGGATAAGAATACATATTTATGTTTTTAAACACCTCAGTAAAGGCTGCTTTTTGTTAAAATTTGACCTAGACGCTCCTATAGATTAAAATCCACAGGTAACCTAGGTAGGAAGCCAATAAAATTTCATGTCATTGTATTAACTTGTAAGGAAAAAACTGGCAATATGAAAACAGCCTGTGTTAAAGAGGGAAAGACCAAATTACTTGCATCTCAATCAAAACTCTTTGTTCTGTAGCGTGATGTCTCAACATAAGCAGACAGATCATAATTTCCATCTGCTATATTGTACATCAGATATAGTTAATTTTTTGTGTCGCCCCATATTTCCTAGCATTTGCTACTCTTCAAGTGTTTATATACTATTAATATGTTTTCATGTTTCCCAAAGCAGTGTCATATTTTTTTATCACCCTGAACTTTATTCTGTTGAATTTATACCTCTATAGATATAAGTAAATATTTGTCCCAACATTTGGGCATGCAACAACTGTTATGATTACTATGAAAAACAAGATAAAAGCAAAAGAAGCTTTACTAATATATTTCTATTAAAACAAGCGGGGGTGGGAGAGTTACTTCAAAATGACTTCAGTCTAAAACTATCATGAATTCCTTAGGAAAAAAACAATTTATCAAGTGGGAATTTGAAAAGGGAAGAAAAAGAAAGTAAAATTTCTGGGTGCCTTTAATTGCATATCTGAGATAGTGTAAGTGTTCCAATATCTCCCTTACATCTTTTGATTCTTTACTTCTGTTACTATTTCTCTTCTTCTCACCCTTCTGCACACTCACTGTGGTTGCCCAGCCATGCCAACGTACACACATAGACACACCCATACAAACAGAGTGGAGAGACTGTAGGAATAAGACCTTCAATTAGAGCAGGAAAACTATTCCATTTCTTTCTTTCTCCCAGTTGAAATCTTTTTTTTTAAATAAATTTATTTATTTTATTTATTTATTTTTGGCTGCACTGGGTCTTCGTTGCTTCGTGCGGGCATTCTCTAGTTGCAGTGCGCAGGCTTCTCATTGTGGTGGCTTCTCTTGTTGCAGAGAACAGGCTCTAGGTGTACAGGCTTCAGTAGTTGTGGCTCGCGGGCTCTAGAGCACAGGCTCAGTAGTTGTGGTGCGCAGATTTAGTTGCTCCGCGGCATGTGGGATCTTCCCGAACCAGGGCTCAAACCCGTGTCCCCTGCATTGGCAGATGGATTCTTAACCACTGCGGCACCAGGGAAGCCCTTGAAATCGTACTGCTTACCAAAAAAGAAAAAATGACCAGCTTTACTTTCTGCAAAATATACCTATCAATCTCTCTCTCAAGCAAAGCACTTGTAGGACATGAAAAGAAAGCATTTATCAAAAGAGAAATGTGATAAATCCAAGTTTCCAGGGTACCATTAAAGATTATGAGCACTAACACATAGATTTGTGTTATAATCATTTTCCCCTCCACCCCTCATTCATACCATTAAAATACTCTCCTAAGCCAAACTTGTTTTGCACAGATTGGTCAAGAAATACCCTAAGGGCTTCCCTGGTGGCACAGTGGTTGAGAGCCTGCCTGCCAATGCAGGGGACACGGGTTCATGCCCCGGTCCGGGAAGATCCCACATGCTGTGGAGTGGCTAGGCCCGTGAGCCATGGCCGCTGAGCCTGCACATCCGGAGCCTGTGCTCCGCAACGGGAGAGGCCACAGCAGTGAGAGGCCCAAGTACCACAAAAAAAAAAAAAGAAATACTCTAAAAATACAAATAAGCACCAAAGACTAATCTACACTCAACTATGTGGCCAATCTGGCTGAGTTAAATACAGGCAGATATTTCCCAACTAACAATGTAACAACCAACATTTGCACAAACTCTGATTTATATGATTCTGTCTGATTCTGACAACAACCTGTGAAGTAATATAGCAGCCATTATTATTTTTTCCCTGTTAGGAAAGAGGAAGGATGGTCTCAAAGTGATGAACTGACTTGCCCAAGATGATATAAGCGATATCCTGTTAAATGTAAAATACAAAATTATGTGATTAAAATCTTTACCAAAACTTTTCAAAATAAAAACACAGGAAACATTCATTCACCTGGAGGACAGATGTAATTAGGAAAAAGTAAATGGTCTTATAACTGGAAGTTATATGATAAATAACTGCTAGGGAGGTAATGTACAACATGATTAATACAATTAACACTGCTTTATGTTATATATGAAAGTTAAGAGAGTAAATCCTAAGAGTTCTCATCTCATGGAAAAGAATTTTTTTCTTTTTATTTTGTGTCTATATGAGATGATGGATATTCACTAATCTTATTGTGGTAATCATTTCATGATGTATATGTAAGTCAGATTATTATGCTGTACACATGTTATACAGTGCCCTATGTCAATTATATATCAACAAAACTGGAAGAGAAAAAAATTTTAAGGTACGTGCCCTCAAAATTTTTTATTTTTTTAAACATTAAAAAATAATAATAATAAGAGGAAAAGAAGAAGTAGATAGTCAAGTAGAAACAGGAAGGATGCAAAATGAGACACTGTAACAGTAGCCAGAGCCTGGGAGCAAAGCAGCACATTTTACTCAGACTAGGAAAATAACATCTTCCCCAGTCAAGCCTGCAGTCAGGGGAGGCAAAGGAAGGATTCTGGGAGAAAGCCAGTCACAGACAGCAGCTAGGTTAGGTTTGGGGAAAGTTGTCACTTAGCAAGCTTTCCTTCAGATTGTTACATGAGTAAAGCCAGAAAGGGTCAAGACACTGTTTTATACATCCCAGGAAGGACGATTTTAAGTATTCTGTAGTTGGCAAAAATAAAAGTAGAAGAATCACAGAACTTTTCTGAGAGGATTTATCGTATTTTATTATCATAACCTCCAGTATTGTATTTTATAATCACATCTTTAAGACTCCTTGTCTTAGCTCAGGCTGACATAAAATATCATAGACTGAGTGGCTTAAACAACAGAAATTTATTTTCTCACAGTTTTGGAGGCTAGAAGTCTGAGATCAGGGTGCTAGCATGGTCATATTCTGGTGTGAGCTCTCTTCCTGGCTTTCTGATGGCCAGCTGCCTTCTCATTGTGTACTCATATTACCTTTCCTCGATGCACGTGATCTCTCTCTCTCTTCCTCTTTCTAAAAGGGCACCAATCCCATCATGACAGCCCCACCCTCATGAGCTCATCTCAACCTAATTATCTCCAAAGGCCTCATCTCAAAATGCTATCACATTAGGGGCTAGGGGGTTAACATATGAATTTTGGGGGGACACAATTCAGTCCACAGCATTCCTCAAAGGAATACTTTTTTTTTTTTTTTTGCGGTATGCGGGCCTCTAGCTGTTGTGGCCTCTCCCGTTGCAGAGCACAGGCTCCGGACGCGCAGGATCAGCGGCCATGGCTCACGGGCCCAGGCGCTCGGCAGCATGTCAGATCCTCCCGGACCGGGGCACGAACCCGTGTCCCCTGCATCGGCAGTCGGACTCTCAACCACTGCGCCACCAGGGAAGCCCAGGAATACTTTCTATGTAGAGAGTATGTCATCTATAAATGAAAGAGAAGCTAAAGGTTAGACAGAATAAAAATAAGGAAAGACAATTGTAAATAACATAACATTAAAACCTCATAGAGGAAAAGAATACATCCTTAAGAGAAAGAACTTCAATAAAGAAAACTGTTTATAGAGAAAAGCTACAAGCACCATGAAAAAGTGTAAAAGTGTCTTGCCAAAAAAAGTGGTTAAATCTCTAAGTAGGCAATTTAATTTTTGGTTTTTTTCCATTAAAAGACCTGAAGTTTGGCTGCTTTTATGAAAGTTTGGCTGTTTGAAAGATGCTGTTTTGTGATAAATGGAAGAGTTAGCTAAAGCTGTGATTTTTTTTTTTGGTAATGTTTTCACGAACAGTTTGAATTCTGGATCGTATATGAATCTAAGGTTTAGAGATGGCCATAATCATTAGTCCCTGTTCCATTTTCCTTCCCCTGGTCTCCTTTTACTTTCCATAATTACATTGTCCAATATCTTCCTCAAGAGCCCATCCTAGCTCATGGGCTACATCTGCCCAAGACTGAGTGTCTGTCTCATCAGCCCCACGCACAGGAATCATACAGTCCTCTGGCTGAAGAAGCAGAGTGCCAAGTAGGAGCTCTGGATTAGAGTGTAGCCTTCCAACCGTGCCACTCCCCTATCTGTTATTCCTTATAATGGTTTCCCAGTCTATAGCATTGGACTTCTCCTTTGGTTTCCTTTTTTAATTGAAACTGTAGCCTTTCCCAGAACCCCATCCAATATAGAGAAGGTATAAACTTGGTTTGGAAAATTATTCACTAGTCCAAGTTCTGACTAGACCCTAGGTCACTGGCTAAGGTCCTGCTCTGAGGCTCAAACTACTAAACTTCTTCAGATATCACCCACTGACTAGGCTTACTGGATTAGTATATCCTACTTCCGGATAGCACCACATTGTTGCCAAAGCTCATCTAAGCCATGCCTGAACTTCCTGTGCCCTTTGGACAGTGAACAAAGGACTACCTTGATTGGGGTCAGAATCTGTGTTTAATTATGTTTCTTTAGCCTGTGTCATGTTTGGTCATTCTTGGTCTTAACTTCATCACTCTCTTCGCCAAGCAGTACTGCTAAATTCCTGACACATTTTCATCCTCCCACCTGTTTCTACCGTGCTACCAATGCCATATCTGACTGGACAAGATCACAAGGTCAACAAAAGTTAAAACTGATGTGAGAGGATACCTTAGTTAGAACCTCACTTCCGTTTAGTTCTCATTCTACTTCTTCTATAATTAGAATTATACCATTTTTCAGTTTCCTTCTATTTTCCTTCCTTGGACAATTTAAGTAGTCAGAACCTCAGTTGGCTCATATGTAAAATGAACTGGTAATACCTACATCATATAGATATCAGGAAGATTAAATGCAATGATATATCCACTTACCACAGTGTCTAACATATAGAAAGCACTAAATGTATGTTCATTGTTAGCTACCATGTGACCCCTAAGAACCTTCATTTTCTAATTCAACATGAATGATAATCAATAGTTGAAAATATCAGGTCCCAAGCTGTTCCATAGCTTTAAAAGTCCAAGAATTACGGAACTGGATTAGTGGTTCAGAGCAAATCAGTATTTTAATTTGCTCCAGGCCCTATTTTTCTTTATTTTACCATGTATACTTGGACATTCATGGTGGATTGGCTGTCCAGCATCTGTTTACCCTTTCTTAAGGGCACCCAGATTTCCTTTTGATAAATTTTCTCCATCTCACTGTATTCCTTGACCTGGGGCTCTGGCTTCCTGTAGGTATGGTATGAGGTGGGGAAGAGTAATAGGGGACACATTGCCCAAACAATGCCAAATGGATGCCCTGCCGCTAAATTTGAATCTTGAGCAGAGGGACATGGAATCTGAAAACAGTTGGAATTGCATTCCATCCAAGAGCAGCATTCTGACCCTACAGTTTCTGCTCTAGGACAGTGGCTATGATCTTACTTCCCAGCCTTTGGAGCATTTTGGATTCTGCCCAAACCTGGACCTCCAGCTTCCTGTTAACTCTGTTAGACCACCCTTATCACCCCCCCATCCCACCCCCCCGCCACACACACACACAATGCCTTTCACTCAATTCTGTTTTGCTTGCATTAGCAGAGCAAGTTTCTATCGTTTGCAACTGGAGAATCCGGACCACTAAGCTTTCATTCCTGGCTTTTGGTTCAGCTCACCCCTGTCTCTCCTATTTGTATTCTTTCTTTTGTGGCCTGGCTCTGTGTCCACGTGAACACTTGAATTCCAAACTGTAGTTCAGTCCCGCTTCATGTCTTTGGCTTCGCCCTAGTATAATCTCTGACTATCTTACTGTTGTTGTGAGGCTGCCTGGCTTCAGGTTTGTATTCTCCTAATTGACAGAGCTGGCCACACCCTGTCAAAGCTTTGTATTTCAGTGCACCTGCCTCCAGTCACCAGGCACCTCTACCTAAGCTTCTGGCTGAAACCCTGCCAATTGCAGACCTAACCCTCTGGACTGTGACTTAATGCTTTGTTTTCTCCCAGCTTGGGTGACTTGATATTAACTAAGAATAAACTTCAACCAAATGCCAGTACTTGCTACTCTCTAGAACTGTTACTCTGTTACATAGTAGTATGTATTTGTCAATTTATATTCATGACAATGAAAGCCAATGTCATCCTGTATCTCATTGCCTTTCCGAATATTACCTCTGCTCTTCTGATTTGGACTCGTATCAGCAAAGAGATATCAACTTGGTCTCTTTACAGTGGAATAAATTCTGTAGTCTAAAATTACTATAGCTATTTGAGTACTTAGTGATGGGGTACCCCTTGTTTTTACAAGCTATCTAATCAACTTAATCCTGGTTTTGGAATACTAAAGAGAATCTAGTTGTGGAGTGTTTGGACTCCAAACCAAAGCTACCGTCTTCAGCTTCCTCCTGCATGCCTTTAAACCAGACATTGATATCTCACTTGAAATTTATAAGTGGTGTCGAAAAGGCAACAGAGTCATGATCAAGGTTTCAAAAAAGAAAATAGAATCTGGCTTTAGGATTCATTTCCAGATATCAGAAAAACGCAATTGTATGTGATTGTTATAATAAATGTTAGTTATTACTGAACTCAATAGGCTAAAACATTGTCCAAAGAAATAGAAATAGTTATCTGGCAGATATTGGAGTGATGACTGGTAAATAGAGGAAAAGAATGATGATTTTATCCTGTATATGTAAAATGATTTTTTAAAAGATTGTAACTCCAAGGGACTTTAAAATATAGTAAATTGACTATATATCCCTCATAGGTTATATCCTAAGGACAAAAAAAAAAAAAAAAACAACGCAAAAAGTTTTCTTTTTTTTTAACCTTTCAGTAATCATATTGTTGGTGGTAGTCTTGTTGTTTTTCTGAGAGTGTTATATGTGTAATGTGGGCTAAAGCAAAATAATTATGGTATCTTATTCTACCATCCCTGATGTTGATACAGATGAAAGAAGAGACCAACTAAACAGCCAATAATCCTGAATTTGGATGGGAAATATCATCATGAACTCACAGGAATCTTATATAGATATGTCTTAGCTCCGTCCATTGAAAAGGTGCAGAAACAAGCCCAATTCAGTTGCAATGATTACCTTTAGTTCCCACACTTTACAAATAACAGAGCCTTTGGAAAAGAGACAAGCAGAAAACAGCACAATGTTAGCTTCCTATTGCTGTGTAACAAATTACCACAAATTTAGTGGTTTAAAACAAACAAATTTATTATCTTACAGGTCTGGACATCAGAAGTCCAAAAGGGTTCTCACTGAGCTGAAATTTTTTTGTTGGCAGGGCTATGTTCCTTCTGGAGGCTTTAGGGGCGAATTCATTTCCTCATGTTTTCCAGATTCCAGAAGCTTCCTGCATTCCCTGTCTCATGGCCACTTTCCACCTTCAAATCCATCATCACATAACACCAAATTCTGCTTCCATCATCACATCTCCTCTGATTCTCTCCTGCCTTCCTCTCTCAGTGATTGCATTGAGTTATCCGGCACAATCCAGGATAATCTCCTGGTCTCAAAATCCTTAACTTAATCTTAATGCAAAGCCCCTTTTGCTATGTGAGATAATATACACATAGGTTTGGGGAATTAGGGTGTGGACATGTTTGGGAGGACAATTATTCTGCCTACCACAGGCACCAAGTCAAATAGAAGGATTTGAGTTCTTTTTAACGAGGTAGAGCCTAACCCCAGTTGCCAAGACAAGGACCCACTTACAAATGTCACTGTTAGTATAATTTTATCAGTATTGCCTACAAGCCTTACATAATAATAAATAGGATAGACTGAAACTAACAACTACTGAGTGCCTGAATAAAGAGTGTCAGGCACTTTCTAAAAACCATCCTTTTGTTGTAGGTAAGTGTCCTTTTCTCCTTTTCATAGTTGAGAAATTAAGACTCAGAGTTTAAGCAACGTTCTGATCACTCAGCTAGTGAATGGCAGAGCTAAAATTTCAATACAGACCTCTAGATTGAACCTGTTTAGGCAAAGAAAGAAAGAAGAAGGAGGGAAGGAGGAAGGGAAAGAGGAAGGGAGAAAGAAAGGGGGGAAAAGGAGGATCCTAAATTAGTGATTTATACCAAGCTGAACTAGAGCAACTATAAGTATTCATATGAAAGAGGGCTGGAAAAGGACAGGCTGAAGGGAAACCAAGACCTCTTTCTAAGCACAGCTTCAAGGATTTTAGCACTCACAGAAAACAGCACCAGTCAGAGAATTACTATGGTCTGTAGTCAAATACATCTTAATCAACTCTTATTCCAAATGTCAAGTCCCAATGAGTGAAAGGATCATTAAACCAAAGAGCCAATATTTACCTGCGTACAATTGGCTTCGTTATGTATATAGGTCTTTTCAGCCATGTAAGTACACAAATAGTTATTAATAATTATTTTTAGTAAACATTCTCCAACTGTTAACTGCTAACAATTCTATACCCCAGGCATTCTTTTCAACTAGTTTATCCTTGAGGACTCAATAGGAAGTTACATTGTTTGAAATTAAGTAGTATCTGTTCTAACATGTCCAGATTAGGCTTAGCTTTGATAAGAGGATGTCCATCTAATTAATAGGTCTGCCATTAATTAGCAAGAGAGACGTGTTTGAGAGTATAACTTTAAGCTGCTTGTTGCGTGATACTGAAAATTCATCTTAAAAAATATTTTTGGAGGATTTGCTAAAAAATATGCAGTCCAATTGCAACAGATACTCTCAAATTTATCACTGGATTTAGTCAGGTGTATCTGGCCCGCATTCTTTTGTGTCTCTTCTACTGCCCCCCAAAACACACCTTCATAGACTTGCTTTACCAAACTCTTCCTGTCTGTTGTGATATTGCTTTCATTGAGGGACATTCTAAGAAACAACCCTATGAAACTCATTATAGTAATTACTGTAGGAATACTTTAATGATAATATTTACTATATCATATCATATCTTTTACATGAGGCCCCAAGAAATAAATTCCTTTTATGTTACAATACCAGGAAGAGATATGGTTCTTTTAAACAGCTGGTTTGTTTTCATCTTACAGATGTCATAAATCAATTAACTCATATTTACTTCCAGCGCTGATTTCTAGGAAGCCTAGAGCCAACTTTTTAGCCTATTTCTAGGTAGTCCACATACCTTTCGACATGCATGTTGGGAACCAACTCTGGGATAATCTTATTTCATACATTATTTCCCCCTTTTACTTTTATATTGTTATACTGTAAGTAGTTTTGTAAACTGCCTTGGCTCCTTTAATAATGAAACTGAATACAGAAAATATGTGAAAAAATTAAGATTCTGCTTGTCTATTTATTTAGCATATTGCATGAACATTGTTAGTATTTTTCCAAATTTGGAGAGTATATTTGGGTTATTGTGACCTAAATGTGGCACTCCTGAATCTCATACCAGGGGTTCCTGAGGGGCAACTTGAAGAGAAATGTATTCATCTTCTGGAGCAGACAAAACTGAGGTACAACAAGACTGAAATGACTGTAAATTAGGAGTAAAGTGTTATTAAATTAAGGTATTTTACTCAAAGAAAAAATGGTATCTTAAAATATAAGCCCAAACAAAGAAGCAAGAGCAGGCAATCATTTGCATATGAAGCTGCTTTCCACGTGTGTATTCTCTATATATATATTATTCCAAAATGTGTAGTAACAGGGACTTACTTATTTAGTGATGGTTAACGATTCTCCCAATTAATTGTCAACTGAACCATCGCTAGTAATTCAAAAAATGTTTCAAGTAGCAAATAGCTGTCAACTCATTACACATTGAACAAATATAATAATATTAGCAATGATACTACTGAACATTTATTGAATGCTTACTATATACCATATACTTATCTCATTTAATTTTCAGAACCCCAGGCATTTTCATTAAGTCCATTTCACAAATGAGAAATGTAAAGGAAAGCCACTGGGGTATTTAACAAGGAGCTTGGCATTATTTGATTTACATCTGAAGAAGGTCTCTCTGCCTGCTATGAAGAGGTTAGGCTGAAAGGGCAACCATTAAGGAAGCTTTTTTTTTTTTTTTTTTTTTTTTTGCGGTACACGGGCCTCTCATTGTTGTGGCCTCTCCCGTTGCGGAGCACAGGCTCCGGACGTGCAGGCTCAGCGGCCATGGCTCACGGGCCCAGCCACTCCGCAGCATGTGGGATCTTCCCGGACCGGGGCACGAACCCGTGTCCCCTGCATCGGCAGACAGACTCTCACCCACTGTGCCACCAGGGAAGCCCCAAGGAAGCAATTTTAACAGTACAGACACAACATGATGACTAGGAGCAGAGAAGTAGTAATGGAGGTGCAGAGAGGTGTGAGATTCAGAATATAGGTTAATTAATATAGGTGTGTGTGTGTTATGGTACACAATTTTCTTTCTCAAAGACTAGCTTTCAGTAGGCTAAATGAAGGTTATCAAATGGCAAATGAGCAGAACTTAGCGTTACCCTATCCTTCCAGTCCATGGCCAGAGCCTTTTGTTTGGTGATTTGATGCTGCTGAGGGAGGCTGCCTTCCAACAAAGGGGTGTGATCTCGTTGTGGGGAGAGCTGGAGAAAATTGCCACGTTTTTCTTTGTGTTCCCTTTTGGTGAATGCCATGTCAGTTCTCTTTTGAGCAGATCATCGAACACTCTGTGTTGAGAAACAAGAGGGAACAGATGTTAGGGAGCCAAAAACTTAGAAGTAAATTAAAACCTCTTAGTTATTTCTTGACTTTCCCCTTCTATATGCCTTCCCCTACTTAGTACAGATTTTCCACATGTAAAGTAAATAAAGCTTCAGGGATTCTAACAACCTGGAAAGTCTCAAGTAAAAATGTGAGAACAGCTTAAATCTTTGTCAGGTCTCAAGCCTAAGAAACGTGACTAAAATCAATCTATTGTGAGTTACCAAATTTTCAGCTCCTGAAAAACAAAATGTGTTTCAAATGACCTAGCATGATGAGGTAGACATTCCAGTTCCACCAAAGAGCTAATTCTTACCCTCTTTTTGCCTCAAACATATTTTCTCCCTTTATGATATCTTCATTGTGAGTTTCCCATATGTCTCTCTACTGTCTGCAAGTAGATTGTATGTTTTACGGACTCTCTAATGTGGCATGAGACTGCCGCCACACCACTGGGCAAGACTGGACAAGATCCAGGGTGGGATGGGCAGTCATAAAGGGTGTCACTGTGAGTTTGTAGCTATCTACATTATAAATGTGTGCATATATGTATAATATATTGATAATATGCCTTTGGGTAATATATAATTGACATAACATGTGTTAAGTAGTGTATATAATATGTAAATATGTTTAGGTACATGATATACAACAGAAAGATAAGTAGTTGTTTTGTATGTTATCCATCCACCCCTACTATTATAGCTCACAGACACTTTTAGTGACATTGGCTCTGTATCACCTCATATGAGCAAACAATTTCAACCACCATGAACTCCAAAACACTTCTGGACCCACAGCCTTTTCAGAGTAAAGTTTTGTTGATCTCTGGTGAAATAAATGGCTCTTTTTCACCTTGAATTCTCTCTCTTTTTTGAAATTGTAGACTTCTAGATCACGTTGAAGCAGATCCTGAAGAGTGTCATGTGCTCTCAGACTGGATTATGAAGACTGGCTTGGTAAAGTTACTGGGAGTAAAGCACAGGAAGCAAAGGGTACCTCTGTCGTTGGAAGCTAAAACAGATCTAAGTGTGCTGAAGCTAATTCCATTTTAATCCCACTTCTAGACCCTGAGCTAATTCCAAAATCATTCTTTGGTTCTAATAATCCTCATTGTGGGTCTTTTTGCCTACATTAGAACAAAGTTTCTAGGATAATTTCTCCCTGGCCTCTTTTTTTTACCTTCCCTATTCTCCAACCAGACCCACCTCAATATACACACAAACCCCCCAATTAACTAGAAAAATATGAATTGCTAAGGTGACTCTTGAATAAAGCTAGCTCTCCAAATATCTTCAAGGTTAAGAGTGAGAGCAACTTCCTGCACTTACTGATTCCTAGATATCACCTTTCTTATTTTATCTTCCAGATCTTATAATATTTTCATTTTTTTAAAAAAAACGCCTTAATTAAATCACCTATGTTTGAAATACCTAGAGTGGTTTCTCATTCCCTGACTCTGCACAGACAGATAGAGGTCTAAAGCAGCACTTGAGATGAAAGCAACCCCCTGGGGCTAAACTGACATTCAAAATTGGCTCTCTCTCTCTCTGTCTCTTTCTCTCTCTCTCTCCCCGGGTGCTTGGGACAACTTGACCCATTATTGGTGCAGCAGTTCATGCTCTCCACCCTTCTCAAACCTAGATTTCCCCTTCCAGACCAACCAGCCTGTGTGCCAAACTTAGTGCACTTTTCCTTCTGAAACATGACATAGTGGAAGGTATTCTAAAGTTAGAGATAGAGGGTATAAGTTTATCAGTTCCACAACTGGTGTGTAACCTTGAAAAAAGATACTAAATCCATTTGCACCCCAGTTACCACACCTATAAAATGAGAATAATAATGAAACCCACTTTCTAAGATTGTTGTTAAAGTTCAAATGACACCAACTGAGAGCTCTGTAGACTGTACAAGACTACATGCAAGAATTTTATTATACTTTTCTAGGTTATAACTCACTATCAGACAGACTTTCTGGATATAATTTCCATCTAACAGTGGCCTAATGATTACTGTGGTAAACTAGTTAAGAAGTTACTATAAGATGGGTAGGACCTTCCTCAGTTCTTCCTCAAAATCACAAATGAAGAAGCCACTTTCTCCACCAGTATGAGTTAACTCCAGTGGCATGCTAGTAAATGTTTAACAACTGGCTCTCTGGGGAGGAGAGTTATGGATTGTAGAATCTGCTAATTTCCATAAAGTAAATATTCCCACCATGGCCAATTTCAAGCTACCAGTGCGACATCAGCCATCTTACAAAAATTCCTCATTATTTAACAGTTGGCTGTCCACCACACCACTGTTTCAGTCTGCCTCATTACCATAATAAGAGTATTTCTTGGTGTTAATATAGGTTATAGAAAAAAGTTCTGGATATTGATGTTGGTCAAGATTAGTGTTTTTCCTTTACTCTTTTTCAGTTAGGGATCACAAAATCATCCTTCCTTTAATAATATCCTTTTATAACAAAAATCCTGAAAATAAAGCCCTAGTTTTACTTTTCTAATTAGTGAAATTGTTCTCTGCTGGTGAGGATGCCATTTAATTGTAATTTAATTAACTCTCAAGGGTTTAAAGTCTATGGAGTATATTTTGGAAAGATTAAGAGGTAATACAATGACTGTTAAAAGTTCAAATAGTAATAGAATTTATAAAACCTATAAAATTAATACAACTACAAAATATCTAATATCAATATATATTTTAAAAATATTAACCAAGGCCTCTGCATTTTGTGTATTAAAACATCCCTTTGCATTTGCTTTGTCTTTCACGGGCTGACAATTCTCTATGGTTGATGTCATAACAAGATGATCACCGTGGAGAGATTGTATTGGCAACATGCCCACCACTCCAGTTACATACATGCTTCAGAGAATTGATCTGGTTTCCACTGACTCTTGGAGGTGGGAGTGCCCAAGGAATTCTTGCTGACTCAGACCATGTCCAAATTGAAGGGCTTTTAGGCGTGTAATTTCTGGTCTGCTTATGGGTTTGAATTAACTCCACTGCATTCTTACACATTAATTTAATCTTGCTGTTAACGGTGGTCTTAGGATCCTTATTGCCACCATAGACCTACCCCAGATTAGACTTAAACCCTTAAGTAAGTTTCTATAGGCTAGAGATGAATAAGACCAGCACCTCAGGACTAAGCCCAAGTGAAAATTGTTACCACATCGTGGTGAAAACCGTACTGACATACAAAGCCATTTATTTGGCATAGTCTCAGGCATAAGCTTATCTATTTGTGGTCTGAGCAGTTCTGTATATTCATCTTCTGGAGCAAAAAAGAATGTTAGCACAAATGGATATTTTAATCTATTCCCTTTCAGCTCTCTTCCTACCCAAACTAAAGGGGACAACAGAAGATAAAGTATCTTACAAAGCATCACACTAAAAATTCATGTTTGAAAGCCGCTTATAGGAAGACTCTTGAAAATGTGCTAAAAGGAGCTTTGGACAGGTGATATTTTGTATATCTTGGAATGATTGATATTATACATTCCTTACAATGACCTTATTTATTATAAAAGGATAAAATTGGCAGTGTAGAGAACTTAATGTCCCAGTGGATTACATCATGACTTGGTTCAGGACAAAAATGGAATATATAAAAAAAAAAAAAATGGAATATAGCTGAAGTATAGGCTATGTTCTCCTTATAATTTATACTTTAATTAAAAATTATATTTTCTGGAAAAGAACACAAAACTTGAATATAATGGGAGATTACTCCTTGTAAATTAAAAATATTTGGAGGAACTTAAATTTATATAGGAATTTTCCCTTCAAAAACACCTCAAAAAATTGGCAGTCACTGACATTAGAAATGATATCAACTAATTTCCAAATACTATATTAAATTTCAGAGGCATCAAAGGACACTTTCAGAAGAGCATGAATTCCCCTAAAGCTTAGGGGTAGTGATGAATATCCTAATTACCTAGAGGAATCCCTTGTGGATAGATCGTTTATGTAAAATTATCTCAACTTATTTTATTCTGTCCATGTTTTTCAGCATCTGAAATTAGACCAATAACTAATAACCATTTTAAAGCAGACTCATCTCTCTCCCACCTTGTCCTCAAAAGTACCCTCCTCACTCTAATCCCTGGCAACCAGCACGCTTTCCCCCACTTCTAAAAGTTTGTTATTTCAAAAGTGTTATATAAATGGAATCATACAGTATGTAAATTTCGGGATGTTTTTTAAGGCAAACATAAGTTTGATATGGAAAACTTCACACCAAGAATTTACAGCACATTACCATTCACACTAGAGATAAAACATTCGTCGAATAGATGCTTCAGGAGGTTAATTGACAGGCCTAGGAATGAACACCTGGGAAAGCACCAAGGAGCCAGGAACCATCTGACACACTGAATAGTGTCCCCCTCTCTTTGCTCAAGGGTCCTAACTAGAAAAACGCCCTTTTGGAATGCTCTACCTTGTGACTGTTTCCTAAAATACCAGTACTCAGCAGAATTACCCATTAAACAATTCGCTGAGGCCTTCCCTACAGCCCCCTCCAATAAGGAGACTCAAGACCACTGCCATGGATAGCAGGAACACGTGTGTGGAAGGGGGAGGAGGTACCACAGTTATCCTTAAGGTTCACAGCCGTTTTGATTAGCAAATGAGCCAGGCTTGGTCACCATCTCATCCCTTGGTAAAGGAACATGGGTTAGGATAAAACTGTTTCTAAATATTATAGGTTTCAGTTTTTCACTGGATGAGAAATTAACAATGACCCCCATCTTCCGAGGATTTAAAGTAATTTAACCCATTGCAGGGATAAACCCAAAGAGTGTGAGACGTCAGTGTGCTTGGGAAAAGGCTAGGTGCTCTAGTTTCTAATTTTTAAAAAAAAGTGGCATTTGAACTTGGGTGGGTAAACTTCAGGTTCCGTGATGCCAGCTTCTGATTGAAATGTGTCCCATGAGAAAAATAGAGGAACCAGAGTTATCTATTGAGACTAAAGGTAAGAAGTCTCTTTGAGAACATTTTAGAATAGTGCATATTTCTCTTTAACACTCTTCTCCTCTTCTTTCAAATTGTCAAATGTCTTCACCTGAATTTTGATACGTTAGTCACCACACAAAAAGAAGTGATTTATATAGAAAAGGCAAGAGTGGAGACCTTTCTAGCATTGCCAGTTAACAGGCACCCTCTGGCCTGCACTGGGTTCACATCCTGGAAAGTCCTCACCGGTGCGTGTGCTGAGCCACTTCAGCCTCCACGTAAGAAGTCTGTGTTGACCAGAGCAGAACGTCGCTCCCAGCAAGGAAAAGCCTGGATTCCTGAGCTGCCTCTTGCTCCACAGCAGGATTAAAGATGTGTGGTTTCCAAGGAGATACTTGAGTAACTTCTAAGGTAACTTGCTGGCCCTTCTGATCCATGTTGTCATACTAGGAAAAAAGGAATCTGAGCAGCACAATCTCTGCATTCTTGAAGTTTATTTTCAATAGGCTGGTCCAGGCCATCTTGCTGCTGTCTGCTATTGTTTGGTCAGGACAGTTGGTTCCGGGTCCGTTCTCTTCTCTCTTTACAGGCCCATAGGCCAACCAGTACTGGACTTTTCCATCACTGGTCACTTTTGAGATCTCAGGAAAGGGAGCAGCCATGTTCTCTACTCATGGCCCACTGGGATGGGCTTTTTTTTTGCTCAGCATAATTTCTTGGTGCTTCATCCAAGTTGTTGCATCTATCAGTAGTCCTTTTTTTTTTTTTTTTTTTAAGATACAAAGAAAATATTTTTATTTCTGTAACAAATATTCTAAAAAATGATGACATAATAAAATGAACAGAGTTGAACTGATGTCAAGACACAACAAGGTATGAAATGCTATTTATGATTAATCATTTTGTTTCATCCAACCTCCCATTGATTATTTTAGAGAGCATCTCTGGTATATTTCTGACTGAATCTTAAGCATGATGTATCCAGGTAATTCAATTGTGAAATCTTCGAAAGAATAGTTCCTTCCATTAGTACTCATTAACTCTTTTTTTGTTTTTGTGCGGTACGCGGGCCTCTCACTGTTGTGGCCTCTCCCGTTGCGGAGCACAGGCTCTGGACGCGCAGGCTCAGCGGCCATGGCTCACGGGCCCAGCCGCTTCGCGGCATAGTGGGATCTTCCCGGACCAGGGCACGAACCCGTGTCCCCTGCTTCGGCAGGCGGACTCTCAACCACTGCGCCACCAGGGAAGCCCAGTACTCATTAACTCTTTTTTTCTTTTTCTACTTTTTCTCTGGACTAGCAATTGCTGTGCTGGTGCGTGTTCTTCCTCAGAAAGCGGTTCTTCCTTAATGTGTTTCTTCTTCTCCTCCTCCTCCCCCTCCCCCTCCTCTTCCTCCACCTTCTTCTCCTTCCTCACAGATATCTCCTGTTTTTCCACCACCTGTACTCCTTCTTCTTCTCCTTCTACTACTTCTTCTTCTTCAACTTTAATTTTAACCTAATAGTCCATTTCTTTTTATTGGTAAGTAGTATTGCATGCTATATATTTACCACAGTTTATTTAACCACTCGTCTATTGAAAGACATCTGAGCTGATTCCAGTTTGTAGCTATTATGAATAAAGCTGCTATGAACATTAAGTACAGGTTTTTGTGCGATTGAGTTTTCATTTTTCTGGTAGAAACACTCAGGAATGCAATTGCTAGGTCGTATGGTAGTTAGATGTTTAATTTTTTAAGGAACTACCAAACTGTTTTCCAGAGTGGCTGAAATATTTTACATTTCCATCAGCAATGTATGAGTGATTCAGTTTCTTCACATCCTCACCCACATTTGGTGTTGTTACTATTTTTTATTTTAGCACTTCTGAGAGGTGTGTAGTGTTATCTCATTATTGTTTTAAAGTGTATTTCCCTAAAAACTAATGATGTTAACATCTTTTCATGTGATTACTTGCCATCCATATACTTTCTTTGGTGAAATATCTGTTCATGTCTTTTGTCTACTTTCTAACTGGATTGTTTGGTTTTTTACTATTGAGTTTTGAGGGTTCTTTATATATTGTAGATAACAGTCTTTTGTCAGATAAGTGGTTTGCAAACATTTCCTCCCAGTCTCCACAGTCTTCTCATTTTCTTAACTGGGTCTTTCTCTGAACAAATTTTTAGATTTTGATGAAGTCCAATTTATCAAATTTTCCTTGTATGGAAAATGCTTTGGTGTCATGTCTAAGAAGTCTTTGCCTAGCTTGAGATCCTAAAGGTTTTTTGTTATTTTCTTCTAAAAGTTTTGGGGGGTTCCCTGGCAGTCCAGTGGTTAGGACTCGGTGCTTTCACTGCTGTGGCCCGGGTTCAATCCCTGGTCGGGGAACTAAGATCCCACAGACTGTGAGGCACGGCCAAAAATAAATAACTTATTTTTTAAAAAATATTTACAGTTTCACATTTTACATTTAAGCCATGATTCATTTTGAGTGAATTTTTGTATAGGTATTAGGTTTGAGTTTTTTGTTTTTTGTTTTGTTTTGTTTTACTTATTCAATTGCTTATTCAACTGTTCCAGCACTATCTGTCAAAGTCTACCATTCCTCCTTTGATTTATTTTTGCCCCTTTGTCAAAAACCAGTTGAGCATATTTGTGCAGGTGTATTTCTGGGTTTTTTTCTTCTGTTCCATTGACTTATTGTGTATCCCGCTGCCAATACCACGTTCTTGATCACTGCAGCTATATAACAAGCCTTAATACCAGGAAGAGTAATTCTTCCCACTTTATTATTTTTTGTAATGATTTTTAAAGCTATTCTAGGGTCTATGATTTTCCATATAAAATTTTAAATAAGCTCATCTATGACTACAAAAATTCTTGCTGGAATTTTGGTACAAATTGTATTTAGCCTACAGATGAATTTGAGGAAAATTGACACGTTTACTCAATTGAGCCTTCCAATCTATGAATATGGTATTTCCCTCCATTCAGTTAGGTTTTCTTTGATTTCCTTCATCGGTGTTTTATAATTTTCAGCATACATATTCTGTACATACTTTTTAAGTGTAAATCTAAGTATTTAATTTTCTTTGGAGAAATTATAAATTGTTTTGTGTTTTAAATTGTGATTTCAGCATGTTCATTTTTGTATGTAGAAATGTGATTGGTTTTTGTGTATTGCTCTTGAACCATGTTGTTGAACTCCTTTACTAGTGCTAGGAATTTGTGGGTTTTATTTTGTAGATTTCTTGGTATTTTCAGTGTAGACAGTCATGTCATCTGACATTAGAGATTGTTTTATTTCTTCCTTTCCAAACTATATGACTTCTATTTATTTATTTATTTTGCCTTATCACAGTGGTTAGAGCTTCCAGTAATATGTTGATTAAAATGGTGAGAGTAGACCTCCTTGCCTTAATCTCTGTCTTCCACCATTAAGTATGATATCAGTTGCAGGCTTTTTATATGCTCTTTACCAAATTGTGTTATTTATCTTCTACTTCTAATTTGCTGAGAGTTTTCATCATAAACAGGTATTGAATTTTGCAGCCAAAAGCATTTCTTCATCAATTGAAATCACATTATGAATTTTGTTGTTGATACAGTAGATTGCACTGATTGATTTTTGAATATTTAACTAAGCTTGCATACCTGGAATAAATGCCACTGGTCATGGTATAATTTTTTAACACATTGTTGAAGTTGGTTTGCTAATACTTTGTTGAGGATTTTTGTTGAGAATCTATGTTCATGAGAAATATGGGTCTAAACATTTGTTGTTTGTTTTTTGGTACTGCCTTTGTCTGGTTTTAGCATCCGGGTAATACTGGCCTCATAAAATATGTTGGGAAGTGTCCTTATCTCTTCCATTATCTGGAAGAGAGTGTGTACAACTGGTGTTAATTCATCTTTAAAAGAAGTACCACTACTGCCCTTTCCCACCCCCACCTCCACCTGTTGCCTTGGTGTTTCTGGGTGAGGGAGGAGAGTCTCAGGCCTGTGCGAACAAAGAGGCTTCCCAGACCATGCATGCTACTGTTCTAGGTCTCTCTTGCTAGTTCTGCCTGCCTACCTTGGTATCTCTCAATGGGAAATGGGAGTCTCAGGCCCGGCAGAGCAGCAGAGTAGCTCCCCTGGTCACTTATTTCTGTCAGTGTTCCCAATACGTCTCACTAGCTGGTGATGTCAGGTTCATGTGGTATTGTCAGAGGGAGTCTGGGAAAGGAATGAGCCTACCTGGGCTGTCTTCTATTGCTAGGTTGAAAGTCAAGGAACTGTGGGTCTGGGTGGCCTTCCTTTGTTGGGTAGGGGGATTCTATTGTTCCTACAACTATATTGTTCTGACAATCTTAGGGTCACAAACCACCTTGCATTCTTCTAAACACATTTCACATTTCTCCTTTGGTTGTCTCTTGCACCATTTTCAGGGTTTATATTTGTACTTAGCAGGGAGGAGCGAGAAAAACAGGCCTACACCATCCTACCCTGTTTGGAAGTGACCTTCATTTTTAATCATAGATGCACAAGGACTGACTCAGTCCCAGAAGGTCTTGAATTACTTGAATTCTACATAAGCAGACAAGGATTTAATATGAAGATGAGGAAGAAGAGGAGACAGAGCCATTCATCATTGGAATTGACCTCAAGCTGATACAGCACAAATGAGCAAAGAGGCAAAAAACAACAATGAAACAGGGAACAAAGGTCTTTCCTTTGTAATAAGTGCTGGCCAGCTTGTCTTTCCTTGGTATTTATCTCTCTGCTTCATAGTTTTAATGTAAAGCAAAGTTTTTTATATCTAACATTTAATTATATGGATTGTGAAAAATTTGTGAAACTTGGAGGGCAACTGTACTGTCAATCAGAGTCAAAAGGAAGTTTAGCTCAAACTATTGGACAAGCAAAGAACAGTTTATCATTCATCAGTCATAGATTGAATGAGACATCAAGGTGGTAATTAGCAATAACATGTTTGTTTCTTATCTTGCTACCTTATCTTCCTTTTTTTCTTTTTAATCATTTGTAGAAAATACATGTTGCTTCCTTAGGAAGCATTACATGAATTTATTTCCTACCTTGAAGAGAAACTATTTTGATTCCATACACTCATTATTGGTCAACTTCTGCCTGTGAAAGTGAAATCAGATACTGTTCTTTGAAACTCCTTATTGAAATTTCATTAAATAGGCCAACATTTGATGTTATTAAAGAGAGCAGTACATCCTTTGGCTGAAGTGGATTGCATTGAAATAACAGGGAAAATGATTTTAGACATAACTTGTGTCCAGTGGTTATTATTTTTGAAACCAGTCCAATTACTATATCATTAATAATTTTTAAACTTTTTATCAGTATATTTTAACTCACTTTTGAGAATGATCCACTCACTTCAGGGTAGGTGCTCCCCTTTGCAAAGAATGACGTAACAGAGGGAAATGACTATGATAAACTTTGCAAAGTTATACTGCACAGATAATTGTTATAATACCCAATTCAATGTGATGCTAGTGTAAGAAGTGCTCAAGGTAGAATCATAACCATATACCAGGTATTACTCCCAACACTATCAAGAAGCAAATCTAAATCGTTTCAAAAGCCAACCAAATTTTAAGTAATAGTCACTGGAGAGTATTATACTACTCTTAAGAAAGCTTATAATAGCAACTGTGTTCTGACTCTAAAAATAACACTCTTCCACTCAGAAAATACTAGCAGCAGTAGCAGAAGCAGCACCAGAAGTCCAGCTAGAAGTCCTGGAAAAAATACTTCTGTGTTATGAAGATCTGCAAGTTCTGAGCTATAATAAATTTACTTAAATAAGACATATTTGAAATTGTAATGTACTTACTAGATTACTCTTTGAATCACAGAAGAATGTTTATATTTTTAAATGGTATCAAAACGAACCCTAACAGTTATTGATATTTGTAAAGAAGTGAAAACACAACTAAAACCTATTTAACATTGATTATATGCTATCTATCAGTTTCTAAAGAGAGGATTGATTAGATTGCCTTATTTATTATAGTCAATATTAATATATTCAGATAGCCTAACATTATAGTCAATATTTCTATATTCACAAATTAACTTTCAGTTCTAGGTAACCTAACTTTCTATTCTAGATAAAAGGACCCAGTCTCTGCTTGCTTATACTTTTCTAGCAATATCCAAAATATTATTGAAAGACTAGTATATACCACTTAGTAGTTCATGAACACCTTGAGAGCAGGGATCCAGTCATTTATCTTCATGGTCCTAGAACTTGGTGCCATGTGTAATACATAATGGGACTCTGGATATTTACCATATATTTGTTAAATTAATTTTAAAAAGAAACTAATAGGGCTTCCCTGGTGGCACAGTGGTTGAGAGTCCGCCTGCCGATGCAGGGGACGCAGGTTCGTGCCCCGGTCTGAGAAGATCCCACATGCCGCGGAGCGGCTGGGCCCGTGAGCCATGGCCGCTGAGCCTGTGCGTCCGGAGCCTGTGCTCTGCAACGGGAGAGGCCACAACAGTGAGAGGCCCGCGTACCACCAAAAAAAAAAAAAAAGAAAAAAAAAAGAAACTAATAGAGAAGTGTTAGTTGAACTAATATTTATACACCAAGCACTATGCTAGGCCATAATCCTCACAAAAACCCTATCAGATCCATGTATTGGTTAGCAATCTTCTGGTGGCAAATAATAGAAAATGTAAATCAAAACCTAGTTTAAGGAATAAAGGGAATTTATTGGCTTGTATAACTAAAAAGTTCAACAGTAGGTGAGTCTTCAGGTACAATTTCAACATTGCTTTGGCTGAATTTCTCTGTAGTTCTCTCAGCTTTGCCCTCTTCTGTGTATCAGATTCAATTTCAGCTGGCTTCCTTCATGGTAGCAAAATAGCTGCAGTCATTCCACGACTCACGTCAGCACATCACACCATACATAGGAATAGAGGGTGTCTCTTATAGCAGACGTTTAGAAGAGTTAGCATGTATCCCAGAAGCCCCCACCACCACCCCCCAAAAGTCTCTCCATGCAGCTTTAGCCTAAATTGGATGAAATGATTAACCTGTACGCATCAAAGTCAACTATTAGAGTTAGGGTTGGATTCAATGCTTCCCAAAATGCCACTGGCTGGGAAATAGGGGATTTTCTTAGGAGAGGGGACAAGAGAACTGAATGCCAGATAGGCAATCAATATATGTCCACTGGGTGTATCGTTAGCCCCAGTTAGCTTCAGAGAGTTTAAGTAACAAGCCTGAAGTAGAGGGTGGTTTAAAACTAGATTATAACTCTAAAGCTTGCGTTCTTTCCGCTTTAAATTTTATCTGGTGTTCAAAGAAACTGCCAGATACTGTAAAACATCATCCTTGTCCTAACTTTAGAAAACTAAAACTAAAATAGTCTTATCCCAGGAAAAAATGTGATTTAAATAAAATGTCTTCTCGCACTCCTCCGACTCCCACCATCCTTACTTCCACATTCCACATTCCACGTTCAGAATCCTTCCCATCATTTCAACCCCAACTTTGTGCTCTCAGAGTCCCAGGTCAGTGGTACCTAATCCAAAATTATCCTCCTTCTTCATTCTCACTGAATTTCCATTCCTTTAGGTTTTCGATAAAACAACTCAGCATTAATAATAACGTTATTGCTTTACCACTTCAGGAATATTTGCAATTTATATCATGATACTTTTGGACAAAACCCCACACTCTTGCCCCCAAGATCTCTCCAAAAGGAATTTTAAGGGAAGGAGACATCAAAATGTGGGCGAGAATTTTGTTGCAGACAAACCTTTCCAGAACTCCTGAGTTCTAACACTGAAAGTGTTGGTTCCCATCGCCTTCATGAGTGCGTTTACTGGCATGCCAAATTGTCTTTTTCCTAAGAATACAGTTGACCCTTGAACAACACAGATTTCAACTGCTCAGGTCCATTTATACGTGGATTTTTTTCAACAGTAAATACTATAGTACTACAGGAACCAAAGTTGGTTGAATCCACGGGTATGGAAACTTGGACGTGGAGAAATCAAATATGTGGAGAGCTGAATATAAATTACATGAGGATTTTCTACTGCGTGTAACTGCATGCAGGGTCAGTGCCCTGAACCAGCCCGTCTGCTTCGTTCAAGGGTCAACTGTATCGTCTTTTTCCTAGAGTATTCCAACTGGCAAATGCTCTTCTTTCCCACCCTGCCCCCATACATTTTCAGGCCCTTTTTATATTTAAAAGTTGTTATTTGACCGATGTTTCTTACGTCGTGGCTGTTTCATTTTCAGACTGTTCTTTTGTCTACTGCACTTAACTTACTAGTTATTATTCTTATTTAAAAATGACTTCCAGCTTTCAAGTTGCTTTCGAAGGCGATTTTATCTTTCCCGCCCCCCAAAACAAGTAAGTTTCGCTTTCTTAAGGCCTTTAAACTCCCAAGAACTGATAATAGAAAAAAACACAGTATGCCTTAAAAAAAACTAGAAATTCATATTTTTAAGAATGATGGATTTTGGAATTTATTCATCAAAATGTGAGTTAGCTGCTTCATAGTCATATAAAGCCAACCAACCCCAGTTGAATTCTAAATTCAGGAAACTGGAATGGAGTTGAGTGGTACAGTGTTGGTTAGGAAGAAGGAAAGTTACATCACCTCAAACTGCCAACATATGTCTGGTCAGATCTGGTTTGAGCTGGTGAGAGCTCGACCAAGGATTTTTAAAACTCATAGTGAGCCAGAATTAGACCATGCGTTCTAGGTTACTGACCCCTTGCTTTTAATGCATGTGGGCTGACAAGGAAGTCTCTGTGTAATTGTTTTATGGTCATAAGCTTTACCAATGTTTTCCCCTGAGGTGCAATCACAAACATTTGCTGCTTAGCTGCCTGCATATAGGACATCCCTTCCTGCCCACTACCCACGCATAGAAATACTGCTCTTTCAATATTCTGAGCTGTTCAGCCACTGCAGAATCAACCCACACACAGTAACTGTTAAAGTACTTATTATGTCCTCCTGAGAATCTATGTTAAATTCTGTTGTTTTTCCTAATCAAATGCAACATTTTACATATTTATAGACTTTTTCCTAAGATGAATTTTAAAAGATTCTTGATGATCTTTGCAAGACAATGTCACAATTGTTGAAATTTTGAATAATTTCTATTGCTGGCAGAATGGGGTTTCTTTTAAGGAAAAAAAAAAAACTTGTACTATAAAAACCAGGGAATTTCAGATGTGGGTGGCAATTCACTTGGACATCCATATAAGCTGAAATTAACTAAGTTATGGGTGTGATTCTGTCTGCCAGCATTTATAGAGTATTCCCTACACTCATAATGTGATACTTAGCATCCTGGGGGTGGCGAGTGTGGGGTATGAGGTGTGGTGAAGATTCAGTGTTCCCATTAAGAGCTCCTGCTCTCTGCTTCAGACTGAATATAAAGTGTTCTCCCTGCCCACTCAAAAACAGACAAGGCCAGCCTGAAACAGAGACTCTGAATTGGGGAGTAGTTAATGTTAGAATAATAAAATAGAAGTTTGGAATACAGGCTAAGGGCTTTAAAGTTTATACAAAAAGGCAATCTGGCACCGTTGTATGTTTCCATGAATTGTGTGTGCAAATTCGATTATTGGTTCTTTTTAAGTATCAAAGCAGCAATCTTAGATCTAGTTTCTTTGCAGGTGTAATACTTAAACGCTATGTTTACATCAAAGTTATGTTAAGAAAGGTTGGCAAAGCTGAACTCTGCCTCTACACCTTTCATGAAACAAACATTTATTGAGCACCTACTAAGAGTCAGTCATGGTACTGAGTACAGGAAGACAAAAGATAAGAAAAGTAAGGAAGATCGCTACGTTTAAGGCGCTCTGTGTAGTGCGAAGGGAGACATTTAAACACATAATAACCATTTAACATAAAAAATTCTATAACTGAGACATGTACTTCAGGAAAGGCTGACCCACAAAGAAGATGGCTTAGTAGGCTGGAATAAACACTGGTGTTAAGACAGAAGGGATATTTAAATGGGCTGGATGTTTAAGTGGTCAGGTTAGGGATGAATAATTTCCTGTTATGATACCTTTAGTTCCTTATGTAACCTTGTAACTTAGGGGTGTTGGTAATGAATCCTCAAAAAGTGTGGACCTCTGTGTAGCCTTCTTTCCCATGGTCATAGAGCCCTAGGTCTCTGTTGGGCTCTGCTCTAAGGCTCATCTTGTATTCAATTGAAAAGGATTTAAGAATCTCTGATTCAACTGTCAGTGAGCATCCTACCTCAGGACAAAATGGACTTAAGCAGGTTGGTTATAGCTATGGGGAGTAGGCATAAGAGGGGGGCCAGAGTACTAGATAGTCACTGAGAGCATTTGGATAAAGGACGTACATTTCTACCTATGGAGTGCTAACTATGTTTTCATCTAATTTAAACCTAAGGCTCAGAACCTAAGATCACACAGGCAATATTAGAGCTGAAGTTCTAACACAGTTTCCCTGACTTCAGAGTGAAATGGACCCATTCTAACCAGTTGAGCAAAGTTCCTTTAAGAGAGAACGACATTGCTTCCTGTTTCTTAAACTGGGTGGTGGGTACGTTGGAAACTATTTGGTATTTCTTTAAACCTTACATATATTATAATTAGGATTTGGGATCTATTCAATATTTACTAAAACTTAAAAGGTAGAATTAGGGCTTCCCTGGTGGCGCAGTGGTTGCGAGTCTGCCTGCCGATGCAGGGGACACGGGTTCGTGCCCTGGTGCAGGAAGATCCCACATGCCGCAGACTGGCTGGGCCCGTGAGCCATGGCCGCTGAGCCTGCGCGTCCGGAGCCTGTGCTCCGCCTTAACGGGAGAGGCCACAACAGTGAGAGGCCCGCGTACCACAAAAAAAGAAAAGAAAAGAAAAGAAAAGAAAAAAGGTAGAATTAGAAGGGAATACTAGATGAGCCAGAACTGCATAAATAGGTGTTTCTAAATTGAAAAAAAGAGAGAAAATTTGGCAGACAGTCAGCTGGCATCATTAGGATCCCACCAGAAATATCAGAAGTCTGCTGATGGAAGAAGCATGGTGCTGGGAAATCTAGACACAGTCAGACAGAGAGCCTCAGAGGAGTTTGATAGTAGGACACTGGCACCCAATGGAAGTGAAGGAAAGCACCCAACCCTATGGTGGGAATGAGGGACTAGCAAGAAGCAAAGCAGGGTCCTAGTCCAACTCAGATCCGGGAAATAAGACAAGGTCCTAGTCCCTAGAACTGGAATCCCAGAAACAAGGAGACGGGACCTCAAGAACAAGGCAGAGCCTATTCTAGAGCCAAACTAAGAGCTCCTCAATGCACAGACCTCTCAAAGCTGAACTGGAGTTTTACAATTCTTTATCAGAGATAAGCCCATAATGGAAAAGGTGAAGACAGTGTCGAGAGTGTAGGGCTACGAAGAAGAGGGTATTGGGACAATGATTATGACAAGTCCTAAAATGTTAGGGTGAGAAAAATACTGCCTGTAAGGATTATCTGTTGGTTTTTCCTGCC
This sequence comes from Delphinapterus leucas, assembly GCF_059928025.1. Lineage (NCBI taxonomy): Eukaryota > Metazoa > Chordata > Mammalia > Artiodactyla > Monodontidae > Delphinapterus > Delphinapterus leucas. The sequence goes on along the minus strand of NC_143131.1, from coordinate 103,276,786 downwards.
TTTCTTCTGGTAATAGCTTCCTAGTTTGCTTTTGAGATCCCTCCCCATCCTCCAAGAAAAAAGACATAGCAGTATGTCCATCAAAGAGTCTTGCCTACCCTAGGCTCAGGACCCTAGCTAGGTAAATTGTCCTCCCTCTATCCCAGAATTTGAATCTCAAAACAAGAAATGAAGAGATTGAAAATAACTGATGGCTATTTCATTTGTCAGTCTGGACTTCAATGGACACTTAGATCACCAAAGGTGTTCTGGTTCCAGTCCTTTCTGAAGTCTGTGTCTTCAGTATTTCCTGCATCTTGGAAATACCAGTATCCCTCTAGTGAATTACCTCTTTCATTTCAATAACTAAGGTCATTTCTGTTGCCTACAACCAGTATTGTTAAGTGACTCAGTGTGAAAGATGACAGCAAGATTCCGGGCTCTTTTCTGAATCAACTTTCCCAAAGGTAAAGTCAGGATCAATGTCCCTGAGTCTGCAGTTTGGAGAGCCCCGAAGAGCTGCCCTCTCTCTGCAGAGTCAGGATTCTCCAGGAGCCCACCAAGCCCCGCAGACTTCTCCATCTTAACCTCCTCCCACCCCACTTTCTGTCAGCTAGTGAATATATTTTCCTAAGCCCCAAAATGCTTAAACCTTGACCTAGCTCTCTGTGATTTCCCTAAAATGTAAAACATTTCTAAGTTAATAGGTTTGCTAAATTTTTTTCTGTCATGCTCAAAGTTTGAAAGAAATGTTTGATCTAAAATAAATACATCATCATACAAATGATATATTTTTCAATGTACTGAAACTGAGTCAAAATTATTTTGGACAGGTCAATGTCTTTACCTTAAATTATATCAGGCTATACATGACCATTTTATTATAAATGTGACCAAGAAAATGATACTTTTCTAATTAAAAACCCTAAGAAGAAAAAAAATCATCTTTTTTATGTCCATGATGAAAGATTAAAAAAGAAAAGCACACCATTTAAGAATTTACAAACTTGTAGAGATATGATACTTTCTTTTCTAAGTCTTTGTTTCAATCACAACATTTTCATTATAAAAACTCATAAAGCCATAAATGGGGAAGATAGAACAATGAGGCTTAAATACGAAGAGGTGATTGAAGTTATTCATAATCATTTTCACTGGCAATCAATATGGTATGGATTTTCTATTCTTGCAACTCTTGCAGTAATCTCCTTGGCTTGAAACTCAACCTAAGCTAGGAAGTAGTAGCAAATAAAGCAGTTCCAACCTAAGGAAATGGAAAGAGAAAACAAGACAGCAAAAGCCTAGATACACTTCAGAGATGAAAGTAATTGTTGGCTGACAGTTACTTCTGCTGGTTAGAAGATGCTGACAAGGTGCCCCAGGCTGAGAGCGAGCCTGGTGTGGACTTCCAGGTTTCACTCTGCTCCACAGCTAGAGGCTACACCAGTATCATAACCAGTCAGAATCTTCAGTCAGAGGAGAAGTGGCTGAGAGTCTCCAAGTCTGGATAGATTCACATCCCCACAACTACAGAATCTATTCAAAGTGTATGCCCTACTGACTGCCAGTCAATAGCATTATCTGAGTACAGGAGGAGAAGCAGAATCTCATTTAAATTTAAAAGGAATTGATCAAATTGGAGGAAATTTTAAATTATCATGCATTAAAGCACAAACCATTAACGAAACCCCGGGGAAATTCATTCCAGAAGTGGAGCACAATAACTTCTTACAAAATTGAACATGTTGAGGCCTATGTTGAGTAATTTACAGATAAAGATCAAAGCCCAAAGTTTTAACTGGGAAAACTGGATTCAAAATAAAGGAACATCAAATCACAGAGTTTTACTTGATAAGTATAATTCCAGTAGTTTTGAGGGATTCGACAAAAATGACTTTCAAAGAACAAATCTATGCTTTCCTGATCTTACAGTATTGTTTTTTCATCAAATCTAAGAGTCACATACACAAAACAAACAAATATGGTACAAGATGAACTGTGCTTGCCTCTAAATCACAAGAGTAGTTGTAAGAAACCTTCTTCTAAATATTTATTTTCTTCAGCTTCTTTTTTAAATTATATTTTTGGGGAATATTTACTATCTAACAAAATTTACATCCAAAAGAAGATAACAATTATTTGGCATCAAAGGTAGAAAGACAGGTCATATGAATAACTGTCAAAAGACTTTTCAAAATAGTAATATGAAGGATCATTTAATTTTCAGGATTGCAATATTTGGGACATGAGTCACATTTATTTTCACAAAGCAAAACTTCTTGTAGCCACATAGGAAATGTATACCTCGTTGCAAATTGTAGAGAGTCCCATAGTGGGGAAGGCGTGAAATCCAACTTGGCATGTAAAGGGTGTAATCTGTGTCAAAAAGGAGAGAGTCAACAGCACCACAGCCAAACTGAAATCTGCAGTGTCCGTGTGGGTGGTTCTCTTTATCCCAGCATGCTCACAGTCTTGTCAAGAGCCTCTTTTCAGGATCTTCCAGACTGGTGGCTGAGTGATTTCCTTCTGCTGAAGCTTGGAATAAGCGTGGAGCAGCTCTTCTCCCTTCAGCTCACCACTCTTGCGAGCAGGAAGAACAAAAACAGAAAAAAAACACTCTAAACTTTGTAAGCATACACATTTTCATGAATTCCTATGCCTATCCTTTTCTATCACTGAGTGATATATAATTATTCAGGTGTTTTTCCAAGCTGGCGTTCTATAAACTTATAGAATAATGAACTGGAAACTCCTATATGGTTCACCCAATCCAACTCTTGATTTATTGATGAGACAAAATTCTGTCCTAATGCCAGAGGATTCCGTCCTAATTCCCCTCTCCAAATCATGAAAATGATCACTTTTTGCCACAGTTGCCATTCCATTGGGATTGTTCTTTACTCTCTTGTTCCACACACTGGAATCGCTCATTTATTCTGGGTGATGAAAGACTTTTGTGTATTAGCTCTGCAAAATACACAAATATGCTGCCTTGACTAAAACACCCATTTAAAGGACTGAGTAGTATGTGCTCATTAATGTAGAAAGCAAATGCTTAGTGTAAATTTTTTTTTTTTTAGTGTAAAATTTTTTGAATAGGCCATAGCCCACTAGAACACATGATTAATTAGATGTCCAAAATATAACTGGAGGAGAGCTGTTATGCTGTCTTTGTGGTGACTGATGTTGGCATCCGATTCTACTGAGCGTACATCAGATCTTCCAGATGCTCCAGAACATGCCATCCTAGGAAGCAAACAGTTACCTAGTGGGAAACCAGATGGCCCAACACTCTCTGCTAGGTATCAATTGAAACTAAGAACCCTGACTGATAAGAAATTGGTAAGATGATTGAGTATAGGGAAACTTTGAGAACAGCCCCTGATGGAAATGCAAAGAATCTGGGATTGGTTATCTGGTATGCTTGGACTTAAAGACAATAAAATTAAGCTAATATTAAGGCATGCTACTCTGTCAGCTTATTCATTCAGATTTAATCAAATTATCATCTAGAATGAAATATCTATTAAAGAAAGGACTTTGAGCAACCTCATGGCTAATACCATAAAACAATCTAAAGAGCATGACTAGAGTGATCATATGTCCAGTTTCTCCTGGATATTTGATGTCTATTGTCCCAGCGCAGTTTTCTTTTCTTTTATTAAAATTTATTTTGTTGAAGTATAGTTAATTTACAATGTTGTATTAATTTCTGCTGTACAGCAAAGTGATTCAGTTGTATATACATACACATTCTTTTCCATATTCTTTTCCATTATGATTTATTACAGGATATTGAATATAGTTCCCTGCGCTATACATTAGGACCTTGTTGTTTATGCACTCTCTATATAATTGTTTGCATCTGCTAATCCCAAACTCCCTATCCATCCCTCCTTCACTCCCCATCCCCCTTGGCAACCACAAGTCTGTTCTCTATGTCTGTGAGTCTGTTTTGTAGATAAGTTCATTTGTGTCATATTTTAGATTCCACATATAAGTGATGTCACATGGTATTTGTCTTTCTCTTTCTGACTTACTTCACTTAGTATGATAATCTCTCAGTCCATCCATGTTGCTGCAATGGCATTATTTTGTTCTTTTTTATGGCTGAGTTATATTCCATTATATATATGTACCACATCTTCTTTATCCATTCATCTGTTGATGGACATTTAGGTTGTTTCCATGTCTTGGCTATTAGTCCTAGAATAATTTTCATTAGCATACCATCCCCTTTCACTCTCCAAACTGTCCTGGTGTGGATGATAAACCCTAGGTTCACCCTAAGATGGAAAGATCAAGGAAAGTTGGATGGAGTAGTTGCTTTGGTTGGTTCCAGACAGTTGAAGTTTATAAATGATAACAGACTTCAATAGCAGTGCTTTTAAAAAAAAACAAGCAAATAAACATACAAAACCTGTTATCCTTGAAGTTACTGAACTAAAATGGCAAAAAAAAAAAAAAGAAACCTCACAATTTGACCCAAGGTGTTGTTGAATACTGTCAATAAAATCCACAGCATTTCCCAGTCTCACGTATGAAAATTAGAGCAGTTATTGAGAGAGAGTTGATCTGTAAGAATAGAAATAGGGATATTTGGAAGGAATAGAATGTCTCAAAGGGTAATCTCTTCTCCCTTTGGGGATAGGGCTATAACTGCCTTGCTTGAAGACCCTGTAATAATCTTACCTGAGGAAGTTATCAAACAAGGGAAATCCGAGTCCATGTGTCTGACCTCCACTGACCCCAATTGCCTCCAGGCCTATAATTAGAGTCCCTAGAGAAGAGCCACCAGAGGTCCTGTTTGATTTTTAGAACAACAACAAGACCTCTCTAGACTTGAAGAGGCCTGCCCTCAGCTACCACAACAGAGTCACAGCTTTTCACCTAATTCTCAGACCTGAGTCCCTACACAGACATCCCTAGATCTTTGAGATGATGCATGATGCATTTAAGAAAGGACATTGTAATACTTCGTCAATATGTTCCGTGATTTTCTTCCTAGCTTTCCTCAAAGGAAATTATTCACTTACAAGTGTAACTCTGCACTGGGAAAAGGGAACTACCCAGAACTTTCAGGGATATTTGGACTTTGGCTCTGAGCTAACACTAATTCCAAGAAATGGCATTGACTCTCAATGTGGTTCACTAGTTGGAATGAAAACCAAAAGAGTTCAGGTAATGAATATAGTTGTGAAAAAATCCAGATCGTGGAGGCCCAGTGGGTTCCTGAATCTATTTGATGGTCATTTTTCTGGTTTTTAAATGCAGTATCAGTATAGATATCCTCAGCAAATGGCCAAATCCCCACGCTGGATTCCTGGTCTCTGAAGTATCAGTTTGTATCTGTTTTTCTGCCATAATTATTAGTAATACTCCTTTTCGCTATCAAAACTAAACTGGTCTTGATGATCAGTCATATGGTCACTCTAGCTATCATGGTAGGGAGGATCAGAGAAAATTCTTAGAACCCCCCATCCCTGTCAGAATGTAAATCAAAAGCCATACCATATCCTTGGGAGGAGGCTGGGAGAGGGGAGAGTGGAGATACAAAGTTAAATTCTACCTTCAAAGACTTTAAAGACTCAGAGTAGCTTGTTTGGCCTATGCAGAAATCACCTAGGACTCCAAAATATTTCATAACCATTCTCATCCAGTTGATTATCATAAACCTAATCTGTTTTTCAAATCATAGTGGCCAGTCCAGACTTAGCTTCTTTACTGGAGCAAATAAAAGCAGGTTTTGGTTTGCATCTATCGACGTGGCAAATGTTTTGTCAGTAAACAGGGAACCTCAGGAATTTATTTTCACTTGGCAGGAGCAGTAGTATACTTATCTTGTCTCAGGATTGCAACAGCTCTTGAACTCTGTGTCACAGTTTGGACCATAGCGTACCTGACTGTCTCACCATTTTGTAGGGCCTCATGCTAGTCTAATACAGTACTTCTTCATGCTGAAAATACCCAGAATAGAAGGTAGTGGTGACTTTAGATGGGCCTCCCACTTGTTTGAAGCATGTAGGAATATCCTTGTAAATATGAAGGGCAAGTTAATACACTTTGCATGTGATACCTCTACAGAGAGAGGCACAACACTTGACAGGCCTCACTGGATTTTGGAAGCAACGTAGAGAAGAGGTGTGCTTCTTTGATTCAAAGCTCCAAGCTCTGAGTGGGACCTGGGACCTGTGACGGCTAGACAGTTCAAGCTTCACTGCAGGCAGCTCTGCTACTTGGCATTTATGACCTAGTGAATCCCACGGGGCTCAAAAGTTCTGTAGCGGATTAGAATTCTCTCTAAACTCTATGAAAACTTTAATGTACAATCACAACAGAGGCCTGTAGGGTGTTTGAGCACGAGCACATTCTCTCGGCCAAGTAATAATTCTCCTAGCTAGCTTTGACTAGCTATTGGGTCCTAGTAGAGATTGAACACCTGTCTTTAGGACTCCATTCACAAACTTACCCTCATAAATAAGATATTTGCAATAAAATTGGACATTCCCTGAGACACTCTGTTCTTTCTTGATGAGCACGTAAACAAAGTGGTCACACTGAGACAAATAGAACCTATGCATGGACTTGCCCTCCCCAAGGCTGGCCTGACTATTGCCACCACTGAAAGTCCAACTTGACATTTGTAGTAACTAGACATGAGCCTCCAATGTGGTCCCCAACTCCAGGCAGACCAGACAGGCAGTTGGTGTCAGGAAGAGTACATTTCTTCATGAAGGGGCAGTTTTTGTCTTCATTGGAATGGGTATTTACTTTGGATTTGAATTTGCCTTTCCTGACAAATATACATCTGCAAGCAGCACAGTCTATGGATGTAATGAACACTTTATTCATTAGCAAATTCTCTTTCAAAATGTTACTTTTAATAAGTTGACTTTTTAGTGAAATAAGGCAATAGCCTGACGCCCGTGGGATCACAGGTCTCATATGTGCCATCACTTGAAAGTAGTTTGCCTTATAGAGTAGCCTATTGAATTTGTCGATTAAATATTCAGTTTTGTAGCTTAGGGAACCTGGTCTGGTGTGCTATTCTGTAGATGCAGTATGTGCTGTGAACCAAAGACAAATATTTGGTGCTTTTCCACTACAACAATAATATATGGGTCCAAGTACCAGTGGGTGGCATTGGGAGTAGCACCTCTCACTATTAAACTTAATGACCTACTTGTCCTTCCTTGTTGGGGCTCTGCTGATTTAGCATTCTTAGTACTCAAAGATTTCTTTCACCAGATTAACAATTATGGTTTCAGTGAACTGGGAGCAACAACCTTGATCTAGCCATTTGGGGGTCCTCATGCCTCTGGAAAACAAGCTAAGAGGGAAATATAGTCATGTCTGTGACATAAAAGATATGCTGTTTACATTATGGGATCTTGTATATAAATTATGTCAATTTGGGGGGCTTAAGGTATTAAAGTGTCTTGTTCTAATAAAATCAGTAAATTGTAACAATTTTCTGATAGATGTCAGTGAAGTGTCTTGAAGAAGGAGTGTCTTTTCCTAATTTCCACAAAGGTACAACATAGACGATAGAAGTCCCAGGTTACAGTGATGTGTAGGCAAACTGAATCTATCAAAAACAAATGTAGTTGCTACCATGCAGGAGGGTAAAGAGGTGTTTAGATACACACAGGAGATAGCTGGGGTGCTTTCTAGTCATGCAAATCTTTTGTTGTATTGGACTTTTCCTGCTGTGTACATTCTTATAATCTCTACAAAGCATTCTAAAACTTGAATCTCTTCACAAGTCTGGAGAAAGAAGTTTAAAGAGGATGGTGGGCTTCCCTGGTGGCGCAGTGGTTGAGAGTCCGCCTGCTGATGCAGGGGACGCGGGTTCCTTCCCCGGTCTGGGAGGATCCCACATGCCGCGGAGCGGCTGGGCCAGTGAGCCATGGCCGCTGAGCCTGCGCGTCCGGAGCCTGTGCTCCGCAACGGGAGAGGCCACAGCAGCGAGAGGCCCGCGTACTGCCAAAAAAAAAAAATAATAATAAATTAAAAAAATAAATGAAGAGGATGGCACAGGAGGAAAACTGCCTTCCTCCTTTCAGTTAAACCCCTCAGATAAATCACCATAAATGATTTTCAGATGTCCCCACGTTTCTCAAGAAAAATTTGTGATGAACAGAGTCTTGGTCACATGCCTGAGTGTAAGCCTCCAGGAGCATGAAGATGGAATATTTGACTACCGTGGCTTCTGATATTGCATATTGGGGATTCTGCACAAATAAAAAGGGGACTGAGATGCTAGAACCCCTCTCCCACTGCCACAAAAAGGCAATAAAAAAGTCAACTATCTTATATCACTGTAATTACTATGTGGTATATTTATTAAAATAATTAAGTCAATCTACAAGTAAAATAATCAGGAAGATCTTTTTAAAAAAATCTATGATTCCGTGAATGCAATTGTTTGAAACAATTCTTTGAAAGCCTTGTTTCAAGACAACACAATTCCAATATTGCAAAAGAATTTTGACAACCCCCCAATACAATTTTGACAAATCGTAAATTCATACAATTTAGTGAAATGGTATTTAACTTTTGGGGACAGAATATCCTATGATGCTGACAAATGACAGTGACAGTTTGTCATATTTCCTTGAGATACTGGAGGTGACTAACGATATAATTTCTTGGATGCAGCCTCCTGAAATCTCTTATTTACTTGTCTAGGCTCCATTGGAAGGATCAGGAAGGGTACACTGCAAGGCGTTGCCTGCAGAAGCCTCAAAGGAGGTAAAGGCCAAGCAGGTCAAGGTGAAGTGTTTCCCTAAGCAACCAGAAGCAGCAGCATCAAGGAGGTGAGTGTAAATCATGATGGAGGAGGGATGCCAACAACAAAGAAAAAGTTATGAATGAGGTCAGACGTTGAGAAAGCAGGAATAAATCTGAAAGTGGAAGGGTGAGGGGAAAAGCTTTCTGTGTAGAGTCCCCACAAGATGCCAAAGTACCAGCTGTGTGGTATGTGAACAGCCCAGAAAATGTTGAGGCCATGCAGGACCAGGCACCAGTCAGAAATCTTCTGGGTCAGAGGAAGGAGGCTGAGTTACAGGTAGCTGCTTAACATGTGAACGCCTCTTGATTTCTGCCCAGGAGTCACTGATTATCAAACCTAGTCATCCTTATAATCAGGTAGGCTTTCGCCCGCACCTATGCCCATAGCATAGTTGCTGGGAGGCAGAGCTCTGCAACTGGGGGGGTGCCTCCCATTTCTCTTTCTGGGTCACTGGGCTACCTTTGCCTGTGAAAAAGAAAGATGATCCCCTCTGCCTCATCGAGTTACGAGAGGATTCTCTGCACCTTTTACTTGGAGCAAGAACTGCGCTGCTTACATGTAAAGGGGTTCCTCAAAAACCAAGCAATTTGTCATCCTCTTCCATGTTTGAGAGATTAGAAATTGCTCTATGACACATGATAGACAACCATTGGCTTTACATGGTTGCAATATCTTTAAAAATCTCAAGAAAAAGAAGAGTAATAGTTCTTGTGAACAATGCTGTTTACAGTGTATCAGTGCAAAATTCCAACAAATCAGAAGAGAAGAAAAAGGAACCAAACCTTAGATCTGTTAAGCAAATATATAATAACTTGAAACAATTGAGTGTTATTGTTTGGAAGCTTCTAAACAAAAGAATTTAAACAAAATGCAGAAATAGATTTATATAAATGCTGTCATACCTTAAAGCCAAGTTATTTTCTATAAAGTGATTGCTGAATTCTCAAACAGCTGGTATTCTTCTAGACCTTTGAGTCTCAACCATTTAATATTTGATAAATTTGAAAATATTATGTTTGATTCCATATTTCCATGGGCTGATTTTTATCTTTCGCTGACGTATTCTTGTTAAATAGTTACGTGGAGTTGAAGGTAACAAGTAGGCCAAAATAAAAATAAAGGAATCATTTACTGAAATTTCATTACATACAAAATGAAAGACATCACCTACTTCCAAACGTAATATACATTGCAAAGGACAAAAATATTTTTTTCAATATAGCCATAACTGGTATCTTATATAGTTACTCAGTCCATACCTTCTATCAATGAAAATAAAGATGCAAAAATTCTTGCCCTCTTATATTATGGAACTTATATTATGGCCATCTCTGACATCTTCCTTCCCCATATGCTTACTACTTACAAGCTATCAAATCTTGTCAATCTAATTTCTGCATGATTTCTCAAGTTTATTGTTTTCTTTCAGATCCCTTAACCACTGGGCTAATTTAGACACTCATTACTGCTTTTAATGCTTATTTACTTGTAACCAGTTAATCCATGCACATTTATTATTTTTAAATATTATTAAATACTAAATACTTAAAAATATTCAAACAGTGAAAAATGTCTCTTTCCCACACCTGTTTGTTCTCCCTTCCTTTTCTCAGAGGCAACCACTCTTACCAATTTTTTGTATCTGGACAGATATTCAATGCCTATGTAAGTGTTTATACAAATGATAACATACTATACACTGCATTCGGTATCTTGCTTTTTTTTTTTTTTTTTTTGCGGTACGCGGGCCTCTCACTGTTGTGGCCTCTCCTGTTGCGGAGCACAGGCTCTGGACGCGCAGGCTCAGCGGCCATGGCTCATGGGCCCAGCCACTCCGCGGCACGTGGGATCTTCCCAGACCGGGGCACGAACCCGTGTCCGCTGCATCGGCAGTGGACTCTCAACCACTGCACCATCAGGGAAACCCCTGGTATCTTGCTTTTTAACATTAATATATTTGGAGGATCTTTCTATATCGACATATATTAGCCTCATTTTTTAAAATAGCTGCGTGATTAATGGATGTATCACCACTCACAATTTGATTAAATAGTTCCCTACTGTATTAGTCAGGATAGACTAGGTTATGTTACAGAAACAAATAAACCCACAAATCTCAGTGGTTTATTTCTTGCTTACAAAATGTCTGGGCAGCTGTCCAGGGCAAATGCCTTCCATATGGCTACTCAGTGATCATTAGTTAACAGTTCCACCATCCTAAAGCTGTACCATCTGGAACAAGTGGCTTCCTTAGTTGATGCAGCAGAAGAAGAGAGAGCTTTTGCCCAGAAGTAAACCTACATTGCTTCAGCCTGAAAGAGACACACATTCAACTTGTAGCCATTCATCAGAACTAGTCCTGTGTTCTCTCCTAACTGCAAGGATAGTAGGGAAGTAAAAATTGTCCCACGTGCTTGAAGGATAGGAGAGCTGGCCTTGTAACTAATTAGAAATCCTTCAAAAAACCTTATTTGAAAGCCATATTATTAGTCTGAACCCCCTTAGGGAAGTCCTCCACATACCTTTGCATATTTAATAAACATACATTAGCTAGCTAGAATTTATAGAGTACTCATATCCATTAACAGCAGAGTCAGTGAATAGCATTTTACAAGCATAAAACAGCTTAGTCATGAAGCACCATCACAAAGGTGGATCTGAGTTATCATTGCTATTTCTAGAAAAAGCAAAGACAGAAGATAAATGGCAAATATTTGAGGAGTTATTTTAGTGCTAGTTTGGTTTGTAAAGGAGTAAGTTATAAAGCCTTTCAGACGCTGGCAGCAACAAGAAATGTAAGTACACCCATGTTTATGGCAGCATCATGCACAGTAGCCAAAAGGTGGAAGCAACCCAAGTGCTATCAGCAGGTGAATGGACAAACAAGATGTGGTCTATACATACAATGGGATATTATTCAGCCTTATAAAGGAAGGAAATTCTGACACATCCCACAACATGGATGAACCTTGAGGACATTATGCTAAGTGAAATAAGTCAGTCACAAAAAGAGACTACTGTATGATTCCACTTATATGAAGTATCTGGAATAATCAAATTCACAGAGACAGAAAGTAGAATGGTGGTTGCCAGGGGCTGGAGGTGGGGGAGGTGGAGGGAACAGGGAGTTAGTGTTTAATGAGTACGGAGTTTCAGTTTTGCAAGATGAAAAGAGTTCTGGAGATGGATGGTTGCACAGTAATGTAGTATACGTAGTGCCACTGAATTGCACATGTCAAAGTGATGAAGGCGGTCAGTTTTATGTTATACAACATAAAAAAGAAAGACAAATAACTAAAAATCTTTAGGAAATGACTACAAAAGTCTGTGAGAAATTTCTGAATTGTTCTGATTCCTTTAAGGGACTTAAGAAGCAGTTGAGGGACTTCCCTGGTGATCCAGTGGTTAAGACTCCACGCTCCCAATGCAGGGGATCGGGTTAGATCCCTGGTCAGAACTAGATCCCACATGCCACAACTAAAAAAGATCCCACATGCTGCAACTAAGACCCAGCGCAGCCAAATTAATTAATTAATTTTTAAAAAAGAAGCAATTGACATGAGAGGAGGGCACTAGTGAGCTAGGAAGGGAAAGGTTGTAGTCAGAGAACAAGAAATATGAGTTAATGATTTGGAACGTAAAACAATTTCAGATGGTGGTGACAAGGTCTAGGATATGGCCATGGGACCAGTGGGCTGAGGTGGAGCAAAGGAAAAGTGAGTAGAAAATGTGCATGTGAAAGGATGAGGAGGCCAGAATGTTAGGTGGTACATCCATATGGATGTTGAAATCACCCATGGGGATGGTAGAGTCTGGGATAAAGAGGAAAACTGTGAGCAAGGGGTCAAATTCTATGAATGAGTAAAAGAATTAGGAGATTTCATCGTGTTTGATCAGCATCCCTAGACTGTATTTAATCTCGAACTCTCTAGCATAGACCAGATAAGCTCATAGAAGATGGCTTGTGTAAATGAGAATGACAGCCAGCTGAGAAGAGAAATGTAGCTATCCCGTGGACTTTTAGAGTCTGCAAGAGCAGCACATTCCCTCCCTGTAGGAAATCTGTGTGGGAAAGCACATTACAATCAGAAGCTATTTAGTGAACATGGAATCAGAGAGAGTGGTGGTGGTTGAGAGGGGAGCAAGGACAATTATAATATTTAAATGCCTAGTGGCATCACCCTGTAATGACCTGATTTATCGGCCTCTAAACTAGGGTCACCTACCACAGGGACAAGGTAGAGGGGTTGTAGACTAGAGCATCCACCCTCCACTGGAGACACTGAGTTGGTATTGTGAAGTTTTCTCTCTGATGTCTCCTTTTTTCTAAGGAGTCATGCTGACTACCCAACTTTCATTGTTTTTTCTTTATATAAACAATGGCAATGATTAATATGTAACCAATAATAATATGATTAAGGAGACATTCTGCCTCCATAAGATGTGTTGGCATTTGCCATGGACTGAATGTTTGTGTGTCCCCCCCCCCCACCGCCCCCAAATTTATATATTGTAGTTCTAGTCCCCATTGTAATGATGTTTGGAGGTGGGGCCTTTGGGAGGTAATTAGGTCCAGATAAGATCATGAGAGTGGAGCTCCCATGATGTGATTAATGTCCTTACATAAAGAGGGAGACACAAGATCTCCCTCTGTCTGCATGCATGTACCAAGGAACGGCCACGGGAGGACATAACCAAAAAGAAGGCCCTCACCAAGAACCTGACCATACTAGCACCCTGATTTCAGATTTCTGGCCTCCAGAACTGTGAGAAATAAACGTTTGTCATTTAAGCCACACATCTATGGTATTTGTTATAACAGCCAAAACTGACGGAGACAGCATTTTCTGATATCATTCATTGGTGTCACTTTTAGCAGTGATGAATTTGCCTTCCCTTATAGCAACTATTATTTTTTTACTACTATTATTGTTATTAATATATTATTATTTTGTCACATTCAGCTTCTCAAAATTTCTGATACACAGGCTGTCCTGTTGGCCATGTAACTATATATTTAATTATCCTTTCATTAATTCATTCATTTCAGAGAGGCTTCTAAGTGAAAGGCATTTTCATAGGTGCATTATGCATTAAGATCTCAAGAATCCTAAACTAAGCTGTGTTCATCATGGAGAGACTGGAACTTCTAAAAGAATGATCCCTAATCTGGATGAAGGACCTAATGGAAATGGGTTCTTAGTCTCAACTGTGGAGAAGGCTGTCACTAATTGGATTTTACTAGGGCATTCATCCAGTTTTGAAAGACCATTTTTATTTGCTGCATCTTACTTCTTGTTGGGTAATTAGAGAGGTGCGTTAATGCTTTAAAGTCTCTAGAGAACCTTTTAGCATAGTATCACATTAAGAAAAAAAAAGTCTGTGGTGTCATAAGCATGAAATGGCTTTTCATTTACTTATTCCAGCTCCAAATTTTCTACTTATTTTCCCTTTTATCATGGATAGGCCATTAAACACGCTGATGGATTGGAATGTTGATAAGTATGTATTATCCCAAATAATGTGTATTTAGATTTTTAAGCTAAAAACCATTTTCTTTATAACAATCTTTATCAATTACCAAATAATTAAAAAACACAAGAGGGTATAAGCAAGCAAAAGTAAACTTGACAGCAACCATAATCCCAAATTTTTCCAAAATAATTTGTTTGCCTGTGGTTGTGTCTCTTTTAAGTCTTCTATTATGTATAAGTAAATAGTTTTTCATAAACGTGATCGTATATACCAAATATATTCAATAACTCGTTATATTTTGCCGTATTGTGAACATCTTTCTATGTTGATACATATAGATTGGTATCTCTGGGTTTGTATTTTTTAAAAACATCTCCATGGTATTTCCTTGGTCAGATATATCATATTTTAATTATTACTCAAAAAATGGACAAACAGCTTGTTTCCAAATTGTTCACCTTTATAAATAACTCTGCCATGAACATCCTCATACCTATATTTTTTGCAGTTCTTTCCTTGGAATAAATTTCTATAAATGGAATTTATCCCAAGGAAATAATTTCACTACTTATTGCCAGACCGTACAAAGTTTGTTCTGATTCACCCTCTGACTACAAAAATATGAGAAGGCTGATTTTCCCACACCCTCCTCATTATGAGGCCTTGTTATTCTCCTTTCTTTCTGCCAACTCGCAGACAAAAATGGATAATAATTTGAACCTATGCTTGAACGTGTGTACATTTACCATTTGGGGAAATTTTAAGAGAAAATAAGCCACAAAATGGAGACTGAGTTTGGTAGCTTCTGGATGTTGGTCAATTTCTCCCTTTCACCCCTTGCTCTACATTTCCTGATCCTCGTTCGCTGCTTCATTAGAGGGAGGAAGAAGATCATCTCTGAGACTGAAGCAGAGCACGAGCTCTTTCATTTTCAAAATTAATACCACCAACTCACACACATCTAGGTTTCCTTTAGTTTTAATTGTCTATACAGTATTGGCCTAATCACAAAGTGAAACAGACTCTTCTCTTCAAATGCCTCTTGCATCTAACTCGCCATCACTATAGTTCAGGACATCTTTATTCTACCCATTTTTCAAGGCTCAGTGTATATACCACATCCTCCCTAATCCCCTCACCCAATCTCTCTCACACTAAACTATATAACTTATTATATGTGCCATATTGTGAAGTGTTCTTCCCAGTATAAGGAGGGATCTTTTCAAGCGTGCATATATCTAATTATAGTATAAGCTCCCTGCAGAAGTCCAGTTTTTTAGGTTCCTCTGAATCTTTGCAAATGCAACACCTTCACTCTTGCCCTCTCTGTAATGTCTGTGCTCAAATGAAAGCAAACCCCCCTATGATTTCACATCCTCCTGAAGTAACCCCCTCTTCCTTTGTAACCAGATTAGAAAGATAAATGTGCTCTTGCTAATCCATTTCCTTGCTCTCACGCTCACTCCTCAGTACAATTCAATCTGGCTTCTGCTCTACCTACTTCAACTGCCCCCCACCCAATTTTGAACAATCTTTTTTCAATGTCAGATTTAGGATTGTTTTTAAAAAAACCCAGAACAAAGCAGAAACAAACCAATCATATTCCCCTGCTCAAGTGTCCCTCTGTTGTTAGAAAAATGCTGAAATCCTTAGCCTTCAATCTCATTGCATACTTGTTTCTCTGAGCTTCTGACTCATCAACCATTTCTCATTTCCTTGGACATAATGTGCTCTTAGCCATGTTCTTGGCTGAAACTCCTTCTATATATATACACCTTTGCCTGAACAACTCCTACTTGGCTTTAAGTCTTACTTTAAATATAGGTCAGGTCCCCTGTCCCATGATCTTGTAGCATCCTGTTTTCGTGATAGCGCTTATCACAAATATAATTAGTTTTTAGTATAGTTCTTTAATGGATCTCTTCTCCACCAAACTATGAGCTCCATGAGGTAAGAGACTGTATCTGTCATATGCTTCTTTGTATTCCTAGCACCCAGCACAGTGCCTGGCACACAGCAGATACTCAGTAAATATTTGTTAAGATGGAAGAAGGAAAGAGTAGATGAAGGTATAGGTAAGCTTGTAGGTCTTAACATGACAAATTGAGGAAATTCTCATTTGTGGTTATCCTCTTCTCAGTAAAGTAGGAGATGAGAAAATCTGGGCATGACTAAGATTTAGAAGGTAGAAGAGAGAGTATCAGAGTTTTGAGGATAATTAGAAATGTTTTGTAATAATTATGGTGAAGAACTGGAGACTTGGCTAAGTAACATAAATATATTTTTCAGCAGTGTGAGGATTAAGGTTAATAGTCATGAATATATGGCAATATTAACCTGCCTAGTGTAGAATTTTCTCCAGCAGAGTGTTGGAACCTGAGTGAACTTGGTGATGAGGTAGGATGGAAGGACAACTGGGCCAAGGAGTTTAGGATATTGGGAAGAAAATATTGAAGTCTTGGATTATAGTAGCTAAAGTGTGTGAGAAAGAAAGTTGAAGTGTTGATTGTCAGGAGAAAGATAAAGGGTCGAAGAACTGGAGATCCACCATGGCTTTTGAAAAACTGTAGTGAGAACATAGTTCAAGAAGAAACTGGAAAAAGAGAAGCTTTGTCAGAGCATAGAATACTTGAATTAATCATTCTGACAGTGAAATATTTTCAGTTGATTATAAGTTCCAAGGAGCGGCCATGGGGGTGTGTGGCCGAAGTGAGATGGCAGAGGTCTTGGAAGATGTGTGAGGCAGGTGTTGAACCACCAGGATATTGAATCACCCAGAATGAAAGCCTAGCTTGGGGTGGAGAGGATGAGTGAGCAAGGTGCCAAAAATTTCAGAGAATGGGAGGGGAAATAACCAGGATGTAGGAAATACGCTTCTGGAAGTTGCAGTAGTTGAAACTATGAAAGTATATAAGATTGTCCAAAGGAGAGCTCAGAGCACAAGAAAATGAAAGGTCACCAATATTTACAGAGCAAGGAAAGAACACCAGGTGCATTAAAAGGATGGGAAATCATGACCAGATAGGGAAGAGGAAAACCACTGTAAAGTATTGAAAATAAAGAAAGTGACAGCAATTGGAGTGTGCCTAGAACAGAGCCTTGCATATATTAAAACTGAAAAAAAAGGTCAGTGAATAAGAGGGTTTAAAAGAGATGATTATAATTGGGGATCAACACGTTCTTCCTGCTTATTGGTAGTTGTAGTGTAAATAAAAGGCATTAAGTCCAATATTTAAATTTTACCCTTCTTTCAGATCTTCTGAGAAATACTCAGTTATTAGGCACTGGAAGAGAGGCCTTTTTTTACACATAAAACACCTGTCATCCTTATTATTATGCACTGGTTTTAAAATTTCCTAGAAGACTCCATCTCCTCTGTATAGGCTACTGATTTGTTCTTTCCTAGTCACTGTCCCCCATTTTTTTAAAGGTTAGGTTATTCTTACGGGAGCATTGCAATTCATCTGCTTTCCCATTGAGAAATAGTCTCAAATTTAAAAGATAGGGTAGGGCTTCCCTGGTAGTGCAGTGGTTGAGAGTCCGCCTGCCGATGCAGGGGACATGGGTTCGTGCCCCGGTCCGGGAAGATCCCCCATGCCGCGGAGCGGCTGGGCCCGTGAGCCATGGCCGCTGAGCCTGCGCGTCCGGAGCCTGTGGTCCGCAACGGGAGAGGCCACAACAGTGAGAGGCCCGCGTGCCGCAAAAAAAAAAAAAAAAAAAAAGATAGGGTACTATAAATTTGGAAAATCCACTACAGCATTATCAATATTTAGATAGATGTCTTTTACTGGATATCTACACTTCACTCTATTTATTTTTTTTGCTGTGTGAGTGTGATCTGGCTTGGAGCATGTACTATGTTGTGAAATATTTACTCTAAGATTTATGAAGTACATGCATTTTTCAAACTAGAAGTGGAGCAAGGTGTCAATCATTTATCACCTGAGATAATATTTCAAATTGTGTGTAATAAGGATTTTTATTTGAAAACACATGCAATATGCACTGTATAGTACTATTTTTTGGAAACAAAAAATATATCTATAAAATGCATAGAAAACAGTTATCTTTCCATTGCCAATATTTGAGTGCCTGCTATGAGCCACATACTGCACTAGGATCTCTGGTTATGACATTGCCTAAGGAAGGCAGAGACAGTGCTGCTTCCAGAAGATTGCAGTCTTTAGGAAAAAGCAAACATTAAACTAATATTATAATTATGAGGACTAATATAAAGGGGGAAATACCTGGTGCTATGGGCATGTGTAATATGGGATTGGAAAGGCAGCCCAAAATGTTAGTAGATGTTATTTCTGAAAATCAAAAAGATTGCAAGTGATTTTATGTTTTTTCCCTTGTTCTTTTTTATTTTCCATACTTTCTGTTTAGAATAAAACATTTATTACTAGAAAAGACATAATGTTCATTGGGTGAAAAACGTCAAGCAAGGCAATTTTGGCTCTGCATCTTCTCTTGCAATTGTAATCAACAACTTCAGAAATGTAAAACTTATTTCAAAACACACTAAAATGTAAACTAAAACACATTACATATTCTTTTCCTGGATTAGTCAGCTAGAGTTGTTGACTTCTATCCAATCCTGGACATCCTAATAGCATTTGGATTAAAGAATAGATTTGTGGTAAATCTAGCAAAATAAGCACTAATTAAGAAACCCAAAGATTCAAGGCCAGGTTTCATGCTCTGCTTACATAGAATCATGAATACTTTGTGCCTCAGTTCCTCCAAAGGAAGAAAGCAGAGACTGAGACTGACCACCAGAGCGTGTTAAGTAGGTTGGGAATCTTATTTAAAGGCACTGCAATCTATGATCACATTTATTGTCATCAAACGACACAACTAAAAGGTAGTTAGTAGAAAATTCAGTATCAGATGGTCTCTGGTGATAATTGGAGAGAAATAACTTTCACAACTATGTACTATAGTGTTTTTATCTGGATTCCGAAATAACTTACTTAACCTTCTCAGACAAAAAAATAAAATTTAGATGAGAATAGGGCAAATACCTAGAGTGGATAATGACAACTTCGTGCATGCAGGGCAGGCACTCTAAGAAGAGACGAATGACAATTAACAGTTAAAAATACAGACTAGGTTAGAGCATCTATAAACACATGCATTACCTTTCGAAAGGGATTAGCAATTACATGCACTCAACATTAAAAATACACTGGCCATAATATAATATTCGGGATCGTGTAAGCTCTTTGAGTTCATCATTATAGACATAATTTACTGTAGATATTTGGAAGTGCCAGAGGATGGAATGCTGGGTAGACATGCTTTTGTGATACTTACACTATAAATGTATGGTACAAGCTATAAATCAGGGTGACTTCTCATTTTTCAAATAAGAGTAAATTACCACTTTAGCTTGGAAACTGTTGTATTATGTGAACTAGTTGGCTTTAAAAACTAAAAAGGGAATATTTAAAGGTACATGCATATATGATATTACATTTTGAGCTTCCTTTAAGCCGAACTTGAAACTTTAAATATGCTGAATTAAGGCACTACTATAAATAGAGCATAATAGAATTGTATTTATTTGATCTTTAGAAGGATATCAGTGATCAGTGAAGGCTGGACAAAACGGCAAGTGTTTAAGTGGAAAACAGTGTGACAGGGACTATGGCAGGGTGATGGCATTGGCAATTAGCTAATGTCAATGACACACTTAAGAAACATTGTGCAAGAAGGCTAATAAATCACAGCCAATCATCATTAATAATCCATGGCAGAAGGGAAAAGAGAAAGAAAGGAGGAGAGAAAGGTAGGAGAGAGGGCTCAGTAACAAGTAAAGCGTACTATCCTATAATTAGAATAATTTATATTGCCGCAGGACCCAGGAAAGTCTTTCTAGTAAATAGTTCAACAAATAATTAGGGGGGTTGATAACCATTTTGTCAGAATATGAGTTTTTCACTTATTTCATTTCATTTTAACTCTGTGTGTATGTGTGTGTGTGCCCTTTAAGGACACATGGCACTATACCAGGTAGGCGTAGTGGGATTGAGTTTCAACTTCCTATCTGTTCCAGAGGATATAATAATTCCACATGAAAAAAGAGCTAATATGTTGCTATCTAGTCTCTGCTGGAAACTCTTAGCTAGATAATTTCCCTATGGTGATGTGTGATAATAACCATGACTTTCAGTCACCTATATATGAAGAACTGAAAACTCTTCTAATACCCATTTGATGTTTCCAGTCAATGTTATTATCTTATCAGTGATGCCAGAGTTCATCGTGAAAAGTGGACCATCATAATCTTTAAGCACTGACTAGGCTATTAAACCGCAATTACAATATGGTGTGTTAAGTGGAATGATAGGGAAAGTAGACGGTGGTATTTTCAAGGTGGTGACTTTGGAAGACAAGGAAAGTTTCCTGAAGGAAGTGACCTATATTATGAGACCTAAAGAACACATAAGAGGTAGACAGGTAAAGATAGAGGAGGAGTGAGATGGAGAACGTGATTCAAACAGAGGGATTATCACGTGCAAATCTGAAAAGAGAGGGAGCACGGCAATCTGGAAAGCAGAAAGCAATTTCATCTATACTGAGTGTAGGTTTTGAGGGTTTTTTTTTTTTTTTTTTGCTGTACACGGGCCTCTCATCGCTGCGGCCTCTCCCGTTGAGGAGCACAGGCTCCGGACGCGCAGGCCCAGCGGCCATGGCCCACGGGCCCAGCCGCTCCGCGGCATGCGGGATCTTCCCGGACCGGGGCACGAACCCGCGTCCCCTGCATCGGCAGGCGGACCCCCAACAACTGCACCACCAGGGAAGCCCTTGAGGTGTTTTTGAGGTATGAAGTGGTGATAGGTAAGCCTGGAGAGATAAGCAGAGATCTAATTAATCATAGAGGTCTAAGGCCAACGGACAGGCAGGAGAGTTTAAGCAGGGGAATGGCATGATCAAGTCTGGAGCAATTGCAGTGATCCAGCACAGGATGACGACGAGCTTGAGAAGTAGCTGTAGTTGTATCAGATGATGGGTAAATGGAGTTGTTGAAGGGGATGGAAACTTGGTGGAGGCAGAATTGACAATATTTAGCGTTGATTTTTCTCAAATTACAAATTCCTAGAGGAATTTCTGATTATTGTTTGACCCCACATTAAGTAGCACAGAGTAAATACTCAATAAATATTTGCAGAATAAATGAATGAATGAAACAAATTCAACCAAATTTATTTTCCTTTTCAACCTAACTTGGGAGAGGAGTTTTCACCTCTGTTTATTATATCGAATTTTTTTCTCCCACATATTTGTCTCTGCTTATTACATTTTATTTGACTCCTACAGGTCTGGAAAACAGGCTTTTCCCACCATTTTTAACGTTGGTGCTCCCTGGAGTGTTTGTTTTCATCAAACTGTCCTAACTGTGAAAGATAAGTTATTTTCTCAAATTTTTATTATGACAATTTGCAAAAATATAGAAAAGTTGAAAGAATATTGCAATAAGTAACCAAATACCCACCACCTTGTTAATTATTTGCACTATTTCCCGTATTTATATATGTGTATATCATTTTAAAGTTATAGACATCACACCTCACCCTGAAATATTTCAGCTGCAACTTCTAAGAATAAGGATAGTTTCATGTAAAACTGTGATAGCATTATTGCCCCTGAGAAAATTAATATTAATTCCCTAATATAGTCATTTTCAAATTTCTCCAATTATCCCCAAATGTCTTTTATATATATTTTTCAAATCAGGATCCAATCAAGTTTCACAGATGTCATTGATTGTTAGGTCTCTGAAAATGAGAGCTTTTTCAGTGAAGAATAAAAGTGATAGAATTATTTAGCCTGGAACAAAAGTGCTGAGGATGACTTAATATTCAAAAGAAAGTACTAGGCAACCAGGTTTGTTTCCTAATTGGAAATGCTTTCTTTTTCTTTGGCCAGTGAGTTCAGTTGGCAGTGCATTGTATTTATGAGTCCTAGGTCAAGGTTTCACTCTCTATGTGGGTCTCCTCCCACTCTATGGGGAATAGTCTCTGTCCATGTGATCATACATTGTACTCCATGCTCCAGGTAATCACATGGTAAAAGATTGGACTTTTGTCACCAGCAGGAACTGAATGAGTGTATATAAATGGTTAGGTGAAATTCTATTATTCCTTTAGAGGGAAAAAAACCCTCAATAAATAATAAATTATTCATTTGGTGGGGCATCTTCATATACAAAATAGTCTGTTTGATTTAAGGTGATTACATCATAGCATGATTTGCACGGTGCTTCCAGTTTGTGTCTGGGGACGAATGATAAGCTGAGTTTGTGTCTGGAGACAAATGATAAGCTGAGAGAAATGCCAAACAAAGTTGGGCATTTGTCTCTTCCACTGCACCTGCCAAATCATCAAAGCATTGATAATATTAACAGCAAGTAAGTGAGCCTACTTTTAAGGGCTAAGTTTTTGTCCTCCTTTAATTTCCCTTTCCCTCCCCTCCCACTTCTCTCTCTTTAATGGAAATGCCAATAGGAATTTAACAGTGGTGGACAGCCTAGTGGCACCTTAACGAAGTTTGCAGGTCTGGTCCAGCATCTCTCTTCTAACTGCACAAGATTGAAAAATCATTATAATCTGTATCCTTTGCCTATATTCCGATGCAGTATGGTATTCTAGAGTGATGACTGTCTCTTCTAAAACTGTGAAACTTCCAGTTGTTTCTTAGCTCTGTCGTTCTGAAGAGGCTAAGCGAATGTTGGTTTATGTGCTCTAGTTTGTAGCAATAGAAAGGCTACTTGAATCTTTCAGTACTCCCTGTGAGCTGGATTAGAAAGGATAGATGACCAAAACAGGAACATTTGCATTCTCTGAATGACTGGGGTAGCTCCTTTATGAGCTTTATCCTTTCTTTTAAAATTTATAAATAATATATACTTTACTACATTATAAAATCTAGTTTTATGTTAAAACAAGCATCCTTATTTTTCTAGGCAGATTACTTTTTAAACATAAATGTTTGTAAGGTGATATTAGTGATAATGATGATAGCACAGTCATAGTGGTTTTGAAAAGTTTGTGCATGAACAATGGTCCTTTGCAGTTGTACATATCAATATTTCAGGCTTCCACTGCTACCTGTAGAGCCTGGTCTTCATGGTAAGCAGCTGTGTCTTACTCTTAATATCTTTCCTTAGCCTTTGCTTCATGGAAGCTGCCTAGTCTTCAATTGCTCCATAGCAGACTAATCCAACCTCTTGTCTTATAGTACAGTTGAATGGCACCAAAAGGCTGCTAGAATGCATATTTTAGACAATCTCTATGTAAGGCATTCTTTCAACATTCCAAGGTCACTAGAGTCAAATAAAACTGTACATTCTTGAAATGCACAGGTAAATAGGGTTCCAGAACCAAGTTATTAGAAATGCTTCAAGAAATTGGCATTTTTCTATTAAAGCTGATTCAGAGATAAAACTCACAAAACTGGAAACACCGCCAGATGGGAAATCACCTGGAGGTTAGATATACTTCAAGATACATTAGCAACTGCAATCACAGATTGTATGTCAGTATGTTCATAGTAGAAAGGATTAATGGTGGAACCAGGGATTCCTAATCACAAGTGTGTGGCAGATTAGTGGGAAATGAAGAGTGGGGCTTACAGGCAGCCTTTAGATTTTTGTGTACAACCTGTAGCCAACTGTACTTCTGCTAAGCTTATATAAACAGTGGGTATATATACTTGTGCATATAAACATTATCCATCAGGAAAACCCTGCAGAAAAATATAGATTGCCACTCTCCACTACCATGAAAAACTTCATATTTTCCCCAGAGCTTTATGCCTATTAATTTCCTTCTCTATCTGCCATCCTGAATCTCAAAGAAAATGCCTTGTAGGTAACATTAAATCAGTTGATTGCCTCAAATGATATAACATTGAGCTGAGAACATTGTTAACAGTTGGTATTATGGAGAAATTTAGTACTCCTGATGGAAAGTTGTTTAAGGAAGTAGACAGATGTGGCACTATCTTACCAGCAGCAAATAGTTCAGGCTTTTATGGTACTCACATAGTGGCATGCTGAAAATCGCAAAAGCATATGGAAAGCTTTACTTTGCTTAGAAAATATATTTACTGGAAATAGTACAGGAATGTACAATTGCCCAAAAGCGAGCACTGAAAGGAGTCTCTCTCCACTGGTTGCTCAAAGAAGGTGTCAGGATTTCACTAGCATCTTTGCATAACCAAGTATGCAGAATCAGAGTCCTGGATTGAAGCTGGGATAAGACTCGAGCCCACCCAAGCATGTCTGAGGAGCTGCTGGGCAGGACTTTCCTGAGCCAATTTTCAGGAGAATTACTCATGGAAGAGTAAAGAGGGAGTAGGAAGGACAAGGGGTTTTTGTCCTCAGATATCACTGTTCCCCAACCCAGGGCTTCAAGTGTGGAGCTTATGGGAAAATGGAAGGGACAAGGGCATGAGGGATAGAAGTCAATTTCCTGAGGCACACAAAGGGTAAAACCTGACATCAGGAGATAAGAGGAGATATATTCCTTTCCCTTACAGGTGGAACAGACTTTGGCTTTGGTGCAGTGGGAATCTGAAAGCATCTAGAGATGGCACATTTGGTATGGTGGGACATTAGCCTTGCTACAGGGCCAGAAGCAGGGGAGTCAAAAGATGCCCTTGGGTGGCTTAGGCCAAAGTTTTTTGTGGACTCACGAGAACCATAATTGGAAAATCCTAGAAGTCAATTGGTGAAACTTTAAATAGAGGCTGAATTCCTGCAATAATAGGCAGGGAATGAACCAGTGTTCTCCCATGAATATTAGCTCATGTGTAATAATGACCATAGATAGCATTTCTTTTCAGCAGCCTACATGTCCAAAATCATCAATCTATTATTACCCCCATTTTTTTAACATGAGAAAACTGAGGCACAAAGAAATTAAATAATTTGCCTAAGATCACACAGTGAATTAATGGTAGCGCCCCAAATCAGACCCACCTAGGCAGTCTGACTCCAGAACCCACTCTTTACCCCCATATTACACTGTCTTGTCATAGGTCATCCCACGGGTTTAATAACAATCAGCTTACATATGTGATGTTCTATTTTATTTTAGGAACATCATCTATCCCTTGTAAATCTAAGTAAAAATTAAAGGTTGCTTATATTACTATAAATGAGTTAATATTGAAAGATTTCTAAGTATAGTTTGATTTGAAAGATAAATGGCTCTTTAACTTAGGGGTGGCTAATCAGTATATAAAAACACTGGAATTGTTTATTTCTTAATTTGAGCCCTCTAGCTGAATACTCATGGATAACTATCAGATAAGTGAAGCAAAATTAAAAATATAAAGAGGTCAGTTGAGGTAACTTGATGTATGGAATGGACATGAAGGGAGAAAAAACAAGTTCCATGTTGATTCCTTTGGCCACACTTTTTACCTTAATCACTTAAATTTCCTATGTGAGAGGTTCTGGTAGATGACAAGAAAGGAAAGAACTTCAAAAACCTCCAGAAATGTCAATTTATAGCACAGGAACTCAGTACTCTGTAATGGCCTATATGAGAAAAGAATCTAAAAAAGAGTGGATATATGTATATGTATAACTGATTCACTTTGCTGTACGCCTGAAACTAACACAACATTGTAAATCAACTCTACTCCAATAAAAATTAAAAAAAAAATCAGAAACATGCAAACACTATTTCATAGTGGTAAGCTAGTTAAGGAATGATGGTGAGAAAGTAGAATAATACCAAACTCTGGGAAATAGGAAGGGCAGCCTCCCTCTCATTTAATTATTCTACCTTCGGAAAGTAGATGCGCTACAACTTGATGATGGTATCTGCATCTGATGAGAGAAATTTCTGCTTGATCATTAAAAGTGCTACAGATGTTTTTTGGATGTAGTATTTTATTTTCTTTAAGTTCTCATTTTGAGAATTTAGACTAGGGGTTGAGACTTTTTTTATTCAGTCTTATCTGGGCCATTTCTGTGTGTATGTGTGTGGTAAGAACACTTAACATGAGATCCATTCTCTTAACAAATTTTGAAGTGCACAATACCATATTGTTAACCGTAAGGACTATGTTGTACAGCCGATCTCTAGAATTTATTTATCTAGTATAAATGAAACTTTATACCCATTGAATAATGGCTCATTTCCCCAACCCTCCAGCCTCTAGCAACCACTATTATAGTTTCTGCTTCCATGAGTTCGACTGCTTTAGATAACTCATGTGTGTGGAATCAGGCAGTATTTGTCCTTCTGTGACTGCCTTATATTTCACTTAATTTCCTCCAGGTTCATCCACATTGTCACAAATGGCAGGATTCCCTCCTTTTTTCTAAAGGCCAAATCATATTCCATTGTACGTATAGATCACATTTTCTTTATCCATTTATCTGTCAAAAAAATGTATGCTATCGGCATAAATCAGACATATAGACCAACGGAACAGACAAGAGAGCCCAGAAATAAACCCACATATATATGGTCAACTGATCCTTGACAAGGGTGCCAAGAACACACAATGGGCTACATTCTGTTTAAATTTTATTCTAGGCTTAAGAAACAGATGCAAAAGTGAATTTACTTTTCTTTCTGGCTTCCCATGATAGACAAAAAGGAAGGGATTCAGGGCCCCAAAACATTGCCCAGGTCTAAAAGCTGACTTAAGCTTGAGCACCAGCTCACAGGACCTTAGACAAGGGCGGAGATCAGAAGGGGGATAAATCCCAATGACTCGAGTGTATTGATCGGTTACCATATGTGAGGTGTCAAACTTCTGAGTCTTGGTGTCTCACCTATAAAATGATAATAGCATTATATATTCTACTTACTATATTGTATTATTATTATATATTCTACTTACAGAGTTTTTTGATAATTAAATAAGATGATGTGTACATGAATTCTTAGAAAACTATGAAGATCTTGTTTTTAGTAAGCAGTTATTGAAATGTATGATTTTATATTTACTTGCTATCATTTTTCATTAATAGTCTTGATTATCTTAATATAATAGGGTTCTATATTAGTAGCAAAATCAGGGATTTTACAATGTATTTTAGAAAGTAAAGGTCTTACAGCACAACATTCTGCACTCTTATTCAAGCCAAATGACTTTTGCTTTATATATTTTTATTCTTTCCTATTCTTTTCTTTTCGTGACTTGAGTTCAGGGAGTATTGGATTTATCTTTATTCTGAAGTTCATGTCACTCAATAAAATATGTGATGCAGATGAATGAAGATGCAACCAATCAGTGATTCATTAATAGTCACCATGGTGAACATGTGAAGGAAATATGATAGAATTTTCATCAAGTGAAAAGTGTAGATTGTTAGATAACTTTTGAGAAGACGAAGTTTTGGATTATTTGTTAAATTATTAAATTAAATGTCCTCAACTCTGGCTTAATGTATTTAGGGATACAAAAATTCTTTCAGGCTACCAGGGTGCCTTTTAGTTAAACTAAAACTCTCATTTGCTAATGGTACCCTAATGACCTTTAAGCATTAATGAAAACTGCCTGATTTATGCCTGAGGCTAACTCACTCATCAAGTGAAGCCCTGCCCAGAGAACAGAGCATAAAGAGAAACAGGGTTAGGCGGCTGCAGGGGCAAATGGGCACCTGCCCAGTGCCCCAGGAGGCAGGATATTGAAAAACACGGCCGAGAGGGAAGAGATGTGGGCCCCAGTCCTGACTCTGCCACCAGCTGGCTGTGTGAGCTTGGCAGATCAAGGCCCGTTCCTTCATCTTGAAATGAGCAGTGGCTCTCAACTAAGAAAAGCATACAGGTAGCATAGATGGCACACCTGAATCTTCTGAACATATTCTAAGATGTTATCATAATGGTAGAAAGTACAAAACTTTTCAGAGAAAATTTTGTATTTTGGGCTTTGGTTTTTGCTTATGTTTTTCCTGTTATGATGGGACCCTAGAGCTTGTAGATTTATACCACATAGAGTGTTGAGAACCAATGGAACCAGATAATTTCAGATGCATCTTCCAAACCACACGTCTGTGATTCTAGTCAGTTGCTGGATGAGTGTGTGGAAGGAGACAAAGCTGGCCAAGAGCCAGAGTTGGTTCTGTTATCAAGCCAAAGCCTGCCCCTCCAAATAATGAACTTTTGAAGAGGCCAAAACTGGTTTTGTTCTTTCAGTGAGCAGCCTGCTTATAATAAAAGGAAAGCAGACTCCAAGTTAAGAGTGTTCCACTGCCTACAAATCTAATATCCACATCAAATGAATCTGCCATAGACAATTATCATTGCAAAATTAGAAATGATTGTCCCTTAGAGTTTAACCATTTATGACAGGGAACATCTTCAAGGTTACCCACTGTATTATAGAGACAACCACTCTCTTATTCTGTGTAAAATGCTAAATGCTTTTTTTAAAATTCAAACGAGATAAAATGATCATTTTCTACATCTCATTGAGAAAAAGAGAAAAAGACAGTATGTTCCAATTAGCATAAACAGACAATAGAGATTTTCTTTTCTACTGCAGTCTCAGATCTCTGATAGGAGACACTACGTCTGGCACAAATTATCAAGGAAGGATTAGAAGTATTTTGTAGCAATGACATAAACAAAAGCTCTGAAAGCAGAAGGGAGAAGAAAACTGTAACCACCATAGTAATAATGAAACAACATACCAGTTTAGTAACCTTTCAAAATACCCAAGATTCGGGAGTGACTCTAAACTAGTGAGTTGTTTTGCAGGATAAAATCAGAATCTGAACATTTCCTAACAATTCTAAAGGTGGAAAGAACAGAAACCGTATAATCGTTATGAAAACTTACAGTGATAGAAATAATTAGAAATATCAAGGGGGAAAAGAGTCAGTATTTGAAAGGACATGGCATTTTATGTATATATATATATATATATATATATATGCCATTTTTCATTCTTTATTATAACAAATTTGCCTTTATCTCAAAGTAGACTAGGCTGGCTAATAACTTTTATCTCTAATTTATATGAAGAGGATTATGGAAGGATAAGATTTCTAGAAGTAAACCATTAGCCTATTCGTTAATGTTTTCAGAACTGAGAAGTTTTGCAATATGTACTTGTTGGGAGACAATTCTTCGGAGTCTTTCATATTTCTGCACATATTGTAAGTGAGGCACCGATTGCTCTTTGTTCTGGACAATCTCAAGGATGTTTATAAAATGAACACACTTGCAAAATGGAGAAAGTGTTGCCCTTTGGAGCAAAGGGCAGGTTTACCTACAGCCTTGAAAGATAGGGACAGTATCAGCCTCCAGAGCAATGGACAGGCATGCTTAATATTTTGTATAGCAAAGATAACGTCACCCTCCAGAGCAAAGCACAGGCATAATCACTGCCCATTATAAAAGATTCTGGCTCTCTAGGCTCAGGGTTCCTTTACTTCACCACACCAACTGTGGGTTACTGCCGTCCCCTGGCCCTCTTCCTGTTGTCCTGTGGAGACAGGGGTAAGGGAACCAGCACAAAAATGCTGGCACTTTAGCTACTGCCACTGTACTTCATCTCTCATCTGGGGATCTTGTGTTTTCTGCCAGCATCCATGATACTGCTGGCAGGCTAACTTGTGAGCTAGCAGGTAGAGTAAAAAATCTCAGAACCTTCACAGTTCTTGACAATACTTATATTGGTAATTACTTTGGAAACATAGTGGTCTCTTCTCTGGAGTTTTGGTAAGTAGTGAAAAAACTTCATGTATTTCAAATTATTTTTCAGGATGTGTACTATAGACATATGGATGTGTGTATAGAATCTGACTGACCAATTCATAAGCCCTTAAGGGTACCAGTACTTGCTGAACCAGAAATTCTATATTGTCTGGGTCCTTAGAGTTGATACAACTCAGAGGACTAACAAAGCTTATATGAGACTGAGATATAGTCCATAGTGGTGATTTGTTTATTTATATTTAAAAAAAGAACATTTCAAAGCAGATCAGAAGTTTGCCAGAAAAGAAAGGTAAATGCATCTCTCTCCCATACGCAAGTCAGTTGTAATAATCTAAGGGTTAATTAAGTGTTCTCAATGGTTAGTGTCATCAAGTCTGATACATGCATGGCCACTTTAGGTTGTTGATTATTCATACCAGTTAGTCACATTGTTCTCTCTTCTGGATAGTACCAAATAACTACAAATTTTACCTTGAAGGATTTCCTTTTCCAGAGTCTATATAGACCACTCCTTCTCTGTGAATAGCTTTTTTCTTTCGACAGATTACAATTCAACCGATTACATTTCACCTCTGTGTCACAATCACTTTTCAGTAACTTAATCTCATTGAAGGTATGACCTTTGTACCTTGGCCAGACTTCATGGTTTCCACATCATCTCTGTCACACATTTACAGATAAAAAAAGGACTAGTTTTGTGAGTTGTATTTACATGGCAAAGATAAGATGTTCTGGTGGCACTTATATGAGGAAACAATGATGCTTACTAAGCAGCCTGTGTTATATTGAAATCTCTCTTACTTTTGTTCTTCATACCAGAGAGAGAGAGAGAGAAACACATGAGTTCCAAAGATACAATGTCTACTTGGGAACTACATGACAAACCATAAACAATTAAATTGATATTATTCAAAATTGAGAATGACATAGAATACGTGATTATATTAACAAAAAGAGTTTTGTGGCTATTAGAGTTTAATTCATAAAATAGATGTGTGAGCTTTATAGATTTTCATTGACATGATCATGCTTCTAAGGATAAAAATGACCATGCGTTAGGGATTGGTCTTTGTATTAGTTCAGGTCCTCTCAGAAGAAGATGCCACAGTAGAATTAGACATGCAAAAAATTTACACGGGAAATGCTTATGAAGGATAAAGGAGAGGGAGTAGGAGTAGGCGGGGAGAGCCATCAGACCACAGTGTAGGTCTAACACCTGTGAAAGGTGAGGGGAAAGCAAAGAGGTTTGGAAAGAAGTCTCAGACTGTAGGGACCTAAGCAAGCTTTGCATTCCAAAGGGAGTCCTTGAACAAAATTTGCCTTGTAAATGTGCCCTTCTGCTGGCAGCAGTAGGCCTGCACTAGCAAGTTCTCTGTGCTGAGTCACTGGCTGGGAGCAGCCCAGGGGAAGTGTGTCCTCAGCCCAAACCCTGAGGTGAATCCAGAGGGCTGGGCTGTCCATCAACTATGCACCCTGTAGCAGGAGATCTGAGTGGTGCATTTTCATAGCTATTGGGGTTTTCAAGTGATTTCAAAAACATAAAAGCATAATTATGAAAATACTATATACTCTGTTCAAACTACATAGCTATCAAGACATAGTGGTGTCATACTTCAGATCTTCCAAATCATCTTTCTCATACTTGGAAATTGTTGAAATGAATACAACAAATGGCAACTAAGATATTTTTAAAAGAATTTAGTACTAAGATTTTTGAAAATATGGTTTGAGACCAGAATGTTCTAATGTATCATGGGATGATTAATATAATAGCTTGTATGTATGCACCCAATGTAATTCTTTCATGACTGAAGAATTGAAGGACATCTGGTTGCTTCCAAGTTTTGGTGATTGTGAAAAAAGCTACTACAAATATTCATATGACAATTTTTAACTCATTTGGGCAAATACCATTCAGTTTAAGTTTTTAACTCATTTGGATAAATACCATGGAGTGTGGTTGCTGAGTCATACAGTAAGAGTATGTTTAGTTTTGTACGAAACTACCAAACTGTCTTTCAAAGTGGCTGTACCACATTAATGACTTTTTTTTATAAGAGAGATTATTGTGTGACCTCTTTAAAAAGCAAAATAATACCTTTGTGAAATCTTACCAACTTCCCTATTAGCGATGCAAATCTGATTTTCTCTTCAGGTAGTAGAAGGCAACGATAAAGCAGGGAGGACAGGTATGGGTGTTCTCTGCTCAAGACACCCCCAAACCTTTCTAGCACAAAACAAAGCTTTAATCATAAGTGGGAATTTCTGAAGGGAACTTAGTGTTTATGTCTGTTTTCATCTTAACCTCAGCTATTAACTAACATCCTACTGGCAAGTAAACTTTGAGACTCTGGCCTGAGGCAAATCTTGTATTTCCAAAACTTTGTGAACAGTATTATTGGTCGTTTCTAAATATATATTCACAGAAAATAACAGCAGAGTGCTGTTATTGTAGGAAGCTGCATTGTAGGAAAGGTATTAATTTTCTTCTCCTAGATTTTCAGTCAGTGAGGATGGATTTTAAATCCTTTTCCATCCTCTTAAAAAAAATCTCTACAAAGAGAAACAGATGGAGGCAGGGTCAAAATGGCGGTGTGTGAAGATGCAGAGTTAGCATCTCCCTGCAACTAGGGTGCCTGCTGGCCACTGGTGGGGGACTCTGACACCCAAGGAGATGGGAGGAACCCCAAAGTGAACTGGCAGCTTGCAGGATCTTGGTTCATGATCCTGGGGTCAGGCTGAAGCTCCTGTGGTGGGAGCTCTGAGTACAAACCACTGGACTAACAGAGAACCTCAGACCCCAGGGAATATCCATCAGAGTGAGGTCTCCCGGAGTTCCTCATCTCAGCACAAAGACCCAGCTCTACCAATAGCCTACAAACCCCAGTGTTGGAAGCCTCAGGCCAAACAACCAGTAAGACAGGAACACAATCCCACTCGTTAAAAAAAAAAAAAAAAAGAGACGGCAAAAAATATGTCACAGATGAAGGAACAAGGTAAAAACTTACAAGACCAAATAAATGAAGAGGAAGTAGGCAATCTACCTGAACAAGAATTCAGAGTAATAATAGTAAAGATGATCCAGAATCTCAGAAATAGAATGGAGGCACAGACTGGGAAAATACAAGAAATGTTTAACAAAGATCTAGAAGAACTAAAGAACAAACAAACAGAGATGAACAACACAATAACTGAAATGGAAAATACACTACAAGGAATCAATAACAGAATAACTGAGGCAGAAGAACGAATAAGTGAGCTAGAAGACAAGATGGTGGAAATAACTGCCGAGGAGCAGAATAAAGAAAAAAGAATGAAAAGAATTGAAGACAATCTCAGAGACCTCTGGGACAACATTAAACACACCAACATTCGAATCATAGGGGTCCCAGAAGAAGAAGAGAAAAAGAAAGGGTCTGAGAAAATATATGAAGAGATTATAGTTGAAAACATCCCTAACATGGGAAAGGAAATATTCACCCAAGTCCAGGAAGCACAGAGAGTCCCAAACAGGGTAAACCCTAGGAAAAACACACCAAGACACATATTAATCAAACTAACAAAAGTTAAATTTAAAGAAAAAGTATTAAAAGCAGCAAGGAAAAACAAAAAATAACATACAAAGGAATCCCCATGAGGTTATCAGCTGATTTTCAACAGAAACTCTGCAGGCCAGCAAGGAGTGGCAGGATATACTTAAAGTGATGAAAGAGAAAAACCTACAACCAAGATTACTCTACCCAGAAAGGACCTCATTCAGATTCAATGAAGTCAAAAGCTTTTCAGACAAGCAAAAGCTAACAGAATTCAGTGCCACCAAACCAGCTTTACAACAAATGCTAAAGAAACTTCTCTAAGTGGGAAACGCAAGAGAAGAAAAAGACCCACAAAAACAAACCCAAAACAATTAAGAAAATGGTAATCGGAACATATATATCGATAATAACCTTGAATGTAAATGGGTTAAATGCCCAAACCGAAAGACACAGACTGACTGAATGGATACAAAAACAAGACCCATATATATGCTGTCTACAAGAGACCCACTTCAGACCTAGGGACACATACAGACTGAAAGTGAAGGGATGGAAAAAGATATTCCATGCAAATGGAAATCAAAAGAAAGCTGGAGTAGCAATACTCATATCCGATAAAATACTTTAAAATAAAGACTGTTACAAGAGAAGGAGGGACAGTACATAATGATCAAAAGATCAATCCAAGAGGAAGATATAACAATTATAAATGTTTATGCATCCAGCATAGGAGCAACTCAATACATAAGGCAAATGCTAACAACTGTGAAAGGAGAAATTGACAGTAACACAATAAGAGTAGGGGACTTTGGCATCCCACTTACACCAATAGACAGATCATCCAAACAGAAAATAAATAAGGAAACACAAGCTTTAAATGACACCATAGACCAGATAGACCTAATTGATATTTATAGAACATTCCACCCAAAAGTGGCAGAATACACTTTCTTCTCAAGTGCACATGGAACATCCTCCAGGATAGATCACATCTTGGGTCACAAATCAAGCCTCAGAAAATTTAAGAAAATTGAAATTGTATCAAGCATCTTTTCCGACCACAACGCTATGAGACTGGAAATCAATTACAGGAAAAAAATGTAAAAAACACAAATACATGGAGGCTAAACAGTGTGCTACCAAATAACCAAGAGATCACTGATGAAATCAAAGAAGAAATCAAAAAATACATAGAAACAAATGACAATGAAAACATGACAACCCAAAACCTATGGGACGCAGCAAAAGCGGTTCTAAGAGTGAAGTTTATAGCAATACAATCCCACCTCAAGAAACAAGAAAAATCTCAAATAAACAATCTAACCCTATACTTAAAACAACTAGAGAAAGAAGAACAGGAAAACCCAAAGTCTGTAGAAGGAAAGAAATCATAAATAAATAAATGAGCAGAAATAAATGAAATAGAAACAAAGAAAACAATAGCAAAGATGAATAAAACTAAAACTGCTTCCTTGAGAAGATAAACAAAATGGATAAACCCTTAGCCAGACTCATTAAGAAAAAAAGGGAGAAAACTCAAATCTATAAAATTAGAAATGAAAAAGGGGAAATCACAACTGACACTGCAGAAATACAAAGGATTGTAAGAGACTACTACAAGCAACTATATGCCAATAAAATGGACAACCATAAATAAATGGACAAATTCTTGGAAAGGTACAATTTTCCAAGACTGAACCAGGAAGAATTAGAAAATATAAACAGACCTATCACAAGTAATGAAATTGAAACCATAATTAAAAGTGTTCCAACAAACAAAAGTCCAGGACCAGATGGCTTCACAGGTGAATTCTATCAAACATTTAGAGACGGGCTAACCCCAATTCTTGTCAAACTCTTCCAAAAAATTTCAGAGGGAGAAACACTCTCAAATTCATTCTATGAAGGCACCATCACCCTGATACAAAAACCAGAGAAAGATATCATAAAAAAAGAAAATTATAGACCAATATCACTGATGAACATAGATGCAAATATCCTCAACAAAATACTAGCAAACAGAATCCAACAGCACATGAAAAGGATCATACACCATGATCAAGTGGGATTTATCCCAGGGATGAAAGAATTCTTCAATATACGCAAATCAATCAATGTGATACACCACTTTAACAAATTAAGGAATAAAAACCATATGATCATCTCAATAGGTGCAGAAAACGTTTTTGACAAAATTCAACACCGATTTATGATAAAAACTCTCCAGAAAATGGGCATAGAGAGAACCTACCTCAACATAATAAAGGTCATATATGACAAACCCACAGCAAGCATCATACTCAATGGCGAAAAACTGAAAGCATATCTACTAAGATCAGGAACAAGACGAGGATGTCCACTCTCGCCACTCTTGTTCAACATAGTTTTGGAAGTCCTAGCCACAGCAATCAGAGAAGAAAAAGAAAGAAAAGGAATATGAATTGGAAAGGGAGAAGTAAAGCTGTCACTATTTGCTGATGACATGATACTATATGTAGAAAATCCTAAAGGTGCCACCAGAAAACTACTAGAACTAATCAGTGAATTTGTTAAGTTTGCAGGATACCAAATTAATGCACAGAAATCTCTGGCATTTCTATACACCACAATGAAAAATCAAAAAGACAAATTAAGGAAACACTCCCATTTACCATTGCAACAAAAAGAATAAAATACCTAGGAATAAACCTGCCTAAGGAGGCGAAAGACTCAGAAAACTATAAAACACTGATAAAAGAAATCGAAGATGACATAAACAGATGGAGAAATATACCATGTTCTTGGGTTGGAAGAATCAATATTGTGAAAATGACGATACTATCCAAAGCAATCTACAGATTCAGTGCAATCCCTATCAAACTACCATGGAGCTCAATATCAAAAAAACAAACAACCCAGTTAAAAAGTGGGCAGAAGACCTAAATAGACATATTTCACCAAGGAAGACATACAGTTGGCCAAAAGGCACATGAAAGGATGCTCCACATCACTAATTATTAGAGAAATAAAAATCGAAACTACAATGAGGTATCACCTCACGCTGGTCGGAATGGCCATTATCAAAAAATCTAGAAACAATAAATGCTGGAAAGGGTCTGGTGAAAAGGGAACCCTCCCACACTGTTGGTGGAAATGTAAATTGATACAGCCACTATGGAGAACAGTATGGAGGTTCCTTAAAAAACTAAAAATGGAACTACCATGTGACCCAGCAATCCCACTACTGGGCATATACCCTGAGAAAACCATAATTCAAAAAGAGACATGTACCACAATGTTCACTGCAGCACTATTTACAATAGCCAGGACATGGAAGCAACCTAAATGTCCATCGACAGATGAATGGATAAAGAAGATGTGGCACATATATACAATGGAATATTTCTTGGCCATAAAAAGAAATGAAATTGAGTTATTTGTAGTGAGATGGATGGATCTAGAGTCTGTCACACAGAGTGAAGGAAGTCAGAAAGAGAAAAACAAATACCGTATTCTAACACATATCTATGGAATCTAAAAAAAAAAAAGGTACTGATGAACCTAGTTGCAGAGCAGGAATAAAGATGTAGACATAGAGAACGGACTTGAGGACACGGGGTAGGAGGGGGAAGCTGGGGCGAAGTGAGAGTAGCATCGACATATATACACTACCGAACGTAAAATAGTTGACTGGTGGGAAGCGGCAGCATAGCACAGAGAGATGCTCGGTGCTTTGCGATGACCTAGAGTCGTGGGATATGAAGGCTGGGAGGGAGGCTCAAGAGGGAGGGGATATGGGGACATGTGTATGCATATGGCTGATTCTGTTTGATGTGCAACAGAAACTAACACAGTATTGTGAAGCAATTATGCTCCAATAAAGATCTATTGAAAAAAAAAAAAGAGAGAAACGGATGGTCTACCCCACCCAGCACATCTGTTTTACTGATTACTCTTAGACAAAGCTTCCAACACAAAAGACTCATGCCGATTTACTAAAAATACTGCATAATTATAATATGCATGTTCCTCTACAAAGTGTAAAGGAACTGAGGTGTCTTCTAGTTTTATTTTAAAATACCATTGTCATCAATAAAAGATTTTACTTCAAAACTGAGGAGAGATCAACTGCTTTTTCTTCCAACTATAAAAGTAAAGCATGTTCAGTGTAATAATTTTACGAATGTGGAAAAATATTAAGAATGTGATAAAAACCACCCCAGATTTCAACACCTAGAAATAATCAGTATTAATATTTTGGGTAACATACTTCCAGGTGTCTTTCAACATATAGGCTTATAAAGTAAGGATAATATTATATAAGTTGTTCAGTAATCTGTTTTTTAAAATCTGTGTTATGTTCTATACTTCTTTCCATGGTAAATACAGACGTAATTAATCATCATCATTTTTATGGTTGCATAGTATTCCATCGCATGTTTATATTATAATTTATTTTATAAATCTCTTATTGATTAACAGTTAGCTTATTCTAATTTCTTAGTTTTATATGCAAATGTTATATACCTATAAAATATTTTTTTAGGATTTATTTTATTATCTTCTTCAGATAAATTACTAGCAGTGTAATTATCAAGTTAAACTTATATAGTGTATTAAGGTTGCTATATTTTGCCAAACTGCCCTCCAAAAGATTTGTACCAGCCTAACTCTTACCAACATGAAAGAGTTGGCATTTTCTCAACAACTCACCAACCATGGGCATTTGATAGGTTAATAAAGTACTTATAGGTGAAAAATTATATTTCAGTGATATGCCTACTTACATTTATTTAAATTTGAAGTGAAGCATATTTTCATTTGCTGGTTGACCATTTGTTTTAATTTTGTCCTTTGCCCATATTTCTATTAGATAATGTTTTTCTAATTGAATGAAGATCTCACTCTATATTAAACTAAGCAAAATGAGTTTATTGAATTTTTAAAGGAGCTGCTTTTCTTACATTTCAGTTTGGAAGCCTCAAATTTTATATTTTATCTCTAACTGTACAGGCAAATTACTAAAATTCTGCTAAGAAAAAAAAAGTATATTGCTAGGACAAAATGATTCAAAAGGCTTTCTTTTCTACTCTCAACAGAGAGTTCAAATGACAGTTGTAAAAAAGTAATTTCTAATAGTCACTTTCTGACAAATTCAGTTATTCACTAGCAGTGAAAATCAAGGCAAACCAAAGAACACAAAACTAATTTATGTATGTATATACACCACTTTCAGTGTATGGTCCCTGTGAATTCTTTTTTGCACTCTAAAATGATAGCATGTAATGTCTACTCTCTGTATCACTTACAGAAAAGAGCTGGAACTCAAGAAGTAAATTAGCACCAGAGCATGCTCCCTTTGTGAAAATCACAGAGCCACCTGTGTCCCCAGTTATGCTTAATTAGTTAGTCCACGTCACCCCCGGGAGAGCAATCCACCCTAAATTAATGCTTCTACATTGTTTCCTGAGGAACATGGTAAATTCAGACATCTACTCAACTAAGTCTCCAGGTTCCACATTATTCCAGGGGCCCTAAAGAATGTAATGTACAGGCAGATGAAAGCTTTTCTTATTCTCTCTGAGCCTAGAAAATAAGTAGGTGCCATCCTCTGAGGTCTCTAGAGAAGAGTCAAAAAACAGAGAGCAGAAGCACATCATATGTGGGTTTGTTGCCACTGGATGGATTTTTTGGTTAGTTTTTCAACCTATCATGGATGTACTGCAATATATGCAGATTTCCTGTCTGTATAGAAGAATTGAGTAGAGATTTAGGCTTATATTCTGGGTTATCAAGAGACAGATCTACAACAAATTTTCTTAGCCTTTATAAACTGTAAAAGAACACACCTCATGGAGACAGGAAGCATCTTATTTAATCTGGCTCTGTTTTTCATCCCTTTCCAGTAGAAAACATGAGCTGTTTACTCAATGCATATGCATAGGATTATTCTGCTCTTGAAAAGCATAGGATCGTCCATCCTGGTCAAGCCACAAGTAATACAAAATTAAAAATGAAACTGTGAATTTCTTCTTTCTCTGATTGTCTTTTAGAGAAAGGATGTGTGGAGGAGGTGTCAAACGTTTGTATAAAATCAGAAAAAAGAAGTGATTTTTGTGTTTGTGTAAAAGCCTGTCTTATTCATATGTTCACTCTTGGTTTTATGAGAATATCTTATTTCCCAGTTAGATTGCAAACTCCTTTTGGGCAGCGACTTTATCTCATAATTTTCTTGTATTCTCTCACAGCATATACAATGAGTATTTGCTTATAGATTGCTTTACAAGGCTTTGGGAAAATGAGCTAAACATTTCTACAGTTATGTGACAGAAATTATTCATAATAAAATAGTATCTTGAAGAAGATATTATAAACTCTATTAAAGAATTCTGCAAGACAGGTTGTATCTCAAAATAATTTAAAAAGACACATTTAATAGTTTTTGTAGACTATAGTGAATCTCCACTGAAAATAGGCCATTATACATTCTTTGTGTATGTGTGTGTCTGCATGCATTCCCTACCATGGTGTAAAATCAATTTTAATCCCAGACGTGATAAATAATTAAGGATAGAAACACAGCATTTTATAAGTTTGATTCCTAGGTTAAAATACATGATTGAAAACCTTTATTTTTCCTGCAAAAATAGCAAT
This sequence comes from Delphinapterus leucas, assembly GCF_059928025.1. Lineage (NCBI taxonomy): Eukaryota > Metazoa > Chordata > Mammalia > Artiodactyla > Monodontidae > Delphinapterus > Delphinapterus leucas. The sequence continues at coordinate 103,236,671 of NC_143131.1, read as the reverse complement.
CAAATCGAAAACTGACTATCAGCTATTTGTTCTTCTGTAAAAGGCTGCCATTAGATATATCTCTAAATCCAAACTGGAATTTCAAGTTTCCTTAGCCTCTGTCTTTAACTACAACCCTTTATATTCAGAGGACCCAAGAGCGTTTATGTTCCTGAAATACACACTCACACACCTGCACTCGCTTCTAGATAACAGGTGATTAAATGACATTTTACTGCATGTGTTTCTCAAACAGAAGTGTTTCATTTAGATGCTTATATAAATCAGTCATAATCTGAAGTTTTCATAATTATTTGCATTAATATCAGGATCCTATATGGACAATTAATAATGGATAAAGATGCGGAATGCTCTGTTAAATACATAATAATTTAAAAAATATTTTAATACATTTTTATGCTGTAATTATTTTCAAGAAATGTCTTCATTAGCCTACATAATAAATTATGAGTTAATTTTGCATAAAATATGTCGACTAGATTTGAACACCAACATTCTAAAATAAAAATAATAGACTATGATTCTTATAACTAGTACAGTATAAAATGAGCATTTCCAAACATAAGTTTTGGTGGTCAGGATTTTTTTTTTAATAGGAATCTACAAGGCACACAGAAAAAAAAAGAGGTAGTAATAATCAGTGATTTGTATGATCTGCTTTTGCCCAAACAGTCCATTCTCTGTCAATTAAACAAACAGATTCCATGTTTCTGTTATCTTAGAATAATTATAATATTAGTTTTTACTAGGCACTTATGTACCACGTGCTATGCTAGCTAATTGAATCCTTAAAATAACACTACAAAGTAGGTATTACTATAACTACCTTACAGGTGAAGAAACCGAGGTTTAGGAAGGTTAAATAACTTGGCCAAGGTCACAGAGCTGGTGAATGGGACACCTGAGATTCAAATCTAGTTGCTCTAGCTTCATAGCCTCTGCCCTTAGCTCTTATATATTACTTCATAAAATACTTCTTGGGCATATACTATGTGTCAGGCACTCTACCATATACTGAGGATAAAGTAGTCAACTAGAAAATTCCTGATCTCAATGGGGCTTAGCAGGAGAGACAAACAACAAAAAATTTTAAAGACAAATGACTAAAATAATTACATTTGTGTGAAGTGCTGTAGCACATGTATATATCTCCTGGGAATGAGGCATTGCTGAGTTAGATGGTTCTCCCTAACATAACTGGGACATCTAGTTTATGCAGTAGCAACTCTTTGATATTCTGCTGTCCTGCACTGTCTCCATTCTCAAGGAGGTTGAAGTAACAGAATACAGAAGAGTCTTTAATGTGTATTACTCACAAGTCTATCAGTGGCACTATCTCTTCAACCATAAGGGAAATTAGAGGAATATATGCCTGGATGGATGATCCACATTTTATATGGGGAGTTTGCTGCCAGCCTCAGGAGTCATGCCACCCCTCAAAGTGGCCAGAGTGGGTCTCAGATCCACCTGGTAGACTGGGTCAGTCTTTTTAAATTGTACACCAGGACAGATGGCTATCACTTGATGGAGACAACCCAATTACTATACCATTTATGGCTTATTTTATGATTTTATGGAGGCCTCATTTTGGAATAAGTCCCAGTTGCATCTTGTGACACTTCTGAGAACACTGTCAGACAGACTCATGTCTCTGTTTTTACCTGAGACTCTTTCCTCACTTGCAGTACACACCTCATGACATACCAATACACAGGATTGCTTTTAATCACTTGACTTGAACGGGTCCCTTATATATGTATTACTGGAAGTCTCCTTATACATAAGTTTCATTAGTAGCCTTAAAAATACCCATTACCACCCAAGGAAGCAGATCCAAATGGTTTCCACAGGAGCCCTAGACCTTAGTACCTTTGTGATATTTCAGGAAACAAGTCAAAGCAGTTGTACACAATTCATCTCTTGAATTTTGTACCACTAGGAAGGTGTATTAATTTGCTAGGGCAGTCCTAGCAAAGTAGCACTGTCTGGGTATGACAGAATTTTGTTTCCTTACAGTTCTGGTGGCTAGAAATCTGAGATCAAGGTGTCAGTACAGTTTGTTTCTTCTGAGGCCTCTTTCCTGGCTTGTTGCTGGCTGTCATGCCTCTGTGTCTTCACATGGTTTTCTGTGTGTGCGTGTGTATGTGTCCCAATTTTCTCTTCTTATAAAGACACCAGTTATGTTGGATTAGGGCCCACCCCTAATGACCTCATGTTAACTTAATTACCTCTTTAAAGGCCCTATCTCCAAATATAGTCACATTCTGAGGTACTGGGAGTTAGAACTTCAACATGTGAACCTGGAGGGGGAGGGGGGCACAATAGAGCCCATAACAGGAGAGTTTACAAGAAATGAGAGTGAACCCAGCCCAGTCTACCATTCACTTACAGAGTATAGGGGTCTATGGTAACTCCTCAACTCCTAATAGCTCCTAAGTATGGCCTAAGAGCAACACTGGGATCCTCTCCCTACCCCTTTACAGAGGGCAGCTTCCCCTAGCACAGCGCTTGCTAGAGAGGCGTGTACACTACTGGACAGGAAGCTAGGTGGTATAAATAACATTGAATCACTTTGTGAAAGTGATTTCATTCCCTTGCAGTTCTTCTGAAGGAGTCCATGGGCAGTCTGGGTTTGTTGGTCATGTTTTTAACACTTACTAATTCCTCCCTACCCACTCCCCACCTTCCTTTCCCTACACAAACAGAAATCAGGCCTCAGACTCAAGAGCCTTTGGCAAGCACCAGTATCTAGCCCTAACTAAATACTGTTTTTGTTGCGTATTTGTTTTCAGTGAATTCATGAGGTCACCCACCATTGCATTTGTGGCAAGTGATTCTGTTTTCCATTTAAAATCATGATATGTGTTTTATTTAACATAAAGTATTTAAGTTAAAAAAAAGTGAGTCAGTTCAAAGAAGAATATTAATGATAGCACAGGTGGTAGGCAGACATGAAAAAACCATGAAGGTGGTCTACAAGAAAACTAAAGTCTTAGAAATGTGACTCTAACATGTAAGATAAACAGAGATATTGGTCTTACTGACTCTTGAGTTGTTCACTAAGGGACATTCCTTAGAAAAATGGTACTTCCAACTCCACCCTGAGCCTCCACTGCCAGTCAACTCTTGCTGCCAGGGGCCTGGTCCACTTTCCAAAGTGACATGACTTCTCCACCAGAACCCAAGAGGAGACAGGGTGGGACAGAGCTACCTACCTCTTTTTGTCTCCTAGAAACTCCTCCATATCTAGCATCTAATCAGTCTCTACCCACAGGACTGAGGTTCACTCTCTGGATCCTTTCCCTTTAACTTTAGTTCCAAACTTGATGTAAAGCCCTCACCTCAATTAACGAGCAGCTAATAACAGAAGTTTAGTGCAGACACATGTAGACAAAGTATTTTTGACTTGGATCTGAAAACTTCCAGGAAATTCCAGTACATATCTGATTCATAATTCTTTCCCATGCTTGTTTCCTCTGTCACACTTTTGTTTTACAGTTTGGAGTTTCATTCCTAGCTTTCCATCTGGATTTCTGGTTTAATACTAACTTTAAGACTCAGGTAGTTCATATAGGAGGCTAGGCTTATGTTTGTGTTGGACATTCTAGCTTTGTAAACATTTGTAAAATGTTTTATTTGCAAGACTAAACTATCTGCCCACTAGAGACTGCTTAAATGATCTATCGTGTAATTATATGATGGTTTTAGAAGAATTATTAATACATGGGGGAAGTGTTCATGGTATAATAAACAAAGAAAGCAGGTTACAAAAACAGCATTTCTGGTAAAGTACTACTTTTTAAAAGTATTATATATACATATTACAATTTATTCATCTACAATTGGAAGACTATGCCGTAATGTTATCAATGGTTCTTTAGCTAGAGAGACTATGAGGATTTAAAATTTTGTTCTTTATATGTTTCTATATGTTCTTACTTTTTTTTTTGGACTATACTTTTTTTTTTTTTGCAATTTTTAAAATTGAGGCATAGTTGATGTACAATATTATGCAAGTTTTATGTGTATAACACAGTGATTCACAATTTTTAAAGGTTATACTCCATTTATAGTTATTATAAAATATCAGCTATGTTCCCCATGTTATACAATCTATTCCTGTAGCTTATTTATTTTGTACATAGTAGTTTTTACCTCTTAATACCCTACCCCCCTCTCCCCACTGGTAACCACTAGTTTGTTCTCTGAATCTGTGAGTCTGTTTCTTTTTTTTTTATACTCACTGGTTTTATTTTTTGTATTCCACATCTAAGTAACATCATACAGTATTTGCCTTTCTCTGTCTGACTTATTTCACTTAGCTTAATACCCTCCAAGTCCATCCTTGTTGTAGCAACTAGCAAAATTTCATTCTATTTTATGGCCGAGTAGTATTCCATAGTGTGTGTGTGTATATATCTATATCTATATCTATATTTATATAGAGATGTAGGTATATATCTCATATTCTTTATCCATTCATCTGTTGATGGACAGCTGGCAATTGTAAATAATGCTGCTATAAACACTGGGGTACAAGTATCTTTTCAAATTAGTGTTTTCATTTTTTTCAGATATATACCCAGGAGTGGGATTGCTGGGCATTATGGTAGTTCTATTTTTAGTTTTTTGAGAAACCTCCATAATGTTTTCCACAGTGGCTGCACCAATTTCCATCCCTACCAACAGTCTTTGAAGTTTATATGTTCTCAATTTTCTGCATTGAATTTTTTTTTTTTTTTTTTGCGGTACGCGGGCCTCTCACTGTTGTGGCCTTTCCCGTTGCGGAGCACAGGCTCCGGACACACAGGCTCAGCGGGCATGGCTCACGGGCCTACCCGCTCCACGGCATGTGGGATCTTTCCAGACCGGGGCATGAACCCATGTCCCCTGCATCGGCAGGCGGACTCTCAACCACTGCGCCACCAGGGAAGCCCTGCATTGAATTTTTATTTTGTTTAAAATTAGAAAAAGAAATCATTAAATTTTAAATTAGCTCACATAAAAAGAAATTCTCCTATTCAAATGTTTCCAAGATGAAGTCTATACAATGTAAAAAGGTGACCACTGCTGGTCAGGGATTTTTGAGAAATTATTTTTGCCTTTTTTTTTGAGAAAGGGATGGCAATGCTACAGTTACTCCTGAACCATCCTCTACCAAAGAGACACAGTCTTAGGTGGGATACAGGGTCAACAAAACAAAACAAGTTAGGCTGCTCTCCTTATCACTAGGTTAGGTGAAATCTGGTTTTTTGCCTTTTTTTCTTGAAGAGATATTTTAAAAATCCCAGTAATAGCCTTTATCACAGGATTTCTGCAACCAAAACAGCAAGTGAAAAGAGGCTGACATCAGGATGAAATATGAATAACCAGCTACATTATTTTATTCCTTTACAACCATTTATTTTGGCCCCTCACATTAAAAAGTTTTTTCTACAGCCATAGTTCTCAATAATTTTAAAGTCTTCATCCATCAGATCCAACAAGGCTCCCAACAGTAACTAATTTTCAGTGGGACAAGGAAGAGAGCCTCATACAGGTGCAAATCAGAATAGGGAGGGGAATTTAACTTCAATAAAAATGGTTTTAGATGCTTGTAATATCCCCCTACTTGGATGATTACTGCTTTATATTGTTTTGTTGCCTTTAACTGAATATTTAGTTCAACATCACAGGCAATTACCTATTAAAAAAAAAAGCTTTATTCTGCCAAACATTGTTAGTGCTCCTCCATTCTCCATTCTCCCTTCCTAACTGTATCCTATCTTGCTGTCCTGTCTCTGCAAACCATGTGCTTCAGCGAAAGGTGACTTCATCTCCAGCCTCCGGACTAGACCTGGCTGGTTTAAAGCTAATCTCAAACTCTTGCAACAATGTCTGGTTTAGGAATAGGGTATAGACAAGTCAACTGTGGCATTCCCCTGTCCATAGGATTGTTCAGAAATGAGCCCGAGGGACAGTGTGAGCCCATGAGATTCCAGCTGCTTAAAAAGGAATGTCCTTACTGTTAGGAGAAAGGCCCCCCAAAAAGATGCTGTTTCTCTGGAAATCATTCTGTGCTGTTACAGTCTCTCCCCAGTGAGGGATACTGACCTGAGGATGAAATAACTCAAAATGAAGAGCACAGGTGATGGACTTGTAGGGATTGCACGAACCCTGAAGCTCTCCCTACTTCTAAAGTACCAAGTACAAACATTTCCTTATGCTATAAACCAGTTGGGGGTCAAGTTTTCCACTTCTTGAAGCTAAAAGCATACTGATACTTATACAACATATGGAATATTGAAGAATTCCTCAACATATTGTTTTATAATTTTAGTGTGAACTGTTTCACGTCATAGGCTGGAATAATAGGGAAAGAGAAGCTGCTTGAATCTCTGTAATTATCGATTTAAGTTAATCACTTTAAATAGCATCTGAAATATTAATTCTAAAAGTTTCCATTAAATACAACGTAATAATATGGCTGGTTATAAGAGACGAGGGCTTTTAGCAATCACAAAATGCCAAAGATCTTAAAGCAAATCTCAGTAATAGGATTTGTGCTTAAACTATGTTTTACCTACAATGTCCTTGAGATCTAATCTTAAGCTATCAATGCTGATAAGAAGTGATTAAGATACATCTCTTCCTGAATAATTTATGTACCACATCATCAAGTTGAAGAATTACATTGAAGAGGGAGTTCAATAACTATTTATAGTATTACAAAAATAATCCTTATGTTTTTAAAAAGTGGTCCCTTTTCAGATAATTCATTCATTCCTTTAACTTTATTGAAATATTTAAAAATAACATCAAAAATACAAAAATAGAAGCAAGTGACCTTTAGAAATGAACTTAACTTTTTCCTTCTTTGGTGAAATTTCATGTTTTGTTCCATAGCTCGGATGTCTAGGAAATCAGTATCTTTAAGGGTATGAGGAGAGGGGGAGGTGATAAAAAACAGATGGAAGGTAATCCACATGATTGTTTTCTAGCAGAAATGTAACTGCATTGAAAATATATGCTTTTGAAGATGACTTAGGTGCCAAAATAATTGTGGAAAACTTGTGCTGTATTTTGATAGAAAATCTTCTGCCCTTCAAAGATGCTTATTTTGGGGTTTCTACGTTCTCTCCATTAAACTCAGCAGTATTTATTCGGCAGACTACAGATCCATAGGCTCTTTGGCATCCATCCTCCATTATTTACTTATACTTAATCTGTTGGATTCATAAGTCCTACATATTATAATAGCATGTGGCCACAGAGGAAATAAAATATTCAAGCTAGCTAAATACTGATCATCTAGATTTAAATTAATTTCTATTTTGCTGATATAAGAAAGTAGAAAAAAGATAGAGCTTCATCAAAAGAGAAAGTTCTCAAATTAAGGGAAATGTATTAAATTAACTCTCTTCTTCTTTTGTGTTCGGTGGTTCATATATGAGATTTTAGAATGGAAAGCAGTATCTGATAAGGTACAAACAACTAATATAAGCAGATTTGTTGGTTCTGTTTCCAAAAACCTGTAACATTTTAATCCAATGAGATTTTGTTTTGGGGGGAGGACTTGTAAACAAAATGTCCCAATGAGTGAAATTTTGACCAAAGTAAATAACGTATCTGGATGTTATTATCTTTGAATATAATCATGGTTGATTTGAGGGGAGGGAGAGAAAAAAAATGTATGGAAAAATTGCCTCATTACCAGGTATCAGATTAAATTGTTTGATTTAAATGGATGTGAAGGTAATGAATACAAGGAACTGCTATGAAGTTCCACCTTTTCTTATCAAAATGATAACATTAGGCACCCATACTCATGAGAACCAGGCTGGGTAGGGAGAAAGCTAATTGATCTAGGCAGAAACCCTTCAGGGGAAAGGACAAGAAGAAAAGAAACCTGGCCACCTGTGTAAGATGAGCACTCCCTAAGCTCTACTCTGAGAAGTGGTAAGTTAACCATTTGGATGGGCTGATAATTGGGTCCGTTGCAATGCATTTGTTATACCATTTAATACTTTTAAAATGGAAACAAATTCAAGCCCTGGAATCTCTGCTCCGTTTTCCTAAAACTTAGAAGCTTACTTTAATTAAAAAAAAAATCACCAGTGAGCTTGACTGAACATAGATATATGATAAATTTATTCAATTCCTCTGATTAAGTTCAGAGGTAAATTTTCCAAGACAGACGGCAATGTGAGTTTGGGTATTTGAAATTTGAAGAAACTCCTGGGAATCTTATGGTTCTATTTTGGTCAAGGTAAGAAATAAGAGAAAGTCCTTGAAAACTTCTGATTGCTACAATAAAAAAATTGAAGTATAAAAGTTTGACAAAAGTAAGCTACTAGCTAAATATAACAAAATAATATTATAGCATTTTATTTGGAAGAAATGAATATTCCAAGAAAATGTTTAACATTTTGATAAATTTACTTTATAATAGAGGATATTAGTCAAATAGGTCATGTCACGTTAGGTTTAGAGTCCATCTACTGGCTAAAATCCGTTGTAGTTTCATCCATTCATTCAACAAATATTTATTAAATGCCTACTGTGTGCCAAGCACTATTCTAGACCCTGGGGATAGAAAGTAGAACAAACAAGATCCTGTCTCATGGAACTTAATTAATAGGTTGTACTTCATTGGCATGTGTTCTACTAATATAATGACTTGTTAATTTAAACAAGGATTTGGGATGTTGTTAATTTAAACAAGGATTTGGGATGTGCTGTATCAAAACAGTGTTAACATTCCCGACAAGAAAATAATAGCAAGCAAGTAGTAAAATATCTTTTTAACTTCTCCCTGCTGAATAGACATCATTTTGGCATGTATATATTCCTTGATAGAGATGACAGAAGCCAGTTTGTTAATAAACACTGCAGGATGGTGGCCAAAACTATAATATTCCATATCTTGATACAATGCAAATGTTGTTTAAGAATTATTAGAACTGGTTGATAAACACATACTTTTAAAAATGTATTTCGAAAATACGTCTCGTTTTGTCTATAACAATTGGTTTAAATTCTGCAGAAGTCTAGATTTTAAAATAGTTCTTTTTTCTTATTTTAAGTATCCTTCTCACTCCCTAATGGAGTAATCCTCTTTCCTTATCAGGCTTCTTGAGAACACTAATGAAACATAGAATTTAATATTGTATCTTTTTTTCCTTTTCTTCAAATTTTCCTCTTTCTCCTCTTAACACGTGTAGAATAATCACTTTTTCAAGGGTAACTCACTCACTCTCATCCTTGACGTCCTTGCAAAATCATCTCTTTATTGTCATCTTAGCCTTTGAGCCTTTCCCAAAGCACCACTGTAGGTCTTTCTTCTCTCCTGTAGTCCAATAAATCATTTCTTTTCATATTGTTAAAAAGTTGCTGAAACTAAATGGATTACACAGTGTTTTTAATGTATCAGAGAATGGTTGGTACAATCTGATCAAGAAAATTTCACAGCTACACTTCTTGAGCTGCACTGAATTATGTATTCACCTCTGTCCTCTGCACATGTACGAATTACATCTCTATTACTCTCTATAACTGATGCAGATATAATTCTATGATTGTTGTAAATTTGGCTTGTTTACTCAATAAGAGTCTATTGAGCCTCTACTACACATTTACTCAGCACTCTTCCAGGCAATAACAATAGGACAATGAACAAAATAGACATGTTTTCTAACTTACTGGAATTTACATTTACTGATATTTGGAAGATGGTATATTTCTGGTTAACGTTAGGATAAGCCACTCAACGTTAATGTTGCAGTTTTTAGCTAAAATTTTTTTTTTAAATCACTGCTTTTTAGTCAGCTCTCATCTGGGACATTAATTACTTTTATGATAAAAACCAATTCACAATTGTGAAAATTAACAAAGTGCACTAATATTCCGTTATCACACTCAGCTATCCCAAGAGTACCTCTCAGCTGAAAATGTCCAACCATTTAAATCTGGCGTAACTAGAATATCAAAGTCAACCTTCCTAAGAACTTCATTCACTGCATTGAAATAACAACGATTTCAACGTATAATTAGATGACTTTAATCTTCTCTAACCCTACGGAGTGTCATGTAGAAGTAGGATATTACTTCCCCTTGGACATTGTATTTCCTCCTTTCACTATTGCAAAGAGCTTTAAAGATGAATCTAGCTCAAGAGTGTAAGTGAGGGGCTTTTCAAAGGGTCCACTAAATTACCCACTAACTGGAGAGGAGGGTTAACATGGACGGAGTCTGGGTTGGTCGAAGGCTGACCGTGTAGTCCAAAGCAAACTTCTTTGAAGTGCTATGTTCTATCTTTAAAAATCATGCAAAATGTTTATTGTATCCATATAGTTTCATGCTTGTTTTAATATAAAAAACATGTTTCCATTTCTCACCACTGATTAACATTGTTGCCCCACAACATGATATAGAAATTTCTACTCCAGAGTTCTGTCACAGTTCCATGTTCTCAGGTCATATGTGTACCCCAGTTTGAGAATCACTAGGGTACCTTAACAGAAGCACTCAGAGTACCTGACCTCTGATGGTTATCAAATTGTTCAAGTTATCCAACTTCAGATTTTCCTATCTGTTGAAAAGTGGTAAAAACCCTGCTTTATTCTCCATAATGTTGCTGGAAAGATCAGAAGAGTCAATAGAATATTATTATTATTATCATCATCACCATCATCAAATGACTAGTTTGTTCAACAATCAGAACTTAGGTCAGGGTACAAATATGAAATGGCTCCATTTTTCTCCCGTTACTGCTTTCAACTATGCAGCGTTGAGTTTCCTTCTCCCATCCCTTTATGACAGCTTAGTCAGACCCCACAGCTTTCTGATCGCTTTCAGCTATTAAAATATCAGTTCAGTCCAATTTATTTCCAGTTGAAAATTTTACCTCACATCTGTTTGAAATCTCATCTCCTCCCACCCTCCCTGTTTCAGTGAAGTTTCCGTTTAAGTAATTTAGATTGGGAAAGGAATGGGATCAACTGTTCTATTCCCTTTCCTCTCTTTCTTCCTCTCTTTTCTTTCTCCAAAGAATTGGGATCGAAGATGCAAGTATCCCTAACTCAGCAGATACAGGTGTAGTCCTCCCTTCTCTGTTGCTCTTTCTTGGTTCAAGATCCATCCATCCCTGATGCCCTTTGAGTGGCTCCCGGCTCAATGCTGAATTTCTCCTGGGACACGTGTGAGTTCTTGTTATGCTCACTAGAACCTGCTTGGAAAAGTACACATTAATGCAAATAAAAAGTATTACGTTGGCAGCAGGAACACATGCAAAAATTCGGGAAGTATAGTATTGTGGCTTATGCAAAATCGCATGGGATAACAGTTTTGTTGTACCACTCATGAAATGGTGAGACGCAGCTTGCTAGCTGCTGATTAGGGGAGCTGCTTGTGCTACGGCTTAGGGATGTGGGTGAGAAGTTAAGGGAGGCTTCTGTCTTCTCTGAATCTAGGCCATATGCTTAGAGCCTTTCTCTTAATTTAAGGGCGGGGGCTGTAATTATTTTTATGTAATTTGTTGTGGTTGGTTCAGCCTAACACAGTGAGGTAGGGAATAGCGTTATACGCTTCAGGTGTACTTGTAACATCAGCATTAAATAGAACTCTTGTGCCAGGGATATCTTTTAGCACAGAAGGCTCTGTTACCATTTAGTGGGGTCAGACTTCTATGGGCCCAACACTCACCCAGAAGCCTGGGGAATTTCTCCACCAGACAGCTGAGGAGGCTGGCACCAGCTCTTCCACCAATATTGGTTTCAGTTTTTCAAAAGGGAGCATTTTAGAGAAAAACAAACAAAAAAAACCACATCAGACATTACATAATAGGTGAAGCAAAGTCCCACAATGTCACATAATGTTTCTCAATGTCAATGTTACTGTGGCGGGTCTTTCATCCCAGCGTCTACCATCTGTTCTATCCTCTACCCCTAAAATGGACCCCTGAAAGTCTGCTGTCCCTAGTATGTGGGCACTCTACTGACGGCATAGTCTTTGTAAAGCAAAACTGAGCAGCATTTTCTATTGGCCTGCAGCCCTTTCCACAGTTCCAGGAGTGTCTCCAGCTCTTCTGTCTTGAGTAGGGTGCATTCTCCCACTCTCTACTCTACACCTTGCCTCAGAGAGAGCCACTGTGACAACATACCATGACAGGGTGGCTCAAAGCTCACCTCAGCCTAAAGTAACCCCATGAAGCTTACTCCACATAGGAGAGAGCGCCAGAAATGTTGCTTTTCTTTAGACTCTTAACTTCAATCCGAAGCTCCTTTCAACAGCAGAAATTCCATTTCAGTCATCATTGGAGCTCCCCTCATCCACGCACAAAATGTTGTGCAAAGGTGCTAAGGTTCTTACACCGAGTAAATATTGAGGAGGCCTTGAAAATTTTTGCCCTTGCTCGTCACTGCTCAGCTGTCTCTCATCCAAGCCCTTGAAGCCTAGTGAATTTGCTGATTCTATGTGAAATTAGGGGCATAAGAGCCTGTGCCAAGGATGATAAACTGGGGCCTAACTCCTCACTTCCCTCCCCATTTCCATCCCCTCCTGAGGGGTTTCCCAAGAAGTGGACTGTGGGTCCCCACCACGTTCCCCTTCACTCCTCTCCTTCCCAGCCGAAGGCAACCTCTTCTCCTTTCCTTACCACTCTCTCTCCGCAGCCGGTCAGGGACAGCTATTAAAACCACCTTCATGAATTTAGGTTGGGAGTGGGGGATGAGGTGTGGTGTTGGTAACTAACCTGTGGCTGGTAGAAGTTTTGGTTTGGCTCCTGCGGTGGGTTTTTGTTTTCTTTAAACTGAAATTAGTTACCAGCATTTAAAAATTGAATCGGTTCACGTAAATATCTATAATGCTAGCTTCTTATGGAAATTTGGAAAATCTGACTATTACTGCATGACAATACCCAGCTGGGGCAGAGAAGGGCTGTCCCTGCTTCTGCTCAGGCCAGGCCCAGCCCACTGCACTAGTTAACAGCACCTGCCTGTTGCTGTTACAGATACATGAGGAGTATCTGACTTTGGAAGGTTCTGCTGTGGTCTTTCACAAAAGGCAAGGAGAGGGGCTGTATGGGGGGATATTACCCCAGAACATAAATATAGGCCTAGGTGGGGGGGATATAGAGGATCTGGTTATTTCTGAAGAACCAGAAAAGGAACAAATCACAAAATAATAGCAGAACAAATTATCCCTCCACATTCACAATAAAAATAGCTACCATATTCAGAGATTTCATCACATCCTAGGCCCTTAAAAGAGGCAATGCCATTTAATCCTCACAAAAACCATGTGAGGTGAGGACTACTAACTCTGTTTTACTGATGGGAAAACTGAGGTTCCGAGCAAAGTAATTTTGGCTAAGCCACAAGGCTGATAGGTTGAGAAACTTGGAATGCAGTTATGTATGACTCTTTACTATGGGGCTCCATTGTCTCCACTACCATAAATATTAGTGGTCCTTCTTTAAGGGATTAAAGGCACAGAAATTAATGACCAAGTTTAATGAGATCAGACCCTAGATTGGAAGTCACCTTGACACTAAGTAAGTACTAGTTATTAAGTCTATTCCTGCTCCCTCTTCTAGAAGGAGGCTATTTTCTAAGCATGCTTGAAGGTCAGGGTGGCACCATGCTTTTACAAATAGCAGTTATTCAATAGATATGTTAGTTTTATTAGCCCTTGGAGCTTGCCTTAAATTTTACTAAGTGTGAACGTGTGAGTATGTGGGGAGGGGACAAAACGAGGCAAGGGGCTGAGGAAGGGGAACACAGCTCATGGTCCCTCCTGTGGTGGCCACAGAAGTGTTGATAAGAAATATAGAGACATACTACTAGGAAAGTGGTTTGCGGGAATGTAAAATAGCTACAGAAAAAGAAAGGCTTGAAATGAGTCAAAATGCTTTGTTTGGTTCTGGGAAATCCCTAGAAATAGAAAGCTACCTAATATGATAAGCTTTTAGGTTGACAAACATGATTTCAGAATCAAGGATTTAATCAAACTTGTTAGTTTGAATTTGCATGTTTACAGTGTAATGAATCTCACATTATGTAATAGACACAAATTTTATATCTTATTAGCACTTATGTATTTTGAAACAGTATTGATACTTTATAAACTTATAACAAAATTTTCTCTCATGAATTTAAACTAAAATACGATGATTTATGCAAGAACTGAAGTTATTACTGCTAAATATCACATATGAGAGGAAATTAGATTGTAGAATAACAGATAAGGAGGCTCTAGATGCTGATAGAATTATAATTCCATTTCTAGGTGGGATAAATGAGAAATTTCATGTCATTAGTTTTATAGTTGTAAAAACAAAAAAACCATGCCAACTAAGTTGATGACTTTTCATTAGCTGTGATGAGGTGATTTTAGAAGTAATAGTGTTGTTTTGGGGGGAAAATCCAGAGAAAGAGAGCCATGTGAAAATTTTACCATGTGAAAAAGTTTCTTAGTTTATGTCGACGATTTGTCAGATTTTTTTCTCACCTGAGATTATTCTCTGGCATTCAGCGATGGTTTACAATCCAGGTTTTCAGCCCTGGTGGATATCCTAAAGCAAAACAATGAGGTATATTGATGGCAGTTCCTAGTTCTTTTACAGCTACTATTTAAGGTCTGAGATTGTTCATATAAAAAGGTAACAATTAAATGGCATTTACTACATTTAAGTTCTGAACTAAGGCATCATCTATGCTACCACTGTATAGCTGAAACTGAGGCTAAAACAGATAAAGTGACTTGCTTAAGGTAACCCAGCATGTAAATTGGCAGAAGTAGGTCCTAAACTCTGATCTCTTTCCACGGGAGACCCTTAGTCTCATGCTTTGACCTCCCTTTTTCTAGAGTTTAAGGCTAAGTAGTGTTTTACACCACTGATAACGTTGTATTTTGCTTGTTGTTGTTTATCTGTTTGCTAATATTCTTTGAGTATTGTCAATGTGGACATATTTATTAGACTGCTCAACAGAGGATATGTTAAATAACAACATTGGTATTGCATCAACAAAATTTTGACAGTGGTAAACTCTATAAAATTACGCGGCCAGTTTCCTCGATGAAGAGTTTCAAGGAAAAAAAAAAAGTGGAGGCGAGTACCTACAGATTAAAAGTGGCAAGAGATAGATCAACCAAATACATTGTGTTTTGGAACTTGTCTGGGTCCTGATTTGAGCAAACCAACTGAAACAAATTATGAGACAATCAGGGAAATTTGAACAGTGTATATTTAATTGTATTAAGGAATTATTGTTAACTTTTAAGGTGTAATAATGCAATTGTGGCTAATTATCTAATATTTTAAGATATTTTAAAAAATCTTTATCTTTTAGAGGTACATATTGAAAGGGATGAATTGATATGACCTTAGGGATTTCCTTCAAATCCCTGCTCCTCTGCAACAGATGAAGATGATTGGTCTTTAGTTGACAATTTCTGAAGCTGCGTTCTGAGTACCTGCTGGTTCATTATATTATTCTACCTACTTTTGAGTCTGTTTGACATTTTCTGCAAGGGAACGTATTGTTCAATGATGAACCCAAAGTAGATCACTACTTTGATTTTATTTTGCATAATGCTTTATATCAGAGAGGGCTCTGAAGGGGCCTGAAAGGGTCTTAGAAGTAGTGTGGTCTCCACATCCTCCTTTTCTTTGGGGCACAAAGCGGAGGTTGGGGTTGAGGGGGGTGAAGGAGTGGAAATTGTTCTCTTCCTCCTCCCTCACACCTATCCCGCCCAAGATCGTTTCAAACTAGGTGCCCTCCGAAAGATTTCTAATGCTTCCTAAAATAAAGGCTGAAGTTTGTGGGGAAGAAGGGGTAGAAAGGGGAAAATGTCGGTTTACAGCTTTTAGATGCCTTCTTTATTCTGGTCTTGACTTTGCTCATTACTTTGTCGTCAGGGGGTAGAAGAACGTATACCTTTAATTCCCCGGCCCACGTGACAATGTTTTTGTTTTAGGGTAAATTTTACTGGACAGGAAATTCTCAGAGAGCTTACGTCACAGCCAACAGTTTACAGCAATTACCGTATTGACGCTACTCGTTTACAAAGCATGGAAACTTGAGCATCCGCGCGAGGACAGTTTTAGTTGATTTTAGAGTTCAGACTTAAAATCATTATTTTTATGTGACTTAACTCTTAAGCAGTGTTGACAATGAGGGCCTGAACAGAGCTAGTTTTTTTTTTTTTTTTTGGTAATCTCTATTGATATATTTCCCAGGCTGTGTCTAGCGCGTAAAGCACAGAACAAATCCACTTTCGTTTCTGGGGAACTTCCGGAAGCGTTTACTGCAGTAGTGCGCCTGCGCAGTTGGTCTCCACCAAATTGCCCGCTTTCCTTCGTCCGGCTAGCAGGGGGCGCTGTGAGGTAATGGCTAGTCTTCTCCTCAGGCCTCTGGAACTTTGCGTAAAACGGTAGGAGGCGAAGCGGGCTGAGGGGCGTTCTATCCTCGACTGCCCTGGTCTCTATGACCCTTTGTCCTCCAGCCTCGCCCGGGCTGTGGGCCTGCGGGCCTGGTTGCTAGGTGGAAGCGGGGCGCGGCGGCGGCCGCGGCGGCTACCCGGGCGTTTAAAAAGCTGCTACGCAGGCGGCAAAAGGTCCTCAGGCGGCGGACTCGCGTCTCCCTGGAAACAGGCCGGGCCGGGTGGCCGAGCGGCTTTTGAGTCGGGGCCGGGTTGCGGGTGGACTGGCGGCCCGGGGCCGGGGAGCCGGGTGCGCTGCAGGCGGACCGCAGAGCGGGGTCCGGGTGTCCCGGGCCGCAGGCGGGTGGCGGGAGCCTCGGCGGGAGTCCAGCCGGGGGTCGCGGGCTGCCAGCCACTCAGCAGGGCTCCTTTTCCTCGCAGCAGACCCCGCCTGCGGGCCGCCGACCGCGACCATGGTCTCCAAGTCCGACCAACTGCTCATCGTCGTGTCCATCCTAGAAGGTGAGTGGCCCGGGACTTGGCGTTTGCGACTGCTGCTTCCTGAATTTTAACAGAGTAGTATGGGACCGAGGCTTTATTAACCTGAAAAACCCTGTCATCTTTGCTTGTGCCGTCCCCAGAGACTTCTTCAAAGTTGTACACAGTGAGGTCTGTTGGCCAGTTGATTTAAAAATCCCCCAACGGAGTATGAGAGCTCTTAGGGGTAGGTGATTTTTAGCGTGACTAGCCGTAGACCCGGAGAATGTTGGAAAAACGATTTCCATCAGAGGCAGCACGTCGATGACGTATATTATGAGCCGAAAGTGTGCCTGGAAAGCACGTTCTGTTCAGCAATCTCCTGGTAGTACCATTGGTGAGAACTTTACTTTGACTCGAGTACACGTTTCCTGCATTTTCAGAAGTGTTGGCGGTGGCTGTTCCCTTTACAGCTCTTGACGGGGGACGTAGAGGACTACAGTTGTCGAGAGGGTCTATTACACATGCCTCGAAGTTTGGTTTGTTGAATGAGTGACATTTGTTTATTTGGAGACTCACTGAGTGTCAGGCACTGTGCTGGGAATGGAAGAGTAAAATAGTCCTGGTTCTAAAAGCTAAGGGAGTAGCATGGAGAACAATAAATAATTCAAATAATTCATCGTGATGTGGAAGAGAGAATGACCACCTCTCTGGGGAAAGGCTGGGAAAGGTTTCCCAGAGGAAGTGACATTTATTTGGGTCCTACAGAATGATTCGAAATTTGTCAGGCGAAAAAAAAGGAAGGAAGGGCATTCCAGGCAAAGGGAAGAGCCAGTGGCGTGTTTAAGGTATAGAAAAACAAGGCATGTTCTTTGATTGCTTGAATTCAGTGTGGTTGGAGAGCAGGTTGCAGGAAAGTGGAGGGTATAGGAGTTGATAGGTAAATTGAAGATAGGTTTTGAATAACATGACGCGAAGAGGTCATCTTGAGTGGTGAGAGGAATGGCTGGGGACCCCTGCCTTGCCGTGGGAGGTATCTTGTGGAGGCCTGGCACCATATGGGTGGTGAGAGGAAAGAAAACATTACAAACCCAAATTTTGAGTTTTGGAAGAGAAGACTGACCAGAAGCTTTAGTGTTGGGGCAGATTTAACTGTTAGGTTACTGCCTCTTTAAAGACATAGGACTGAAATCCCATTGTAATTTGGTGAACATAAGCTTTTGGACTTGGATTGAGGTAACAGAAATGTCAAGCGCTCTCTCCCTTCAAGGTTGTAGGGTTCTGTCTCCTTGGGGAGATCAAATTAATGTGGAGGACATATGTTGGGATGTAATATAAATAAAATAAAAATAAATGTTACGGGCTGTAAATGCAGGTTTTGGAGGTGGGAGAGGATGATGGCTGAAGTGCCTTGAGTGGTAGGTAAGCTTTAGATAAGCGAGGATAGAAGGAAGTCATTCCGGGAGATTGGACAACCCAGGCGACTGTGGGATTGAGCGTGGTGGGTGGAACAGTGAAGAGGTCAGCAAGGTGACCAGACCCAAGGAAGGTGAATATTCAGGAATATTATGGTAAGAAATAAGCTTGTACAGATAGAGTGAATAGGCCTTGGAGGATCTTGAAAGCCAAGGAATTTAGGTTTAATGTTCTAAAAAATAGGGAGCCAGTGTATATTCCTAAGTAGGAAAGAGGTTTTTTTGCAAATGTACTTGAGTAGCAGCATGCAGGGAAGAGAACCTGGAGTCAGGAAGGTCAGTTAGGGGTTGCTACAAACATATCTAAAACTGGCCCATGGTCCTCCGAACTGTTCCTCCTCTTGTGTTTGTATTTTCATTCATTGTAACCATGCTGTTGCATCAAGCCAAGACCCTGGGAGTCATCATCTTCCTGCATTCCCTCTCCATACCCAACTGATAAATGGTCACTGAGTGTTGATTTTATTTTTAAAATAATAGTACGTGCTTCATATAAACTTTTAAATGAATGAGTTTCCATTCTGGGTGTCTTGCTTTGGGGCCGTCATTATCCACCTAATCTACTGTAGTATTCGTCTCAGTAGTCTGTTTCGTGAATGTTTTCTTTTCAGAAAACACTTAGTGCCCACCTTACTGTCTGGGGATAACCTTTCTGAAGTGCCAATCTAATTTTCTTAAAATCCTTCGGTGTGCTGAGGGGTAAGGTCTGTACTTAAGAGTGGCATACATGGTCCTTTATGACAGACCTGTTGCCTATCTTTTCAGCCTCATCTCCCCTCCTGCCATATGTTCATGTGTTCCCAGTCCTTCAACTATATTGAGCTGCTCGCAGTTTCTTGACCACATTTCTAGAAATGCCCTTTATTCAAAATAAAATGATTGGGTTTCTACTATGAGCAAACTTCGGGCTATTTACTGGATTCCAAGGACGAAAATGACAGCGTTTCTGTTCTCAAGGTATTCATTGTCTTTGGGACGAGGCAGGGACCTGTTTGTTCTATTGCTTATCCTCTATTTTCAAGCTTATTGGAGGTTGTAGTTAGGATAGTCTGAAAATACAGGGTTTTTTGACATATATGAAATTCATTTGGGAAACTTAGTGATCTTTCAGAGCAGCTGAAAATGAGGTCCAGCGAGAGGCCTCCAATTAGTGCTAATTGGGAGAGCCATGACATGTGTGGTAAGACTCTTAATAGGGAGTTTCAAATGAGAACATCAGGTTGAAACTCACAGGTTTGCAATCTAGCTCTTTCTGGCCAGCTTAATTCCTTACTAAGTGGCTTGTAGCAGGGTGAGTAGCAGCAGGGATGTATTTACTTAACAGTGGTTAAAACTCCCCTAACTGAAATCCCGCTCACCGAAATCCCCCTCACCAGACCTGGAAACATGTTGGCTGTAAGATTCTTAGTGCTTCTTTCTTAGTTTTTTAGCTTTCTGTTTTCAGTGTTTTAAGTTTGTCTCTTTCCACTAGACCCTCAATTCCTCAAGAACAAGTACTCTGTTTTACTCTTTGCATCCCATTTTCTGGCGTATACCCGACTTTGAATATGCTTTCAACAAACAGTAAAGGAATGAGGTCAGGCAGTACAAATGGACAGTAATGTGTAGATAGAATATTTTAATATTTCTTGATAATATACAACATTGTCCTTGAAAATAACATGAATGAATAAATGTGTTTATTTTCCTTTGGCTAATTGTAAGGTATTCTTAACTGTGTTAGCAGGAAAATTAAGATGCAGGTAAATTTGTTTTTGCTAATTTATTTCTCAACTCTCCAGATGATTTAACTGTTCTGTATTAAGTACTGGTATCGTAATATCTAAAATTGGTGTAATCACATTTTTAACTCTTTAATTCAAATGTTATTAAGATCATTGCTGCTCACAGTGTGAACCAAGGACAACACCATGGACATCTCCTGGGATCTTGTTAGAAATACAGACTCTCTGGCCCACCCCAGACCTACTGAACCAGAATCTACATTTTAACAGGGTTCCTGGGTAATTCATTGCACATTAGTGTTAGAGAAGCACTAATTTATTAATTATAGCTTTCAATTTGATAAATGCTTTTTATGGGTCATGAATTTGAGTGTATCTGTGAGTATGTGCTAGTGAGGTAGTTTATGGACTATACAAGTCAACCACTGTTAACATATGTCAGTTTTTAAAACACATGCTAAATGATCATATTTGATTTTTGTACACTTGTGGTTAACCTGTACAGTCTTTTTTTCTAGGTCGCCATTTCCCCAAACGTCCAAAACATATGCTTGTAGTAGAAGCAAAGTTTGATGGAGAACAGTTGGCTACTGATCCTGTGGACCATACTGACCAGCCAGAATTTGCTACTGAGTTAGCCTGGGAAATTGACAGGAAAGCACTTCATCAGCACAGGTGACTGTTATTTTCAACTTGTTTGGCTCTTTTTCAGTCTGTTATAAATAAATACATATATATCTCTAAGTAGATAATAGTAATATTTGTTGAGTGGTTTTTTAATGTGTCAGGAAATTTGTAAGTACTTTGCAACAGTAATTCATTTAAACATCAGACTAACCCTATGAAATAGGTATTATTTCCTCCATATTACAGATGAGAAAACTGAGGCCTAAGAGGTTAAGTAACTTGCCTTAAGTCAGTCAGCTGGACAGTGGTAGAGCCCAGCAGCCAGTTCAACTCCAGAGCTAAGCTTTTTAACCACTACACTTAGCTTAGCTTGCTTTTTTTCTTTCTTTTTTTGCTAATGTCTGAGAGAATAAATATTCTAGAAGTGCCATCATGATGCCTACCCACTATTAAATGTGGGTTGGAATTCACTGTAATTTTTTTTTTTTTTTTTTTGCGGTATGCGGGCCTCTCACTGTTGGGGCCTCTCCCGTTGCGGAGCACAGGCTCCGGACGCGCAGGCTCAGCGGCCATGGCTCACGGGCCCAGCCGCTCCGCGGCATGTGGGATCCTCCCGGACTGGGACACGAACCCGTGTCCCCTGCATCGGCAGGCGGACTCTCAACCACTGCGCCACCAGGGAAGCCCCACTGTAATTTTTATTAATAAATTTATTGTATATTTTACCTGGCTTGCCAAGGATATATATATATATATATATATATATATATATATATATGTAGTAATTATATAAGGTATTCTTTCTAATTTTACACTTGATTTTAGACCTTTAAATACTTTATTGGTATATAAAACATATTTAAAGTTATAGCTTCTTAATATTTCACGAACTATTACGACCAGAGCAGGCAAGAACACTAATACTTTTATTTTAAAAAGAATTGAAAATATGTTTCCTCTGGGGAACATAGAATCTCTTTAATATTTGTTCTTTCTTAGTACTAAATGAAATAAAAGTACCAAGTTTAAAAAATGAAAACAAGGAGAAATTTAATTTCTTCTGTTGTTAGATTAGTCCATGGATTTATTTGAAAGGGTATCAAATTCCTAGAGGATATTAGAATTTTGTATATCATCTCAGTGACTTCTGGAATATCTGCTCAGACAGAGACTTGATATATTAGTGCCTTCCTTGGTGGTTGTGTATCTAATTGTGTTAGTGCAGAGTGGTACCACTCTGTATTTTGTAGACTGAGAAAATAACACAGATAAATTAAATATAGAGATGATGATCTTGTGCCAAGTGCAGGTTTCATAGTCATTCCATTAGATGACAGTGATGGCAAAATCCAATCAGCTTACTATATGAATGAGCCAGTGTAGGGGTTCCAGACTCAAAAGAAGCCATGTTATGCCAGTGAAGGTCATGCTTATATGACCTTATCATGTAGTACATTGAATTGTTGTTAACTTAATTTTAATAATTTGTGATGTTATGACATTTGATTCTTAAGTTTGTTTCATTTTTTTAGCAACAAAAAGAGCTATAAGCATATACGCGTGTGTATTTGAAGCTTTATGTGCGTGTGACAGTCTAAGAAAGACAATTTAAAATCAATCTTGAAAATTCATGGTAATTTTTGACTTTAAAAGAGTTTTGTATGTTACAGAAGCTTGAGAAACATTGATCTAGATGTTAGCTTCTTCGATGAGAGAGACTAAAATTTTTGACATGTTTTGTATATTACTTTAGTTGGTGTATAGATAAGTAGACATAATAGTTATGCCAGTTGAAGAGTTTTTCAGAAAGTATAGAATAGATATAGGTTATCCAACAAAATTATAATTGTCTTGATAGTAGTAGGCTGCTTTTTCAAAGCTAATAGAAAGTTCAGTATTAAGCAAAAGCGATTTTATTTATCACATAAATTGTTATGTTGCAGGCTACAGCGTACTCCTATCAAACTCCATTGTTTTGCCTTGGATCCTTTATCTTCAGCCAGGGAAACTATAGGTTACATTGTTCTAGACCTAAGAACTGCTCAAGAAACAAAGCAGGTACTGGCCTTTTGATGTTTTGTTACTGATTATGTAAACAGTTGGTTATATTCAATAGATAACAGATTGATGGAAAGGACATGGAATATTGGACCTAATAAATAATGGGCTTGAGCCAATATGGCAGTTCTTAGTTCTTATGATGAATTTGATTTAGAAAATCCTGACCTTTTGGTTATTCTTTTGGCCTAGAACCATCTCTCTCAAAGAAACTTCTCTCTGAGTTCAAATCTGTGTTCAAGTTGCTATTAACCTTTAACACGTTCAGCTCCTGCACTTCACCTTCAAAGGTGTGTCTCTTTTAGAGTTCCTTGCTTCAGTGGATGGTCACCACCCTCCTACCAGTTAGGCGGGCTAGAAATATAGAAGTCTTCCTTGACACGTCCCTTTCCTGGCCTCCTTGGCCACCCTTTGCAGTTGGTTTTCCTTCCTGATCCATCTGCTATTCTGCATTTTCACGCTGCCGTCTCAACTTAAGCCACTATCTGTGCTTCTTACCTTGGCTGTCTTAATAGTAGCCTTCTAACTGGTTTCCCTGCTTCCCGCTCCTTGCATTCCTTATGTAGTGGTTAGAGGAAGGGAATTTCTTGAAACACACTTGTTATGTAAATAGTACTCCCACCACAGGAAGGAAGAACAACTCAGGGTCTTGATTCCTGTGCTTTTTGTTATTGAAAATGCTTCTTATGTCTTTGGAAATATCTTAGAACCTTCTTTGTGTGTTATTGACTTTAGAAATTCTCACTTTCAGTTTTTCCTAATGACTTTTTTTTGGTCCAACTTTCTTAAGAAAATAAAGTAAAAAAAAATTCTTTTAAAGTCCTCAGTTGATTTGAATCTTAAATTAGGATTCTGTGAAGAAAAATTTACCTGTTACTAACATTTTTGGTACTGATAGCAATGATAGAGGCATACCTTGTTTTATTGCAGTTCACTTTATTGTGCTTCACAGATACTTTTTTTTTTTTTTTTTAAACCAAGTGAAGGTTTGTGGCAACCCTATGTCAAGCAAATCTGTTGGGGCTGTTTTCCAGCAGCATTTGCTCACATTTTGGTAATTCTTGTAATGTTTCAAACATTTTCATTATTATATTTGTTACAGTGATCTGTGATCAGTGATCTCTGATGTTACTATTGTAAAAAGATTATGACTCACTGAAGGCTCAGATGATGGTTAGCATTTCTAGCGATAAAGTACTTTTTAAATAAGGTATGTACATTGTTTTTTTAGGCATAATGCTACTCTGCACACTTAATAGACTACAGGATAGTGTGAACATAACTTCTGTATGCACCAGGAAACCAAAAAATTTGTGTGACTCACTTTATTGCAATAGTCACTTTATTGTGGTGGTCTGGAACTGAACTTACAATATCTCCAAGGGGGTGTGTGTATTTGCAAATGAGCCAGTCAACCTGGCCCAAATTTGGAATTATTCAAAAGAAACTGAACTGCTTTAAAAGAGGACTTGTTCCTCCTCCATCCTTAGGTACTCATCACCTCTCTGCCCCCAAGTCCTGAAAAAGGTTTTCCTTCTTTAAGCTTAGACCCTGAATACTTCTGCAGTTGCTTTGGTTAAAGAGAAGGTAAATCCTTTCAGGAGGAGGATATCTGAGCTGAGATCATGCCTCTAAATGCTTTTGGTGTTCCTTTTCCCCTTGTCTAGTCCTTTAGGGCAGTCTGTCATCGTATTGGTGAAGAAAGTTAAGGAGAAATTTTTTTTTTTTTTTTTTTTTTTTGCGGTACGCGGGCCTCTCACTGTTGTGGCCTCTCCCGTTGCGGATCACAGCTCCGGACGCGCAGGCTCAGCGGCCATGGCTCACGGGCCCAGCCACTCCGCGGCATGTGGGATCTTCCCGGACCGGGGCATGAACCCATGTCCCCTGCATCGGCAGGCGGACTCTCAACCACTGCGCCACCAGGGAAGCCCCCGAGAAATTTTTTTAAATTATGTTAGTTTTGGGGAAACCAAATATTGTCTTGTTTAATGTCTTCTGTTTGCCAGCAGAAGAAATATTTGAAGTTGGATAGTAGAATATTTGAATTTCAAGATAAATTGATTCTCTATAAATAAACACAAACAGAAGAGCCTAGATTTATTTTTCTGAGTTAATAAGAGAAATATAAATCCTGTGAACAGCTAAAAATATTTTTTTCCAGGCTTATACTTAAAATTAGAAAATATCTGTCATAAGAAATACAGCAACAAACTGAGTTTTTGCCTTTAAAAAAGTTGGTTGTGGATTTTTTTTAAATACCTGTGGGCTAGTTCACTCTGTTTTACTTACAAACATAATTTGAATATAAAGCTGCAGTTTTTGGTTTTGATCACTATAAGCACCAGTTCCTATGCCTCTATATTACAGTGGTCAGAGTAAGAATGCTGTTTACACGTATTGAAATGGTGCCCCTTCACTAATGATACACGTGGTCTTGGGCCATGAGATTTTGATTTTGGTATTAGAATTCTTGAGGTTACCTTGCGGTTTGGGGGAGGAGGTGGCTATTCAGGTAATTTAGGATACCTCATTCTGTGAGAAACCCTTTCTATTTCAGTTTCAGTCAAATACATGGTTCATAACCCAGAACTCTACCATTAGACCTTACTTAAGTATTTTGTTAGTATTTTTATTAACACTAAGCTTTTCATTTTCTGATTTGATATAAACAGAACAAAGCAGAAATGTGGCAGGCAGAAAACGTATAACAGAAAAAGTGAAAAATTAGGGGTTAGGAAATGGAAAATTGGATAGTCTTTGTTGTTGTTATAAGGGATGAAGTGAGATTAAGGATATGAGTGAAGATAGAAAGAAATACACATACTGGGTTTCCTCCTCTTTAATATATTATTACCTGTTGAAGCATAGGAGTAGAAACAAGGAAGGCAATCTAAACTTATACTTAATTTTTTCATGAGGAAATTCAGTTAGTATACTTAATTTTTTCATGAGGAAATTCAGTTAGTTTCCTAAGCAGGATTAATTTCTTTTGAGGAAAATGTGGGGAAAGAAAATGCTTTAAAGGAGGAGAAAGTACTGAGAAACTACAGGAAGTATATTTAGAAGCTTATAAAACATTTCCCACTACTGTATATTTCCTATTAACTATTAAGGAGTTTTGCTTTTGTTTTGTTTTGTTGTTACTCTCTAGGCACCAAAATGGTACCAGTTGCTGAGTAATAAATACACCAAGTTCAAGTCTGAGATACAGATAAGCATTGCTTTGGAAACAGATACAAAGGCACCAGTGGATAGTTTTAAAGCAAAGGGAGCCCCTTCTCGAGATGGAAGAGGTTTGTACATCATCTCTAAGGTTATTCTCTGAGAAGTTATATCTGTGCACTAGAACTTGAGGAAGGGAGGGGAGGAGGTATTATAGGAAGATAAATGCAGGAGTGTAAACTGATCTTACTCTAGAGCAGCAGACAAACGTTGGGACATTGTTACACATGAATGCTTGTTGCTCTTATCTCTTGTTTACAAAAATTAGAAATAGGAAAGATTGTCTTTTCTTTATTTGATATGTATAACAGAACAAAGCAGAATTTTATATTGTTTATAAAAATTGCTATTTAGGAAAATTTTCTTCCTAGGATGAGTGCAGGATAGCCAAAAATGCTTATGCTGGTCTCTGTTAACTCAGCTTTAGTTTAAGAAAACCTTCATTTTTTTTCCCCCTTTATTTTTTAATTAATAAACCTTTTTTTTAGAGCATTTTTAGGTTCACAGCAAAATTGAGTGGGAAGTACTCAGTGTTCCCAGATACCCACATACACACACAGTCCTCCCCACCACTATCAGCATCTCCCACCAGAGCGGTACACTTGTTGAAATCGATGAACCCACATTGACACATAATTATCACCCAGTATCCATAATTAATATTAGGGTTTGTCCTTGGTATTGTACACTGTATAGGTTTTGACAAATGTGTAAGGACACATATCCATGATTGGAGTATCCTACAGAATAGTTTCACTGCCCTGAAGATCCTCTATGTTCTGCTTGTTCATCCCTCCCGCCCCTCTAACCCTTGGCAACTACTGATCTTACTATCTCCGTAGTTTTGCTTTGTTCAGAATGTTGTATTGTTGGAATCATGTAGCATGGAGCCTTTTCAGATTGGATTTTTTCACTTAGTAATATGCATTTAAGTTTCTTTGTCTTTTTGTGGCATGATAGGTCATTTCTTTTTAGAGCTGAATAATATTCCATTGTTTGGATGTACCACTGTTTATTTAAACACTCAGCTACTGAAGGATATCTTGGTTGCTTCCAAGTTGGGGCAGTTAGGAATAAAGCTGTTACAGACATCTCTGCAGGCTTTTGAGCAGACCTAAGTTTTCAGTTCATTTGGGTAAATACCAAGGAGCATGATTACTGGATCCTATGGCAAAAGCATGCCTAGTTTTATAAGAAGCTGCCAAACTGTAAGAGTATATGGTAAGAATATATTTAATTTTGTAAAAAACCAACAAACTGTCTTCCAAAGTGACTACCATTTTGCATTCCCACCAGCAGTGAATAAGAGTTCTTGTTCCTCCATGTCCTTGTCAGCATTTGGTGTTGTCACTGTTTTTGATTTTGTTCATTCTGATAGATGTGTAGTGGTGTCTCATTGTTTTAATTTGCGATTCTCTAGTAATAAATGATGTTAATATCTTTTCATGTGCTTACTTGCCATCAGTATATCTTCTTAAGTGAGGTGTCTGTTCAGGTCTTTTGCCCATTTTTTAATTGGTTGTGTGTTTTGTTTTGTTGCATTTTAAGAGTTCTTTTTATATTTTGGATAACAGTCCTTTATCAAATGTCTCTTTTGCAAATACTTTTTCCAGTCTGTGACTTGTCTTCTCATTCTTTTGACATTGTTTTTAGTAGAGCAGAAGTTTCTAAATTTTAATGAAATCCACCTCATCAGTTCTTTCATGCATTGTACCTACAGTGTTACATCTAAAAGGTCATTATCATACCCAAGGTCGTCCAGGTTTTTCCTGTATTGTCTTTTTAGGATTTAATAAAGTTTTGTGCTTTACACTTTGGTCTATGATCCGTTTTTTTTGTTTTGTTTTGTTTTGTTTTGTTTTTTGCGGTACGTGGGCCTCTCACTGTTGTGGCCTCTCCCGTTGCGGAGCACGGGCTCCGGACGCTCAGGCTCAGCGGCCGTGGCTCACGGGCCCAGCCGCTCCGCGGCATGTGGGATCTTCCCAGACCGGGGCACGAACCCGTGTCCCCTGCATCGGCAGGCAGACTCTCAACCACTGCGCCACCAGGGAAGCCCTATGATCCATTTTGAGTTCATTTTTGTGAAGGTTTTAAGGTCTGTGTCTGTATTCATTTTTTTTTTACATGTAGATGTCCAGTTGTTCCAGCACCACTTTTTGAAAGAGTATCTTTGCTCCATTGTATTTCCTTTGCTACTTTGTCAAAGATCAGTTGACTGTATTTATGTTGGTCTATTTCTAGTCTTTCTATTCTATTTCACTGATCTTTGTGTCTGTTTCACCAGTACCACACTGTCTTGATTATTGTAGCTTTATATTAAGTCTTGAGGTTGAGTATTCCAACTCTGTTGTTCTTCAGTGTTGAGTTGCCTGTTCTGGGTCTTTTGCTTCTCCATGTAAACTTTGGAAGCGTTTTGTCTATGTCCACGAAATAATTTTCTGGGATTTTGATTGGGATTGCGTTGATTGTGTAGATCAAGTTGGGAAGGACTGACATCCTGACAGTATTGAATTGTCCTATTAGCATAGAATATCTTTCCTTATTTAGTTCTTCTTTGACTTTATTTATCGCAGTTTTATAGTTCACCTCATATAGATCTTCTGCATGCTTTGTTAGATTTATTCCTAAGTATTTAATAGTTTTGGGTGCTAATATAAATGGTATTTTATTTTATTTTTTGATGGTACATTTTAAAGAAATTTTTATTTTATATTGGAGTATATTTCATTTACAATGTTGTGTTACTTTCAGGTGTAGAGCAAAGTGATTCAGTTATACATATACGTATATCTGTTCTTTTTCGAATTCTTTTCCCATTTAGGTTATTACAGAATATTGAGTAGAGTTCCCTGTGCTATACAGTAGGTCCTTATTGGTTATCTATTTTAAATATAGTAGTGTGTATATGTCAGTCCCAAACTCCCAATTTATCCCTCCTCCCCACCTTTCCCCTTTGGTAACCATGAGTCTCTTCTCTAAGTTTGTAAGTCTCTGTTCTGTAAATAAATTTATTTGTATCATATTTTTAAAATTTCTACATATAAGTGGTATCATATTAGTCTTTCTCTGTCTGACTTCACTTAGTATGATAATCTCCATCCATATTGCTGCAAGTGGCATTATTTCATTCTTTTTAATGAGTAATATTCCATTGTATACATGTACCACATCTTTTTTATCCATTCATCTGTGGATGGACATTTAGGTTGCTTCCATGTCCTGGCTATTGTAAATAGTGCTGCAGTGAACATTGGGGTACATGTGTCTTTTCAAGTTATGGTTTTCTCCAGATATATGCCCAGGAGTGGGATTGCTGGATCATATGGTTGCTCTATTTTTACTCCATTGGTTTATTTTTGTTTTTATTTCCATTACTCTAGGAGATGGATTGAAAAAGATATTCCTGCAATTTATGTCAAAGAGTGTTTTTCCTATGATTTCCTCTAACAGATTTATAGTATCTGGTCTTACATTTAGGTCTTTACTCCATTTTGAGTTTATTTTTGTGTATGGTGTTAGAGAATGTTCTAATTTCATTCTTTTACATGTAGCTGTCCAGTTTTCCCAGCACCACTTATTGAAGAGGCTGTCTTTTCTCCATTATATATTCTTGCCTCTTTTGTCGAAGATTAATTGACCATAGGTGCGTGGGTTTATTTCTGGGCTTTCTATCCTGTTCCATTGATCTATCTTTCTGTTTTTGCACCAGTACCATACTGTTTTGATTACTGTAGCTTTGTAGTATAGTCTGAATTTGGGGAGCCTGATTCCTCCAGCTCTGTTTTTCTTTCTTAGGATTGCTTTGGCTATGCGGGGTCTTTTGTGTCTCCATACACATTGTAAAAATTTTTTGTTCTAGTTCTATGAAAAATGCCATTGGTAATTTGATAGGGATTGCACTGAATCTGTAGATTGCCTTGGGTTGTATAGTTATTTTAACAATAGTGATTCTTCCAATCCAAGAACATGGTATACCTCTCCATCTGTTTGTGTCATCTTCGATTTCTTTCATCAGCATCTTATACTTTTTGGAGTACAGGTCTTTTGTCTCCTTAGGTTTATTCCTAGGTATTTTATTCTTTTTGATGTGATGGTAAATGGGATTGTTTCTTTCATTTCTCTTTATCAATCATCTTTTGTTGTTAGTGTACAGAAATGCAACAGATTTCTGTGTATTAATTTTGTATCCTACAACTTTACCAAATTGAGCTCTACTAGTTTTCTGGTAGCATCTTTAGGATGTTTTATGTATAGTGTCATGTCATCTGCAAACAGTGACAGTTTTACTTCTTCTCTTCCAATTTGGATTCCTTTTATTTCTTTTTCTTCTCTGATTGCCATGGCTAAGACTTCCAAAACTATGTTCAATAAAAGTGGTGAGACGGAATGCTTTCAGCTGTTCCTGATTGCGAATGGTTAGCTGTGGGTTTGTCATATGTGGCCCTTATTATGTTGAGGTAAGTTCCTTCTGTGCCCACTTTCTGGAGAGTTTTTAATCATAAATGGGTATTGAATTTTGTGAACAGCTTTTTCTGCATCTCTTGAGATGATCACATGGTTTTTATTCTTCAGTTTGTTAATGTGGTGCATCACACTGATTGATTTGCAGATATTGAAGAATCCTTGCATCCCTGGGGTAAATCCCACTTGATCGTGGTGTATGATCCTTTTAATATATTGCTGGATTTGGTTTGCCAGTTTTTTGTTGAGAATTTTTGCATCTATGTTCATCAGTGATATTGGCCTTTGTTCCTCCATGGGTTTATCTTGCCTGGGACTCTCTGCGCTTCGTGGATTTGAGTGTTTCCTTTCCCATGTTAGGGAAGTTTTCACCTATGATCTCTTCAGATGTTTTCTTGGACCGTTTCTCTCTCTCTTCTCCTTCTGAGACCCCATGTAATGAGAATGTTGTTGCCTTTAATGTTGTTCCATGGGTCTCTTAGAACATCCTCATATCTTTCCTTTTTTTTCCTTTATTCTGTTCCGCAGCAATATATCCACCATCTGTCTTCCAACTCACTTATCCATCCTTCTGCCTCGTTTAGTTTGCTATTGATTCCTTCTAGTGGATTTTTTGTTTCAGTTCTTGTATCGTTCATCTCTGTTTGCTTGTTCTTTAGATCTTCTAGCTCTTTATTAAACATTTCTTATATCTTTTCAGTCTCTGCCTTCATTCTTTTTTGAGATCTTGGATCATCTTTACTATCATTACTCTGAATTCTTCTTCATGTAGATTGCATATCTCCACTTCACTTAGTAGTTCTTCTGGGGTTTTATCTTGTTCCTTCGTCTGGGACATACTCCTCTGTCATCTCATTTTGTCTAACTTTCTGTGATTGAGGTTTCTGTTCCACAGACTGCAGGGTTGTAGTTCTTGCTTCTGCTTTCTGCCCACTGGTGGATGAGGCCCAACTAAGAGGCTTGTGCAGGCTTCCTGGTGGGAGTTTCCTGCCCATTTGTGGGTGGCCTGGGTCTTGACCCTCTGGTGGGTAGGGCTGTGTCAAGGGATTTGTTTAGCGGGAAGCTGTGGGCTCAGAAAGACTCAGCCTGTCTCCTGATGAGTGGGGCTGTGTTCCTGCCCTGTTGGTTGTTTGGCCTCAGGTGTCCCAGCACTGGAGCCTACAGGCTGTTGGGTGGGGCCAGATCTTGGGGAGAAAATTGCAGTCTCCAGGACAGCTCACGCCAATGAGTACTCCCCAGAAGTACTGCCACCAATGTCTCTGTCCCTGCAGTGAGCCACAGCTGCCCCCCGCCTTTCCCGGAGACCCTCCAGTACCAGCAGGTAGGTCTGGCCCAGGCTCCTATGAGATCACTGCTTTTTCACCTGGGTCCTGGTGTGCATGAGACCTTGTGTGCACCCTCCAAGAGTGGAGTTTCTGTTTCCTCCGGTCCTGTGGATTTCCTGCGATCAAACCCCACAGGCCTTCAAAGCCAGTTTGCTCTGGGGGCTCCTCCTTCCCGTGCCAGACCTCCAGGCCAGGGAGCCTGACATGGGGCTCAGAACTTTCACTCCTGTGGGGGAACCTCTGTGATATAATTATTTTCCAGTTCGTGGGTCGCCCACCCAGTGGGAATGGGATTTGATTTTACTGAGTTTGTGCCCCTCCTACCCTGTCTTTGTGGCTTCTCTGTCTTTGGATGTAGGATATCTTTTTTGGTAGGTTCCAGCATTTTTTTTGTTGATGGTTGTTCATCAGTTAGCTGTGATTTTGGTGTTTTTGGGGGAAGAGGTGAGCTTACATCCCCTACTCTGCCATCTTGTCTCCGTGGTAGTTAATTTTTTGTAAATGGTATTTTAAATTTCAAATGCCACTTGTTTATTATTGGTCTGTAGTGAAGCAGTTGGCTTTTGCATATTAACCTTGTCTCCTGCAGCCTTGTTATAATTGCTTATTATTAGTTCCAGTAGTAGGTTTTTTTTGTTTTGTTTTTGTTTTTGGTCTTTCCATAGATGGTCATTCTACAGTTACTTGCAAACAAAGACAGTTTTGTGTCTTTCTTCCCAATCTGCATGACTTTGTTTCTTTTCTTGTGTTCCTGCATTAGCTAGGACTTACAGTGTGCTATTGAAAAGCAGTAGTGAAAGGGGACATCCTTGCCGTACTCCTGTTCTTAGTGGGAAAGCTTCTCACCATTAAGTATGATGTTAGCTGTAGATTTTTTGTAGATGTTCTTTATCAGGTGAGGAGGTTACTCTCTATTTCTAGTTTGCAGAGTGTTTTATCATGAATGAGTGTTGGATTTTGTCAAATGCTTTTTCTGCATGTATTAATACAATCATGTGGTTTTTCTTCTTTAGCCTGTTGACATGATGGATTACATTAATGGCTTTTTGAATGTTGAACCAGTCTTGTGTACCTTGAATAAATCCATTTGGTTGTGGTGTATAGTTCTTTTTACACATTGTGTTGATTTTATTGGCTAATACTTTGTTGAGGATTTTTACATCTATGTTTATGAGATATTGGTCTGTTGTTTTCTTCTCTTGTAAAGTCTTTGCTTGGATTTCATATTAGGATAATGCTAGTCTCATATAATGAGTTAGGAAGTATTCCCTCTGCTTCTGTCTTGTGGAAAAAAAAAAATTGTAGAGCATTGGTATAATTTCTTCCTTGAATGTTAGGTAGAATTCACCAGTGAATCCTTCTGGATCTGGTGTTTTCTGTTCTCTAAAGTTATTGATTCAATTTCATTAAGTGATATAGGCCTATTCTGATTGTTTCTTCTTGTGTGTGTTTTAGCAGATTGTGTTTTTGAAAGGAATTGTCCATTTCATCTAGGTTATCAAACTTGTGGGCATAGAGTTGTTCATAGCATTCCTTTATTAAACTTTTAATGTCCATGGGAATCTGTAGTGATGTCCCTTTTTTCATTTCTGTTAATAGTAATTTGTGTCTTCTTTATTTTCTTAGGCTGGCTAGATGCTTATTGATTTTATTGATCTTTTCAAAGAACCAGATTTTGATTTTGTTAAATTTTTTCTCCATTGATTTCCTGTTTTCAATTTCATTGATTTTTGCTCTAGTTTTTATTGTTTCTCTTCTTCTGCTTACTTTGGATTTAATTTGCTCCTCTTTTTCTGTTTTCCTAAGATTGAAGTGTAGATTATGGATTTTTTTTTTTTTTTTTGCCTTTTAGTGTGCCTTGTAATTTTTTATTGAAAGATGGACATGATATACTGGGTAAAGGAAAATAGACTTTTAGTAATATAGCGATAAGGGGGAGGGGAAGCATTTTATAGTCTTGTGATTAGGTTTCAGTCTTGGTGAGGCTGTGTCCCCTGTACTGTTTGGGCTTGTCTGGTACTAGATTTTGGTTATGCATCTTTGGCAGGCCTATTAAGATGCTCTGTTCTCATTGCATCTTATCAGGTGGCGCACTATTTTGATTTAGTCTCACTACTGATTATGATCACTTGATTACTTGATTATGGTGGTGTG
Source organism: Delphinapterus leucas (assembly GCF_059928025.1). Classification (NCBI taxonomy): domain Eukaryota; kingdom Metazoa; phylum Chordata; class Mammalia; order Artiodactyla; family Monodontidae; genus Delphinapterus; species Delphinapterus leucas. The sequence continues at coordinate 103,202,747 of NC_143131.1, read as the reverse complement.
TGTCTGTTCTCAACTATAAATTTTTGTTTTCTTTTGTACTTAATAAATATTTTGTGGGGAGGATTTAGAAAATAAGAAAAATATTTATTCTTCATTATACCTTCAATTTATTCACTTATTTGTATTGCCTAAGTATGGACTTGACAGTTTTCTCTTTATTTAGCGGGTTATAATCTTTAACCATCATTATTTGTCCCAGATTTGGGCATTGAGAACCCCTTCAAGCTTCTTCTGTTTCCTTTTTATGATCTCAATAATCCTTTGAGCTTTTTTAAAAAAAAAAGTTTATTTATTTATTTATTTATTTGGCTGTGTTGTGTCTTAGTTGCAGCACATGGGATCTTCGTTGTGGCATGCAGGATTTTTTGTTGTGGCTCGCGGGCTTCTCTCCAGTCATGGTGTGGGCTCTAGAGTGCGCAGGCTCAGTAGTTGCAGCACATGGGCTCTCTAGTTGTGGTGCACGAGCTCTAGAGTGCGCGGACTCAGTAGCTGTGGTGTGCAGGTTTAGTTGCCCCGCAGCATGTGGTATCTTAGTTCCCTGATCAGAGATCCAACCCGCATCCCCTGCATCGGAAGGCGGATTCTTTACCACTGGACCACCAGGGAAGTCTCTTTGAGCTTTTGTTTCTTTTTCCTGATACAAGAAGATGGTCCAGGTTCATCAAATAATTTTCCTATCTCAGCCCTGGATTCAGCCATTACTTTAAGGAGCCCTGCTTCTTTTTAGAAAAGAATGATGTTTACAAGTCAAGATCCAGCTGCTACGTGTGCTCTTGGGGTGTTGTTCCCATGTATGTATACATACACACGCAGACACATGGATACATATACACAGACACATGTATATATACATATATACTTTATATATCGATTTGCCTATATATATACTGAACAACATATATTCACATTGACACATTCAATCCTTTTAATCCTACACCACAAGATTTATCCTAGTGTTCTCCCTTTCTGATAATGCGAGACCTGTCATAGTTAGTATTTTGACCTCTTAAGCTCTGCTGACCTTACTATTTAATGGCTACCTTTATTAAAGTACTTAATTGTCAGGTACTGTGCTAAGTGCTTTTGTTATCTAATTTGGTCTTCTCAACAACACTGTAAAAGCTTTGCGGAAGGAAAAATGGAGACTAAAGGAGATCATATAATTTTCCCATACAACTACTGAATGACAGAACTAGGGTTGGAACTTTGGTCTATGTGAATGTAGTGTCTATACTCTTAACCATTAAACTATTTTTAGCTAGTGCTACTGTAAGCACATTTCTTTTGGCTTAACTCCTGAAGGAGTCGAGGATTGCTGGTTTACAGGGTATGCAGATATAAAATTTTGATAAGCCCTGATATATTACCCTCCAAAAGGTTGTACTAGTCTGGACCTACCAATGTGGAGAGTGCCAACCTGCTGGCAATCTCCCTGACACTGAATATTGTCTATTATTTTAGTTTTGTGTAGTTTTGTTTTTTTCCTTAATCAGTTTTGAAAAATCCTTGTCCCTCTCCAGTCTCTTCATAACGAAGCCTATTTGATTATATCTCTTCTCTCCTCAAAATTGTTTTATTGTTTTCTCTTATTCTTAGAAAACTATCCAAATGTTTCAGCATGGCATTCAGGGAAGCTCTTTATGATATGGCCTCTCCCCACTTTCTGTACCTGAGTCCTCACTCTATGATCCAGCATGCCATATCTATTTCAGTTCTCTAACCACATGCTTTCTCTTGCTTCAGTGTCTTTGTATATGTTGTTTCTTCTGCCTAGAACACTGTTTTCCACTCCCTCATTCTCTGTCTAGTCACCTTGCTCTTTTTAGCCAAGTTTTACTTATTTTTCAGTTCGCAGTTTAGATTCACTTCCTTGGGGCAACCTGTGATACCTTTTCTACATGGTTTATTAAATTGAAATCAAAGGAAACCTTACTGAGATATTAACTGTATCTGTGAAAACTGCCAAGTAAATTAAAAAGTATAACCAGCTTTCAAAATCTTATAATGGTTTATGGCAAACTACAATGTAGTTTAATTGTGTTTTTTTCCATAAAGTACCTGCCAGCCTGTCTGGACTTGACGCAAAGGACATTGTGGCGGTGCTGAATGAGGAGGGAGGCTATCATCAGATTGGACCAGCAGAGAACTGTACTGAATTCTTCATGATGTCCGTGACCATAGCATTCGCCACCCAGTTGGAGCAGGTGAGATGAGTGATTCATGAAGAACTTGAAAACATTTTATTTTTAAAATCTGTCTTTTAGGTATTAAAAAGACTTGCAAGTAGACTTACAAAAATAATTTAGAAAAATGTTTTCTTTCATATCAGAAAGCATTTTTGTTTTAGGAAAAGAATAAATTGGGATGATCTTGGTAGTAAGAGAATAAATTAAATCTCTTAGAATTTAAAAGAAAGACCATAAATAAGCATTGTTTCACATTGTAAAGACTGTTATGAAATGATTTTTTTCTAAGTGTTAAATACTTTACTTTTTGGAGAAATATACAATGTTGGGAACATTGTCTCAGTCAGACCTTAATAGCTGTCAGGTCTGGGATTAGATTTTACGTTATTTACACACTAACAAATTAGCCTAAATGCTGCCAGAAGACAGAAGATTCTTGGGTCAGAGAGAAAGGAGTATACTACTCTTAGCACAGCAAGCAAGATGAATATCAGCATATTTCTTTCAGTTCCCCCTATCCCAAGTCCCATGGAGGTGACGTAGAGGGGCTCAGGTGGTTGCTCCACACTCATTGGGAGTGTGTCACAGCTGAGGAACACAGAACTTAGGGAATGTACGACTTTTACTGTAAGTAGTCTAGGTCTTTGTCTGGGAAGACACGTTACTTTATGAAAGTTATGATCTGCATAAACAACGCTGGGAGATGGCCTGGGTAAGAGTGGTCAGGGCCTTGCATTCTTGTTACACTCAGCAAGAATGTGCAGGGATGCTCAGGGCCTGTTGCCGATTGCTTCCTCCCAGCAATGGTTCAACACAAAAGTAGCTGTTATTTCATTGTCCTTTTCAGGATCGAGTCCAGATTTTTTGACATTATGTTGATCTATAGCACCTGAAATAAATTAATACTTTAAAAAATAGAGAATATGGCTTATGACTTTAAAATTTTTATCAGACTATTCACTTTCCCAGATAATCCGCATTCATAAGTGAAATATGAGTTAGTGACGACACGAAATCTTAATAAGATCTATCAGGTACAGATTTTTCTCAGGAAATGTGTTTAGCTCTGTCACACTGAATTCATGCCCACTACAAAAAGTACTTTTTATATATACGTATTCTTTGAGCTTTTTCTTTCCCAATTTGGTACTGTCATTTTCTCATTGACACTATATATATGTGATTTTGTCTCTCTCCATCAATTTCCTTTTTTTCCTCTCTTCAGAAAGCTCTGCTTGTGGATTGCCCCGGCTTAATATGCCACCCTGGTTGGGGGGGAAGCTAGATGTCCACTGTTCGTTCATTAACCACATCAGAACACACATTAGATAGTGAGTCTACTGTGTTTTTACTGTGTTATTATTAAATACCTGCAAAGTATTTTAAATTGCTACTTTATTTTTAAAAATATTTTTTCAACTCCCTAGGAAGGCATAATTTTACTTGTGTTATGTTTTGTGAAATAGGTATGTGTTCACTACTTTGCTAATGTTGTATTTAATCCTAGCACAACTTTAGGGGATTATTATTTGCATTTTTGGGATGAGGAAACCAAGTTTTGAGAAAGTTTTTTAGCTAGTAAATATCCTAGGAATTTCTGGCCATATGGTCACTCTCCACATTCTCTTGTTCCCATATTTTGCTCTCTTGTCTCTGAAGGGGTTTTGGAGTAAGATCAATTTGAGTTGGAATCTAATTCTCACTACTTACTGGCTTCTTTAACTTAGGCAACTTACTTAACCTTTCTCAGACTTGAATTTTCTCAGTTGTATGGTGGCAGTAGTACCAGCCTTGTGGGTGTGCATGAGGAATGAGATAAAACTAATGTGCTTAACCTGTAGTTTGTATGTGTGAACCTATATTTATATAGTGAAAGCTTGTGGGTAATTGACCTACTGAATCCACGACTAAAACTAATACAGTTCTTGGTAATACAAAGTAACTTTTTAGGACAAGTCACTCAGTTTAGTTAAAAATAAAAAAACAGATTGATGTCTGGCAAGCTATTTGCTATCTCTGATAAAAATTAAGCCAAGTAGGTTCCTCAAAAGATTAAACAGAATTACCATAGAACCCAGCAATTTCACTACTGGGTATATATCAAAAGAATTGAAAACAAGGTATTCAGATAAAAACTTGTACATAAATGTTCATAGCAGCACTATTTACAGTATCCCAGAATATCACAGAAATAACCCAGATGTCCATTTATGGATGAATAGATTAACAAAATAAATAAATACACACACACACACGCACACACACACTCTGGAGTATTATTTAACTATAAAAGAAATGAAGTACTGATACATGCTACAACAAAGATGAATGTTGTAAACATGTTGAGTGAAATAAGCCAGACACAAAAGGTCACATACTGTATGAGTCCATTTATATAAAATATCCAGATGGGCAGACCAATAAAGACAAAACGCAGATTTGTGGTCACCAGGGGAGGGAGAAGTTAGGGGGGAGTGGAATAGGGGTGGCTGCTCAGTGGTTCTGGTGTTTCTGTTTGGGGTGATGGAAGAGTTCTGGAACTAGGTAGCGGTGATGGTTGCACAACATTGTGAATGTACTTAATGTTCCTGAACTGCACAGTTTTTAATGGTTAAAATGATAAATTTTCTGTTATGTGTATTTTACAATAATTTTTTAAAACACAAAAAATTAAGCCCAATAATTTATTCATCCCTTGATACTGCTTAGTATTACTTGTTTGCTTTTTTCACTCTTTATGGACAAGCCAAGGATTTTAAAAAATAGTTTAGTTTTTTTCTTCTCAAGCTAGTCAAAGGTAGTGTGAGAAAGCATCTAGCGATAAACAAACATACCTTTCAGATGCAAACAAGTGTCTTAGAACATTGATACTGTAAAGTAGTAGAATGCAGGAATGAAATTAGAGTAAGAATACTGGATTGTGATAATCTTGCTTCCTTTTTAAATATTGAAATTAGGGCAAAAAACCTGTTTCTAAATCCAAGGATGATGAAGGATTTTTAAAAGCATCTCTTCTCTTAGTGGAAATTACTTAGAATTAAATGTGCTATGAAATATAAAACGGCTATCTTTATTTCTTAAAATTTTTATTGCTTTCTGACTATGGAAGAAAGTAAAAGAAAATGAAAGTCTCTTTTAATTAAACTCCTCAGAAATAATCACCCATAAGAGCAGTATATTCTTTTCCTCAGATATTTTCCCGTTCACATAATAGCTGACTATGTGCTAGGCCGACTTGTAGAAGTGAACATGTATTATCTCTTTTAATCCTTCCAAGAACCCTAAGAGAAATGGAGGTACAGAGTGATTAAGTACTTGTCTGAAGTCTCATAGGAAGCCATTGGTGGAACCAAAGTTGAGGGTCGGGGCTTACTCCAGAATTTGTGCTCTCAACAACTAAAAGTGTATAGGTGCTGGCTCTCAATAAATATAAATCTACATGATTAAAATCCACATGATTAAAATCTAATCAAACAAATACATTTTAAAGTATAGGATTAAAGTAATAACTTGCTTTGTATATAAAATATATTTAATATAAAATAAATAACTTTATTGACTATTTACTGTGTGCTCAGTACTGGGTTATTTTAATCTTTTACTTTTATTTTCACAAACTTACAGACTTACAAACTGTCCTGTAAGTTTTTTTGACCTAAAAATATTTTAGGTAACTTTCATGTCACTATATCATTATTTAGGAGCCATATTGTTTGATAACTATAATATTTTTAAGCCATCTCCTGTTGCAGAACATGTCAGTTACTTATGGTTTGTTACTTTTAACAATGTGCTAGCAAACATTAAAGGTCTGTTAGAAGGTATTTTGCATTTTATGCGACAAGCATCCCATGTCTTTATGTCACATAGCCAGGAAACTACCAGCTTTGAGAAGTAACACTCCTAGTATGGAAGACATCCTTTTTTTTTTTTTTTTTAATTTTATATTATACTGTAGTTGCTTTACAATGTTGTGTTAGTATCAGGTGTACAGCAAAATGATTTAGTTATACATACATACATATATATATATTCTACTTAAGTTACTACAGAATACTGAGCAGAGTTCCCTGTGCTATACAGCAGGTCCTTGTTGGTTATCTGTTTTAAATATAGTGCTGCATATATGTCAATCCCAAACTCCCAATTTATCCCTCCCCCCCACCTTTCCCCTTTGCTAACCATAAGTTTATTTTCCATGTCTGCAGATCTGTTTCTGTTTTGTAAATAAGTTCATTTGTATCATTTTTTTCCCGCATATAAGTGATATCATATGATATTTGTATTTCTCTGTCTGACTTCACTTAGTACGATAATCTCTAGGTCCATCCATGTTGCTGCAAATGGCATTATTTCATTTTTTTTTAATGGCTGAGTAATATTCCATTGTATATGTGTACCACATCTTCTTTATCCATTCATCTGTCGATGGACATTTAGGTTGTTTCCATGCCTTGGCTATTGTAAACAGCACTGCAGTGAACGTTGGGGTGCATGTATCCTTTCAAACCATGGTTTTCTCTGGATATATGTCCAGGAGTGGGATTGCTGGATCGTATGGTTGCTCTATTTTTAGTTTTTTAAGGAAACTCCCTGCTGTTCCCCTCTGAGCATATTTGTGTGTGGATGATTTACTACCTTTACATTATGTTTGCCTTTACTGGTGAGCCTTCCCATTTGTAATTTTCTTGTTTCTAGTTGTGTCCTTTTCTTTTCTACCTAGAGAAGTTCCTTTAGGATTTGTTGTAAAGCTGGTTTGGTGGTGCTGAATTCTCTTAGCTTTTGCATGTCTGTAAAGCTTTTGATTTCTGTATCAAATCTGAACAAGAGCCTTGCTGGGTAGAGTATTATTGGTTGTAGGTTTTGCCCTTTCATCACTTGAAATATATTGTGCCACTCCCTTCTGGCCTGCAGAGTTTCTGCTGAAAAATCAGCTGATAACCTTATAGGGATTCCCTTGTATGTTATTTGTTGCATTTCCCTTGTTGCTTTTAATATTATCTCTTTGTCTTTAATTATTGTCAGTTTGATAAACGTGTTCTCTGCATGTTCCTCCTTGGGTTTGTCTTGCCTGGGAGTCTCTGCACATCCTGGACTTGGGTGACTATTTCTTTTCCCATTTTAGGGAAGTTTTCAGTTATTATCTCTTCAAATATTTTCTCAGGTCCTTTCTCTCCTTTTCTGGGACCCCTATACAGTGAGTCCCCTACATACGAATGAGTTCTGTTCTGAGAGTGTGTTTGTAAGTCCTATTTGTTCGAAAGTCCAATGAAGTTAGCCTGGGTACCCAACTAACACAATCAGCTGTATAGTAATGTACTGTAATAGGTTTATAATACTTTTTACACAAATAATACATAAAAAACACAAAAAATGAAGAAAACATTTCTAATCTTACAGTATAGTACCTTGAAATGTATGGTAGTACAGTACAACAGCTGGCATACAGGGGCTGGCATCAAGTAAACAGGCAAGAAGAGTTACTGACTGGAGGAGGGAGAGGAGGTGGGAGATGGTAAATCTGAAGGATTATCAGCAATAGATGGAGGGTAAGCTGCAGTTTCACTCATGCCTGACATTGATGGCACAGGTTCTGGTTCCTTGCTGGAACCAGATGCATGTTCGCAACTTGAAAGTTCGTATTTAAGGGACTTACTGCATTGCAAATGTTGGTGCTCTTAATGTTGTCCCAGAGGCCTCTGAGAGTATCCTCACTTCTTTTCATTCTTTTTTCTTTATTCTGCTCTGTAGTTGTGATTTTCACCATTTTTTCTTCCAGATCACTTATCTGTTCTTCTTCCTTGTTTATTCTGCTATTGATTTCTACTAGTGTATTTTTCTTTTCAGTTATTTTATTGTTCATCTCTTAGTTCTTCAGATCTTCTAGCTCTTTGTTAAACATTTTTTGTATCTTCTCAATCTGTGGCTCTATTCTTTTTCCAAGACCTTGGATCATCTTTCCTATCGTTACTCTGCATTCTTTTTCGTGTAGATTGCCTATCTCCACTTCACTTACTTGTTCTTTTGGGGTTTTATCTTGTTCCTTTGTCTGGGACATATTCCTCTGTCATATCATTTTGTCTGTCTTTCTGTGATTGCGGTTTCCATTCTGCAGACTGCAGGGTTGTAATTCTTATGGCTTCTGCTCTCTGCCCCGTGGTGGATGAGGCTGGTCTTAGTGGCTTGTGCAGGCTTCCTGGTGGGAAGGACTTGTTCCTACCCACTGGTGGGTGGACTTGGGTCTTGTCCCTCTGGTGGGCAGGGCCATGTCAAGGGGTGTGTTTATCAGGAAGTTGTGGGCTCAGGAAGGCTTTAAGCAGCCTGTCTGCTGATGAGTGGGGCTGTGTTGGTTGTTTGGCCTGAAGCATCCCAGTACTGGAGCCTAGAGGCTGTTGGATGGGGCCAGGTCTTGGTGAGAAAATGGTGGCTTCTAGGAGGGCTCATGCCAATGGGTACTCTCCAGAAGTACAACCACCAGTGTCTTTATCTCAGTAGTGAGCTACAGCCAACCCCTGCCTCTACAGGAGACCCCCCAATACCAGCAATTAGGTCTGGCCCAGGTTCTTATGAGGTCACTGCTCTTTCCCCTGGTTCCTGGTGCACACAAGACCTTGCGTGCACTCTCCAAGAGAGGAGTTTCTGTTTCCCCTGGTCCTGTGGATTTCCTGCAATCAAAGCCCTCTGGCCTTCAATGCCAGATGCCTTGCAGGCTCTGCCTCCTGATTCCAGACCCCCAGGCTGGGGATTGTGATATGGGGCTCAAAACTTTCATTCCAGTGGGAGAACCTCTGAGATATAATTATTGTGCAGTTTGTGGGTTGCCCACCCAGCAGGTATGGGATTTGATTTTATCGTGATTGTGCCCCTCCTACCATCTCCTTGTGGCTTCTTGTTTGTCTTTGGATGTAGGATATCTTTTTTGGTAGGTTCCATCTTTTTTTTTTTTTGTCGATGGTTGTTCAGCAGTTAGTTGTGATTTGGGGTGTTTTCTTGAGAAGAGGTGAGCTCATGTCCTCCTCCGCCATCTTGTTCCACCCCCAGTAAACATTTCATTTGTGAAGGGCTCCATTTTCCCCCTGCAGCAGCTCCTCACAGTGGGCGGAAGACAGCCTTTTGTAACTTAATTTATAGGTCTCCAAGTTTTGTAAGAGTAGCTACAAAGCTTTTTTTTTTTTCCCATCAAAGAAGTTATAGTAAATAGCTTGGATTAAGATTTTTTAAAAAACCTTCTCTCATTTACAGAGAGGATGGTGGAGTAAGGATATGAGGAAATAAGGAAAGCTCAGTGTAAAATATTTGACCACTTTCTTCTAAAAGAACTTTTATGGAGTTTTCATCGACTAGTTGAATGAAACATAAGCTTTAAAACAACATTAATGTATAAAAATATTTTAGTCTCTGTGCTTGTGTAAGATAAACCTTTAAAAATTAAACTAGTGATTTGGTAGTAATTTGGCAGAGATTTAGAAATTTTGAGTTATTAATTTAAGGCTTGAAATAAAAAATCATTTTAGTAAATATTTCTGGAGGTTGTCAGACATCTTTAAGGATGTTTAGTGGTTTATAATATAATAATCCTTTTTTTTCTTAAATATTTAGTTAATTCCATGTACCATGAAACTTCCAGAAAGACGGCCTGAGTTTTTCTTTTACTATTCTTTACTGGGGAATGATGTTACAAATGAACCCTTCAATGATTTGATCAACCCAGACTTTGAGCCAGAGAGAGCATCTGTTCGAATACGTAGCAGTATAGAAATTCTTCGTGTTTACCTGGCTCTTCAGTCTAAACTACAGGTAGGTATGGCAGAGAATTGTTTCCTATGAGATGATTTTTTAAGCATTAAAGAGGTACCCAAACTCTGTCTTATTTCTGAAGTGGATATCATCTTTCTGCCACATCTTTTAATTTTTAAGGAATTATCCTGACTTGTACAGTCACAGCATGACAGTTATTTCAGAATTTTAGGAGATATACCGCCTTACTTTGTTACTGTGGAAAGCGGTAGATCAGTTATCGGTCATTTATAATAAAAAGTTGTACCTGGAGCTTAAAGCTGCGGGCACCAGGCAGGTTTTATTATTGTTAGTGGAGATTAGCTGCCACTACACAGATCACACTCTAGATTTCAGAATTTATACACCTTATTGCTATTAAAATCAAAGAGATAAAACAACTTTCTAAAACCTGTTCTTGAACTTGGTAGTTTTGTAAACCAGTTTTAAATTGGACTTTATTTAAAAGTGAACCTTATCTAGTCCAAAATTACTTTTCTGTTTGTTATGATTAATTTTAATCAGACTGAAATGGGTGGTGAAGTAGGGTGGGGTAGTCATTTTTTTATATAGTAAAGTGATCATTCATTAGACTTTGCGTTTTGAGTGGATAGTGAAAAGAGGCATTAAGAAATTTTAGTGGAACTAAATTTTAGAGGTGGTGCTGCTAAATCCAAGGTATTTATTTAGAAAGTTGAAGATTATATAAAATGAAATGCAGGAAAAAAGCACTTTGAATTTTATCTTATAAAATTCCTTACCAAAACTATTTATTAGTTTGATTCTCATGGACATTTAAGTCATAAAAATCCTTTCTCTCCAGCCCATTAAAAATATCACGCCTAATAACATTAGGACTGTTATAGGTCATTGCTGATAGTAGAATTAAAAGTTTTGTTTTGTTTTGTGGTAAGCGGGCCTCAATGAATACCTAGTATTCATTGTTCATATGAATACTAGGTTTGCTGTGGCTTCAATGTAGTAAGGGAAAAGAATAGTTATGTGACACATATCTGGAGCAGCCTTTCTTTTTTTTTTTTTGGTCGTTGCAAAAGGTGGTAATGTTTAAGTTTTGATTAGCTAGCAGTGATTAACGGTACATTCCACCACCCCAGAGGTATTCTCTTTTACCTTTCACTGTTAAGCACTCTGTTTTATATATAAAGTTTGAAAAGCAAAAAAAGAGAGAAAGAAACATTCATGGTGTTTTATGGGTGAATAAAACAGAATTATTTGAGGTTCTTTAATTTCCAAATAGGGCTGGACCCACTCACTTATTTTTTAAGAACTGTGTTTAATGTTATAATGGAAATAGAAAAGATGCTTGATGTATTTGTTTTCCGTTTAAATTCATATATTCATGATATAATTTGCATATGTAAGATAGCATAGTAAAATATTAAAGTAACCATAGCTCACCAAAGAGACAGAAAAGAGAATGTGATAACATAGGAGGGTACAGTACTGAAAGGAAAAATGAAAAGAATTAATAACTTTATTATTGAGTTCTGGGTAAATTTTGTGCTTTAGCAACAGTTTTAACAATCATGTGTGAGTACCTTAGTCACTGCAGGTCAATAAGATAATCTGCATTCTGTTTTCCTTCTATGGATCATTTTATAACTTTTTGTTAAGTTTGTGTGTTTAGAATAAAGGAGAAAATATAAAGCCTGATTTTGATTTTCCCTGTCATATTAGATCCACCTCTGCTGTGGAGACCAGTCACTGGGAAGTACAGAAATACCCTTAACTGGACTACTGAAAAAGGGTAGTACAGAGATCAACCATCGCCCAGTCACAGTTGAAGGTGCTTTTATTCTGGACCCTCCAAACCGAGCCAAACAAAAGCTTGCACCTGTTCCTGTGGATCTAGCCCCCACTGTGGGAGTGTCTGTGGCTCTGCAGAGAGAAGGCTTAGATGCCCAGGCAAGTAGTGACCCTCCTTCCCCTCCTCCAGCTTCTTCGATGTAGTTCATGATTAGTCACAAAAGTTGACCTTCAGAAGCATTACCCCGCATAAGAAAGTATTTATTATTCTTAGGTAGTGGCCTTCATTATATGATAACCTCCTCTCCAAAGAGACCCTTCTGAAAAGTGCTGTGGCTTCCGCCGCATTTCATAGGTGACACTGTCCAGAGCCCTTCAGTCCAATCTTTTCATGTAGTGAAAACCATTCCCCACACCCCCAGCTCGTAGTCAGTGACTGTGGCAGAAGAGGGACTACGGTAGAAGAGAATATTTTTAGACCCAGTTTCTGGTAACCTGCGTTAATGGATCCTTTTTGGTTGACTCAGCCTTAGCTAAGATAAGGTTTTTGGCTCAGTATTTTATAGTCCTCATACTGTCTCTAGGCAATAGAGACATTCATTTGAACATATATGTTTTTTGATTATATATAGCCCCAGAATCAACTTTAGTGTCATGTTTCTTTTAAAGAACTGATTTTTATGTAGGCTGTGAACTGAAGTGAGAGTTTAAAAAGACATATATGCGTGTATTTTTAGAGGATAGTGGAGCAAAGGAAGAAAATCATACTAGACTTCTGGGTTTTTGGTTTTTTGTTTGTTTTTTAGTAATATAGACCTCCTTTGTATTGCTTTGGTAGGAATAACCATTCCCAAGGACACCTATGCCTGACTTCTTTTATTGAATATCCCTTCTTATGCATTAGGATGCATTTTGATACGGAGCTCTGGATATCATATTTCCTTCCTGTTCATCTTCCTTTTTATGGTCCTAGATGCTATAAGAAAATTTGCAAATTATGAAGAGAAATAGACTAGGAATGTCTAAACTGGGAAAGGAAGCTAATATTTTTTAAAAACAACATCACGATTTTTGCTTAATTATGAAGGAGAGTTCTTTGCAAATTATACTTTATTTAAAAATTGTTTTTAGTCTTTAATTGAATTAAAGACCCAGAATGAACATGAGCCACACCATTCAAAGAAGACAGTTTTCACCCCCACAAAGGAGAAGACACACACTGGGGCCAAGTCTCCACGCGTGTCCCCTGTTCCACCTCACAGTCAGTCACCTCCAACAAGAGACGACGCAACAGAAAGTGAAGTGGAAAGCTTACAGTATGATAAGGACACAAAACCCAATCCAAAGGGTAAGGTATTCTTTTCACAGATCTATCTTTTAGGTATAGATTTTTCAGCCATCTAATAAATGACTGTGCGAGTTTTCATGGGTGCTAAGTAAAAATTGAGTTTTTTAAAAAGCCAATGTAAAAAAAAGAATCAGATTAAAGTAATTGCAATTTACTTAACTTCATAGTAGAATTTGCTAAAAGGTAAGAGAATTTTTCATTTATTTTCATACTAGAAATAGTAGCTTATTCAAAAGAAATTAAAGAATATAGTTCTTTCTAATAGATTGTTAGCAAACTCTTCAGTATCTCAATTTCACTGGAATTTTAGAGAAAAGAGATACTAACTGCCTCTTATAGTAAACTTAAAATAATCATTTTTGATCCTAAAGTTGAGACAGTCTGAGAATGCATATTTATCTGGTCTTATAAAATTTTCCATCTGTTACGTAAGAATCTACAGTTAAATTTAGTAGTATAAATTGTAAGAGCAGTGGTAGATTAGGAGTTAGAAGTTTGGGTGCAAGTTATAGGTCTGTCACTGAGTAGCTATAGGACTTGGGCCATTCATTAAACATCTCTGGTGTATAATAGGATTGGACTAGATACCTCTGTCTTTTCAAGTTTTTGTGTTTTTGTTTGTTTTTAATTTTTGTTGGAGTATAGTTGATTTACAAAGGTGTGTTAGTTTCAGGTGTACAGCAAAGTGAATCAGTTATTCATATACATATATCCACTCTTTTTTAGATTCTTTTCCCATACAGGCCATTACAGAGTACTGAGTAGAGTTCCCTGTGCTATACAGTAGGTCCTTATTAGTTATCTATTTTATATATAGTAGTGTGTCTATGTCAATCCCAATCTCCCAGTTTATCCCTTCCCCTCCCCTTTCCCCCTTGGTGACCATAAGTTTGTTTTCTACATCTGTGACTCTGTTTCTGTTTTGTAAATAAGTTCATTTGTACCATTTTTTTAGATTCCACATACAAGCAATATCATATGATATTTGCCTCTCTGTCAAGTTTTAGTTTTTTGTTAGACATAGTCTAACAAACTACTTTTTAAACCCTAACCAAACTACTTTTTAAAAAGTGATGTAATGATATCTGCAATAAGTCTCAAATACAACCCTTCAGATACTAAGCTATATTCACCTGTCTCTTAGAAATATTAGTGCCTGCCAGGCTGCTATCATACATTACCGCATTGGTACTGTATGCTTTTATGTTTTGCAATATATGTTGAGAGTGAGAGTAAGCTCTTTTCTTTACACAGTTCTATAATGGGAATTAAAGCCTACATAATATTGGATAAGTCACTTTAAGAAGTTTATGCCTCAATTCATATGTTTATAAAATCAGACAGCCAAGTCTTTGCTTGAAGGTAAATGAGATGATATCTTTAAATTATCTGAATAACTTAAGAGAAATTGTCAGCAAACAATTTTTTTTTTAATTTTTATGTTCATTTTAGCTGTCAGTTCTTCTGAACCTGCTTTACTGGCCCAGCCAGTGACTACATCCATTGCTTCAGGAACAGCTTCAGGACAGAAAATTGCTGTTCCTGCAACATCACATCATTTTTGCTTTTCAATAGACTTAAGGAGTATCCGTGATTTGGAAGTTGGTTTTCCAGTCAACTGTATATTAAGGTATGATTTGATTTTGTTTCAGAATATTTTCTGAGGAGAAATGCCTTTCCTCTGTTTGGGGTTTGCAGAGGAGAAATGTCACCAAAGAAGTTATGACATTTGTTAAATCAGTGGACTAAAAGGGTGTAAGGCTATTATGTCCTAATGACTTTGAACTTAATCAAAGGTGGCATTGGTAGTATGAGAGGTAACAGTCTTGCTAATAATTGTAGGTATTGATAATAATTTGTTAATGTTCCTTTTTAAAATATAGTGACTCTTGAACTTAAAATGTATTGTTTCCAGAAAAGGTGCCATAGGTCAAAATAATGGGAGTATAGTATCTGATTTTTCTATAAAACTGTGTTATAATGGGAGGTTATAGTCTTAATATCTACCTTTTATACCTATGAATCTAAAAACCATACCTAATGAACTGGAAGTGTCCACACTGTTCAGTTTAGAGAATTGAAACATATATATTTCAGTCAGTTAAATGGCTTTTACATAATGGCTTGTTTTTTTTAATTTATTTATTTTGGGCTGCGTTGGGTCTTCGTTGCTGAGCTTGGGCTTTGTCTAGTTGTGGTGAGCAGGGGCTACTCTGCGGTGCATGGGCTTCTCATTGTGGTGGCTTCTCTTGTTGTGGAGCACAGGCTGTAGGTGTGCGGGCTTCAGTAGTTGTGGCATGTGGGGTCCAGTAGTTGTGGCTCGTGGGCTCTAGCACAGGCTCAGTAGTTGTGGCACACGGGCTTAGTTGCTCCGCGGCATGTGGCATCTTCCCGGACCATGGATCAAACCCATGTCCCATGCATTGGCAGGCGGGAAGTCCTAGGACCAGGGAAGTCCCCATAATGGCTTGTTTTTAATAATATTACATTTCCATAGACTTTGTGGCTAATATATATATTAAATGTAATATAATTATGTGTTTTAGCTTGGAGTCTTTAGGTCCTCATAAATTACTTTGGAATAAGCATTAGCATTTTTAATAAAATTTTTGGTCTTTATGTGACTAAAATGAGAAAATCAGAAAATCTTTCCATCATCTTGGATTGCCATTCCCAGGAATGTCAGCAACTTCTCATTGCTTCCTGCTGTTATTTGAGGCATGTCTGCCTTTCAGATGCATAAATCAACTCCTACTTGTATCTAATTTTTCAGTTGTTTGATTCCTTATCAAGTTGTTTCCAAAGTCCTGTGAGCTTTGGTGTGAATAATGGACAGAATCAAAGGGACCCAGCACTGAGTTCACACGATGAAGTCATAGAATGGAAGTCTGTCCTCACAGCCTAAGTTCTGCATTTTACCTCATGTTAGAGGCTGAGAATCATGACTAAAATATTGTTTTTTTAAAAATTGAAAGCCAGGAAAAAGTTTTCTGCCATAGACATAGCTTTTCTCACAGGCTTTGTATAACATAGAACTGTTCCTTTTTCTCTCCTGCTACTACTGGAGAAACTGATCTTAGGACACTTAGAGATGATGTTGGCCAGAAGCACAGGGATGATCTGAGATTGGATGCTGTGAGGGAGGAGCCTTGGACAAGCCCAGTTAGAAAGCACATATTAGTTTTTGTGTTTCCTGCTTGCCATAGGGCCATTTGTTTAATCATTAAGTGCCTACATTATGCCAACAGTTTGTCCGGTATTAGGGCATGGGGCATATAAACAAAGAGCTCAATCTAGTGAAGAAGACAGAGTCAGAAATATGTCAGTACGTGAGGGAGGCTACTAGTTCACTTGACAAAGAAAAGGGAAAGAATATACTACCCCGAGGAAATAGGTATGATCCACTTAATACTCTATAGAAATCACTTGAGGACTACTGCTTCTGTCTTTGATTCATTTTAAGGCTTTTTTTTTTAAATGTTGGGCATTTTATGTCTGATAGATTTTATGTTATCATGCTCTGTGTTGATATGAAATTGTAGTGTACAATTGTCTAATGAAATTTGTGAAATAACTGATATTAGAAAAAGTTTAATGTGTTTGCTTTTTTTTTTTTCCTTTTAAATCACTACATCTGTAGTAGGGGGTTAAATTTCTAGGGGATGAGCTCTTTGAGATGACCTAAATTCAATTTATGTAATTGTGTAGGAATTGAGTTTATGAGCAGGATTCTTCTTGTAGGAAAAGCAATTTCTACTAGTAGAGTTAAAGTCTAGTTTTATTAATGAATAACAAATTATAAAATGAAATTTAAGTGAGCATTACAATATCTCTATTTGGCTTTACGTACAAAATAAGTTCAGCAGTAGTCAGACATTCTTCTGTTTAATCTGGTGTGACTTTTATGATGAAAGAAAGAAATAGTGTTATGCCACTCTTTGATTCATCTGTAGTATATTTGAGTTGCTTTCATGCTTGATTCTCAGTTCAGAGACAAAATACTATGAATGCATCCTTTTGGAGTTGACTAAGGGTTTTTTTAGCTCATACAAAATCAGGACATTATTATATAAAGAAAAATCGGTTTAGAAATTAAATTTAGCAAGCATTTCTTGACAGTTTACTATATGACAGAAACTGTTCTGGGAGCGCAAAGATGAAAAAGGTAAGACCCATGCCCTCAGGAACTCTTTCCCCCCCCCCCACATTTTAGTATTTATTTTTTTATAAAAATATTTTTGACATATTACATTGTATGAATGTAATGTGTACAATATGTTAATTTGCTACATTTATATACCTCAGGGAGCTCTTAACAGATGGCAGCTCTGTCTTTGTTTAGTGGAGTCATTTTCACTTCTGAATCTTTGTCTTATTTGAAGTGTAATCAAAGTGACTGTCTCTTTCTTATTTGGTGTATTGCCTTCAAAATACCAGTGTATACTCCTCCTTCCCCAGAGGATCTTGTAAAGGAACTTTGGAAACCAGTGCTGTGCAAATAATGCATTTTCTCTATAATTCTCTATAATTTCTGTGATTTTTATATCAACACTGAAAATATTTGTATAATTTTAAAGTTGGTGATAGGAGTAAAACCATAATGCATTTGTACCATTTATCTATGAAAAAATTTTTATTTAATATTCATATTACACTTTTTAACAGACTATAAATTTGTAAACTATAGGATTTTGTTTTTCTTAAATTCTAGGTACTCATATCCTTTCTTCGGAAGTGCAGCTCCTATTATGACTAATCCTCCTATAGAAGTTCGGAAAAACATGGAAGTTTTTCTTCCCCAATCTTACTGTGCATTTGATTTTGCAACTATGCCTCATCAGCTGCAGGATACCTTCCTAAGGTAATGTATACATGGCGTGTATGATATTATATTAGGATATGATTTTCTCAGATCAACTCTTGAAAATTTGTATCAGATTAACAAGAGGAATTCCTATATTTTTACATCCATAGCTGCTTATGCATTTGCGAATCTAGAAACAAATTTAAAATCTGTGACACTTGTGGTTCCACTATAAAGTTTTATGTGGTTACGAGGGCTCGTTTTAGATTTTCATATCTTGTTTGCCTGAGTTGGGATATTAGAACTTTCTTAAAACAATACATGAATAATGAAGGAACCTTGAAAAGTAATCTTGCTTTTTCCTAATATAATATGTGATGATAAATAAACTGTTTAGTTTTTATTATTGATTTACTTAATGACTGTAATGCATTATTTGCTTTTTCTGTTTTTTCATCTGTATAAAATGGAAATGTCGATCCAGCCATCTGAAATGGATTTGTGACGAAAAATGAGATCTGTGAAGTGTCTTTTTACTTTCTCAGAGTATCACAATTTGAAAAGAATTTTAAAAGAAAGAATGAAGAGTAACTAAACGTTATGTAACCATTTGTGGGAATAGTAGTGTTCGGAAGGGTTTTTCTTTATTGCACAGGAAGAGGTGTAAAAAAATCTAATAGTATTTTCTGTTTGTTACCTGTGGAATTGAGCCTTTACATTCCAGATAGCAAAAACATCTTTGGCTACATTAAAGGAATTCAAAAATTTTAGTCCAGAAAAGCCTTAGTTCAGAGTTGATAGGTATGAACATATGTTTCTCTTTTCCTTTTAGGATTCCATTGCTGGTTGAATTATGGCACAAGGATAAAATGAGTAAAGATTTACTTCTGGGAATTGCCAGAATCCAACTTTCTAACATCTTGTCTTCAGAAAAAACTCGCTTTTTAGGTTCTAATGGTGAACAGTGTTGGCGACAAACTTTCAGTGAAAGCGTGCCTGTTATAGCAGCACAAGGGTAATGCATTTCCTAGAGCTGGTCTTAGCTTCGCTTTTTATTCCGTTTAGCCAGCTACAACCTTATCCTTTCATGTCATTTTTTTTTTTTTCTGATCTTTTTTCTTTGACCTATGGGGGTTATATCCCAGTTTGCTCTTTAGCTTTCTGATACCTACTATATCCTCACAGAGTGAATCTGTGCTACCATAATACTGTTATACTTAGAGTGTTGAGTAAGTATTTCTCTCTCCTCTCTTTAGACTGATAATTTTAAGTTCAGGATCAGTTTGTTTTTTGTGTTGTTTTTTTTTTTTTTTTTAGCTTAGTAACTCAGGGTCAAATTTATAATGTATTTTTACATTATTTTGAATTTTTCTACTTGAAAAATATTTAAACTTTTGCCTCAAATATACTTGGAGAACGTTGCAAACGTTCGACACTTTAAAAAAATATATATATATTCATTTTTTTGCCCTGAAATTCACTGCCACCGTGAGAAACTTGAGTTCACATATTTTACACAAAATCATTCAACAAATATGTTATCTTTTTATATTTAACAATAGAAATTTAAATTGACTTTAACCTTACATATCACATGCCTGTATTTTTAAAGCATAGTAAGACTGTAGAAGAAAATCAGGCCCAGTAAAAAGCTGAGATGTAGAAGTATTATTGGAATTTCTTCCCTTACTTTTCCTCATCCATGCCACTTCCAGAGAGTGAAGGGTTTAGTAAACTTTTATTCACTTGGAGATCTGGGAACAGGTTTTTAGAGAATCGGTTATTCTGGTTAACTGAAAATTCTTTTAAAAATCAGCATTCTTTTCTCTTATTGTAAGTAGAATATAATGAAAATAATCATTACTTGTTGGAAGTTATTTTAATGCTGATTGCTTTGAATAACTTTTATCGCCCTGCTCTGTAGACAGACGTTTTAAGAGATTTACCTAAGTGAAAACTTCAGAGATGATAGCGCTTCATTTTATTTTATTCATTTCTTCTGAAATCTGACATTAGAAGAAGAAAATGTAAAAGTTATTAGGAGTTCTAATCATGTGGGATCCATTCATTAAAGTTTTGTTTGATTTAAACAAAGCCACATTTTTTTGTTGCTAGAATTTTATTTTCCTCTAACATTGTCCTTTTATTTAATGGTAAATGCTGCATTCAGGTTCTGTGATACAGAAAGGTATTCGTTATAATAAAAGTAACATAATTATCCCACTTCTAGGATTTAATCCTGAAGCAGTGCTCATATCCAGTAAAAGATTTATGAACAAGGCTGTTCATTCCAGACAAAGTAGAAAAAGAGTCTAGAATAATCTATATATAATTGAGTAGGGGAATTGTTAAGTTTTTAAAATTTTACTACATAAATTCATTAGTGTGTTTTACAGGCGTTAAAAATTATATTTTTTAATTAATGTTTGTCATTACACAGGAGGAAAATGCAGGAGGATAAATGGGGAAAAAAGGACAAAACTGTATGATTTTATGTGCATGGGTACATGTGTATCTACATATCTAAAAAAGAGGAAGGAAATGAAATTTTAGCAGTGATTATCTGTGGGCAGTGAGATTTAAAATTTCTCTTTTATACTGTTCAGTTTTTTCAAATCTGTAACTGTTGTAGGTCATTTTGTAGTGAATGTAAGTATGTACTTCATACTGTGTTTGTGATCATATAATATCACATATATAGAAGGTCTTGAAGTCTGCAGAAGCTGTTGCACTTTGAGCAGCAAGTGTCAGGGGCAAGACATGCTGTCTACTCGGTGCTCTAGCATTGGGGAAGTAAAAGGAAATATAAAAGTGTTTCCATGAGTTTTAAAATATTTCTGATTTCATTTGTAGGTCAAATAACAGGATAGTAGATCTTTCTTACACAGTGACTTTAGAAGATTATGGACTAGTGAAAATGCGTGAGATTTTTGTGTCTGATTCATCTCAGGTATATGTCATTGAATCTTATGAAATTATTCTTTAAAACAGACGTAACGGGTATATATGCGTGAGTGTGTTTGTTTTAGTATGCTTCTTTCATTCATATCTTAGGGTGTATCTGCTGTACAACAAAAGCCATCTTCTGTTCCTCCAGAAATCCAGACAGAGCCTCGTGAAACCTTAGAGTACAAAGCAGCACTTGAGCTAGAAATGTGGAAGGAGATGCAGGAAGACATTTTTGAAAATCAGGTTACTTTTTTAAAATGTTACTTAAAAGATTTTTTGTCTATTTAGTATATTTTCCCTTCTCCATAGTAGGCTTCTCTCTCTTTTCCATGGGTACTCTGTCTAGTCCCTTTGAATTCAAGAATGCCTTACTCTTTAAAAAAAATGAAGAATTAAAAATTACTCAAAATGTGACAGCTTCACAGAAGCCACTCAGTAAAGGATTCTCCTAAACTTTCTCCATGATTTGTGGGCAAAATTAGCACTGAAGGTTAGAATTCAGAGGTTAAGGACTTGAAGGTTTCTTTTAATTTCAAGATCTCATTTAGCGTACCCTCCTGGAAGCTGGAATCATTAGTTGTTAAACAAGAGAGGTAGAAAACAGCTATTAACTTTATACTGTCCTGAATTATACTCATATGGGTATTACTCACCGCAGGCATCCTCTGTTTTAAATAAAATGGAATGTCTGAAAGAAATATATCATGATCAATATTAATTACTTAACTGAAAACAGCTGGTTTATTTATTTGAAATATTTAGAGTTTCTCTTTTTTACTTTATTTTTCTTCCTTTGACAGCTAAAGCAGAAAGAACTGGCTCATATGCAAGCTCTTGCAGAGGAATGGAAGAAAAGGGACCGAGAGAGGGAATCACTAGTAAAGAAAAAGGTAATGACTTTTATAAAAATTGAAGGAGGAAAGAAAGAATATTAATGATAGTATCTTCTATATACATTAAAGGAAATCTCTGGAAGGAATAACTAATTATAGTGGTTATATATTGGCTTGGATAAAGTGAATGAATGGGTCAGGGATAGGAAGAAGGGTTTTCGCTGTAAGTTGTCTTGTACTCCTTAGATTTTGAACCCTGCAAATGTGTTACCTGTTCAAAAAGTGAATAAATATAGAAAGTGAATACTTTAGAGAAGAAGCCTATCTCTGTATTTAAAAAGAAAATAGAACATTTAAGTATATATAAATATTACATTATAATCTATTCGTTAATAAAAAGGACCAAAAACTCTTAAGCTGTTTTAAAAGATTGAATCATGAAATGTTATAAATCACATCTTTTAGAATGATAACGTGACACCATCTGATCTTATTCCAGAAAGCCAAAATTTAATATTTATCTATTTATACTCAAGGTATTGAGTAAAACAACCCTGAAAATTAGACTTGTCTAAAATATTCCAAATTCAAGTCTGTAAAAATACTCTCATATTAGTGGTTAATGAACTGTCTATAAATGGGAGAAGACCGTGGCAGGGTAGTTTGCTACACTAGATCAAGAGACAGGACAGGGTATGGACTAGAAAATTCTTTAAAGTTTTTTCAGGTCTCTGACTTTTGGCCATTTATATTTATTGACGTGCTTGGGTTTAAATCTACTATCTTGCTCTTGGTTTTCAATTTGTCCCATACATTCTTTGTTTTCTCTCTTTTCCTGCTTTCTTTTGCATTCATTGAATTTTTCTTTTTTTTTATGATTCCATTTTATTTCTACAGTTGCCTTATTAGCAATATCTATTTCTTTTTTTAGTGATTGCTGTAGGGCTTACGGTATGCATCTTATCACAGTAAGCCTTCAGATGATACAGCACATTTAGCTTTTAAGACAAGTTAGTCTTTGAGCCATTTTTTAATGTGTCTGATGTGTTTTTCAGTGTTGATGCTTATATGTAAAAGCAAAATATATGATGAAAATAACACAAAGTATGGAAGTGAGGAAATGGACAAACGCTGTTGTAACGTTCTCATACTATTTTACTAGTTTAAGCAATCAATCTCTTTCCTAGATAACTACGTTTACTTCTTTATTTTTATTTTTATTATTATTTTGGATCTTCCCCGCTAGGGATCAAACCTGTGCCCCCTGCATTGGCACTGCGGAGTCTCTGCATTTACTTCTTAACTTGGTATCCTGTCCTCCATTACTGACCCCTGTAGCTTGAGATATCAGCCAAGAGTAGAGGAGGTCAGATTATGTACTCCTCCTCCTTGAAACACATCATACTCCTCATCACATTTAGAATAGAACTCAAAGTTCTTACCAGGACCTACAAGGCCTTTTGTAATCTGTCCCCTCGCTTTCTCTGTGACCTCATCTTCTGTCAGCCTTCTGTTCACACAGTCTATTCTGACCATCTTGGCCTCTGTGTATTTCCTCAAACATGCTAAGCCACCTCTCTCCTCAGGATCTGTAGACTGCTTTTCTTTCAGAGATACTTTCTGGTTTCTGCTCAGAGTAATGTGAGCGAGGCCTTCTTTGACCACTGTATCCAAAATACTGCTCTCTTCCCCTGCCCCCAGGCACTAACTGTCCCCTCATTCTGCTTTATTTTCCTCGTAGCATTTACCTACTATTACATTAAATATCCACTTCTTTGTTTATAGTTTGTCTTCTCTCAGAGTACAGATTCCACATGACTTTGTTTTGCCCAGCATCTGCTACGTATACAATAAATATTTGTTTAAATTAAAAAGATGGGGCTTCCCTGGTGGCGCAGTGGGTGAGAGTTCGCCTGCCGATGCAGGGGACACGGGTTCGTGCCCCGGTCCGGGAAGATCCCACATGCCGCGGAGCGGCTGGGCCCGTGAGCCATGGCCGCTGAGCCTGTGAGTCCGGAGCCTGTGCTCCGCAACGGGAGAGGCCACAACAGTGAGAGGCCCGTGTACGGCAAAAAAAAAAAAAAAAAAAAAAAATTAAAAGGATAATGAATGATTTCAGGTTTTATAGTTTTGAGTTTGAGATTTATGGGGACTCTTGGCATGTTCAGCAGGTATTTGGATTTACAGGTCTGCAACTCTGGAGGGGGGGTTGACTTTGCAATATAAATTTGGGAGTTCTTCGTATCTGTGATGGTACATAGATAAGATGTTTGGGTTGCCAGAGGACGAACATATGGTTTGAATACTTCCTCCCCATCCTGTTTACCTGTCTTTCTATAAGGCTTTTTTACATGTGGCACTCAGAATTTGACACACTTATATTAGTGATTTGGTTAAGAATTTAAAGATGAACCAAAAATCAGTGGTAGAGTTAACAGAATTAATAAATAAATGATCTTGCTTGGTTGGTATGTTGAGCTAAATCAATCATCAAAATAAAGTTTAATAAAAAAAAATGTCATTCTGTAGTCAGAGTAAAACATTCACTTGGACAATGGGTATAGTTATTCCAAGTTTAAAAACACAGACCTTGGGGATTTTCTTTGACATAACGAACAGT
The DNA here is from genome assembly GCF_059928025.1 of Delphinapterus leucas. Taxonomy (NCBI): domain Eukaryota; kingdom Metazoa; phylum Chordata; class Mammalia; order Artiodactyla; family Monodontidae; genus Delphinapterus; species Delphinapterus leucas. Next base: position 103,178,464 of record NC_143131.1, on the reverse strand, counting down.
GTGACTAGGATCCTCAGATAGCAAATGCAATTTTAGATGGAGTTAAAATTAGGAGACATTTGTTGACCTGTCTTTAGCCGTGCACATTCTTTAGTCTCTGAACTAGTGAGATCACATCTGGGTACGATATTTTTTTTTTTGCGGTACACAGGCCTCTCACTGTTGTGGCCTCTCCCGTTGCGGAGCACAGGCTCCGGACGCGCAGGCTCAGCGGCCATGGCTCACGGGCCCAGCTGCTCCGCGGCATGTGGGATCTTCCCGGACCGGGACACGAACCCGTGTCCCCTGCATCGGCAGGCGGACTCTCAACCACTACGCCACCAGGGAAGCCCCCTGGGTACCATATTTTTGAAAGGACTTAGTTTAGAATGTAGACTCCAGATTAAATCCAAGTATTAGAGGATGTGGAAACAATAACATGTGAATAATAGTTGACGCTTGTGCTTATCTTGGAGAAAAAAAGACTAGGAGGATGTATGATGGCTATCACTGGAGTCAAATATGTGAAGATACTTTTTTTCTTCCCAAGGGATAGAAACAGGATTAAAGGCTTAAAAAAAACAGGGCTTCTAACGAGCATCAAACCCAGGCTTGTAAAGAGAAAATCAGGTTGGGGCCTGGGACCTGGAGACTTGTTGGTGAGGAGCACAGAAAATTTGGTTCAGAAAGTCCTAGTAAATATGATCAGTCTGAACTAAAAGACAGAAAACCATGAGAGAGGATCCTATACAGGCCAAGCAGGTAGACCTCTATCCTTAATGGGACTCACATCCTTAAAGACAGAGCAGAGCAGGACTTTAGGCTTGTACAGATTGGGGTACTAGGCTAAGGTCCCAAGCAGGAACTGTAGCTTCAGAAGCAATTAAGAACTCAGTTGTTTAAACTGTAATAAAGGACTAGATCTCAATAATGGGAGGACTGACGTGAAATTGATTGGCGATAGCTGGCCTATCACCAGTCTTAGTTCCAGAGAAAGAGCATAAGTGACTAAGAGGGCTTCAGAAAAATACTGGAATATTGAGCAAGGCAGATTTTTAAGGAGCTAGGTTTTTACTAAAACACAAGGTTTTACTGGCAGTCTAACTTACCACCCAGTGGGAGAAGGGCTTCCTCAGGAGACTGAGTATTACTAGAGATACCCAAGCAGAAGCTAGATTGGCTTCCTTCCTTAGAGTATAGTGGAAAGAATTTCTGCTTTGAATTGGTATATGTAATTCATGATTTTCCTAGTCCCAGATCCTCTGTTTCAGTAAAATCATAATATATGCATTTTTGAATTTGTGTTTTGAATTTGGGGAAAAGGTAACTTTTATTATATTTTAGGTTGCTGAATATACTATTCTCGAAGGAAAACTTCAAAAAACCCTAGTTGACTTGGAGAAGCGAGAGCAGCAGCTGGCCCTTGCAGAATCAGAGGTACTCTATTCATCTATCATGTCTTTATTTCACAGAATCCATATATTAAATTCATACCATTCATTTGTTTTTCCTTTGTACTGTATAAAGTATATTTCACGGAAATAGTCTTTCAGACATTATGGAGAAAACTGCTATTCAACTAGGTGAAGCATGTTTTATATGTTAGAAGGTGAGGAATTAGGTAGAAAACTGTTTGTTATTTGAAATTCTTAACTATTACTCAGTCAGCTTCGGCTGGCTTTTGCAATAGTGGAGAGTTTTGGTTACCTGTGCAACTATGTGGAAGGAATGGATAGTTGCACTACCTAGAGAAAAGAGAAAATGTAGTGTAGGCTCAGGGACCTAGAATCATGATTTTGTATTTCACTAAGAAGGGAATATACCTCCTTCTTGCCCATTGAAGATTAGATCCCAAGAAAGGATAAACTTACGTTAGTACCATGCCTAGTTAGCATTTTTGTTAGGTCTTATTAAATCGTACCCTAACTACTTCTTTAAATTACTATAAAGTTCACCTCAAATTATTAGAATTTCTTCCTTGTGAAATTTATATGCCCCTTCCTTACCCAAATGTTTCTTAAAATTTTCTCAGCATATCACCCTAGCCTTACTTCTACACATTTTCGGCAATTTCTAAATTGATTTAGATTGTTAAACCTAAACATAATGTGTATTTGTTCCTAATACTAAGGCTTTGTTACCTTCTATGTGATTAGGTAAAAAATAAGAAGTTTCTAAAGACGTAAAGAAACTTGGGCATATTTGCTTACATAATAAAATGGGTTTATTCAAATAGGGGTTTTAAGCATTTAGGGCCTTTTGAAGTGAATTTATGCATCATTTTGGGATATACTTTGTATTTTAGGAGTAAATGATCGAAAATTTATAATTTCAATACACTTAAACATTAACTCTCTAATACCTGAAAATGATATAAAAATCACTTCATAAAATATTCTGAACATTTGACCATATGTAAGGATAATAGAATATTGACTAGTATAATGCAGGTAGGAATAGGTCAGCCTCTTAAAGATGTACCTGTTTTAAGCTTCAGAGAGAAAGGAGGGAACTGAAATCAGAACGTGAACGGAACCTGCAAGAACTCCAGGACTCTATCCGTAGGGCCAAAGAAGATTGTGTTCACCAAGTAGAACTAGAAAGGTTGAAGATGAAGCAACTAGAAGAGGATAAACACCGACTTCAGCAACAGGTTGGATGAAAATACCTGTCATCTCTTTAAACTTAGAGTTTATTTGCATTCTAGAAATAATAGAAATCATTCACTAAGGAGTTATAAAAATTCCCAGTAATTTGGATTATTAATCACATTTACTACACTGAGAGTCAAATGTAAGTTGGATCTCCTTTTCCTGAAAGCTGAGGACTATATTGGAGTAATCTTACTTCCCTTATAATTATTTGTATGAGATTGTGCTATATTTTAGTTAACTCTCATCTTAAAATTTTTTGCTCCTTTGAGCAAATGTAGATATTCTTCATATATCACTTGGACCAAGTTCAGTTAAGAACCAAATTTCATGAGAGGATTGTCTGTGCTCCTTTCCATTTTCTCACCTCTCAACCCATCCACCTCAGCTTTCCATCCTCATTGTCCCAGCCAGCCAGTTGTCAGAGAAGCCACCAGTGGCTCAGTCACTAAATTCAGTGGGTGTTTTTCATTTCTCATCTTACTCAAACTTATTGACAACATCAACACTATTCTTGTTTTTATATATTCTCTTCTCTCAACTTCTATAACACCACTCTTCTTGTTTTTCTCTACTTTTCCGGCCATGCCTCAGGTCCGTTGCAGGTTTATTTTCCTTTATCTAGCCATTAAATGTTGGACTTCCTCCAAGCTCCAGACTTACACTGTGCTAAACAATCTTATTCGTGCCTGTGGTTTCAGAGACAATCTGTATCTCTGAGACTTGTGCATTTATATCCCAAACCTTTCCTTTGCACTCTCAACCCAGTTATCTCATTGCCTTTTAGACATCTCTACTTGGGTGTCTTAAAGGCATTTAAAACCCACCATGATCCTCCTATCCATACTTGACCTTGCTGTAAGTATTCTTTATGTCAGTAATGGACCCCGTAACCTGTTCTTCCTGTCGCAGCCTGAGTGATATTTTTGAAATTTGGAATCATGACACCCTCCTCTAAATTCAGGGTTGTCTTAACGCTCATAAAGATCAGAATTACTACCTTGCCCTACCAGTCTTTGCATAGTTTGGACCCAGCCTACCTCTCTCACCTCATCTCCCACTCTTTCACCTTTTCTGTGTGCTCTCCAGCCACACTCGTCCTCTTCAGGTCCTCAGGCATACCATGCATGCTTCACCCTTAGGATCTTTGTGTGTGCTGCTTTTTCTTGGCCTAGTGAACTGTACTAATCCCTCCGTTTCCAGCTGAGGCATCACTTTCCCAGAGAAATCTTCCCTGACCCCTGCTGTCCAAGTCTAGGTCAAGTTTTTGTTGTATGTTTTCTTGGGGTATTATTCTCTTATTCTATTTCTTTATGATATGTTGTTATAGCAGTTTGTTTTTATTTTCATTAGTGTGATAATTTGATCAGTGTCAGATTATTAGTTCCATAAAACTGTGTCGGTTTCTGTCTGTATGGCTGGAGCCCAGCCAGTCTTCAGCACATAATAGGGGCTTAATAAATATCTGCTGGAAAAAGGAAGGCTCAGGCTTTTAAAAATGAAGCTTATCCGTCTTGAAACATGTCAGTGTAGATTAGATATGTATGATGAATGCCTCTGAAGTCTTTAGTAAATCCTGGCATGAAGAATAGTTTCCATAGCAGTTCAGGGTCAGTTAAGATCATATTATTTAGGTGGTTATAAATATAAATTTGATTGTTATTGTGGTGGTCGCATGTAAATTTATGAAAGATAAAGTTGTAAAAGTGGGCAATTGTGATGGGATTCGCCAGTAATGCTTCTCTTCTACCACTTATCAGGGAGATTCAGCCATCTAGAACAAAGGCTTCTAACATGTATTAGAATCACCGGGGGAGCTCATGAAAAAATCCACGTGTCCACCCTGTCCCAGACTGGTATAATTAGCTTACAGCGTTGTGGGAAGAACCTTGGCGGGAAGAACTGGTATTTTGGAAAAATTCCCCGGGGCACTTCTAAAACATAAGCTAAGACCTGGGGAAAAAACTGTGGTGGGCAGCAGAAGTTTCTGGGATGCCCAAATTGCAAAGTCCATGACTGTAAACGTTTCCCCTTTTATATATAAGAAAACTTTTTAGGCCCTTGCTCTGAACCAGGTTACATGTACTATACACACAATTCTAACTGGACAGGTAGAAGGGACAGATAGATACACTGTCAGTGCAAGGTGATGAAGATAAAGTATATATATTCAAATATGTAAAGGCAGTTATCAGAACTGAAAAAAATCAATGTAGTTTATAGGCCACTTAGCAAAGGAAAAAGAACCCAGTATGCCTAGTAGCTTGATTAGTAATTCTTAATAGTAGATTGATAATGTCCTGAATGGTCAAAAAAATGCCAAATATTAAGTTTATTAGTTTTTGTTTAAAACAAAAATGTGACAGATTCTTTAGAGAGGTTTCTATTCAACTTTAAACAAAATTTACATGTTCAAAGAGGTAAACTTCAGTTATATGGAAAATTTCCATGTGTGGGATATTCATTACCTAAAGATGCTAGATAAATCCTAATTAGAATTATTGATAATTATTAGCATAAAACAAGAATTTATTATTGGTAATTTAAGTTCCATTTTTGCCACCAGTTTTCTCAGTATTTCGCATTTAGTTAAGTCAGTCTTAAAGAGATAATTGGGTTATCTAAAGATGGCTAGTCATATTGGTGTATGTTTTCAGAAAGCATCTTTAAACAGTGCTTCTTTGCATTTGGTTAGAAAAATCCCACATTTAAAAAAAATACCTTTATATCTTTTTTTCTTTTTCTTGGTAGTTTTGAAACTGTTCTAAGGGAAATTACAGTGTTTAGTCAAGGCAGTCTCTCTTTTTTTTTTTTTTAAATTTAAGGAACTATTCATTAGAGCATCGTTCAAGGGGATGAAAAGATCTGAATTCTCTTCATGCGTCTCCTAGTGACTAGCTCTTTGGCACTGCCTCAGTACTTTAGCTCTTTGATCCTCAATTTTCCTACCTGTAAATATGAAGGGACTGGGCCAAATAATCTGTAAGTTGTAATAGCATTGGAATTATGAAATTCATACAGTATCAAATTATAGGAACAATAAATACTGCATTAAAATTACTTTCATCGATAATCAGGTATATCTATAATGCTCAATCTTACATGTTGCATTTTTAAAAATTATTTTCAGTATTTTTATAAACCGACTTTTCCATTTGCCATCCAAAGTTTAACAAAAATGTTCTCAGGATACTGGTTTTATAAGAAATTTCATACTCCTAAAAAGTTTTCGTATATTGTTAATCAATTGTATTGTTAATCAATACAATTGTACAATTGTATTGTTAATCAATTGTATTGTATATAGTTGAGTTACTGAATTTTTAAGATTACTGGAGATCTTAATTTTCTTCATTATACTTTATGTATTTTCTAAATTTTCTAATATAAACATGCCTTAAAGTAAGAAAAAATGACACTATTGAATTGAATTCTGTAATACTAAACTTTGCGTACTGCTGTTTTAAAGTGGCTATAATTTTTTTTAATACAGCTCAATGATGCTGAAAATAAGTATAAGATTTTGGAAAAAGAGTTCCATCAGTTCAAGGATCAGCAAAGCAGCAAACCAGAAATTCGGCTACAGTCTGAAATAAATCTTCTCACTTTGGAAAAGGTACCCATGTCAAGTTATGGCAATTTAACTAGCCTTACTGGTAAATTTATAAAATAAAAAATGATACTTGCATATACAATGTAATAACATTTAACTGTAGTATTCTGATATCAAATAACATATCAGAGAATTTGAGGCACATGACATTGTCAACACTTGAATTTCATAGCTTTTATCAGTTTATAGCCTATACTACAGTCCTTGGTTACAGACAACAGACAACTCTTGGACTAGAGGAATTCACAAACCTGTCAAGAAAGCTAAAAAACCTGGGGGAAGCAAGTCATGGGCCCATCCTGTCATAAAACAGTCTACTCAGGATGCTACTGTTGGTGCCATGACTGCCATGTCCCTGGATTCTGTCTCCCCTGATTCTAGTGTTAGGCTGTTGAACTCTCAGTTTTGCAGTAGCCATTGTGAATACCCTCTCTCCATATTAGTGCCCTTTAGATTCACTGTCTCAGGTAGGAGCATGCATTTAAATCACAGGTCTGTACTCTACTCTTAGTTTGGAAGAAGCGATAGCCATCCTATTTTGCTTTCTGCGGTTGGAAGCCAGGTCCTGACTCTCATTTGTATTGGGATTCCCCACAGACAGAATGTTCAAGTTCTAGGCATTAAAAAATGTGTACTATCCAACAGACAATCTAAGTCTGACAATATGAGCTCTTGCATTTTAGAGTTTGATAAATTTTAGGCATTATTAAAAAGATACAGCAGACTTAAGAAAATAAGAGTTAATAATAAACAGGAAAATAAGCTTTAGAAGCTTAAGGATTTAATTGTCGTGGCAGCCATTGCCTGTCTGTTCCCACTCAGCATTGTAGTGAAGGCTTCCTTGCCCTTTCTCTTCTGTAGATTCAGCCACTAGGGGACACTAACAGAAGATTGGTAGATAGGAGTTGGGAAGATGCCAGAGTAGTTCTTTCTTCTCTCTCTTTCTGCCTCTCTACCTCCCTTATTTTCTCTGGCAGTAGTTACATCTTTTTATGGTTCCATCTCCCACCAGGCATCCCTTCTCCAGCTTCCTTTAGTCAGTCTCCACTGTGGTTCTAGCCCACTGGACATCCCCAGTTTGTGGGTTGCTTGTATTAAGAACTACTATTTCCTGGTACCTTTTTGTAGTCCCTCCTACCTAGGAGAGGTGGGGGCTTCTTGCTGCTGCTGATTACTGGGTTGCCTCACCATATCCTCTTTGGCCTTTCTGCTCTTCCTTTATCTGTTGAACCGGTTTCCTGTATTAAATTGCTTCTGATTTCTAGATTCCTGGAAGGATGCTGATTGATAGGGTTGGTTTTTCATTATCCAGCAAAGTTGTATGCTATTTATGATACCATGCTAAATGCCATTATGAATGATTCAGAAATGTTCAGGATACCGTCAAGTAAATAACAAGTTACAGAAGGAGACGAGGAACATACCCAAATAATTATAGCAAAAGGCAAACGAGCAGATATCGTCTAACTTTCTCTTGCTAAATGCCATGAGTCCAAAGGGAAAAAAAACAAAGTCAACTTCTGAAATCAACACACTAAGTATAAAGCAGGAATGACATTGTATATGGAGCCTAAGAATAGGTGAAACTTGAAATAGGTAAATATGTGGGTGAGGTTATTCCAAAAAGAAGTACTGAACAAAAGCATAAAAAAGATTAAAATATCTGTTGCATATTTGGATAGTTGCTTGACTAGAACCTGGAGTCTAGTCATTATAGTAGTATGGTTTACCCTTGAACAACATGAGTTTGAACTGTGAGGGTCCACTTATACACAGATTTTTTTCAGAAAATACATTCTGCAGTACCACATGACCCGTGGTTGGTCGATTCCTCAGATGCAGTACCACATATTCAGAGGGCCAACTGTAAAGTTATAGGCATTTTTTTGACAGCATGGAGGATTAGCATGTGGTACCCCTGCATTGTGCAGATGTCAGCTGTAATTTTAAAATAAATATAGGCCTGATAAGAGAATGCTGGAAATAAAGGTAATTTTCAGCCATATGAGGGAAGAGCTTAGATGTTTGCTTAAAGAATCCATATTTCATCTGGTAAGAAAAGTCAAAGATTACTCTCAAATTTATAAGATTGGCTTAATGGATGTTAATATTAATAGAAATGAAGATTTTCGATGAACTTCTTTGGAGGGATGGAAGTTGTAGGGAATTCAGATTTTAGACATACTACATTTGAGATGCTAATGCAGTAATCTAAGTGAAGGAGTTTAACTAAATGGTTAAAAAATGAGAAAATACAGTAGGGAGAGAATAGGGCTAGACAAACAGATTTGAGAATCATTTGAATAAAGTAACAGCTTACAGGTATATGCAATTGCTTAAGGAGTGTTTAGGAAGGCTAATTGATGATAAAACTTAGGGGGACGTTCAGCTTTGAGAACAATCAAGAGTTGAGGAAGGAGGCTAATGAGATTTAGAGAAGTAATAAAAACAGTCTAGTGCTGTGCCCAAAAGGAAAGGGGGAGTTTAAAGAATGAGGAAGTGAAAGTAATCTTTCATGATGGGCAAGTCAAGAGTGGTTGAGGCAAGACCCCCATGTGTTTGGCAGTTAAGAGGTCACTGATTTTTAAGAAGCCAAATTGCAGAAGGTTATAGAAAGTTTGGCTTTGAAAAGAAAACAAGAAAAGGGCTTCCCTGGTGGTGCAGTGGTTAAGAATCCACCTGCCAATGCAGGGGACATGGGTTCGAGCCCTGGTCCGGGAAGATCCCACATGCCGAGGAGCAGCTAAGCCCGTGAGCCACAACTACTGAGCCTGTGTGCTGCAACTACTGAAGCCTGCACACCTAGAGCCCGTGCTCCACAACAAGAGAAGCCACCGCAGTGAGAAGACCACGCACCGCAACGAAGAGTAGCCCCCGCTCACCACAGCTAGAGAAAGCCCACGCACAGCAACGATGACCCAACGCAGCCAAAAATTTAAAATATAATAAAAAAATAAATTTCAAAAAAGCTCAGAAGACAAGAAAAAATGTAGCCCAAGGGCCTAAAGCTCTTGAGAAAAGCTTATTTAGAGGTAGGAAAAATCAGAGAATATTTTTAGATTAAGGACAAGAAATTAACAGCAAGGAGAAATTGAAGCTTTAAGAGAGGAGGGGATGGTTGGAGCATAGATATAAAATTTAGCCCTTGGTATGACTATTCAAGAGGCAGAAGGGTGCATATAGAAAATTTGGAGACAAGAATAAGAGTGGTTAAAAAAAATTGAGTTGAAAAGGGTATTAACTGCTTTCCTCTAGCATTTCTGAATTCATTAAATGTTTCTGCAGCTTGTCAAATGCCATGCTAGTTTTGGTTCCTCTTCTTACCCCGATATCTATTTAATTGCAAAGTCTTGTTGATTCTGCTTCGTACATATCTGGACAATCTCTTCATTCTCCATTTTTGGCCTTCTCATTTCTCTACCGGTAACCTTGAATTTGAATCAAACTGGACATTTCCCACCCCTTTTGATTAAACCAAATATTAAAGTATTTCTGTTTATATATTATGAATTATGTGGCCTGCCAGAGATATTTGAAGCATTCAGACAATATCTCATCAATTCTCACAAGTTCTCCTAAGTAGGTGTCAAGAGTATTTCCATTTTATCTTGGGGAAATTCAGGGCCAAATATCTCAAAATTGGAACAGAGGGCTTATGATATTCATCTTTTCTGAATATATACTAGATATCACCATAGAAATAATTGTAAATGATTTGTAAAAATTTCTTCTTCCAATTACACTTCTACCAAAAGGATAAAAATCACCAAACATATTACAAATATAAACAGCACCATGAACTTGTTGAGGAAAAAAAAAAGTGTAATGGAAGCGCCTTTATATCAGACCTAATGAATTCATCCACTGTTTTTAAATGCCTAGCAAAACAAGGCTTCTCAGCTCTTTTGAACATTCTTTGTAAGTTTTTTTGGAGCCAGAAGAGGGCAGAATCTTATTTCTTAAGTAACAAAGAGATAAAAGCATGAAAAGGAAGACTTAAGTGAAAAGGTACCTGATTTAGTCTGCAACTTCTGGTTATGTCTGATTGAGAGCTTTTTTTCTTTTCTGTTTACTCATCTCTTCAGTATAACACAGATAGTTCCATTTTCACTGAAATAGTCTAAAAATAAGTTAACATTAAGATACAGTTTTACCAAATGCAATTCTTGATTCCCTTAAGAAGTGAATAATAGTTTGATGTGCTTTTAGCTAGGAAATGACTTTTAGATGGCTTAAAAACAATTGGAACTTTTAAAAAATAAAATACGGAAAGCATTATAATTTAGTAATGCATACAGAAGATTAAGACAGAAACTAAATTTGTGTATTTAAGAACATTTGGTGAGTATCCACTGTGTTTTAGGACAAAGGGAAAAATGAGAGAAAAGAAAAGAGTAAAAGTATGTTATCCTTTTGGGACCTCACTTTTTTTTTTTTGATGTGGACCATTTTTAAAGTCTTTATTGAATTTGTTACAATATTGCTTTTGTTTTATGTTTTGGTTTTTGGGCTGCGAGGCATGTGGGATCTTAGCTCCCCGACCAGGGATCGAACCCACACCCCCTGCATTGGAAGGCAAAGTCTTAACCACTAGACCACCAGGGAAGTCCCTGGGACCTCACTTCTAGAAGAGTTTGTAATATAATTGGGGAGATGACTCAGAGAACCTTAAATGACCATATATAATCGAATACCAGGGAATGTGCTAGGAACTCTTTGCAATTCAGAAGTCATTTGGTGTTCAGAATATAGTAGTTTTAAGACAGCTCCATGGAGAGGTAGAATTTGAGCTGAATCTGAAGTTTTAAATAAGCGATGAAGAAAAAGAATCGACAGGCTCAGGAAGTAACTTGGACAAGGTGAATGTAGGGGAGACAAACCCGGTGGTTGGAGTAGAGGGTTTCCTGTTGAGGAGTACCAAGAAAGTAGTAGAACAAGTAGGATGGAAATTCTATCTCGGAGTGCTTTAACACCTAGGCAGAGTTGTTTAGGCTCAGTCCTGTAGGCAAGTAGTAGCTGTTGTAGATTTTTTAGTAGAGAGTAAATTGATGTAATAGTGATTTCCAGGATTTGTAGATGGAATACGTTTGAGGCTGAGCAGACAAGAGATGAGATAAGCCTGAGCTTAGGAAATGGTAGAAAGAACATAGAAGAATAAAACTGGAAAATATTTCAAGGGAGAAATCTATAGTTTTTTGTGACACATTGGAACTGGGGAATAGGAAATTAGAGGCAAAGACAATGCCATGCCTCCAGTAGAGAATTAGAGTTGTGGGTATATCAAGGATAGAAACAGGGACATTGAGAATCAGTGAAAGTCTGTGCTTGGTCTTCACTAGCCTCTGAATTGACTCTAGGTCCTGAGCCAAGTTTTAATTTGAGTCTATAACTTGGCTTATGATTTAAGTCAAAAAAGCCTTCCCGAAGTCTCATGTCTACCCACAAAAAGGGCTCTTAACTCGAGGTCTTTGAATGCCCTGAAATTGTGTCAAAATTTTGGTTGTGTACCTTTTTTTGGGAGTTGGGTCCATATATTTCTTTAGAATCACAGAGGCATCTGTATCCTTAAAAAAAGTTAGGCATCACTGATTTGGTAGTTTGGGGTAAATTAGAAAAATGATGTGTAACGTCTCAGATTTGTTAGCTACAGGTTTTTTTGGTTTGTTAAGAATAAAGACATTATATGTTTTGATTATATATGCATTTTAAATTAGTGTGAACTACTGTGTGAATATCAATGCAAATGTGAGTTATTTTGATAATCATGGCAAAACTGATAAAACCTCCCCAGCTTTTTCTGATGGAGTCAGTTCAGTGGGTATAAGTGATCTCTCTAGGTTGTCCTAACCCTCATTCTGAGGCTCGTCCAGGATACTGTACCTTCTCCAAGACCCAGGGACATGGTCACTTTTATAACTGAATCCTATTCTTTTATCACACAGTCATAAAACAGATTTTTGCTTTTCCTCTGACATATGTCCTCTTGTTAAAATTACCAACTAATAAGTATAAGTCTTTAGGGCATAAGTGGAAGAGATCATCTTTGATAATCTCAGAGTATTATTCAACTTAAGATGTATGAGTATAGTTGTGAAATGTCAACACATTTAAATCCAAGCACTAGGGATTTGTAAAGCAGAAAAGACCTTGACTCCATGAAGTCATATATTACTGCAGAGAACATTCTGGTCTTTTGTGAAGGGATTTTGGCAATCTGCTTTTCCTTTCATTTTATTTTCCTTCTGAGCTTTCTGAAGCTTGAATTTTTGGATAGTGTCTTCGGTTTTATTTTTCTGCAAAACATTAGGAGTTGTGTGTATGGGAAAAACTAGACTTGATATAAAAAAATTAGACCAGTTTAGATTAACAGTATTTTACTGTAATTCATCCATATAATTACCTTATCACTTAAATAGTAAAACTGTCTGTTGGCTACATGAATTTGTTTGGTACTTGGTTTGAAACTTTGAGAGAGTACATTCCAAAACCTAGCCAAGTTGGCTTCAGTTCATACACAACAGATTGCCTGCTGCAAGTATAAATAACCGTATTTTAAAAATCAAATCTATTTCGTGTTTTTCTTTATATATTTGAGGAAAAATAGAAAATAAAAGTTAGATGAGTGTTTTTAGGAGCATTATTTTTCTTACTCTTGGGTTTAACATTCTTAAAATATTTTTGACTTTGTACTCTCAGTAAACTGCCTTCTGATAAAACAGTTCACTGTTCTCAGCATTCTATGATTTTTGCCAAAACAGAGTTATAAAAGTATCCCTACAAGCTCTCTTCAGTGTAAGACAAAATTCCACATAATGGTAGGTCTCCAACAGGAATAATTTGGTTTCAAGGTTGAGAGTGTCAGTGAAATGGAATGCTAACAACTGCTTTTTGTTATATTAAAAAAAAAATGTATTATTCACTCTGTGATCTTTATGTAATATATATGTTTTAAATACATTTATAGCAACTGCCTGGAGGTTAAGACTGATTCAGTTCCTTTTAGTATAGGCTGTTAGGCAGTAAAAATACAACTATATTTTAAACAAGAAAATGTTCATGTGCCATAATATTTACAGTAAATTATATAACAGTTTTAGATGATGTCGTATGTCACACTATATAAACTCTTTTCTTAAGCCAGAGTCTTTGTATATATTATCTTTCAGTGATTGTACACAGTGGTATAGTGTTTCACTTGATATGATTTTAATCACTGTTAGGTTGAACTTGAAAGAAAGTTGGAATCCACAACTAAGTCTAAGCTGCATTATAAGCAGCAGTGGGGACGAGCTTTGAAAGAACTTGCCAGACTTAAACAGGTATGTAGTTTATAGCTAATGATGGATTATTCTTTTTATGTCTTTCTCCCTTGATATTTTTTTTTTTTTACAAGTTTGCACATTTGGCAATATCTGTTAGGTTCATATGTCTGTATTTAAATGTCCAGTTCTGTATTTGAGATTAGGCCCCACCCCCCTTTTTTTAATGTGTTACATATAAGATCCTCCTTTATAAAAACTAAAACTTCTTTTTCTTTTCCTTTCTTTTTTTTTTTTTTTTAAAGCCAACTATCCTCTTCCCCACAGCAAGTTGGGAATAATTTCTACTTTCACTTTAAAAACAATCATTCTTTTTCTCCTTTTACTTTCACTTATAAAACTACCATCCTTTTTTCCTTAGTATTTCCTTCTATTGGGAGTGCCTTTGGGGGGGAGAATTTTAAGAACATATTTTAAAAGTCATTCCTAGGAAGACACAGTAATTTATTCATTAAAAAAAAGGGATCACGGGATTTTTGCATAATTTTACAAGGATTTAAAAGTGAGAGTAGTTTCCTAAATTCTTTACATTACTTTTTTTTTTCCTTCCTGGTACCTGGTAACAAATGCCATTAGCTTCCTGAGGAATTAACCTTAATTTTGGCTATAATTTCTTCAAATTATTAAGATCAAATAAAATATGAGCAAGATTTTTATTTTGAATCTCACCTATTTGACCTAACCTTTTAAGGATCATTAGTGGTTAGTTTATTGTAAGTTTTGCTTTTCTGAAATGTGTCCGTTATATGCCGAATGCAATTTTGGTACGTAGGGTCTCTCAGATTTGTATTTTTTTTTAATGTGTCTCCCAAACCATCAAATGTCGTTAAACATCTTTGTGGTATTGTACTAAATGCTTACCACCTTCATAGAAGAGTATGTACTAGACTGCCTGAGAATAAATAGTGCAGTTTGCCTTAACATAGCTTTTAGATGAATTGAGATTGTAAGCATAAGTATAAAATAATATTACACACACTGAATATGTTTTATAGATGCTCACAAGACTAAGGATAGATGAATGAGTGGAATAATCATATATAGTACTGAGGGCCTCCTGTGTTCAAGGCACTGTCCTAGATTTATAGTTATAAGTAAAACATAGGTCTTTGCCTCAGGGAGCTTGCAGTTTAGTAATAGGGAAGAAAACTGTAAATATAACATTTACTGCCAAATAGTAAGAGCCCTGAAAAGACCTGTACAGAGTACTCAGGAGGGGAAGTACATCTATTTAATAGAACTTAGGAAAGGTGTCATAGAAGACGAGATATTTGAGATGGATCTCTGGAGAACTGGTTGTGATTTAGGAAAGCTGTGGCGAAAATGTTGTATATACAATGAATAGAATGATTATAGCAAGGAGGCACAAAGTCAGAAAGCATAGACTCTCCATGGAGAACAGAGGAGGTCCCATTTTAGAGGTCATTTCAGGAAATAAGGACTAGGTAGCAGTGGGAACATGACAAGGAGATTATTTTAAAAGACATGGTTTTGGTAGATTCTATACAGTACACTATACCTAATCAGAATGCAGAGTGGAAAGTCAAAGATGATGTCAAGGGTTCAAGCCTTCGTGTCTGGAAAGAGAGTTTTCCAGGATTGTAATGATGGTTATTAAGACAAGAAGCTGATTGAGGCATGGGGAGGAGATAGGACTTGCAGATTTGAACATTTTAATTTTTACAGAAAGAAATTCAGCAAGCATTTAGAAATATGGACTGATGTTGGGAGGATGACTGAGCTTAATAACGTGAAGGAATCCTTTTGCAGAGGTGATAATTGAAGATGTGGCAGATAGAACTTAGAATTCTCATGTTTAAGGAGGAAGGAAAGCTGATAAGTGCTTGGTATTATGCTAAGCCCTTCATACGTTTTCATTTGATCCTAACCAAGATCCCTATATAGCAGGTAATATTTCCATTTTATAGATGAAAGAAACAGACTTAGAGACATTAAGTAAGTTGTGCACGATCACACAGGTACTAAGTGATAGAGCAAGGATTAGACTCATTTGACTAGAGTGCAGTCTCAGGCTCTTCCTGCTTTATAATGTTATGGTTTAATTCCATAGAAGCCACATAATGAAAGAATTTCAAATAGAACAAAGTGAGCTGTGGAAGACATTAGGGATTTCTGACAGAGTGAGTATTGAAGCAGAAGAAGTCATGATTTGGCCTATCATAAGCAAGGAAAATGACATCACTGACAGATAGACTAGCTCAGGTAATGAGAATTAAAGTGACTTTGAAAGAGAATAAGCTAATATAAAGTCATGATGGCAAGATATTTAAGTTACATTTAGCACCACAGGGAGGAGTCCCTGTGGAATTGGGAGCAAGGAAATAATGTGGTGAGAGTGGCCATTAAAAACAACAGGATACAAATTCTACCACAGGCAGCATACATAGCAGTTTAGAACATGGCCTTGGAGTCAAGAGAGCTGTATTGAATCTTGGCTGTACTTCTTAACTACCTCTGGGACTTGGGGAATATAATTTCTCTGATTAGTCTCCTCATTTGGAAAATGAAAAATCTTTCCTCACAGGTTGTTCTGAGAATTAAATGAGTGGTCTGTAAAGCATTTAACACAGTGTTTCGTACATAGTGTATGCTCAATAAATGGTAACTGTTGTTAAAAGGATATGAGCCATAAAGCTATTGTGTAGTATTCTTGGTTTCAGTCATTGGGGACCTAATCAGATGGTAGCTTTGGAATACTGATGAATAGAACAAATATTAGAAGGATTTACGACTGAGTAGCTGAAAAATGACAGACACCAACCAAAAATAGAAAATTTTTAAGTCTACAAGATAGGAGACTGTTGTTATATAATAGTAGCAGTGGGGAAGTGAGGTTCAGTGTAGTTTGACTAGTAACAGTACTTTGTATATGGATGGTAGATTGAATATAGATGTTCTGTAGAAACTGACAAAAGGGGGAAAACCTATGTTAGGGCTAATTGTGCAGATATGCAATACTGTCAGTCAGTAGGTGAACTTCCTAAAGTTAGGTGTAAAGAGATGAGAGTGCATTGAGTCTGAAGAAACATCTATCGTTGTTATTTGTTTATTTTTCATTCATCAAGTACTTGCACCTTGCACACTGGTAGATGCTCTAGATACAGCAATTCTCTCCCCACAGTAAACTTAAAGTTCAGCTGGGAGGGCTGATATTTAACAAGAACATGGCAGAGTAGTAAGAAATGCAAGTGAAGTTAGCATAAATAATAGAAAATAAGTATTAGAAAAACACGAGGACAGTGGGTTATCATTGTATTTTGTCATTCAAAGCTGAGGGAGAAATGGTTCAAAAACGGTGTTTCAAATATCAGTATTAGAAAAAGGAATCCAAACTGGAAAAGAAGTAAAACTGTCACTGTTTGCAGATGACATGATACTATACATAGAAAATCCTACATATGCTACCAGAAAACTGCTAGGGCTCATCAATGAATTCGGTAACACTGCAGGATACAAAATTAGTGCACAGAAATCTCTTGCATTTCTATACACCAACACCAAAAGATCAGAAAGAGAAATTAAGGAAACAATCCCGTTTACCATCACATTAAATAACTAGGAATAAACCTACCTAAAGACCTGTACCCTGAAAAGTATAAGACGTTGATGAAAGAAATTGAAGATGACACAAACAGTTGGAAAGATATACCATGTTCTTGAATTGAAAGAATCAATATTGTGAAAATGACTTTACTTCCCGAGGCAATCTACGGATTCAGTGCAATCCCTATCAAATTAGTAATGGCATTTTTCACAGAACTAGAACAAAACTTCAAAATTTCTGTGGAAACACAGAAGACCCCAAATAGCCAAAGCAATCTTGAGGGAAAAAAAACGGAGCTGGAGAAATCATGCTCCCTGACTTCAGACTATATTACAAAGTTACAATCATCAAAACAGTATGGTATGGGCTTCCCTGGTGGCACAGTGGTTAAGAGTCCGCCTGCCAATGCAGGGGACACAGGTTTGAGCCCTGGTCCGGGAAGATCCCACATGCCATGGAGCAACTGAGCCCGTGCACCAGAACTACTGAGCCTGCGCTCTAGAGCCCGTGAGCCTAGAGCCCATGCTCTACAACACGAGGAGCCACTGCAATAAAAAGCCCACACACTGAAACGAAGACCCAGTGCAGCCAAAAATAAATTAATTAAAAACAAAACATAGTATGGTATTGGCACAAAGACAGAAATATAGATCAAAGGAATAGGACAGAAAGCCCGGAGATAAACCCACGCACCCATGGTCACCTAATCTATGACAAAGGAGGCAAGAATATACAGTGGAGAAAAGACAGTCTCTTCAATAAGTGGTGCTGGGAAAACTGGACCAGCTACATGGAAAAGAATGAAATTAGAACACTCCCTAACACCATACACAAAAATAAATTCAAAATGGATTAGAGACCTAAATGTAAGATCGGACACTATAAGACTCTTAGAGGAAAACATAGGCAGAACACTCTTTGACATAAATCACATCACTATCTTTTTGGATCCACCTCCTAGAGTAATAAAAATGAAAACAAAAATAAACAAATGGGACCTACTCAAACTTAAAAGCTTTTGCACAGCAAAGGAAGCCATAAACAAAATGAAAAGACAACCCACAGAATGAGAGAAAATATTTGCAAACAAAGCAACCGACAAGGGATTAATCTCCAGAATTTACAAACAGCTCATCAGCTCTATATGAAAAAAACAAACAACCCAATCAAAAAATGGGCAGAAGATCTAAATAGTTCTCCAGTGAAGACATACAGATAGCCAAAAAGTACATGAAAAGAGGCTCAGCATCACTAGTTATTAGACACATGCAAATCAAATCTACAGTGAGATATCACCTCATACCGGTCAGAATGGCCATCATCAAAAAGTCTACAAACAGTAAATGCTGGAGAGGGTGTGGAGGAAAGGGAACCCTACACTGTTGGTGGGAACGTAAATTGGCACAGCCATTATGGAAAACAGTATGGAGATTCCTTAAAAAATTAAAAATGGAGCTACCATATGATCCAGCAATCCCACTCCTGGGCATATATCTGGAGAAAACCATAATTCGAAAAGATACATGCACCGAGTGTTCATTGCAGCACTATTTACAATAGCCAGGACATGGAAGGCAACCTAAATGTCCATTGACAGAGGAAAGGATAAAGAAGATGTGGTACGTATGTACAATGGAATATTACTCAGCCATAAAAAAGAATGAAATAATGCCATTTGCAGCAACATGGATGGACCTAAAGATTATCATACTGTGTGAAGTAAGTCAGAGAAAGACAAATACCATGATATCACTTATATGTGGAATCTTAAAAAAAAAAAAAAAAGATACAACTGAACTTATTTACAAAACAGAAACAGATGCACAGACATAGAAAACAAACTTATGATTACCAAAAGGGAAATGTTGGAGGGAGGGATAAATTAGGAGTTTGTGATTGACTTATACACACTACTATATATAGAATAGATGATCAACAAGAATATAAGCACAGGATTGTATAGCACAGGGAACTCTACTGAATATTATGTAACAACCTAAATGGGAAAAGAATTTGAAAAAGAATGGACATATGTATATGTATAACTGAATCACTCAGTTGTACACCTGAAACTAACACAACATTGTAAATCAACTATACTCCAATATAAAATAAACATTAAAAAAAAAAATAAATATCAGTATTAGATATGAAATCATTTCAAGTTTTTTTTTTTTTTTTTGTGGTATGCGGGCCTCTCACTGTTGTGGCCTCTCCCGTTGCGGAGCACAGGCTCCGGACATGCAGGCTCAGCGGCAGTGGCTCACGGGCCCAGCCGCTCCATGGCATGTGGGATCTTCCCAGACCGGGGCACGAACCCGTGTCCCTTGCATCGGCAGGTGGACTCTCAACCACTGCGCCACCAGGGAAGCCCCTCATCTCAAGTTTTAAAATGGAGAGTAGATTGGGAGGAAGTGGCAGACAGTGCCTACCACTGAAGAAATTTATGCAACTTATGAAGGATAAGAGCTAATGCAATGGTAATTAATTACAAGGCATTACCAAAGTTAGTAATGAAAAGATGGAAGCCTGTGAGCTGTTGATAGGGCATTTCTTCTGGAGAAATGAGTGATTAATTATCAGAGCGTAATTTCATTATAATTGTTATGTTTCTTAAGAAATATCCATGCAAAAATTTATTACTTTGAGTAAATTGCTTTTTTTTTTAAGTAAATTGATTTTTAAGTTATGTTCATATGTGTGTGTTGACAGACGACATCGTTTTCACTGTTTGAGGTGGTTTTTCAAATGTAAGAAAATAATCTGAACAAAAACCCCCCAGTTCATGGACTGAGACTCTTAAAAAAACGTTCAGTTTAAAAGGCTCCCACCCAAGCACCCCTCCTTCCTAACATATGCATTCTCATACACTTTTGCTATCTTCTGGATTTTTCCTTTAATTCATTGTTTTCTGTTTACCCTTTTTTCCTAAGTGTTTTCTACCTTCTTGCCTAAAAAGCATTGGCAAAGTAATTTTAACTATTTGTGCCTAATAACAGAGGATATCGCAAAAGTTCAGATGCCTCTTTTCTCTTAAGTTACTGTAAGTGAATTAAGAAGAAAAGAAAACATGGTGTTAAATTCCTGGTTCAACTCCAGACTTCTACTTCATGAAAGAAAATAGTCTCATTCTTTCAGTACAGTAACCCTCATTGCAGACCACTTCTATTCCTTATCCCACAGACTTTCTGCTTTAGAAACAACACTGTAAACATATTTCAAGGTCACTAGGAATCACTGATGTTCTACAGACCACATTTGAGATGCAACACTTTAAGAAGAAATTTAATAGACCTTGCGATTACCGTAGTGAATTGTGTTCTGCCACTGTTTTTGGAAGATTAAAATTAATACCTTCATCAAATAGGCACAATTTATATGTGTGAAAGTTACTTCAATTTTTTTTCTAAAGCTTTTTATTCAAAACACATTGTATTTGAATATAAAATTGGAATCCTCTATCTGCTTTTGTTCAGAGGATTGTTTGTGCAACTTCTTGTTTAAATTGGATTAGTACCATGTTAATTTTACATTGCCTCTGGTGAATAGCCACGGGGCTATAATCTCTGCCAGTAATTTGTCACAGCAAAATCCTCTGGAGGGCCATACAAAACATTTGTGTAGTACGGATTAGACGGCGAAAGCCATATCTTAGATTGTTAATAAATGTTAATGACAAAACCCAGCTGGTAAAGCTTGGAAATAAGACCTAATGCTCCGTGCCTGTTGCCAAAAGAATGTTTAAACAGAGATTTCCATTACTCAAAGGTGACCCAGTATAGTCAATTTGTGAATTTAAAAAAATCATAATCTTCCAATTATTTGGAAAAAAACCTTTTCTTCTGATTCAAAAGCATAAAACCCTGTTTCCATGTTGTAAACTTTTTTGTTCTTGGGTAACTGGGTAGGCGACAGCTGTAAAATATAAATAAGTGTAACGTAAAATGGGTCCTAACTTAGAAGACAAGGAAACGATATCCATACAGTCTGGATTTGCTATCTTTGGTATGATGTATAACACTGACTTTAAAGAGCTCTGGTTGTTAGACATTTAAGGGGTAATTTAGTTTCTTTTTTTCCCATCTCCAAGTTAAGATTGTTACTTTACTGTGTTCTAAGTAGCATATTTATTTTAAAACATTTCTTGACACATTAGAATATAGTTATGGAGGAAGAATAACAGCCACTACTTTTTAGAAATAAATGAATCATTGTTAAAAGGTATGAATTTGTTGTTCTGGGAAATTTAAATTTCCCAGAAATTTATCATGTCTGAAACATTAAAACTAGGTATGTTTGTTCACAGGACAGGAAACAGAACTAAGATTTTGGGTAGGATGTGAGTCCCTTACCATATTTGTGCACAGTAGATCTGTTTAAAACTAAGCTGATATATTTAGTTAAAACAACACAGACTTCATTGGCTGACATCAGCACTATCTTGTCCAGCCTCCTGCTTATCCACTCAGAGTAATTAATTTGATTAATTTACAAGTAATTTAGCCAAGGATGGGATGTAAATCTTTGTTTAAGAAAACAGTTGGAGGTCCAAGTCTTGGTTAAAAACTGTGTCTTGAAACCATCCAGGCCCTCCTACTGACTTGTCAGCTCTGGGTTATTTTCAGAAAACTTGACTTGAGCTCCTTAGTTTAGCTGTAAGTTTTTTCCCACAGACTTACATGGTATGTGTGAGTGGGAGAGTAAGTAGTGGCCACGTTTTAGCCGCTGTTTAGTCTAGTGTATGCATGTTTACATCTCCTCTCTGGATTTATAGGCAGCCAAGGCAAAATAAAGATTATACTCACTTGATTGAGGAGCCTTTAACCCAGAGCACCTGGCAGCAGAGAGGATTTCTTCCTCTAACCTCTAATTTTTGTGTGTGCGTGTGTGATTATTATTAATGATATATACTTGATTAAAAATTCAGGGCATTTAAAGGCTTTTCTTATGTTTAAGGATTAAAATGTTTCAAGTTTTATAAAGTTACAGTTTTACAAAATAACCTAAAATTAAATAATTGACCATTTTTTTCCTGTTTGCAATTATATTTGCTTAGTGTAAAAGAAATCCAAATTTTGCAGCATCATGACATAGAAAAATAATAGTCACTGGTAACCTTATCACCTCCTCAGCCAGAGATAACAACTTGGTGTATCCTTGTCTGGATTTTTTTTCCTTTCTTTATTTTTTAATAACTACTCTTTAAATGAAATATATCATACATTCCAAAGAGGGGGAAAAAAGAAGATTCTTCTGCACTTCAACCCCCACCTTCTAGTGTAAGAAACAGCATTATCAGTGCTCCTTGTGCCTTTTCTAACCTGCATCCTCTCCGCAGGTAACTACTTAGCTGAATTTGGTATTTATTATTCCTTTGCTTTTCTTTATAAGCTTATAAGGTATTAAAAATATTGGTAAACAACAGTTTACTTTTGTATGTTTTTAAACTTTATATACATGGAAATATTCTGTTTGAATCATTCTTCTGTGACTACCTTGTGTGATTCAAAATTTAGCTATTTTGATGCAGTAGCTAAAGTTTATTTTATTGCTTTATAAAACTTAAACATATGAATATTCTAAGTTTTCTGAAAATAAGACAACAGTGAAATATTTTATACATTAAAATTTTTCTCTAGTGTTTAAATCTAAAAGTAGAACTTCTGGTCATAGGGTCCACTCATTTCTTCTGCTTCACTAAATGTTGTGAAATTACTTTCCAAAGTGGTTGTACAAATCTGCAGTTCCCAAGAATGGTGTATAATTGTTATTCTTCACACCATGTCTAACACTTGGCTGTTATCAGATGTATTAATTTTTTCCAGTTTGGTGGGTCTGAGACCATATCATTCTGTGGCTTAAATTTTCATTTCCCTGATTATTGACTTTGAGCATCTTTTCATTTGTTTATTAGACTTGCATGTGGAATGTCTTATTGTCTTTTGCTCAACAGAAATAAATCAACAGATTTTGGAATCACCAGACACAAAGTTAGAGATAACTACTAGGAAATAGGTGATATGATGGAGAGATGTATTAGAGAAGTAGAACCTTTTCAATCATATAGACATTCTGGAACTGAAAAGTATCACAAATGAATTGTAAGATTCAATAGATGAATTAACAGCAGAACCAAGGATATGTGAACTGAAGATAAACCAATAAAAAGTGTCCAAACTGGAACAGAAGAAAGGATGGAAAATACAACAAAGAACATAAGTGACATACAGGATAGGGTATATGAGACTGACTACTTTTTGTGTAGCCACAGACCCCTGTGTTAGTCTGTTTGGGCTGCTGTAACCAAATAGCGCAGACTAGATGGCTTATAAACAACAGAAATTTGTTTCTCACATTTCTGAAGGCTGGAAGTCTGAGATCAAAGTGTACACATGGTCAAGTCCTGTGTCGAGAGGGTCCACTTCCCCGTTCATAAATGGCCATCTTTCCACTGTCTTCACATAATAGAAGAGCTAGAGAACTCTGCTGGGTCTCTTTTGTAAATAATTTAAAATAGTCAAACTACTAGAGCTCGTTAAAGAATTTGGTAAAGTTGCAGGATACAAAATTAATACACAGAAATCTCTTGCATTCCTATATGCTAACAATGAAAGATCAGAAGGGAAATTAAGGAAACAATTCCATTTACCATCACATCAAAAAGAATAAAATAGCCAGGAATAAACCTATCTAAGGAGGCAAAAGACCTGTAGTCAGAAAACTATAAGATACGGATGAAAGAAATCAAAGATGACACAAAGAGATGGAAAGATATACCACGTTCTTGGATTGGAAGGATCAGTATTGTCTAAATGACTACCCAAGGCAATCTACAGATTCAGTGCAACCCCTATCAAATTACCAATAGCATTTTTCACCGAATTAGAACAAAAAAATTTACAGTTTCTGTGGAAACACAAAAGACCCCAAATAGCCAAAGCAATCTTGAGAAAGAAAAACGGAGCTGGGGGAATCAGATTCCCTGACTTCAGGCTATACTACAAAGCTACAGTCATCAAAACGGTATGGTACTGGCACAAAGACAGAAATATAGATCAATGGAACAGGATAGAAAGTCCAGAGATAAACCCATGCACCCATGGTCACCTAATCTATGACAAAGGAGGCAAGAATATGCAGTGGAGAAAAGACAGCCACTTCAATAAGTGGTGCTGGGAAAACTGGGCAGCTGCATGTGAAAGAATGAAATTAGAACATTCTCTAACACCATACACAAAAATAAACTCAAAATGGATTAAACACCTAAATGTAAGACCAGACACTATAAAACTCTTAGAGGAAAACATAGGCAGAAACTCACTGACATAACTCGCAGCAATATCTTTTCAGATCCACCACCTAGAGTAATGAAAATGAAAACAAAAATAAACAAATGGACCTAATCAAGCTTAAAAGCTTTTGCACAGCAAAGGAAACCATAAAGGAAAAGACAACCCACAGAATGGGAGAAAATATTTGCAAACGAAGCTACTGACAAGGGATTAATCTCCAAGATATACAGACAGCTCATGCAGCTCAATATGAAAAAAACAACCCAATCAAAAAATGGGCAGAAGATCTGAATAGACAGTTCTCCAAGGAAGACATACACATGGCCAAAAAGTACATGAAAAGAGGCCCAACATCACTAGTTATTAGAGAAATGCAAGTCAAAACTACAATGAGGTATCACCTCACGCCGGTCAGAATGGCCATCATCAAAAAATCTACAAACAGTAAATGCTGGAGAGGGTGTAGAGAAAAGGGAACCCTCCTACACTGTTGGTTGCAATGTAAATTGGTACAACCACTATGGAAAACAGTATGGAGGTTACTTAAAAAACAGCTACCATGTGATCCAGCAATCCCACTCTTGGGCACATATCTGGAGAAAACCATAATTCGAAAAGATACATGCACCGAGTGTTCATTGCAGCACTATTTACAACAGCCAAGGCATGGAAGCAACCTAAATGTCCATTGACAGAGGAAAGGATAAAGAAGATGTGGTACGTATGTACAATGGAGTATTACTCAGCCATAAAAAAAGAATGAAATAATGCCATTTGCAGCAACATGAATGGACCTAGAGATTGTCATACTGAGTGAAGAGAAAGAAAAAGATCGTATGATACCACTTATATGTGGAATCTAAAAAAAATGGTACAAATGAACTTATTTACAAAGCAGAAATAGAGTCACAGTTATAGAAAACATATGGCTACCAGGGGGGAAGGGGGAAGGAGGGGTAAGTTAGAAGTTTGGGATTGACATATACACACTACCATATATAAAATAGTTAACAAATAAGAACCTACTGTATAGAACAGGGAAGTCTACTCAATACTCTGTAATGACCTATATGGAAAAAGAATCTAAAAAAGAGTGGATATATTTATATGTATAACTGATTCACTTTGCTGTAGAGCAGAAACTAACACAACATTGTAAATCAACTGTAGTCCAATAAAAATTAATTTAAAAAAAATAGCCCCAAAGCAAAGAAAATATTTAAAGCCATGGATGAAGAGGGAAACGTTTCCTTCACAGGAGCAACAATGAGATTGACAGATGAACTTTCAACAGTAGTAAAGGAATTCATAGTGGAATAACATCCTTAAAGTACTGAAAAGAAGTAATGGCCCACCTAAATTGAGTAGCCAGTGAAAATGTACTTCATTATTGAAAGCGACGTAAGACTTTCAGACTAACAAAAATTGGGAGAAAACAATCACAGTATTTGTTGGGTTTAAAATATAGAGAATTAAAATTCATGGCAAATAACAGTACAAAAGATATGAAGGGATAGTTAAAATTTTTAAAGTATGTTGCATTGTCTGTGAAGTTGTAAAGGTCCTAATTTCCATGTAAAAGAAGAGTAAAAATAAGCTGATAGAAGGGAAAAATAGAATGACATAAAATATTAGATAAATCTAAAAAAAGACAAAAGGAGAGAAGCAGAACATAAAATAGATGGAAAAAGTAGAAAATAGTAATATGTAAAGATTTAAACCCATATATATCACCCATTTCTTTAAATATAAATGGACTGAATACCATTATTAAAGACATATTCAACTAAAACCTGAATTAAAAAAGCAACAGTATGTGACTTAAATATAAGGACGCTTTAACTATAAGTACACAATGGTTGAATTTAAAAAGAGGGGAAATTGTATGTTACATTAATATTAACCCACAGAGCTTAGACTCTAGGGCAAGAGGCATTACTGTAGTTTAAGAGAGTTTTCATAATCATAAAAGGGTCAGTCACCTAGAAGCTGACAACAGTTCTACATTGAGTGTTCCTGGTAACAGCCACAAATTTATATAAAGCAAAAATTAATAGAACTAAAAGGAGAAATGGACAAGCGCATAATAATGGTAGATTTTACCGTAACTCTCCTGGGAACTGATAGAGCAAACCAACAATGGATAATAAGATTTAGATGACCTAACCATTGTTATATGTAGAATACTTCATCAAAAAAGTCCCAGGGGGTTTCCCTGGTGGTGCATTGGTTGAGAATCTGCCTGCTAATGCAGGGGACACGGGTTCGAGCCCTGGTCTGGGAGGATCCCACATGCTGCAGAGCAACTAGGCCCGTGAGCCACAACTACTGAGCCTGCGCTCTGCAACAAGGGAGGCCGCGATAGTGAGAGGCCCGTGCACTGCGATGAAGAGTGGCCCCCACTTGCCACAACTAGAGAAAGCCCTCACACAGAAATGAAGACCCAACACAGCCATAAATAAATAGATAGCCAAGCATTTGAAGCCCTCTAAAAAATAAATAAATAAACAAGTCCCAGGATACACATCATTTTCTAGTGCACTGGAACATTTAGCTAAATTGCTCATATGCTGAATCGAACAGCAATTCTAAACAAATTTCAGAGGATTGTAATTCAGAATATGTTCTCTGAGCACAGTGAGATTAAGCTAGAAATTAGTAATAAAAAGATAATAAGTATCCCCCATGATTGAAATAGTACACTTCTTATAACCCATGGCTAAATTGGAGACCACAAATGAAATTAGAAAATGTCTTGAACTAAATAATTAAAACATGTAAAGACATGAGCTTTAATGACAATTGTGCTTAAGGAGATTTATAGCCTCAGGTTCACTTGAAAAATATCAATAAGAAAAGCATGAAATCTACTCTCTAAATATCCCTTTCAAACAGTAAGCAAATAGGAAATTAGGAGGAAGGAAATAATCAAAATGAGTAAAAATTGATGAAATATGGGGAAAATGTACAGCAAAATCAACAAAGTTGGCAAAGAGTGTTCAAGGACCAAAACAATAGGCAGTAACTCCCAATATCAACGTTTAAAAAAATGGGACAGGGCTACAGATCCACAGACATTTAAGGACATAAGAGAATGGTATGAAACTTTTATGTGAATATGAGACACAGAACTCACAAAACCAATACAAAAAGAAACATAATAGAAGTAGTCATATAGCTATTAGAGAAATTTAATATGTAATGAAAAACCTTTACCAAAAGAAGGCTCCAGACCTAAATGGCTTCACGTTTCAATTTTAGTAAACATTTTAGAAAGAACTAACACTAATCTTACACAAACTGTTTCAGAAACTATGAAGAGAGAATACTTCTCACTTTTTAAAAAAACGAGACCAGCATTATCTTGATCCTAAAATCTGACAAGGACATTATAAGAAAATTAATTGGCCAATCTCATGAACATAGATATAAAACTTGTAAGCATCACAACTAAGTTTATTTATGAAACAAAGGGGAAGTTGACTATTCACCCCTTTAAAAAATAAAAGAGGACTTCCCTGGTGGCGCAGTGGTTAAGAATCCGCCTGCCAATGCAGGGAACACGGGTTCGAGCCCTGGTCCGGGAAGATCCCACATGCCACAGAGCAACTAAGCCCGTGTGCCACAACTACTGAGCCTGCACTCTAGAGCCCGTGAGCCACAACTACTGAGCCCACGTGCCGCAACTACCGAAGCCCGTGCGCCTAGAGCCCAAGCTACGAAACTCGGAGAAGCTACTGCAATGAGAAGCCCACTCACCACAACTAGAGGAAGCCCGCACGCAGCAACGAAGACCCAACAACAAAGACCCAATGCAGCCAAAAATAAATAAATTTATAAAAGAAAAAAAAAATAAAGGAGAAGAAATCAAATGCTCCTATCAAAAATGCAGAAAAAGTCAGTACCCATTCATAGTAACAATTCTTAGCAAACTAAGAATGTAGGGGAAATTTCTTAATCTAATAAAACCTACCAAAAAATATTTCTTAAAGGTTTTCCTCTGAGATCAGGAATGAGAGAAAAATGCCCTCTATTATCATTTCTTAATATTGTACTAGAGGTTCTATCCAGTGTAACAGGCGGAAAGGGTCTATCATCTGGAAAGGAAAAAGTAAAACTGTTGTCATTTGCAGATGACAGTTGTTATGTACATAGAAAACCAGAAAGTATCTACAGATGACCTATTAGAATTAATAAGTGAGTTTAGCAAGCTTGCTGGTAACAAAACGAGTATGTAAATATCAATTTTAATTCTCTATACCAGAGGCAGAGAACAGAAATTTTTAAACTCTGCCATTTGCAGTAGCATTTAAAAACTTGAAACTCCTAGGCGCACATTCCAAGAAAGATGCTACTCAGTATATAGAGAAGTATAAAATATTGTTAGACAAAATTAAAGAAGACCTGAATAATTGGAGAGGTAAACTATGT
Organism: Delphinapterus leucas; assembly: GCF_059928025.1. Lineage (NCBI taxonomy): Eukaryota > Metazoa > Chordata > Mammalia > Artiodactyla > Monodontidae > Delphinapterus > Delphinapterus leucas. Next base: position 103,149,614 of record NC_143131.1, on the reverse strand, counting down.
TCACTGTTTGAAGAATTAATATTGTAAAGATAATGGTTTTGGCCAAATTTGATTTGTAGATTCAGCATAATCATAAGCAGTTCCAGCAGGCCTTTTTTTTCAACCCTAGAAATTGATATTTATATGAAAACACACAAGTCAAGAATAAGAATTTTGAAGACAGAAGACATACTATCAAATATCCAGAGTTATTGTTACAAAAGTTACAGTAATTAAGACAGTGAAGTTTAATGGAAGGGTAGAGAGTCCAGAAACAACTCATATATAAAAGGACAGAGGTGATGTATAACAGGTGACACTGCCAAGCAGTGGGGGAAAAAGTTGTTTTCCAGTAAATGTTGCTAAGTCAATTGGAGCTCTATATGCGGAGAAGAAGAAACTTGATCTCACCATACACAAAACCAATTGCATATGAGTTTTTGATAAATGAAGCTTCAAGAGGGTAATGTAAAGTAGTGTCTTCGAAACAGGCACATAGGGACTTCCCTGGTGGCACAGTGGATAAGACCCCACACTACCAATGCAGGGGGTCTGGGTTCGATCCCTGGTCAGGGAACTAGATCCCACATGCATGCCGCAACTAAGACCCCATATAACCAAATAAATAAATAAAAATTAAAAACAAAAAACTGAGGCAGACAAAAAGACAGATAAATTTGGACCATATTAGAATTAAATAAACAACACCATTAAAGTAAAAGGCAAGACAAAGACTAGTGGAAAATATTTACAATTTAAATAATTGACAAAGGATTTATCCAGTATATGTAAAGAACCACACACATATCAATAAGGAAGGATGGACTGCCAAGTAGAACAAAAGGCCAAATGGTTGAACAGGAATTTTACAGAATAAGAATGCCATTAAAAATATTAAAACACGTTCAACCTCATTAGTATTTGAAAAAATGCAAAATAAAATCATGAGATACCACTGCATAAGTTATCAGAATGGTTTAAATGAAAAAAAAAAAAAAACAACTGACATTACCCAGTTTTGGCAAGAGTATAGAGCACTGGAATGCTTACATGGGAGTGTAAATTAGTAGTACTACTTTAAAAACAGACCATATTTACTAATATTGAAATTCTTAAACCCAATGACCCAGCACTTTGAATCGCACGTATATACGCAGTAGAAATGCATACAAAAGTCCATGAATGTATGATAATGTTCACATCAGCTTTAAAATACAAAACTGGAAACTTAACGCAAATGTCCCTCGGCAGTGGAATGAAAAGACTGTATATTCATCCAATAGAATGCTAAGTAGTACTGTGAATCATCAACTACACATAATACGGACGGATCTGAAAAAATATTTAGCGAAAGAAGCCAGACATAAACTTACATTGTACAGTTCCACATACAGAAAGTTCAAAGCAGTGAAAACTTATTCATGGTGTTAGAAATTAGTCCTATCTTTGGTGAAGGATGAGTGGTCAGTGACTTGGGCGGGAGCACAGAGGGGCTTCTGGGGTTATGATAATCTCCTGTTTCTTATTCTGGATGGTGGTTATGTGAGTAGTTCACTTTGTAAAATTTGACCAAAGTGCACGTTTATGATTTGGTAGTTTTGTTATTCAGTAAATGCTTCTTTTTTAAAAAAGATGATATTACCTATTGATCTAAGCTTTCCCATTTAGGGGTTCTGTCCTAAAGAAAGAAAAGCACTCCTGGTCCCTAAGGAAATATATAGAAAGATTCATGAGCTAACTGTGTTAGATCACAGGATGTCTTACTGCAGCATTCCAAAATCTCTGTTATTGAGAGAGTGGTTGACTAAATCATGGAATATCCATTGTGTGGAATGTCACACATTTATATAAAAGAAATTTTATCATGTGCATAGATTTCTATGTAAGCCTTGAAAAAAGAGTGGAAAGGCATATTATCTCTTGAGGTAGGAGTGGAGTTACTAGTACAGGGACAGTTATTGAATCTTAGTACCTCTTTGTATAATTTGTATTTTGTATAATTAATTTGTATAATTTACCATTCCTTTATCTAATTGTAATTTCTTAGATAATTTTGTATAATTAACCATTTCTTAAATACTACTCTTACCATTGGTCCTGTGGCAACTCATTGTGTTGATAGCAGACTCTTTCTTGCCTCTAACTACTATTAGATCTTACGATATTTAGCTAACCTCAATCACTGATTGGGCCATGAGTGGTTATGGCTTATAACAAGAAGGGAAATCACAGAAAAGTTTGTAAAGAGAACCTGGGCTTTCTAGATAATAGAATCTGCAGTGTGTGGCTCTATCATGGGTGCTGTCACGGAGGATTATAATCATAAGTCAAAGTCATATAAATATATTTATTCCTAACATTAGAGATCTGGCTTGTTTCTTTCAAGCGGGAGCAAGAAAGTCAAATGGCTCGTCTTAAAAAACAGCAAGAAGAGTTGGAACAGATGAGACTACGTTACTTGGCTGCTGAGGAAAAAGATACAGTAAACACTGAGAGACAAGAATTGTTGGATATAAGAAATGAACTGAACAGGTATAATAACTAAGAAATTACTTTTTTTTCCATACAAAAACTAAAGTTCAAATAGGACAACTTTTTATTTAGTCATTGGTCTAGGGAAAGTACAACATCAGGTCTTTCAGGAATAAGGTACATCATATATAAAATGTAGCTGAGTTATACAATAGAAAATCTTTGCCAAAGACCATTACTCTTAACGTTTTTTTGCCATGAACGTAGCCGTATTTAGCTTTTTTGTTTCCACTCATAGCATTAGTACTTTAAATTTTATTCCTGTGTGACTATTTTAGGATTATTGCTACTATTTCAAGGTAATTGATTATACTGAATTTTTAATTACATATAAAGTAAAAAAAATTTCAAATATTGTTAAATTCTTAATGTAAGTAATACAGAATATAGCTCTTAATTATCGCCCTGTGTGTCAGCAGCTATTTTAAATGCCTTATATGCCTATCTCCACTTTTTTTAATCCTCGAAGCAACTTTTTGAGGAAGATATTATCCCCATTTCGAGATGAAGAAACCAAGGATTAAAGAGATTTATGTACCCTTTCCAAGGTCACACAGCTAGTAAATCGGGGAGCCAGAGTTCATATCTGATTCCAGAGGTTGTATTTTTAACTACTCTGCAACAGTGGGCTTCTCTATAGTGTCATGTTCATCTTAGTTACAATTTCAAGTATTTGATGTTAGAAAAGTATCATTAGGAAGCAGTATTAGAACAAATTACTGTCTCTTTAAGGGGAGTGTACAGGAAGACTTTCTAACTTAGTTTAGCAAGAGACTAGTATTTTTGTTGCAGCGAAGCATACTGTCTTAGCTCAGGCTGGCAGAACAAAATACCATAGATTGGGTGACTTAAACAACAGAAATTTATTTTCTCACAGTTCTGGAGGCTAAAAGTTCAAGATCAAAGTGCCAGCATGGTTAGTTTCTGGTGAGGACTCTCTTCCTGACTTGTTAGACAGCTGCCTTACCTCTGTGTCCTCACAAGCTCTACTGTGTCTCTTCTAATAAGTGCATAAATCTCATCATGACACCCCTGCTCATGCTCATCTAAACCTAATCATCTCCCAAAGGTTCCATCTCCAAATACCATCACATTTTGGGCTGGGGCTTTAAACATATGAATTTTGGGAGGACACAATGTGTACATAGGACATACATTTGACAGAATATCCCATGATATATCCCTATATAAATGGGGAAAATTCAGTCACTATATTAGGTGGGTTTGGAGCTGAATTACACCACTGCATTTAGAATATTAATGTATAAATATCAGTTGGAAAAGGTCAAGGTCTATAATGCATGCTGCAGGGCTCAATTCACACTATTATTCTCTTTTTGTTCAGCAAATATTTATTTGGTATCTACTATGTCATAGGTTTGGAAGATGTTACAAATTAATTTTAACATGTCCTTTGCCTTGCAAAATTTTGCTATTATATATAGCAATGTGTTTTAGTTTAGCAAATACATATTAAGCACCTACTGTTTGCTGAGCACTGTTTTGGTGGTTTAAACAAAGATAGCTATTTGCCGATAAGTCATATAAAATTAAAACTTATTATTAATGTCTTAATTAAGATTTAGGGAGAACTGAAACCAACAAGATTAAATACATTAGAAACAAAAGCAGAGTTCTCTGTATAAATTATAAGAAAAATCTCTCAAGTGATGGGCAAGACATAATAAAACAGTTGATGTGAGGAAGCCTAGGAGGGTTTAAGTGACTACTACTAACAATGTGACTTGGCTGCCAAAGAGCCAGTGCAGTTAGGGACATTCATAGGAGGAGTGTTCAATACACACTGTGGTAAAACCACCTCTGGGTTGTTCTTACCGGTGTGCAACAGACTTTAAGGGAAATCAGCTACCTAGAGAGCTGCCAAAGGAATGTGACCAAAAAGTGGTTAGGAGAGTGAGGGATATTAATTTGTAGAGAAGTCTTGGGCAAAGTATTAGAAAGTTCTCTTCAGATATCTGGAGGGCTACCATGTTAAAAATAATTCAGTAGGATTTCCTCTTGAACAGAATCATAGCCAGTTATTGGAGAGTATAAAGGCACATACTGAGTTCAATATAAGAAGGAACTTTCTAACAGCAATTCTAAAAGCAGTAGGTTCCTAGTGACACGAAGCTGGGTGAGTGGAGTCCATACATAGTGTTTGTCAGGAAAGTAAAGTTTCCTTTGATAACTTTATGGACTTCTTCAGCCACAGGGTTCTAAAATCCTGTTGTGATCATGAATGTTGATTGCATTTTAGTAAAGAATTGATAGGGATAATCTCTCAGTTGTGTAAAAATTTCATTTGTCCTTCATGCATAAACAGATGAACAGGGAAATGGTTGAACTTCCTGGTACATAGTCTGGCACTGTGTGTCATTAATCTCCCAAGAGGACCTATTCCTCCAAGAGAGCTGTTGTAAGAGTTAGAGTAGGGGAAACAGCTATTCAGAAGTCTTCTCTTACTCATCCCCATGTGTTGCTCAGTTTTACTAGTGTCCCATTAATCACTTGATTTCCACCCCAGTCTCAAAGCACAGGGCCCTCACTATTTAGGGTTTTTTTCTTAGAACAGAGAGAGGTATTTGGTGTCCTTTTTGGACTGTATACCTCAGTTTCTTGTTCTTTTGTGAGGGATCTTAGGAGTCAGTTCAGGTTTCAGAGGTATATGAACAAACAAGACTGTACACTCCCAGTGCTCCTTGTCTGTCGGGGCAGGACACTGTCCTCCCAGGCTCTTCCTCCCTCTCCCCCCAAACGCCATGTGTAATTTGAGAAGTGGATTTGGTTTCCATTGGCTTACTTACCATGAAGACCATCTAGAAGCAGGGGCTTAGACTCAATTGCTTTTTTATCTTATTTATAAAGACAAAGGTTAGGAGTAGTTGCAAATTAAATATTTTCGTAGCCTGTTACGTAGAGTATAAAGTTATGTCTTAGTTGTAGATTCCAAATTAAATTAAAACCTACTCTGTGTCCAAACTTAGTATACTTACTAAGTGATAGTAATGCTAAGTATACTTCCCATTTTCAAGGTAAAGTGATTGATGATACTCCATTGTAAAGACCCAAATCCCAGGCTGGCACCTGCTCCCCTTTCTTCATCTCTTAGATAAGATCATCATGCATATAACTTGAAGCTATCCATACAGTCTCTTAAAATGTACATGCCCTTTGAACCAGGCATTCACATCTATAGAATATCACTTTCTATGAATACTTAGTAATATAAGCTCCATAATAATGGGAACTTTTCTTCTTGATTCAACTGCAGTATCCCCCAAACCTAGCACTGTTTAGTAAGAGTAAATATTTGTGGGATGAATTTAGAAGAAAATTTTATGTTCAAAAAACATAACAAAAGTTTAATAACAACCTAAAGATCAATAATAATGATATAGGAAGATATTCATTATAGTAATAAGTGATACATATAATGTACAGAATTGCCTATATAGTTTTCTAAAAAGTTAGCAATACTGTGTTTAAAATACATGCATTTTTAAATTGAGAATACAGAAACTTATTACTCAGATTGGTTATCTCTGGTTAATAAGACTGTGATGATTTTCTTTTCTACACATTCCCCAAATTTCTACAGTTTTCATGTATTTTATAATTAGAAAAACAAGTATTGTTTTTAAAACTGTCTTTTATAAGTGCCCTAACTCTGCCCAACCAAGTGGTTTTTGTTTTCTTCCTGAAAATATTACTAAAAAATGTATTTTACCACTAAATCATTTTGTTTTTAAGTGGTGTTGTTAACCGAAAACCAAAAGAGTGTTTGTTGCTTGCTAGAGTGGCTTGCGTTCTTGACTTCTCAGGTTAAGGCAACAAGAACAAAAACAGTACCAGGATTCCAGAGAGATTGCGAGTGGAAAAATGGATGACCCACATGGCAGTGCATTGGAAGAAGGTTTGGATGATTATTTGACTCGCCTCATAGAAGAAAGGGATACTTTGATGAGGACGGGTGTGTATAATCATGAGGATCGAATAATAAGTGAACTTGACCGACAGATCGGAGAGATTTTGGCAAAAAACAATGCCAGTAATTAATAACATTTGGAAAATCTTTACAGAGACTCCAGGTCTGAATTTTAATTTAATAGTAAAGCCCTCAAAAAAAGGGAAAATGGATGTTTTACAATGCAGTTTTCAGTTTTTTATAAGCAAAATTTTGTATGTTATTGTATAGTATTTATTCGATTTTATTTACTTTATGCTACCTCTCCCACTCTGGTTTATTTGTAATTGCGTTTTATATTCTCATTTTTAATGACTTTTCAGTGTTTCTCATAATTTATAATTTCATGGCTAACTTTCAGAACAGCTTTTCACTAAATTTGTTCTCAGAGAAATGACTGTAGTAATTTCCAGTTACATAATTTTTTATGTTGAGCCAAAAGAGTACATGTTGCACTTTAAAAATGCTGTCCTGTTCATTTGAATAGAGGTATCTTAAAAGTTGAGACCACTTGTAAATGCAACTGGTTTTATTTAATTCATTTTAGATGAGCTGTCTGTTTTAACTTGTAACATTTGCAGGTGACAAGTTCGAAAACAGAAAGGATCAGTGCAGAGAAGCCATTTGCGATCTATTGAGTGACAAATTAGTCATTTATTTAAATAAAGCTAATACAGATTAAACTTGTTTCAACAGCTATTGAATTTTCAATTTTTTAGTATACTCTTAACTTTTAAGAATATGAAGTAATAGCTTAGTAAGTTTTCTCTGTCAGTCTCCTGCTCAAGATTGCATTGTTTTCTTTTGTTAAAAATAGAGATTTCATTTTCCAGTAATAGTAATACTAGTTGTTAATGTAAACCCTCTGTAATAAAACATGGAAACAGATGCATAAACGCTTTAGCTAAGAAAGTAGAGTGAAAACCTATTTTTGACTCCCCCTGAATTTAATCAGTCTTTTACAAAAGAACATGAGATTAAGCCATTGGATTTATGTAGTGCCATGTCAGTATAAATTTTTAAGAATTCCTTTACATCGTATTCTTCAGAGCCAACATTTGCCCTCAAAGCAACACTTTCCACTTCCTTTTACAGGGTACTAAAAAGGTTTGATTAGCAAATTCACAGATTAGGTGAGCTTTGAAATATATGTAGTTTAAAATTTCTTACTTCCAAATATAATAAATTTTAAGTATATACTTTAAGAAATATATACTATTTACTGATAACTTCCACAAAAACAGAATAGGCTATTTGGTGACACTAAATTTTCTGTTGTTTTCAAGGTGGTATATTTCTTGTTTGGGAAATTAAAGTCCCTACATGCTTTATATGTTTCTTTCCTCCCCCCCTTGTTAACAAGTATTAATCTGAAAACAACCCAAGAGTAAATAGAGAAATTACTGAGAGAATAATGAATATGTGAATTATAGCAAGAATGTGAAGTATTAATTATGGCTATATATTTTCTCTCATTGATTTTTGTGCCACATGAATGGAACAGAAGTATTCTTTTTATTTGGGAAGGTCTTGGGGAAATATTGTGACTGTGCCTTCAATTGCACTGTGTGCTGCATGTGACTGTTTTCAGACACTAGAGGGGGCCTTAGATTTAAAGAAACAAAAAGGACGTTTCTAAAATGGATGTGCGGTTTGCCTTCTCTAATCTTTTGGCTATGTATTTCATCAAATAAAAATGACACTTGTATGCATCTTTGAGTTTCTGAGCAGTCTGTTACTTTTTTGTTAAACGGATTGGGCAAGTGCTTGGCACTTGCTGTATCAAGTTACTTTGTATTTTGGGTTTTTAAGTGCTTACATTGCAGATAGATACTTTTATATGTTCTAAAACTGATTGGGAGACTCTGAAATTTTAACACCTTTTTATGGTCCTGTAGCAACAGACATTTCATTTGTAAGTGGCATTTACCGTATTTATACTGATTGCTCTTACTAAATTATCATCGGTGCCTGGGAGTTGAGTTATGACCATAGTGGAGAGATGAGTGAATGACCAAGTGAGTAGGTGAGTGAATAAGAAGTTTCCTCAGTACTATATGTAACAGCAGACCTTTCATCAGGTATTTTCATGTGAAACAAAGTTTACCTTTAAAATGTTTGTGATTCCTTTTCACGGAGAAAGCCTAGTTCCATGTGTAAGGCTAGCACATACTGCGTGGAAGGTGTATTACTACGTCTTCCCGGTATGTGTGGTGCCATGTCTGTATAAATTGGAAGAGTTCCTTTACAGGTATATCCCAGTGATTTCTATATAGACTTGGGATCCTGTTGCTTCCAGCAGGTGTGGAAGTTTTGAGTATGATTTAAGGACGTATTAAGGCACTGCATGAACAATTTTAAGATTACAACAGGCAAGTCTGATCAGATGACTTTCTCATCCACTTACTGCTCTGTCCAGATACGTCCCAGCCCGAATCTGAGTCCTCAGATTGCCCCAGTACATTTTGCTTGTCCTCAGCCACCTCCGAATGGACTGACTGACCTGGTTCTTACAGTCTATAAAAAGGGTCCCCTGGTAGCTATGGATGGACTTTGAAAATTTGGCCTCTCACTACCATTGTGTCTGGCTTGACTGAATACCTGACTTGACATTTTTATTGATATAATTCATATACCATAGGATTCACCATTTTAAAGTATGCACTTCCGTGATTTTTAGTATATTCACACGGTTGTGCAGCCATCATTGCTATCTAATACTGAAACGTTTTCACCATCCCCTAAAGAAGCACCACACTCATTAGCAATCATTCCCCCTTTACCCCTCTCCCCAGCCCTTGACAGCCACTTAGCTACTTTCTGTCTCTGTGGATTTGTCTATTCTGGACATTTCATATAAATGAAATTCCAAATTTGATCCTAAAATTGGAAACCTTAAGTATTTTTGTGTGCCCAGCTTCTATGGTATATAGCATTTTATCAGATGTTAAATTAAATGAAACAGATGCAGAAGGCCCAAATAAGGGTATAACATTTATCAATCAGTTAGTATAGCTCAGCTGTTCTATTATCCATTACCTAGTAAAGCAGTGACCTAAAATAGAGAACGGTAGATAATGTTCTGCCGTAGCACCTCTGAGCAGTCCTCTTATGCTGGAAATGGATTATTGATACAGGGCATGTGTCGTGCCACTGGTATCCTATCAAAATTGCACACTTTCCCGCGTGATTTCTAGAGTGGGGATAAGGAGAAGCATGTTTAACTAGAATAGAAGGTCCGTGAGGACAGAGGTTAGGTCTGTCTTACTTTCTGCCATTTGCCAGGACTAAAATAGTGGCTTCCCCAGGTAGGTACTCAATAGTTGCTGCATTCATGAAGAAAAAATAGTGTATATGGCCTGCCAGTCAAAACAGACATAAAAATTAACGACTGAGGTACTGGGAGAATGCGCTTTCCTGGCCTCACTGACCCGGCTCTGTTGAAACTGAGGGATTCGTTTGTTGGATTGTTTGGCTTTTATTTATTTATTTTTGTCTTTTGCGGTACGCGGGCCTCTCACTCTTGCGGCCTCTCCCGTTGCGGAGCACAGGCTCCGGACACGCAGGCCCAGCGGCCATGGCTCACGGGCCCAGCCGCTCCGCGGCATGTGGGATCTTCCCGGACCGGGGCACGAACCCGTGTCCCCTGCATCAGCAGGCAGACTCTCAACCACTGCGCCACCAGGGAAGCCCTGTTTGGCTTTTTAAAAGTATGCTTCAATTGCATTGAGACAGAAGGTACAATAGAGGTTACCTGGGAGAGGGGGTGCAGGAACTGGGGAGTCACTGCTGAATAGGTACAGAGTTTCTGTTGAGGATGATGACAGTGGAAATGGTTGCATTGTGAATATATGTAACGCCACTGAATTGTACGCTTAAAATTGTTAAAGTTTTGTGTCATATAAAATGTATATAATTAAAAAAAAACAATTTATACAATTTTAAAAAAAAGTTTGCTTCAGATCTGCCTACCCAGTGTTTAAACACTAAAAGGGTTTTTGCACATGAGCCTCCTGGCAAGCCATTTTTAAAGATACTATCTTTTCATTCCTTGATTGTAGGAGTGGATCAGATACTTCATTGTACGTTTGTAGTGCCTTTGTTGACAAATTCTGAAATTAGTGAAAATTAATGGCTACTTTTTTCATCCCAACCTCTAAAGGTAAAATTGGAGCATCCTTGAAACTTGGAATTGTAATGCCTTCATGTATTATAAAATTAAGGTCTTATTATCCTTTTAAAAAAGAATAATGACAAAATCAACACAAAACAGTACTGGTTATTTAATTTAGCAGGTAGTCCAGAACATGGACATAAATTTGAGTGAGAATTTTTCACAGTGGATTACTAGTTCCCTAAATTAGGCTTAATATCTTTTCGATTGAGATAGTCTGTTAGTTTGGTAGTCTGGTAGTTTGTTGCTACTATGAGGTAGTCTTATTGTTGGTTGGTGGTCTTATTAATTGACGAAATGGTTTGTGTGGGAGTGCTGAATAAAGTCTGGGTGGATAATTTCTAACATGGTATGACTTGAAAATTCAAATCCGTCTTTGATATTTGTGTTTTGGCAACTGGGACAAAGGCCTCAGAACACAGACTTCCCAGCATGCACTTCTTCTGCCACCTGCCTTAGAACACAATCTATGTATCTTCCTATCCGATGGGCCCTCGGCTTCTGTGACTTGGCAGACAAAGACATAACTCCTCCATCTTGGTGTAAATGTGGAAGTACAGACGGAAATGTTTAAGCACCTGAATTTTTCACTGAAACCAAAAGCACTAGAGTGCTCACTGATTTTGTTATATAACCTCTATTTGGCATCAAATTAGAACCCACTGTTGTTAGGAATGTAACAGTAGAAGGGCTGCTATATACTTAAATCTCATTTTATTTGCTTCTCTGGGGGTTGTCTTCATGTTTTCATTAGAAATGTTTTTACAGATGTAGGCTCTTCAGATATAAAGTTGCTGAAATACAGACTCAGAAGTTTAGCTTTCAAATTGAAGGGGGGTGGAAATCTGTTTAGAAAGACTAATTTATAGATAAATAATTTACTGACTCTGATACATTAATGTACAATAATCCCTAGAGGCTTTTAAAGATGTAGTCGTTATATTCTTAGGATTTCTAAGAATGTTAAACCTGTCATTCATAACAGGAGAGAACTAAAATAGGGTCCATTTATAATTTCTTCTTGGAAACATTTCATCCACAAATTCACAGACAAATATTTTTTCTTTTCCAAATAGCTTATCTAATAGTTGGACAGCACAACCCTTTTCTTGATTAACATGTTAACTAGTCAAAAGCATGCAGATTCATTGGATGAGTGCTGAATTTTCCTCAATATTTTAGATTAAAACTTGGCCAGGGCAAATGAAATATTATTGCAAAATCCTACTTTGACATTATTGTAAATTTTAGTGAATGCTAACCCAATAGTGAGAGAGCCTATGCCTAGTAGATTTGCTCATTTTTTAAGCAAATTCTCATATTAATGAATAGATGGAGCAAGATGAAAAGCATTAAAGAACTCATTTCATTTCTATGACTTCTTACTGTAATCTGAAAAATTGAGAAAGATTTGGTTACTAAAATTTCCATCTGTTTTCTTGAGAGAAATTCTGAATTTCAAGCAAGGCTATTATTGCATTACTTGAATTCAGTTCAGATTGTGTGCAAAGATGCCCTGAAAATGGGATGTCAAATCAAGAACTTGAGATATTAATATTCAGCACATATCTTGAGTCATCCTGTTTAGATTGGATGAAATAGCATAGTAGACTGGTGTAGTGCCCGGTTGTTGCCTCAAGGAAGGAACTTTCAATTCCTGATTTAGCTTCACTGTTGGCAGGTGAGATTAATGGTATTCTCTTGAAGGTTTCTGGCAGAAGTTTATTTAGGGAACCAACTGAAATTTGTAAAATTTGCAGGAAGAGAATAAAGGTACCAAATAGGAAAGTTTTATAAATAGTCTTCAGAAGTGATTTAGCCCACAGACTTTTTTTCACCAATAAAAACTGTAATAGCCAGCCCACATTTGGCCTACCACCTCTCTCCCTGTTATCAATCCACACTTCTTTCTCTCTTATCTCCCTATGAATGTGTAAGTGTTTACTGGGAACAAATGACACCCAAAATTTGTCTGTAAAAGATTCTTTATAAACCCCCCAAAAAAGAAAAGGAAGAAAGAAAGAAGGAGAAAGAAAAACGAGGGAAAGAAAGAGTGGAAAGAAGAGCTCACACCTCAATTTTGCTGTGGTATACCTTTTCTTTTTCTTCCTAAGGTCTATAAAATTGTCAGGTGGGTTCACTGGTTCGATTACTCTTTACCCCTTATATTATCACTTGAACCTCAGTGTCACTGTCCAGATCTATCTGAATATGTCTATGAATCTAGCAGTATACGTACACATGAGAAGTAATTGTCAATCTAGTATATTCTGGCATGAATCTAAGCTTAAAATTTGGAGCACATGTGCAGTATTCATTTCAATGCTTCCTTCAGTGTGTGTACATGTTTAGCAATTGCTAGTGGCATGCTGTTCTACCAAATGAAAGAGAATAATCTGCCTGTTCCACAGAGATCAAATTATAGATTTATATACATTTATTATATATAATATATATATACACATACACACTACATGTAAGTGCTTTATGTAGTATACAGTTCTACATACAGTTGATTATTGAACAATGCGTGTGTTAGCAGTGCCAACCCTGGCAGTCAAAAATCCACCTGTAACTTTAGGACGACCCTCCTACCTGCGGTTCTGCATCTGAAGACTCAACCACAGATCACAAAGTTCTATAGTATATATTTGTATAAGTGGACCCATACAGTTCAAACCCATGTTGTTCAAGGGTCAACTGTAGTTATATATAAAGTATTACTATTGTTCTTCCTAGTATGTTATCTTGGAAAGAGATTATACGCTTCATGGTTATCAGGAAAAATTACAGGTGACAGTGCACCTCCAATCCCTTCGTGTAATCAACAGCAAAGAATGACCAAAATAGCATTTCTGCATTTTCCTTCTCCTCGTCCTTTATCTACACTCACTGTTCTGTTTCTGATAGATTCTGTTACTATAAAGTAGAGTAAGCAACGAAGTTTCCAATCACAGCTTTATTAGTAGAAGCTTTGCTCATGCATGTTATTTTATATCAAGACTTTTTCTCAGATTTTGTAAGAGTATTTGGATACTAAATTTGATATTAAAAGTAGCATCAAACTTGTTTGAACCAGAGGAACAATTTATGTCATAAGCTACATCAGAGTAGTTGCTAGTCACACTAAAACTTCAGAGGTAGGTATAGGGGGAGAATGAGAAAAACAAAAACAACAACAAACCAGTATGTTTATAAGCCTGTGCTCCCAAAGCTTAGCTAGCAAAGGGGGGTGTGTATGTAGGCAAACTCAGCTGGAATCTAAGATGGCCTTAAAATCCATAGCGTCCAAAGCATTTCCATAGAATGTGTCAATAGCCAATTCTGGGTACGAGTGACAATAGCAGTCAAGTGAGAAAAAGCATTTGTCAAAATCCAACATCCATTCCTGATAAACACTCCCAGCAAACTAAGAATATAAGGGAACTTCTTCAACCTGATAAAGGACATCTACAGGACCCTATAGCTAACATACTTAATAGTAAAAGAGTGAGTGCTTTCCCAAAAGATCAAGAACAAAACAGTATCTCCTCTCATTATCTCTGTTCAAGACTGTATGAAAGGTTCATAGCCAGTGAAATAAGGCAGAAAAGAACCAGATAATGGAGTAGGAGATACCAGCCTTCATTCCTCAATAAAATATAACAAGTATGCAGCTATTCATGAATGAAAACAGCCCTGGGAGGACTCAAGAGTCCAATTAAGAGCCTATAGCAACACAGTGGAACCAAACGAGAATAACTGCACGACAAAGATCTCCGAGGAAATCAGCGTAGCTGAGGTGTCCAGAGACAGCTAGGAACCAAAAAATAAAAAAGGTGAAGGCTATCGGTGTCAGCCACATGGCAAAGGCCACCACATTCCCCATGGCGTGCTCTGTGGAGAATCCCAACAGACTTTGCCACTGAGGAGCTCAACAGCCCCCGTGACAGTATGGACTACTCCCCATTGTGTTTGTGCATATGAATCCCAATGGCCTGCTCCACAGAGAATACAAGCAGATTTCACTACTGAGGTAAGCAACAACCATTGCCATAATGGACCCCTCAGAGAGGAGATACTACAACCCCCTAAGAAAGAGTCTGGTGTCCTGGGACCAAGGATGCCACCCCTCCCACCAAGCCCCATACTTACCCCAGACCCCAGAGCCACAGCTGTTCTGCATGTCCCAAAACTTCAGACCCTGACGGTGCATGTGCTCTTTGTGTGCCTGTTCTGTGTGTACCCACATCTTGGGCACTGGAGTCAACACCACTGAAGGCTAGGCAGTGCCCCAGATTCTGGAGTTACTGTCTCTACAAATGCACCCACTCTCCAGCTCCCAGCTCCTTGGCTGCTCAGCTTGCACCAACATCTCAGATACCAGAGCAACCACCACTGTGGGCAGCCAGTGCCCCAATCCCTGGAGCCGCTGTTGCTCTGTGGACATCCACTCCAGAGCCCAACTTCATAGCTGTTCCATGGTGCCTATGCATCCGACACCAATGCCAACTCTACCACGACGGCTCTCATGAGCTGGACATGGATCCAAAAGGGATACCCTTTGCCATGACAACCCCAGCAGAAGAAAGATCAGGAGTTCCCTAGAAGACTTTACCACCAAAGACCCCATCAGACCCCACCACTGCTTCAGACAGTCACGGCCCTGGCCAATGAAGACCCCAGCAATCTTTGTGAACAGTGACCTCAGCTGATGGAGCTGCAGGGAGCAGCAGCACCAGGACTTACCGGGAGCCAGAACTACCACACCCCACTCAGCCACTGCCCTTGTACCACATGCTGATGATCTTTTCCCACCAAAACCTGTCCATAAATTCTGGAAGAGGTTACTGTTCCATCAAATGCAGAGACATCAACACAAGCCTACAATAAAGGTGAAAAATCAAGGAAGCATGACACAACCAAAGAAACACAATAATTTTCCAGTAATCAACTCCAAAGAAATACAAACTATGAATTGACAGAGAATTCAAGATAATTGGTTTAAGGAAGACTAGTGAGCTATAAGAGAATACAAATAGACAAATTAGGAAAACAATACATAAACCAAATGAGAAGCTCAACAGAGAGAGAGAGAGAGAAATCATAAAAGCAAAACAACAAAATCCAAAAAAAAAAAACATTCTGGAGCTGAAGATTATAATGGAATGAACAAAAATGCAAGAAGAACATCAACAGCAGGCTTTAATGATACAGAAGAAAGAATCTGTGAACTTGAGAACAGGTCATTTGTTATTATCCAGTCAGAGGAGAATAAAGAAAAAAGAATGAAAAACAGTGAAGAAATCCTATGTGAATTATGGGATACCATTAAGTGAAACAATATATGTACTATGAGAGTACCAAAAGAGAGAAAGGGGGCAGAAAGCTTATGTAAAGAAATAATGACTAGAGAGATCAAGATGGTGGAGTAGGAGGATGCTAAGCTTGTCTCCCCTCCATGAACACATCAAAAAAAAATATATATATATACATGTGGAGCAATTCTCACTGAAAACAAACTGTAGACTGGCAGAAAGACTATAAAGGCGATAAAGAAACCAAGGCTATAAAGAAAGAGCCACACAAAGTCAGGTAGGAAGGAAAGAGAAGTGATCATGTCAGGACCTGCACCCCTGGGAGGGGACACAGAAGGGGGGTATTACACAGGCCTGGAGATACTTCCTGGGAAGTGAGTGGTTCAAACCACATATGGGATGTGCCAGACCTTGAGTCCAATACCAGGAAGATAAGTCCCCTTGGCTTGTTTGAGGACCAGTAAGACTGGTAGGGGGGCTGTGAGAAACTTGGACTGCACTTGTGAAGTGCAAGCACATGCTTCTTTGTTCCCCAAACAAGGCTGAGTAAGCAGTTTGAGACTGCCTGGGACTCTGGCCAGTTTCCCATGACACCCCACCATGCACCCTGGCCCACACTGAGTGCCCACTCTGGCCCCTCTTGCTCTGTGGGGCAGCATCCCACTAGGATGAAGGTTGCTGCTGCCAGGGGGAATGTGCAGTTGTGGAGGATGGAGCTGGCTTATACCTGGCACTACATCTGAATGGGTTTGGAGTGGCCCTTCCTGGCACTCTTGGAGGCAGATCAGGAGTGGTCTGGAACTCTGAATGGTATATGGGACCACTCCAGTACAGGCCCTGGCCTGCACTGGGTGCCTGATCTGGCCCCTCTTGCTCCAACTCTGCTTCCATCTGGAGCTAAGGTATCAATGCTGGGTGGAGTGAGGAGCACACACTTAGAACAGAACCAGCTTGGATCCAAACCTCAGGGCCTCTTCTTTAGCACCTTGAGACCTGAAGCCACCCTCAATAGGGTGGTGTCAGGCACTGAACATAGGAGAAGCCCCAGCTCACACCTGGCTCTGGCTCTAGCTCTGCCATCTCTGTGGCCCACCTCAGTGATAGCTGTCAGCATACCCTGGGGGAAGACATGACTCGTGTTCTCTCATCAAAAGCCACTAGACACACACAGACTGTAGATGGACACACCCACATAAGGACACCCCTTCAAGACCAGGATGGGTAACTCTTACATCTAATTTCATAGAAATAGAGAAACTTATCGAAAATGAAAAGACAGGAATTTGTTTCAAATGCAAGAATAAGAAAAAACCTCTGCACACATCCTGAGCTGACATGTCAGTGCATCCATTTCTCACCAGGATCTCTACCTGAATCACCAGGTAAAAGGCCTCTGCCCACAACACATTATAAACAAGTGAAACTAGACAGAGCACAAAGGAAAACAAAAGCTTTGTAGGGTCTGAGGACAAGAAGGCAGAGTAGAAGGACCTGAGCTCACCTGCTCTCATGAAAACACCCAAATCACAACTAACTGCTGCACAACCATCAATAAAAGAGACTCGAACCTACTGAAAATGATATTCTACTTCCAAAGACAAAGAAGAAGCAGCAACAAGATGGGGGCAGACACCAGAAGCAGCAGCAACTAAATTCCTGCAGCCTGTGGGACTACAAACACATAAAGTTAGACGAAATGAATGGCAGAGGAATATGTTCCAGATGAAGGAACAAGATAAAACCCCAGAAGAACAAGTGAAACAGAGATAGGCCATCTACCTAAAAAAATAATTCAGAGAAATGATAGTAAAGATGATCCAAGATCTCAGAAAAAGAATGGAGGCACAGACCAAGAAGACATAAGAAATGCTTAACAAAGAGCTAGATGATATAAAAAACAGAGTTGAACAATACAATAACTGAAATGAAAAATGCACCAGAAGGAATCAATAGGAAAATAAATGAGGCAGAAGAACAGATAAGTGAGCTGGAAGAAAGAATTGTGGAAAGCATTACCGTGGAACAGAATAAAGAAAAAAGAATGAAAAGAAATTAGGACACTTTAAGAGACATCTGGGACAACATCAAATTCACCAACATTCACATTATGGGGCTCCCAGAAGGCGAAGAGGGAGAGAAAAGGCCTGAGAAAATACGTGAAGAGATAATAGCTGAAAACTTCCCTAACATCGGAAAGGAAACAGTCACCCAAGTTCAGGAAGCACAGAGAGTCCCAGGCAGGATAAACCCAAGGAGGAACACACTGAGGAACATATTAATCAAATTGACAAAAATTAAAGACAAAGAGACAATATTAAAGCAACAAGGGAAAAGCAACAAACAACATACAAGGAAATTCCCATATCAACTGATTTCTCAGCAGAAACTCTGTGGGTCGGAAAGGAGTGGCATGATATATTTCAAGTGATAAAAGGGAAAAGCCTACAACCAAGAATACTCTACCCAGCAAGGCTCTCATTCAGATTTGACAAAGAAATCAAAAGCTTTACAGACAAGCAAAAGCTAAAAGAATTCAGCACCACTAGACCAGCTTTGTAACAAATGCTAAAGGAACTTCTCTAGAAGGAAAGGAAAGGTCACAACTAGAAACAAGAAAATTACAAATGGGAAGGCTCACCAGTAAAGGCAAACATAAATGTAGTAGATCATCCACACACAAATATGATATCAAAACCACCAATTGTGAGAAGAGGAGAGTACAAATGTAGGATATTGGATGTGCATTTGAAATTAAGAGACCAGCAACTTAAAACAGTTGTGTATATATATAGACTGCTACATCAGAAACTCATGGTAACCACAAACCAAAAGTCTACAATAGATGTACACACAAAAAAGAAAATGCAATACAAACACAACACTAAAGATAGTCATCAAATCACAATAGAACAAAAGAGGAAGGGAAGAAAAAAGACCCACGAAAACAAGTCCAAAACAATGAATAAAATGGCAATAAGAACATACATATCAATAATTACCTGAAATGTAAACAGATTAAACCAAAACATAGACTGGCTGAATGCATACAAAAACAACACCCATATATGTGCTGTCTAAAAGAGACACACTTCAGATCTAGGGACACATACAGAATGAAAGTGAGGGGATGGAAAAAGGTATTTCATGCAAATGAAAATCAAAAGAAAGCTGGAGTAGCAATACTGATATCAGACAAAATAGACCTTAAAAAAAAAGACTGTTACAAGAGACAAAGAAGGACACCACATAATGATCAAACAATTCATCCAAGAAGAAGATATAGCAATTGTAAATATATATGCACCCAACATAGGAGTACCTCAATATATAAGGCAAATGCCAACAGCCATAAAAGGAGAAATTGACAGTAACACAATAATAGTGAGGGGCTTTAATACCCCATTTACATCAAGGGACAGATCATCCAGACAGAAAATCAATAAGGAAACACAGGCCTTAAATGACACATTAGATCAGATGGACTTAATTGATATTTATAGAGCATTCCATCCAAAAGCAGCACAATACACCTTCTCAAGTGCACATAGAACATTCTCCAGGATAGAGCACATGCTGGGCCACAAAGCAAGTCTCAGTAAATTTAAGAAAATTGAAATCATATCTAGCACCTTGCCTGACCACAACACTATGAGATTAGAAATCAACTACAAGAAAACAATTGTAAACACAAACATGTGGAGGCTAAACAATATATTACTAAACAACCACTGGATCACTGAAGAAATCAAACAGGAAATAAAAAATACCTAGAGACAAATGAAAACGAAAACAGGATGATCCAAAACATATGAAATGTGGCAAAAGCAGTTCTAAGAGGGAACTTTATAGCAATACAATCTTACCTCAGGAAATAAGAAAAATCAAAAATAAGCAACCCAACCTTATACCTAAGCAACTAGAGAAAGAACAAATAAAACCTAGAGTTAGCTGAAAGAAAGAAATCATAAAAATCAGAGCGGAAATAAAAGAAATAGAGATGAAGAAAACAATAGAAAACATCAATGAAACTAAAGGCTGGTTCTTTGAAAAAATAAGCAAAATTGATAAACCTTGAGCCAGACTCATCAAGATAAAAAGGGAGAGGGCTCAAATCAATAAAGTTAGAAATGAAAAAGGAGAAGTTACAACTAACACCACAGAATTACAAAGGATTATAAGACACCACTACAAGAAACTATATGCCAATAAAATGGACAATCTAGAAGAAATGGAAAAATTTCTAGAAAGGTACAATATCCCAAATCTGAACCAGGAAGAAATAGAAAGTATAAACAGACCAATCACAAGTACTGAAATTGAAACTCCCAATGAACAAAAGTACAGGACCAGATGGCTTCACAGGCGAATTCTATCAAACATTTAGAGAAGAGTTAACACTGATCCTTCTGAAACTATTTCAAAAAACTGCAGAGGAAGAAACACTCCTTAACTCATTCTATGAGGCCATCATTCTGATACCAGTACCAGACAAAGATACTGAAAAAAAAAAAAAAGAGAATAAAGACCAATATCACTGATGAACATAGACGTAAAAGTCCTCAACAAAATACTTGCAAACCGAATCCAACAGTGCATTAAAAGGATTATGCACCATGTAAAGGGGAATTTATCGAAGGGATGCAAGGATTTTTCAGTAACTGCAAATCAGTGTGATACTCCATGTTTACAAACTGAAAAATAAAACCATATGTTCATGCTCACTTTGGCAGCACATATGCTAAAATTAGAATGATACAGAGAACATTAGCATGGCCCCTGTGCAAGGATGAAATGGAAATTCATAAAGCATTTCATATTTTTAACAGACATAAAGGGAGAAATTGATAGGAATACAATAATACTAGGAGAATTTAACACCCTACTGACATCAATAGACAGATCTTCCAGACAGAGAATCCATAAGGCAACAGAGATACTAAATGATACACTAGAACAGTTAGATTTGAGATTTTTAGGAAATTACATCCAAAAAAACCAGAATACACATTCTTTTTGGTACACGTGGAACATTCTCTAGGATTGAACACATACTAGGGCACAAAACAATGCTCAGCAAATTTAAGAGTATAGAAATTATCTCAAGCATCTTTTCCAACCACAACAGCATGAAACTAGAAATTAATGACAGAAAAAGAAATGAGGAAAAACAATTACACAGAGACTAAAAAACATGCTACTAAAAAACCAATGGGTCAATGATGAAATCAAAGAGGAAATTAAAAAATACTCAGAGACAAATGACAATGAACACACAAAATCTGTGGGATACAGAAAAGCAGTTCTTAGAGGGAAGTTCATAATAATACAGGCCGTCCTCAAAAAAATAAGAAAAATCTCAAATAAACAACCTAACCTACCACTTAAAAGAATTAGAAAAAGAAGAAGAAACAAAACGTAAAGTCAGCAGAAGGAAGGAAATAATAAAGATCAGAGAGGAAATAAATAAAGTAGAAATTTAAAAAAATAGAAAAATTCAATAAAACCAAGATCTGGCTCTTTGAAAGGATAAGCAAGATTGACAAATCTCTGGCTTGGCTCCCCAAGAAGAAAAAAGCGAGAGAACCCAAATAAACAAAATGAGAAATGGAAAAGGAGACATAACAACAGATACTGCAGAAATATAAAAAACCTTAAGGGAATACTATGAACAATTATATTAAAACAAATTCAACAATCTATAAAAAACGGACAAGTTTCTAGAAACATACAGTGCACCAAAATTGAATGACAAAGGAATTAGATAATTTGAACAGACTGATCACTAGAAGTGAAATAGAATCTGTAATTTAAAAAATCCCTACAAACAAAAGTCCAGGACCAGATGGCTTCACAGGCAAATGCTGCCAAACATACAAGGAAGAAGGCATACCAATCCTTCTCAAACTCGTCCAAAAAACTGAAGAGAAGGGAACACTCCCAAAGACATTCTATGAAGCCACCATCTCCCTGATACGAAAACCAGACAAAGACACCACCAAAAAAGAAAATTGCAGGCCAATATCTTTGATGAACATAGATGCAAAAGTTCTCAACAAAATATTAGCAAACTGTATCCAACAACCCATAAAAAAGATCATACACCACAATCAAGTGGAATTCTTTCTAAGTTCACAAGGATGGTTCAACATACACAAATCAATCAACATGATACACCACATCAAAAAAAAAAAGAAAAGACAAAAAACACATGATCATCTGAATAGATGCAGAAAAAGCATTTGACTAAATTCAACATCCAATCATCATAAAAACTCTTATCAAAGTCAGTATAGAGGGAACATATCTCAAAATAGTAAAAGCTATTTATGACAAACCCACAGCCAATATAATACTCAATGGTGAAACATTGAAAGCCTTCCTGCTAAAATCTGGAACAAGACAAGAATGCTCACTCTCATCTCTTCTATTCAACATAGTATTGGAAGTCCTGGCCACAGCAATGACACAAGAAAAAGAAATAAAACATATCCAAATTGGAAGGAAAGAGGTAAAACTGTTATTATATGCAGATGATATGATTCTATGTATAGAAAACCCTAAAGACTTCACACAAAAAGTACTAGAACTGATAAACGAATTCAGCAAGGTAGCAGGATACAATATTAACATACAGAAATTAGTTACATTTCTTTACACCAACAATGAAATATCAGAAAGGGAATGCTAAAAAAATAATAACTTTTAAAATCACAACCCCAAAAATAAAATAAATAGGAATAAACCTCACCAAGGAGGTGAAAGACATATGTTGAGAACTATAAAATATTAATAAAGAAAATTGAAGATGATTCAAAGAAATGGAAAGACATCCCATGCTCTTGGATTGGAAGAATTAATATTGTTAAAACAGCCATACTACCCAAAGCAATCTACAGTTTAACGTGATCCCTGTCAAATTACCCATGACATTTTTCATAGAACTAGACCAAATTATCGTATAATTCATATGGAACCATAAAGGACCCAGAATTACCAAATCAATCCAGAAGAAAAAGAACAAACCAGGAGCATAACCATCCCAAACTTCAGACAATACTACAAAGCTACAGTAATCAAAGCAGCATGGTACTGACACAAAAACAGACATATGGAGCAACAGAACAGAATAGAGAGCCCAGAAATAAACCCACACATCCACAGTAAATTAATCTTTGGCAAAAGAGGCAAGAATATACAATGGGAAAAAGACAGTATTTTCAGCAGGTGGCGCTGGGAAAGTTGGACAGCCACATGTAACTCAATGAAGTTAGAACACACCTTCTTACCATACACAGAAATAAACTCAAAATGGCTTAAAAACTTAAATATAAGACCTAACACCATAAAAATCCTAGAAGAGAACATGGGCAAAACATTCTCTGACATAAATCGTACCAATGTTTTCTTAGGTCAGTCTCCCAAGGCAAAAGAAATAAAAACAAAAATAAACAAATGGGATATAATCAGACTTACAAGCTTTTGTGCAGGAAACCATAAACAAAATGAAAAGACAACCCACAGAATAAAAGAAATTATTTTTAAATGATGTGACTGACAAAGGATTAATCTCCAAAATATACAAACAGCTCATGCAGCTCTATATAAAAAAAAACAACCCAATCAAAAAAGAGGCAGATCTAAATAGACATTTCTCCAAAGAAAACACACAGATGGCCAAGAAGCACATAAAAAGATGCTTAACATAGCTAATTATTAGAGAAATGCAAATCAGAACTACAATGAGGTATCATCTCACACTAGTCAGATGGCCATCATTAAAACCTCTACAAACAATAAATTCTGGAGAGGGTATGGAGAAAAGGGAACCCTCCTACACTGTTGGTGGGAATGTAAATTGGTGCAGCCACTATGGAAAACAGTATGAAGTTTCCTCAGAAAACTAAAAATAGAGCTGTCATATGATCCAGCAATCCCACTCCTAGGCATATATCTGGAGAAAACCACACTTTGAAAAGATACATGCACCCCTATGTTCACAAAAGCACTATTCATAATAGCCAAGACATGGAAACAACCTAAATGTCCATCGACAGATGAATGGATAAGAAGATGTGGTACATATATACAATAGAATATTACTCAGCCATCAAAAACAATGAAATAATGCCATTTGCAGCAACATGGATGAACCTAGAGATTATCATATTATGTAAAGTAAGTCAGAAAGAGAAAGACAAGTACCATATGATATCAATTATATGTGGAATCTAAAATACGACCAAAATGAACGTATCTGTTAAACAGAAACAGAATGACAGACTAAGAGAATGGACTGGTGGTTGCCAAGGGGGAGGAGAGTGGGATAAGGATGGATTGGGATTTGGGGATTAGCAGATGCAAACTGGCATATTTAGAATGGATAAAAAACAAGGTCCCACTGTCTCACAGAGGGAATTATATCCAATCTCCTGTGGTAAACTATAATGGAAAAGAATATGAAAAAGAATGTGTGTGTGTGTATATATATATATATATATATATATATATATATATATATATATACATATAAAATGAAGTCACTTTGCTGTACAGCAGAAATTAACACAACATTGTAAATCAACTACACTTCAATTAAACAAAAAGAAAGAAACCCCATATTATCATCTCAATAGATGCAGAGAAAGCTTTTGACAAAATTCAACATCCATTTATGATAAAAACTCTCCAGAAAGTGCATTGAGGGAACATACCTCAACATGATAAAGGCAATATATGATAAACCCAGAGCTAACATCATACTCAATGGTGAAAAGCTGAAAGCATCTCCTCTAAGATCAGGAACAAGATAAGTATGTCCATTCTCACCACTTTTATTCAACATAGTTCTGGAAGTCCTAGCCATAGCAATCCAAGAAGAAAAAGAAATAAAACAAGTCAAAATTGGAAAAGAAGTAAAACTGTCACTGTTTGCAGATGACATGATACTATACATAGAAAATCCTAAAGATGCTACCAGAAAACTACTAGAGCTCATTAATGAATTTGGTAAAGTTGCAGGATATAAAATTAATACACAGAAATCTGTTGCATTTCTATACACTAACAATGAAACATCAGAAAGAGAAATTCAAGAAACAACCCCATTTACTATCACATCAAAAAGAATAAAATACCTACCTAAGGAGGCAAAAGACCTGTACTCTGAAAACTGTAAGATGCTGATGAAAGAAATCAAAGATGACACAAACAGATGGAAAGATATACCATATTCTTGGAATGCAAGAATCAATATTGTCAAAATGACTGTACCACCCAAGGCAATCTACAGATTAAATGCAATCCCTATCAAATTACCAATGGCAATTATTTTTTTTGCAGATCTAGAACAAAAATCTTAAAATTTGTATGGAAACACAAAAGACCCCGAATAGCCAAAACAATCTTTAGTAAGAAAAATGGAACTGAAGGAATCAGGCTCCCTCACTTCAGAGTATACTACAAAGCTACAGTAAGCAAAACAGTATGATATTGGCACAAAGACAGACTTATAGATCAGTGGAAAAGGATAGAAAGCCCAGAAATAAACCCACACACCTATGCTCAATTAATCTATAGCAAAAGAGGCAAGAATATACAATGGAGAAAAGACAGTCTCTTCAGTAAGTGGTGCTGGGAAAACTGGACAGCTACATGTAAAAGAATGAAACTACAATATTCTCTAATACCATACACAAAAATAAACTCAAAAAGGATTAAAGACCTAAATGTAAGACCACATACTGTAAAACTCTTAGAGGAAAACACAGGCAGAACACTCTTTGACATAAATCGCAGCAATATCTTTTTGGATCCACCTCCTAGAGTAATGAAAATAAAACCAAAAATAAACAAATGGGACCTAACTAAACTTAAAAGGTTTTGTACAGCAAAAGAAACCATAAATAAAACAAAAAGAAACCAAAACAAAACAAAAAACCCACAGAATGAGAGAAAATATTTGTAAATGATGTGACCGACAAATGATGTGACAAGGGATTAATCTCTGAAATATACAAACAGTTCATGCAGCTCTATATGAAAAAAAAACCCAATCAAAAAAGGGGCAGAAGATATAAATAGACATTTCTCCAAAGAAAACACACAGATGGTCAAGAAGCACATGAAAAGATGCTTAACATAGCTATTAGAGAAATGCAAATCAGAACTACACTGAGGTATGACCGCACACTGGTCAGAATGGACAGCATCAAAACGTCTACAAACAATAAATTCTGGAGAGGGTATGAAGAAAAGGGAACCCTCCTACACTGTTGGTGGGAATGTAAATTGGTGCAGCCACTAGAGAGAACAGTATGGAGATTCCTTAAAAAAATAAAAATAGAGCTACCATATGATCCAGCAATCCCACTCCTGAGCATATATCCAGAGAAAACCATACTTCGAAAACATACATGCACCCTAATGTTTATTGCAGCACTATTTACAACAGCCAAGACATGGAATCAACCTAAATGTCCATCGACAGAGGAATGGATAAAGAAGATGTGGTACATATATACAATAGAATATTACTCAGCCATAGAAAAGAATGAAATAATGCTATTTGCAACAACATGGATGAACCTAGAGGTTATCATCCTAAGTAAAGTAAGTCAGAAAGACAAATACTGTATGATATCACTTATATGTGGAATCTAAAAAAATGATACAAATGAAGTTATTTACAAAAGATCAACAGACTCACACACTTCAAAAACAAACTTATTATTGCCAAAGCAGAAATGTGGGGCAGGGGTATAAATTAGGAGTTTTGGATTAACATATACATACTACTATATTGAAGAGGAGAGAACACTCTCAAACTCATTCTATGAGGCCACCATTACCCTGATACCAAACCCAGACAAAGATGCAACCAAAAAAACAAAATTACAGGCCAATATATGATAAATAGATGCAGAAGTCCTCAGCAGAATATTAGCAAACTGAATTCAACAATATATAAAAAGTGTCATACACCATGATCAAATGAGATTTATTCCAGGGATGCAAAGATGGTTCAATATCCACAAATCAATCAAGATGGTACACCACATTAACAAAAGAAGGATAAAAACCACATGGTCATCTCAATAGATGCAGAAAAATCATTTGACAAAATTCAACATCATTCACAATGAAAACTCTCTCATCAGATCAGGAATATGATAGGCCACTTATAACAAAACCACAGCTAACATCATACTCAATGGTGAAAGTCTGAAAGCTTTTCCTCCAATATAAGGAACAAGACAAGGATGCCTACTCTCACTATTCATATTTAGCATAGCATTGGAAGTCCTAGGCACAACAATCATACAAGAAACAGAAAATGCATCCAAATTGGAAGAGAAAAATTTTAACTGTCACTATTTGCTGATGACATGATACTATATAGAGAAAACCCGATAGTATCTTTCTGAAAACTATTAGAATTCAGTAACTAATAAATGAATTCAGTAAAGTTTTAGGATACAAGATGAATATACAGAAATCTGTTGCTTTTCTATACACTAATAATGAACTATCAGAAACAGAATGTTAAAAAAAAATCCCACTTAAAATCCCATCAAGAATCAAATACTTAGGAATAAACGTAACCAAGGAGGTGAAAGAGCTATACTCTGAAATGTATAAAACAATGATGAAGGAAATTGAACATGATACAAAGAAATGAAAATATAAACTGTGTTCATGAATTGGCAGATATACTATTGTTAAAATGGTAATACTACCCAAAGCAATTTACAGGTTTAATGAAATCCCTATCAAAATACCCATGACATTTTCCTCAGAGCTAGAACAGATAATCCTAAAATTTACATGGAACCACAGAAAACCCTGAATTGCCAAAGCAATCTTGAGGGGGGGAAAAAACAACAAAAAAACCAAAGTTGGATGTATCATGCTCCCTGACTTCAGACTATGCTACAAAGCTACAGTCATCAAAACAGTATGGTACTAGACTTCCCTGGTGGTGCAGTGGTTAAGAAGCCACCTGCCAATGCAGGGAACACGGGTTTGAGCCCTGGTCCAGGAGGATCCCACATGCTGCAGAGCAACTAAGCCCATGCACCACAACTACTGAGCCTCTGCTCTAGAGCCTGTGAGCCACAACTACTGAAGCCCATGCTCCACAACAAGAGAAGCCACTGCAATGAAAAGCCTGTTCATCACAACAAAGAGTAGCCCCTGCTCGCTGCAGCTAGAGAAAGCCCACTCTCAGCAATGAAGACCCAATGCAGCCAAAAATAAATAAATAGATAAATAAATTTATAAAACAAGCAAACAGTATGGTACTGCCACAAAAAGAGACATATAGATCAATGAAACAGAACAGAGAGTCCAGAAATAAACCCACATTTATATGGTCAATTAATCTATGACAAAGGAGGCAAGAATATACATTCTCTTCCATGAATGATGCTGGGGAAACTGGATAGCTATATGTAAAAGAATGAAATTAGAATATTTTTTACACCATATGCAAAAATAAACCCCAAATGAATTAATGACCTAAATGTGAGACCTGAAACCATAAAACTCCTAAAAGAGAGCATAGGCAAAACACTCTGACATAAATTGTAGCAATATTTTTTTAAATCTGAGTCATAAGGGAAAGGAAACAAAAGCAAAAATAAGGGGATCTAATTAAATTTAAAAGCTTTTGCACAGCAAAGGAAACCATCAATAAAACAAAAAGACAATCTATAGCCTGGGAGAAAATATTCGCAAATGATGCAACTGACAAGGGGTTAATATCCAAAATATTAAAGCTTGTCATAAATGGCCTTTATTAGGTTGAGATATAAATTTACACTGAAATACCAAGGACCGAGAATAGCCAAAGGAACTTACCAAAATGAAAAACAAATTTGGACAATGAACACTACCCAATTTCAAGTTTTATAAAGATATAGTAATAAAGACCACATATATACACAGAACTGATTTTTTACCAAAATGCAAAGTCAATTCAGTGAAGAAAGAATTGTCTTTGACAAATTGTCCTGGAACATTTGGTTGTCCTTAAGTAAAAAACCTGAACTTCTTTTCATACTTCACACCATATACAAAAGTTAACTCAAAATATTTCATAAAACTATAAGACTTTTGGCAGGAAACCTTGTAGTTTGGGGTTAGAAAAAAATGCCCTACATGTAATACCAAAAGCACAATCCATAAAGGAATAAATTGATAAATAGAACTTCATCCAAATTAAAAACTCACGCTTCAAAGACACTGATCAGAAAATGAATAAACAAGCTACAACTAGGGAGGAAAGAATCTGCAAATCACATATCTGATACAGGACTTGTATTCAGAATACATAAACAGCTCTTGCAAGAAAATAATAAGAAAACAAACCACTCAAATTTTAGGAAGGTAAAGCTTTGAACAAATGCCTCACTAAAGAAAGATATATGAATATCCAATAAGTACATGAAAAAATATTCAACATCAATAGTCATTAAAAAATGCAAATTAAATCCACAATATTACTATACAACAATTAGAATGGCTAAAATTAAATACACTAAACAGACTAAATACATTAAATAGTCCATTCTTTTCCTAGGTGTTTACCAAAATAAATAAATAAATAAATAAAAATAAAGCATATGTCCATACAAAGACTTGTAAATAACTGTTCATAGAAGCTTTATTTGTAGCCACATTGGAAACAGTCCAAATGTTCATCAGTATGAGAATGGATAAATTATGGCATATCCATACAATGGAATATTAGTCCCCAATAAAAAGGAATGAGTTATTGATGCAACAAGGATAAATCTCAAAATAATTTCAAAGAGTGTATTCGTAGGCTGAATAAAGTCCAACTAAAAGAGAGCATTTAATGAACGATTATACTTATAGAGATTTCTTAAAAGCTAAAATTAATGCATAATAACCAAAAGCACATCAACATTTCATTTGTATTAGGGTGTGAAGTAAGGAAAGGAACAGTGTGGAGGAATTATAAAATGATACAAGGAAGCTTCTAGGGGTGATGGATATGTTCATTATCTTGACTTAGGTGGTGATTTCACAGGTTTATACATATTTCAAAACTTTTTGAATTGTATACTTTGAATATTTGCTATTTACTTTATGTCACTAATGCCTTAATAAAGGCATTCTTGGTTGTTTTTCAATTGTATTCAGTTTTTAATATACTATTTACTATATTGATAATGCATCTGTTTCCCATATTAGGTTATAGACAGTTGACCTTGAATAACATGGATTAGAACTGTGCAGATCCACTTATATGTGGGTTTTTTTCAATAAATACTTACTACAGTACTACACAATGAACAGCTGGTTGATTCCATAGATGCAAAATATCAGATACAGAGTGCCAACTGTAAAGTTCAATTCTGAGGAAGGTCAGTGCCTCTAATTCCTGCATGTTCAAGGATCAACTGTACATTTCCATGTAAGTGGATTTTCCAGATAACGGAGGCTTAGCATTTACTGCATTGAAAATTGCTTATTCTAACCATTTTAAAGATAAATATTTAATGTGTCAAAGTCATCTTTGCTTTTTGAAACAGAGAATACAGAAACCAAGTAATCTTTATGTCACAGACTAACATTATGACAGCTGCAGCAGAGGTGGAAAAGTACTCTATTTGAAGTTACTTGATATTATGTACAGGTTTATATTTGCTGCCCTTAACAAGGAATTTCAGATGATTTACAAAATTAAATTTAATTCAAAAGGAAATAACAAATAATTGAAGAATCAGTATGAGAGAAAAACATAGACTGGCAAATACTAATGTCAGAGAAAATATTAGTGATATCATCATACTTAAGTCTATTTCTCTAAGTGACAGAAAATCCAGCTTGAAATTGTCTGGGCACTAAAGAGGATATAATTGCCAAAAAAATACAGCAGTAATGAAATGGGAATGGCCTTGAGATTAACATCATTAGGATTCTGAGTGTTGTTATCTTTGCTTCTCTGTACTTAAAGGCTCCTTCCTTCACTACATTAAGGGGCGAAAAAAAGGTTGTAGAAGACCTTCAATATTATTAATTAGATAGATATAATTTTTATATATGCATTTTGTACCCAGAAAACCGTATATAAACCTTTACAAGTTCACATGAAATATGCAAAAATTGAGTATGTTAGGCCATAGAATATTTTATGACCTAAAAATGTAGAAAGCACAGTCTTGATAAAACTAAAAATTAAACCCAGCAATCCCACTACTGGGCATATACCCAGAGAAAACCATAATTCAAAAAGACAAATGCACCCCAATGTTCATTGCATCTATTTACAATAGCCAGGTCATGGAAGCAACCTAAATGCCCATCGACAGACAAATGGATACAGAAGATGTAGTACATATATACAATGGAATATTACTCAGCCATAAAAAGGAATGAAACTGGGTCATTTGTAGAGATGTGGATGGACCTAGAGACTGTCATACAGAGTGAAGTAAGGCAGAAGGAGAAAAATATCATATATTCACGCATATATATGGAATCTAGAAAAATGGTACAGATGAACGGGTTTGTAAGGCAGAAATAGAGACACAGACATAGAGAACAAATGTATGGACACCAAGGGGGGAAGTGGGGGAGGGATGAATTGGGACATTGGGATTAACAATATATACACTAATAGGTATAAAATAGATAACTAATGAGAACCTGCTGTATAGCACAGGGAACTCTACTTCACTTCGCTGTTTGTTAGAAACTAACACAATATTGTAAAACAACTATACCCCAGTTAAAGAGAAAAAACTAAAAATTAATACGAAAACTAGATTATAAAGAGGCTCTTCTACTTAAAAATTACTTAAACACTCTCTTTACACTTGCATCAAAGAGAAAAATACAAATCAATACAAATTACAAGACCTCTAGAATATAAAATTGATGAAAAGTACACTTATTAAAATTAATGTTATAGTGACACAAGCAAGATGGTGGACCAGGAAGCTCCAGGCCCTCATTCCCCCATGGAAACATCAAGCAAACAACGGACTGACTAGAATAATTTTGGTGAGCTCTAGAAATCGAAGTTATGCAGCCACCAAGTGAATAACAATTTTAAAAAGTCACACACAAAATCACACAAAATGATAGGAAATTTTGTGGCATATTTTGCTCACATTTACCCCTCCCCATCCCTGATGTGGAATAGTGCAGAGTAAGGCAGTCAGGAGAAAGTTGCCAAATACCTGGTCCTCTCCTCAGGACGGAAGGGAAAGAGTAGAAGTTGCTTGCAACATTTTGGCTTATCTGAAAAACCCTGAGGGACTAGTTTCTGTTTCTCCTGACTTGAATCTCAGACAGGAACAGTGGCATAATTTTGATTATCAGGTTGGAGGCTGCTGAGAGCAGTGGCAGGCAAAATGACACATAAAAACTACAGGGGACTGCGGACCCATGGGTGCCTGGGGGCAAGATACTATAGGCTGAAGAATACAATGAAGCCTTGAAGACCTGAGAAAAATCAGGGGTAAAACTAAGGGAAATTAACAGATTTAAAAGCAGGCATGTACGCAAGGCACAGGGATATTAGCTCGGTGCTTTGTGACAGCCTGGAGGGGTGGGATAGGGAGAGTGGGAGGGAGGGAGACGCAAGAGGGAAGACATATGGGAACATATGTATATGTATAACTGATTCACTTTGTTATAAAGCAGAAACTAACACACAATTGTAAAGCAATTATACCCCAATAAAGATGTTTAAAAAAAAAAAAAAAAAAAAAAAGCAGGCATGTATACTGGGGAGTTAGGGGAAAACACACACACAGGCTCAGGGAAGACACAAGCCCTGAAAAGGTCTGAAAAGAATTAAACCTTCAGGCCAGTTGAATTAGTGAAATTCTTCCTTTGCTCAGAGCCAGTCTGGAAAGACTTGGAGAGGTGGCTCATTCCTCCTGTGCCCAATTTTCAACAAAAGATCTCAAGTCATACAAAGAAAAAAGGAAACATGGCCTATTCAAAGTAACAAAATAAATCTCTAGAAACCAACCCTACAAAAACACAGGTTTCAGTTTTACCAGACAAAAATTTTTAAATAATTATATTTAGGTGATCAACTATATTGAGCACCTAAATACATAAAGCAAAAACTAACAGAGCTAAAAGGAGAAATAAACAGCAATAGAATAGCTGGAAACCTTAATACCCCACTCTCAACAATAGATATATCATCCAAAAAGAGAATCAATAAAGAAACAGTGGATTTGAACAACACTACAGACCAAATGAACCTAACATATATAGAACATTCACTCTGACAACCAGCGAAATACACATTCTTCTTAAGCACATATGGAACACTATCTAGGATAGACCAAATGTTAGACCACAAAAGAAGTCTTAGAAAGCTCGAGAGCATACCATATACATATCTTCTCTGACCACAATGATATGAAACTAGAAATCAATAACAGGAGGAAAACTGGAAAGCTCATGAATTCTTAGAATTTAAGCAATACCCACCTGAACAACCAAAGGATCAAAGAAAAAATTTAAAGAAATTTAAAAGTTTCTTGAGAAAAATGAAAATGGAAATACAACATATCCAAACTTATGGGATACAGCAAAAGCAATTCTAAGAGGAAAGCTCATAATAATAAATGTGTACATTAAGAAATAGGAATATCATGGGGACTTCCCTGGTGGTCCAGTGGTAAAGAATCCACCTTGCAATCCAGAGGACACTGGTTTGATCCCTGGTCAGGGAACTAAGATCCCACATGCCGCAGGGCAACTAGGCCCATGTGCCACAACTAGAGAGAGAAAACCTGCATGCCACAACTAGAGAGAAGCCCACACACTGCAACAAAGAGCCCACGTGCCACAAGGAAAAGATCCCACATGCTGCAACTAAGACCTGATGCAGCCAAACAAAAAAGAAAAAAAACGAAATTAAAAAAATAATAAAAAGATAAAAAAAACAAATAGGAATATCGTATGATATCACTTATTTGTGGAATCTAAAAAAATGATACAAATGAACTTATTTACAAAACAGAAATAGACTCATCAGACAGAAAGCAAACGTATGGTTACCAAAGGGGAGAGTAGGGGGCGCTAAATTAGGAGGTTGGGATTAACATATACATACTACTATATATAAAATAGGTAAACAACAAGGACCTACTGTATGGCACAGGGAACTATATTCAATATCTTATAATAACCTATAATGGAAAAGAATCTGGAAAATAACATATATAATATATATTATATTATTAAAATATAAATATTAAATAATATTAAATATTATATTCTTTTTCAGATTATATATATATATATATATAAACTGAATCACTT
Organism: Delphinapterus leucas; assembly: GCF_059928025.1. Taxonomy (NCBI): domain Eukaryota; kingdom Metazoa; phylum Chordata; class Mammalia; order Artiodactyla; family Monodontidae; genus Delphinapterus; species Delphinapterus leucas. The sequence continues at coordinate 103,115,344 of NC_143131.1, read as the reverse complement.
TACTGTACACCTGAAACAACATTGTAAATCAACTATACTTCAATAAAAAAATAAAGAAAAACAATTCTTTTTTTTTTTTTTTTTTTTTTTTTTGCGGTATGAAGGCCTCTCACTGCTGTGGCCTCTCCCGTTGCGAAGCACAGGCTCCGGAAGCACAGGCTCAGTGGCCATGGCTCACAGGCCCAGCCGCTCTGTGGCATGTGGGATCTTCCCGGACTGGGGCATGAACCTGTGTCCCCTGCATCAGCAGGTGGACTCTAAACCACTGCACCACCAGGGAACCCCCGAAAAACAATTCTTAAATAAATAACTTAACTACACCTCAAGGACTACAGTAAGAACCAACTGAGCCCAAAGTTAGTTGAAGGATGGAAATAATAAAGATTAGAACAGAATAAATAAAATAGAAAACAGGAAAACAATAGAAAAGATTAACCAAACCAAGAGTTGGTTCTTTGAAACGATAAACAAAATTGACAAATCTAGCTAAACTAACCAAGGGAAAAAAAAGAGCACTCAAATCAACAAAATTATAAATAAAAAGGAAGATTTTACCAACTAACATAACAGAAATACAAAGAATCCTAACAGGCTACTATGAACAATATATGCCAACAAACTGGACAGCCTAGAAGAAATGGAAAAACTCTTAGAAACATACAACCTACCAAGACTGAATTGGAAGAAATAGAAAATCTGAACAGACCAATTACTAGTAAGGAGGTTGAATCTGTAATCAAAAATCTCCCAACAAAGAAAAACCCAGGGGCAGTTGGCTTTACAAAAAATTTTAACAAATATTTAAAGAAGATTGCCAATACTTCCAAACTGTCTAAAAATTGAAGAGGAGGATCACTCCCAAAGGACAGCATTACTCTAATAACAAAATCAGAAAAGGACATTAAAGAAAACTACAGGCCAAAATTCTTAATGAATATAGATGCAAAAATTCTCAGTAAAATACTACTAAATAGAATTCAGTGGCACACTAAAAGGATCATTCATCATGATCAAGTGGGATTTTTCCTTAAGATATAGAACAGTTAAATATATGCATATCAATAAATGTGCTATATCACATAATAGAAAGAAAAAATCATGATCATATCAAACACAGAAAAAGCATTTAAAAATTCAACACCCATTCATGATAGAAAATCTTAACAAATTAGGTATAGAAAGAATGTACTTCAACATGGCCTGTACAGTGTACAGGCCATGTATGACAAGTTCACAGATAATATCATATTCAGTGATGAAAGGTTGAATGCTTTTCCTCTAAGATCAAGACAAGACAAAGTCTCAACTCTCATCACTCCTATGGAAAACCATACTGGAAGTTCTAACCTGAGTAATTAGGCAATGAAAAGAAATGAGAGGTATCAGAATTGGAAAGTAAGAAGTAAAATTTGCTCTATTTACCAATGACATCATTTTATATATAGAAAATCCTCAAGACTTAACACACACACACACACACAAAATCCTGTAAGATCTAAACAACGAATTCAGTAAAGTTTCAGTACACAAAATTAGTATAAAGAATCAGTAGTGTTTCTATACACTAGAAACTAATTATCTGAGTAGAAATAAAGAAATTGATCCCATCTATGATAGAGAAACAGACTCACAGAAATAGAGAACAGACCTGTGGTTGCCAAGTGGGAGGGGGGATGGGGGAGGGATGGATAGGGAATTTGGGAATAATAGATGCAAACTATTTTACGTATGTATAACTGAATCACTTTGCTGTACACCATAAACTAACACAACATTGTAAATCAACTATACTTCAATAAAATAAATTTTTAAAAAGGAAATTGATCCCATTTCCACTAACATCAAAAACAATAATATTCTTAGGAATAAATTTAACCAAAGAGGTGAAAGATCTCTATACTGAAAACTACAAGACATTGATGAAAGAAACGGAAGAAGACACAAATAAATGGAAATAAATGGAAAGATAATCCAAACTCACAGATTGGAAGAATTAATATTGTTAAAATGTCAATATTACCAAAAGCCAATGCAATCTCTATCAAGATTCCATTGGCGGGGAATCTTCAAGATGGTGGAGGAGTAAGACGTGGAGATCAACTTCCTCCCTACAAATACACCAAAAATATATCTACACGTGGAACAACTCCTACAGAACACTTACTGAACTCTAGCAGAAGACCTCAGGCATCCCAAAAGGCAAGAAAATCCCCACGTACCTGCATAGGGCAAAAGGAAAAAGAAAAAACAGAGACAAAAGGATAGGGATGGGACCTGCACCTCTGGGAGGGAGCTGTGAAGGAGGAAAAGTTTCCACACACTAGGAAATCCCTTCACCGGCAGAGATGGGGGGTGGGGGGGTGGGGAAGCTTTGGAGCCATGGAGGAGAGTGCAGCAACAGGGGTGCAGAGGGCAAAGTAGAGAGATTCCTGCACAGAGGATAGGTGCCAACCAGCACTCACCAGCCTGAGAGGCTTATCTGCTCACCCGCTGGGGCAGGCAGGGGCTAGGAGCTGAGGCTTGGGCTTCGGAGGTCAGATCCCAGGGAGAGGACTGGGGTTGGCTGTGTGAACACAGCCTGAAGGGGGCTAGTGTGCCACAGCTAGCCGGGAGGCAGTCCAGGAAGAAGTCTGGACCTGCCTAAGAGGCAAGAGACCATTGTTTCAGGGTGCGCAAGAAGAGGGGATTCCTTCCCTGTCTTCCCACAGCAGGCAGAGCACCACCTAAATGAGCTCCAGAGACAGGGACAAGCTGCAGTTATCAGCTTGGACCCCAGAGACAGGCATGAAATGCTAACGCTGCTGCTGCAGCCACCAAAAATCCTATGGGCAAGCACAGGTCACTATCCCCAACCCCCTGGGAGCCTGTGCAGCCCGCCACTGCCAGGGTCCCATGATCAACGACAACTTCCCCGGGAGAACACACGGCGCACCTCAGGCTGTTGCAATGTCACTCTGGCCTCTGCCATCGCAGGCTCACCCCACATTCCAATTATAACTACTGTACCCCTCCCTCCCCCTTGCCTGAATGAGCAAGAGCCCCTTAATCAGCCACTGCTTTAACCTCATCCTGTCTGGGTGGGAACAGATGCCTGAGGATGACCTACATGCAGAGGGGGGCCAAAACCAAAGCTGAACCCCCCAGGAGCTGTGTGAACAAAGAAGAGAAAGGAAAATTTCTCCGTGAAGCCTCAGGAGCAGTGGATTAAATCCCCATAATCAGCTTGATGTACCCAGCATCTGTGGAATACCTGAATAGACAATGAATTGTACCAAAACTGAAGCAGTGGACTTTGGGAGCAACTGTAGACTTGGGGTTTGCTGTCTGCGACTGATTTGTATCTGATTTTTAAGTTTATCTTAGTTTAGTTTTAGTGATTGTTATCATTGGTGGTGGATTTCTTTATTGGTTTTGTTGTTCTCTTCTTTTTTATTACTTTTTAAAAAATAATTAATTTTTTTTATTTTAAGAACTTTATTCTTTCTTTCTTTCTTTCTCTCTTCTCCATTTTCTTCTGAGCTGTGTGGCTGACAGGGTGTTGGTGCTCTGGCTGGGTATCAGGCCTGAGCCTCTGAGGTGGGAGAGCCAAGTTCAGAACACTGGACCACCTGAGACCTCCCGGCCCCACATAATATCAATTGGCAAGAGCTTCCCCAGAGATCTCTGTCTCAACACTAAGACTGAGCTCTACTCAATGACCAGCAAGCTCCAGTTCTGGACACCCAATGCCAAACAACTAGAAAGACAGGAACACAACCCCACCCATTAGCAGAAGGACGCATAAAGTCATACTAAGTTCACAGACACCCCAAAACATACCACCAGACGTTGCCCTGCCCACCAGAAAGAAAAGATCCAGACCCACCCACCAGAACATAGGCATCAGTCCCCTCTAACAGGAAGCCTACACAGGCCACTCAACCAACCTCACATACTGGGGGCAGACACCAAAAACAACAGGAACTACAAACCTGCAGCCTGTGAAAACGAGACTCCCAAAAAAGTAAGTTAAGCAAAATGAGAAGACAGAGAAATATGCACCAGATGAAGGAGCAAGGTAAAAACCCAGCAAACTAAACAAATGAAGACGAAATAGGCAGTCTACCTGAAAAAGAATTCAGAATAATGATAGAAAAGATGGTCCAAAATTTTCAAAATAGAATGGAGAAAATACAAGAAACATTCAACAAGGACCTAGAAGAACTAAAGAGCAAACAATGATGAACAACACAAAAAATGAAATTAAAAATTCTCTAGATGCAATCAATAGCAGAATAACTGAGGCAGAAGAATGGATAAGTGACCTGGAAGATAAGATAGTGGAAATAACTACTGCAGAGCAGAATAAAAAGAATGAAAAGAATTGAGGACAGTCTCAGAGGCCTCTGTGGCAACACTAAATGCACCAACATTCAAATTATAGGGGTCCCAGAAGAAGAAGAGAAAAAGAAAGGAAATGAGAAAATATTTGAAGAGATTATAGTTGAAAACTTCCCTTACATGGGAAAGGAAATAGTTAATCAAGTCCATGAAGCACAGAGAATCCCATACAGGATAAATCCAAGGGGAAACACGCCAAGACACATAGTAATCAAGCTATCAAAAATTAAATACAAAGAAAAAGTATTAAAAGCAGCAAGGGAAAAACAACAAATAACATACAAGGGAATCCCCATAGGGTTAGCAGCTGAACTTTCAGCAGAAACTCTGCAAGCCAGAAGGGCATGGCAGGACATATTAAAAGTGATGAAACGGAAAAACCTACAAGCAAGATTACTTTACCCAGCAAGGATCTCATTCAGATTCGACACAGAAATTAAAACCTTTACAGACAGGCAAAAGCTAAGAGAATTCAGCACCACCAAACCAGCTTTACAAGAAATGCTAAAGGAACTTCTCTAGGCAGGAAACACAAGAGAAGGAGAAGACTTACAAAAGCAAAACCAAAACAATTAGGAAAATGGTAACAGGAACATACATACTGATAATTACCTTAAATGTAAATGGATTAAATGCTCCAACCAAAAGACACAGACTGGCTGAATGCATACAAAAACAAGACCTGTATATATGCTGTCTACAAGAGACCCAATTCAGACCTAGGGACACATACAGACTGAAAGGGAGGGGATGGAAAAGATATTCCATGCAAATGGAAATCAAAAGAAAGCTGGAGTGGCAATTCTCATATCAGAAAAAATAGACTTCAAAATCAAGACTATTAAAAGAGACAAATAAGGACACTACATAATGATCAAGGGATAAATCCAAGAAGAAGATATAACAATTGTAAATATTTATGCACCCAACATAGGAGCACCTCAATACATAATACATAAGGCAAATGCTAACAGCCATAAAAGGGGAAATCGACAGTAACACAATCATAGTAGGGGACTTTAACACCCCACTTTCACCAATAAACAGATCATCCAAGATGAAAATAAATAAGGCAACACAAGCTTTAAAGGACACATTAAACAAGATGGACTTTATTGATATTTATAGGACATTCCATCTAAAAACATCAGAATAGACTTTCTTCTCAAGTGCTCATGGAATATTCTCCAGGATAGATCATGTCTAGGGTCACATATCATGCCTTGGTAAATTTAAGAACACTGAAATCATATCAAGTATCTTTTCCAACCACAATACTATGAGACTAGATATCAGTTACAGGAAAAAAAACTGTAAAAAATACAAACACATGGAAACTAAACAATATGCTACTAATTAACCAAGAGATTACCAAAGACATCAAAGGGCAAATCAAAAAATACCTAGAAACAACTGACAATGAAAACACGATGACCCAAAGCCTATGGGATACAGCAAAGACAGTTCTAAGAGGGAAGTTCATAGCAGTACAATCCTACCTCAAGAAAAAAGAAAAATCTCAAATAAACAATCTTGCTTTACCCCTAAAGGAACGAGAGAAAGAAGAACAAAAAAAAACCCCCTAAGTTAGCAGTAGGAAAGAAATCATAAAAATCAGATCAGAAATAAATGAAAGAGAAATGAAGAAAACAATAGCAAAGATCAATAAAACTAAAAGCTGGTTCTTTGAAAAGATAAACAAAATTAATAAACCATTAGCCAGAGTCATCAAGAAAAAAAAGAGAAGACTCAAATCAACAGAATTAGAAATGAAAAAGGAGAGTAACAAATGATACTGCAGAAATACAGAAGATCATGAGAGATTACTACAAGCAACTATATGATATGACAATAAAGTGGACAACCTGGAAGAAATGGACAAATTCTTAGAAAAGCACAACCTTCCAAGACTGAACCAGGAAGAAATAGAAAATATAAACAGACCAATCACAAGCACTGAAATTGCAACTGTGATTAAAAATCTTCCAGCAAACAAAAGCCCAGGACCAGATGGCTTCACAGGTGACTTTTATCAAATATTTAGAGAAGAGCTAACACCTATCCTTCTCAAACTCTTCCAAAATATAGCAGTGGAAGGAACACTCCCAAACTCATTCTACGAGGCCACCATCACCCTGATACCAAAACCAGACAAAGATGTCACAAAAAAAGAAAACTACAGGCCAATATCACTGATGAACGTAGGTGCAAAAATCCTCAACAAAATACTAGCAAACAGAATCCAACTACACATTAAAAGGATCATACGCCATGATCAAGTGGGGTTTATTTCAGGGATGCAAGGATTTTTCAATATACACAAATCAATCTGTGTGATACACCATATTAACAAATTGAAGGACAAAAACCATATGACCATCACAATAGATGCAGAAAAATCTTTTGATAAAATTCAACACCCATTTATGATAAAAACTCTCCAGAAAGTAGGCATAGAGGGAACCTACCTCAACATAATAAAGACCATATATGACAAACCCAAAAGCCAACATCATTCTCAATGTTGAAAAACTGAGCCATTTCCACTAAGATCAGGAACAGGAGAAGGCTGCCCATTCTCATCACTAGTATTCAACATAGTTTGGGAAGTTTTAGCCACAGCAATCAGAGAAGAAAAAAAAATAAAAGGAATCCAAACTGGAAAAGAAGAAGTAAAGCTGTCACTGTTCGCGGATGACATGATACTATACATAGAGAATCCTCAAGATGCTACCAGAAAACTACTAGAGCTAATCAATGAATTTGGTAAAGTAGCAGGATACAAAATCAATGCACAGGTATCTCTTGCATTCCTTTACACTAATGATGAAAAATATGAAAGAGAAATTAAGGAAACAATCCCATTTACCACTGCAACATAAAGTATAAAATACCTAGGAATAAACCTACCTAAGGAGACAAAAGACCTGTATGCTGAAAACTATAAGACACTGATGAAAGAAATTAAAGATGATACAAACAGATGGAGAGAGATACCATGTTCTTAGATTGGAAGAATCAACATTGTGAAAATGACTATACTACCCAAAGCCATCTACAGATTCAATGCAATCCCTATCAAACTACCACTGGCATTTCTCACAGAACTAGAACAAAAAATTTCACAATGTTTATGCAAACACAAAATAACCCAAATAGCCAGAACGATCTTGAGAAAGAAAAACAGAGCTGGAGGAATTAGGATCCCTGACTTCAGACTATACTACAAAGCTACAGTAATCAATACAGCATGGTACTGGCACAAAAACAGAAATATATATCAATGGAACAGGACAGATAGTCCAGAGATAAACCCACGCACATATGGCCACTTTATCTTTGATAAAGGAAGCAAGAATATAGAACGGAGAAAAGACAGCCTCTTCAGTAAGTGGTGCTGGGAAAACTGGACAGCTACATGTAAAAGAATGAAATTAGAACACTCCCTAACACCATACACCAAAATAAACTTAAAATGGATTAAAGACCTAAACATAAGGCTGGACACTATCAAACTCTTAGAGGAAAACATAGGCAGAACACTCTATGACATAAATCACAGCAAGATCCTTTTTGACCCACCTCCTAGAGAAATGGAAATAAAAACAAAAATAAACAAATTGGTCCTAACGAAACTTAAAGATTTTGCACAGCAAAGGAAACCATAAACAACACTGAAAGACAACCCTCAGAATGGGAGAAAATATTTGCAAATGAAGCAAGTGACAAAGGATTAGTCTCCAAAATATAGAAGCAGCTCATGAAGCTCAGTATCAAAAAACAAACAACCCAATCCAAAAATGGGCAGAAGACCTACATAGACATTTCTCCAAAGAAGATATACAGATTGCCAACAAACATATGAAAGGATGCTCAACATTACTAATCACTAGAGAAATGCAAATCAAAACTACAATGAGGTATCACCTCACACCAGTCAGAATGGCCATCATCAAAGAATCTACAAACAATAAATGCTGGAGAGGGTGTGGAGAAAAGGGAACCCTCTTGCACTGTTGGTGGGAATGTAAATTGATACAGCCACTATGGACAACAGTATGGAGGTTCCTTAAAAAACTAAAAATAGAACTACCATATGACCCAGCAATCCCACTACTGGGCATATACCCTGAGAAAACCATAATTCAAAAAGTCATGTACCACAATGTTCATTGCAGTACTATTTACAATAGTCAGGACATGGGGGCAACCTAAGTGTACATCGACAGATGAATGGATAAAGAAGATGTGGCACATATATACAATGGAATATTACTCAGCCATAAAAAGAAATGGAAGTGAGTTATTTGTAGTGAAGTGGATGGACCTAGAGTCTGTCATACAGAGTGAAGTAAGTCAGAAACAGAAAAAAAAATACCGTGTGCTAACACATATATATAGAATGTTAAAAAAAAGTTTCTGACGAACCTAGGGGCAGGATAGGAATAAAGACGCAGACGTAGAGAATGGACTTGAGGACGGGGTGGAGGGGGGAAGGCTAAGCTGGAATGAAGTGAGAGAGTAGCACTGACATATATACAGCACCAAATGTAAAATAGATTCCTAGTGGGAAGTAACTGCATCGCACAGGGAGATCAGCTTAGTGCTCTGTGACCACCTGGAGGGGTGGGACAGGGAGGGTGTGGGAGGGAGAAACAAGAGGGAGGGGATATGGGGATATATGTATACATATACCTGATTCACTTTGTTATACAGCAGAAACTAACACAACATTGTAAAGCAATTATACTCCAACAAAGGTATCAAAAAAAAAGAAAAAAGATTCCATTGGCAGTTTTTACAGAAGTAGAAAAAACACTCCTAAAATTTATATGGAACCACAAAAACCCCAAATAGCCAAAGCAACCTTAAGAAGAACAAAGTGGTAGCCATTTCACATCTTGATTTCAAGCTATATTATAATGTTTTATTAATCAAAACATTATGGTATGGACATCAAAAAGACACATAGACCAATGGAACAGAATCAAGAGCCCAGAAATAAATCAATCATTTACAGTCAAATGAGATTTGACAATGGATCCAAGCATACTCTGTGGAGACAAGACAGAGTATGTGCTGAGGATATTGGATATTCACAATTAAAAGAATGAAACTGGACACTTATCTTACACCATTACCCCAAATTAACTTGAAATGGATTACAAGATTTAAATATAAGATGGAAAACCATAAAACTCCTAGAAAAAATCATGGGATAAAAGCTCCTTGACATGCATAAAGAAATTGTGCTATATATACACACTGGATATTATACAGCCATAAAAAAGAAGAAACTAGTGTCTTTTTGGCAAGATGAATGGACCTCGAAGGCATTATGCTAAGTGTGATAAGTCAGAAAGAGAAAAACAAGTACTCTATGATCTCACTTTATGAGAAATCTAAAAAACAGAAACAAAAAACCCACCAAATCATAGAAAAAGAGTTAAGGTTTATGGTTACCAGAGGCAGGATTTGAGGGAGGGGAAATTGGAGGAAGATAGTCAAAAGGTACAAACTTCCAGTTATAAGATAATTAAGTACCAGGGACATAATGTACATTATTACTATAGCTAACACGGTGTGGTATATATGAACATTGTTAAGGGAGTATATACTAAGAGTTCTCATTACAAGGAAAAAAATATTTTTTTATTTTTCTTTTTGTATCTATGAGATGATAGCTGATAACTAAACTTATGTGATAATCATTTTACAATATACATAAGTCAAATCATTATGCTGTATACATTAAATAGCACTTTATGTCAATTATATATCTATAAAACTGAGGAAAAAGGAGAAAAAATATTGAATAACTGCAAAAAATCCTCAAAATTATATTAAATATGCTTAAAAAGCTAAAGAAGAACATGAACAAGGGACTAAAGGAAATCAGAAAATAATCAACATAATAAAAATATCAACAAAGAGAGAGAAATTATCAAAAGGAAACAAAAAAATTCTGGCCTGAAAAATACAATAACTGAATTAAAAAATACAGATGGGTTTAATAAGCTTACCCAAACATGCAAAGGAAAGAATCAGCAAATTTTAAGACAGGTCATTTGAAATGATCAATTCTGGGGAGGAAAAAAAAAGGTAGGAAAATAAACAGGGCTTGTGGGATACCATCAAATAGCTCAATATGCACATTATAGGAGTAGACGAATAAAAGACAGAATGGGACAACGATTTAATTTGAGAAATTAATAGCTGAGAACTTCCAAACTTGAGGAAATACATGGAGATACAAATAAAAGAAGATAAAAGACCTCTAAGTAGGAAAAACCTATTACAGTCAAACTGTTGCAAATCAACAACAAAGAAAAAAATCTTGAAAGTAACAAGAGAAAAGTGACTCTTCACATATATGAGATCCTCTGTAAGAGCATAAGCAGATTTCTTGACAGAAACCTTGCAGGCTAGAAGGCATTAGGATGATAAATTTAAAATTCCAAAAAAAAAAAAAAGTAGAGTCTACCAAGAATTCTATATGCAGTAAAACTATCCTCCAAGAATCAAGGAGAAATTATGACATTCTGAAATAAACCAAAGCTAGGGAGTTCATCACCATTAGATCTGCACTACAGGATATGCTAAAGGGAGTTCTTCAAATTGAAATGAAAGGATAACAGACAATAACTTGAAGATATAAAGTTCTCCAGTAAAAGTAAATACATGAACAAAGATAAAACCAGTATTTTTAAACAGAATTTAAAAGATAAAAACATAAAAATTATATCTATGTTAATGGGTGATGATATATAAAGATGTAATTTGTGATCAATAGCACAAAGCTGGGTGTGGGTAGCTCTAAAGCAGTAGAGCCTTTTCCCTCTCTCTTTAATGGGATATAGTTGACAAACAAAGGAATAGAGTTTTTGTATGCAACTGAACTTAAGTTGTTATTTGTTTCAAATATATTATTGTAACTTTATAATCCCCAGTATAACTGCAAAGAAAATATCTGTAGTATGTACACAGAAAGGAAATGAGAAGGGTATTAAGATGCTTCACCACAAAAATCAACAAAACACAAAAGGCAGTATGGAAGGAAATAACAAACAAAAAACCTATAAGACAAACAAAACAAGTAACAAAATAATAATAAGTCTCTTAAATAATTCAGTAATTACTTTAAGTGTAAGTAGATTGACTCCCCAATCAAAAGACATAGATTGGCAAAATGGATTAAAGAAAAACGACCAACTATGTGCTGTCTACAGGAGACTCACTTTAGATCTAAGGACACACAGGTTGAAAGTGAAAGGATAGAAAAAGATACTCCATGCAAAGAGTAGCCAAAATAGAGTAAGAATGGCTATAATAAAATCAGACAATATAGTTTAAGTCAAAAACTGTTATGAGAGACAAAGATAGAATTTATATAACCATAAAAGAATTGATTCATCAAGGTCTAACAATTATAAATATTTTTACATGGAACCCTAGAGCTTCTAAAAACAGGAAGCAAACTTTCAGAATCTAAGGGAGAAAATATTAACAAAACAATAGCAACACAATAATAGTAGAAGACTTCAATACTCCACATTTAATAATAGAACACTGAAACAGAAGATCCTTAAGTAAATAGATGACTTGAACAACACTGCAGGCCAATTTGACCTAACAGATGTATACTGAACACTTCATCAAACAATAACAGAACATATATTCTCAAATACACATGAAACATTCTTCTAGGATAGGCCACATGTTAGGCCAGAAATCAAATTAACAAATATTGAGATTATTCAAAGTATCTTTTCAAAGATACAATAAAATGAAAAAGAAATCACTAGCAGAAGGGAAACTGGGAAATTCATATATGTGGAAATTAAATAACACACCCTTAAACAACAAGTAGGTCAAAGAAGAATTCACAAATTACAAAAGATCTTAAGACAAATGAAAATCAAAACACAGCATACAAAAACTTATGGGATGCAGTAAAAGTGTGCTAAGAGAAAAATTTATAGTTGTAAACACATTAAAATGAAGAAAGATCTCAAATCAACAGCCTAACTTTATACCTTAAGTAACTAGAAAAGGAATAAACAAGACCCAAAGCTAACAGAAAAAAAAAAAAGGGAAGCAAAGGTTAGAGCAGATAAACAAAGGGAAAAAAAATAGAAAAAAAAAATCAAGAAATCAAGAGTTGATTCTTTAAAATGTTCAAAAAATTGGCAAAACTTTAGATATAATGACTAAGAAAAAAAGAGAAAAGACTCAAATAACTAAAATCAGAAATGAAAGAGAGGATATTACTACTTGTTTTACATAAATAAAAAGAACTATAAGAGAGCACCATAAACAACTATATGCAAATAAAATTGGACAACCTAGGTGAAATAAGCAAATTCCTAGAAACACACAGCCTGCCAAGGCTGCATCATGAACAAATAGTAATATGAATAGACATATACCTTAAAGAGATTGAATCAGTAATGAAAAATCTCCCAATAAAGAAAAGCCCAAGGCCAGATGACTTCTAAATACTTATAGGAGAATTAAGAAAAATCATCTACAATCTCTTCCAATAAATTGAAGTAGATGGAAAACTTCTAAACTCATTCTGTGAGGCAGCATTAGCAAGATTAACAAAACCAGACAACGACACTGCAAGAAAACTACAAACCAATATCCTTGATGAACAATGATGCAAAAATCCTCAATAAAATACTAGTGAATAGAATTCAACAATACACCAAAAGGATTATAAACTGTGACCAAGTGGGATTTATCCCTAAATGGAATGATGATTCAGAATACCCAAAACAACAACAACAATATAATACACCACTTTAAAAGAATCAAGGGGGAAAAAAAATCACACAATCATCTCAATTGATGTAGAAAAATTATTTGATAGAATTCAACACCCTTTCCTGATAAAAAACACTGAACAAACTACAAACAGAAGGAAAATACCTCAACATAAGGAAGCCCCTACATGAAAAACCCAGAGTTAACAGCATACTCAATGATAAAAGAATGAAAGCTTTTCCTCTAAGATCAGGAACAAGACAATGATGCCTACTTTTATCACTTCATTCAACATAGTACTGGAAGTCCTGGCCAGGGTAATGAGGCAAGAAAAAGAAATGAGGCATCCAAATTGGAAAAGAGAAGTAAAATTATCTTTGTTAGCAGACAGTATGACCTTATATGTAGATAACTCTAAAAATTCCACAAGAAAAAACCCTGTTAGAACTAATAAATGAATTCAACAAAGCTGTAGGATACAAAACATACAGGCAAAATCTATTGTGTTTCTATACACCAATAAACAAAAAGGAAATTAAGTAAACAATTCCATTTACAGCAACAGTAAAAAGAATACTTAGGAAAAAACTTAACCAAGGAATCAAAAGACGTGTACACTGAAAACTATAAAATGTTGCTGAAAGAAATTAAAGATGACACCAATAAGTGGAAAGACATCTTATGTTCATTGATTACAAGACTTAATAGTACTAAGCTATAAATACCACTAAAAGCACTCTACAATAAAGTCTCTATCAAAATCCCAGTGACCTTTTTTTTGTTTTCCTAGAAATAGAAAAATCCACCCTAAAATTCATATGGAATTTTAAGGGACCCTGAATAGCCAAAAGAATCTTGAGAAAAAGAACAAAGTTTGAAGTCTTAACTTTGATTTCAAAATTTACTACACATATACAGTAATCAAAATAGTGTGGTATTGGCATAATGACAGACTGATAGACCAATGGAATGGAATAAAGAGCTCAGAAGTAAATCCTCACATATATGGTCCAATGATTTTCACCAAGGATACCAAAACCGTCAATGGAGAAAGGGCAAACTTTTCAATAAATGGGGCTGGGAAAACTGGATATTTACATGTAAAAGAATGAAGTTGGACCCATACCTTACATCATATACATCAGTTAACTCAAAATGGGATCAAAGGCCTAAATTTAAGAACTAAAACTATAAAACTCTTACAAGAAACATAGAGAAAATCTTTGCAACATTGGATTTGGCAATGATTTCTCGGATATGACACCAAAAGCAAAGGCAACAAAAGAAAAAAAGATAAACTGGAATAAATCAAAACTAAAAATTTTTGTGCAAAGGACACAATCAACAGAGTGAAAATATCAGATGTATAAAATACTACAACAGCAATGACAAAATCAAGCAACCCAATTAAAAAATGGCTAAGAACTTGAATAGACATTTCTCCAAAGAAGATATATAAACTACCAATAAGCACATGAAAAGATGGTCACCATCACTAAACATTCACATCAATACCACAATGAGATATCACCTCACACCAACTAGAATGAGCACTACAAACAAACAGCCCCAGAAAATAACAGTTGTTGGTAGAGATGTAAAGAAATTGAGAAACTTGTGCTCTGTTGAAGGAATGTAAAATGGTACAGTCACTATGGAAAACAGTACGGCATTTGCTCAAAAAAATGAAAAAAAGGAATGATCATATTGTATTAGGTTTCTTCCGAGATAAAGAACGAATAGGGTTGTTCGGAGAAACAGAACAATAGGATATTTATTATGAGGAATTGGCTCAAGTAGTTATAGAACTTATGAAGCCTCAAGATCTACTGTCTGCAAGCTAGAGACACATGAAAGCCAGTGGTGTAATTCAGTAAGTCCAAAGGCCTGAGAACCAGAGGAGCCAATGATGTAAATTCTCAGTTCAAGGGCAGGAAAAGATGACATGGTATGTCTTAGCTCAAACAGTGAGGCAGGAAAAAAAGGAACAAAATCCTCCTTCCTCTGCCTTTTGTTGTATTCAGACCCTCCATGGATTTGGATAATACCCACTTTGAGGACAATCTATTTTACTGAGTCTACGAATTCAAATACTAATTTCAGCTGGAAAAAGAAATTCTGACATATGTCACAACATGGATGAACCTTGAGGACATCATGCTAAGTTAAATAAGTCAGTCACAAAAGGACAAATATTGTATAACTCCACTTGTATGAGGTAGCTTGAGCAGTCAAATTCACAGAGAAAGAAAGTAGATTGCTAGTTGCCAGGGCCCAGGGGGAGTGGGAACAGGGAGTTACTGTTTAATGAGTATGTAGTTTCAGTTTCACAAGGTGAAAAAGAGATCTGGAGATGGATGGTGATGATGGTCACTCAACAATATGAACGTATTTCATGCCACTTGACCATACCCTTAAAAATGATTAAGATGGTAAATTTTACATTATGGGTATTTTACAGTAAAAAAAGGTTTTAATGAAGGTTTTCAGACCCCACTTGGATTTCCTGATTCTGAGCTTGCATATTAACAAGATCACAGGACCTGGACTAGAAAGGCATCCCACACTGAGATGCCACCCCCAACGCATACTCAGGAACACTCCACACATGGTTATATACACACAGATATTAGTAACAATTAGCAGAACTGGCCCTATAATACCAAACTCAGGCATTATATGTAAGAAGATTGAGAAAATGAGGAAGAAGAAATTGTTGGAACTCTGAGCAATCAACCTAGAGGAGGACACTGGGGCTTTTTCTCTCCCCTTCCTCTCCCTCTCTCTCCTCTCCGCTCCCCTTCCCTCTCTAACTGGTGGTCCCAGTGTGAAGGGTTCTAAGGCAATTACTCATCAAGTTTGATAGTGCCCACAAGAGGAGAGACTGTCATCTCATTCCTCTACTGACCATCTGCTAAGTCACATTTAGATTTACTGAATGCAGCTTCCTAAGCGGGAAGGAGAGACCTGATGAGAGAGGGTAGGATGAGAACAAAGAGGAGTAACTTGAATCTCCACCAGATGTGTGAGGATCTGAGGTAGGAGGTAGATGGGCCTCTGGGCTGAGCAGCTGGAGTTTGTCAAGTGGAGTAAATTGGAGCTTGTTTTCCCTGACACTTCAAGGACAAAGTTAATGGCAGAAGCTGAGCTCTGCTGGAGTAAAGAGATAAGATGACCACATCTATCACTCCTGAGGTCAAGGAGACCTCCCTAACTACACATGCACAAGGATGCTCCTCGGGGGTCAAAAAGGGAGGGAGCACCACCCCATAATAGGTGCTATCAATATCCCATAGGCCCCCATGCTGGAATCCGTTTTGGCAAAAAGACGTGCATGCATATTGGGAAGGGCCAGATGTGGGAAAAGAGGCGAGATAATTGGCCAGAGGAAAACAAAGACCCAGAAGAAATGCTCCATTTAAGTGATTTAAATCACCTCTGTGGCACGCTCCTCATTAGGAAGGATGCCCACACTCTTCCCTGGGTGTATATTTCTGCCTTCCTTCTGCTCTAAGTAAGTTGCTCCTTTGTTCTCTTTGCACATACTGTGCTTCCAATAAACTTTGTGCCTGCCCTACATTGTCTTTTTGTGGAATTCTTTCTCCAAAAAAGACAAGGATGGAGGTCCTCTCACCTCCTGACATCAGATCCTACGGGTCAGGGGGTGCTATGAAAGGGAGATGGGCCTGAGCTAACTGGAACCCACAGATAGGCCCATGAATGAGAGGTTACAGGTTGTTCCCCTAGTCCCCACCCCAGGCATTAGAGTTAAGGAGGGTAGAAAGAAGTCAAGCTGGAACTGGATGTTCCACATCAGAGAATGGTACAGAGGGGAGGCTCCCCAAGTTCCTCACCCTCCATCCCATAAAAACCTCACATGTGACCCAGGAGAGAAGTGCTTTTGGACCTGCCACAAAGAATGCAACCAAGGCCAGCCATAATATAGAAACTTCAACAACCTCAAAAGAGAAGGACACAAATAAAGACAGAAAGATAAATCTGTCCCTTTCCCTCTCTCTCCCTCTTGCCTCATCCAGCCAATGAGGAGAGCTAGAGGCAGGAAGAGGAAGGAGGTGGAGGTTCCCAGAAACTAATCTGGCCATGCTCTACAGTGTTACTGGGTGACTAACAACTGGAGTTAGTTGTTAGTGAAACTGGAGTGAAAGGATGGAATGTGCCTTCTCCCCACTCAGAATTCCCCAACTCAAAAGCCTGGTGTGAGCAGGGAGTAGAGTACAGCTTCATTATCCACTAATTGAGTGATTTTTAAAATAATTTCATTTTTTCAATAGGTAAAACATGTACATGGTTCAACATTCAAAAGTAACTAAAGTTTACAAGGGGACATCTACCTCCTACACCAGTGACCCAGAAAAACAGGGGCACACCAATCCTCACCAAAGGAAAACCAGAATGTTCAGATTCTTCTAATCCTTCTAGAGATATTCTGTGCAGGTACAAGCAACAGTAACTGTTAACCATGTTTTTTATTTTCCCATTTAAAAATATAGAAAAATGACCACAATAAGATACAACTACCCACCTACAAGAAAGGCTAAAATAAAAAAGATTAACTTCACAAAGTGTTGACATACATGTGGTAACTAGAGTCCTCATATATCACTGGCTAAGAGTGTAAAATGTGACAACTACTTTCAAAGTGTTTGGCAGTTTTTAACAAAGTTAAACATATACAATCCTATGACTCAGCAGTTTTACTTGTAGGCATCTACTAAAGAAAATTGAATGCAGATGTCCAAAAGACTTGTACAAGTTGTTCACGGCAGCTTTATTCATAATAGCTCAAAATTTGAAATAACACAAACCCATCAACAAGAGAGTGGACAAATTATGAATATTCACACAACACAATACTACTCAAAAATACCAAAACAAAAAAGAATGAACTGCTGAGGTATGTAACAACATGGATGGATTTCAAAATCATTATGTGAAAAAAGCCAGACATTATATGGTATGATTCCATTTACATGAAACACAAGAAAAGGCAAAACTAATCAATGCTGTTAGAAGTCAGAATAGCGTTACATTTTGTTTTCGCAAGAGGGGAGGAAGGGATATTGCCTCACTTCTGGGAGTGAGGAGTGTTCTATTTCTTGATCTGAGTGGTGGTCACATAGGTGGATACAAGTGTAGATATGTATTTATATAATTTTTACACAATACTGTATAATCCATTGTATGGTGAAATTCTCAACTTTCTTTATGTAATCAATATTTTTGGACCTTACTGTATATAAATTATATCTTAATAAAGTACCATAAAACATAAGAGTTAAGATTTAAATAGGATGAAATTAGAATTTTAAACAGAATTTTAATAACCTGAAATAACTGGAAAGTTCTGACATCTGTCCAGGATGTAGTTAAGCATAGGAGAGATTTAATAGAGTAAAAGGAATGAAGAAAAATGACATGGATTTATCCTTACATCTTACTGATTAGAGACTGCTCACTAAACCAGTTACAATTCCATTATGGAACATTCAGTTACATATAAAATGAGGCTATAAGTTGTTTATGGAACATACATATGTAATAAAAGTTAAAAAAAAAACAGGACAGGACTGTGAACAGCAATGGAAACATTTAGGAAAATGGTCAAAAAGGAAAAGGAAGTAGTGGGGGGTAAAAAAGATTAAGAGAGATACAAAAGGGTCTTCAACTGTTTCTTAAAAGGCAAAGATTAAAAAATAATAAAATGTGAATATTTGTTAAATTTAGGCAGTATCTTTAAGAGTGTTTTTAGATATTTATCTGTAACCATTGTTTAAATATTTCATATTAAAAAATGAGATAGATCTTTATATTAAGAGAAAATTATCTGCAAGATTTATTGCAAGCCATCACACTTTTATAGCTGGCTTGCATTGGTGCTGTTAAATAAATTAAATGTATGCTTGTGTACAGAAAAATTCAAGAAGATTACCCAGGAAACTGTTATTAGTCCTTGCCCCTGGGATAGGAAAGAACCTTAACTTCACTGTATAACATTTAGTAATAACTGAATATTTCTTTTCAGTAATATTTATTAATAAATAGCATAATTAAATGAGTGGTTTAGATTATATGATCTTTAAAGTATTTAAAGGTTCTAAAATGCTATTTAGTCATATAATTTTCCAGAAAGGACTTTATTCTAAGAACTGAAGACATAATTTTGAGATCACACATATTTTGAGTTGGAATATTTTATTAAAACTACCTTATAGGAAAAGCATAAATATTATCTTCATCCTTTAATAAGCATTATGTCTGTACACCAGTCCATTTTAAAGTTACTAAATATTAACATATAGCATTGTGTTGCTATTGCACTGGATTTTTCCCCCAGTTTTATTGAGAAGTAATTGATATACATCACTGTATAAATTTAAGGTGTACAGCATGATGGTTTGATTTACATATATTGTGAAATAATTACCACAATAGGTTCAGCTAACATCTATCATTTCATATAGATAAAATAAAACGAAGAAAAAAGAAATTAGGACTTATTCTCTTAAAAATTTTCCTACATATCATACAGCAGTGTTAACTATAGCCATCATGTTGTACATTACATCCCTAGCACTTATTTCTCCTATAACTGGAAATTTGCACCTTTGGACCACCTTCATTCAATTCCCCCTCCTCCACCCTCCATCTCTGGTAACCACAAGCAGTCTGATCTCTTTTTTTAAAAAAAATTTATTTATTTACTTATTTATTTATTTGGCTGTGCCAGGTCTTACTTGTGGCATGCAGGATCTTTAGTTGCAGCAGGCAGGATCTAGTTCCCTGACCAGGGATCGAACCCAGGCCCCCTGCACTGGGAGTGTGGAATTTTGGCCACTGGACCACCAGGGAAGTCCCAGTCTGATCTCTTTTTCTATGAGCTTGATATTTTATTTTTTAAGATTCCACATGTAAGTGATATCATACACTATTTGTTTTTCTCTATCTGATTTATTTCACTTAGCATAATGCCTTCCAGGTCTAACCATGTTGTTATAAATGGTAGCATTTCCTCATTTTTATGGATGAATAATATTCAATTGTGTGTATGTTTGTTTGTGTGTGTGTGTGTGTATCTCACAACTTCTTTATCCATTCATCCATTAGTGGACACTAGGTTGTTTCCATATCTTGGCTATTGTAAACGCTATGAATATGGATTGCAGATATCTTTTCAAACTAGTGTTTTCATTTCCTTTGGATATATTCCCAGAGATGGAATTGCTGAATCATATGGTAATTCTACTTTCAATATTTTAAGGATCCTCCATACTGCTTTCCATAGTGGCTGTGCCAATTTACAATCCCACCAGTGTGCACAAGAGTTCCTACTTCTCCACATCCATGCCAGCATTTGTTAGCTCTTGTCTTTTTGATGGTCATTCTAACAGGTATGGGGTAATATCTTATTGTGGCTTTAATTTGCATTTTCCTAATAACTATTTTGTTGAGCATCTTATCATGTACCCATTGGCCTTTCTTACATCTTCTTTGAAAAACTGTCTATTCAATGCCCCTGACCATTGTTTACTGAGTATTGTTTTATTTTCATGTGTTTGTCAATTTTCCTTTTGTTATTACTTTCCAGTTTCATGCCATTGTGATCTGAGAAGATACTTTGTATGACTTCAGTCTTCCTGAATTTAGTCTATAGTATTGCTCAAATCTCCTATTTCCTTATTGCCTCCCTGTCTGAATGATCTATCCATTGTTCAGAATGGGGTATTAAAGTCCCGAGCCATTGTTGTATTACTGTTTATTTCTCCTTTTAGCTCTGTTAGCTTTTACTTTCTTTAGGTCTTCCAATGTTGGGCACACAAATATTTACAACTGTTTTATCCTCTACATGGATTGACCCTTTAATCATTATGTAATGACCTTCTTTGTCTATTTTTACCATTTTTAGTTTAAAGTCTATTTTGTCTGATATAAGTATAGACACCCCTGTTTGTTCGCTTGTTTTTGGTTACCATTTGCTTGAAATGACTTTTCCCATCCCTTCACTCTCAGTCTATGTGTGTCTTTAAGGCTAAATTGAGTCTCTTGTAGGCAGCATATCATTGGATCTTGTTTTTATCCTTTCAGCCATCCTAAGTCTTTTGATTAGAGAATTTGATCCATACTCCATTTATGTTTAAAGTAATTATAGATAGGTGAGGACTTACAATTGCCACTTTGTTATTTGTCTTCTGGTTGTTTTGTAGATCCACTGTTCCTTGTTTCTTACCCTGCTGTCTTTTATTGTGTTTTGATATCAGTGTGTTTTGACCCCTTTACAATGTTCTTCTGCATAATCACTACATATTTTCCCTTGTGGTTACCATGAGGCTTACATAAAATACCTTAAAACAATAACACCCTATTTTTTAACCTGATAATTTAACTTCAACAGAATTCCTAAACTTTACACTTTTACTTCTTCTCTCTGTGCAATGGATTTTTGTGAATAAAGTTACTGACCTTGGTATCAAGATTTTAAAATCTTAAAATATTACTGGAGAATATATATTAATTCATTTACAGAAATTTCATATAATCTTGTAACACACATCCTGTTTCTACCATAACAGATTTAGTTTTCTGTTCCAGGTTATATTTAAAAATACTTAAATTGTCCTTTCTATTTTAGATCCAAGGTAGACTTGCATTCTGATTTGGCATGCCTCATATATTAACTATATATCTGACAAAAGCCTTAAATTAAGGCTTATGTATTTTTTCACTATTTAAACTTTGATTACCTCTTATTCAGTTTAACATTTTGTACCAGGCAACTGGCTAGATATGGGGAGAGAGAGAAGACTAAAACATGGGGGTTTTAATCTAAATTGTCATGTGCACAAATCACTTATACAAGGTATACTTTGGGATTAGCACTATAATGGAATGTTAAAAATACTATAATGGTGCTCAAAGGATAGAAATACTTCAGAGGAGGAAGGTCACAGAAGAGATAGCATTTGAACAGGCCACAAAAGATGAAAAACTTAATAATGCCCTTATATTTTTCCTTTAAAATTACTCTTCTTTTCTGGGAAATGCTCAGAAGTTACTACTTTTAATGAAGTTATTGACATTTTTCTATTTTTCTACTTAAAGAAAAATGATTTTTGTGTAAATGTGTGCACTGCCAAAAAAAATGTAGTTATCATGAAGTGTCAAAGCATCATATATGTAATGATATATTTATTAACAGCATATAAAGTAATTTTATGTCTTCTCAAGAGACATATCCAACAGAAAAGTCCAAACTATATCACTGATTCACTAAAGGATGGACTAGATAAAAGAATACCTATAATGTTTCTTATTCAATATGTGTAATAAAGTATCAGATGGCCTAGATCATTACAGTAATGAGAATTTAAAATATTCATTGCTTAAAAGGTCAGAGATGGTTAGGTAATAACAGCAGCAACAACAATAAGTCATAATACTTTGAAATTCAGATAAAAAAAAATTCCCCAAGAGAAACCTCCCAAACTTGCAGTGTAGAGGTCAGGGGAAGAAGTGATGGCAGAGATAGGAGTCATGGTTTTAAATCCCAGCTCTACTACCTAACCTCTTAGCACTTCTGCTTTCTAAGCTATCCAAATGGTATGACCTGGACCATATGCTGTAAGCATCAACTCTCTTGGTTGAATGTGCTTTAAATAATATAAATAATTATCAGATGTAGTTGTTATTAGTTAGGTGTGACTTAAACTACTGGAAGTTTCCAAGCACATCGTGGAGAAGAGAAGTTGGAGACAGCATATGATGTATCTAATTAGGATTTTCTTTCATACTCTTATTTTTACTATTGCATTGACTAAATTTTGCTGAGAAATAGTTGAGGAGTCCCCTTTACACAGTTAACTAGCTGCATGACTGTGGAAGTTTTCTTCTACCCCACTCAGCCTTTGTTTCCTCATCTGTAAAGGAGAGATCTTGATAGTACCTCCCTTCTGAAGTATTTTGAAGATTAAATAAATACCACATGTGAAGTACTTGGCACAATGCCTTGCATGTAGTAAGTTCCCATTAAATGACAGCTCTTGTTATTATATTCCTCCTATTCTCAGAGCAATGAGAGAGTACTAACTAATACATTATATAAGTTCTAATGGGAACACCAACTTTCCAATTTGTGAATCTACTCCTGAGGATCGATACAAAGGTGTTTTGAAGTTCAGAGTTATAATTATTAAAGACTTTTTCTGGAATTATGCATTATTTCTTAACATGTCTTATTAAAATCTCAAAAGTCTGTTTATGTATTTGTTCTCCTTGAAACAATTCTTGCCCTCTTCAATCCCAATTCACAAGTATGTGAATCCTCAGAGTGTCAGTAAGAAGCACCACCTTTGCTCTTACATATGGTTTGAAGAAGTATTTAGATAACAGTCCTGACTGACAGAATAACAAAATAAAGAAAAGAAAGGCCTATTGAAGGTTAACCAAGCTGTAACTATTCCAAAAGAAATAAAGTTGGTTCACTAAATGTCATACCATGGGCCAAAATAAATCCCACCAGGGGAAAGAGTTTTTTTTAAAAAAACAAAAAAACTCAGGGTGCTAAAGGATTTTCAAAACCTAAAAGGCAAATGAAGAATCCCTTAAGGAAAGGATTGATAGATTTAATTTCTTTCAGTCAAAAAAACAACATAAATAAAACTAAAAGGAAAGCAACAAACTAGTAAAAATATGTGCAATATAAATGACAGATTTATGCTTTTAATTATAGAAGGAAATAATCAGAGTTGTGGGCAAGGATATATGTGAAAAGATTGTACAGTAGTGATAAATTGTATAATTCAGTTTATAAAATGGGGATAGTTTATGGAATGGGTAAAAAATGAATAGTGTACACTTATTAAAAATTAGATTATAAAAGAATACTTTAAAATAGTACACTTAAAACATAGTTATAAATAAAATACTTAGACAGGGGCTTCCCTGGTGGCGCAGTGGTTGAGAGTCCACCTGCCGAGGCAGGGGACACGGGTTCATGCCTCGGTCTGGGAAGATCCCACATGCCACAGAGCGGCTGGGCCTGTGAGCCATGGCTACTGAGCCTGTGTGTCCGGAGCCTGTGCTCCACAACAGGAGAGGCCACAACAGTGAGAGGCCCATGTACCGCAAAAAAAAAAAAAAAAAATACTTAGACAATGTTCACATTTAATTAAATGAAAATTATAATACAGGATGTTTAATATAATACAAACTAAATAAGTGTATATTTTGAGCAAATACTAACTTTGGAAGATGTGACTATGGGTATTTTGAATTTTCTTTTGCTTTTGTATATTTTACAAAATTTAAACATAAATATGTACATTTTAACTGAAATCACAACAAATGGTATTTTAAAAACACATCATAAAAAAACACACATCATAATCAGATTAGAAGTAAATGAAAACTATTGCAACATATCTCACAAGAAGTTAACATTATTACACTGATGCTGTCTCCTCTTTTCTAACCTAAATCTTACCTTTATGCTGTTAATTGCAAAAACTGAACAGAGAAGCCACAGATTCATTTAAGAATGTATAACACAGAAAAAATTAAGTGGAGTTGATGTAAATTTCCAACCATGGGGTTAAAAATTTATTTATAAGATTTATAAGATAAAATGATGTGCATCCATTAAATAAGCATCTTTTAAAGAATAATGATCAAAGCAAATTTCATAGTATGTTGTTCAAAATGATACCAATTAATACCTTTGTTCAAATATCACCTTTTCAATAAGGCCTCCTCTAGCCATTACATTTAAAACCACAATCCCAACCCATCTATATGCTGCCTACAGATGCACACTTCAGATATAAGGACACACAAAGCTTGAAAGTGAAAGGCTGGAAAAATAAATTCCATGTAAACGGAAACCAAAAGAAAGCTGGAGTAGCAATACTTATGTCAGACAAAATTGACTTTAAAACAAAGACAGTAATAAATGACAAAAAAGGTCAGCACATAAAGTGGTCAATCCAACAAGAGGATATAACATTTGTAATATTTATGCACCAAACATAGAAGCACCTAAATATATAAATATTAACAGATCTAAAGGGAGACATAGACAACAATACAATAATAGCAAGGGATTTTAACACCCTGCTTACATGAATAGATATTATACAGATTGAAAATCAGTAAGAAAACATTGGCCTTAAATGACATGTGAGATCAGATAGACTTAACGGATATATATAGAACATTTCATCCCACAGTAACAGAATACATTCTTCTCAAGTGCACTTAGAACATTCTCTAGGATATATCATATGTTAGGCCACAAAATAAGTCTTAATAAATTTAAGAAAACAAATCATATTGAGCATCTTTTCCAACCACAATAGTATAAAACTAGAAATCAAATACAAGAAGAAAACAGGAAAATTAATAAATATGTGGATATTAAACAACATACTGCTGAACAACCAATGGGTCAAAAAGAAAAAAGAGAAATAAAAAAATACCTTGAGACAAATGAAAATGTAACATACCAAAATTTATGTGATTCAGCATAAGCAGTTCTAAAAGAGAATGTCATAGTGATAAATGACTATATCAGGAAACAAGAAAAGTCTCAATTCAACAACCTACCTTTATATCTCAAGGAACTATATAAAGAAGAAAAAACAAAGCCCAAATCTTTAGAAGAAGGATAGAAGGAAGAAAAGGAAGGAAGGTAGAAGGAAGGAAATAACAAAGATCAGAGTGGAAATGACTGAAATAGAGACTAAAAAGACATTAGAAAAGATAAATGAAACTAAGAACTGGTTCTTTGAAAAGATAAACAAAGTTGACAAACCTTAGCTAGATTCACCAAGAAAAAAAGAAAAAGAGAACTCAAAATAAGAAATGAAAGAGGAGACTTCACAACAGATACCACGGAAATACAAAGGATCATAAGAGATTACTAAGAACAATTATACACCAACAAATTTGACACTCTAGGAGAAATGGATAAATTTCTAGAAACATACAACCTACCAAGAATGAATCATGAAGAAAAAGCAAAACTGAACTAGTCAGGAAATTGAACCAGTAATCAAAAATGCCCAATAAATGAAACTCCAGGACCAGATGGCTTCACTGGTGAATGCTACCAAACATTCGAAAAAGAATTAATATCAATCCTCAAACTCTTCCAAAAAAAGATAACACTTCCAAACTCCTTTTATGCAGCCAGCATTATCCTGACACCATAACCAAACAAGGATGCCGCAAGAAAAGAAAATTGTACATCAACATCCCTGACAAACAGATGCAAAAATCTTCAATGAAGTATTAGCAAACTGAATTCAACAATACACTAAAAGGATCATACAGCACTGTCAAGTGGGTGCAAGGATGGTTCGACAACTGCAAATCAATCAGTGTGATACACATTAACAAAATGAAGGATGAAAATCATATGAACTTCTTAATAGATGCAGCAAAAGCATTTGACAAAATTCAATAGCCATTTATGATTAAAAACTCTCAACAAAGTGGATATAGAGAGAAATTACCTCAGCCTAATAAAGGCCATCCATGACAAGCTAACATCACACTTAATTGCAAAAGCTGAAATCTTTTTCTCTAAGATCAGAAATGAGACAAGGATACCTACCTTCACCATTTTCATTCAACATAGTATTGGAAGTCCTAGCCAAAGCAATTAGTGAGGAAAAAGAAATAAAAGGCATCCAAATCAGAAAGAAAAAATAAAAATGCCATTCTTTGCAGACGACATGATAGAAAAACCAAAAAACTGTTAGGACTAATCAACAAATTCAGTAAAGTTGCAGAAGAAAATCAATATACAGAAATATGTTGCATTTCTATACACTAATAATGAACTATCAGAAAGACAAATTAAGAAAACAATTCCATTTACAATACATTAAAACGAATAAAATATTTACTGATAAGTTTAACCAAGGGGCTTCCCTGGTGGCGCAGTGGTTGAGAGTCCGCCTGCTGATGCAGGGGACGCAGGTTCATGCCCCGGTCCGGGAGGATCCCACATGCTGCAGAGCAGCTGGGTCTGTGAGCCATGGCCACTGAGCCTGTGCATCCAGAGCCTGTGCTCCACAATGGGAGAGGCCACAACAGTGAGAGGCAGGCGTACCGCAAAAAAAAAAAAATTTAACCAAGGAGGTGAAAGACTTTTACACTGAAAACTATAAAACAGTGATGAAAGAAATCAAGGAAGACACAAATAAATGGAAAAATATTCCATGTTCATGTATTGGAAGAATAAATATTGTAAAAATGTCCATACTACCCAAGGCTATCTACAGATTCAGTGCAATCCCAATCAAAATACCCATGGCATTTTTCACAGAAATAGAACAAACATCCCTAAAATTTGTATGCAAACACAGAAGACCTCAAATAGCCAAAGCAATTTTGAAAAAGAACAACAAACTTGGAGGCATCATGCTCTCTGATTTCAAACTATACTACAAAGCTCTGGTAATCAAAATAGTATGGCATTGGCCTTAAAACACATAGATCAATGGAACAGAATAGAAAAACCCAGAAATAAACTCATAAATATATGGTCAATTAATTTACGACAAAGGTGTCAAGAATATACAATGGGGAAAAGACAGTTTCTTCAACAAATGGTGTTGGGAAAATTGGACAGTCACATGCAAAAAAAAAAAAAAAAGGAACTGGACCATATTTTTATACCATACACAAAAGTTAACTCAAAATGAATAAAAGACTTGAATGTAAGACCTGACACCATAAAACATCTAGAGGAAAACATACGTGGTAAGTGCTAAAATTGGTCTTGGCACTGATTTTTTTGGATGTGATACCAAAAACAAAGGCAACCAAAGTAAAAACAAATAAGTGGGGTGACAATATAAAAAGCTTCTGCATGGCAAAGGAAACCATCAAAAATGTGTAAATACAACCTACAGAATGGGATAGGAAATTTGCAAATCATATATCTGATAAGGGACTAATATCTAAGATATATAAAGAACTCATACAACTCAAAAGCAAAATCTAGAGCAAAAAACCCTCAATCCAACTGAAAAATGGGCAATGGATCCTAATAGACATTTTTTTCCCAAAGAAGACAGAGAGGGCCAACAGGTACGTGAAAAGATGCTCAGTATTGCTAATCATCTGGGAAATGCAAACCAAAACCACAGTGAGGTACCATTTCACACCTATTAGAATGGCTGTTATCAAGAAGACAAAAAATAAGTGTTGGTGAGGATGTAGAAAAACTGGAACTCTTGTGCACTGTTGGTGGAAATGTAAATTGGTGTAACCACTATGGAAAAAAGTATGGAGCTTTCTCAAAAAATTAAAAAATAGAACTATCATATGATCCAGTAATTCTATTCTCAAGTATTTATCTGAGGAAAACAACAACACTCACTTGAAAAGATATATGCACTGCCATGTTCAGTGCAGCATTATTTACAATAGCCAATATATGGAAACAACCTAAGTGTCCACTGACAGATGAATGGATAAAGAAATCGTGAGATCTATATCTATATATATATATGAATATTATTCAGCCATAAAAAGAATGAAATCTTGCTATTTGGGACAACATAGATAGACTTGAGGGCATCATGCTAAGAGAAATAAGTTAGATAGAGGAAGACAAGTACCATATGATCTCACATATGGATCTTAAAAAAGCAAAACCAAACAACACTGAACTCACAGACACAGAGCACATATTGGTGGTTGCCAGAGGTGGGGGGGGGGCAGGTAAGGGCTGGTTGACATGGGTGAAGGGGGTCATAAGGTACAAATTGTTACAAATTTACAGTTATAAAATAAGTCATGGGGATGTAATGTTTAGCATGGTGACTATGCTAATAATACTGATTACATATCTGAAAGTTGCTAAGAAAGTAAATCTTAAAAGTTCTCATCACAAGAAAAAATTTTTGTAATTATGTATGATGACAGATGTTAATTTCTTGTGGAGGTCATTTTGTAATACACAGAAATATAGAATAATTACATTGCATACTTCAAACTAATATGTTATTTGTCAATTATACCTAAAGAAAAAATAAGGATTCCATTGACAAAATAAAACTATTTCTCTACCCTATTTAAAAAAATATCACAACCTCCTCCACTCTGTCCCAGCATCTGTGACCCCATTACTCAACCTGCAATACTTTTTTTCATACACTTAACACCTTCTACCATACCACATAATTTTCCTTTTATTATGATGATTGTTTACTGTCTTTTCCTGCATAGAATGTTGGTAGAGTCCTAATGAGAGTTCGTTGAATAAATGAATGAATGACTGTATGTGGACAGATACATTAAAAAATAAAAATACACCAAAATACTAACTGTAGCTCTTTTTTAGATGGTGTGATTATTATCTTCTTTATACTTCCCTAGATTGTACAAATTTTCTGCACTGAACATGGATAACTTTTATAAGGAAAACTAGTGTGTGTATGCATGTATATGTTTGTAGAATGTTAAATTAGATCTCTAGGTATATCTTTACCCCTGAATCACACTAAGTATTCTACATTTTCAAAGACTCCCTGGAGAAATGATTTCACAATCTTTCTCATCAACTTATGCCAGGGTTTAACATCTCTGAGAGTCATGAAATATTCCTCTCTGACTTACTTCTGATTGCCACTTGGCAAGATTAAATGGTGCCTCTGGATCTACTGTCAGGCACTAAGCATGTGTTGAAGACAAGAAAAAAGGAGGAGAGAGACACATTTGTTTTTTTACAGTGATTGAATAATGACAATTATGGAGAGAGACGAGAAGGAAAGGCATAACAATTATAAGTTGCAAACATTTATTGATCCTCTTTTATGTGCTAGCACCCTATAACTGGGTGCTATGGTTTGCGTAAAGGTGATTGTTACAGACTGCCTGCCCTCAAGGAGTTTATAATATAGCAGGGGAGCTCTAGGTCTAGCGATTATGCCTTGTCTCCCCCCATATCCTCAGCAGGCTTTTTTTTTTTTTTTTTTTTTTTTTACTATAGGCATTCTGCTTAACTGCATTAAGTGGGCAGCTGCCAGGGATGGATGCTAGACAGCTATTGTAACAAGTATTTGACTATTTTCAATTATCCTTCTGTGGTTTATCTCCCATATGTATTATTTGCAGCTTTATTTTATTGGATGGTATCTTTTTGTCTCATTTTAATCCTTGACTAGCTTTTCCTTAGCACAATTATGACACATGCTTGGAAGATTTCAAAATAACCCTAAGAATGGTCTAGGTGAAACAAATAGGTAAACCTGGAATAGGAAAGAGAGTCACATTAGAATTCCAGAGCCAAGCACAAATGATTTACAGATTTGATGTTTGAGGTATTGGTCCTAGGGTGTCTCTTTATCTTGCCAGGAAATGGAGAATAGTTTGCCGGGCTGGTATCAATCCTTCCTGCTTTCTACCTCCTGGGAGATGACAAAAAGTAAGCTGGTCATTGTCACAGAATGTTTTTGATAAGCAACCTTTGATAGTTTTCTTCAAAGAACCCAATTTCTTTGACTTTCCCTCCTGAGTCTTGATTTTCTAGTTCTTCATGCCCTCCTGAAGCTATGGGGCCCTGTCTCAACATCAGTGTTACAGGTAATGTTTGAATTCTATCAGATCTGAGAGTATTTGTGTCTTGGCTTGATTTTGAATTGTACTTCCTTTCTTACATCCAGATAAAATGCATTTCCTTAGGCACCAGTGTTACCAGTATTACTGCTGAACACACCTTTGAGTCGTGTGGACCCTGACCAGAAATACCATACTCACAGTGCCCTCCACATGTTGCTTTAGTCCTCCTTTGCACTGTTGAGCCGCTCTGGTTTGGTGGAATAGCTGTGGGAACTGAAATCAGGAGATCTGGGTTCAGGTCCCAGACTTACTACTTCTGGTCCCAGACTTACTACCTCGGGTCCATGGCCTTGGTTAAATTAAGTCTCTAAACTACCCAAGTTGGTTGTGAGCATTAAACACAGGAGCTAAAGTGAAAATGCTTTGCAAACTGGAATCTATATCATCAAGACCCACCTTCTGCTCTACCTATTTATTTTTTGGTAGCAACTTTCTTGAATCCCTCCCTTGCTCCTTGCCATCAATAGGCATTTCCTTTGTACACAATACTCCACTAGCCCCTTTTTACCTAGTGAATGCCCACTCTGCCTTCAGGTGTCATCTTAACTGTCTCTACACCAGGAAGCCTCCCCTAGGTCATTTCCTCTTAAAATAGGCTTAAGAATACCATGAATCTCTCCTCCACAGCTCTTGGAACAGTTATAATTTTCTACAAGTTATCATTGGGTCTACAAGATTATTTGATTATTGAAAGTCAGTGTATCTCAGGAGGCAGACTGCCTGGATTCTGATCCTGGCTAACATTCACTAGCTGCGCAATGTTGGGTAATGTAATGAATCCCTCTGTGCCTGAGATTCTGAATCTATAAAATGAAGATTTTGCAATACCTACCACAAAGGGCTGTGGTGAAAATTAGATGAGTCAGTACATATAAACCACTTCAAACTGTGCCAGGCACATACCGGCCCTCAGTGAACGTCACCTGCCATTGTGGAGAGTGGTCTTACTCCATCTGTGGCCACCGAGATCATGGAAGCTCCATAAGGATCATGCTTTGTCTTTCAAGTACAAACACACAGTTTGGCTTAGACTAAGTGCTTCATAAAGATTTGTGGGATATAATAATGAATACTTAAATTACTAGATCTCAATTCTAAACACGTCCTCATCTTAAAATGCTGGGATCATGATTTCCATTCTATTATCCATGTTACATCAATCATGTAAATGTTAAAAAGCAGAGGACATAAGACCAAACCTTAAAAAATAACATCCCCTAAATTACAGCTAAATCACTGGAAACTCTTTGTATACATCATGAACTTTCATTCAGTTGGGTACTGCCTAGTGATTTATTTCTACTGTCTAAAATAATAATTAATGAATATTTACCAGAGTATAAAGAATTCTGCTAGGCATTTTGGATAATAAAATAATGAATGAATAGCTCTCTATTGGAGATGCTGGTTGGGAAATTACAACATGGAGGTTAGAGCATAGTATCAAACCAAGGCCCTCATGCTAAGCACCAAAAGAGGAATAGACAAGTTTTATATGCTGGTGACATGTATCTGGTGACAGATGGTAAAGGACTTTCAGTCACAGATCATGAAAATAGAAAAATCCAAAATTATTCATATTTAACTCTCCCCTCATCCACCAAGTCTATCATTTGGTTAACATGTAAAATGTTAACATAGATGCAAAAATCCTCAACGAAATACTAGCAGACAGAATCCAACAGCACATTAAAAGGATCATACATCATGATCAAATGGGGTTCATTCAAGGAATGCAAGGATTTGTCAATATATGCAAATCAATGTGATACACCATATTAACAAACTGAAGGATAAAAAACCATATGATCATCTCAATAGATGCAGAAAAAGCTTCTGACAAAATTCAATACCCATTTATGATAAAAACTCTCCAGTAAGTAGGCACAGAGGGAACTCACCTCAATATAATAAAGGCTATATATGACAAACCCACAGTCAACATCGTTCTCAATGGTGAAAAACTGAAAGCATTCCCACTAAGATTAGGAACAAGACAAGGTTGCCCACTCTCACCACTATTATTCAACATAGTTTTGGAAGTTTTAGCTACAGCAATCAGAGAAGAAAAAGAAATAAAAAGAATCTAAATTGGAAAAGAAGAGGTAAAACTGTCACTGTTTGCAGATGACATGATACTATACATACAGAATCCTAAAGATGCTACCAGAAAACTACTAGAGCTAATCAATGAATCCGGTAAAGTAACAGGATTCAAAATTAATGTACAGGAATCTCTTGCATTCCTATATACTAATGTTGAAAAATCTGAAAGAGAAATTAAGGAAACAATCCCACTTACCATTGCAACAAAAAGAATAAAATACCTAGGAATAAACCTACTGAAGGAGACAAAAGACCTGTATGCTGAAAACTATAAGACACTGATGAAAGAAATTAAAGATGATACAAACAGATAGAGAGATATACCATGTTCTTGGATTGGAAGAATCAACATTGTGAAAATGACTATACTACCCAAAGCAATCTACAGATTCAATGCAATCCCTATCAAACTACCAATGGCATTTTACAAAGAACTAGAACAAAAAATTTCACAGTGTTTATGGAAACACAAAAGACTCTGAAGAGCCAAAGCAATCTTGAGAAAGAAAAATGGAGCTGGAGAAACCAGGCTCCCTGGCTTCAGACTATACTACAAAGCTACAGTAATCAAGGCAGTATGGTACTGGCACAAAAACAGGAATATAGATCAATGGAACAGGATAGAAAGCCCAGTGGTAAGCCCACGCACATATGGACACCTTATCTTTGATAAAGGTGGCAGGAATGTATAGTGGAGAAAGGACAGCCTCTTCAATAAATGGTGCTGGGAAAACTGGACAGGTACATGTAAAAGTATGAGATTAGATCACTCCCTAACACCATACAAAAAAATAAGCTCAAAATGGATTAAAGACCTAAATGTAAGGCCAGAAACTATCAAACTCTTAGAGGAAAACATAGGCAGAACACTCTATGACATAAATCACAGCAAGATCCTTTCTGACCCACCTCCTAGAGTAATGGAAATAAAAACAACAATAAACAAATGGGACCTAATGAAACTTCAAATCTTTGGCACAGCAAAGGAAACCATAAACAAGACCAAAAGACAACCCTCAGAATGGGAGAAAATATTTGCAAACGAAGCAACTGACAAAGGATTAATCTCCAAAATTTACAAGCAGCTCATGCAGCTCAATAACAAAAAAACAAACAACCCAATCCAAAAATGGGCAGAAGACCTAAATAGACATTTCTCCAAAGAAGATATACAGAATGCCAACAAACACATGAAAGAATGCTCAACATCACTAATCATTAGAGAAATGCAAATCAAAACTACAATGAGATATCATCTCACACCAGTCAGAATGGCCATCATCAAAAAATCTAGAAACAATAAATGCTGGAGAGGGTGTGGAGAAAAGGGAACACTCTTGCACTGCTGGTGGGAATGTGAATTGGTTCAGCCACTATGGAGAACAGTATGGAGGTTCCTTAAAAAACTACAAATAGAATTACCATATGACCCAGCAATCCCACTACTGGGCATATACCCTGAGAAAACCAAAATTCAAAAAGAGTCATGTACCAAAATGTTCATTGCAGCTCTATTTACAATAGCCCAGAGATGGAAACAACCTAAGCGCCCATCATCAGATGAATGGATAAAGAAGATGTGGCACATATATACAATGGAATATTACTCAGCCTTAAAAAGAAATGAAATTGAGCTATTTGTAATGAGATGGATAGACCTAGAGTCTGTCATACAGAGTGAAGTAAGTCAGAAAGAAAAAGACAAATACTGTATGCTAACACATATATATGGAATTTAAGGGGAAAAAAAAATGTCATGAAGAACCTAGGGGTAAGACAGGAATAAAGACACAGACCTACTGGAGAACGGACTTGAGGATATGGGGAGGGGGAAGGGTGAGCTGTGACAGGGCGAGAGAGAGTCATGGACATATACACACTAACAAACGTAGTAAGGTAGATAGCTAGGGGGAAGCAGCCGCAAGGCACAGGGATATTAGCTCGGTGCTTTGTGACAGCCTGGAGGGGTGGGATAGGGAGAGTGGGAGGGAGGGAGACGCAAGAGGGAAGACATATGGGAACATATGTATATGTATAACTGATTCACTTTGTTATAAAGCAGAAACTAACACACCATTGTAAAGCAATTATACCCCAATAAAGATGTTTAAAAAAAAAAAAAAGCCACTGTGTAGAAAAAATTAATATACGGATAAAGAATTATAAGCTGCTGAATACAAAATCAATATACAAAAATCAATTGCGTTTTTATACTCCAGCACTGAATAAATACAATTTTTAAAAATATGTCATTAATATATCAAAAGTATAGAGATTACAGGAATTTAAGAAAAGTTGTATAAAAATTCTATGAATAAAACTATAAAGTTTTAGAGCTTAAAAAAATTTTTTTTAAAAAATTAGAGAAATCAAGTCATATACCATGTTCATGGATTGAAAAGTTCAACATCATTAAGGTGTCAGTGTTCCTCAAATTGATATTAAATTCAATATGATTCCAATAAAAATCTCCCAAACTTTATTTTTGTATGAAATTGACAAGTGATTTTAATATTTTCAAGGGGTCAAGGGGGAATTTATAGATATCACCATTTACAATGAAAGTATAGCTGATTCAGTATGGTATCAATTTAAGGATAGACAAATTGATCAAAGGAAAAGAGAGAGCCCAGAAGGAACATACACTTACACACTTAGTTTATGACAACAGCCATTGCATTTCAGGGACTTTTCAGTAAATGATGCTGGAATAATTGGATATCCATACAGTAAAATTGAAATTGTGTCTATACCTTATGCCACATATGAAAATCAATTCCAGGTGCATTAAAAACTTAAATGTGCAGGGTAAAATCATAAAACTCTTAGAAGACAATATGAGAGACTATCTTTATATCCTAGGATTAGGTTTGTCTTTCTTAAATAAGACACAAAAACCCCATGAACTATATAGTCAAAGGGATAAATTAAACTTCATTAAAACTAACAACCTCAGTTCATTGAAATTTACCATTAAGATAATGAAAGGACAAGCCACAAATCAAGAGAAGATATTTGCGAAATATATAACTAACAAGCAGAAATAGGCAATGGAAAAGAAAACAGGCTCCTCACAGAAGAGAAAATCCAGACAGCCAATGAAAAGATGTGCAACCTCATTACTAAGTGGAGTAATCCAAGTACAAATCACAGTAAGTATCCATTCTGTTACCACTAAATTGGCAAAAAATAAATTGAAAAAATCTGATACTATTAAATATTGGTGAAGGGATGCATAATTTCTATATATACGTATGCTAGTGAGAGAGTAAACCCATGCAAATGGGTACAGAGACCCATTTGGCATTATCAGTACATAAAGATGCACACACCCAGTAATTCCACTCCCAGTTATACACCCTACGCCTAGAGAAATCCTAGAGTGAAGACCAGGAAAAATCTATAAAACGTTTACAGTAGCACTATTTGTAATAGAAGAAACTGGAAATAATCCAAGTGTCCACCAACAATAGAATGGATAAAAACAGCAGTGAATATAAGTGAATTATACCATACTGCATGCAGCAAAATGGCTAACCCTTAGGAACACAGTGTTATCTGAAGGCAAGCCACAAAGAATATGTATGATTCTATGTATATAACGTTCAAAAACATGCAGAAATCTTAAAAAAATTTTTTTACAGAAGGAAACACATAGTAAAATTACATATTAAAATCGTAAGGGGCTACTAATTGAAAAATTCACAGGGGAGGAGACGGGGACACTGGATTAGAGAGATCAAAGATCTTAAAAGGAAACAGCTAATGTCCTTATACTACATATTCACTGTATCATTATTCTTTATACCTTACCTATATTTTAAGTATTCTTTTTATCAGCTTGATAGCCAATGTTTTTAAAAAGAGAAATACTGACCTGTAGCAATCTTTACATTGAT
Source organism: Delphinapterus leucas (assembly GCF_059928025.1). Classification (NCBI taxonomy): domain Eukaryota; kingdom Metazoa; phylum Chordata; class Mammalia; order Artiodactyla; family Monodontidae; genus Delphinapterus; species Delphinapterus leucas. The sequence goes on along the minus strand of NC_143131.1, from coordinate 103,078,544 downwards.
TAAACCCAGTTTGTGGTTTTTAAGATACTTTCCTATAGAAATCATTTCCTAACATTAATATTGGAATAGAAGTAAAAAAAAAAATAAATCCTCATTATCCCAATAAACATGACAGAAAAACTTCAGAGAGGAACTTCAGGCAGAGGAGGAGAGAGAGAATAATCAGCCCCCTACATGAAGCCAGAAGTCTCCCTTAGAAAAGGAGGAGAGACACATTCCACCCCCACCCACCCCCACCCCGCCCCGACAGCGCCTTTAATTCTGTGATAAGGCTGTAAATTCTCTTTGCTGGCCTGGAGTTTAGTGTAAATACTTCAAGAGCCTGAGGGACCACAGAGAGAAAGAGAGAGAGAAACGGCTCTGGCTGCTTCTCCTCTGGAGGGAATGCTCATTATCAGCTGTTAAATCACAAAACCCAAACTCTCCGCCTCTATCAAGGGCTGTGAGCCCCTGCGGTGGGGAAAGTATCTCACGCTGGGGGAAAGCAGAAGGGACGGTGGGAGAGGGGGGAGGGCCCGGGCCAGTCGGGCCAGTGCAGGCTGGCCCTGGGATGCCCGGCAGGGCGCAGCTGAGCATCAGGCTGCATCAGCTCCACAGGCCTGTCCCCCTCCCGCCCCCACCTACCACGGCCTCTCCTCCACGTCGCAGACTAGTTCAGCACCTTCTTCCTCCCACGTCTAACTGGCCTCGATGAATGAAATCATAGATAATATTCCAGAACTGCAACTTGGAAAATGAAAAAGAAAGACGCGATGGGTACGAAGTTGATAGATACTTATTTCCATGTTCACGTGGCAGATAAAAGTACATCTTGCAATTCATGGGCCTGTCTTGCGATCCCTTCCCAAGAACGAAACACAACACGGTGTGCGGCAAGGAAAACTCAGCCGCTTGCAAGGAAAACTCTGAACCGCTTGCCGGGGAGAGCAGGCTGCCTACCCTCTGCGGGCAGAGCCAGCCTGAAACTTCTTCTCAGATAGCAGTTGGCAGTAACAGCTGAGCCTGTCAGCTACAGCACTTAAAGCTGATGGATATACATTATTTTTGCTTGGAGTTAGGTCAACTATTTTTTTAATATTAAAATAAAAGATGATTTAGGAAGGTTTCCCATGGCATCTCAGTAACTTACGCCAGTATATAGTTTTTAAATCAACTTTATTGAGGTATAATTTACATACAATGCACTGCACCCATTAAGTGTATGGTTTTAGGAGTTTAAATTGTGCAACTAACTACGATGAAGATGTAGGACATTTTCAACACCTCCAAAGCTCCCCTGCTCCTTCCCGATGATGGTCCCTCTTTCCTGCACCCCTGGCCTGAGGCAATCTCTGATCTGCTTTCTGTCACTATAGGTTAGTTGTGCCATTTCTAGAATTCCAAATAAATTGAATCAGCCAACATATTTTTAATTCAAGGTCCTCCATTCTGATAAACTTGTATTACTTTTTTTTTTTAATAAATTTATTTATTTTTGCCTGCATTGGGTCTTCGTTGCTGCATGTGGGCTCTCTCTAGTTGTGGCGAGCGGGGGCTACTCTTCGTTGCGGTGTGCAGGCTTCTCATTGTGGTGGCTTCTCTTGTTGCAGAGCATGGACTCTAGGTGCCCGGGCTCAGTAGTTGTGGCTTGTGGGCTCTAGAGCACAGGCTCAGTAGTTGTGGCGCACAGGCTTAGTCCGTCTGCGGCATGTGGGACCTTCCCAGACCAGGGCTCGAACTCCACGTCCCCTGCGCTGGCAGGTGGATTCTTAACCACGGTGCCACCAGGGAAGCCGTAAACTTGTATTATTTTCTGAGGCGTTTCTCTTGATTCTTTTCGAAATGGCACGACCTTATTTATTAATCCCCCCCCCACCCTGCAAACTGGTTTCTCCAATTTTAGTACATGCACTGCTGAAGGGAGCATTTGGGGCCTGATTTTAAACTTATAAAGCAGAAAAGTTAAAGATTTCTAAATTGAAGTGCAAATATGTATGACTCATGGAGTGATATTTAAAAAAACATTTCCATCCTATCTGTTCCATATGAGTTAACTGGACAACTTGCCCAACCCCATGGCTGCAGCTCACTCCAAGTGTCGGCTGCTGGGGGAGTGTGACAAGATTCATTTACAATAACCACGAGTAGGACGAAAAAGAAAATGCTGGCAGATCAGCCAATTCTGAAGGAGTGAAATATAAAGAGCTGCCAATTGGAATCACCGAATGAAAATCTCATCTCTGTCCAGTCGCTGGTGGGGACCACAGAAGAAGGTGGTTTCTCACTCAGCATTTCTAAAATGCCTTCTGAGAGGCAGGAGAATTTGGGGTAACATAAGTGATTCCACTAATCGCCAACCGTGCCCAGTCCAGAAAGAGTAGAATCCCTTCCACAGCAGGCAGTGCTGCAGTTCCCTCTCTAAACAGTAATGTCTTCTTAGGCACAAGGCATCTTAGGAACTCAGGACCAGACTTGTCCCCCCAGTACAATTTTCACCTTTTTCTTCTTCTTCCAGGCCAATAACTTGAGACTTTGAGAAGCTACAAGTCACACGATAGTAGAGCTTCATCTACCAGAGCAGAAAAGGGGAACACAGACCGTTTTTCTGCCTTCTATTTTTGTGACCCACCGTATCTATTTTAATGGCAATTAAACTCTGGTGCCCTTTCTTATCTCTGCTGGCTAAATGTATTTAATTCCACCACTCCCATAGGGAATAATCCCAAATCTAAAGCCTGTGCTGTATTAAAGACCCATGAATGCTTAATCAGAGCAAACAGAGGATTTGGTTTGTATAAACAGCAAAAGCTTGTGTCTTTTATGTCCAGAGAGCAGGACTAAAAGAAGAAAATGACAATAAATCATTTCAAGAAACAGCATAACATAAATGTTGTATGTTTATTTAAAACTTAATACAATCATTTGTCTAGAGCTACAGCCTAGCTTCAGAAAATGACTTGCCATAATGAGGTTCGGAGGCTAGAGAGCCAGAAGACATATTGCCTCCTTCCCAAATGGGCTTGTGCGGAAAATGATAAGCTCTTAAGCAGAACCAAAGCGTCTAAGAGGGTAATGCAACAGTGACACGTACTTTGATTTTTTTGGTTTTGTTTTGCTTTTCTAGCTGTTCATTATCGGGTTACACAACAATCTAAGATGACAGTAAAAAGGATGTGACTTTTAATCCAAGTTGATATTATCCTTAAGTTTACTTCCAACGAAAGGAAATTCGAAGAATTACAGTATGAGTGGGGGTGGGGTGGGGGAAGGATCTAGTTGCCGTAGAGCACACTTCCCTCTGTTAGCTATTTATAAAGAGGAATTGTTCAGGGATTTAGATCTTGAGTGGGCTCTGCCTTCAGGCTGACTGCGTGTGAATTCTGACTTGGCCACTTCTCAGCTGAATAGCTTGGGTAAGACTTCTTTATCCCTTTGTCTCCTCATCTGTAAAATGAGGTGATGATAAAGGCACCAGCCTCAGAAAAGTGTTGCCAAGATTAAACACATATGGAGCATTTAGGTACTGTCTGGCAACTAATGAGTAAGAGTTGGCTTTCAAGGGAGAGACCTTCCACATGTCTCTGAACGTGGGATTAAAAAAATCTCCATTGTGCTTTTCCTAGAAGGTGGTGGCAGCTAGGGATGCACAAGAATAAAGTTACCCCGCTCTGTCAACCCTGATTACCCCATTTCCTGGAGAGAGGGAGAAAAATTATAAACATCAAAAACTAAAATTATACTCAAAATGTTTCTAATGTGAAGGGTAAATACAATTCTGTTTCTACATTGCCTTAAAACCATGACATACGAGAGTAAATCTTGCTTCCTAAGTTTGCATTGCCTTTTAAGGTGTGCATTCTTTTCTCTTATTTAGAACACCATGGAACCAGCTAGGCCATTGTGAGCTTTAATATGCTGTAGGTTGTCATGATGGTGGCACACACATGATCACATACAAAGCCTGATTTAAGAGGCAAAACACTCCCGACACGGATGAACTGTAAGTCTGATCAGCAGTACTGTCTTAGAACTGCATTCAGCTGCTCATGGTATCCTGCTAACAGTTGATGTGGCAGATTTTCTTTTTTCCTCACTAGTTTGTGAAGGGTGGGGCGGGGGACCGTGATGAACTTTCAACTCTATAATAACTAAGTAGAGAAGGTGGTGGATGGTAGGAAGTTTGTTGGATTGTGTAGACGCGTATGTGCAGTGACGTTCTCGGTGCTCACACATTGCAAAGAAATAAAGAAATTATGAGGAATTTTCCATAGAAGGAGAACAGTTTATCAGTAGTTAAGAGAACTCACTCTTGGGAAGGAAACAGATCTGAAAGTACAATGCAACTTCAAAAAAGATCCAATTCTGCAGTTAGAATATTAATAAAAATTTCAAGGGAAAGTACTGTTTCATCAGTCTCAAATCCATCAAACCCAGCTCTTCCAAATCAACAAGGTGAGGCTATTATAATGTTATGCTATGGCATTTGCAGTTAATGGGCTTTTCCCTCAATTTTTTCAGGCAAAGTCATAGTGTGTATGTGTATCACGGTACATTTCTTTTCCAGATAAATAAGGACTCATTAAAAAGGTCAACTGTTACTCAGTTAACATCAGTGTGTCATTAATGATAAATATTCTCATTTAATCCGGCACCTTCCAATCCTGTTTTTGAGACACTGAAGCAGTAAGATAATGTGCCCGGTGTGTTGGTTTGTCCATATACCTTTAGTTTGCTTGAATTTGAAAAGGTGAAGTTTACTTATAAAAACCCAATCAATATTTTTATTTGTGTTACGAGTTCTGAGAAAGCTAAATTGTGAGGCCTCTACCTTTCCAAGGCTTATAATCCAGCGGCAGAGATAGATATAAACATGAAACATTTTAGAAGGAAAGAAACTTTAAATTTTTGAAAAGATTTCACTGTCTGTATGATGAATTCTTCATAAAACCAATGTAGAAATATTTGCTGGAGAAATTGAAGGAGAAATTCACTTCCTAGGGAAAGGGTTGGTGGGAGAGAGAAGGCACAACTTTGCTTGAAGGATAGGAAGGCAGGAGGACAGGAAGTAAGGGCTTGAGGAACACTTTAAGAATTGTACATTCATCCACCCAACAAATATTTATTGAGCTTCTACTACATGCCAGGCACTGTGCTCATTTCTGAGGCACTGAGGATACAGGCTGAATGAACAGGTCCAGTCCCTGCCCGCTTAGAGCTGTTAAAAACAAGACAACAGGCCTCAAATGGAGTTACTTATGCCAAGCCCCATGACACCAAACTGAGACTTACAGTTTCAGCTCTCCCAGAAATGGAACACCTGCCATACCCTAAAGGAAAGTAACTTTGCAATAACTGACTCCATCTTTTGCCTGCTCCAGATTCCTTTTTCCTGCTCCATTCTGACTGTAAAAGTCTTTCATTTTTCACATCTCCTTGGAACTCCTTTCTATCTGCTATATTGGATGCTGCCTGATTCAAATCGATGTTTGCTCAAATAAACTCTTAAAATATTTAATATGCCTCAGTTTCCCTTTTAGCAGAGTTTACAAAGAAAAACTTTTTAGTTTTTAGAAATCAGTATTTTTGTTTTTGTTACTAGACTCATTTAAATGCTTGCTTTAGATTGTGCCCACTAGGGAGACAACTGCTAATTCATTTCCTCTCTTCCCCCTTCTTTCTTCTCCCTGTTCTCACTCAGGAATGCAAATCTTCATGTGCTTTCTACCTTTTTCCCCTATTAAAAAACTGTTTTCATGAAAAACTGGATACATTCATATAAAAGATTGAGAAGACCAAAGGGCTGTATCCTTCAGGAGATATATTTTATCAGAAGATAGAGTCACAGTTAATGGTGTAATTCCAGGTGCCACTAGATTGCCCAAGAGGCAATTTTGGTGTGACGAAGTGGGAGGGGGGGCGGGTGAGTACAGAGAGCTTTCCTTTCCCCTCAACCCTGCAATCACATCTCCAGGCAAATATACCTACAAGCACTGACTTAAAGATCTAACATTTCTTTAAAATTGCTTGAGCTTTTTCAATGTGTCAACTAACCTGTCCATCTCAAGGTATTTCTCAGAAGTCATTTAAGTGAAAATCTTTGAGCAGTTTTACTCTGTTCATATAACTTGTAGGTCTTGTCATTGATCTCTTCTTATTCTTCACTTCTTTGAGCATTTTTTAATCCGTTTTTTTTAACCATCTTTATTGGAGTATAATTGTTTTACAATGGTGTGTTAGTTTCTGCTGTATAACGAAGTGAGTCAGCTATACCTATACATATATCCCCATATCTCCTCCCTCTTGCATCTCCCTCCCACCCTCCCTATCCCACCTCTCTAGGTGGTCACAAAGCACCAAGCTGATCTCCCAGTGCTGTGCCACTGCTTCCCACTAGCTATCTATTTTACATTTGGGAGTATATATGTGTCAATGCTATTCTCTCACTTCGTCCCAGTTTACCCTTTCCCCTCCCCGTGTCCTCAAGTCCATTCTCTACGTCTGTATCTTTATTCCTGTCCTGCCCCTAGGTTCTTCAGAACCATTTTTTTTTTTTAGATTCTATATATATATGCGTTAGAAAGAAAAACAAATACCATATGCTAAGTTACTTCACTCTGTATGACAGTCTCTAGGTCCATCCACCTCACTATAAATAACTCAATTTCGTTTCTTTTTCTGGCTGAGTAATATTCCATTGTATATATGTGTCATCTTCTTTATCCATTCATCTGTCGATGGACACTTAGGTTGCTTCCATGTCCTGGCTATTGTAAATAGAGCTGCAATGAACATTGTGGCACATGACTCTTTTTGAATTATGGTTTTCTCAGGGTATATGCCCAGTAGTGGGATTGCTGGGTCGTATGGGAGTTCTATTTTTAGTTTTTTAAGGAACCTCCATACTGTTGTCCATAGTGGCTGTATCAATTTACATTCCCACCAACAGTGCAAGAGGGTTCCCTTTTCTCCACACCCTCTCCAGCATTTATTGTTTGTACAATTTTTGATGATGGCCATTCTGACCTGTGTGACGTGATACCTCATTGTAGGTATCCAAAAGTAAGGGCTTTAGTAATCTTTGATAGAGATTCTGAGGAGGACTGCTGGGAAAGTGAAACTTCAATGTGCGGGAACTAGGGTGTGGTAAAGAATTAAACACAATCAAGGTTGATATAACCACAGGCTTTAAGTTTTACCAGTTAATAAAACTATGGCTTTGGACAAGTTCTTTAATGTTTCTCAGCAGCAGCTTTCTCATTTGTGAAATAATTATAGCATCTGTCTTATTAGGCTGGCATAAGAATTTGATCCATGAATGCATATAAAACACCTAGCACTGATGAAGGCCTTACTAATTATTAGCGAGTATTCATTCTTTTATGTTGCAAGGGTTTATTTCTGCCAGTCTTTGTTTCAGGTGTTGGGATACAGCAGTGAAAAAAAGTTCCAGTCTCATGAAGATTGTCTTCTAGTTGGAGTTCCCATGCAATCAGTGCATAAATATATAACATGTCAGATGCTAAGTGCTGTAAAGAAAACCAGGAAGGAGCTTCAAGATGGCGGAAGGGTAAGACGTGGAGATCACCTTCCTCCCCACAGATACATCAGAAATACATCTACAATGCGGAACAACTCCTACAGAACACCTACTGAACGCTGGCAGAAGACCTGAGACCTCCCAAAAAGGCAAGAAACTCCCCACGTACCTGGGTAGGGCAAAAGAAAAATGTAAAAACAGAGACAAGGGAATAGGGACAGGACCTGCACCAGTGGGAGGGAGCTGTGAAGGAAGAAAGGTTTCCACACACTAGGAAGCGCCTTCGTGGGCCGAGACTGCGGGGGGGGCAGAGGGGGAAGCTTCGGAGCCGCGGAGGAGAGCACAGCAACACAGATGTGGAGGGCAAAGCGGAGAGATTCCCGTACAGAGGATCAGGGCCGACCGGCACTCACCAGCCCAAGAGGCTTGTCTGCTCACTCGCTGGGGCGGGCGGGGGCTGGGAGCTAAGGCTCGGGCTTCGGAGGTCTTATTCCAGGGAGAGGACTGGGGTTGGCGGTGTGAACACGGCCTGAAGGGGTTAGTGCACCACAGCTAGCCGGGGGGGAGTCCGGGAAAAAGTCTGGAGCTGCCAAAGAGCCAAGAGACGTTTTCTTGCCTCTTTGTTTCCTGGTGCGCGAGGAGAGGGGATTAAGAGCGCTGCTTAAAGGAGCTCCAGAGACGGGCGCGAGCCGCGGCTATCAGCGCGGACCCCAGAGACTTGCATGAGATGCTAAGGCTGCTGCTGCTGCCACCAAGAAGCCTGTGTGCGAGCACAGGTCACTATCCATACCTCCCCTCCCAGGAGGCTGTGCAGCCCACCACTGCCAGGGTCCCATGATCCAGGGACAACTTCCTGGGGAGAACACACGGCACGCCTCAGGCTGGTGTGACGTCACTCTGGCCTCTGCCGCCAAAGGCTTGCCCCGAATCCGTACCCCTCCCTCCCTCCAGCCTGAGTGAGCCAGAGCCCCTGAATCAGCTGCTCCTTTAACCCCGTCCTGTCTGAGCGAAGAACAGACGCCCTCCGGCGACCTACAGGCAGAGGCAGGGCCAAGTCCAAAGCTGAACCCCGGAGGCTGTGTGAACAAAGAAGAGGAAGGGAAATCTCTCCCAGCAGCCTCAGGAGCAGCAGATTAAATCTCCACAAACAACTTGATGTACCCTGCATCTGTAGAATACATGAATAGACAACGAATCATCCCCAATTGAGGAGGTGGACTTTGGGAGCAACAATATATATATGTTTCCCTTTTTCTTTTTGTGATTGTGTATGTATATGCTTCTGTGTGTGCTTTTTTCTGTATAGCTTTGCTTTTACCATTTGTCCTAGGGTTCTGTCTTTTTTGTTTGTTTGGTTTGTTTTCTTGTTTATTTTTTAGCTCTTGTTATCATTGGTGGATTTGTTTTGGTTGCTCTTTTAAGTTACTTAAAAATTTAAAAAATACATTTTAATAACTTTTTAATTTAATTTAATGTTCTTTTACCTTCTTCTTTTTTTTTCCATTTTATTCTGAGCCGGGTAGATGACAGGCTCTTGGTGCTCCAGCCAGGCATCAGGGCTGTGCCTCTGAGGTGGGAGAGCCAAGTTCAGGACATTAATCCACAAGAGACCTCCCAGCTCCATGTAATATCAAACAACGAATATCTGCCAGAGATCTCCATCACAACACCAAGACCTAGGTCCACTCAACTACCAGAAAGCTACAGTGCTGGACACCCTACGCCAAACAAATAGCAAGACAGGAACACAACCCCACCCATTAGCAGAGAGACTGCATAAAATCATAATAAGGCCACAGACACCCCAAAACACACCACCAGATGTGGACCTGCCCACCAGAAAGACAAGATCCAGCCTCATCCACCAGAACACAGGCACTAGTCCCCTCCACCAGGAAGCCTACACAACCCACTGAACCAACCTTAGCCACTGGAGACAGACATGAAAAACAGCGGGAACTAAGAACATGCAGCCTGTGAAAAGGAGACCCCAAACACAGTGAGTTAAGCAAAATGAGAAAACAGAGAAACACACAGCAGATGAAGGAGCAAGGTAAAAACCCACCAGACCTAACAAATGAAGAGAAAATGGGCAGTTTACCTGAAAAAGAATTCAGAATAATGATAGTAAAGATGATCCAAAATCTTGGAAATAGAATGGAGAAAATACAAGAAGCGTTTAACAAGGACCTAGAAGAACTAAAGAACAAACACTGATGAACAGCACAATAAATGAAATTAAAAATTTTCTAGAAGGAATCAAGAGCAGAATAACTGAGGCAGAAGAACGGATAAGTGAGCTGGAAGATAAAACAGTGGAAATAACTACTGCAGAGCAGAATAAAGAAGAATGAAAAGAATTGAGGACAGTCTCAGAGACCTCTGGGACAACATTAAATGCACCAACATTCTAATTATAGGGGTCCCAGAAGAAGAAGAGAAAAAGAAAGGGACTAAGAAAATATTTAGAGATTATAGTTGATAACTTCCCTAATATGGGAAAGGAAATAGTCAATCAAGTCCAGGAAGCACAGAGAGTCCCATACAGGATAAATCCAAGGAGAAACATGCCAAGAAAGATAGTAATCAAACTATCAAAAATTATATCCAAAGAAAAAATATTAAAAGCAGCAAGGGAAAAACAAATAACACACAAGGGAATCCCCATAATGTTAACAGCTGATCTTTCAGCAGAAACTCTGCAAGCCACAAGGTAGTGGCAGGACATATTTAAAGTGATGAAGGGGAAAAACCTGCAACCAAGATTACTCTACCCAGCAAGGATCTCGTTCAGATTTGACAGAGAAATGAAAAGCTTTACAGACAAGCAAAAGCTAAGAGAATTCAGCACCACCAAACCAGCTCTACAACAAATGCTAAAGGAACTTCTCTAGGCAAGAAACACAAGAGAAGGAAAAGACCTACAATAACAAACCCAAAACAATTAAGAAAATGGTAATAGGAACATACCTATTGATAACTACCTTAAATGTAAATGGATTAAATGCTCCAACCAAAAGACATCGACTGGCTGAATGGATACAAAAACAAGACCCGTATAGATGCTGTGTACAAGAGACCCACTTCAGACCTAGGGACACATACAAACTGAAAGTGAGGGGATGGAAAAATATATTCCATGCAAATGGATATCAAAAGAAGCTGGTGTAGCAATCCTCATATCAGACAAAATAGACTTTAAAATAAAGACTATTACAAGAGACAAAGAAGGACACTACATAATGATCAAGGGATCAATCCAAGAAGAAGATACAACTGTAAATATTTATGCACCCAACACAGGAGCACCTCAATACATAAGACAAATACTAATAGCCATAAAAGGGGAAATCGACAGTAACACAATCATAGTAGGGGACATTAACACCCCACTTTCACCAATGGACAGATCATCCAAAATGAAAATAAGGAAACACAAGCTTTAAATGATACATTACACAAGATGGACTTAACTGATATTTATAGGACATTCCATCCAAAAACAACAGAATACACTTTCTTCTCAAGTGCTCATGGAACATTCTCCAGGATAGTTCATATCTTGGGTCACAAATCTAGCCTTGGTAAATTTAAGAAAATTGAAATCATATCAAGTATCTTTTCCAACCACAACGCTATGAGACTAGATATCAGTTACAGGAAAAAAAATCTGTAAAAAATACAAACACATGGAGTCTAAACAATACACTACTCAATAACCAAGAGATCACTGAAGAAATCAAAGAGGAAATCAAAAAATACCTAGAAACAAATGACAATGAAAACACGACGACCCAAAACCTATGGGATGCAGCAAAAGCAGTTCTAAGACGGAAGTTTATAGCAATAAAATCCTACCTTAAGAAACAAGAAACATTTCAAATAACCAACCTAACCTTACACCTAAAGCAATTAGAGAAAGAACAAAAAACCCCACAAAGTTAGCAGAAGGAAAGAAATCATAAAGATCAGGTCAGAAATAAATGAAAAAGAAATGAAGGACACAATAGCAAAGATCAATAAAACTAAAAGCTGGTTCTTTGAGAAGATAAACAAAATTGATAAACCATTAGCCAGACTCATCAAGAAAAGAAGGGAGATGACTCAAATCAATAGAATTAGAAACGAAAAAGGGGAAGTAACAACTGACACTGCACAAATGCAAAGGATCATGAGAGATTACTACAAGCAACTATATGCCAATAAAATAGACAATCTGGAAGAAATCGACAAATTCTTAGAAATGCACAGCCTTCCAAGACTGAACCAGGCAGAAATAGAAAATATGAACAGACCAATCACAAGCACTGAAATTGAAACTGTGATTAAAAATTTTCCAACCAACAAAAGCCCAGGACCAGATGGCTTCACAGGCAAATTCTATCAGACATTTAGAGAAGAGCTAACACCTATCCTTCTCAAAATCTTCCAAAATATAACAGAGGGAGGAACACTCTCAAACTCATTCTATGATGCCACCATCATCCTGAAACCAAAACTAGACAAAGATGTCACAAAGAAAGAAAACTACAAGCCAATATCACTGATGAACATAGGTGCAAAAATTCTCAACAAAATACTAGCAAACACAATCCAACAGCACATTAAACGGATCATACACCATGATCAAATGGGGTTTATCCCAGGAATGCAAGGATTCTTCAATATACGCAAATCAATCAATGTGATACACCATATTAACAAATTGAAGGAGAAAAACCATATGATCATCTCAATAGATGGAGAAAAAGCTTTCGACAAAATTCAACACCCTTTTATGATAAAAACCCTCCAGAAAGTAGGCATAGAGGGAACTCACCTCAACATAATAAAGGCCATATATGACAAACCCACAGCCAACATCATACTCAATGGTGAAAAACTGAAACCATTTCCACAAAGATCTGGAACAAGACAAGGTTGCCCACTCTCACCGCTATTGTTCAACATAGTTTTGGAAGTTTTAGCTACAGCAGTCAGAGAAGAAAAAGAAAAGGAATCCAAATCGGAAAAGAAGTAAAGCTGTCACTGTTTGCAGATGACATGATACTATACATAGTGAATCCTCAAGATGCTACCAGAAAACTACTAGAGCTAATCAACGAATGTGGTAAAGTAGCAGGACACAAAATTAATGTACAGAAATCTCTTGCATTCCTATACACTAATGATGAAAAATATGAAAGTGAAATTAAGAACACACTCCCATTTACCACTGCGAGAAAACGAATAAAATATCTAGGAATAAACCTACCTAAGGAGACAAAAGACCTGTATGTAGAAAACTATAAGACACTCATGAAAGAAATTAAAGATGATACAAATAGATGGAGAGATATATCATGTTCTTGGATTGGAACAATCAACATTGTGAAAATGACTATACTGCCCAAAGCAATCTACAGATTCAGTGCAATCCCTATCAAAGTACCAATGGCATTTTTCACAGAACTAAAATAAAAAATTTCACAATGTTTATGGAAACACAAAAGACCCCAAACAGCCATGCAATCTTAAGAAAAACGGAGCTGGAGGAAACAGGCCCCCTGACTTCAGCCTATACTACAAAGCTACAGTAATCAAGGCAGTATGGTACTGGCACAAAAACAGAAATATAGATCAATGGAACAGAATAGAAAGCCCAGAGATAAACCCACGCACACATGGTCACCTTATCTTTGATAAAGGAGGCAAGAATATACAGTGGAGAAAAGACAGCCTCTTTAATAAGTGGTGCTTGGAAAACTGGACAGCTACATGTAAAAGAATGAAATTCGAACACTCCCTAACACCATACACAAACATAAACTCAAAATAGATTAAAGACCTAAATGTAAGGCCAGACACTATCAAACTCTTAGAGGAAAACATAGGCAGAACACTCTATGACATAAATCACAGCAAGATCCTTTCTGACCCACCTCCTAGAGAAATGGAAATAAACAAAAATAAACAAATGGGACTTAATGAAACTTAAAAGCAAAGCAAAGGAAACCATAAACAAGACCAAACGACAACCCTCAGATGGGAGAAAATATTTGCAAATGAAGCAACTGACAAAGGATTAATCTTCAGAATTTACAAGCAGCTCATGCAGCTCAATATCAAAAAAAACAACCCAATGCAAAAATGGATAAAGACCTAAATAGACATTTCTCCAAAGAAGATATACAGATTGCCAACAAACACATGAAAGAATGCTCAATATCATTAATCATTAGAGAAATGCAAATCAAAACTACAATGAGATATCATCTCACACCAGTCAGAATGGCCATCATTAAAAAATCTACAAACAATAAATGCTGGAGAGGGTGTGGAGAAAAGGGAACCCTCTTGCACTGTTGGTGGGAATGTAAATTGATACAGCCACTATGGAGAACAGTATGGAGGTTCCTTAAAAAACTAATAATAGAACTACCGTATGACCCAGTAATCCCACTACTGGGCATATACCCTGAGAAAACCATAATTCAAAAAGTCATGTACCACAGTGGTCATTGCAGCTCTATTTACAATAGCCAGACATGGAAGCAACCAAAGTCTCCATCAACAGATGAATTATAAAGAAGATGTGGCACATATATACAATGGAATATTACTCAGCCATAAAAGGAAAACAAATTGAGTTATTTGTAGTGAAGTGGATGGACCTAGAGTCTGTCATACAGAGTGAAGTAAGCCAGAAAGAGAAAAACAAATACCGTATGCTAACATATATATATGCCATCTAAAAAACAAACAAAAAATTCGTCATGAAGAACCTAGGGGCAGGATGGGAATAAAGACACAGACCTGGTAGAGAATGGACTTGAGGATACAGGGAGGGAGAAGGGTAAGCTGGGACAAAGTGAGAATGTGGCATGGACATATATACACTACCAAATGTAAAATAGATAGCTAGTGGGAAGCAGCTGCATAGCACAGGGAGATCAGCTCGGTGCTTTGTGACCACCTAGAGGGGTGGGATAGGGAGGGTGGGAGGGAGGAAAACACAGGAGGGAAGAGATATGGGGATATATGTACATATATAACTGATTCACTTTGTTATAAAGCAGAAACTAACACACCATTGTAAAGCAATTATACTCCAATAAAGATGTTAAAAAATTTAAAAAAAAAAAAGAAAAAGAAAAGAAAACCAAAGCCTGGGAAGGAAGAAGAGATGCTGGTTATAAGAGAAGTTCTTAAAAACAGGTCAGAGCAGGTGTTTCTGATATTTAAGCAGAGTGCTGAGTGGAGGTGGTGAGCCACAGGGATATCGGGAAGGAAACTGAGGCAGAGACTGAGGTCAGTATCACAAGATATGAGTCTGAGAGCCCTAGAATTTGCTTTCTCTTTGCCAGGTCCACTTTTGAGATGTTCTGTGTCTTTTGCCACATCTATTTTCTTCTTCACTGCTCTTTAACTTCCATAGTTACAAAATTCAGACATTACTATGTGTTTCCTTGGAGCTGTTGGGAGGGCTAAAGGATTTGGGATGAGCTTGCAGGATGAGCCCTGGAGTCACTCCACAGAGCTGTGGCATGCTTGGAGGAGGACGCTGCCAGGGGAGCTGAGAGCCTGTCCTCCAGGCCCGCTCTACACATGGAGAAATCTGCACTAGCAAAAGGATGATTCTACTTCAGGTACCCTAATAACCTTCGGACCCACCTCTGATGACAGTTATCTTCTCCATCCGCTGAACTTGGAAACGTCAGGATCATTTAAAAGCCAGGTGTTCTGAGTTCCCTGGTGCCTCAGAACAGACTAGGATGTGGTCTTCAAACCTGGGCAGAGGACTGCTGGACAGCATTTGCTAATTGATACAGGTCAATCATGTCAAGTCATTCCACAAAGGTCAAAACTATGACATCTAATTTACCTGCAATCCACACTGGATGCCAGTAACGCCTTCCAAGAAAACTCATTATCTGTCTAAATCATAAATATAACAAAACCAGTGCCAGCTTCTAGTATTATGCCAAGTCTAAGCATGTTTAAGAGGATGGAGTTCCTCTTAGCCAGAGCATTATTCAATCTAGCCATCATTTACTGAGTTCCTCTATGTACTGCCTCTCCTGGAGTAGAAGCTGGGCCTCACAGGGGCCTTCAAGAGGAGGGACCTTGCAATCACAGCGTGGTCACTGGAAAGCACTTGATGCTTTGGAACATCTGGGACTGGGGTTGGGACAGAGATCCCTGAGAATCAGGAAAGAGGTACATAATTATTTTATATACAATGGTCCTGCCCACTAGTCTCTATGGCCTAATAAATGCCCTGCAATTCGTCCAGATTAATAGTCCCTCATCTTTGGAAGTGATGAAGCAGGAGATGAGCAAAGAAGAAAAGATCATAAAGTGTCCCGAATAGAGGAAGAGGGCTGAGAACTCTGCCCTGCTACAACTGCAAGGTGGCAACCCTGGGGAAAAGAAACATCATATATAACACAGCCCTCTGGGGCTGCACAAGTCCCTCAAACATAGCAACCTAATTCAACATCATAAATGGGTCCTTGTCACATTGTAAGCTAGCGGTGCAAGCATTTCATAACTTTCCACAAGCTGTTTTATCTTTGCCTGTAATGCATTCCCCTTACTATATGCTCAGAATGCTTCCCCTTCCGGAAGCCCTCCCCTGCCCTCCTCTCCCCAAATGAGCCACCTGCTTTCCCATTTGGTTTGCTTAGGACCTAGGTCACATTTCTCTGATGTTCTGATCATTCATGTAGTTATTACTACACATGCCTGTCCTCCAGATTGGATTTGGGAGCCCTGGAGGGAAGGGCTTCTTTTGTAGTGAGGCATCTTTGGAGTCAGGTGTTGGCCTTATAGTTTTCAACCATCACTCTAGCATCTGAGGTGGGTTTTTACAGCTAACAGGTGGGGGTACTGAGATTCACACCCTTGTCTGTCTGGCTCTACCACGGGAGCCCTTAACCACCATGTTGCACTTAATGTCATAACATTTTGGTATATCCAGTGTCCATTACTGAACCCAAAAGAATAAATGAGGAATTTGATCAGCTAATAGAGAAAAGAATTGCAGGCAGGTTCATAGGTCCCACCCCCCAGATGTTCCCATATGTGGCCTGGGTATATTATGGGCTCAGCTGTTAGAATAAAGGGCCCAACAAGAGGGAGGTCAGTCCTTCCAGGGTAATCCTGGGTTTGGTACCTAAAGTCAGAGATTCTGGAAGCCTAAAAGCAGGAAGCACCCCCTCCAGTGGCAACATGCCCTGATCACTATGATGGATGATGTTCCAGGCCCCGATAAGTTAAATCTGTGATAAATATCTTGAAGTCTACCTGTTTCTGGTTTTCTGCTCTGTGTGATTTGTGCTCACTGCAACCCTTTCTATAGGGATTGCCTCCATAGTTAAGCTTCAAGGGTGCTTGAGGGTTAATAAATAGCACTCAGGGACTATTTTCAAATTTGTAAACATAGGTTTTCTGGATACTTTATCAAGCTTCATATTTGGGACTTGGAGTTTTCTTGAATGGCCTTTATGCTTTGTTTGAAAATGTCTTTCCACACACAGTGTAATGGAAAAAAAAATCCACGCAAATAAGAAGTCCCACTGGCAGGTGTTTTAACAGCTCTAAAATTATAAAATCAAGTGCTCATTCTCATATCTTTAAAAATGACCAGGCCCAGGGGGCCCCTATTATTGTTTTCTTAGTTCTATTAATAGACTTCCTTAGCTGGTGCCCTGGTGCCAACATATAGTACATGGCATGTTTTATGGAAACACTAACACAGACTGTTTTGGAAGTTTCCTTTTCTTTCTTGCAGACTTGACATTACGTGTTTGATCAGAAGTAATCATAATTTATACTTTTTTTTTTTGGTACAAGCTACTTGTTTTAGTTTCTCAATGTGAGAAATGTCAGTGCAGAGAAAGGACTATTTGTGAGTTAAAACCCTTTGAAACACAGAACACGTTTGATACTTGAAAACTGTTCCAAAAGTTTGTTTGGTTTCCCTCTTCAAAGTGGCCAAATGCAAGCTGAAAATGTTTCATGTGAAAACCCCACTGCTGTCTGTCATCTCCTGTGCTTGATAAACACAGATGAGAACTGAAACCTACTGGCTCAACTCTGTAGCGTCACTGACAACTTCTCAGTCCATCCCAATTTGCAAGGAATTCATTAATTTTTTGAAAAATGTCTACACATACCTAAAAATTCAAAAGGCACAAAGAGTCTACAATAAAAAAAAATCTTTTACACTAGCACCTTAGTCCTCCAACTTCCTAGTTTCTTATGTGTTCTTACAATAATATTCCATGCATATAATAAACATTGGTAGCCTACTTTCTATGCAGTTTTTAAATCTTGTTTTCCTCACTGCACGGTGTGTTTTGGAGATGGTGTCTTTTAGCACCTAATAGCTTTACAGAAGCTTTGGATTGGCCAAAAAGTTCGTTCGGGTTTTTCCTGTACCATCTTACAGAAAAATCCGAACGAACTTTTTGGCCAACCCAATATCTTTAAAGGTTGTTTAGTGTTCCTTATGTATTTAACAAGTTCCCTTTTGATGGACATGGAGGTCATTTCCAGCCTTCTGCTGCCGTAATCAGTGCTTCAGTAAGCCCTGTTCCCAGGGAGGGGCAGACCTCTGGAAGCACGGGGGTAAAGCATGAATGCCAGAGAGAAGCAACTCCCCGCTTCCAAGGGGAAGAGGAAGCCCTGAAAAGTGAAGGACACAGCACACTTTTGTTTGGAGGCTTCACATTTATAGCTATGCAGCTGCCACACCAACATGATTTCAAAATAAATAAGCAAAATAAAATAATCTTACTCATTGTGACCTCCGAAGTGTACAGTAGTTGTTCCTGAAGCCGGGAAGTTTCATTCCACAACAGATTCTTAGTGAAAATGATGCCCTTTTACTATGCTTCATTTATTTCTCTCATTTTATTTTCCTGTCCTTGCTTTGTGCTTAATATGCAAAATTACCATCTCTGCTAGCTACCCAAGCCAACTTTATGTGTTGTTCAGAGTATCTCAAATAGAAAATAAACTGTTACTCCAGCTTTTTAAAATTCAGAATTATACCCACACTGAAATAATCTTGCCTCAAATATAGAACCTGAATCTAATCAAGTCTCTAAATCTAATTACCAAATTAGAAGAAACAGGGAGAAAGGATTGAGTTCACACCACAGAGAAGTACTGAGCCAATTCAGAACATGAGGTGGTCTACAAAACAAGTAATTCAGCTTTTTCCATAAATTTATACCACAGAAAAGGGTAGAGACCGAGTTATGTTCTAGAATAAAGCAAACTTCAGAGAAATAACAACCAAATACACTAATTGAATTTCAGTTTTGATTCAGACTGTCTGTAAACAAACCAACACCTTCTTTGAGACACCTCGGAAAATTTGAACATGACCTGGCTAACAAATAATAGGAAATTACTGTTAGTTTCATTAGGAGAAATAATGACCTGGTGAATATGTATTTTTTTCTTTAAAAGAAAAGACCCTTAAACAGAGATGCATACTAAAATATTTATCAGTAGAAGGATATGATGTCTGGGAATTATTTTATAAGAGTCCAGGAAAAATCACTGGAGGAGATAAATGAAACACAAGAGAAACGATTTGTTAGTTGTTGAAGCTGGGTGGTGGGTACCTAGA
This sequence comes from Delphinapterus leucas, assembly GCF_059928025.1. Taxonomy (NCBI): domain Eukaryota; kingdom Metazoa; phylum Chordata; class Mammalia; order Artiodactyla; family Monodontidae; genus Delphinapterus; species Delphinapterus leucas. The sequence continues at coordinate 103,059,402 of NC_143131.1, read as the reverse complement.
ATTCATTATACTATTCTTTCCATTTGGGGATACTGTATTACTTTACTAGGGCTACCATAACAAAGTACCATGGGTGGCTTAAGCAACTTAGAGGCTTAAACAACAGAAATTAATTTTCTTACAGTTCTGGAGATAGAAGTCCAAGGTGTCTGCAGGGTCGGTTTCCTTCTGAGGTCTCTCTCCTTGGCTTGTAGATGACCCCCTTCTCTCTCTTTCTTCACAGTCTTTCTTCTGGGAGGCTCCTCCTTTCTTATAAGCACACCAGTCATAATTGAATTAGAGCCCACCTCCAATGACCTGATTTAACCTTAATCACCTCCTTAAAGGCGCCATCTCCAAATACAGTCATACTCTGAGGTATTGAAAGTTAGGACTTCAGCATAGGAATTTGGGGGGGAATACAATTCAGCCCAAAATAGGTGCCTATGGACGTTTCCACAATAAAAAGGCTTTATAAGTAAAAGAAATATTAGCTTGTATAAGAGACAGTATATCATGGGCAGCTTTTTGGCTAACACACAAGTAACGTCAGGTGAGCCAGATCAGCTCCCCTCTCTTCTCCAACAGAATCACACAGCCACTGATCACAACCCAAATCAGCTGAGGTGTTTCACTTAATTGACGAACACAATAGACCGCCACTGACCACAACCCAAATCAGCTGAGATGTTTCACTTAATTGACAAACACAATAGACCTCAAACTCTAAGAACCCCCTTTTAGAGGATTATGTGCTTTACAAAGTGCAAAGATCACTCCAAGGTTGGAAAGTGTTTGCATTCCAAAAGGAGCCAAACTGTTCCCAAAGAACCTCGGGTGCCAGGCCACTGATGTATTGGAGGGGTGGGTTGTATCTGTTTAGCTCCCATTTTTAAAAAATAAACCTTAATATACTTCTTTAACCCTACCATCCACTTTTTTTTCCCTCCTGCACTTTTTGTTCCTCCCCCTCTTAAAAAGTAAATCCAATGACCATTTGTATAAATTTTATATTACAACTGAATGTCAGGCATTCAGGTGTCAGTCTTTTAGAAACACAGACAGGTTTCTTGGTATTCTCACAAATTGCTCGTGGGTTTTCTTTCTGGAAAATTATTTTGACAATGTCTTATCAAGAGCCGTGGTCTAGTACTCTCGCTTAAAAAACCATATTCTTGCGTAAAATAAGGAAAAAATTATAGGTACAAAGTGGTTCATCACAGTAGTATTTATATTGCCTAAAAGCTGGAAGCAACAGATCCGCACTTAGTGGTAAAATAGTTAAATTATAATGCATTTAATTGCTAGAAAATTCTACAACCATTAAGGGAGAATACCATAAATGAAAACCTTAAACTATTTCTTTACATGAATATTTTAAATTCTGGTAGAAGGGGAGAAACAAAATCAGAATAGAGACAAATCTGGACAAAATTTTTGTGATGTATACACAAAAAGCCCGTTTCCTTAACATACAGCAAACTCTTACAAATCAACAACAATAATAACAGTGAAAAACCAGTATTTCAATAAAATAAGGAACAAGGAGGGCAAGCAATCTACAAAAAATGAAATATTAATGGCTAACTATATGAAACAATGTCAAGTGCACTCAAAGTTGAAGAAATGCCTATTACAATTACAATGAGATTCTGGGTCTTACTTATCTGGTGGCAAAGTACTAAAGACTGAGGACAGGGTTTGAAGAAAGAGGAACTGTTAGTTAAAGTGAAAACTGATATAGTCCTTATGGAGCACAATTTGACAGTATCTCAAATTTTTCAAGGCACATTCCTTTACTCAAGGGTTCCACGGCCTAGTTACTCTAAGGAGACACTTTCCTGGGTGCATACGGTATGTATGCATGGATGATTACTGCAGCATTTTTATATGAGTAACTATGACTGGAGTATAGTTGGATAAATTATGGCATGTCTATACAATGGAATACCATGCAGCTATAAATGAAAATGAGACAGCTCTGTGTTCAGTAGCATGAGAAAATGTCTGTGATGTAGTAAGTAAGGGTAAGTATTTCAGAAGACCTCTTTTGTGTAGTAAGAGTATATACATATATATGTTCATCTGTACCTGCAAATGCTCAGAAAGTGCGTAGAAAGAGGCACAGTGGGCCACAGGCCTTGGCTTTCTGGGGAGTGAGATATGGTTTGGGGGCGAGTCAGCTGGGAGTCATCTTTTGCTTTTTATAATTTTATACCCTGATAACTTCAGATAAGCAGGTATTTACTCTTACAATACAAAAACTCAAAGTGACAGTTATGAAATATTAGATGATCATGGGAAATGTTCAGAATGCTGAGTGATAAACAGGAGACAAAACTGAATTTGCAAAATAGTACAAATTCATATGACGAAAGGAACAGAATGCTCTCAGATGAAGATAGTTTGTGATCTGGTGATGGCATTATAGGGGATTCTTTCATTCTCTGCTACATAAATGCTCTGCCATCTGCCTGCATAGCGTTTCCCATTTTAAAATGATTGGAACAAAATAATGTAAGCATACAAATTTAGTTGACTTCAACTAAAAATCAAAAATCCACATATGCCCCAGTGGGTCTGTGAGGAGCAGACCAGAGTGAGAAGAAGCCGGTAGCTAACCCAGAAACCTGCAATCAAGAGAAAAAGGTTCTCAGAGGCTTATTCCCTGGCCATCCAGCCTCACTGAGAGGTCTCGACTGAACATCTAGAGAACAACCTTTTTATCTCGACAGTTCCAAAAAACAATGCGATTTCTCCTTGGCTCAAATCCATGGGTCCTCAGTGATTTCTCAGTTTTGCCCCATAAACCACGGCCCACATTTTTCTCCTACAGAACCATTCCTCTTGTTCTCTCCGGCCCTTAACTCAGGGCCTACTCTTTCCCACATGCCCTCAAATCCCTACATGTGCCATCTAGAGCTGTCCCACCCTGACCTAAAGCTCTCCTACATCCTCAAACCCATCCACTTCTGTGCCATCATCAAACCTGGCTGTCTTGCCAGACTTCCCCATTGGGCTCTCAAGGGGAGGCTGGTTTCTTGTTTTGTTGTTGTTGTTGTTTATAACAGTGTTATTCACAATAGGCAAAAAGGTGGAAACAGTCCAACTGCTCATCACCTGATGAATGGATAACAAAATGTGTGTTCATAAATGGAACATTTGCAGCCACAGAAAGGAACGAAGCACTGATGTATGCTATAACATGGATGTACCTTGAAAACAGTATATCAAGTGAAAGAAGCCAGCCCACATATTATATGCAGATCACATATTATAGGACACAGTTTACAGGAAATATTCAGAATAGGCAAATCCACAGAGACAGAAAGCAGGTTAGTGATTGCCAGGGGTTAAGGAGAGAGAGGAATGGGGACCCGACTGCTCATGGGTACAGGGTTTCTTTTGGGGCGAGAGAAACACTCTGGAATTAGTGGTGATACATGCACAACTTTGTGACTAGAGTAAAAGCCACAGAATTGCACACTTTAAAGGGGTGAATGTTATGGTCTACATATTACGTTTATCTCAGTTTAAAAAAATCACATCAGGGACCAGGAGGGGGGAGGTTTTTTATTCCCTCATATCATTCTCATCAGGTCTACCTTTGCCTCTCAAGACACTGCCATTTCCAAACCACTCTGACTCCCTAATACATTTGTCTTCCAGCCCATAGCTCTCTTCTGAGCTCCAGATCCATGTATGCCCTAGCCCCCTTAACAGATCTTCTACTGGGGTGTCATATAGGCACTAAAACCAAAAAATATCCCAAGTCTGATCCTTCATCTTCCTTCCACGAGCTCACTTCTCCTCCTCTAGAGCTTTCCATCCTGCTAAAAGGATCTATTTGTGCCCCAAACCTGGGGTCCCCTTGATGCTTCCTTTTCCTTTATTCCCATATCCAAAACATCAACAAGTTTTATGGACTTTTAAATACCCCTTGAGGGGACTTCCCTGGTGGTGCAGAGGTTAAGAATCTGCCTGCCAATGCAGGGGACACGGGTTCAATCCCTGGTCCAGGAAGATCTCACATGGCACGGAGCAACTAAGCCCATGCATCACAACTACTGAGCCTGAGCTCTAGAGCCCATGAGCCACAACTACTGAGCCTGCATGCCACAACTACTGAAGCCCACATACCTAGAGCCCCTGATCTGCAGCAAGAGAAGCCACCGCAATGAGAAGCCCATGCACCACAGCAAAGAGTAGCCCCTGCTCTCCACAACTAGAGGAAGCCCACGTACAGCAACGAAGACCCAACGCAGCCAAAAATAAATAAACAAACTAATTAATTAAAAATAAATAAATAAATACCCCTCGAGTCCAGCCACCATGCTTCTCTTTACTGCTGCATCCCATCTGATCTCTTAAATAGACAACTGCAGTCACCTCTACCTGGTCTCCCCACATCTTCTCACGTCTCTTTCCCAGCTGGTCTCCACAAAGCTTTCCTACACGTGTAACGTGGAGAGATGGTCACTTTCTCCTTGAGATGCTTCATATGCCCAAGTGCCTTAGTCAGCTCTGTAAGGCCTTTTATAATCTGACTACACTCTAGCCTCCTTCATACCCCAAATATTAAATGAGGAGACCAAAACAGATATGGGACCTGCCCTAGGGGAATAAACAAGTAAACAAATAAGCATGACCATGACAAGTGTTAGGATAGTAATGAACAGAGTCTGAGAACAGGCAAGAGCTGACCTCCCTGAGATGGGGTGATCAGGAAAGGCCTCTGGGAAGAGATAATAGTTAAAGTTGATTCCAGAAGTGTGAGGAGGTATTGGGCATTGTGAGATGAGAAGGAAGAGTGGGTTAGCACCTGCCAAGTATTAAGGCTAAACTAAGTGACATGAGAGAGAAAGAGAAAGGCAGTGTGGCTGGAGAAGAGTGAGTCACAGCATAGCATGAGATGAGGCTGGGGATTTAGGCGGGGCCTCGTCACCACGGTCAGGGAAGGAGCTGGGGTGTTACTCTAAGGACGATGGGAAACCACACTCCCTTTACTGATTACACTCCAATCCCACTGGGGCTCTTCCGTATCTCTGAATGGTTCTACATCAGCCCGGGCCAGGATCAGTGAAACCCGATGCTGTCCTGTCTGCAAAGCTCATTCCTTCTTTTGTCATCTGGCTGATGCCAACCCAGTGGCCATGGCTGGCCTCCCAGCTGAGATCAGGCCCTACTACATACTCACATCTCCCTGTATTTTTCATTGGTGGCACTATCACAACAGAAGTGAATTGATTCCATGACTGTTTGTCAACCACTCTACCCCGAGGACTGAGCACAGGCTAAGTACTTTAAAAATATTCTTAAATAAGTGAATAAATACACAAATTCATGAAAACTGAGGCAAGCTTAGAGTTTGTTTGACGGAGGCTGACAATGACCATAGACGCTTTTAAGTTGGAAGACATTCAGAATCCACTTAAGCCAAGCCAGTTGGTTAACTTACGAAGAACGGGTCCAGAGCGGAGAAGCCACATGTCCATAGTCACTGAGATCACTAGCAGGACCCACTTCTGGACCCAGAGATAAGCCCCCTCACATTTTTCTCAGTGAACTCTGTGGCACTTCAATAAAGGTCCTGGGGGAAGTGAATTCCTCAAGACGAACTTTTTCTGGCTGCGAATAACTGACAAGGAAAGGAAAAATAATGTAGACAGCATTCGTATTTCACTGATGGATTTAGTTACATAGATTAAAGTGTCAGCTTGGTAAGGTTCCAGCATGTCTGGTCTGACACTAGTTTTAGAATGAAGGTAAAGACGTCCAGAGCTGGCTCCGTGACGAGTTGGGTAGCAGGGTCCCCTGGGTCTCTCTCTCTCTCTCAAAATCTTGGATAGGTTTGTCACGGTGGGTCTGATTGGCTCCAGAGAGGCCCACAACTAGAAAGAATAACAGGGGTGTGCAGTCCAGGCCCGAGACCTGTTGGCACCAAAGTGTGGGAAAAGCTCTCACAAGGCCTGCCCACAGTCAGCCCAGTCCAGACTGAGGTTATTAATCTTTCATGTCCCCAAACACTCAAATCACAGAGTTTTGAAAAGGAAAAATAAAGTGGGATGGCAGGGAGGCAGCAGGGTAGAGTAGAAAGAACAACAGAAGGTGGCTTGAGAGCCTGGCCACCTGAAGTCCCTCAACCGGAATCAGGAGGATTGTACCAGGTGATGGCCAAGCTGTCTACCAGCTTTATGATTAGCTTAGAAGACCCTGAATTCTGTTCAGATCTAACAGATCTGAACAGATTTTTCAGCCACTGGGGTTAGTGCTTATGATCATGGGGTCAGACTGTCTAAATTCCAATCTTGCCTCTATCATATATTTGCTGTCTGCTCTGAACCTCTTTGTGCCTCAGCTTCCTCATCTGTAAAATGGGCCTCATACAGTTGTTTTGAAGATTACAAGGGATACTCTATTAAAGTGGCCAGGTCATAATAAATGCTCGATAAATATGAACTATTACTACTACTGTCTTCTGACGTAGGAAACCACGCCCAGAAAAGACATAAACCACAGAGAGCCAAAGGCTTGTGATCACTTACACAGAGTAGAAGAAAGATAATTCCTCAGCCACTATCTGTACTCAAATGACGTCAAAGAAAATAATGCTAAGGACATAGATAAATAAGCAGGTTCCCAAACTATTCATATGCCTTGATCTCATTTTTGCAAAATTCCATACAAAACCCACCGTAACTGTACAGATAAGGGATGGGAAGGAGGTGCACAAAAGAATGTTAGCACCACTTTATCTCTGGGGGGAGACGATGGTACTATCCATGGTTTATATTTTCTATTTTATTTCTTATTTGCCTGTTTGTGTTTTCTAAATTTATTCGGCAAACATGTACAATATTACTCTGTGAAAACTATTTTTTTTTTAATGTTCAGGTCAGAGGAAAGGGAGAACATGACCAAATTTTTGTCAATGGCTTTATTATATTTATAGATCACTCTTCATCTGGGACCCTGAGTCATTCTTATTTTGTACCTTTCCACTTGGAAGTTATTCATACAACAGTTTCTGGGCTTCTGATCACAGAACAAAGCAAAACCAAGACTTAATGAGTGAAGTGTCAGTGGGAAATTGAAGCATGGGAAGGGTTCACAGGATAATAATTATTTCTTAAGTGAATGAATGAATGAGATGAGATTGTAAGTAGATGCTCATGACATGGCAACTGATAGTACACAGAGTAAGAATGACGCTTCTTAATATGACTCACAGCATCATTCCAATTTTGCAGGAACACAAGGAACACACACACACACACACACACACACACACACACACACACACACCATGAATTTCTCCAGGACTAACAACCTGTGGGCACAAATGAAGTTATGTTAATGATAATAATTCAGATTCCACCGGTGCTTGTCTCTACCTGCTTAACAGAGAATTCCCTGAAAATAATGAATTCAATGGAAAATGAGAAAGTAGAGACAAATGTAAAAAGAAAATTATGTTCTGTTGTCTTTAAAGTGGTTTTTCTCAGTTGATTTTTAACATATCAGGCTGTCAACATAACTTTCAAAATGTACTCTTTGGAAAGGCTGTTACATTTCTCTGCTTCTGTGAAATCTAAAGGTGTGTGAATGTGCAGGAGTGTGTGTGTGTGCATATGTGTGTGCGTGTGTGAGTGTGTCTATGTGTGAGTGTGTGTGTGTATGTGAGTCTCCTTTCCTGCATACTATGTGTTCTTCAGCCAGTCCCTCCCTGGAAGTGGACAGATGGTCTTAGATACTTTCTATCTTCCACAGCCCTAGGTCAGCACTGGTCACACATCACAGGAATACCACATTTTCAGTCAGGTAAAAGCTTCAAAATCTCTCCTGCCCTTTGGCAAAATGGTGCTTCCTGGACTCTCCAAAGCCAGACTGTCATTTCATGGCAAGGCTCGGGCTCTCTCTGCCCAGTATTAACTGGGCAGTTTTTGTTTTTCTGCACAGAATACTTGTTAATTGAAATGGGAGCCAGGAGCAGTAGCTGGGAATGTCCCAAATAATTTCGCTCACAGAACCTCCATCTTTATTCCCCTCAGTAATCTAAGAAGCTGAGTGGATCACATTGAATTTAAAGATTTAATGAGTAGAAGAAGATAAATCCAAAAGCACTTGTGGCTTTCAACACTTTGTTTCTTCTGAAATATTGTAAATAGTGTTTTGGGCCCAAGAGAAGGCAGAGATAGGTAAATGAAGAGTTGAATTAAGTTATCCTTTTCCCATTCATCTGAAGCATTTTACTAAATTGTTGCAGCTTACCTAGAAAAACCTAGAGACCTTCAGGGCTTGCTCTTTGTTTTGTGATGGCTTCACTTTTGCTTTCCTGCTGACCCTCCAGTGCCCACTCACCACCACTTATCCCTGAGAGAGACCTGTCTCAGTGCATTAATGAAATCACTGATGTCTGGCCATATACACTCTAATATCACTGTTTCTAGCATGACATTTATATTATGCTCTGCCTCCTGTATCTTTCATGAGGGAGTTTTTATGTGTCACTAAAAAATACTGGATAACACTCTTTATTAGCCCCCTGATACCCCAGCCCGTCAATACTTGTCCAGCCTGATGAGATCATGCTATGGTTCTTAATCAGAGTGAAAGAGAGCAAGAAGTAACTTTATTAAAAAAATCAATTAAAAACCAGTTGCCCCAGGTAAACAAAAAGCATCATCAGGACATGAAAAGAGGATGAATAACGAAATGAAGTGGTAGGGGGAACTGCCCAGGAAAAGGACTAGAGATGACTGGTCACTTCCACGCATGGTAGTTTTCTTTTCGTTTTGCTTTAAATAAAACTCTTTCCTTTGAGTATCTCCTTCAAATACAAAACTGAAGCCACTTATTCTCATGTGCTCTAAATGATTTTTCTGGGAGCAGGGGTGGATTGTTATAGAATAGATAGACACAACCTGGTGCTCAACATACCCAGCAGAAAGTTTACCAGAAAGCCATGGGTGCTTAGGTCTCCCAAAGAACACACCCATGTAATAACCCATTCCAACCAAGACATAGAACATTTTCCTCCCCGCAGAAAAGATCCCTCAGCCCCACTGCAGTCTTGCCTCACTTCCTTCCTAAGTAACTACTGATCTAATTCCAACCACCATAGGTTAGTTTTGCCTGTTCTAGAGCTTTGTATAAAGTACAGAATCATCCTCTTTGGCGCAATATCCTGTCTGTGAGATTTTGTGATATAATGAATGTTAGCGGAGTTCTGGGCCACATTACCTAATGCTAGCTGCTATCATCATCAATATCACTGTATCCTCTAAAGATTTTTAAATTATTATTTTGGTTTTCTTTGCTCTTCAAAAGAGATGGGAATAAATATGGTGACCACACAGCCTGGGAAAATACTTTTTTGGCAGGATGATAGTCTTCCTGTTGGAAGGTCCAGCTACATCAGAGAAACCCTGAGACATCAGACACAAGATGGTTGATTCACCTGAGTGCAGTATGGCTGCCACATAGACACCGATCACTGGAGCTCGGTGACTCTGCCCACAGCAACTTACCATGATTTCTTAGAGAGCCAGGGCACAATTGTTAGATGAATATTCCTGCTTACAAGTTACTGGTTCCCAAAGCTCATGAGTAATGGAGCCAGATTCCCTCAGACATGGGAAGAAACCCTTAATTTTAGAATAGCTCTACCTACATCTCAACTTCTAGAAAGCTGGCATGGAGTTGCAAGTGTTTTCTTTCATTGTTTTCCAGCTATAATTATGACACTTAGAACACAGTTATTTCAAAAAGCAGGGAGAATAGGACAGGACACAAATATTCTGGTGTTCATTTCTGGTTCAGTTGGGGTTCTTTATATGGGAATGTAGATGGAGAAACTAGTGTTAGATTTATTTTATTATTTATGTATTTATTTTTGTCATGAAGGCTTTCAACCTGAAGTCCCTTCAGAGCAGATGAGAAACTCTTTCCAGGAAAATTAAATCTAGGCCTAAAAAATATATGGCACTAAGCTCTATTTAGTAAGATATTCCCCTGGTAGAAAGCCCAACATTAGACATTGGACATTATGGCCTGCTTGGAAAAAATAACATTCATATTAAATAGTTTGCATTTGGAAGAAAAAAGGGATAGCAAGAAACAATAACAACAAAAAACGCTGAAGTCCTGAGTGAGGGCAACTTTCCCCTGCCATGCTGTTGGGGACAGAACAAAGTGACTCATGGGAAAAACGTAATATTTTATTCCATGGCAACCAAGGTATTGGATAGCCAGCGATGGAACCTAAAGGGAGAGTGAGGTGTCTGAAACACCTGTGTGAACTCTTGCAACAAGCATTCTGAGGCTCTGCCAGTCCTCTTCACTTATGGTTAGTTTGGAAGAATCCCTTTGTTTTGCTTTTAGTACACAATTTTTAAATTTATTTTTATTTTTATTTTTTTTTTGCGGTACGCGGGCCTCTCACTGTTGTGGCCTCTCCCGTTGCGGAGCACAGGCTCCGGACGCGCAGGCTCAGCGGCCATGGCTCACGGGCCCAGCCGCTCAGCGGCACATGAGATCCTCCCGGACCGGGGCACGAACCCGCGCCCCCTGCATCGGCAGGCAGACTCCCAACTACTGCGCCACCAGGGAAGCCCTTTAGTACATAATTTTGTGGACATTTCTTTTCATTAATTTGTTTAATCAATATCTATTCAGTGCCAATTTTGTGCCAGGTGCTGGACAAGCTACAAGCTGCTCCTGGCTCTGTCTTAAAAACATAGAGAATCTCATTTTAACGTGGAATGGGAGACATGCTAATTTCCTGAAAATTCTGTTTTGGCTCTATTTTAAAATGTGTAGGATTATTATTTCTCTCAAAGAGGTGAAACTGTAGGGTTTGATTTGTGTCTAGTTCCTACATGGTCTGCAGGACATTATGTTCAGTACATCTTATTGTGTGTCTTGTCTTCCTGTGATTTAATCTCCTTGATGGCAGGGGTGGGCTCTTATTCATCTTTGTCTCCCTAGGGCTTAGCAGAGGGCCCAGGATCCAAAATTCCTCAGAAAAATTCTTCAATAGACGAATGATCACAAACAGAGGAGCTTTACTAATTTGCCTCAGGAAAAATATAGAGATCAGCACTTAATAGAGGGTAATTCAATTAAGAATCAGCTGGAGAGTTGATTTGAAATGCTCATCCCCCGGCAGTTGCCAGGGACACCTTAATTAGGTCTGGAGTGGGTCTCAGGAAAGTAAGTTTTTAACAAACTCCCCAGGTGGTTCTTCTGATCAGACCCATTCGGGAAACTCTGCTCCAAAGTAAAACATGGCAATACAGATACAAGAGCAATTGAAAAATAAGGAATAATGTTTTAGCTGGAGACCCTATTTGTATAGACAATAAGCACTGACACCTAAAACATACTTGAAAAAAAATAACCTAATGATAGCATTCATTTACATAGAAGTTCTGTTTCAAAGCCAGCCTTCCTCTGCATAGTGAGTGATCACTAAGTGATGTAACTCTGCCCCGGTGCACCAGGCTAGCAGCCCCACCTTCTGAGGTTGCTGGACCTTAGCAGTCCCACTGTTACTACTTCCAGTTCCCAGTTTCAATTCCTGATGTAAAAGAGGGCCATTCTGAGGTTGTCTGAGAACTAAATTTACTGCCCGTTGATTCTCACAAATCCTGTGGGTCCTGTGAAATCCTCTTAAACGAAAATCAGATACAGGAACAAAACTGGGAAATTGAATAGGAAATGCTATAGCTCAGGGTGAAATGCGAATGGTTGTCTGTTCTGCTGAAAAGCACAGGCCCAGTGTGATCCTGCATAAGCCCAGGCCAATGTTGGTAAACACATATTTTAAGGAAAAGCCTCAGCCATGCCCCAATTATTGTACAGATGTCCAGGTTAGAGCAGGACAAATGGGGCAGCGACTCTAATTGGCTCCTTGGACAAATTCAAATTTTGAATAAGCCCGAGAAAGGGTGAGGTTGTTGTAGCATCACTTAGTGGTAACTTCCTGCAAAAGCATTACTTTATTGACATTCTAAAGCAAAATACAGCCCCTCCTAGAACCAGTCACGAAGTGCCGCTTGCAAGCTTATGAATCCACAGTGATGAGCAATGATGCCTCTGCCAGTGAATGGCTAGTAACAGGGGTCAGTCACCTTTCCTCCACCCCAGGCACAAATGCAACAGGCTTCCATGCAAACTTGCAAATTTGCATTTTAGTGTAATTGAACAAACCGTGTATCTACCGTTAGGGTCTCTTCTGCTAGGTGCTAGAAGTATTAAGCAAAATGAGTCTTGGTCTCAAATCATGCACAGTTTATAATCTGACAGAATAGTTGCCCAAAATAAATAACATCATCAGAGTAGAACATGCAGAATCCTCAGCCGTGATATGGACCAGTGCTCCTCAAACTTTAATGTGCACAGGAAACTGGGGATCTTGTTATAATGCAGATTCTGATTCAGTCAATCTAAGATGGTGCCCTAAACCCCACAGTTCTAATAAGCTCCCAGATAATGCAATGGTGTTGATCTGAGAATCACACTTTAAGTAATGCGGCATCAGACATCAGAGCATAGGTGTCAAGTAGGCAAGAGGATAAATGCCTTGGGAGGTCAGGAGAAAGGTATAGATATAATTTGTCGAGTTACAGACATATAGATGGCATTTAAAGCCAGGAGACGTGCTGAAGTCACCCAGAGCAGGAGTGTGGAGAGGGAAGACCACACTGATAATGCTGATAATGCGTTTCATGCACGCAAAGGTGGCTGGACCAAAAGGCTTCTTTCCAGGCTAGTGAAAACTAGTTAGGAGCTCAAAGTTGGAGTCTGGTTGTAGAGTGTCTCAAACGCCACTTAAAAGAATCTGGGCTTGAAGAAACAATTCTTGTTCTTAATGGCCTTGGAAGAATTTAGCAGTTCATGTAGCTGATGGCAAGATGACATCAGCCTCTTGGAGTCACATCACCCAGTGCTTATATAAATAGAGTCATATTAAACAAGTTAGGCTAATATGCTACTCTGGGGCTCTGGTAATTCCACGAAACATTTAAGAAAGCAATTTTGGGTGACTTTCTCAATGCTGTAAGCAAGTTGTTCCTGTCACCAAGGGCAGACTATAAATATGACACATCTCTATTTGGTAATTGCTTTGTTTCGGATTAAGGCTAGCAATTTTCTTGTCAGAGACAGACATGCGGTAGAAAGGGAGTGGGGACACTTGGACAGTTCAGGCAGTTTTTACAATTTGAAATGCCATCTACAGTTATTTTCTTTTAAATGAACATGGCAAATTCAGCATTAGCCCCAAATTTGTTTTCTCTTGTGGGCTCTTTGGTTTGATACTCTTGAAAGCTAAAAACTTTATTAATCCTGTTAAGTGCAGATCTGTTGTATCTTGTTCTTTCCCTCTAATCTGGACTGACTTTATCCCAAGAGTTCTTGGGGGAAGTGGATGAGAAAGTTGGAAAGATTGGATATTGGTAATGGTCACCCAGGTTCACTAATCTCATCCACCCTACTCATTAAACTAAATGTGCTCATCCCCAGGTTTGCATTTAGCTCTGCATAACCAGCTAGTTGCCATGTGTTTATGTGTCTTTTATATGTTAACATGTGTGTATTAATCCTGCCTTCCCAAGGGCACCAACTGTGGAGGTACGTACCCAGTGATTATGTGGTGAATGTGACTAAATCATTCCATTTACTGAAGAGAGCATCCATCACTTTCCCCACAATTTTTGCCCTATTCATTCTCAAAATCACTTTTGGAGGTAGTAGAGCATGCCAGGAGAGGAGAATAAAGCAGGCTGCACCTTGATCTATGAAGTTCTAGTCTACCCACACATAAAAATCTGATGCAGAAACAACAAGATGTTAACATTTGCTAATTCTGGGTGGTGACCATTCTGGTGTTTGTTATATTTGTTTTCCCTACTATTTCAATAGTATTTTAACTCTTTTCAAAATAATTTTTAAAAAGCTCTGCTGAGAACTCAGGGTAAACAACCCTGAAGGCACAGAGTAGTTTCCCTCTGACTTGTCTTTCTTGTCTCCACTTGCCTGGAATCAGAAACCATGTCCAGAGATTTAAAAAGACGTAGTAATGACATTTTGCAACTTAAAATTAACTTAAAACTACTTTTGGTTATGGTGATTTTTTTATAGTGAATTTTTAGCTAATTTACATGCACTAATGCTCACTCTTTTGGATGCACAGGTCAATGAATTTTGACAAATGCCGAGTCTGCCCACCACAGCCAAGATACAAAAACGGTTCCATCACCTTTTATAGTCAACCCCTTCCCCGACCTCAGCCCCTGGCAACCACTCATCTGTGTCAGCCCCTAGAGTTTTGCCTCTCCCATTTATTTTCAGATGACTTCTATTTCCTGGGTTCTAACTGTGAGAGGTTCTTATTGTTCACTAAGCAAATTATCATTTTTTAGTTTCCAAAGCAGTTGGAAATAAACAGTAGCAGTAACATAGTTTTTTTTGCAGTATGCGGGCCTCTCACTGTTGTGGCCTCTCCCGTTGCGGAGCACAGGCTCCAGACGCGCAGGCTCAGCGGCCATGGCTCACGGGCCCAGCCGCTCCGCGGCATGTGGGATCTTCCCGGACCGGGGCACGAACCTGCGTCCCCTGCATCGGCAGGCAGACTCTCAACCACTGCGCCACCAGGGAAGCCCGTAACATAGTTTCTTAACATAGAGCTCTCACTTCATTTTTCAGGCCCAAAATGTCAAATCCAAATCTTCTGAAATTTACTTTTAATTTACTGATCTTTTTGTGTAAGTGGATCTCCCATGGCTTTCCCATAGAGAGCTAAACGCAGCTCACATTTAGTCATTAGAATCTCACATGCAATTTCTGTCAGCATCCTTGCTAAGGGTGCAGAATAAACCAACACCAAATTTATTTCACTCTCAAGGGCCAAACTGTACTTCCTTTCCGGTTTCCCTTTTGTGTCAGGGCCTACAGTAAGCTGATTTGACACGAAGGTGACAGCATTTCTTTTCTTCTTCTGTTCCATTTAATTAGTTTTAGCAGAGACAAAAAGAAGTTTTAAAATTGCTTTCAGCACCTTCTTTTCAAATACTATATTCCAAGTTTAAGCTCAAACTTAAGTGTAATGAGCCTGTTATCAACACCTGACAGAAAGGAGCATAATGAATGAATACATATATACAAATACCCTCTTGACAAGAGTGCTTATATCTTTCCTTATGAAAGCACAGTATAGATGATTTCTGTCTGTTTTTTATGCATATCATTTTCATAAGCTACCTTGGTGCCTTAGCAATACTAGGAGTTTCTGAGAAAAATAGCTTCACCCTACAGACACTTTGGGGAAAAAATGAAATAAGTGAAAATACCCAATCCGCCTTTGTGCTCGCTTTGAGAAGTAACTTCAAATTTTCACTGAAAGCAATTAGAAGATATATTTTTACTTGGGAAATACATATGCTCTATTAATGGAAGTCAGGAAGCAGGCACGAGTAATTTAAAGAGAAGACAATTTTATAACATGCATTAGGAAAAATCCCCAGAGATTCAGAGACCATATGAGGTAGCAAATAGATATACAGATGGACAGTTGGACAATATAGGACTTCTTATGGGCCTTTCATCATTTTAGCATGCATTATTTTAAACTGCTTAATGTTTATATTTACCCGATAGTTTTAATTTAGCATAATGTTTCTATGATATCAAATGAACAGAAACTAATCATCTTCTTCCATAAGGAAAAAAAACAAAAATATGCATAAAAATTAATTTTACAGTGAAGAGCTGTGTGGTCTGTCAACTTTTAATGTAATACTTATAGCATTACATGGTTTTTCAATATGAGAACTTCAATACGTGAACTGTATTTGCGTGTATTCTTTAGATAAAGCAAGGAGCTGTTTCATATATTTGAAAACTAGCCGCCAAAATAATCAGCTCTTAATCTACATTCCCGTTATAACACTTCAGACATTTTTAATTTATGCATATGGTCTACTTGAATACGCAAGCAAATACACCCCTACAAAGAAAAGACAAATATTTATGTACAAATAAATAGTGTGTTAGCGAACAGGCACTCATGTGTGAGGGCTGATGTTTTATGACTTGACTCTTAGCCTCGATAAAACATGCTCACAAGGCAACATTTTTCTTTGGGGATAAGTCATAACTTTGCCATGGAGAGCTATTAGGGGACCATTTACTGACATGGGACTGAACCTACAATTCCCACAGAGAAATGTTATTTTAAAAGGAAGGCTGATATAGGGGATTTTCGGGAAAATCCTCCCGGGGGACCGGAAGTTCCCCTGGTACCAGATATGCGACGCAACATTCCTTATTGAAACAGAGACTATTATGTTGCTGCAATTGTTCCTCAGTGAGATATGGCAGGAGCACATCACTTCACCAGTGATATCTGCAGGTTTACACTGATGGAAAACTAACAGCATAAAAGTACAGGCTGTTTTGAGAACTCTCACTGTCTTGCCGGAGAGAGAGATGTTCGTTTCCCTGTTTACGTGTAGAGACATGTACTTTAGTTTAAGGTCTAATAATACCTCTTAAGCGAGGACTCGCCCAAAGGTCTAAGGTGGTTGAGTCCTGGGAGATACTAAATCGATTTCATCCTAAAGCTTCAGTCCTCTAATGCCCCAGAATGGTTATAATAAGTAGTCAGGGCTCTCTCCCTTCCAACAGTTGCTGAAGCCGCGATGAGAACTTTGCAGCACAGATTCAGCTGCAGGCATCATTCATCTGCATTCCACACAAAAGTGGAATCAGGCCCTGGGGAAATGTACCACTTTCTGCCAGAGGAACAAAAGCAATGTGGGTAGTAACCAAGTATTTTGGGGACATTGCATTTAATAGGGAATAAAGCTGTTGACACCCTTTGTCTAGTCCATCTGTATCCTGAAATTTCTTTCTTGTGCAAAAATAGTCAAAGCATAGAGAAGCCAGAGAGAAGACTCAATCCTGATTTGGGGCAGGTCCTAAAGGAAAGACTCAGCTTGTACGTTCCCTTCTGCTCACCAGTGACCAGTGAGCTGGTCAGTGGTGGGTGGGGTCCCCAACAGTGGGCAGAGCCCCCAACAGTGGGCAGAACATCAATCATTGGCTCTTATTGAAGTGTGAGAAAGAGGAATTGGGCCGAAGTCACAATATGAACATTTTGATTGCATATAAGAGGTAATTAATATTTTTGCATACGAGATTCTACTTTTCAAATTACTTCCAAATTATTATCTTGTTTTATCCATCCAGCAATAAGAGGAGGGCTTATTAATACTACTAATTTAAAAACCAGGGCCCCAAAGAGATTTTAGCTTTCTCCTCAAATTGACAAAGTTCCTGAAGAGTTCATCTACTGCAACAACTAATACTCCAGAAACAAGAGCCAATATTTTTCAGTGTTTACTATGTGAAAGGTCTTCTGCTTACTGTTTAACATGCATTAATCTAATTTGTTTATCCAAACCTATGAGCTATGCATATGATGCATTATATATTTTTCACATTTATTAGCATTCATCTAATTTATTTATCCCATAGATGAGAAAAATGATGTCCTTTAGTGGAAATAGCACTGGACTTAGAGTCTGATTAAAATTCTAGCTCCACAGGTAGTACAGCTTCAAGGTAAACTAGCTGTACTCCTCTCAGCAGCCTCCTGGCCCTGAGAGCCCATTTCCACCTATCAGTTTTCTGGCCTTGAGCAAGTTACTTCATCATTCTTCCCCTCCCTTTCCTCTGCAGTTAAAATGGGGATAAGACCTTGTTGAGTTGTGAGTGGATTAAAGGAGTTGATATAAATAACCTGCCAAGAGCAGTGTCTAACATACACAAAGTGCTCCATAACTGTCCGTTCTTAACATTTTTTTTTACTTCCTAGCTGAACGTCATTGAACAAGCCATATCACCTCTCTGAACCTCAAGGTTCTCACCTAAGAAAATGCTTATGATGATACTTGCCTACCCCATACTGGGTTGCCCCAAAAGTTCGGTTGGGTTTTTCTGTGAGATGTTACAGAAAAACCCAAATGAACTTTTGGGCCAACCCAATAGGTTCAGTAGAGAGAATATATATGAAAATGAACAGTTTTTGCATTATAAGGTTCTAGATGTATGTGTTATCACTTTTATGACTTCTGAGTTTATCTCCACCTCTGTCCAATCCCTTGAGATCCACTCCCGAACTGCCTACTCTCCATTTTAAGGCAGAATTAAAAGGCATTCTCGGAGTACGGACTTACTACTAAGTACTTCCTCTGTGCTGAGAGATGGGATATGGAGGACCTGTGGTGTGTGCCTCAAGTTTGCAATCTGAGAACCGGGACAGACAAGAAAACCAATGTAAACCACACAGCATCCCAAATGCTATGACTGATGGGGCTTGAAGGAGGCAGAGCAGGGGCCGCTGACTGGGCTTACAGTGGCCGGAGGGGCCGCGGAGGTAACATTTCAACATCACCAACACTTAAAACATGGTCAATATATTCAACCTCTCTTTCCCTCCGTATCTTTTTAAAAGAGATGAATGTCTATCCATCTCAGGGGTCTAACAATGGTTTGCTCTACAGTAGGGACAGTGATCAAGGGCCTGTCAAACCATTTCTTTATGTTGCAGCTCTATTAGTGTTGGGCCTGAATGGTACCAAGAATTATAGAACTCACCATAAACCTTCAGGTACAATTTGCTTGGCAGTGGAAAATCTGGGTTTTCTGAAACAGGATTCCAAAAATGGTGTCTATGATCATTCTTTCATTGGCTACCTTAAGAATTAGATATCACTAGCCAGAAAGAGTGATGGGATCATAATAATAATTTTTACCACCCTAGATATCTAACTCCACTATTTCCAGTCTTACCCCAATGCTTCTCAAACTCTTTCTCTAGAGGGCCAGTAATGGCAGCTGAGAGGAACCAAGGGCTGGGAACCCCCAACAAATACATTTTTTTGAAGTTTCACAGTTTCCTAAAAACTAATATCAATTTTGCAGTTAAAGCCCTATGCTAAGTATATTTATTTTAATATCAGAGCATTGTTTATCTTATATTTATATAATATTTCTTAATATTTCTATTTTTTTCCAATCGTAAAAGCAATGTCATTGTAGGAAATTAGGAAACTGTACCAAATTATAAATTAAAAAAATTAGGCTCACATATAATTCCCAAACTGCTAACCAGTTGGTACTTTCCCTTCTAGTTATTTTCATATACATACACAAAATATAAATATACTGTTATGTAAATACATACATATAGTTTGAGGTCGTAATTTATATGTATATGCGTATACATATATTTAAGGCTATATCCTACTGTTTTTACTTAACAGTAATTATCTGATGAACATTTTTATATAACAGTTTGACGAGTATAAAAGTTTCAAGTACAGGATCTGTAGCCTGGGGTTCAATTCAAACTCTGCTCACATACTAGCCTCAAATTCCTCATCTATAAATTGAGGTTAATAATATTACTTTCTTCAGAGAGTGTGTGTAGGGATGAAATAATTCATACACGTAAAATGCGTAGACACTCTCTGGCACATAGTGAACACTGTATAAGGGGTTGTGTGATTTCTTCCTACTAACTTGAGAGGCTGCCATCGTCATATGCTGAATGTTCTTGTGTATTTCAGTCTGGGAACTTCTGGATCTTCTATTTTCTTCCACTGAGAGCACTTTGTCTATTTTTGTGCCAGAGCTACCTTGTTTTACATGTTGTCTTTATACAAAGAGGCCAAACTGGTTAAGCTAATTCCTCTCATTACACTTATTTATCAGAATTTTTCTGGCTATACTTTCTTGTCCATTTTTCTATATGAACATTAAAAAACTTGCTTAAATAAAATTGGTTTCTTATTATTTGCATTTAAATCATATTTGCTGAATACATGACCCTTCACAATCCTTGTATAATTTACTGCTCTTCATTTTCGTTACATGCTGCTTTATTTTTATCTTATTCTACTCTATTAAGGCTTTTCTCTATGGGAAGCTCCCCCAGACCTGATACTTACTCAGTTATTTTTAAAGAATTTGATCTCAACATGAAAAGAGAGGAGAGGGAAGAGAAATAATATTCTGGTTCTTTAAAAGCTGAATCTATATGGCTATGCACGTAGGGAGCATTTCCAAAGCACGCTTCTTGAAATACAGGTGCTATAGGGTGTTAACAGGTTTTATTACACAGGAAAAAATAGTGGACTGTGTGGTTAAATGCATTTCAGAAATTCTAAGTTAAACAATATTTTAAAAGTTTTTATTCTGCAAGAATTCTCACAAACTTTACTATCGCTGATGTACTTTTTGAATTTCCAAAAAGAGATATATTTTTCAGAAGTGCCCAAACTTTTGAACATAGGCTCTTTTCCAAGAGGGAAACCCCTTAGGAATCAAGCTTCTAGATGCACCAGTTTGGGAAACTCTGCTATAAATGGGTTGTTTCCAAGATTTGGGGGGTTGGTACCAAGGGAGATATTTTTTCTCTTTCCACAAGCACTGTTCAGGAAGGTAGACTATTCATTTTAAAATCTAGGATAATTGGTGTTGAATCTAAAGGAAATTCATCTCCAATTTGGTCTGTGGGTTGACCGTGAGTTCCACTTATTGGCGATGGTGTACATTTCACCTCTTCCAATGTCTTCATGTGTATTTTAGTGAAAAGTTGAGAGACACTCAGCAAGCCAAATGCTATTCTAAATGAGAAGGCTGGTCCAATATTATATTGGCTACATGCCGAAGGGACTCAACGTTAAGCTGGCTAACACAGAGCAATGGTTCCTAAAATACACACTAAATTTATTTCTAAAACTCTTCATTTGGAAGAAAATGACTTTTTTCCTTCAGGGATTTTTTTTTTTATTATTTAAACAAAACAACACCCTGTACAAGTATTAGGCTATGTACCAAAATAAAGTTGTTGTTTTTTTTCTTTTCTTTTTTTCTTTTTTGGCAGGCGGGAAATCATTTTCATGCAGTCATTTGTTGGACCTTGGGGTAAAATTATATTTCATAGTTCCCTTGTTCCCAGGCTATGGTTTAAAAGAGATTGATGTCTGAAATTTCAACTGTATTTGTCTTACAAATTTGTCTAATTCTCCTGGGAATAATTATCTCATATTATTTGAAAGTTAGTAATTCCTTAGGAATGACCTCTCTGTTATAATTAGAGTAAGGGTACTTACATGCAGCTAGCAAAAGTGAAACCTAATGGACTTATTTTCTGGCATTACTATTTTATTAAACTGTTGCTCCTTGAAATGAAAAGCAGGAGTCACAGGGACACTGCTCATTTGAGTAATCACTTTTTTCTTTCATTTTCTGAGAACAGATAATGTTGAAATACATGGTAAAATAACATTCAGTGAGAAATATTTTACTGTACAATACTAAATCTATATAAACTAGGTGTGTGGAGTGGCTATGGAGAGAGAGGAATTTCCCAATGATTTCTTCTTTCCCGATTTGCTACTAGTATTGTAGTTTAGTTAGACCCAGACATTAGATTCAGGACTTCAGTGAAGCAGGTACAAAAAATGGGAGGGAGGGAGGGAGGGAGGGAGGGAGGAAGGAAGGAAGGAAGGAAGGAAGGAAGGAAGGAAGGGAGGGAGGAGAAAACTCCAATGTCTCCCACTAGGAGACAGACACTTGAAGCCTAGGTCACTCGCAAATGTTGAGTCTAAATTTATGTCACTGAGTATCATGGAGTATCAATATGAAAAGTTAATGTTAAAAACTGGGCACCCAAGAGAAGCAAACTGCTTTATAAAAATACTCCCATTCTCTAGGGTGCATCAGACTCCCTTAAAAATCCCTACTAATAATGAGCCCTCCTAAAAAATTATAAAGTAATGAGGAAATAATCTACGATAAATGAGACAGCCTATATAACTAATAGGATAATTAGAGTTTGATAATGTTAAAAGAACTATAAAGAAGTATACTCTGAAATGGTTAAAGAAATGAAGGAAGGAATAGAAACCATAGTGAAATAATAGGATACAATTAAATTAACTAAAAGATTTTGAAAAAAACGAAATAAAACTTCTGAAAATAAAAATGTAGGCACTGAAGTTAAAACTTAATAGCTGCATTAAAAGCAGATCAGCCACAGCTATGGAAACCATTAATGAATTAGGAGATAGTTGTGGGCAAATTACCTAGACAATAGCACAGAGAGATTAAATAAAAGAAAGATGGAAAATATGATTGTGAGTTTAAGAAGGATGGAGAATAAAAAGCAAAATCCAAAATACATACAGGCTCTAGAAACAGAAAAAAAGAAAGAATGAGGGTATGGAACTAAATTATCATAAGCCCTGAATAATTTTACTAGGACATGTGTTACAATTATAGGTCAAAACTAGAGGATGCATGTTTCATTAGCAGTTAGTGAAGAATATCAGAATGAGAAGACAGCCCTAATAGAACTTTAAGAATGCAGAGTAGTAGGTTAGCCCTTAGTCTTAATTTAGATAAAGAAGAAGGTTATAAAACTGAGTTTCCTCAAACACAGTTTAAAGAAAAGAACTTCCCTGTGATATTCAGAATTTCTTTTAGTATTTCCAAGGACTGCTTGAGACTATGGATGCTTATTTTAGGGATCAACATGTATTACATTATTCTGTTGTAGAGAACTGTGTTTGTTCACTTTAAATTGTACATTATGTAGATAGGTGGTTGTGGCTATAGCTTCAGGGATCGTGACATAAACCATTCTCTTATTAAGTTAGAAAAAGAACAAACTTTTCCAAATAAAATAAAACAATGCAGTTATTCTAAAGATTATTTTAAATCGCAAGAAAAGTATCCCATTTTTCCATAGCTGATATGGCTGAAAAGTTGGAGAATTTTCTGAAATTGAGAAAAGACATGCATCCTCCTGTTAGGAAGCAAATCAGTCCATCAGGGTAAATGAGAATCACTGTGTACCTAGACACATCTAGATACAGCAAAACACCAAAGATAGAAAGTTTTAAAAATAACCAGAATGAAAAGATAGTTTACCTACCAAGGAACAACAACTAGAGTGACTATCCATTCATTCCTGTATTCAACACTTTCCTCAAATATTTATGAAACCCTACTTTATGCCAGACACTGTTGTAGGTGCAAACAGGACAGACTGAACAAAGACAGAAAGGAGAAAGAAAAGGTCAGAAAGTGATGGAATAATATCTTTAAATTAAAATAACCTTGTGATAAGTAACTCACTAATTATAGCCTCTGTGATCTAGTTATATTGCACTCAATCTGCCTATTCTCGTTTTTACTATTATACAGTCTGTAGTAGTTATATTAGTTTCCTGTTGCAGCTATAACAAATTACCAGACACTTAGTGTCTTAAAATAACACGGATTTATCACCTTACAGTTCTAGAGGTCTCGCAGGGCTAAAGTCAAGGTCTTGGCAGGCTGGCTCCTACTGGAGGCTCTAGGGATGAATCCATTTTCTTGCCTTTCAGCTTCTGGAGGCTGCCAGCATTCCTTGGCTCTCGGCCCCTCCTCCGCATTCAATGCCAGCAGTGTAGCATATTCAACCTCTCCCTCTCTCTCTCCCCTTCATTTCCGCCCTTCCATTCTCTCACTCACACACTCTGCGTCTATCATCACGTCTCCTTCCCTGTCTCTGACACTGAATCGCCTATCTTCCTCTTATAAAGACCCTTGTGATTACACTGGGGCCACCTGGATACCCAGGAGATTCTCCTCATCTCAGTATCCTAATCACATCTGCGAAGTCCCTTATGCCATAGAAGGTAACATTCACAGGTTCCAGGTATTAGGATGTGGACTCGGACATCTTTGGGGCGACATTATTGTGTCTACCAGAGTCATTGTTTCACTTTCACTTTTGAAGAATAGTCATCCTAAAACACTGTATCCAGTTAAATAAACCATTCAAAGAGTGAAGGTAAAATAATGCAATTTCAGACAATAATCAAGGGTTTAACAGTCACAGATACTTGCTGAGAAAACCCCTAAGGCCTTTTCTTCAGTAAGAAGAAACCTGAATACAGAAGTAATAATTGAGAAGCAAGATACAAAAGTTTAAACAATGCATATATATGCATTAACTATATTAAAAACAAAGACAGAAAGTCTAATTCTAAAAGTCTGAAAAACAAGAAGGCATACAAAGTGGATGGAGGAAGGTGGGATCCTGGTAGTGATGTGAGTTACAGCAGCCCAGGTTCTCAAGAAGTGTGGGAAGAAGGGAGAAATGTTGATTAACTTCAGAGGTCACATGTTAACGTTTTGAATAACCTCTAAACGAACACAAATATACTATAGAAAGGTAGAGGGCAAAAATCACCCAAAAGATACAACAACCCTCAGACTCAAAAAAAAAAAAAAAAAAAAGCAAATGCACCTAAAACAAAACAGCTTCAAAAGTATCTGAAACAAAAATGGACAGAATTACAGGACAAAATTAATAAATGCACACTTCTAGTAGGAGGGTTTTAACACACCTCTCAGAATCTGATAGGCAAAAAATTCATAAGGATGTAGGATAGACAAACAACTCAATTAATAGGCTTGATCTAATGAATATGTAGAGAGCTCTGTACCCACCAAAAGAGTCTGTGTTCCTTTCAAGTACACCCGAATATTTACAAAAATTGACCAAACACTAAGCCACAAAGCTACTGTCAAAAATACCAAATAATCTATACCAGTGCTATCCAATAGAAATAGAAAGTGAGTCATACAGGTAATTATAGAGCTTCTAATAGCCACATTAAAAAATGTGAAAAAGAAGCAGGTGAAATTAATTTTAACAGTATATTTTATTTTATCCACTATATCCGAATATAATTTCTTTCTCATACTAAGTCTTAGAAATATAGCACATCTGAATTTGGACTAGCCACATTTCAAGAGCTCCTCAGTCACATGACATTAATGACTATTGTAATGGACAGAGCAGTACCTTGTCATACAGACCACACTCTCATACCTCAGTGTATTACACTTAGAAATCAAAGTCAAAGTGTAGTTTACATAAAAACAAATCCTGATGTCTGGAAATTTCAATAGCAAATTTAAACAAATTACAAATCTAGACACTGGGAAAATTTAAAAACTTACTTCTAAATAATTCATGGGCAAAATCAAATGGCAATTATGAAATATTTAGAGCTGAACAAAATGCAAACGCAGATATCAAAATCTGGGGACAAAATGTGTTGCTTTAACTATCCAGAGACAGGTGTGTAACTTATATGGAAACGGTGTACGACACAAGTGGCATTTCAAGTTAGTGGGGAAATAACAGGCTATTCATTCAATGGTGCTGGACAACTGGCTTTTCACATTGGGAAAACACATATAACTGGAATCTTGTCTCATGCCATACACAGAAAATGAATTTTTGTTAGCAGAAAGTCTTTCCACTTGGAAAATGGGACAATCTTACCAAATGGCTTAAATTATCAGTCAGGAATATTAAATCAAGACAAAAGAAACTATCTCTAGCCTAAAACCTTCAGTGATCACACCCTTATTTCCCACATAATGATATGAGATTAAGCAGATAGATAAAAAGGCCATAATTTAATCTATAGATTCAATGCAATCCCTATCAAACTACCACTGGCATTTTTCACAGAACTAGAACAAAAAATTTCGCAATTTGTATGGAAACACAAAAGACCCCGAATAGCCAAAGCAATCTTGAGAACGAAAAAAGGAGCTGGAGGAATCAGGCTCCCTGACTTCAGACTATACTACAAAGCTACAGTAATCAAGACAGTATGGTACTGGCACAAAAACAGAAAGATAGATCAATGGAACAGGATAGAAAGCCCAGAGATAAACCCACGCACATATGGACACCTTATCTTTGATAAAGGTGGCAGGAATGTACAGTGGAGAAAGGACAGCCTCTTCAATAAACGGTGCTGGGAAAACTGGACAGGTACATGTAAAAGTATGAGATTAGATCACTCCCTAACACCATACAAAAAAATAAGCTCAAAATGGCTTAAAGACCTAAATGTAAGGCCAGAAACTATCAAACTCTTAGAGGAAAACATAGGCAGAACACTCTATGACATAAATCACAGCAAGATCCTTTCTGACCCACCTCCTAGAGTAATGGAAATAAAAACAACAATAAACAAATGGGACCTAATGAAACTTCAAATCTTTTGCACAGCAAAGGAAACCATAAACAAGACCAAAAGACAACCCTCAGAATGGGAGAAAATATTTGCAAATGAAGCAACTGACAAAGGATTAATCTCCAAAATTTACAAGCAGCTCATGCAGCTCAATAATAAAAAAACAAACAACCCAATCCAAAAATGGGCAGAAGATCTAAATAGACATTTCTCCAAAGAAGATAGACAGAATGCCAACAAACACATGAAAGAATGCTCAACATCATTAATCATTAGAGAAATGCAAATCAAAACTACAATGAGATATCATCTCACACCAGTCAGAATGGCCATCATCAAAAAATCTAGAAACAATAAATGCTGGAGAGGGTGTGGAGAAAAGGGAACACTCTTGCACTGCTGGTGGGAATGTGAATTGGTTCAGCCACTATGGAGAACAGTATGGAGGTTCCTTAAAAAACTACAAATAGAATTACCATATGACCCAGCAATCCCACTACTGGGCATATACCCTGAGAAAACCAAAATTCAAAAAGAGTCATGCACCAAAATGTTCATTGCAGCACTATTTACAATAGCCCAGAGATGGAAACAACCTAAGTGTCCATCATCAGATGAATGGATAAAGAAGATGTGGCACATATATACAATGGAATATTACTGAGCCATAGAAAGAAACGAAATTGAGCTATTTGTAATGAGATGGATAGACCTAGAGTCTGTCATACAGAGTGAAGTAAGTCAGAAAGAAAAAGACAAATACCGTATGCTAACACATATATATGGAATTTAAGGGGAAAAAAAAATGTCATGAAGAACCTAGGGGTAAGACAGGAATAAAGACACAGACCTACTGGAGAACGGACTTGAGGATATGGGGAGGGGGAAGGGTGAGCTGTGACAGGGCGAGAGAGAGTCATGGACATATACACACTAACAAACGTAGTAAAGTAGATAGCTAGTGGGCAGCAGCCGCATGGCACAGGGATATTGGCTCGGTGCTTTGTGGCAGCCTGGAGGGGTGGGATAGGGAGGGTGGGAGGGAGGGAGACGCAAGAGGGAAGACATATGGGAACATATATATATGTATAACTGATTCACTTTGTTATAAAGCAGAAACTAACACACCATTGTAAAGCAATTATACCCCAATAAAGATGTTAAAAAAAAAAAGGCCATAATTTATAGACAAGTATAGATGTAGCATTTGTGAACAGACAGCAGAGAGGAAAGTGCTCAGTCTTGGAATCACCTGGAATTGAGCATGTGGCCTTGGGCAAGAAACAACCTCAGTTACTTAGTTTTGGTTTCCTCAGCTGTGAAACAGCAATAATTCTAATAGGAGTTTAAAAGAGACCAAGTATTGGCTTGGCCAAAAAGTTCATTCGGGGTTTCCCGTAAGATGTTACAGAAAAGCCCGAATGAACTTTTTAGCCAACCCAGGACATTGAGGGCCTAGAAAATGGGAGTTCATGTGCTCTAAACTATAAGGTTCAGAGTGCGTTGAAGGCACCTGTCCTAGATCCCTGCCCCCTCTTTCAACACTATGAGGTGTGAGGAGTTCTGTGATGTAATGTAGCACCCAGGGTACTCTGAGGTGGACATGAAGGGCACGGGCTCTGAAATCCAGCACACCTGTGTTTGAGTCCAAGCTCTACCCCTTGTTAGCTGGTGGACCTTAGGCAGGTTACTCAACATCTCTAGCCTCAGTATTAGTATCTGTAAGCAGGGTTAATAATAGTATCCATGTCTCTGTCGAGAGTCTTAGTTTCAGCAACAGATGCCGCTGTGGCTGACGTAAGCAGAAAGGGATCATGTAAAGGGTATTGAGGAGTTGGAGACTGCCCAGGCTGCAAAGCCAGGAGCCATGTCCAAAGCCATGCCTCAGACTGGTCCCATGGAGATGCCACTGTGACAGCAGTGCTCATTGGCTGCTGATGCTGGAAACTTTTGCTCTTGGAACCTGGCTATGGCTCTCCTGACCATGACATGCCCCAGGCGGTCCCTGCCCCTTTGTGTCATTGGCTCTCTGGTGAGGTCCAGAACAGGTCCATCTGACTGATGGAGCCTCAGTGACTTGTCCCCAACCCAGCTACACGGGAGGCTGAGAAAGTAAGTTTTTAGCTTCCATAAAGGGAGGAAGGGAGTCTCTGACTCTACTTAGAGCTCAGGCTGAGAAATCCTCCAAGAGAAAGGGAGTTCAGATGCTGGTTGGCCGCGAAGAATGTCCACTACACCTGACTGAAAGATTACTGTGAGGATAAAATGAGCTCATGAATATGAAACGCTCAGCATAGCATGTAACCGAATTTCAGAGCTCAGCGGGGAGGTTTAATGGCAGAAAACAGGGGTCACAAGAGCATCTGTGGAAGAAAAACAGAGCATATTCTGACCAGGAAATGGGGTAGATGTGTTAGAAAGTTCTCGTGTTCCTATCAGCCAAGTTAACAAATGTTTCCAGAGATTCTGAATTCTAAATTCACACATAAAATATGAAGGACCTTGAACAACATTGAACAAATGGAAGATTAAGGAAGAAGACAGAAAATCCTGTGTTTGGCTTCATTTTGAAGGGGACTCATCCGTGATGAGCCAACAGAGAGAAAGCCTGTTTCCCTCTGTTCCCAGGCGGATACGACGCTATGGCCTTTTTCAGCACAGGAAGCAAATCACCTTCTTGTTCCTGTGAGTTTTATTTTTAAAACGTAACTTACAAGATTTTTATGGAGCTACCTTAAGCAGAAACATGAAAACACCTGTAACTGCTCTTTTTTTTTTTTTGGCGAAAGAATTGAGTTCACAGAAAAAGTCACTTTTCCTACATCATAATGAGGCAGCAATCACAGAAGGCTTGAAGACTCATAGTGAATAATCAGGTGGAGTTTTGCAATCTTTATTAAAATCCTTCCTGCCTCGACATATTTCTTCAGCTCTGGCCTTATTTTCTGGGGCTAAGCTTTATATCAGACCATAAGCAGGCTTCAGGGAGAGGAACACAAGTTCTATTTTCCTGTTACTTCCCACAAAAGCTGGGCAGGATCGCACTACTCCCCCAGCATTCAGCAAACATCATTAACTACAGGCAGTCCATGTACTGTATCTGGTGGGCCACCGCCAGCCCTCTGCTCCCTGGGGCACAGGGAGGGCACCCTCACCTCGTGCTATGAGAGTGGTCGGCATTAAACAGTATTTATTAAATAGTCCTATGCATGGGGCACCGGGCTACACAAGTAAGTAGGGCCATCACAGTCCACATGCTTTGGGAGCTTACAATATCCAACAGGAAATTTCTCAGAGCCTGGAGGCACACTGGGGAGGCGCAGCACTAAAGCATTCATTCACATCACGGGGCCCGGTTTTCTCCCAGCCAGCGGTTCACTCCATCTGGCTCCCCAGGCTCTAGGCTATCATTTAGAGGCAGCTAAGCCTCAGCTCACTTAAAAGTTTCATTATTAGGAGAATTCACTGCAAATGCCTGTACTAAATCAGCCCTTGTACCAGAACCTCCACAAGCCCGGTCACTTCCCTTCCACAAGACCCACCAAGCCCCACGTGGGTTACAAGGTGAATGCCATGCTCTCTCCTCTGTCCAGCCTGCTGTTGATGCAGGGGTGTGAGGCACCCCCAGTAACCCTAGATTATGGCAGAGGCCAGCAGGTATGATACAGCTCCCACTACACATGTCCTAATACACAATACAGAAAATGCAGATAATCACACGGAAGAGAAAACTGACCCTTCTGACCTGTGGGCATCAGAGAAGGATTCTGGAGAAGAGGTAATTTGAATTACATCTTGAAATCAGGTGAGATTCTGACGGGCAAAGACCAGGGGGGCAGGCATTGCAAACTTTGGATGGGTCCTGGAAGAGTTGGGGGAAATGATGGATTTATGGTCTGGCTGTCAAATAATTCTCTCCCACATAAGGCGTATTTCACTTACTTTAAAAAATCCTTGGGTCTATAGGTTGGAAGCAGGATTGGGACGTATGGGGCTAGGAGTCACCCCTGTTCCCCTTCTTCCTGCTGCTACCACCCATCCCCCTGTTTCAGCTAGAGACACTCCACTCCAGGAGCACAAGAATGACAAGTGGAAGAACAACCACAACCCAAACTGCAGTAATGCCAGATGAAGGAAGACTTTGGGGATCGTTCAGAAATACAAACTCACCCAGCCATCCCTGCCATTCTAGGTCAGAGCCAGAGGACTGAAGACAAGGCACTCTCGTACACTGCTGGACACATGTGATCGTTTTCTCCCATCCCGGGAGTCAACAAATGCATTTCGTCTGCCAGGTGTTTGGCAGTGGCTCTGACAGGGAGAGAAGCCAGTGCCAGCCTTATAGCCTTGGAGGCAAAGGGAGCTCCACAGTACATAGTTTAGCCCGCTGCCTTTAGTCTGGGGAACACGCAAGTCATAAGGCAGAGTTGAAAATGAAATGGTTGTTTCTAACTCAGAGAGTTTCTTGAGGAGAGGAGGTTGAGAATTTGATGTGTCCAGCCTGATACTGGATGCTTTCCTCTCTTGAGCATCCTCCTACCCAGGCTACCCACTCTGCTCTTCTCATTGATTTGGGGTCACACATTCAAGAGGCACCTGCCTGTCCTTCCACTCCACAATGCCAGAGTTCGCAGGGGAAAAGATGGTCCTTAACCAAGGGTCATCTTCTCAGGAGAGGAGGTATCCGCTTTGCATCAATTCCTGTTTAGTTATATCCTACAATTTCCTCTGCCTTTAGAGATCGTAAATGAAAGCATACAATCATAGATACCAAAAGAAAGCTGTTATTACCCTTTTTTTCAAAAGAAGAAGGAAAATGATGCCTTAGTCATTTCACATCCTCATATAGAAAACCAGCCAAGTTTGAAAAAGAACGTTTCGGCTACACAAACTGAGACTCCTACACAAACTTCTCCTGACATGAGAAAGGATTCATCCTTCATGTGGATGAATTACTCAAGATTCTCTCTGATTTTGCTGGAAGCTTGCAGTTTTCCCATGTATCCCTATATCTTCATCAATCTGACTCATAATTCTTTTTTAATGTGGTCACTTATTAAAACCAAATATGTTCTGCTTCTATCATGTAGTAACAGTGTGTGTTTGGATTACATTCATGCGTGTTATTTAGAAAAAACTGGATAGCATCATTACAAATGAAATTCCTCTGGAAGCTGATAACTTGTACACTGTGATTTCATCTTTCCACCTACAAATGGGACCAGTTCTAAAGATCTGTGACATTAAGTGAGTAGTTGTACAGAAATTGCTTGGGGATCATCTGGTTAATAGCAACTAGCATTTGGGAGTTTGTTTCTTTTTTGTGTTATGATTTTATTATAATTATTTTGGCTGAATTTGTTTCTTCAATTTATAAACTAGACACTAGATAAAGCAACCCAGACAGGAAATTCTCCACCAGTGAATGTGCAATTCAGATCCATTACCCTAGGTTTAAACTACCAATAAGATTTTTCTTCTTCTGAAAAATAAATGGGTATGTACTATTTCATCCAGGGCAGCGGAAGAGAAGTCGGTCTTTCATCATTTTTATATAATTAATGTGGTAACTCTCTAACGAGAACTAAATAACAGTATATGGCAGATGAGTAGTCAAAATCATTCATCCAAGTTGCTTTAAGAGTTAAGTATGGGGCTTCCCTGGTGGCGCAGTGGTTAAGAATCCACCTGCCAATGCAGGGGACAGCGGTTCAAGCCCTGGTCCGGGAAGATCCCACATGCCGCGGAGCAAATAAGCCCATGTGCCACAACGACTGAGCCTGCGTTCTAGAGCCCACGGGGCACGACTACTGAGCCCGCGCACCACAACTACTGAAGCCCACGCGCCTAGAGCCCGTGCTCTGCAACAAGAGAAGCCACCGCAATAAGCCCGTGCACCGCAACGAAGAGTAGCCCCCGCTCACCACAGCTAGAGAAAGCCCGCGTGCAGCAACGAAGACCCAACGCAGCCAAAAATAAAACAATTTTTAAAAAGATAAAAAAATTTAAAAAAATAAATTAATTAAAAGGAAAAAAAAGAGTCAAGTACGTACATTGTTTGAGTGGAAGAAAAGCTTAGGCTAAGATAATTCTTTGTTGGAAAAATAAAGGTTTTTCTTCCTTCGCTGTAAACATTACATACTTTACATACTTATATAGGAAAGTAAAAGGAAAAACTACCCATAATCCAAACACCCAAAGAGCAACAAATCACAAGTGTTGGTAAATTATGTCCGTTCTTTTCTCTATTCATGGCTATTGAGTTGAATGTTTGTGGTCACACCGTATTTAAAATTTTACATTGTAAGTTAACATGACAACATGACAACTTTCCAAGCATTTATTGATTCTTTCTACACCTTATTTTAAAAGGCTGCATAATATTGCATTAAGCAAATAATTAATTTAAAGGCATTAGATTGTTTTCCTCTTTTAAATAAAATTACATTGGACATCTTTGTGCATGAAGCTTTCTCCATCGTTAGGATTAATTTTCACTGGATAAATTTTCAGAAGCGACAGTACAATACCAGTATGTTTTTCATCTTTATTTATAAGACTGTTTGAGGTCTACAATTATTTTAGTTAAGTAGAACTTTTTCCCCTGCCCTAGGGAGCACTCGCTTGTCTGCCATAAGACAAGTGATCTCAAGTTTGCAATAAATAACTTCATAATTTCAGAGGATTCCCTTTTCAAGATGTCCCTGTTTTTAGGAAAATCATATCTTGATATGATCACACTGTTCTTTTTCAAAGTCAGGATTTCAAAGCTCCATTTTGGAACTATCTAGGGCCTGATTCAGTGCTTAGTAGAGAGAAGAGAACTCATTAAAGACTGGAAGGAAAAAAAGAGAGACAACTTCTTTTGGCAATATTAAAGTATTATTTATGTGGCGGGACCAGACTAATTTTCTTTTGTTTTTGCACCATTATGTTATATAGTCCCTGGAAGGGTGTGACACCAGGGTATGGGAATGTCCCCACGCACACAGTTCACATCTGCTTAGCCATGTGAATATCACTGTGCCAGGAGGCCGGGATGTCAGTTTGCAGCATAGAAATCATGCTGTCGAGATTTAGTTCCTGAGCAACTGGAAGAGAGATTCCAGAGGGCCAAGTTCAAGAATGACTTAGAAATTATAGACCAGATCACACAACTGTCATAAAGCTATCATCAGTTAATAAAACAGGGTTTTCTTTTCATTAAAAAAAAATTGGCTTTTTTTCCCCCTTTTAAAAAAATTATTGATGTTGGAGGCTTTGGGAACTTTGTCTGACCTTCTTTCTGCTGACTTTTTCATTTCCTGTTTCTCTTTTTTTTTTTTTTCTTTTTTGCATAGCGTGGAGATCTCTGAAACAAGCTCCCAATGTGTTAAAAACAAACATACATTCCCTAAAAATAATTGAGCTTCAATGTCCTCGCTCCCAGAGCCCTGCTATTCTAGGGTCCATTGCTTCTGTGAACAAAAATGCAGTCTCCCTCCCCTCCCTCTCTTATCCTTCCCCTCCTCCCCTTTGCTCCCACAGAAACTAGGCTGTGCAGACATTTGTAGGAGGAAGTCCAAGAAAAAGTATGAGAATATTCTGAATGAAAAGCAAATCTCTAGTAAGGATGAATATAAGTGTCTGTAAAATGTTTCATAGATGAGCTTGGTTTAAATTCAAATACTTACTCATAGCTCCATAGGGGGAAAAGGAGGGCACAGATAAGCCAGAACAGAAAATCACAAACATACTCGCTCCAGTTCTGCAGTGCATCAAGTTACCTAGTAGTAAGATGGCATTCTAGGGCCTTCTCTGAAGCACTGAGAAAGTGCTTCTCAAGTAGCCAGGCCCCTTGCTCAGCACTGGGAATAGAGCAGTCAATATGGCAGAAACCATCAGCACCCTTGTGGGCCTTCCAGACACTGAACAGGCACACAGCCCAGGCAGGGAAGGAGCCGTACAGGTGCTGCTATGAGATCCCAGAACAATGGATCAAACCTTGTCAGGGCAGGGCAGCCTCCCCGAGGAACACGTATTTTAGCCCAGACCTAGAGCTTGCTAAGCAGAGAGCCAGGTGGGGAGAGGGGCAAGCAAAGAACATTCCAAGCCCAGGACCCATGTATTTGGAGACTCCACACCTGGTTTACTGCAGGCAGAGAGGACTGTCCAGGGTGTCTGAGAAAAAGGAAGAAGGGGATTCGAGAAGTTGCAGGGGGTGGGGGCAGGGATGCTATCATGCAAAAGCCCCCAAGACTGTGAGATACATTTGAACTTGATCCCAAGGGCGGTAGGGAACAATTAAGTGGGGATGCAACACAAGCAGATTTGTACATGGGGACTGAGAGTATTCTGAAATAGTAGTTTAGGCTTTTTTTTTTCTGTCCACCATTTTCTTCTTTATCTTTTTCGTTTTTCAACAAATATCTGACTGTGCTTTCCAGTATTTGGGGGAGGTGTGCTACTTGCAGGGTAGTAAGAAGATACACCAGGCAAGAATTTCTGCTTTAATTTTTAAAGCCTAAGCACTTAGGGAACTTGGAGATCTGCAAAGGAAGTAGGAAGGCATTGTAGGGTGAAGGAGGATGGAGATAGGGGCTTCCTTGCAGGTTAGAAAAATCGATTCCTTTGGACTTGGGGAAGAAGAGAGTAATTAGTAGGTTCTGGAATGGTGGGTGTATGGGGACAACCTGTCAGCAGCAGTGAGACACCAGGGAGCTCCTAGAAAAGAAACAGAGATGTGGGCGATGATCATCCCAGAGGACATCTGCTGGCGGCCCCTAAACCTTGAGCATACAAGAACCTGGAAGACTGACACAATTCCAGGGAGCCAGAGACATC
This sequence comes from Delphinapterus leucas, assembly GCF_059928025.1. Lineage (NCBI taxonomy): Eukaryota > Metazoa > Chordata > Mammalia > Artiodactyla > Monodontidae > Delphinapterus > Delphinapterus leucas. Next base: position 103,024,474 of record NC_143131.1, on the reverse strand, counting down.
TCAAGAATGCCTGGGGATAACATTTCTATCAGCCTGGAAGGGCTGGCCTTCAAAATGAAGAGAAGAGTGATTCATGAAAAATAAAGTCCCGTGGTATTTTTTACACAGCTGACGTTGTGGGCCACAATTCATACCATTTATGCATATTGAAAGGCAAAAGGCTCAGTCCGGCTCCTGTGTGAAAAATGGATAGGAAGGAGGCAGGTGAAAGACAATAGCGGCCTGTACTGGAGAGAAACATATGGGAATGAAAAGAAGTGGATAGGTTTGCAAAATATTTAGGAAATGGAAGAGCAAGTACTTGGTGATTTGTCAGAGGTGGCAGTGAGTGAGATGAGGGAGTCAAGGATAACTCCCAGGTTTCAGGCCTGAACAATTAGGTGGGTGGTAGGATAATATATGAGTCCATTTCCTTCAGTGACTAACTGGGGAGTGGGGCTGAAGAAGGTCTCTTGGAGATTTTATTGGGTCAGATGCAGCAACGAGATAGGGAGGACATAACATTTTGCCAAGAGCGTATGAACAAAGACGTAGTAAATGCTCCCAAAGGCAGAAAATGCAGTTATTAGCTAAGGAGAAATAATCTCAGAGGTCAACACATTGCTGGAGATATCACCAATCAAAATCCTTTCTGTTGGGGCTTCCCTGGTGGCGCAGTGGTTGAGAGTCCGCCTGCCGATGCAGGGGACGCGGGTTCGTGCCCCGTTCCGGGAAGATCCCACGAGCCGCGGAGCAGCTGCGCCCGTGAGCCATGGCCGCTGAGCCTGCGCGTCCGGAGCCTGTGCTCCGTAACGGGAGAGGCCACAACAGTGAGATACCCGCGTACGGCAAAAAAAAAAATCCTTTCTGTCCACTGTCTCAAATACAGAAAATGAAATATTAATGCTGAAAGAGGACTCAGGAGTCCTCTGGCTGGAAATGTTCCCTAAAGCAGGAATCTTCTCTCGAAGGATTCTGACAGCAGTCTCTGCTTCTGCACGCCCAGTGCCCCAGCACTTGCTATCTTTCAAGCAAGACCACATTTGGGATTCATGCCTAATTATAAGAAAGTTCTCCTTACCTTACATGGAAAACTGCCTCATTCGCCTGCTGCTCCCAGTTTTGCCCTCTGGAGCTACGCTTAAGTCCAATTCTTCTTTTACATGACATTTGAAAGCTGTTATCATGATTCCTCTAAGTTTTCTTTACTCCAGGCTAAAACTATACATCATTTCCTTCATCTGTTATTTTCAACGGACGTGTAGTAACAGAAAGAGCAACTAATATTTATTGTGTGTTGAGAATGTGGTAAGGGGTAGGAATGTCTTCCCTGCTGTAGCAGGATGTCTTTGCCTTCTGCCTGCTGAATGGAGAGGATTCTGAAGACCAAGAGGTGGGTGGAGGCAAAAAAGACCATAGGAGCCTGGGTGCCTGTTCGTGGACAGCCACCCCACCATGATGCTTGCATTAGACTGTGATGTGAATAAGAGAATGGACTTGAGGATACGGGGAAGGGGAAGGGTAAACTGTGACAAAGCGAGAGAGTGGCATGGACATATATACACTACCAAACGTAAAATAGATAGCTAGTGGGAAGCAGCCGCATAGCACAGGGAGGTCAGCTCAGTGCTTTGTGACCACCTAGAGGGGTGGGATAGGGAGGGTGGGAGGGAGGGAGACGCAAGAGGGAAGAGATATGGGAGCATATGTGTATGTATAACTGATTCACTTTGTTATAAAGCAGAAACTAACACACCATCGTAAACCAATTATACTCCAATAAAGATGTAAAATAAATAAATAAATAAATAAAATAAAAGAAGCGGTTCTTCCAGGGAAAAAAAATTTTTTTTTCCTGTGTTAAGCCATTGAGAATACGAAGTTTGTCTGTTACAGCAACCAGTGTAACCTTAACTAATACAGAGATTTGTAGTGGAAGTCAGAGGCCATAACAAAAACCTAAAATGTGTGGCAATGGCTTAGCGGCTAGTTCCAGAAGTTCTAGAAATCGTAGAAAGGGTCAGAGTGCTGGTACATGTTGGCTACTAGCTGGCTTTAGCAAGTTGTTACAAGAAAGAGATGAGCTTGGGAAAGAACTGGCCAATTTTCAAGCAAGATTGGAATGTACAGAGAAAGTCTAGGAATCAAGGATCTTACAAGGTTGGAAAGATCAATCACTTCTGGACCCCAAAGGTTAAGAGATGAAATTGAAGAATGCTTTGGGGATAATGGCCCAGTAAGACTTCTCAGTTGAACAAAGTGACTCAGTCCTGGAGCAAAAAACAGATTAAAGGTATATTACCCTACATATAATGACCTCAAAGAAGCTGTCATTTAATTGAGAGAGATGGAGACAAGAAAGCAAAGAAATATGAATGTTGGAGAATAATATCTGAGAAAGCACTTTGTGTATGGTTACTAGCACAAGGAATTCACAGAAGCATATAGATCAGAAGCCTTCTAAGTTTCTGAGAATATTCTCTTGCCAGAGAAACCCTGAGCCTGAACCAAAACACAAAAACTCTTTTGACTGTTTAAATGATCAACATCCTTCAGGTCCGTGAACTTACACCATCAGAAAGCTGAACAGACTGAAAGGGACACTCCTCAATATTCAGCTTAGGTGTACTTATGGAGGATAATGGAAAAATTTTCAGAGGGTGGAGCCAGATCCTCAGGTGGAGGGCAATGGACAGAGGGTTTCTCATAGAGAGTAGGACCATGAGAAGCCTCTTCTAGACTTGATAGAAAGGGTTATATGTTGCAGAGATCCTGGAATCTGAGCCAGATGCAGTAACTGGATGGGATTCAGAGCTGTCTCCTTTGGGAAAGAGGTAAGTGTAGAGGAAGAAGGAAGTGGGTAACTGGTGACCAGAATGCTGGACTACGGCAGAGACTGCTATGTGTTCACCAAAACTCATTTCCTTTCTTCTTGGGCACTTGCATTTAGTATACTTCCCAGAAACCCTTGCACTTAGGTATGGCCACAGGATTGAATTCTTGACAATGGAATGTGAGTGGAAATGATTTGTCACTTCTCTGCTGATGAGGTTAAGAAGAAAGTAGTCTCTCACCTCATCTGCAGGTACAACCATGAGATAGAAGGATCTTGGGTCCCTGAGTGACCTCATGGAAGGCCATCTGATGAGAATAACCACATTGGACTGTGATATGGGCAAGAAATAAACTGTAATTACACTGGGTCACTGAGAAGTCAGAGTTTTTTCTGTTCCAGCAGTAGGTCTTACCTTAATAAACACAATGCATTATCTCACTTAATATCCATTTTATAGATGAAGAAATTAGAGAAGTTAAATGACGTGTTCAGGGTGACTCATTTAGTAAGAAGGATATCCAATGCTAGAACGTCAGTCTGTCTGGTCCCAAAGCCCATACGTTTAATCAGTGTGCTATACTGTTTCCCAGGAGAGCAGGCTTCTAGATCCTGTACCCTCTGGCTCACAATCCCTGGATGTTCTGAGTTTGTCCACATTTTTTCAGAACCGAGCACAATAATTTACGTAATAATTTAGGGGGATGTGACTTAAATTACTTCTCTCTTGTGGAATCATCGTCTATGAATGAAGCCCAGGAGCCCTCTAGTTATGTTAGTGGCCAAGCCTCATCCTAGGACCACCGACTTTAACCAACCAACACTCCTAGACCCTCTCACCACAGCTAAGCCCCTGCCCCAGGTGGAACTTAAATAATTACTTTTAATCTAAGGGCAGATTTTAGAATCCATCCTGTTTAATTTCTTCTTGATAATTTCAAACCAGTGTTCTAGCCTGTCCACATTTTTCTTCAATCATCCAGATGACTATCCCATACTGGGATGGAATCAGCCCCGTGGGAGGAACAGTATCTTAGGATTCATACTATGATGAGTCATTGTACTAAGGACTTTACGTGCTTACTTCCTTTAATCTTTTCCTCCTGCCCATTTTAGAGATGAGAAAAGCAAGTTTTAGAGAGGTTAAGATTTCACAGTTAGTAAGTGGAGCCCATCATCAGCCCTAATCACTGAGTGATCTGAACTGGTAGTTAATATACTATAATGACTTTTTCCCCTGAAAGGGGAAGAGAACTAATATTTACTAAGCACAAACTTTGTGTAAGGTGCTTTACTCACCCTACCACACTTAATCCTCACAATGATCCACGGCATGGTGGAACTTGGAATAATTTTAAGAGATTTTAAACACAAAATAGAATTATTTGGGGAGGTTCCCTATGTAGTAAAAGTGGCAGCAGAAAGAAGTCACCAAATAGATACCTTGGGTCCAAGCTAGCTAGAGTGGAATTCTGTGAAAGCCGAGATTTTTTTCTCTTGAACACTGCCTGGCACAAAGTAAGTGCCCAATAATGTTTGTTAAAATGAATACATGAATGTGGACCTTAGTGGGCACATACAAAATTCTCCCTGAGACAAAAACTTCACTCATACAACAATTATTTATCAGGCAGCTACTATATATGAGACAGTTTGCGGGGTGGGGGATGGCTTAGGGAAAAAAGAAATAATCCAAATACACACACACACACACACACACTCACCCTGACACTACATAGATATTGATTATCCCTGACTAATTTCCTTGGAGGTTGTGGAGCTGAGCCATACCCAGGCCAGCAGCGTCGTGAAGTAGATATGCAGATTACTGTTCAAGAAGCCCTGCATTTAAACCCAATACAAACACCCAGACTTAGCATGGTGTTGGGTGTTGATCCTCTTAAATCAACATTGGCAGATGTTCCGTTGGATTGGAATAATTTAAGCATAACCATACTAGGGAGTGGGTCAGAAGACAATCCAGCTAGCCAGGCTTTCTCAATGCCATGGAATGTGTGAGCTCTCCAAAGTTCCCCTGAAACAGACACTAGGGGATGGATTCCACATACACCAGGCCTTGTTTGACTCTCCTAAGTGTCAGCCCTTGTCTGTAGGGGTTTTCCTCCATCCTGCTCCTACCTGTGCCCTTTCTTGTTCTGCTCCAGTCTCCTCCTGCCCACCCCCACCGCCGCTACCATACTATTTCCTTCTTTCTGAGTCTCTTTTTCTCTTTTCTTCCTTCCCCCTTCCCTCCCTCCCTCTCTTCCCCCCTTCCTTCCCTCCTTCCTTATTTCTTTTCTATACCTTCTTTTTTAGTCTCTTCTCTTCTCTATCACACTATTCTTTACCAGTCTCTCTCTCTAGAAGACACTGGAATTTAGAAGCTCCAAAACGGAGTTAAGAACCTCCTTGTCCTTGCTTTGGAGGCTGAGATTAAAGCTGGCAGGGAACAATCAGAATGCGATTTTAGCATTCTGTAGCTACAGGCTACATCATACTTCCTGCTGACAAATCTACCAGCTGAGCTATTCACATGCTGTTATTTCAGGCAAAATTGTTTATGCATCGCATAATGCTGGTCTATGTTGTGTCTGTTCAAGCCCTGGCCAGGGCTCTGTCCTGGATTGGGTAGTTGGACTGAGACACATGGTCCACACAAAACATGAGCGATCCATATTTGGTCAGGAGTATGCCTTAAACACAAATGGAGTTTGGCACGACCATGGCTCTGCAAATCCAGCCCACAGATCAAGTCGCACATCAGAGAAAATCAAAACAGAATTAAGTTGGCCACTTTTTCTTTGCACAGACATGAGAGGTATTTTGAGTTAAGTCTGTGAAACCTTGTTTTTCATGTTCAAGTCAGCATGGCCAAATGTTATCAGTGCCCTTTCTTTATACAACTTTTTCCCACACACAGATGAAGGAGGCCTAGGCCCAGACTCAAAGCATGGATTCAAAAGCAGCCCATGATCAAATGGTAGTTTCTATCTGAAAGAGTCTTGAGATAACTGGATAAACACCCATTTGCCCAGGACAGTTTGCATTTGTTCCTGGTCAATGGATGGGGAATAAACAGGGTCTTGCCCATGATCCTCAGAAGTGAAAACACTTCTCAGAATAGAACACAGATTATGGACTCCCCATTGTCCTTGGCCTAGCCTTCTATGGACCTTGACATTTGGAAAGTTTTTGGACTTACCTTCCATAATTCTTTTCTAGGAACTCAAAATTTCAGTCACATTGGGTAACTCTTTGTTTGCCTGATTCTCTTTCCTTCCAGGTCTTAGCTAATGTGATCCTTTCTCTTTGCACTTTCAACATTTCCAAACCATAGTCATCCTTCAAGTCCCAGGTCAAATGTTAGTTCCAAATGGAAGCAATCACTCCTCTCTGTAACCTTGTAGCACCTTACGCCTCTTTAAAGATGCTTGTCATTTTCTATGTCCAGTTGTAACCTCAGAGAATTCTGGTGTCACTAGAGGGAGTGCTAGACAAAAAGAATGGACAACTCCAGGACCTACTGGTGACTCTGATTCCAGAGTTAGGAGTTTGTGTTTCTTGGTGCTCCCAACACCCCACTCCACTCCAGCATCTACTCTGTACCTCTCTTTTGTAAAACATACATTTTTTCCTTCTTAGTGTTTTGGAAGGTGGGAGAGACAAATTGCCTGAACTGCAAAGGAAAAAAAATAGCAGCAGCTCAGGAATGAAACTACAAGAGAGTTTTCCCCCTACCATACGTTCAACGTGAGGGCTTGCCTAGTACCCAGTTTAGAAAATTAAATGATCAAGGTCACCAGTGAGGGAGAGAAGTACAGATATTAGATGAGACCAACACTGAATCTTTAAGCATTCCAGGCAACCTAGAAAACTGGGGACTCAGCTACCCAACCACTAGCCACAGTCATACACTGGAGGTGGTCTTGGACGAGAACCGTGGATGGGAACACTCGCCCTCCCCCTCCCCCCTCCCCCTGCCCAGATATGGGGAATAAGGCTGATGGACACAAAGTACGAGATCTCCAGCTTCTCATGAAATCCAAAGACTTGGTGTCAGTTAAACGCATTTCTTTACCCAGCGTTAAAAGTTTACTTTGGAGGTATAGGCATGGTGATAGGAAAAAAAAGGTACTCATGCAGGTCCAATATAATAAGGAATTTGGCTAACTTTTGTTCCTGGTTCCTGGGAGGAAGCCTCTAATCCCTTAGACTTTCTGGAGTGACAGTGGTATCTTTGTTATTCATGGTGCTTCCCTTCCCCATCACAACCCTGTTTATGCCAATGGGATGACTCAGGATGGGGCTGGTGATGTCAGAAAGACCAACCACGTGATTCAAGGGTTGGGGCTTTGAGCCACGTGATGTCAGCACCATCTGTGAGGACGGGGACTGGAAATTGAGCTGTGTGGGACAATGATTCACTCATTCATACCTGCATAACCAAACCCCAATAAAAACTCTGAACACTGAAGCTGGGGTGAACTGGTTGTCCTACATCGATGTGCCAGGAGGGTGATGCTCACTGAGAGCTCAGAAGCTTTGTGTTTGGGAACCTTCCAGACCTCCTCCCGTGTGGCTTTTCTTTCTGATCCTGATTTGTATCCTTTCACCCTATGAAGCTGTAATCATAAGTAAAGCAGCTTTCTCAGTCCTGTGAGTCATCCTAGCAAATTATCAAACCTGAGGGGTGGCGGGAACCCTCAAGTTTGTAACCAGTTAGTCAGGAGTGCAGGTGGCCTGGGGGCCCTGCGTTTGTGGCTGGTGTTTGAAGTGAAGGTAGTCTTGTGGAGAACTAACTGTGCCCTCAACCTGCGAAATCTAACTCTGGGGAGTTGGCGTCAGAAGTCTTTGCAGCAAGGGAGTAAATATCCACAAAACAAGATTTGTGACAGAAAGATACTATTCCTAAATCTAGAGACCTGAGTTTCCCATGCAAGAATTAGGACCCAAATAAGATCTCTTTGTTAATGCACGCAAGAGGCAGGGCTGTGCCTAAACAGCCCTGTGGTTCCCTAAATAACCAGAGCAAAGTCTTAATCTGTTTGTTGAATGAAGTAAAGAAGTCTCAAAAGACTAGACTAATTCCATCACTTTCACCAATTTTAATGGGATCAAAGTTTTGTAAAAAGTCATATGCCTTCTATGCCCGGGTTAAAAACAGAGAGTGGACGTATATGCATCAAAATGCTAACCATAGTTATTTCTGAGTAGAGGAGAGGGAATTTTCCAAAATATATGTTACTTTTTGCTTGCTGGTTTGTTTGTTTACATTATGTTTTGCTTTCATAACCTATTAAATATGTGGGTTGGGGGTGTGTGTGGCAAGCTTCTGGGAACAGAAGGATGTCTTCCAAAGGCTAGATAAAACATGGGATTCTTTCTGGCACTGCTGATGCAGAGCCTATGTAATAACAATTTTTTCCTATTGGTGTCACTTTGGCTCTGTGATCTTGGACGAGTCATTTCACCTCAACTTCACCATATGTTAAATTGGGGCTTAAATAAGATGGTGGCTAATATTTCTTCCCATTCTAAAATTCAAAGTGTACGTCTAAAGACTTAAGGTTATGTGCCCGTAGCACCAAAACATCCACAGATGCTGGAGATGAGGAAGAAGAGTTTCTGAATAGGTGAGCTCTGCTAGGGGAATGAATATTTGCATAAAGCTGATTTAGCAAGTGAAAAATGGACTGTGACAGATTAATGCTGGGAGACTTGATCTGCTCAGTGTCTGGCCCACACAGCCTGGGTCTGATCAGATCTTCAAAGTCACGTGGTCCCTATTGGGTTTTACAATAAATAACTCAGACTTATGAGTTAGACACCAATTAATGAAATCGTCTAGGCCAGAGGAGAGCAATCCTCCTGGGCAGTCATTTTGGAAGCATAGACCGTCCACTTGGTTTGCCAAGCCTGGGGCTTTTATTCCTGCCGGTGATAGAAATGGTAGGATTCCTCTTAATTCCAGATGATCTTTGCTCTGAAATACACCATTGGTTACCATGGAGATCCAAGAGGGACTGGCTCCCACAGACTTTACTGATGATGAAAGGCCATTCTAATTCTACTCGGAGTTTGGACTCATTACTGGGTAGTACTGGGGGTCTGTATAAGAAGGACAAGAAACTTCTGATAAAACTATGTTTACTTACTTTTTTGTTTATATCCATCCTGAAAGGATATAGGAATGACTCCAGGTAGCGTTGTTTTGGAAAGTACTGGACGCAGCGTCTTGAGGCATCGTGTTTCTGGTTGAGAAAGAAAACTATTGACGTGTTCATATATATTGAGAACTAAACCCGCCACAGGCCCTCAATAAATATCAAGCAATCAATCAATTCTCCAGCACAGAGAAGCTTTCTGTTCCAAACATGCAGTCATGGAAGGGAGCTTGGCCCAAGACCTATCTCTCTTTTCCAAATGATGTGGCTCCCAACTCCAGGAAAAGTTCTGGGTGTTTTTTTGTTTGTTTGTTTGTTTGTTTTTGTCCCACAGCAACTGATGGCACAACCCTTGGCAGCCCTGGAAACAGTGATTTGCAGATCAAGACACCAAAGGAGTGAGATTCTGCTGTGTGTTGGTCAAACTTTTACAACTTAATGGAAAGAGAATCTTAAATTAGCACCAGGCAGCTGATTGGAAGTGGCTGTACTTGTTTTCAGAAATGTTTTAAGTAAAAATTGATGTGATTTTTAAAATGGAAATCTATTATATGGAACTCTTTAGCATGGAAAGCACTTGCTGGAAGATAGCCATAAACTACATTTATTTGATTCAATTTTGCATCAATCAGTATGCCTCAAAGATGACATTCTGCATTTTTATTTAATGATATGTATATTATATTATAAATTTTACCTCTAAGTGTGGGGCAAGAGAATGTTAAAAATCCACTGTAATGTTTGACAAGCTCCTAACAATTGTTAAACACTGCTACTGCAACAAACGATTACCAGTGAAGCTTGAACATTTGCAGTTACCCACTTTTCAACTTACAATACTGAGGTTTCACCAAATGTGAAATTCACTTCTGAGGGTTCCGCTTTTACATTGCCCTTTAAAATGATGCATGTTTTAATGGTTCCTTGGGCACATATGATTTGCAAGACTGTTTCAGCTGTAACTTTAGAGACCTTTTGATGGATCATTTGTCTTTGACTTTTGGAGAGGAGAACTAAAGTTACGTGTTCATATATGTTTTCTATTTAATAGCCATGTATCAAATCCCTATATTTTAGTGTGGTGGGATAATAATTTGATATATTAACCATGTGAGGCTTTTTTTGTTTGCATTTTTTTAGCACTGTGACTCCGTGAGCGTCTCCCATTAGGACCATTAGCCATATGGCCTCCACTGGAGGGCAATTTCAGAGGGGATAGGTGAACAAAGGGGCAAATCATGAGTTTTTAAATTCAAAAGCTGCTTATCCTTGAGTCTGACAGAGGAAGCGATGAGACCTAATTAATCTCTGTGGGGTTCTACCCCTCACCCTCACCCAAAATAGCGATCCTGAGAGCTGGTGAGCAAAATAGAGCTGAGAGGATTTGTGATTGGCTATACAATGGGGTGGACACTTTGCCCAGGTTGGGGGGTGAGTAATTAGATATAGAGAATTGGGCGTGTTTTCCATTGTGGGTACTGAGAGGTGGCCAAGCCCCTTAGAATTATTTTGTCAGCGTGCCCCTGGAAAGCAAGCTAATGGCATGCAGCAGTGGGGAGACAGGGAAGAGAATGGCAGTGCTCAGGAGGTCCTGAGGCCAGGGTAAGCAGCCCCTGCAAAGGGAGATACGGCCTGGGGCTTCCAGCCAGGGCTCTGATGAAGCATCATTCACTGTAGCAGATGCCAGCATGGAGAGGTGAAGACCAGCTAAGACCCAAAATGCATGGCATCGCTTAGCAGAAGCCAGATCTTCTGTATAGATATGAAGAAGCCCAAGCACTTTTCACCCTCACAATCTGACGCACCCCCCTAAACTCACGCCAGACACCCTATCGCTGAGGAAGACTCTCTCAAGTCAACTGAGATGATTCGTTGCTAAGGAAGACCTTCTGAACCCATAATCCCTCACAGGAGAAGGAAAGAAAAAGGAAACCCTTAAGTGACTGAATCTGCCCTTAAAATTACGGACCAAATGTTAGAATTGACTAGACTGTGTTCTGGCTGTCAGATGAAGGCAGAAATGAAATGTAAGGAATGGAGCCACAATTCTTATAAGTTTGTGGCCTGAGAACTCTATCTTCCACAAGTGTGGTGTGAAACAAATATCCTCCTTATCGCCTACACAAACAGCAACAACGTACTGCGCAGAAAACAGAGAGGCCAAGTAAACTTTGACTTAGTAAATCGTAAATGAAAGATTCCCTGGTGAGTGGAAAGTCACCAGAAGACTGGAGTTCCAGTCTCAGCCCTGCCACTCACTAGCCGTGTAAGCTTCAGTGAGTCATCTGGTCTTTCCCAGACTCTGTTTTCTCATCTGTAAAGCAGGGATAACACTGCTGTATCTCACAATGACTTGCACAGGGTCATGGTGAAGGTCAGATAAGAAAGTATGTGAATGTGCCTCTTAGGCTACAAAACACTGCATAAATGTAAGGTATCTCAACGATTTCTTTCTGAGGAACAGAAACACGGGGAGATCAGTTCCAAGAGGCAACAAGAGCATTCGGCTGCGTGTATGTAGGTCATTCAAAGGGTCTGCCCTCAAGATCTAAGAAGCAAAAGCTTACTTGAGATGTTAAATAATTCTTCTTAACTGGTATATTAAGAGAATGGTTGGTAGTCTGACTATTTTTCAACACTATGATTTTAATCACATCTAAATCAGGCAAGTGTGGAAAGCATTTCATCTCCCTACCTGACCTTCATCCAACATGCAGGGGAAAAGCCCTTGAAATTGATTTGGTCCAAATATGTATTCCTCTTTCTTTTACAAGGCTGATTTCTGACTCCCCCATCAGACTAGTTCTTCATATCAGAAGAATGTATTATAAAGTGAACAACTAATCTAAATAAGAAACGTCAATCCTCTCATGCTTCATCCCAAGGAAAGTAAATCAGATGCCAAGAAGCTACGAGATACTGCAAAGAAATGGGACCATAAAAAACAGGACTGGGTGATGGATAAACAAAGTCAGGGAGTGGTGGTCGGTGAATTCAGAGGAATTATTCAGCGATGGCCCCAGTGCCTGTGTGGCCCCCACACACGGATGTCTGCGAAAGGCCATACACACACCAGGTTAACTTATAACAGCGCGCCCACACATACTCAGGCGGGTCTGTCTTTTTGTGCAATTAAAAATATTATAAAATTATTTCTTACAAGTAATATTTATTATATATTGCTTTACAATATAATGAAACTTTTATACATATACTTTTCTGTACTTTACATGCATTATAAGGGGTTTTCAAGGATGACTGGACTATACACATTTCTTGTCTTAAATAATACTGACTTTGGAGTCAAATCTCCATATAAAATGGAACTTCTTTACATAGCTTAGTAGTCAATTCTTGCTAAGTTGACAAAATTTTAAACACAAAAGAATCATGCAGCTCTCTAAGGCAGAGTCATCTTATCCATATTTACCTACCTTTGGAGAAACAAACTGATCCCAAATTTATTTGGAAGTGAATATCCTTACTAGATTTACAGACCTCTAGATAAGATTTGCACCTCCTCTGCTAACCTGTTTATTTCACTCCCAGCTAACCCAATTCCAAGGCTGACAATGTATTTTCAAAATCCTCAGGAATTTGGCTTCCAGAAGCACTGGCTTCACAAGTGGAACAGAAGGTAGGGTGAGTAAGGCATCACATGCACAACCAAGGCTTGAGGTAGGGCAGAGATATCTGATTTGAAAACCAATCCATTTTAATCACATTCCAAATTAAGAAGATGGACATGCAATCCTCAGGAAGGGGGAGTACAGGCAGGAAGTCAGAAAACAATCTTCAATGTCCTCTTTTGCTTTTGTTAACAGTCTCTGGAGACCTACATGAATTTTTGGTCAGAATATTTCTGCAAGTACAATGATAGGAAATTATTACTGACCTTTTCAATAGGCAAAGTTGTGATAAAATCTGTTTTTCTGATGCCTTTCAGACTGGTTACTTCTAAACACCAGCAAATTCCAGAAGTAGATAGTGACTGTAACAGGTATTGCCAGCCCAGGAAACAGTCAAGAGGATGGATACCCTACGTTTTTCATATCCAAGGGAGGCAAGTGGAAAATAATGGCAGCAAGCAGCATTAATTCTGTCCCTAACAGCATCATTCATGGCAAAACTAAGCCTAGAAGCTTCAGCTCCAGAAATACTGGGGCTATAAGCTTTGCCAGCCATTGCCTCTGGGGAACAGGTTTGTTGAAGATACCTGGGTCAATGCTTGCCCACTGGTTAGGTTTTAAAAATAATTACCTAAAACGCAAAATTTCACACTCTTTTCTATGGAGCCATGAGTGTTTCAAGGGACAAAGAAGAGGCCAGTGGGTCCTCCTCCACCCAAAACATCTCCACTGTTTTATATATTGGGATTTTGTTTAAGATTTCATTTTTTTTAAAGTTCCACTGTTAAAAAAAAAAAAAAGCTTAAAAATTACTGATCTAAACTGCGCCTCCAACTAGTAATTTTTTCTACTTCACTTGGACGGAAATGATACCCCCAGGTGATGACTTTCATAGGTTGATGATGCATAGATGTAAAGAGTATATCCTTGAATCAATTTTCAGTGGAAACCTTTTGACTTAATTTTAATTGAATACTGGGTGGGCCTTGAATTATGAGAGAACAAACCAGAAACACCTGTGTGACCATGCATTATTTCAATGTCTGTCATTTTTCCCCTGATATGCCTCATTCTGTCTAAATACTATATACCAGTGACTTCCAATTGGTTTTCTGCATCATTTCCATAACTTCATATTTTAGTTTCCTTCTAATAAGTCTTGGTAAAACGCAAAGTTAGCCTCCTACTGCTCTCCAACCCAAGAATTTCTTAGCCTTCCCTCCTCTTCTCGCGGGTCAGTCTTGCTGGTTGCAAACTTCTTTGTCAGCCCATTTCGAGATATGAGAACAATCTTCACAGTTTTTCTAACTAAGAGTGAAACCAAAATGTCCTTCCAAAGTCAGAGTAAAGTCCCACAGTTTTGTACTTTCCCTGGCAGCAGGAAGAGATAAAGGTTTTCCATGCATGCATACATCACTCTGACACGTGGTTACTGGAGCTCATCAATTGCTGGCCAATTTTTACACCACTTTTGGCCTTCAGCTCCTAACACATAGCTCTTTGCATATGAGGACTCATGTTCAATGCAAAGAGACTTATTGTTCTACTGAGTGATCCCATAAGAGGCAAAAACTTCATGCTTGTTTTGAGGGAAGAGCTTCACCTGCAGGAGACCAGTTCTCATCAAGGAAGTGCTCTTCAGCTTTAGTGAGGGACATGTGCAGTCCCCTTGGAGCCAAGTCATTTACAAGATCACTCACCAGCCCTGTGTGAGAAGGTTGCATGCCAACCACCATGCACCTGGGCAAAGAGGCATAAATAACTCCACAGCAGGTCATTCTGAAGACCCATTTTCTGAAGAGGAAAATGTAGTCGGGCAGAGAAGGAGGGGCATCTCCTTATCACAAAGCCTCCTTTGATAGAATCAAGCACACTTAACTGGCTGATGAACCCCAGGCCTCCCAGGGTAACCCTCAGCACAGACCAGCACTGGTTCCCACTCTCTGTGCATTCCTGCGCTCTGAGGAATGGCTGTCTGAGAGAGCTTCACGAAGCTGGAGCTTATAACTTCCCTCTGCAACATTCTTCTGGGGCTCTGCCAGCTAGAGCATTGCTTAGGGCCCCTGGCTCTGCAAGGGCCACAGAAGACAGGCCTCTAGAATAGCAAAGCCTCAAACAACAACAAAAAGGTCCCCAAGACCCAGCTTCTGACCCTGTCAGTGATGGAGCCAACCAAGCTGTTTCTACCCACCAGGCCAAATCCAGAAGAAAGGGTTTGGCTGGACATGGTATTGAGTTTTTCTGTTGGCTTCCCAGGTTGACCCACTGACCAAATATGATACCCTACCATTGCTTTGGATTTTGCAAGTTTATAATCCATACAGAAGAAACTTTGTCATGTAAACCTTGCCAAGACTCTAGGCCCTTTAAATTCCCAACTAAGAAGCCGAGGAAATTTATGGCAGTGTTGCTAGATGGGGAGGCCAAGTAAACGCACAATGTTGATCTTAGGTCTGTTTAAATTTCTTTTGCCTCTGGCACTTTAAGAAGTAGTGGAAAGAAATCATTTACTCATAGGTGCATTAAGCGTTTGGAAACACAGGGGTACCGGGAAAGAGCATTAGGAATGTAATTGATGGGACACATGTGGTCCTGGCCTGCGGAGGGCAGGATTTCACTCCAACACTGTAGCCATTCCTGTCCCGGGTGGCACAAAAACCTAACAGTACCTTCATGCAATAAATAGAGTGAATTATGTGGACTCTCGGTTTTCCTACCACTGATGTCTTGGTAATTAACCAGCCCTCCCCTGCGTCCCCATAAAAGGACACGCTGCTTGGAAATGGAGCTAGTCATCATACAAGGAAGATCCAGTTGGCCTCAAAATATAAAGACGTGGCTTTTTCATGCAGGTTTCCTCTGCTCCTTTGTAATTAGTTCTGGGTCTCTCCTCTGTCTTTTGGGTCTGTAATGATTGCAGGATTAGCAACAGGAGTCACTCAGTTTCAGGTCCTTTTAGGACTGTAGGTGGAGGAGAGTGAGTTGAACCCTAAAGAGAAAAATCAGCATTTAGCACACATGGTTCAGCCTTCATTTGCACGTTGCACGTCTTTGTGGGAGAATCTGGGATTCAATCAACAATGAATGCTTTCGGCAAAAGGCTGTGCTTCTTTCTGCATGTCTCATGGAGAAGGGTGAGGCAAAATGCCACGGAATCTCCAAGTCTTGTCCAGCATTGGAAGTGACATGAAGGAGGCTATTTTTACATGCCAGATTACCTTGGTTTAATACAAGATGAAATGCAATCTGATATGAGAACTGGTAATGGACTAACAAATGACTCAAGTAAAAAGTCATGTTAATGTAAAGTCCTGGACATGATGTATAACCTTCCCGGGAAGCCTGCTAATTGTGCGCCCCTAAAGTTCATGGCTATAGGAATTTTCTGGACGTGACGCCTAACCCTTATCTACCCTCCTCCCGCAGTCTCCGCTTTAGTGCTCACTTGTGTGTAATCTGAGGATTTTATACTTGGAAAACTTTCTGGAGTTGAAAGTGGAAGAAAATATGCCTTAATAGAATTTATAATTTAACAACCCAATAAGTCAGGCTAGAATTTATTGGAACAACATCTCCTAAGAATCTTCCATATCCCAACTTCCACAATCAGTGACCTAGATCTTTAAAAGAAAGAGAAAAGAAAAGCATGCCTTAGAATTTTTTTTTTCCAGCTGAAGAAAGCTGAACTTAAGTCCATAGGGTTATTTATAGATGGAGGGGATAGTGAAAGAAAGAAAGAGAAAGAAAGGAAGAAAGAAAAGAAAGCAAAGCAAAACAAAGGTCTTGGTTTCTAATTTCCCTGCAGCAGGAATGACTTACTTCTGTTTTCATTCCCTCTAGTCTCCACCCTCCTCCCATTAAGTTCTCGGATTTGTGTATCTTTAGATGCAGGCACTCGAATGCTTTCTTCACTCAGGAAGTTACTCTCCTCACGCCTTGTGAGGTCTTGGAATAAAAATCAGTTGAGAGAGAAACAACTGCTGCTTCACTGTTCAGAAAAAAAAAAAGTGACATTGCATCATGTAGCTCAAAAAAGTGTGGTGGGTTGTGTTTTTTTCTTTTCTTGGTTGAGGGGGGGAGGGTGGGAAGGGGATACCATTGAGTGGGGGGCAGGCAGGAAGGCAGAGGGGAGGAGAAGCTCATTTCCCACATGTGTAATTTTCTACTCAGGGGAACACATGAGCCAACAGTCACTGTCTGCAAACATGGTTTGTAGGGGAACAAAATGAAGAGCGTTTGGATATAACCACCTAAGTCAGAATGTGTGGTGTTTGTGCCTGTGAGGATTTGGAGTCTCTGTTTTGTCTAATTTCTTCACGTATCCCTCACTCTCGCTCCCACTAATCCCCTTACCCCGACCCCCAATACTAAGGCTTTTCTCAATAACAAACAAAAATATTTTACGAAAACTAGGCTTTATACTCAAAACGTTCATTGCTTGCTCCCTTAAAGGAGGAGAAACATGGTTTGGAAAGGCTTTGTTTATTGGTCTATAAATCATGGTCACCATGTCTGACCCAGCTGCTGGGGTTCCTGGGGTCACTGGACCCTTTCAGAACTTAGAAGCTCTAAAGCTCCTCTTTTTGCTGGGCTCTTAATCAACCCTCCAAAGGCAGAAAGAACATCAAACAACTAAGACCTTGGAGAAGCATTGGCGGTTTAAGTGACAGCCTCTGCTGAGAGAAAGAATTTCTTAGCGATTCGACCCCATCGTAAGTGTGTTTTCTGATTATTTGGAGGCAGATGAGGGATGGACAAGGGAGAAAGAAGAGATCATTCCAAATAATAAAAATGATTTAAAACCAAGAGCAAAGACAATAAATATCAATCCCTCTGACTGAGTTCCCTCCTCTTGATAATAAAGATAATAGTAACTGCTTCCCAGTGACACGGAGAGGATTCAAGGGTGATGCCCAGTCTCCCAGTCAGTGTGCCCAGGTCAGATTCTGGCTCTTTGTCCCTAGATTTTTCTCATCTGTAAAATGGTGATAAATTATAGTGTCTACCTTATAGGGCTGTTGTGAGAATTCAGTAAGAAAAGACAGGCAATGTGTTTAGTAATAGGCTGGTATATAGTAAGTGCTCAGTGAAAGTTAGCTATTATCAGAAGACAGTCAAGCTCCTCACATGATATCTAGGCCCTCAATGAAAGCTGGTTTCCCTACCCACAATTCTTAATTACTGGGGCAAAATGAAGCAGCATGAAGTAATTACAAGTCATATCTGGGTTCACATCTTGATTTCTTTACTCACTAGCTATGTGACCTTGGACAAATTACTTTCTATGAGCCTTGGTTTTCTTCTCTAAACCAGATAACAATGCCTGTCTCACAAGGTAGCTATGAGGACAAAATCAGAGGCTCCACACAGGAAAATGTTTCATTTGATGGTGATATCTGCCTTAGAAGCTGTCAGAAGCCACAGATACACGCTCAGTGTTCATGGGTCTGATGAAATAAGCACATACTGAACTCCCACTGTGGGCAGATGCTTCAATAATACATACTGAAGATACAAAGGTGAATATCACACAGTCCTCCCTCAAGGAACTTCAAGTCTAGGGAAGGAGATACATAAGGAAACATCTTTTTAATTCTCTGTGGCTCTTGGTCTTGTCAAAGCATATTCAGAAGACCAGAAAAGACTCGATAACGTACTGTTCCCTTGCCTGAGACATCTTTCTCCAACTCTTCACTGAAGTAACTCCTATTGTCCTTCACTTTTTAAAAAATTGTATTTATTTATTTATTTTTTATACAGCAGGTTCTTATTAGTTATCTATTTCATACATATTAGTGTATATATATATATATATATATATATATATATATATATATGTCAATCCCAATCTCCCACTGTCCTTCACTTTTAAGACTGAACTTCACTTGGTCAAGGAAGCTTTGCTACACAATACAAAGGCACTCCATGTTTCCCACTTCCTACACTCATCACATATATAATGGCTTGTTCATTGCACTCCCTACTACCTCAGCCTACTAGCATTTTCAGGGCTGTGTTAAACTCATTCACTTGGAAAATGCACTATAAATCTTTTACACACAAAGAACTGATATGCCCCCCTGAAGTGGCTCATGGATGAATGAACTAATTATAAGGTGAATCAACTTTCTAGGACATCCTGGGGGCCTCAGTGTCTAGCATCTGGTCTGAAGGACCTGGAAGCAATTCTGTGATCGTTAACAGAATCCAATGAGTCAAGAATTACTTTGAGAATCCAGAAATAAACCCTCCCATAGTTGGTTAAATAATTTTCAGCAAGGGTACCAAGACCATACAGTGCGGAAAGGACTGTCTTTTCAACAGATGGTGTTGAGAAGACTGAATATCCCCATGTGAAAGTGTGAAGTTAGACCCTCACCTTATACCCTATATCAAAATTAACTCAAAATGGATCAAAGACCAAAAATGTAAGAGCTAAAACTATAAAACTCTTAGGAGAAAATACAGGGAAAGCTTCATGACATTAGATTTGGCAATCATTTCTTGGATATGACACCAAAGGCACAGGCAACAAAGGGAAAAAATAGATAAATTGGACTTCAATGAAAATTTTAAAACTTTGTGCATCAAAACACACTATCAACAGAGTGAAAAGGCAACTCAAGGAATGGGAAAAAATATTTGCAAATCATATAATCCCTGGCTAAAGGGTTAATATCCAGAATATATTAAACCTTACAACTCAGTAACAACAACAAAAACTAACCTGATTTTAAAATGGGCAAAGACTTGAACAGACATTTCTTCAAAGACATAACAAATGGCCAATAAGCACATGAAAAGATACTCAACATTACTAATCATTAGGGAAATAAATGCAAATCAGAACCATGAGGTACTACTTCACACCACTAAGATGGCCATTATTAAACAAACAAACAAACCAAAAAAACAGAATATAACAACTGTTGATGAGGATGTGAAAAATCGGAAAGCTTGTGTATTGTTGGTAGGAGTGTAAAATGGTATGGCCACTATAGAAAACAGTATGACAGTTTCTCAAAAACTTCAAACTAGAACTGCCATATCATCCAGCAATTCCAACTCTAGGAATATGCCCCAAAGAATTCAAAGCAGGATCTTGAAGAGATGTTTGTACACCCATGTTCATATCAGCATTGTTCACAATAGCCAAAAGGTGGAAGCAACCCGAATGTCCACTGGTGGATGAATGGATAAAGAGAACATAGTATGTACATACAGTGAATATTATTAGTCTTAAAAAGGAAGGAAATTCTGACATGATACAACATGAATGAAACTTGAAGACACTAAGCTAAGTGAAATAAGCCAGTCATAAAAGGACAAATACTGTATGATTCTATTCATGTGGGTACCGAGAACAGTCAAATTCATAGAGATAGAAAGTGGAACAGTCTTTGCCAGGGTCCAGGGGGAGAGGAATACGGGGAGTTATTGTTTAAGGGGTATAGAGTTCCAGTTTGGGAAGATGAAAAATGTTCTCAAGATGGATGGTAGTGATGGGCAGACAACACTGTGAATGTACCTAATGCCCCTGAACTGTACAGTTAAAAATGGTAGAATACTATGTTATGTATTTTTTACCACAATTTAAAAAATAAAACATTTACTTTGAACTAAAAGCATTTTGGTAATGAAAGGAATCTGAGAATCCTACCCAAGGTTTGAAGTCTGAGGTTTTTCTCCTTATGGGTTAAGTCAGTTTCCTTTGAAAGGCTGAAGGGCAGTGTCAATTCAAGTAGACAGGTGAGGAGAGAAGGCAGGATGCAGCTCGATGGTATTTGGAAAGAGGCTGGAGTTTGGAAAATCCAAAAAACACTGATCGTCCCAAGCTTCACGTCCTGCTTCTTTAGGTATTCTTGTCTTTTGCAGGGAAATGGACTCCATTTGGTCTGAGTCATTAGCACTTCTTGAAATGTTGCTTTGAAGAGCTTGTTGATGTGCAAGAAAAGCTTAGCCTCTTATCTCCTTTGTTTTTAATGAAAGAGGCTCTGTGATTGGCCAGAAGATCATAAAACCAGCAAGACTCAAATTCATATCCAGAGCTGTGGCCTGTGGAGTTTGAGCACTTCCAAAACTTGGCTCAAAGGGAAAGGGTTGGAAGGGAATCCTGCAGAATGAAAGTTGCAGTAGGCTGGGTACCTGAAGAATGAGCTGGGGATGGACCCTAACTCCTTAAGCAGGGGGAGGGCAGGAGGCCAGGACCCAGGTCTTCTCTCTTGGTTTGCCTGGCTCATGTAGGCACAGCTGACAGAAGGGTAACCCACCAGGCTAACGCTCAGGAAGCACATGAAAACAACTCAGTCTAGGAAAGCCATCTTAAACTGAAAAAAGGCTGGAAAGGAGAGGAAAGACCAAGGTGCTGGCAGGAAGCTCTTAACTGTGGGAAATGGTCTTTTAAAAGAAAACGAGGCAAACCTATCAGTGATTCTTCAAACCTCACCTTGTGAGACTCAAGGAACCTCCACACTGAATCCAGTGTATTTGCCTCATCAGAGGGACTGTGCCCTTTTGTTATTTGGCCTAAAGTAAATGTATCAAAGTTGCCCCCAGTGAGGAGCAATGGGAGATACTAAATATATTTGTCCCGTGGACAATGTCAACTTTTAGAAAGCAAACTATTTCTAAACCTGAAAACAGAATTCATCCAGCTGTGGCTTTTGGCCTATTTCCATAAGGATTCACCTAAGAATAATTTCTCCTAGAGCAGTTACTTTTGGGTCTGTTTTACGTGGGTGCTGCCCTCATATTTGGGATTCAGTGGATCAGGTCCCTTCCTGCTCCTGAAGAGGAGGGCCTAGTCAAGAGGCTTTTTTAAGACTCAGAGCCAGGGAAACTCTTCACATAGGAGATGCCCATGGAGGAGTGGGCAGTGCGTGAAGGGGGACAAATGGAACGTAGTGTGAAGAAGGGATTTTTTTTTTTTTCCAGAGTCATGTCCAAAATTTGCTTGGAGAAGCAGCAGGGCCAGGAAATAGGGATTCACTTCCCAAGCCTCAGGAAAAGTGATTTTTAGACACTGCTGAGTCAGTGTGACTTGGCCCATAAAGAGAGCAATTTAAATGCCTGTTGGTTGCAGAATAGTGAGATCTCCAAGCTCTGAGAGAGATGAGCACTGCTATGAATGACTTTCAAGGAACTTCACAGGATTCTCCTCAGTCTTTCAAAGTTTTAGCTGATTTCCAAGTTCTCTTTGTCCTGGTCCTGGGATATTTCTGTTATGAAAGTTCCAGAATAAATCTCTGTGAAGGGCTCAAAGGTTAAAACATTAGACCCTTAAGAAAAAATAAACTGGTATTGAATAATCTAGATATACACACTGCAGACGAATGGTTCTGCAGATCTTTGATAGCTACTAGAATTCTGTTAGGTGGTCTTTAGCAGTTTAAAATCATGGCCTGGAACTTCCCTGGTGGCGCAGTGGTTAAGAATCTGCCTGCCAGTGCAGGGGACATGGGTTCGAGGCCTGGTCCGGGAAGATCTCACATGCCGCAGAGCAACTAAGCCCATGTGCCGCAACTACTGAGCCTGCGCTCTAGAGCCCACGAGCCACAACTACCGAGCCTGTGTGCCACAACTACTGAAGCCTGAGTGTCTAGACCCCATGCTCTGCAACAAGAGAAGCCACTGCAATGAAAAGCCTGCACACTGCAACAAAGAGTAGCCCATGCTCGACACAACTAGAGAAAGCCCACACGCAGCAACGAAGAGCCAACACAGCCAAAGATAAATTAATTAATTAATCTATTTATTTATAAAAAAGAAAAAATCATGGCCCTCAAGTTCTTTGGCATTCCTTGAGTAGAGAAGTGGGGGTCAATGTCTCCTCTTTTGAGTCTGGGCAGGTTTGTAACAGCTTCACCCAATGGAACATGATAGAAGTGATGCTGTGTGACTTCCAAGGCTGGTCCTCTTGGGATGTTCACTCTGGGGGAAGCCAGCCACTATGTAACACATTAAACTCCCCTAAGACTGCCATGCTAGGGAGGCCATGTCCAGGCACTCTTGTCAACTGCCCCAGCTGAGCTCCCAGCTGACAGCCAGCATCAACTGCCAACCAGAGAGCCATCTTGGATTGCAGCCCAGTAGAGCTTTTCACAGATGGTCCAGCCCCATCCAACTGCTGGCTGGAGAGTTTCTAAACAAGAATCACCCAGCTGAGCCCTTCCTGAATTCCTTAACCACAAAATTGTGAGCAAAATAAAAAGGCTGTTTTCAGTCACTAAATTTTGGAGTAACTAGTTATGCAGCAATGGTAGTCTGAATGTGTCCCTTGGTAGTTTTAGTGGTTTCAGTGGGAATGGTGAGGAGGCAGGTTTATTTACACACATGTAACACATTTGTAATGTATGGCTGAGTAGGGTCTTTACAAAAATCCCATTGTGTTCTCAGTAACCATTACATTCTTAAGTTATACATGCACTATTAGGATTACATGGAGTCAGTTTTTCATGGCTAAGTTTCAATTAACAGGCTACAGTTCTTCATTATATTTGCATGTTATTATCAACAACAGTTAAATTTGTATTTTTCATTCTCGTTATCCATACATTTTTATTTGCTAGATGGAAGATATATACAAACCACTTATCTGTGCCAGATACTGTTTCAAGTGAACACATTTAATCTTCAGAATGATCCCATATGGTAGTTATTATTATTACTATCCCCATTTTATAGATGAGAGAACTGAGTCACAGAGACATTAAGTACCTAGCTCATGGTCACATAATTTTTAAGTGCTGGATTGGAAACATGACCCCAGACAATCTAGCTTGAGTTAATAAACTTTGACCCTCTGCTGCCTCTCAATTATCGATCATTTTATTCCCAGTTCACACACACACACACACACACACACACACACACACACGAATTCCAAAGTGATACACTGAAATGCAAAAGAAGTAATAAAAATAGTACTAAAATATACATCTCAGGATGTCATAAATGTAAATGATCACCAGAACTCAAATGCAAATATATAAAATATGTGTCTATATAGGCTGGGATGAGTGACTCCTAGTATATGATATCTGAAAAATAGATTTTATAAGATCCCCTCTCCATTTACCCCTGGTCTCTAGTATGTTTTCTGTTAAAAAACTTTGTCCTGTAGTGTCATAAAGCAACTCGAGTCTTCCCCTTATTTTTAAACACAGCACAACAGCCTTCCTGATAAACCAACAGTTTTTCTAGAACAAGCTCAAAATAATACTTTTCAGCAAGAAATTTACAAATTATGCTGCTAATGCATACCAGAAACCAAAAGTACAGAGGCATCATTTAAAGTGACATTCTCTACAGCGAAACAAGCCACACTATTGCCCATAAGCTTGAAAAGCCAGCTAAATATTTACTGATTGATATCATGGTTGGCAAGAAAGCAGAACAAGCTATTGGAGAAGCTCCCTTTTCAGATGGCGCTGTGGGTGCCACTTCATGACAATGACATAAAGAGGAGCAATTTCCATCATGTGTAGTGATTAAGAACATGGACTCCAGAGCCAGAATACCTCAATCCACATAGCTACTCTGCCACTTGTTAACACTGTGACCTTGGACAAGTTCCTTACCCCCTGCACCGAGCCTCAATGTCCTTGTGTATAAAATAGGACCACAATAGTACCGCCTCAGAGCTGCTAGGAGGTTGAAGTAAATCAATAATGTAAAGCACTTAGGACAGTGCCTGGCACAGAGTACCTGCTATATAAATGTTTGTCAAACAAGTAAATAAAACATGTGCTAACAGACATTCCACCCTGGAGTTGGACAAAACCACTGATGTGCAGTGTACACATTCAGCATACGTGAATATGAAGGAGAAACGTGTGATGACTCTTGTTCTAATTAACACTGAAAGCTAATACTACAGAAGAAGAGAGCTTTGGGGTTACCTTAATAATCATTTTGTGAGCTATAATACAAAAGGTGAGTCAGTTTGAGTATTGATGGGGTACTTAAGATGTATGTACTAAGAATAAAAGAGTAAAATAATTGTCAATTATTAAATAAGTGTCAATCCATAGCCAGCTTTATTCACAATGAACAGTGGGTGGCCAAAAATCTGCCTCCAAATCTTAATTAGATGTTGAAGGAAATAATGAAAATTGTAAATATAATGGACTCACAGCCACGGATCGTCTTTTTGATGTGCTGTATGAAAAAGCAGCGGGAACACAAGCTCTCAGATTCTTTACACTGAGCTGTGTTGGTTACTGTATTGATTATCTATTGCCACAGTTATTCCATATAACTAAGAATCACCAGATCTTTGTGGCATGCAACGGTATTGCTCATGTAGTCAGAATCATTTGGGAATTCGCTTGGCAGTGCTGTTGAATTTGGTGGGGCTCACACACATCCAGGGGTTGACTGGCGCTCAGCTTGGGGCTACTGGGGCAATGAGGCTCAGTTCCAAGGGCCTGGCATCTTCCAGCAGATGACCCCAGACATGTTCTCTTGGTAACGAAGAAATACAAGAGCGCAAGCAAAAACACACAAAACCTCTTGAGGGCTAGGCTCAGAGCTAGCCACAGTCACTTCTACTCACACTACTGACCAACAAGCTAAAAGCCAGCCCCTATTTGAGGTGTGGGGAAATAGGCTCCACCTCTTTGGTAACCAAAACTACAAGCTCAACTTGGCAAAGGGAATGAATCCACAGAAGCAAAGGGAAAGACCATTTCAATGATTCAAAATGTTGTCTCCTCAAGATTTATTTTTCAGTGGATGTATTTTTAAATTTTACCTAAACTCGGTGGGCTGTGTCTATGAACTGCTCACAACGTGCTCTACAGTGTGAGAGCACGCTGATTCTACAATCAGCCCTAAGATATCATGATTTTAAGTTAAAATTGTACTTTCTTATAAGACCAAACTGGAATACAAATGTCTAACTGCTAAGGGCTTTTTGATACTTGATTATTTTTATTATTTGTTGGAAAGAAATCAGTGATTTTGGACACTTTTTAAAACCATAAACAAATACTACAACAGAACTGGAAGAAATACTTTCCACAGCCATATACAACCACAGTGGATTAGGAAACCATTTGCCTTTAACTGTCAGGTTGAAATTTCAAATTTCCAGTTTTGAAACAGTGCATGTTCTTCAGGGTAGACTCCGACACACAGCTGAAAGTAATTTTCAGTGATAAAATTCTCCTTAATTCCTGGGCTTGTGGCTAACCTGAATGTTGATGACTCTGAATGAACCATCAAATACCTGCTGCCATTGCCAATGATATAATTGGGAGTTAAGTGTTTCTAAATTAAAAGAAATAAAGAAAAAGAAAAGAAACTGCCAAGCCATGGAAACAGACCTATGGCTCAAGCTGTCCATCATGGAACCAGACCAGATTACCTTTCAGGAAGACAAATTGGGGAAAGATAACAGACGCTATCATTCCTACTGTTTACATGAAAAAAATCATGATTTTTAAATGTTTTATTATTTAAAAACTTATGACAACTCTTTATACCTAAAATTGGTGGACTACATATATGCTCTTTGCCATTATATGTTCTGTAGACGATAAAAGCTTGAAAAACAAACAATGGTCAGCAAATTATAAAAAAGAGCTTGCCAACCGTGAGAATCAGCAGAATAGATTCTATATAGATCCAGGCACTTGGAGTTAGATTCAAGAATACTTATCATTAGAGAATGTTGTCATTCTGCATTGCAAAAGTGACATGGTAAGTCTCACTGACCAATGAGGAAAAGCACAAATGAAATTACCTTAATGGAGAAAATTTCCCCGAAGTGAATTTGACTGCCACTCACTAGTTGTAAGATGTTGGGTTATGAACTACAACGGTGCATTAGTTTCCTATAGCTGCTATAACAAATTACCACAAACTTGGAGGTTTAAAACAACAGAAGTTTGTTCTCTCGTAAATCTGGAGTCTCTAGCGGTCTGAAATCACAGTGTCAGCAGGGCCATGTTCCCTCCAATGGCTCTAGGGGAAAGTCTTTTCCTCTTTCCATTTCTGGTGGCTCCAGGCATTCCTTGGCTTGTGGCTGTAGCACTCCAATCTCTGTCTCCATCTTCACATGGCCTTCTCCTCTGTGTGTCTTCTCTTCTTTTGTCTCTTATAAAGATGCATCACTGGATTTAGGACCCATCTGGATAATCCAGGATCATCTCAAGATCCTTAGCTTAATTATATCTGCAATGACCGTTTCGCAAAATAAGACATATCTACCCAGATATGCAAAATATTCTTGCATATCTGGGTGGATATGTCTACCCAGAAAGCTATGTTCTGGGTAGACATAGCTTTGTGTGTGTGTGGTGGGGGGGTACCATTCAACCGGCTACAAATAGGAAAGAGGATGGTAAAACTCAGAAGAGAATACAAATGGAAGCTTGAAAGTCTTGTTAAGGATGTTAAAGATAAAATGGATTGTTATCTCTTATAAAATGTGTATGTGTGTTTGCATACGAGTTACCTGAAAGCAAGGAAAATCGACAGAAACGCCCTGTAAGATCACTCCCATTTTATTATATGGTGAGTTTGGGACTAAAAGTTCAGTTTTACCTGCTCTGATAGGTACTAAAGAATTGATTTTGGTTGTGACTAGGATTCTAAATAATTAGTATTTCCTCACAATTGTATGCATGTCATGCATAATTTCTGTACACTCAGATTTGCTTTCAATTTGGGGATCAGAAAGGGGAATAATCTGGGACAACAGGTGGGAAAAATCTCTGCCTGGCTGTGAGTTCCCCTTTTAATGAATAAGAAAATAACCTCTCTGACTTGTTGATCTGGCCTGGCTTCCTTTCTGTGTCTCTGTGGGCCTCATACTGCATCATAAACAGGGAGAGAAGTTCTTGGTCTCAGAAGCAGGCACCCAGGCCTCTTGTCACTCTTACTAGAAGAGGGAGCCAATCCACCTTGCTTGTTCTTCCTCATTACTTAGAATCTTCATGTAGAGAATGAAGAAATGCACATCTCTTGGTTAACTACTATATCTACTATTACCTACTATGTCCATTCAAACTTTTGAAGCTCTAACTGACAACTGAAGGGTGCCATTCGAAATGCAAGACCTTAGAGTCACGGTTCCTTTTTTTTTTTTTTTTTTAACATCTTTATTGGAGTACAATTGCTTTACAATGGTGTGTTAGTTTCTGCTTTATAACAAAGTGAATCAGCTATACGTATACATATACCCTCATATCCCCTCCCTCTTGCATCTCCCTCCCACCCTCCCTATCCTACCCCTCTAGGTGTTCACAAAGCACCGAGCTGATCTCCCTGTGCTATGTGGCTGCTTCCCACTAGCTATCTATTTTACATTTGGTAGTGTATATATGTCAATGCTACTCTCTCACTTCGACCAGCTTATCCTTCCCCCTCCCTGTGTCAAGTCCATTCTCTGTGTCTGTATTCCTGTCCTGCCTCTAGGTTCTTCAGAACCATGTTTTTTTTTTTTTCCTTAGATTCCATATATATGTGTTACCATACGGTATTTGTTTTTCTCTTTCTGACCTACTTCACTCTGTATGACAGGCTCTAGGTCCATCCACCTCACTACAAATAACTCAATTTCGTTTCTTTTTATGGCTGAGTAATATTCCATTGTATATATGTGCCACATCTTCTTTATCCACTCATCTGTCGATGGACACTTAGGTTGCTTCCATGTCCTGGCTATTGTAAATAGAGCTGCAATGAACATTGTGGTACATGACTCTTGAATCAGGGGTTCTTAAGTTGAGATCCAGGATCGCTCCCTGAAGTTCAATGTAAAGTTGGGTGTGTTTGTAAATTTTTCTGTGGAGCAGTCACATTCTCAAAGAAGTCCATCACCCCCAAAAGGTAAGAATATCCACAGGCTGACTCAATGCTATGAACCATCAATTGGTTATTGACCTTTGGCAAGTTCTTTAGTTTCCATGTGCAAACTTATTATCCACATGGGGATGACAGCAATGATACAATTTCAATAAAACAAAAAAACTTTGATTCAAATATAATACAGATGTCCTAGGGAAGGGCACACTGGGTGGCCTTCAATATAGGTGGCAAATTCTTCCCAAAGAGCCCACATGGACAGTTCATTGTGGTAGCTATTTAGTAGGGAATACAAACACTTGTCTCTGTTCACTTCAACTCACATCTCAGAAGGCAACTCTGTGGACTTGCCTGAACTCTGCCTGCAGGGAGAACTGACTATTCTCTCAAATCTGTCCCCGCTGCTTCTTGTACAGTCTCCTACAACCTCTATATTTTACTTGATTACATGTCTTTCTCTCTCTTCCAAATTTCATCACCCACCATGTCCTAGTGATTTTGGTATTAAGAAAAATGGAATCTTAGCACATAAATTTTAAAAAATATTTGTTAAGTGCATGTATGAATGAATGGATGAATGACAAACACGAGTTGTCTAAGGACTAGAAGTCTCATTAAAACTGCTTAGAAGTGTACCAACCAGGAGGCTGGAAACCACAAACACCCTTCTGGCTGGCCCTGCCTTCCCTCCACCAAGCATGGAGCCTGACCAGAGAAACAAGCTACACAGGAAAACAGTCTCATGTGTATTCCCAGAGCACCCTTTCCTTAAAGAATCTCCAGAATGAAACGCAGGTGCCCGGTGGCTGCTGAGTACTACTATTTTGAAAGTAGATCCTCACTTCTGATGTAATCTTTTACTTGAGAAATTTTTGCATGTTGTTCCTGGACAATGGGATATCCATTTGGTATGACAGAAGAAGCAACCTGAAAACTCCTTGTTTCCAGGTTGGGGTCCGCTGCTGAGCTTGGCCACTCAGGAGAGTCAACAACCTTGTCAGGTAGCTGCCTGTTGGCAGGATCGTTTTCACGTTTATTATACTGGAATCATCCTGGCGCTTATGGAAAGGACAAGCAACTGAAAAATGGAGTGTAGACTCCCAAACAGAAACAGTGCATCTTCCAGTTGCTTAGACTAAAATACCCTGGAGTCATCCTCGACTCCTCCCTTTATCTAACAGCCCGCATCTGACCCATTAGCAAATCCTGACAATCTTCAAACTATGCCCAGAAGTTAACCACTTCGGGCCACCTTGACCACTTCCACCCTAGCAGAAGACATCATCATCTCCATCTGTATTGAGATACGCTCCTAACCATCTCCCATCTTCAGCCCACATTCTCCTACAGTCTATTCTCAACAAATCAGCCAGAATGATCCTTTTCAATCAGCCCATGCCCCAGCTCTGCCCCATCAGAGCCAGTTTTTCCCCACCTCACTCAGAGGAAACAGCCAAGTTCTCACAATGGCCACCCAGGCTGTAATGGTCCACCCCACTTTACCTCTCCAACCTCACCTCCTACAATCTCTGCCTCTTTCCATCCACTCCAGCCTCAGTGTCCTTGCTAATCCTTGAAGCTCATATATTTCTTTCTCAGATACAAGTGGAATTTTATTTCCTAACAGAATAAGAGAAAAACAGCTGACTTTAGCTTTCTGACTGAGAGCCCCACGGCCTTGGACATTGAGAAGAGTCACAGATCCAGGTTACTCACAGAGCAAGTAAACTTCTTGAAGTTTTATGAAGGCCAGAGATCAAATATCAAATCCATCCTGCCACAGAATTGTGGCTGGGCCTCTCTGTATGAGTTTCGTTGAGAGGGGACCCAACTTGGTTTAGCAAATGGGCATGAGAGCACAGGAGTGAGGAAAAGGGCAGTCTTGAATATATCTAATAAACCACAGGCATGAATTTTAACAACCTTTCTGCTAGCAAGTTCTACAAGCTTTCTCATTCCATTTTCTAGCTAATACTTTCCCCCAAAGAGTTTGTTGACTGCCTACTAAGTCCCTAAGCTGCATGCTAGAATTGAACAGTTTGCACTTGGGAAAAGGACCAATGTGGGACTAGAAAGAAACCAAGGGCAGATCAAGTCATCATAGGGATGTTTTATTAATCAAATATATTTACACTTCTTGGCGAATTATCTCTAAATGTGTGCCTGTTTTTCATTTAAACACAATCGAATCCTGGTAGATCCTATCATAAGAGTACAGCTGCACGCATCATCACATTGGTTCTTTGTGTTTTTTTTTAAGATGTGAGTTTAATAAGTTAAAAAAACATAAGCCAGTCGTTTACCATACTAACTGCAGAATACTTGTTCTTGTCACATCAGTGGTCTTTACAGCAAGGGATCCTCACTACCCACGGTGAGCTTCTCCTCATCCTCTTGACTGACTTATTTAAACTTTCCAAACCTCAAAAATCAAGAACAGAAACTGAGCCCTAACTCTAGCCATTTTCTTTGTGGGGAAGTTGAAGAGAGACATATTTCTATTTCAATGGGGAACATTTACAGTAAATTTTAAATTAGCATATGAGGGAAATTTATACAGTGCCTTGATAGCATCTAAATATCACATTTCTATTAGCATATTACAAAGCTGGATGCCCTCCCCTTGATATAACAAAATTAATTAAGGGGACATCAGGTTTCCAAACTAATTTTGCTGATCTAAGCCAAAGTTTTCCTCGATATCTGAGTCACCAACTTGGCATTTGCATTCGTACCAGGGGAAACGTCTTTCACAGAGTACTTAGAACTTCCCAGGAGAGAAATTTTGCCTGTTTTTTACTATTTTATTCTCTCCAAGTTGGGAGAAGCTTGAGTATGTGTACTAAATTGTTCAGAGAAAGTGAGTCTACCAGGGTTGATTTTTAGCGTTAGACAACACTTGAATGGGGATCAACAGGGACAGTAAGCTGGTGGACACTTGGTCTAAAATGGCCACTCTCCCCACCATGCGGTGATCACCTATCGTCTGTGGTGATAGGAGCTTTTAAAAACATGAATGAGTCATGCTATATAAAAATATCTCCAAGCTGTTGAAGTCTATATCAAGATTGTTTTCAGTCAGGAGTGATGTGCCAAGCTTTGGGGAGAAAAGCAGCAACAGGGATGTTTTGCAAGGCAGGAAACAGGAAATACCAACTGGAGCCCACCGTGTTTGACTGACGGGGAAAACACGTTCATCGTTTTGACAACCATTGCGCCTGTTAGAATCCATATTTGGAA
Source organism: Delphinapterus leucas (assembly GCF_059928025.1). NCBI lineage: Eukaryota > Metazoa > Chordata > Mammalia > Artiodactyla > Monodontidae > Delphinapterus > Delphinapterus leucas. The sequence continues at coordinate 102,992,816 of NC_143131.1, read as the reverse complement.
AAGAGTAACATAGATTGTAATTTCAGGACCATGGTAAAGAACTGCTCTGTAATTAAGTCAGTTCCTGAAGAAGTTTTGTAAACTTTCTTCTTGAATACCTCTCACAAATAGTCTCATCTAGATTGTTTCTAAGAACTTGAACTGGTTCCTTGAGTACCCCATGCACAGAACTACATTATCTGTGCCTTTGACAAACCAAACCTGCAATGACTCCAGTCTTTCTACCTCAGTGCTTTAAATCAACAGCCTAACCACAGAAGCTCATATTCTTAATGGACACAACTGCATAATTACTCCATTGATGCCTGAAAAGTAACTCACTTAGCATTCAGTCGGAGCAAAGAAAGAAAACTAGATTTCACTTAGCCCCGTTCAGGATGTGTTTTCACTTGTCAATAGCGTTCAAGCCTAGTTCTTTTTTGGCCAGTGTCCAACATAACCTGCCTTCCTGCCTCTTGCCATTTGTCCTAATGTGTATCACACACTTGAGAGGATTTTTTTTCTCTTACTGTGGAATTTTAGTTGCATGTTTAGAAAAATAAAACAATACCTGCCAGCAGTGGGATATTTGAAATTCTGCTGTCCAGAAGCACAGATTTAGAGATACAAAATCAGCAACTATAATAATGCATATTTTGAGAATATTTTAGTATTGTTTCCACAAATTCATTTGATAAATGAACTATACTTGTGTTTGTTTATTTTAAAAAGCTCATATGCTTAAAAAGAGTTTGAATAAAGAGATATTTTCCCTTTTAAAAAATTACTGTCGTGTGGTTTTGGAGGGTGAAAATGTAAAGCTGCTAAGATAAGATTAAGTATATAGGAGAAAAGGATAATGATAGTACCTATGTTACAAGGATTAAATTAGATAATCCATGTTGAGCAGTTAGAACAGTGCCTGACAGCGATTGCACAATATAAATTACTATCATTATTATTATTCCCGACATCTGAGGGAATAAGCTCAGATTTTATTTTTCCATTAAAATATACTCAGCAGATTCTTTTGTAACCCTAAGTACAATGGCAGCATCTCAGTATACAGGGCAGACAATTCAATGGTTTTATGTCTTTGCCCTGTTTTATGGCATATTTTTGTTTTTTTATCATTTTTCATATTGATTTGATGAAACATCTGACATACATTACTTAAAAGAATAAATCAAATAAATATTTTAAATGTTAAACACAACTGTGGGTTACAGGCTAAACATCTATGGCAAGGCTTCCATAGATAAAGCAATATTCTTTTCAGTTTGGCTCTCTTTGGCCAGTTGTATGTGACAGGTGATTGTTGGGTTTGTAGAATTTAATCTTGAGAAGGCTTGAAATATGTGGCTTTTCCTGGGACTCTGTTCTTATTCTGTGGTAGTTCAGATAAGTACTAGTGATGGGGAAAGCCTCAAACTCTTGGGTGGATAAGGACCTAAACATCTTGTCACTTCATAAAATGTCCCCAAACCTCCTCACCTTGAAAGGAACTTGACAGATGAGTGACATTTCTGAAACCTACTGTTATCACTTAAAGAAGCATATCTCTTAGTATCTTTCAGGATTTGGTGTCAGGAATTGGTAAAGGCTGTGGGGAATGAAATTAAATTCACGTCAAGGAAGGAAAATTGAAACCAACTTTTTTGAAAATGTGTTTATTTAGTTTATTTGTTGTTCCTGGCCTGGTTTCTGTAGACATATGTAGCCTTAATATGAGGATGATGGATTTGCTTCTCAACACAGGCTCCCGGGCCTGTAGGAGGACCCATGACCCCATGCTGCTCCGGAAATGCCCTGCTTTGTGAGATGTGCCACGTTTCCCATTTTAAATGACTCAACAGCCACTTGCATTTGATTTTTAAAATTGGTGCAAAACAAATAACAGTAATGATGCTACTTCTACTGTGAAAAGCAATGAAACATCAGTTTCTTAAATGCACAACTCAGAGCCAATTATTAGCAATTAGTTCTGCAATGATGTGCCAGGCACCTGGGGCCTTGGAGGCGGTGCCACTGAAGAGGAAGATCCTCCAGCTTTAGCGCATAAAGAGCTTGACAGTGAGGTTCAAAAACAAACTTAACCAAACAACTGCTACCTTTCAACCAGCAGTGAATATCCACCCTGATGGTGCTCTCTGAAACCTCTCAGAGCACCACAGCCCACACACTGGGGACAAGGGCTGCATTGCCAAGGCTTGACACTCACAAGGCCACTCAGACTCACACAGGGGCTGCAGAGCTCCTGCCCTGAGTAACTCCAGCCCTGTCCCCATTTGTTACCTTATCACTTGGAATAGGGTCATAAAAATCTTAAGACCCAGACCCTAATCCTGGTATCTTGAGATTGTTGCTAAGAACCAACAGTGGGGCTGATCAGCCAAAGAAGTCCAAGTTGTGTATCTTAATTTGTTTTGAAATTTGCTACCTTCTGGTCCCCAGCTGAGTTTACATCTTTCTGATTCTCCCAGTTGTAGCAATCTCTGTAACTTCACTGAGACAATGGTCTAAAGGCCTAAAAGGCCCATGCTATTAGCCAGACGCTTGGGGGAGAATATTATTTTCTCGCCAATATTCAATTAAGTAAAACTCCTTACAGTGAACACCTAAAATGGGGTCTTTATACAAAATAAGAGTTCAATAAATACTTGATGAATAAATGAAACAATGAACCAATCAACTGACAAAAAAAATTTGATGAGTTGGTAAATGTTAGTAAATCTTTGTTTATCTCGACTAGAATGAACTTTTCCCAAAGTACGATCCAATAAATTGTAAGCCCTGTGAGGACGCTAGTGTACCGTAAACCTTCTCTATTATACACAGTTTTCCCCCATAAGGCTATACTTGAATGGACGTTCAATAAATATTTACTAATTGAATCAAATTATATAAATTACACAAGATTGAGTTTTATAGTTTTAACTATCCACACAACTCTATAAAAGCATATCTCTTCCAAAAAAAGTCATTTTTAAAGACAAAGACAACCAAAACGCAAAGCTTATCTTAAAATAATTTACGCACATTTCCTGGGGAAAATATTCAGCTTTACCTAAAGTTACTGAGATTTTTCTAGAAATGTGATGTCTGCACACCCACCTGGAATCACCCCCATTAGCTTAGGCTCTTAGCTAGACAAACTGGCATGTGCTAGGATGGTATGTCTTATTGCGGGGAAAAAAAAAAAAAAAATTCAGTCCCCATTGATAGAAAGGGGCAAAAAACGATTGCTCCAAAAGCCAAACACGGATTCAGCTCTTACAGTCTCCCTTTCTCATCTTAGATATCCTCCCCTCTCCTCAATGACTCAGAGTTTTTCTTTTTTTCTTTTTATACCATGATTAATTAGGAAGTTGCTAATAAAGAAAACTGACAGATCTTGATGACTGCAGTGTTTACCACCCATTTGCAGTGTCCCTAGGAAATATCTGTCAATTTTAAATAGAAAAGGCTAAAGCAATTGTTGGGAGGTTTTAAGGAGAACTGCCCCCCACCCCCAGCTTCAATTAAGAGCATTTGGGACCCAAGCGATGGCGGTACCCGCTTCAGGGCTCCAAGTCAATTGGCAGGTATAGGCCTATCTTACCTGTAGACTGATGGCCAAGGCCAGTCTGCTAGAAGTCAGCAATGGCTCAGCAATGTGAAAATTTTGAATGTCCCCAATTTTCTATTTGTTCAGTAGCAAATATTTTCAGACCAAATTTGGTAGAAAAGACATGCTAAAAGTTGCCCTTACTAATAAAGGAGAAAAAGAGACTTAAATGAGCAGAAGGCTAGAAGAATCTTTCAGTATAGAGTTTACCGTCATATTAAGTGGGACTTTGGGATCAGCTGGCAAAGCCACTAGAGTGGTAGAGACCATTGTTATGGAGACTCTGTCCAGGCGGGGTATCAAGGTTGGAGTGAAGGCTTATACTCGCGTGGGAGCTCATGAGCACAGGGTGGGATGCACTGTGTAAAACTGTGAAATGAGGCAAAAGGCAGAACTGGTTTTTCTCACTGAAAACAGTATTAGAAACATACAGATGAGTCCCTTATCATTTTGAAAAAGTACAACCAAATGTTTCAACTTGAATAAATGGAGCAGCTTGCTCATCTGTATAGCCAGTCTGTCACTTTCTTGCAGATTTTGGGTTAATATGGCTACATATTCTCTCCACCCTTCCCAATGGCTCACACTTTTGTCAAACTTCTCTATCACTTAGGGCAAGAAACTATAAAAGCAAAACACATTCCAATCTACCGAAGAAAATATTTTCCATCAGAAACAGTTACACAGCAGCACAGATTGCTTACTACTTCCGTGACAAGGAGACAGCAAGAAATGGGGGAAAATCGGAACGACTTCAGATTGGGCAACGGAGGTCAGAATTAGCCAAATTCCTCTGTGAGACATTATTTTGAGACATATATCAATAAGTTACAAACACAATTAGTGAGGCCCCGTTTCACTCCATTTTAAATGTGGCAGATGGGTGCTAAGGGATGAGGGAGTGAAATGGAAAGAAGAGGAAGATTTCTGAGGACAAAATACATGATGGTAGATTAAACCAAACCACAGCTATCCTTGCCTCTCAGTGGCCAGTTCTGTTATGTGTCTCACATTTTTGCTAAGAGAAGACAATGGCAAGGCTAAAAAGACAAGGAGTTCCTTAACGGGCTGTGTCCTGCTATCAGGTGACCAAGAAATCTACAAACAAGAGATGGCTGCTGGTAAGTACTCTAAACTGTTCAGATTTACACCGGCCATCAAGGTACACTCGGTCTTCGTGATGCTGCTGGGAGTTAATGGCTAATATGCAAGAGCCGTCAGTTCTTCCTGATGTGGGATTATTGTGTGGAATGCGACACAATTTGATTGAGCACCATTGCTAAATTGCCCAAAGGGTAGCTGAAGTGACACCCATTTTCCTGGCACTCAATCAAAGATCAGTGAAACTGTGTACATACTCCTTTCTCTTTCAGTGGATCAGTGTTGAAAGAAGAATATTATCAAGGGCCGGAGGGGATGAGAAGGGAACTCCTCTTGAAAAAATTAGCTGTTCAGGGCGGTCTTTTCTAACCACAACCCTCTCCGTGGCTCCTCCTCTCAAGGTTTCCTTGTCTGGCCTATTTTCACCTATTTTTTGCAGAAATGCCCCACACTCAGGAGGGCCTCCCAGGCTTCCCCTGGAGGTACGAGGAAGGAAGATGAAAGTGCCTAGAATGGTCTTGACAGTGGGGCTTGGCACTGTTTTTGCTCACATATTCAACACTTGCATAGACAGAACAAAAAATTACTGGAAGCCTAATACCTTATATTCAGCCTCATACTGAAGAACTTTATTTTCGTGTTTTTTTTTAAGCTAAAATGTTATTGAAAACAAAATTTTCTCACTAGCTGCTTCAGAACAATATACTGTATTATGAAGCTCCGTACATTTTAAATGTTTTTGAAATCTTGACAGGACACTGTTAAGTCCCCATTTTTTATTTCCCCTTGAATTTTGAATTTTAAACCATCTTCTTCCACTTCCAGGTTCTTCTGCATCAAGACCAGGCTGCTGGATGGAAGGAGCTGTGAGAAAAGTGCACGAGAAATAATAAGTGTGGAAAACACAGAAATGGAGCACCCATGGGGCTGAAGATGGCCTGGACTCAGCGAAGGCTCTGGCTCCCGAATCTGTGGTCCCTGCTGGGCAGCCTGAGGCAGGCCAGGCCAATCTGAAACAGCAGGAAGAGGGCTGTACAATGGGTCCCCTTGAATCATGCTACTAAAAAAGGTGCAACGAGAAACAAGTCCCTGTGCATTCTTAGTCACAACTGTGGGCAGAAGAACCCATCCGATTCCTCCCTTTGGTATTAAATAACAGTTTAAAAAAGCTTTTTAGAAACAAAGCAAATACACGGTGGGACTGGAAATGTGAGCCATCCCAGGTTAGTTGTCCACTGAAATGAGTCTCATCCCTAGTCATAAATAAATAATCTCTCTCCTGGTCTGACTTCCACGCCAGGATCAATATCTCTTAACATCTTACTTATTTTATTACTGCTTTTGGTTTTCCGGGACTGATTGAAAGTTGCTCAGAGGAAATCTTTGGTTTTGCTTAAGTGTCCGTGACATTTAATCATGACTTTCCTTGAAGTTTAATTCCAACCAGTCAATCAGTTAATCCACTTCGATTGATTCTGGGCTCTCGGTTATTGGCTTGCACTCATTGGGCATCCGCTGGTGTCGGCTCAGCTGGGTGGCCTGCGTGAAGCTCCTCTCACACCTCTCGCACCTGGTGGAGGCAAGAGAGAAAATTGAGACCAGGGAGCAGGGCCTGCAGGTTGATGGACTTCCTCTCATCCTGCCTAATCAGAACAGACACTCCAAAGTGGCTTCAGATTTTACCGGCTCAAGAGGTTTAATTGGTGGCTCCTTCCAAGGCCTGGATGCCTGTGATGGGACAAAGCCCGGCTGATGCAGAACAGAGGGATCTGTCAATAGGCAGAGGGAAGGTGATTTCTCCAGAGAGCCCTGTCCTGCTGCAGCTCTGATCACTGTCAGTTCAAATAGATAAAGAACAAAAAGAGATTTTTAGGAGTGAGCCATCAAAGCAGCAGCTTGTCTGCAGTTTTCTGCTCCGTAACCCCAAAGAGAAATTGATGACAAATAGAATTTCACCTGCTGCTAATTTAAAATCGGGACTTCTACTCCCCTCAGCACAGCAGCCAGAGAGCCATATCTTTGAATACGGAAACTGGAAGAAGCAGTGCATTAGTTTTCAGTGACTGTGGCGGGTGGGTGTGGGTGACCGCTTTTGGGCAAAAGCTAGAGTATCACAGCTCCACCAAAGTTAGGGTTAAAAAATGTTTGCATTGGGATAGGGGACTCAGAAAAACCCGAAATCAACCAATGTTTGTGTGCTTCAAATTCACCTCTACAAGGTACAGCAGGAAGAATGTACACGTGGGCCGTAATTAAGGGCTGGTGTGTCTGATAAGGAGAACACTGGCATCGCACTTCAGGAATATCTCCTCCTCTCCTTAACTGAAAAAAAATGCTAACCTAGAGACCCTGGGCCTAAGCCATCTTCCCTGCAACACACACCGACTAGCTTGATGGCTACACAACCTTCAAAACGCACACACACACATACACGCACACTGCTGCAGCAAGCTGGGCATGGACAGTGGCTTCCCTGTCACTATTCCACTTGTCTGGGCTGCCTGGAGCACTGGCCGAGCACCCACTGGGGTACAGCAGCCCCCTCAGCGCTCCCCCTAATGTCCTCTCCTGAAACCTTAAAAGGAAAAGATACTCAGGAGAGCTGCAGACAGTCGTTCTTCTTTTAAATAATGCAACCTCCGGTCTCAGGTCCCTGCACTAGTAGGGCTGTGGTAAAGCCATCAGAAGAAAATCCACACACGCCCAATCACTTGCCACGTGCCCCACTACCCGGTAGGCAGCCCTGTCTTTTTCCTTTTGAGTAAATTATACAAAGTGCCTTGCCAGGGAAATAATTACCTATAAAAATAAAACACATCTATCCCTACTAGGGAGTCTTGCATATGTTTTATCGTTGGGAGGCTGGAGCTTGACTATCATGCTTGGATTTTTCAGGGCTCCTGCACCAGCTGAATGTGTCAGCATGAGGAAGTTGTGTTTTTTCAATTGTCTTTCGGGGGATATTTTTAGCAGCCTGTTCCACTGTTAAAAACTGCACTGTGATCTTGACAAATGTATAATGTCAGCTTTAATGTATCAGCCCTATCAGCTCAATGAAAATAACTCAGAAGTATTGATCAGCTAATGATTTTTGGTGTATTCATTAACATCCATGGGCAGCTCATCCCCTCTCCAGAGCTCCTGAAGTGCTGATGACATGCTAGTGAACTGCTGATTGTTTATTAGAAAACTGATTAGTTACTAAATTAGTGTGTCAAAATATACTACCTTTCACTGCTTGACAAACTTTCAAATTATTATATTCCTTTTTTTAAATTTTGAAGCTCTAGAATCAATTTCAAGGAGAGCAGAATAGTTTCAAAAATTGTAAGTTATGACTAGTTACCGAGGTCATGTTTTTGCACCTCTGATCTTGTGTATCAGAATATAAAGAATTCAGAAGTGGGAGGTGTAGTGCTTCACAGAAGGCAAATGTGTATGTCTATATGTAATATTAAACACCCAGACTGGGCAGAGACAGTAAGAGGGGAGTTAACATTTTTCTCCTGTGTTTGCCTAACTGCCTCACAGATATTTGCACTCATGGAACCATTTGTTGTCATAGTCAGGAAATTTACTAAGTCTATAGGGCTCTCCTGAGATCATCACTGAAAAATCATCTCTAGGGCCATCTGCTCACCCAGTGTGAGTAAAAACACGTGCAGATGTGTAGAAAATTACCTTAACTTAGATCCTTTTCCTAGGAATTTCCCCTTCCTGAGGAAAGTGGGCTACTAGAAATAATACCTACGTGTGTTGGTAATTATAAGAATGTAATTTGTATAATTAAGGATGTAAAGAGAACTTGACGTAAAAATATTTTTAAATAAGGGGAGAGCCTCAGTTTTATGTTCATCATCTTTAATTTCAGAACAAAAATCCCTTCACAAATTATTTTCACGGCTTAATGGAACACATCAGAAGGACAGACTCAATGCAAATGCTTAGGTTCTGGCGGGTCAGAGTTGGACTTCAGCTGTGTTGGCACGGAATTAACCCTGAACTACAATCCCAGCCAAGTGACTGGTCATGGGCACCTCCGAGCCTGGATTTCATGCGGTTTAGCAGAATAAGAAAGAAAGAAAGATGCGGGTAATGATCCAGGAGACTAAAACTGCTCTGGCACACAGGGTCTTCCTCTCAGTGCTGACGTCACAGCCTTTAAGGAAACATTGCAGGAACAGTGAAGTGGAAAGCCATCCAAATATTTCAGCAAAGAGAAATTCCCCAACTTTCTGCCAGTGTGGGCATCTTAATGAGACTTGAGTTCCTTTTAGATTTGAGATCATCCTTTACTTAATGTGATAGTTGACTGGCTTACAGGTACAGAGGGAGCTTAACAATCGTCATCTGAAACGGACAGGTGTGCAAAACGATGTCAAGTTCTGTTCACAGAAAACCTACAGGAAGCTTTCTTTCTGGTCCTCTATGGCCTGTCACCAAATATTTCCTGAATGAAACCAAACTGCTTCGTACGTATGATGTGCTTCATGCATTTTACTGATGTGTTTTTTTGTTTTGCTTTGATTTTGCCTAGATCTTGCTAAAATATCAGATGCTCTTTGGAAAATCCTTTGATTATTTTTTATACTGAGCCAAACTGTCTTCACTTAAGGCACAAACTTAGTGGTATTTCCCCTGCTTCTAATGAAGAGGAAGAAAAGAAACTCTCCTATGGAAAGTCCTGGTCTTCCCAGGCACAAAAGCCAGGCATCAAGCAGCTCACATGGATCCTGGGCAGAGCGGCCTCTCTGAGATGTTGAGAGATTATGTTTAGTAACAGAGAAGGAGAAGGGGTTCTCACTGTAAAGAGTAAGTTTGAGACTGACAACTTCCTTCCTTCCCTCCTTCCTTCTTTCCTCTTTTCGATAAAGTGCTTGGCAATTGCTGTGAGATGAAATGATGTCTTGATTTTGTTCCTTGTTCTCCACGACTTCCAGCCGCACAGTACAAACGGAAAGTACAAACTTCAATATGATCCTTTGATATGTGCTTTTCCTATGATCTCCTTCACCTTATAAATTCTGCATCCACAGCCTAGGTTAGCTGCTGACAAGCCCATGATCTAGCTAGAGCATGGGGGATGGAGTCTTTCAGTGGCATTTCAGCCAATCAGATTGTGAGACAAAGCCTGGAGTGAAACTCTCATCTCTTACTGCCAAATCTTCTCCAGGCTTCTTGTATGGCAATAATCTTGATCTGCCTTGAAAAATCACTTTTCAGCAGAAGATTTTAGAAGCTAGAAAAGGCTTTCCCCTGTTGTGGCCTGGCCCCTAACAATCTTGCAAAGGCCTCCCAGGCCCTGGGTGGGTAGGACAATTTGGGGACTGAGCCATTTGGGGCATGGGTTGTGTATCTTTACAAGATTCTTTTCTTTCTTTGCAACATTGTTTCAGCCAATACCCATTAGTTGAAGTAGTAAAATTAACCATTGTGGCAAAATCCATTTTATTGACTAATCTGCAATAAACTTTTTTTGAATGTTTGTTTTATAGGCTTGTAAAAGGATATCCTCATAATATTTACAAATGTCCATGGGATGGATATCCATGAGCTATGGTTGGAAGATTCCCAAAATTCCCTTGGGGTAGTTCAATCCTGAATGATCTGGTTGTATACACTGAAGGATTTAGCTTTCCATTTCCTAGAAGACGTTTAAATTTTGCACTTATAAAATACACGTACACTCAGTTCTCCCCTGGCAATATGTTTAACATTTTATAAATTTAAAAAAACAAACTCTACAGCATATGGCTATCTTAATATGAGAAGAAGCAGGAGGAACTAAAACAGGCACAGTGAATCTAATCCAACCAACTCTGGTGTTTCCTTTTTTGTTTTTCCAGATGAAATCAGGTTATGGTCCCCAAAAATACTTTGAGAAAGGAAAAACATACAAGTACTAAAGCCCTTCAAATATTAATCTGATGAATTAAAATTAAGTTAAAATGGCACCTCTATTGGAAACAGGACAAAAACAGGATATTAAGGAAAAAAAACTGACTGGAGTCAACGAGGTTATACTTAAGTAACACCTTAACATTAATAGAAATCTATTTCCCATGCTGACCCTGAAACCTCTTCAATTAATTACTAAAATCTATTTACACAGCAACAAGATAAAAATCAATCTGATTCCTGGTACTGTATCCATCTGGCTACCCTCTCTAATATAAGGGGCCAGGAGGATTGTCAGTCCTCCTGCGTCTCTGCTTTTGAAGAGCTCTCTTGCTCAAAGGCACAGGGAATGTGCCATTGTCATCTTCTACATCTAGAACAGTGGTGAAACCAGAATCTGTGAACCCCCGAGGGCCTAGGGGAAATGACAAAGCCCACTGTGCAGACACAGACACCTGCCATAGGGAACTCGAGGACTGTGCTAACCTACCTGGCCCTTAAGGGTAGATTTAAAAAAAGGGCCCCTTGGGGCTATGGCAGCCCCAGAGGGCACAGCTTGGCTGGCGTAGTGCAGGTTGGATTTTTAGACCCCATCCAGTGCCCTCAGCCAGATGCCTTTATGCAGTAAATAAGCCCCACCTGTGTACACAGACAAAAATGAAAACTTTTCACTATTAATTAATATCATAAATTAAACCTTGATGGAAAACAGTTAAGAATAATGAATAAAGGTAACTAATTCATGGGGAGGTGGGTAAAGATGACAGCCTTTTATGAGCCTCTCCCTCTCCTGGCAGACACCAAGGCAGGCAGGACCCAGACCAGCAGGACTCTGCCACCCCAAGCTGAGCCCGGTCTCAGGCCAAGCACCATGGCAACTGCATGCTACGCCAGCAGGTCCAGAGGGAAAAGCATGGGTAATGAGACTCTGGGAAGACTCCTTGGCTGAGACCAAGAAAGGGGATTCACCTCCTACTGCCTGAATCATTTCCTTTCTTGCTTGATCTTGTCCTACAGAAGGTAAACAGGCTGTTCATCCATGCCCTTTTCATGTTCCTCCTTAATCAAGGAAAGTCATTATGGCAAATGAGGAAAGAGAGATATAAGAGAGTTGAACAAAAAAGAGTCTATCACACAGACAGTAAAATCTGCTCTGAGATGACCAACCACTCACCCAAGCTGGCTCACCCTCCCAAGCCTTTCCATGTCCCACATGGGCTACCAGAAAGCCTCCTTTCCTTTGTATGTCTGCAAAACTCCTACTCATCATTCAAAACACATCTTAAACATCATCTTCTCCAGATAGCACTGATTACTCCACTTTCGTGCTACCCCGAAACACTGTATATACATGCCTTATTGTTTTTCACTTTTGCACCCTTCACCCTAGGTGGTAATACTTGCTTATTAATTGGGCTTCCCCATAAACTATGAGGTCTTCAAAGACTAGGGGGCTGAGTTTCATTCACCTTTATATCTCTTGTGCCTAGCAGCGTGCCTAGTACAAAAGAAGGTGTTCAATAAATATTTGCTGAATGAATGAACACATATATACATGAATGAATGAATGAGTGAGCGAGTGAATGAAGAGACCATCTTGCAGGATTCAGATGTCCACCGTTTTCATGACTGTGCTAGATCTAGAAACATAGTCTCTCGCTCAGGTGCCCTTACCTTGCCAAAGCCCTTGGAATTCCGTCTCTTTCCACATTCCCTGAATCCTCAAGGACTCAGACATGTCCTATGTTTGGTTTGGTTTTTCTTTTTTGCATTAACATGATAAGTCTGAGATCCAAAGGGCACGCTGAAAAGCTACCAATTGGCTGCTATAATAGATTCAAACCCCCTTAACAAATATAAAAGAGGAGGAAATCGTTCATCAGAATCCTAAAGGGTTCAGATCTCCCAAGAGACGATTCATTCAGCTGTCCTCGATTGTGGCCACTTCGCTGATGGTCAGGGGACTTGCTTGCTGATGGCCAGAGATGGTATTCTGCATGTCTCCTAGCTCAAATTCTAGAAGCACAGACCCTCAGACACCAGAAAGAATCTTAAAGTTACTTACTCCTACTTCCTGATTTTACTGGTGAGAAAACAGACCACAAAGAACGTCTCATGTCCAATGTTGCACAGCTCAACCCAGGATCAGTGTATAAATTTCCTGACTTCATTTCCCCAGTATCGACCACTAAACAAGCAGGGCCTTTTGCAGCCTGGACGCTGACTTTCTAAAACAGCTTTCTCCACCAGTTGGCTGAGCCAGGCAGTGCTGGGCCACCTTGTCTGCCGGCTCTCAGGAAAGGCTCAGAGAAAGAAGGGATACGGTGCGAGCCGCTACTTACTTGAAGGGCTTTTCTCCAGTGTGGGTTCGGATGTGGTTGTTGAGCGTGGTGGCCCCAGCAAAGGCACGACCACAGTAGCCACATTTGAAAGGCCGGTCACTGGAGTGAGTGACCACGTGGTTCCTCAGTTCTGAAGGCTGGGAAAAGGACTGGGAGCAGTGGCCGCACTGGTACGGTCTGAAACAAATGAAGACACTGCCTGGTCATTACATTCTATGTCAGTCAGCAGACGTTAGCATCACGAGGCAAGGGCCAAAACGTTCTGGTGACGTTCTCTCAGTTTCTGTAACAAAGCATAGCACTGGGGCTGCTAGGTTCTCATGGCTATACTTGTTGCCACACGAACAAAATTAACAGAGCTGATGAGAGCCGTTCATTCCCCAAAGAATATTCCTTTCCGGTATTAGCCATACCATTTCAAGAACTCCTATTTCTTGTTTTGAGCCCCACCCCCAGGCAAATATTGGAGCGTTGAGAGTACAGACTTGATGAAGCACAACAGTACAAGAGAAGATATGTAATTGTCTCTCGTAATTCTGGGGCACTTTAACTTTTCAAAGTGCTTTAACATCAATGATCTAGTTTAATCTTTACAATAATCCTCTCAGGGAAAGCGGATGTTATGATCTCTTGTCAGTTCAGAAAAATGAGGATAAACTGTCCTCAAAGGAAATAAGCTCTTGATGCCAAGGTCACACTAGGGTGACTCTGGACCTTATTCTAAGTCCCAGGTAAAGATGCAGGCAAGTCAGCAAGCTGCATGTGTGTTTTAATAGATACTAGACTGTCCTGGGGTCTGTCTATAGCGCACCCCCAACTTGGGGTTGTGTGATCGTGCACAGGCCAACACAGGCGTGCACCCAGATTTGTTTCTTTGTAAAAGAAATCCTGACTTCTACTTACTCTCTCCCCGCCCCGACCTAAACTGATATTTATCCACTGGGTCTTTTTTCGTGAACTTCGGCTCCCCAGTTTAATCTGGTAGCAAGCAATGATTTATAGCAGCACAGAAATGACAGGATGTCACTATGCTTGCAGGAGGACTGGGATGCAAAAGCAAATGGAAGGAAGTTGTGACAAATACCTGATAATTAGCAAGATTATCAGAGCGCATTCTTTTCAGCTCATGAGAAAGAAATCAATTTTTGGTTTTCATAAAATAAATTAAAATTCTGTCTTCTCTACAGAAGTTCTTCTGCTTACTTAAGCAGAATCTGGTGAGTGATATAAAACCTGGGGAGTTTTCCCTATTCGAGGCTATTTCATAGCATTCCTTGACAGGGCTGTAATTTGTTTATCAAAATTTTTCTTGAGAAAATTAATAATTTGTCATGAGCGATATCAACAGAGCTCAGGAAGCCTTGGTTTGTGGCTCAGAAATTTCTGGCTGCGTTTAGAAAGCCAATGGCAAAAGCAGACTTAATTGCTCTACCTTTAGCAAATGCATAAGCTCCAATGACCAGAAACCAAAATGAAGGGCTAGGAAACAATGGTGACCGAGCATGTACAACAATTCAATTACATGCAAAATAAAGTGTACCCTCTCATTTGTCAAGTGAAGTGCTTAATTGTGGCTACTTGCCTCACTGAACACAAATACGATTATTTTACCAGGCTTCAGCGCACTGAGCACTGACTGTAGAATTTTTTAGCTTGATTAATAGTCTGGGATTGGTCAATAACTCAATACTATACAATTTTAATTACTTACATTTAGAAATCTATCTAACTGCTCTCAAACAAGTTTCAAAGAAATATATATAAGAGTCCGTGGTAAGGAGTTTATCAAACTTGACAAATTTCACATGCATTTAATTACAATCATGAAATAAAGCTTTGAAGCCATTAAAATCATATGTAGATGAAAATATCCTTTTGTCAAATTTATTCTTTGTAGTAACCATTAACCTTAAAGGAGTCCTCAAGAAATCATTCTCTCAGGGGTGAATTTTTTAAACGTATTGAAGATTATAAACAAAATAATATATGAATATATGCTATATCCACTGACAATTGATTTTTCTAATAGTAAAGGACCATTAACATTTATTAGCCTCTGGTTATCTATTTTTAATAGCTATCACAATAAACAATTAGCCACTAAATAAAACCAATTAATCTTTTTTTTCTGACTCTGCTGTCAGAAGTTGGGGTGATTTATTTCCTATAGTCCGAAGTCATTCCATCCTTTTTATGCTAATAGTCAAGGTGGCAAAGATTTACACACAGAAGAGATGACCACAGAGAGGCTTTTGCTGAATTCTTATATCAAGGTAACACCAATCAAAGGCAAATCAGATTATAAAACATCACCTTGGCCAGTACCAGCCTGAGCGGTATTTGCTAGGTATCCCGTGACAGCTTTTAAAACTTTGCAGAATTCAGCTGACTGAATGGAACAACCTCGAATGGGCGAGATGGGAGAGGTGAGTCCTGCTTTAGCCTCTGACCCCAATTAGCTGTGGGACTTGACAAGTCGCCCAACATCCCTGACTCTCCATCTCCTCATCTCTCTGGTAAGCAGGATGGACTGAAGTAGATGCCCTCTCGCATCCCATCATGTTCTGCTCCTGCTTTCAGATAATCAACAAGCACGTGCCACCTAAGGATCTGTCCAAGACATGGCCTCACAGTAGACAGCATCGACAATGTGACCTCCATCCTCCATCGTATGTACCAGCCAGTGCCCTGCAGGGAGAGCTTTCCACGGTTTTGTGTGTCTAGTCATGCTAACTAGAATACAGACCATTTAAACTTACTTGGTAAACAGTTGAGAATTCAGAGCAAGAAGAAAATCTAGTACCAAAATACAGGACCCAACTTTAGTTGATCTCAAAAAACAAAGTGATATCCCTTTAATCCTGGTACCTTAAAGAGTAAGATTTTAGAGCATATGGTCATATTCACCGTTGCAGAAACTGATTTAATGCAGAATTTAGAACTAAAGTGTGTACTCTATTTGCCACTGTGTTAAAAGATTCCCTCTCTCAGCCTAGAAATATATGGAAAGTTAGGCCTCAGAAAATATAGACAAGATACTTCTTTCCCTAGATTTTCAACATTTCCTAAAAATGAATAAAAGGAAATGCTCAAAAAGTATTTTAACATTAATTGTATCCTAGAGTTCATCTAAGGGCATAGGAATACATTCAAGACAGAATGAAATCTTCAAACCCAAGAGCGGGGCTTACTTAGAAAACATCATCATCACCACAGAATCTCAGACATCATAACTTCTTTTGGGACAACTGACCACGGGATTTAAGACTCTGCATGGATGTTTTTAGTAGCACACCCTGACTCCTCACCTCTTAGGTTACAGCTAAAGGGCTTTGGGGGCACAGAATCAGTTGCCATTACTCAGCTTTTTATTGTGATGACTAACATTCCCATTAACTTTTCAAGGTCTGGTCAAAGGGTCAATACTGTGGTGGGGGAGTGGCAGGTACAAACTACTGGGTGTGAGATAGGCTCCAGGATGCATTGTACAACATGGGGAATAGAGCCAATATTTTGTAATAACTGTAAATGGAGTGTAACCTTTAAAAATTGGATATTAAAAAAAAAGACTCATAGAATAAAGGGTGGGGTTTGAAAAGTTCTACAAATACTAAAGGGATAAAAAAGTGAAAAAATAAAATATCATCGTCAACCAAAAAAAATTAAAAAGTAAGCCTTAATTTCTTAAACTTTTGGACACAATCAATTTCAAATCCCAAGTTCTGCTCCCTTTGATGTGTCATACCAGAAGCAGCCCAGGAGGACTGGCATAGTCAAGTGCTATGTTCAGCTTCACTCTTTGTAGGATCTCATGTCATTCAGCAGCTAAATGGGACTCTCCTTTCTAAAGCACTTTGATTCTTTCCAAGTCATCATACACATACAGCATTATATTATTCTCAAAACAAATGCAATGAGCATTCTTCACAAAGAGATAACATTTCATAACCAGTAAAAACTTTTGGCGGGGTTTTTTTTTTTTAACGCTACTTGAGACATCTAGCAGTGCTGTCAATGACGGAAGTGTTCTATAACTACACTATCCAATATGGGAACCACTAGCCACAAGCAGCTACTGAGCACTGGAAATGCGGCTAGGGTGACTGAGAAACTGAAGTATTATTTTACTTAACTTTGATTAATTTAAATTTAAATAGCCTTGTGTGGCTTGTTCCAACACAGAAATATCAAGCTTCACGAAAAACTAGAATGTGCTCTGTCCTCAACAACGAAATATCTAAAAAACAGACAAAGCCTGTGTCGATTTAGTTAGCGTATATCAATGCCAGTAGATTTTTAAGCAAAAAGAAAGCAGCAAGACAATTTTGTATGTCCCCTGGCATTCTCTGTAACTGGTGGCTCCTCTGCTAAAGATGACTCCAGTAAAATGTGCAATTCATTTACTTTGAGTCTGTAATTGGTTTGTTGTACACATAGGAAAAGGATGAAACATTTAACAAAATTAAGTGTGGTTTGGTTTAAAATATTATTAATCCTTCTTTGATTTTTCTTTCATGGCATGAAAGCCTCCAGGACAAAAGTTGTTCAGTTGGGCCCACAACTGAACAACAAGCAAGGAATGTCTCCTTGCTCCCCGTCAGTCAAGCCCAAGTGCACATCTCCCGAGACTTCATACAGGGCGTTACTTAGGTCCACTGCTAGCTGTGTGGAGTGAGAAAAGAACTAAGCTCTATGTAAGGAGAAAAAGATTTCAGGAAAGTGGCTCAAGTATGCAGCCGAAACACTGGGAGAACATGGAAAGAAGGTAACCTTCACACTTGGGGGAGGGGGAAACAATGGAACACGAGAACACTGACACATTCCAAAGAAACTATTATGGT
Organism: Delphinapterus leucas; assembly: GCF_059928025.1. Taxonomy (NCBI): domain Eukaryota; kingdom Metazoa; phylum Chordata; class Mammalia; order Artiodactyla; family Monodontidae; genus Delphinapterus; species Delphinapterus leucas. Next base: position 102,975,048 of record NC_143131.1, on the reverse strand, counting down.
GATGGATTATCTCCAGGCTCCTCCCACCAAACAGCTCCTTCTAGAGTTATCTTCCCCTCTGGTACCACCACACCCAATTATAAACAAGGATACTCAAAACATAAATGTGAACGGCTGACAGTATGCCCAGGAGGCTAAAGGCAAACTTTCCCCAGGTAGCACAATCAGAAAGGAAAGGAAAAGGATGCAAAATAAAGATAAGCACTAAAAAGACATTCTGCAGAAAATAAAAGAGAACATATCCATCAGAAAATAATCCACTATGATTGAAAGCATTGCTTACCCCTTTCTGGACTGCCCCCGCCCCCAAATGGGACTGTTGAGAGTTTCTGTAGCAGAAAAACAGAAGAGAAAAGGGATTTCTAATTCCTGTTTCAGGCACAAGTCAGTCAAGCTGCCCTGGCCCAGGTAATAAGCTTATGCCAAACCTCAAATGTTTATGAGGTCCCTAAGTCCCTAGTCCTTAGTCTAGATCTAGGTTAATCTAGATTCCGACAGCTTCTTCCCTTTGAATTCACTCAGGAAAGAAAAAGTCAGTAGCTTGAGAAAAAAGAAGAGACTTTTGGTTTTGTATGTTTAATATTAACAGAATAAAATCAAGAAATAACGATTCTGTGCCTCCTGGGCTCTCATACGGGTATGTTTTTATCTTTAATGCTAATTCCTACTTTGAAAGGTCAAATGGAATTTTTTTCTGCGTTCAATGTAAATAACACGGTAGTGAAAAATGGTAATGCTGACAACCCAGGGTATCCTCGGATCTCCTTCCTTTATATCAAGGCATAGACTTACTGATGGTCCCTCACATGAAAAAGCTCACAAATAAAGACACACACAGTCTCTTTCATGAAGGTTCAAATGTCTTGGGTTTCATGGCCAAATATTCAGTGTGCTGAGTGAAAAATCTTTTGGACCTAAGATTCGGGGGCCTGTTTCAAATTTGGACGTGTTTGAAACTCTAACCTGTTTACTTTCTGACTTTGTCTTCTGTGTCTCCCTTTCTTGCCTCTAGTTCTAGCAAGATTTTCCTAGCAAAATAAAACGTTTGAGTTTTTCAAATAGAAGGGAAATGGTTTCTGACTGGCAGGTTCTAAGCTTTTTCACTGTATATGGCTGAATGGGCACAAACCGCCAAAAACTAAAAGCCACCGAATTTATGGAGTCAATCACTAAAGAAAATATGTATATTCAGCAGTTGTAAGTCTCCACATGGATAATAAGAGGAATGACTCCAAATTTCACAACCGTGCACAAACTGATGTTTCATTTTAGTTCTGCATGTTTCTCCTCTTTAGCAATTCACCTGTGTGGTCAAGAATTAGGGAAAGTATCTTGTACTTCAAAACTTGCCGGTACCAGGAGAGCATGCTAGGTTCTAGAACACCATACAGAACATATATGCTAAAAGCAAATTATGTAACTCAATGAAATTATGTATCTCAATGAAACTAGTGGGTCAAAGAGACTGGGCATCTCTATTTCCCTTATCTCCAGCAATCAACTCAGATGTGATGGAGTAATTCAAGCATCTCCCCATTACTAGTAAGAAACATTGTACTTTCTTACTTTGCCTATAAAGGGACTAATTCTTTGAACTTATAATTCTTAGTTTTAACTTATTCATGAATGACGGTGAATCATACCACCTCTTAAGTCTTCACCAACAAAGCACAGGGAAGAGAGAAGTAGGAACCCACTGCTTTAATAATGTGATTCCACCCTGGTGATCTACCTGAATATCAAGCACATTACTTCACCTCATCTGGGAACCTGGCCAAACGACACCTGGGCATCTGCATCAAATAAGCCCACCAGGGTCTCGCACTGGATGGGAGTCTCAAGCCACTTGGATTTTTGCCAGTAACTCCAGATTAGCTTGGAATCAGCGATGACCTAACAGTCTCTCGTGGAAGTCTATTTTGTACATGTAAGTTTTCTAATTTGTAGGGTACTTTTCTGACAGATTACATAGATGCTTTATAAATTCTGACATTATTATTTGACAGAACAGACTTCATAGGGACTTAAACCATAATCCACATACAGTTTTCGAAGTGTAACTGGGGTCAGACAAAATAGTCTGTTTTGCTAACTTTCTGTTTACCAAGACATATTTTCATTGTTTTATATGACATTCAGTATGAAACTGTATCATACCCAAAGCTAAGCTTTCTGTTCCTGTATCCAGAAACTTTCAACTATCATTTCATCTTACCTTGTATGTTCAGTTACTATGACCACAATGAACCTGTGCAAATAACAGATCCATATACCTAAACTCATTCAATTCAAAAAGCGTTTATAATAACAAGATTTTAATGCATTTTTATATTTAAAAAAATAAAATGCTTTGCAAACTCTGAATAGATATATCTTGAGGCTATCTGTATACTTGCAAGGAAGGCAGACTTTAAAAAAAAAAACCCTGTTGGAGTAAGGAAAACATTTTCAAAACTTTTGTGTCCCTTCTAAAGCCAGTAGTACTAAGATATGCAGAAGTCCGTGGATATTTTCACCAGGGGACTCTCCTATTGAAGGTAAAAGATTATAAAGACACAACCACCTTAACAGCTGTAATACAAATGCTTCAACATCAATCAGTCACAGCAATGCTTGATGCCAAGCAAGTAGTTTCTAGAATGGCACAAATAAAAATATATACACATGTAAATGTGCACATGTACCCTAAAATGGATCATTATTATTTCTGAAAAGATTCACCCCCTCTCCACCACACTTCTATCCTCCCTGCCTGCTTGGGTTCGAGTACACTGTCGTATCCTGCAGAGCTGGGAGGGGAGAGTTGGGTGTATATCATAAGGCAAGGAGAGCTGAGTGGCTTAAGGTTAATCAGTGGCCAAATTAAGAAAATAATTCCAGAGTCCTGCTTTCGAGTCTCCTATCCTACTTCCAAAATTTACTTTCTGCTTTTATACTCAAAATATTCTTAGATATTTGGGGTTTAATCAAATTTTCATAGGATGTGAAGGGGAGATAAAACACTGTCCTTTCTTATTGAATTAATTTGATTTTTGTCTTTTGCACTCCCAGCTATCAAGACTGTCGAATAAACCAGTTTTGACTCATAAATAATAGTTCCATTATATCTACTGTGCCACTTGTCAGAGTACCTGAAATTTTAATTCACTTGTTCAGCTGAATTTCATCCTCAGTTCATGGCCATAAAATTCTTTATTGACAAACTTTCAAAGCAACTTTGACTCTGAGGTATCTAGTCAACATTTTTCTTCTGTGTGGATATTAGTTTATTGAATAAGTGGCATCTGTTTTCCTCCACATCACTAGCAGAGTAGGTATTTCCTTTTGACAGCTTTGCAGGATTTATGGGTTTGCATGCTCTGAAGAAAAATAGTACTAAGCAAAAAATTCCAATTCATTACCTCTTAGTACTTAATTAAGTTCATACCCACGGCACACTGGAGGTGAACCCTGAGACGACTGAACAGCAGCAGAGCGGCCAGCTATATTATCTTTGGAAGACAGAGAGGATTCTAATTATCCTGACCTCATTTTTCCATCTATGATATTCATCAATGTGCCTTCTATTTTGCCTCCCGTTAGACCTGGGCAGAGCTGTTTAGAAAGCGACAGCAGATTCCTTTCTGCAGCCACTGCTCATGCAGCCCTTCTACACAATAAAGCCAAAGAGGGGCCCAACATTACTCTCTGACCTTCCAGAATGCAGACCTCTGATCACAGGGTTCTCCCCGAGGTGTGACTGGAGGAGGCGACAGGAAGGCAAGCAGTGAGTCTCAGAAGCAAACACAGCCGGTGAGCAATGAGAGGTGGGGTTACCTGTCGGGGTTCTGCGTGCACACGTGCATCTGTAACAGGATCCTCTGTGTGAAAGTCTTAAAGCACTGCCCGCACTTCCAAAGATGCCAGTCACTGAACTCCGAGTGGAGCTGGCTGGTGGAGGTCGGGCTTGCAAGGACTCGCTGGTTTTTCACGTTGATTTGATTAAATCCTGATTCCATGGGCCCAGACTTATCCAGGAGGGAGAAGTTCCTGCCGCACGGAGTCTGCGGGAAGACGACGGAGCGCTGCTGGGCGGCGGGGGAGAGTTTGCTGCTCTTGTTGAAGGGCTGCAGGGGGTCCTGTCTGCACATGGCTTCCATGACCGTCGAGGGGACATTTACTGGGAGAACAGCAAGGGGTTGAGAAGATCAGTTTTATTAGCCCTTCAAATAAGCATGATAACACACACTTCTAAAAAATTCCTATAAGTCAACAGTTTAAAAATTGGTTTTTCTGGACTCAGAATGGACATAGAGCAGACAATTTGATTTAAGGGGACAAGCACAATTACCACAAATGAACTCATTCAATGCCTATATTTATTAAGCACCTATTTTCTGCTCGAGATTTTTCATACATGGTCTTTGCCCTCACAGAGCTCACTTATGACTTGAGATAAAAAAGACTCCATAATGAGGCTCCACACTGCAGCCTAGATTTGGGGGTTCTCAGATGGGAGGTACAGCAAGAGACAGGGAGAGAAAGGTGGGGCTCCCCAGAGAGGGTGGCCTTGAGCAGAGAAGGTAGATTCAAGCCTTCAGGATTTCAGGCCTTCCATCCAACCCTGCCAGCACAAAACAGGTTTTCAAGAAAAACTGGCTGAAGAGATGAAGGCAACCCTATGAAAGACGCCTGGAGACAGAAGTCTGGCACGCTGGTGGGATGGCACGGGAATCGAGCTGACCGAGCACAGCGTGGGCTTTCGGGGGGCAGATCTCAGAGGGCCTTTAATGTCCAAATAAATAAACAGAAGACTTCAGGCCTAAGAAATAGACACTGACTGTTTCTGACCAGAGGAACAGCAAGAAAAGAATTAGTGTTCACGAAGGGCCCAAATGAGGCACGATGCACAGACAGGGTGCAGTGTGTAAGGTAAGAGTGGGAGGTGACAGAGTACTCAATCTTGGAGCTCGGTGCTTGACACTCGGGCTTTGGAATCAGAAAGATCTATGTTCAAATCCTGACTCTGCCTTTTATCAGCTTGGTGACCTTAGGCAAGTTACACAATCTCCCTGTGCCTCTGTTTCCTCATCTGTAAAATGAGGACAATGGAAGTAACCATCCTAACAGTAATAGCATTATGGCTTAGAGGTCGAGATGGCCTAAACTTAAACTCCACTATTCACAGCTATCCCTTGGTATCCAATGGGCGTTGGTTCCAGAGCCCTCGCAAATACCAAAATCTGTAGATGCTCGAGTCCCGTATATAAAATGGCACGGTATTTGCATATAATCTACTCATATCCTGCCGGATACTTTAAATCACCTCTAGATTAGTTATACTTTAAATCACCTCTAGATTAGTTATAATATCTAATACCACGTAAATGCTATGTAAATAGTTGCCAGCATGCAACAAATTCAAGTTTTGCTCTGTGGCACTTTCTGGAAATTTTTTCCCAAATATTTTCCATCTGTGGTTGGTTGAATTTGCGGATGCAGACCCTTGGATATAGAAGGCTGACTGTAATACCTTTGTGACTGTGGGAAAATATAGAACATCTGAATCCACAATTTAGTCCTTGGTAAAATGTAAAGTGGTTACTGGAAGGATTGGGTGTGATAATGCATAGACAGCAGCTAGTAAATGCTATGGCTGCCCCTCGGTAGATGTTGAGCTCTAGGAGCCCTGGCTTCCTTATCTTTAACCCCCCTTTTATGCGGTTTAAATGAGATACTGAAAGTGCTCATCATAGGGCCTACCATCAACAACAGCCACCATTCTTATTCTAGAAGAAGAGCCTGGAATGAAGGAAGATGGATTCAAGTACGGGTGGTGGCAGTGGGAGTGGGGAAAGAATTAAAAGAAACATTTTTGAGGAAGGAACCCTAATATACATGAAATTTTTCTTTCTTTCTTTTTTTTAAGTTGCCATTGTGTTAATAATATATATCATGTATTCACTGGTCAACCCACAGGTTCAGAGGTAATTAGAACCTAATATGCTTAAAAACTGTTATTCTTTTTTTAAGTAACCACTCTGTCAATAAAATGTATTTCTTGGTATTTCAGAGATCATAGAGATTAGAGGTTACAGGGTGGTCAAGAGAGGGAAATTAGAGACCAAAAAGTTTAAAAAGGATGACTGGCAAAAAGGTTAGTGATGGGAAGTAAACTATGGCTGTTGGTCACTAGTTCAAGGCCACGTGGAGGAAATACATGAGCTGGGAGCTCTCATTCTTTCCTGACATGGACCATCTCTGAGAGTCCTACGAAGCATGAAGACTCAGGCGTCCTCAACTATAAAAAGAGAGTGGTAGGGGACCGTGACCGCCAGGAGGCTCCACGCTTGAGTGCACAGGTAGACACCACGTGTGGAGGTTAATGGGCTGCCACTAAGGACTCTTCAACTCTGAGTGTTCTACACAATCACATGTATTTGATGAATCCAACAAAAGGAATAGCTCATCCTACAGGGTTCTGTTGGCCTGGCCCATCCTGTCTTAGGAAGGAGAAATAAAATAAGAGACTCACAGACCAGGGGAGAGCCTAGTTTGTCTAGTTGGCAGTTCTTTACCCTGAATGCATATTAGACTCACAGGGGAGATTTTTTTTAAATACCAGAATCTCTTGGTAGGGCCTAGGCATCTGCATTTTTTGAAATTTCCCAAGTACTTCTAATATACAATCAGAGATGAGAACCACTGATCTAATCCTACCCTCTCTTATTACCAAAAAAAGAAAGAAGGAAAAGAAAATGCTAAAGACCAAGCAGGTCTAATAATTTGCCCATGGTCATACATTCGGTCAAGGATACAGCTAAGCTGGAAGCTTTAGCTTTCTGATTTCCAAGGCACTTTTTTCTGACCACACTCCCATTCTGTGTCTGCTCAATAGTTGTGTTGCAAAAATAAAAAGGACATTTTATAGCTAGTACAGAGTTCTGTGTGTGTGTATATATATACCCATGCATAAACATGTGTTATATATGCACCTATATACACATGTACAGACATATTTATGTATATATTTCGCATATAAAATTTATGTATAATTTCAACTTCTGGGGCAAAGTGTATAACCAATATGAAATGTGTGCACACATTTCAGACTCTCAAAAAATCTTTGTACACAGACTGTGAGTTTTAAAATACATATTGAAAGAAAAGGAGAAATGTTTTATGTTTTGGCTCTTTCTTAATTAAATAAAAAACAAAACAGCAGCATTGTCAGAGATTAGGGTAAAATTCATCTTATTTAGCCTGTTTATAACTAATCTGGAAGAGACAAAGCACAGGGAAACCCGCAAGTCTTCAGGCAACACTAAGCTCTTGCGGGTTGGGAAGGCCAGACTAGCAGGAAGGAAGGCGGGGTGGGGAGACTGTGGAATGAAGATGTCATCAACATGCAAGAGAGCAGGAAAACCAGCCAGAAGCTCACTGCTGGAAAGAGGAATATGATGCCTCTAGGGGAAATCATACAAATAATACTCTAAGTATAGATTATAAATGCTGACTTCTCACTTAAGCTCCTGGAAAGTAACCCAATAAATTCATTTTCAAAAATTGTTAAGGTCACACCACCTTTCTATTAAACAAAAGAATGTGTGGGTCAATGGATTTTTCTAAGTTTAATAATCAATGTCAAAATAGTAATAAAGAAAAGCTTATACCAGTTTGTATAATGATGTGGGAAAAATGGGATCTGAGTTAATGAAAATAATAGCATTTAGGTAATAAGAGTTGGGATGGTTATTCTCTGTCTTCTTTCCTCCTATGGGACACTTCAAGACAAACATACTATGTTTTCAAGATATAGCAGCGACACCTGCACTTATATTCTGCTTTTGGCATGATCTTTTCTTGTACTTGTGAATAAATTCAATCCTGCTGAATGAAATGAGCATATAATTTAGAGAGAGAAAAAAAAAGTAAGGCTAGGAATGGATACGTTTCATGAAAGCAACCATATTTGCTCTTGAAGCTGTCCTGCAGAGCGCCTGCATACTTCCACAGGACCCTAGAGGTCTAGATACAAAGCACAATTTTTTAAGCAGGACTTAAAAGGACACAGAGGATCATTCTTCCTAATACCAGTCTGACTGGCCCAACAAACAAAAGTATTAACAAAACACAGGGAATTATAAGAGGACAAGAAATGAATCGGAAAACACTATGTTATCCCAAGCCATGACAGTCCAGACCACTGCAAAAGTCCCAGAAACGACTAAGGCAATTCCCCAAAAGGATGAAGGCGTTTCTACATGAAGACATAATGAGCAAGTACAATCTCTTCAGTCCATAAGACAAAGGTTAAGGGAAAGAGGGCAAACTTTCAAAGCCCTAAAGGATTTAGTCAGGAAAGAACATAAACTCATCAAATCCTGCAAAATTAAACCCCTGAGAGAATGCAATGCAGGATCTATACAACAAAGTCCTACTTTACACCCTCATCCATTCATTCAGTCCACAAATGTGTACAGAGCATCAGTGACAAGCCTGACATTGCTGGCACTGAGGATACAGGGGAACAAGAGAGCCACAGCCCCGGCTTTCAGGCCACGTAAACTGTAGTGACAGAGACAGATATTACACAAATGTCCTTACAGGTAAATATTTACTCAGTTTCATCAAATCTAAACTTCCATTAATTGCAAGCCACACCGTTAATTGTAAGTCACTGATCATTATAACACACTTAGCAAGTTCAGAAAGATTAAAATGTGAAAAATATATGAGTTTTAGAATTGACGATATACAGTTGCTACAAGTGTAATAAGTGGTATGACAGAGAAGAAAGGAGGCCAAGAAAATGTCTAACAGGGATGGCTAAACTTCGGGTGGGAATGATGGCTTCCCTGAGGCAGTGACCTTGAACGTGAGTCCTGAAGGGTACACAGCATCAGACAGGTGCAAAGGGAGGAAAAAGGGGATGAGAGGAGATGACACGTTGGCAGCTGTGTCACTAAGTCTGAATGGCATGCTGAGGTGAGGAGCTCAGGGCATGGAAGGAATGGAAAGCAGACTCATGTGGCCAGAGAACAAGGCAGAGATGGACTGTAGCTGAGGCTGGAGAAGAAGGCAGCACAATTCCCAATGCCTGTGGCGGCAGGGCACATAGCAGAAATAAGTGCTGGGAAGCAGGTTAATACAACAGAGGACAGTGTGGTCTTCAGCAAACTAAATAGGGCATGGCCAGCGTAAAGATGTTTGAATTCGATTTTTTGTAAAACACTATGTGAGCCATACAAAACATTTCTGGAAACTATATGTAGCCCAGGGGCTATCATATTAAAGAACTAGGGATTGATTATAAGAGTAATGGCTAGCCAAAGAAGGGTTTTAAGCTAGGGTATAAGGTTATTAGATTTATGCTTTAAATGCATCATCACTCTGTATCATTAAGTGAGAAAGCGAGGTGCAGAACAAAGAATATATAGTATGCTGCTATTTGCGTACAAGGGGAGGGGTAGAGTGAGAGCGCCAAAGAGAGGGAGAATATGCTCAAATGAGAGAATGGGCAAAAAATACATCTGGAAGGACACCTAAGAGTGTTTCAACGGATTGCCTTTTGGAAGAAGAATTAATATGCCCATATTACTTTCTGTATTTTGATCTATGGAACCGAACTACCTATTAACAAAACAAGTGAGGGCTTCCCTGGTGGCACAGTGGTTGAGAGTCCGCCTGCCGATGCAGGGGACACGGGTTCGTGTCCCGGTCCGGGAGGATCCCACATGCCGCGGAGCGGCTGGGCCCGTGAGCCATGGCCGCTGCGCCTGCACGTCCGGAGCCTGTGCTCCGCAACGGGAGAGGCCACAACAGTGACAGGCCCGTGTACCGCAAAAACAAAAACAAAAACAAAAAAACAAAACAAGTGAATAAGCTGAAACAATAAAATCAACAAATCAGTGAATTTTCACTTTGGCTGCTGTGATACTAAAAGGGAAAATGTGACATGCAGGTGGCTACCGCAGGGGTCCAGGCCAAAGCTGATGGTGAGGCTGATCGGGAGGTGGCAGCAGAAATGAAAAGAAACTCATTTAAGAATACACAATCAACAGGGATTTATGAATGATTGGATAGAAGGGGTGAGAAAGAACAAGCGGTCAAGGTTTCTAGAAAGAACAATTGGATGAATGGGAGTGAGAGGTACTGAACTGGGGGAGAGGCAGCTTGCAGGACAGAGTAGGATGGTTTCACTTTACCATGTTTAGTTTGAGACACCTCTGAGACAGGCAAGTGCAGGTGGGAATTCGACAGGTAGACAAGATCCTGGGGCTCCGGTGAGAGGTCTCGGTTGGCAGTATAAATCTGGGAGCACCTTTCAGCCCTCTACACCCCCAGAAATGGGGGAATGAGGGCCTCAATCCTAAAGCATGGCTGGGATCAAGGAGCCCAAGAGGTCAAATCTCTCATGACAACGGGTTTCCTTGTGTCTTTTGCCACTTCCTTCTGTGAAGGTGTTTTCAGTGGCTGTTGCTTTCTGTTAGAGTCCTGTGCAGATACCAAGACATCCCTCTGGGGTGACTTCTCCTCTGTTTGTTCTAGGACCCTACAGGTTCCTTCAGTTCTGAGCCAAGTTTTATACTACTTCTTGGCCCAGGGTTTCCACAACTGGCAGGTAAGGCAAAATCCAACCCTGTATCCTCCCATAGCTGGGGCTGGTTTTTTGGAGCATGACATACTGTTTTTTTCACCAATGGCCTATTGGCTTGAGGGTAGCACTTTTCTAGTCCCGTTAAGGGACGAAACAGTGACTTCTGGTTCTTGGATTTATGTGAGGATTCAGTCCCAGCTGCTCACTGTGCACAAGGAGCCTAGAACCGGGCCCCTCCCAACTGCAGTAAGACTGAGCCTAACACCCACCTAGCCCAGGCTCGCTGCTACGGCCATCTCACATGGCACCTGCGTTAGGTTTGCTGTTGTAGTTTTTGCTACGTGCCTTCTCCTACACGGAGTTCCTTGAGGACGGGGTCTGAGGTTTTGTACCCCATCACAATGCTTCCCACAGGGCCTTGCACACAGATGTTCTCATTGGACTGAATTATACTGTAATCGCCTCAATGTTCATAGGTAGAAGGCTTGAGCGGGGCCTTTCTATCCGGGGCCTAGTTCCTTATTGTTGGTGGGATGGTGGGGTCAGTGCGCCGTGCAGAGGTGCCAATTTTTATTTTCTGCTCATTAAAATCAAAGGAAAAAGGCAGGCCTCTTGCGGGCAGAGTTTACTCCAGTGCAGCGAACCTCTGCGCTGCCATCAAGTGTCACATTCTGCTACCTCAGCTTCACATGCCAAGACAGAAAAAGCAGCAGGAAGACGTGTTTAACATTTATTCCCAGGTTTCTTTTTTCAATTTCCTCTGAAATGAATATGAATACACTATGGTCTTTACACTCTGCAGGAGCTAATCCCCCACTGGAAGCTTTGGGGAACCTCATTCCTTCTTGCGGATACAATCTGTCGACACAGGCGTTCCTTCAGGCTCTTCTGAAAGGCCCACAGTGGACAGAGCTGCACTCTCTTTGGAGCTCTATTACACTTATAACTATGGGTTGTTTTTTTCTTTTTTTTTTAAGAAAATAACATAGGAATTGCTTCCAGAACCCAAGTGCCTGTGTGAAACGCTGCCTTCTCTTTGAGGCAAGGCTGCTTTCAATGGCTCCTCCAGGCAGTGAGCGTGTCCCACTGCTTCGTGGCCGCTGCCAGAGGGGCCAGTGACTGAAGCCTGAACCCGCCCACATGCTCAATAGGAAATGTGTACTTTCGCTGTTGAAAGAACCATGAGAAGAAAATGATATTTTTATAAATGAAAGCGCTTAATAAGTATTATTCACTAAGTAAAATCATATTTTCCTTGAATGTCTTGGACCATGTATCAATTTCATTAACCAAGAAAAAAATCTAGCTGAACTATGTACCCCTTCTAGTAATGGCAACAAAATTCTCAATATGTATCCAGTGAGCATGTATTAATTGTTTACTGTGTGCATAGCACTATAAGGAGGCTCTGTGGAAGCATTTTGTCAAATAAGTCTTTGATCTCAAGAAGCTTCTTTTTAGGGTACCTAATTTATTTTGTGGCTAACTCGGTAGGATAAAAATTGTCTTCAAACTGCTAATCCCACTGAGATGATTTCAATTACTCAGGGTTGCAGAAGGCTATCTGTTAAATTATCTGTCCATGCCCTTTCACACATTTGTGCTTTTAAATCACACAGAGTATTTTCTCAGTACAGAATAAGGATCCCTCATTATAAAGCATCCCTAGGTCTCTCCGTGAATCATATGGAATGACAATCCATCTTCGGGTTAGAGTCAAAGTCATATACCTCCCCCCACGCCATCTGATGAAGCTTTCTGCTGGTTTCCTGGGTGGCCAATCTCATGACAGATATATGACTTTGAGACAAGAACTGAAATAAAATTCCTGTAATACCCTTAGGGGGGAGGGAGATGGTCACTGCCGAGCATTTTAGTCAATGACTTAATTCCCTTTAAACTTCCCTCCACCCTTGCTTAGAGCTCTGAACTCAACCTAAAAGAGCTGCATAGTTTACCTACTGAATCCACAATACTTCGAGGTGCGTTAGCTTTGTGAATTTTCTTCCAAGGATTTCAGGTGCTAAACGATACACAACATGTGCCCCGGGAGAGTGTATTCAATACTCTAATCAGCAACCTCAAGAATGCTTCACACAGGTTGGACAGTGGGAGAAAGAAGGCCTCAGAAGCAAAGCACTTGGTGTTGCCACAAAGTACATTTTTGATGGCACTATCACACTGAAACTGGAGACCAGCTGGTACACTCTTAGACACCATCGTCAGGTGGCTGTGAATGGCACATACAACCCCCAATCCTCCAGCTCAGCCCCTAAATCCGTCTCGTCCAGGTAACAGCATCACGAGGTGGAAGCAATGTCGTAGATCTGAGACTTCCACCCCAGAGATCCACGTCAAGGGGAAGAAACACATTCCCTGAGCAGTCATTCCACAGTTCCCATGTCTGACTCATAACTCAGTAAATGGCCATTCCATCCATCCAGCTCCTCAGACCAAAGTCCTGGAGTTATCTTTGACTCCTTTCTCTCACTCAGCATCCAATGTGTCAGCAAATGCTGTTGACTTTACTTTCAAAATATATCAAGAATCCAACCACTTCTCACCACCTCCACCGCTTTTACACTGGTCCAAACCACCATTACCTCCCCCCACTGGATTCCAGCAAGAGCCTCTAACTGGGTCCTGCTCCATCCTCACCCTCACTGTCAGGTCCCCACTCAGTGGCCAGAGTAATCCTGTTACAACTTCAGTCAGATCACATCACTCTTCTGCTCAAAACTCTGCAATACCCGCTTTGTCCAAGGCACACAGAGTAAAAGCCAGGGTCCTGACAGTGACCTCCTGGGCCCTACAAGATCCCTTCCCCCAAATCTAAGGTAACCCCTCCCCACTTCAACCAATACACTCCAACTGACACACCGATGTCAATCTTTGTGATGCTCTTCTGACAGGCCAGTAGCATTTCCATCTTGGGTCTTTACACTTTGAGTCCAGCTGCCTGCAACACTCTGCTCCCAAAGAACACATGGCTTGTTCCTTCATCTCCTTAAGTCTTTGCCCAAAGGCCACCTTCCTAGTAGGGCCCACCCCGATCATCTCTAAAATTGCAACTCCCAACTCCTGGCACTCCTCACCCCTTCTCTGCTTTGTTAACTCTATGACACTTATCATCACCTGACAAACTATTTATTTACTCATATACAGGTTGATAATCTGTCTCCCTCTACTAGACTCTATGCTCTAGGAGGGCAGGAATTCTTGTCTGTTTTGTTCACTGCTATGTTTGTAGCACCCAGCAATGATGCTGGTCCTTAGTAAGTATTCAACAAATATCAATGAATGAATGAATGAATGAATGAATTTATTTTTGGACTGTGTGCCATGTACTTTACAACTCTAGACTTTGATACGTTTACTCCCAGACATCCCTTGACACACATACCACAATATTTCCAGAGTCTGGAGCAGGCTGTACTAAAGGAGGAAACAGAAGGCCTTATAAGATTTCTGGAATCTTTTTGGATCAGATTCCATCCTTTAGAAGGCGAAGTGACACCAAGGTTCTAATGTATAGACAGGCCCATGTCAGCAGATCAGGGGAGTTGATACTGGTGCTTTTCCGTGTGTGGATCTACATCTAGTTTTAGGGGAGCTGGGCATGGAGCCATTGTGGGAAGACAAAGCACACTGGCCGCCATGGCCATTTCTGCCTGTAATACCAACCACACACTCATGTCCAACACTGAGATTTTCTCCTATGAACAGACACTCCCTCAAACAGGAGTAGGACTGCAGAAAAGAAACTTTCCAATGGAAACTTGGGAAGTAAGAAGAATGTACTTACATGTCCAGAGATTCATTTTTTGATTTGAGATTGGTTTGGGGTTAGGGTAAAGTGGAAAAGGAAAGTTGAGAGTAATATGCTTTTTTGAGGATTCTAATTTTTACAAAGAAAATAAAGATAACATGGAAAAGAAATACCTGATCAGCATTTCAATCAGTAGTATTACAAACATTTTTTTGGAGTTTATATGTGTGTGAGAGAAAGTAAGTAGAGAAGGAAAAATTAAAATAACACATTTTTTTTCCAAAATGAAGTTTCTTAAATAGATCTGTTCTCTCTGCGTCTTTTTCTACTGTATAATTCCAAATTATCAGTTCACAGATTAGTCAATTTGATGACAAGAAAAACAGTGTCATTAAAACCAGTGTTTCTCACTGAAGCACATCAGAATCACTTAATTCTGTTCCAAATACTGGAAATCACTTCATAACATTTTCCCAAAGAATTGATAAAAACAAATATATAAAGTTTAGGTGAAAATTGCTGCAAAAGTTTGCATCTGCCTAGACATTAGATTATTTTTTAAACATAATGATTGCCATGGTAAGAAAGATAGAAGAAAATTACATGGTTCACTTTAGACTAAGTTGCTTAGAGAGAGACAAATTCCTCAACCATACGTCTATGATTTTTCCTACCATTTCTCATTCCAATGACTACTTAAGAGGAAGCAAAACCAATCGACTGGAGGGGTGTTACTCCTGATTAAACAACAGTGTTTTCTCATTATTTCATTTTTGCAAATAATGCGACTCCAGCAAGACTGTGCACCCCTTCAGAGGAGAAGTTGTATCTTATGCTGCTCTTGTAAACAGACACATAGTAGGTGCTCAGTAAATACCAACTGCCTTAACATTTCTGCTGGCAATGATTTAAAACCAGGACAAAGGACAAAGGTTTTAAAATCATAAGCAGGCGAAGAAAAATTGGCCTGTACAAGTCAAGACTCCCTGTGAAAAAGCAAAGGACATACAAGGAAAAGAAAATGATGGAACAGACGTGCACATTTGTGTTACACAGCAGAGTGAACCGCATTTCAGGAGTTTCAAACAACACTCTTAAAAAGTTAGCTTTGAAATAGGTATTTGGAAATGTGAATTCAGAGCTAAAATAAATTCTTACAGTTTTCATCCTGGGCAATGCATTGTAAAGGGATCCCAAAGAAAGACGTATAGCTGTCATTGTACCACACCAGAAGCTCGGTACCCCTGGGAATATCTATACAGGCTCGGTAGAATATATTCGACCTATTCAAAACAAAAGAAAACCCAGCTTAGTAATCGGTAGGACTCATGTGCCCCATCCACACTTTTATTGCCCCGAAAAAGTTCTGCCCAGCTTTCCACCTAAACAGTTTCTGTTTGTAATAAAATCTGCACCCACCTTATCATTCCCAACAACCAATTAGAGCCTGTAACCTGGTATGATAAATAGCTCACAGTTTATTTCCACAGTGTCCCTCCACAGAACCTCTTGGCTGAAGAGACAAGATATTTGGCCCGAGAGACAGCAGAAAGGAAGCGTTCATTAAAAAAAAAAAAAAATTCCATCTCATACTAATGAGAAGATTCTCTCTATTGGCAAATTGCAGACTCCGGTGCCTCAACCTCACATATAAATTAATACTATTGATTTCTTATTTGAAGGGAAAGTGTTGCGTATATTCTTACAACTTGGCATTGGGAGTTCTCTAATTTGTAATAAAATTAAGCAGCTTTGTGATATAAGGACTGAAAGAAATAAAAGTCTTCCCCATTGCCTTTTTTCTAAAGTTTGATACAGGAGAAGAGAAAAACCCTCTTATGTGAAATGGATGGAAATTCAGTAAATACAAGAGGAGCACTCTGGCTGAAAGATTACACTCTGAAATGATGGAGTGAAGGTACCAAGAAATAACCATTTTTTTAATAACAGCTGTGGCACTGTAAAGAAAAATCTACAGATTAAAAGAAAGAGGAGCCTGCGACGGGTTTTCTCAATGAAGAACTGCTACAAATATTAGCCTCAAGTTCAAGATAAAAGTGGTTAGGGTTGGTGGACCTTAAGTTTAGCCTTTCTGTAAGGAATTGGCCGTAGCAGGGCAATTTGTTCCTTGTATAACACTGCAGACATAATGTGAAGCCTTCACCACATTTTTCATGGCAGTGAGATATGCACTTGTCAACATATTTTGTCACCACAAAGTGGCTCTTGGCAATAGGATCATAAAGATCAATAAAAAAAAGTGCAGATTCTCAATATTTTACTTGCAGCTGCAAAAATTTCATTTATCTTGTTATTTTCCTTACTTGCTGCCATTCTGTCTCACGAGGGCACTGCTAGCTAAGCAGAGTGTTTTTTCCCAACATTCTATGAATATCTGACAAAAACTCCAGCCAGCTGTCCGGACCTCACTCCCCTTCCTCCCTCCGCACCTCCAAGAGCTGTGCATTTTATTAATTCTTTCCACTGCTACATAAAAAAATCAAAATTGGAGCCGGGCTATAAATCACTGGCATCTCCTAACTTGAGAAAAATTGAGTCGACTTTGTACTTCACCCTTGTAACATTTCATCTCTCGGTTTGGCTTCCCTTAATATAAACACAGCGCCCGGCAAATGAATGTGCTAAAACCAAATGACACACTTTGCCGCTGAAAGAGCAGAACTGTTTTCGAGCAATGGGTGGTCTTTTGAGGCACAGAGTAGGCCGAAAGGGGGAAAAAATGTGTAAGCGTACACCGTTCTTTACAAGCGGGCAGAGCTTCCAAAACTCGCAGAAATCTCTGCATGTTGAAGCACATCAAAGGGATTTTTCCCTTTTCAGATAATATTTCCTTTGCTGACATGTATTTAGTATTGTGGTTGGATGACTCATAAAGATAGCTTCATGGCGTCCCAACGCAGCTGAAGCAGAACACACGCCAACAAACATTATTGTCAGCCTCAAAATAAAAACAAAACGTTCAGCTAAGGGTCAATCAATCAAGGGTTCTTTGAAGAAAATTCCATTTAGATATTACAAATCATAACAGAATGAATCTAAACCAGCTGACTTTTTGTGAAGAGGACATTCATGTACAATAAAAATTAGGCTAGCTCTTCAGGGTCCAACTTTTCTATTTTCTTACTCTTGGACGTGGTCACTGGTGACGGATGCCAGTTTTTAAATTGTGTTTTTGTAGTTCATTTTATAAAGATCTGAAGTAATCGAAAACAGATCGGCAGAGAGAACTTGATGTGTAAGTGCCATCAGGAAAGGGAGCAATAAAACCCACTTAATATCGACAGAAAGGTAATGACTTGCTCATACCCACCTTCCTCGTAGGGGTTTCTTATTTTCCCAAAGTCAGAATTTGCCTCAAGAGCTCCCTGGGTGCCCATGACAGAACCAGCCAATCTATCTCTTGCCAAATGGAGAAGCACAACCTTTACTAATTTTCTAGCTCCGAGTTTTATAAAAACTTTATGACAGAGATGCAGCTGCAGGGAAGGTGGGTGAAGCCCATATACAGACTGTAACCAGATCCCGTCGTACACAAGTTCGTTTAAACCCTTATGTAATGAAAGATAACTGCCTAGGAAACCAAGGCAGTGAGTCACATGCTGCCCAGATATGTTCCTTTTGAATTTGGAGGTCTTTGGAGAGCAAGCCAGATTTGTGCAGCCTTTAACCTATAAGGGGAATAAAGCTTTTTTTTTTTTTAAGTCTTCATTTAGAAAAAAAAAAAAATGAGAATGAAAATAAATCATCATAGGCAGGACTCCAAGTTGCCGAGCAAGGGCTCTTCTGCTTTGATGTGTCTGTGGTGCCTGGTAAAGCTAAACAGTTGCTTCTGATCCGAAAGGGAACAGGGCTGTTTATAACTGAGGTCATATATTTACAGGGCACATGTTTTCGAGGGATTCTGAGAAAAGAAGGCTTAGTGGCAGGGCTTTTTTCCTATGGGATCTGTCTTTGCCTTTTTGTCTCCACTCCAGCTTTTAGCATTAAATGGAAATGCCTGACCAACAGGTGCACTGGGCAGGTGTGGCTTAGGCTCTGGGAATCCACCCTGCTTCTATGCCCCTACCCCACCCCAGGCCTCCCTATGAGACTCTGGGCAATGGGGATGGCTCACCTCATCTTTGTTACCGTTTGGGCTTTGCCCAAACATCTCAGGAGACCAGGGCCTTCTCTATGCTCCGGAACTACCTCATCCCCTGAAACGTACTCTGAATTGTCGCAGGACCAAAGCCAAACGCTTTGGCACCTTTCAAGGGATCAGAAGAGGTTGCTCTGACTCAGCCAAGGCTGCCGAGCATAACGGTTTTAGAAAAGCAGCTTTGGGAGTGTTGAGAGTTCTTGATTTCCCATGCCTTTGTACAAATCAAACTGTTCTCCCTAGGAGACAGCCAGACCGAAGGGGACTGAAGGCAAGCAACCTGGGGCTGAATCTCTAAACTCCTGTTTACGTGTGGACACGTCTGCTGCGGGGGAAATCACTCCGAGTCAGTGAGTTCGCTGGGCTCACTCAGGCCATTATGAAAGTTCAGGTGATGATGTGGAAGTAACTTTATCACATGCAGTGAGTGAAAAAAGGCCTTCTCCTAGCATCTTTCTTCCCGAATTCTCAAGAAATTACTGTTAAAAGAACTAAGGAGATATCACAAACCTAGCAAAAAAAATTCCTGCCAGTCCTTGCAGAGTTCTTCAGGACTCTGCAGGAGTTTTTCAAAACTAGCAGCAAGCCTGAATTTATATATGCAAGGCAAAGGGCTTCGGCTTTGTAAGCGGTAAATCAAGGTATACTTTACCTGTACTGAACTACTGTTAGATTCTGTTCTCCGCAGTGCCTTGCACATCGGATATACCTCATCCAGCTCGACTTACTAGGTTCCCCACCATCAATAAAGTGCTGTAGTGTCCCATCTTGGTCATATATCTAGAGAAGAGGTCAGAAGGTCAAGTAGTTAGAACGAATCATCAGCAATCATTTTCCCTGCTTCCCTTGGTGTCTTTATGTGTCGGCTGCAGCAATTTATTGCCCGTAGGTTTGCTAGTGCTTATGAATGCTTGTGGAAACTCAACTGGAATAACAGAAGAAAAACATTTTCTGGTGATGCAAGTTAATCACGTTTTTCTTATCAAGCCAATCTTCCCTTTATTAAATATATTTGTGGCATCTCAAGGATGTGAGTGACCATGTTTCCCAAAGAATATTTAACCTCTTTGACAGGCTACTCTTAAGTAATGAGCTGCTGGGTAAACAAAGCAAGCTGAGAGGCGAGGCCACGCTGATATGGCTGGAACATCCACATGAGAGGCCCTCCTCTCAAACACATAACTGCTCGAAGGCATTCGGGAGGCAGGGACCGTCTGCTTAACAAGCTGGGTGACACCTAGCAGAGGTTGGAGCGTTATGGAGCTGTATCACACTGATAAAGCAGACTCTGATTCAGATGAAATAAACGGACTCTCACCTCGCAGAAGATGTAGGGCTTCAGCTGTCAGGACCTGAAACTATTAGGAGAGGAGTCATGAAAAAAGAGAGACCCTCACAAAGGGAAAGAAAAAATAATAATAACTGTTTCCTATGGATTTTTAATGTCTTAACTAAGGTTGGTCTAATAATTATTGCCTTAGGCCACCTCAAGCAGATTTTCTTTCAAACACATTCAAGGAAATGAAATCTGCTTCAAACCAGGCAATAAGTGTGGGACAAAAAGTCTTCTGCGAAACAACTGGCCAGCCTAGGACATGCGGAGTCAGTGCTGACAGCAGAGACAATCGGCTCTCACTTCCAGAAACCAGGTCAGCCCTGGGTACCTTGAAGGCTGTGGTATCTAGAGGAGTGGGAGATCCGGGGTTATGTATGTACAGCAATTCTCAAAGGTCATCCTCAGCCCTAGGGGCAGCCAGGAAGCAAGGGGTACAGTTCTCAGAAGGACCATGGCAAAACTGGACCTTTTCAAATAAAATCAGCAGTAAGATTCTGTTCCCCAGAGCATCCTGAGAAAATATTTTTTACCTTTGCTAATCAGACTTTCCACTTTTCCTTTCCAAATAGACACAGAGATAAGTCTCACAGAGAGCCTCACTGGTTACATTTTGGCCCTAAAATTCGTAGGGTCATTCATATTAATTTAGCTCAGTATTTCTATTCTGGAGGCCAAAGGGCTTAGTGATGACAGTTCTTTTTATCATCACCAGTCATTTAAAAATAGCTTGATTTTTTTCTTTTTTTGGCTTTACTTGAACTCATTTGTCTTCACCCCCAATCTTTCCACTAACCCCCAGAAACAGAAGAGAGACACCAATCTAACCAATACAATTGTTGGGGAAGTTATAACTGGGTAGCAGGCCAGAGTGATTACAGCTGATAATCAATGTAGCCTGCGAAGAACGAAGAGATTCCTGGATTATATTATATTTAAGATTAATGATTTTAAATTCCTAGCTCAGGGATGATGGCAGAGAATGGAAACATTTCATGCAGTGGATACATCTGCTCTTCGAGCAACCTAATGACAGATTTCATATTTAGGTTAGGTGACTACACTGTACTTATTTTGTTGTTGTTGTCTTTGTTTTCGTTTTAGGAAACTGGTTCAAAGGCTCAAAGTCTCAACCCTGAGTCTGCTGTTGACAACCCGTGCAACACTGAACACAGCCATCAGTTCTCTGAATGCCACTGTTTATCTATAATGGAGCCCAAAATGTTGATGATCCAGCCCCCTGCCCTGTCCTTCCCCCATGAACAAACCACCCATGACAGCTGCTAGTGAAAATAACGACACATTTGGAGAAGCGCAGTTCTCCTTTGTGCTTGTAGCTAATGTCCTCAACAGCAAGTAAAACTCTCTAACGTTTATATGTAGTTGTGGGTGTTGCCTTGAGCGTTAGCTCATTTGAACACCAGACACTAGCCAGTCAGTCTTGAAAATGAGTATAAAAAAGTGTTTCCTTCTTTATCCAGTCATGTATATGTATAACTGATTCACTTTGTTATGAAGCAGAAACTGACACACCATTGTAAACAATTATACTCCAATAAAGATGTTAAAAAAAAAAAGTGTTTCCTCCCACACTGTTTCAACAATAGTCTCTTTAAACTAAGTATATTGTGATTACAGGAATCCTACAATTTTTGCCTACCTGGTGAAACTCCTCTCGCCTTGAGGAAAGTAGATGGCTATGTGTCAGGCTTTCCCCAAATATCACACAATGAGCGCATAGCACGAGGTTGAGCCTCCCTGGCTTCAGCCTGATACCGATATCACACGATTTCACATGAAACTGATGAAAATCCCATGTACCTAGTTGGATCGCACAAGTGTGCATCCAGCCAGAGTTGAGGAAGCTCATTCAACCTTGACACTGTTCTTTCCCTCAACCCCCCAGAGCCCAGCTATCATCAGATCCAGCTGAATCTGCCTCCTAAACATCTCTCCCTCTCCACCATCACCATCCTGCCGAAACCAGTTTCCTCTCTTGCCTGAAGGAAGACAAAAGTCCCTTAACTGATCTTCCTGCGCCTTCTTCAGGCCCTTCCAACCTAGTCTCTAAAGTACAGCCAGAGTGATCTTTCAAAACACGAATCTGATGATATGCTTTTCAACCCCCCCCAAAATAAAAACTTCATAAATGTCATAAAATGTCAAGTCATAACAACATATATTCACAGCATGTGAAATTTCATCATGGGGGCCCATCACGCTAATACGGGCAGCACCTCCAACCTACGTTATTTAGGGAGGTGGGTCGAAAACACGTGCCTTTGCAGTTGGCTCAAGACCATCCTGGAGCACTTTCTGGCTTCTGCTGTTAGGAGTTAACATGTAAACTGTGTTTCTTGAAAGTGAAACAATGGGCCAGAAGGCAGTGATGCCTATTTCTGTTCATTTTCCTAATAGAATAAAATTGGGAAAACCAAGACACCCACATGTGCACGCTAAAGAGGAACTAAAGACGACTTCTCAGAAAAGCTCTGGGTCCTAATTTGAGTATTATTATTACTCTCCATCATTAGCTCAAGTTTGCTTCCATCTAAGAGCTTAGTTAAAAAAAATTTTTTTTTAAAGAGGGCAATAAAATTCTGCGTGTATCTGAACTATACAAGGACACTGTCCCTGTATCCAGATGGGCTGACATTATTCCTTCTAGGAGAGAAGGAACCACGAGTGGGGAAATGTTTCAGCAGATCTCGGTCTAGAGCAGCTGCAACAATTTGGGAAGTTGTTCTTGGAAGCCGCATTAACATCTACATTTGTGTGACGCTAAAATGTAATTTTAAGCTAGATACCTAATAGGTCTAAAAAAATTAAGGAATCTAAGGAGATGTATTAATGCCAAAACCAAGAGTTATTTTGTTTTCATTACCTCTCAAAAGATTTAAAATAAGCAGAAAATATCAAAAATCATGCATAAAGTGTTTAGACAATCTCCTCAGGACTGATGAAAATGTCAAAAAGGTCAGAAATTGTATTCATTCAAATGGTGAGAATAAAGGTAAGAGTTAAATTTAGGAAAATGATTCCTTGAAAGAACCCTTGAATCAAGCATAGTTTTGCTGGAAACTGTGTACTTTATTCTGAAAGAATATGAATCACCAAAGTTTTAACATTTGCTCTGTTTTTTCTAAAGAAGCTGAACAAATGACCCTCTGGAGGTAGGGGAAACGCATGTAAAGAAGCACACAGGACACTTGGTAGGAAAAGGGTTAAATTTTGTAATGGAAACCCCTCAAAGCTGTAGAAAGTATATTCATTTTACAAAGCTAGTCCTAGCATTGCTGAAAGGGAATATAAAATGGCACAGTCACACTGGAGAACATTTTGGCAACAAAATAAAGTCAACAATGCATATTTCCTGTGACTCAGCAATTTCACTTCTAGGAAATTATTCCAGTGAAACTCTGATACATGTGCCTAGGGAGATGAGTTCAAGGGCATTCACTGTAGCACAGCTTATAACAGTAAATAATTATAAATAAGAGAAATATCCATCATCAGAAGAATAGATTCATTGTGGTTCATTTATTCAACAAAAAAGTACAAAACACTTAAAATGAATGAACTAGATCTGTTTGTGTTAAGATCTAGTTGATATAAACATCAAAAACATGATTGAGAAAATCAGGTTGCAGATTAAAGTATATGATATCATTTGTCAACATTTCAAAATATACAAAATAACACCCAATAGTATCTTTTATAAGAGTGTATACTGTAATATGCATATAGCAATATACCTATCTATATGTATCTATACATATAGTACAACTCTGAACAGACACACAGGAAGGATTCATGATAACTTCATCAGAGTCATGGCTTTGGAAAGAAGGGGATGGAAGGAAAACAAAGGGAACTCACATGTATCTGAAATGCTTCATTTTTCTTAAAAAAAAAAAAAGATTCTGAAGCAAATATGGCAAAGTGTTAACACTCACTTTTTTGTGGCTTGCATATGGCATTTATATATTATACTTTGGACTTTTCTGATTTTTTTTTAAATCAAAGAGAGAAAAATAAATGAAAAGAAAGCCTAGCCATTTATTTCTCTGTACTTCAATTTTTGCATGTGCTGTTAAAACAGAGAAGCCTACTATCTTACCCAAGGTTAAAAACTGTATCTGTGTTATCTTCCTGGGGAACTCTTGGTAATATGTATCACTACATTATCAGCCACTGATTTCCTTCCTGATTGTTTTGTTGCTATTTTAAAACCACTGGTTTTGGTCTGTAATTTTTCTTTTATCCTGTATCAGTGGGAGTAGAAAGATAAGTAAGGGGGAGAGCTCATTCTTACCTTTTTAAGGAAATTTTTATAGTTTTCAATCCAATATTTACTGAAATGCCACACATGTGGTTGAGATAATGATCACACAAATTGTCGCTCATTATAAACCATGCATAGATTAACTGAAAACCACCATGTGAAAGGTATTTCATGCAATCCTGAAGATCAGGAAACTGCATTCTCTCCTACGATCTTATTTTCCTAGAACAAGAATCTATTTTAAATATATTAAATCTTATTTTAAATAAGAACAACATGAGTAAAAACTGCACCAGTGCTGTGTCCTAAAAACACTGGTCATCAGTGGCTTGTCCACAACTTTGTCATTTATGAATGCTGCCAATTAACATTAACAATAATAATAATCATAGAAACAATGTAAGCCAGTGACTGACTTGGGCCCATTTTAACATAATAGCAAGAAAACCATCTTCTGAATGATAAGAATCTGTGTATATTGGTGGCTCTGAGCAATCTGTTTCTCTAAAGCAAGATTTGCAAACTGGTGGCCCTCCGGCTGAATTCACATAATTGACCAATTTTGTTTTCTCTCCGGTGTTTTAAAATTTTGGAAATTTTATCTAATTTCTAATTTTTCTTGAGAAAAAAAATTAGAAGATGGGTCCCCAATCTCTGGCACTAATCCACGGAAACATCCAAGGCCCCTTCAAAGTGGCCTCTTTAGATTAGCCATGGGCTTTTCTCCTTCCCCATACTCCCTACTACTCCCTACCCTTAAGTGTTCCTTACTTCACTCATTTACTTAGCTGCTTGGCCTCATAAAGCATTTAAGTTGGTAATTCCAGCTGTAAAGGAATTATTGCTACCCCGTGAAAATCAGTCTGCTACTGCTGGGGGCACTTTCAAGAAAACCTGTTTGAACTGATAGCCTGGAAACACTGCAAACATTGATCACTTGGGTGCTGCCCAAAAGCCATCATCTGACCCAAGATCCAAGTATCTGTGCTGTAGTTTTCCAGGGAGTGGGAGTGCAGAGAAGAGAGTTCATTTCTTTTTACCAGAAGAGGGTTTCAATAATCTTTTTAAGCAAGGGGTCCGTTTTAATTCAAAGAAGTCATAAATGTAATTACACTACAAAAACAGATAAAAGTTGCTGTGGTCTACTGTAAGAACAGATAAAAAGCAAGTCCACCAGGAAGCACCCCACCAGCTCAGTGAACCCCACCTTTGCTGTCTGCCACAGTCACTGGGACATCACCAAGGGCCCACAGTGAAGCGGGGACCCTGTTTGAAAAATCACAGGCAGAGCACTTCCTCCACTAGATAGGCTTCAGTCAACAACTCTGCTAGACAGTTGAGTACCTTGGCTAAGTTTAGAGGCCAGGGAAATGAGATTTGGAAGAAATCTCAGAGATGGGCTGTTCTAACCTGATCAGTTTGCAGTCAGCCCTTGGTTCTCGTGCAAGTTCCGCATCCGCGTATTCAGCCAATCGCGGAGGGCGCACAGACACGAGGGCAGAGGGCCGAATGCACCATGCTGGCTTATACAGGGCAGTGGTCCCCAACCTTTCTGGCACCAGGACCAGTTTCTTAGAAGACAATTTTTCCACGGACCGGGGTAGGGGGTGGGAATGGTTTTGGGATGATTCAAGAGCATTACGTTTATTGTGCACTTTATTTCTATTATTATTACACTGTAATATATAATGAAATAATTATACAACTCACCATAACTACTCAGTCACATGCAGAATCAGTGGGAGCCCTGAGCTTGTTTTCACTTGCCACTCACTGATAAAGTTTTGATATGAGTCTGCAAGCAACTGATTTATAATGGTCTCTGTGCAGTCAAACCTCTCTGCTAATGATAATCTATATTTGCAGCCGCTCCCCAGCGCCCAGCCTCAGCTCCACCTCAGATCATCAGGCATTAGATTCTCATAAGGAGCACACAACCTAGATTCCTCACATATGCGCAGTTCACAGTAGGGTTTGCGCTCCTGTGAGAATCTAATGCCAACACTGATCTGACAGGAGGCGGAGCTCAGGCGGTAATGTGAGTGATGGGGAGCAGCTGTAAATACAGATGAAGCTTCGCTCGCTCACCCGCCACTCGCCTCCTGCTGTGAGGCCCAGTTCCTAACAGGCCACAGACCAGTGCCGGTCCGTGGCCCAGGGGTTGGGGACCCCTGATATAGGGGACTTGAGCATCCACAGAATGGGGTATCCGTGGTGGGTCCTGGAACTGATCCCCTACAGATACCAAGGGACGACTATATACATAAGGAAAAGGGGTCTCCAAAAGTTAGTGACTTAGACAAACTGAGACTCTAGTCAATGGCAGAATGAGGCCTCCTCACACCTCATTTAATCCTACAGATATTCTAAAGAGAGCCATGGACCTTAAACAAAAGGAACGTGAATTATAACTTAAACATTAATCTGCTCCTCCCAGAACTGGGATCTCTGAATTTTGGCATGGAAAAAAGGAAAAAGAAAATGTCCAAAGGTTTTATTTGAAAGTATTAGCCAATTTTCAGAGAGTAGGGAGACATCTCAGGCTCCCTCTCCTACGATTCCACACCGCGGCATGTCCCCGTGCCTAGGCCCAAGCAGCAGCATTTGGTCATGTGCTGAAACACCAGTCTCCTTCAGTTTTCCCCCAAAATTTGAGGTGAGGGTGCATATTTTATGTCCAAACATCTACCACAAGGCCTAACACGTTGGCGGAACTCAAAACATGCTGAAGTGAACTGAATTGAATTCTCACAATAATTCTATAGCTTCTTAAAGATCTCAGATTTTATTCAAAGCTTGAGAAGAAATCGCCACTAAATGCAATTAAAACTTCATTCTAAGCACTAGCAACCAGGGCTTTTTAAAGAAAATATTACATCGTTTTTGAACCTAACTTCTTTCAATTCTATGAAATGCGAAGGTGGTTTTCATATGATGATTAAAATGTAATAAACAATTACCATAGAAAAGGGTCAAGAAGAGTTCTTGGGGAGTTTTCCAGTTTAAACCTAAGAGCCCAGCACTGTTTTAAGTCCCTTCACAGCACATGGAAGATCCAGGGAAGAACAGATACAAAGAGGGTTTCTCAGATCTCCTCCACCTATTCTCTACACACTACCTTTAGACGACCCCATCTTTCTGTAAAATTCAGAAAACAAGGGTTTCAATAATCAAGTGTATTAGTAATTTGAGAAACTGAATTGAAAACTATACTGTTTGGCAAGATGGATAAAAATGTTTTACTGTGAGATTCCTTTGTATCAGAAGATAGAGGTGCAATATTTTGTTATACAACTATTTACACAAAAGAATAATTCTTGACTGTTTGGACTGAAAAGTTAAAAAAACACAATACCTTTGTTGCTCAATAAAAGATTTTACTTTTAATAGTATGGTTGTTAGAGGAGACTTTCTAAAGTATTACCAATGAAAACATGCAATAGGAGCCACCCCAGTCAGGAGGAACTGGAGAGGGTAGAGGACAGAGGTTAAGAGCACACGTGTGGGTGTCAGCTCCAATGTGTGTGAGTTACAATCATAGCTTCACCTCGGATGGCCAAGTGACTTTGGGCAGTTACTTAACCTCTTGAGGAAGCTGAAGCCTTCTTGGAAAAAAAGGGTGTTAATGACAGTCCCAGTCAAAGGGCTGATATGAAAATCAAATGAGCTCGTATATGTAAAGGACTTAAATCAGCGCTGGGCACATGGTAAGAGTCCAGAAAGCATTAGCTATCCTTAGGCCATCACTATAATTAGATGGGAAATGTCAGCCTGGACTTCATCTACTAACCTGCTCGTGGACACTGACCACAAGATAATACATGTGGCATTTGCAAACTCATTATTGCTAAGATTACAAGACCGGAACATTACAAGCTCATTGAGGGCAGGAATGCATTTTAAATATTTTAAGATTTTAACCATCAGTACCTTACACAAAGCTTTGTACATAACAGGAAATCAACTTTTGTTCAAAGAGAGAGAAGGAAAAATTGGGAATAACATAAAGGGGGTGTAGGAATAAACCAGTCGTTCTAGTTTATGTTTTTGCCCCGCCAATGAGTCTATCCAAAAGTAAAACAAAATATAAAAAATGCTGGATGGATGTGAATACTATCTAGAAAACAGTACGGAAGCATTTCATCAGTTCTACATTTTCCATTTCTTAAAGTTAACAGTGTTACAAACATGTAATCCAAAAGACACAGACACCCACCACACCTTTAAGAGCATTCCTGGAGTATCTCTGTAACTAACAGGTTGTTACAAGCATTTTAATTAATTGTTGTTCCAGCCCTCTTACTGAACATCCCCTACCATGCAGGACTGCTTGACCCCTGAAGACACTGACATTTCTGGCCAGAGGAGGCTCCAACTCACAGTGCCTCATGTCTACATGAGCACTGAGCATGGTCAAGGTAGGTGAGCTATCTGTGCAGTCAAATGTACCTGGAGGAGGAGCAGGGGACATTTGTGGATGGCAGCCTTGAGCATCAGATCAACAGGGAGCACTGTCAGCCATGGCTTCCGGGCACTGCTTCCCAATCTAGAGAGGAAGACAGCAAGAACCACACCACTGTGGTCTCCTAGAAGCTCTACTTGTAAACTTTCAACTCAAGCTAAGTCAAACCTTGAGAAGAGAGACCACAAAACAATACTTTAGAAATGAGTTAAGCAGGAATTCCCTGGCAGTCCAGTGGTTAGGACTCTGTGTCTTCACTGCCCAGGGTACGGGTCTGATCCCTGGTCAAGGAACTAAGATCCTGCAAGCTGTGTGGCTCCACCAAAAAAAATGAGTGAAGCATCTGCCTCCACCTTAACACAAAGAAAGAACAGCAGCTAATAACCAGGTCATACACATTTGAGCGGGATTTTAGTTTATAAAATACTTTCCCAAGCTTAATTGATCCTTACAACTGACCTAGAAGGTAGGCTGGAACATTTATTCCATTTTACAGATCAGAAGCTTTGGGCTGAGAAAGGTGAAATGACTCGCCCACAGTCATATAGTGGGTCTGTGAGTATGACAAGGATAAAACCCTCCTGAATCATGGGCCACCATGTGACTGTTGTTTTTATCACATCCCATTTGTCTTATCAGGGAGAACTAGCCGAGCTTTTTCATTAAAAGCACCTGAAACTCTTCAAAGGAAGGAATGAGGGCCATGAAAATGTCCATAATGATTAATAATGTCATTATCAAATTCCTATTTTCAGAGCAAAAGTCAATTTAGTGAGAATTACTTAACCTGTTAGTCAAATTTACACAAAGCAACCACGCAATGGACAAAGCCACCACTCCCCCACTCTGTAAAACCCACTCTCCTTCCACTGGCAATGTGTCATAATGACCAGGACCACCAAAAAAATGGCCAAAGCATAAGTCTGTGGATGAAGATGCATATTCTAAAATGAAAGTTTCTTCATTAAAGCAAATACTTGTTACTGTGGCCAGATTTATTTGTGTTCATTTTTTCCACTTTTTTCTCAAATAATACATGTTTTTTCATTTCAAAAATTTCTCCCTCTATTAGAATTAACTTATTTTGTTGTTATTTTTCATAAGAAAACTCTTCCCTCTCATTTTGGTTTGGAGTATTTTGGAATATCTGGAATGCCAAGGTTTTGAGTTGAGGTTTCAAAGGTCAAGAAATGAGTAATGGTTATATACACCGTTGCCATATTTTCAGTAATGCTGATATAAAGCTGTATACTGTACTTTGTCAATTCACATTCATCAAGTTCCAGAAATATTAGAAAATCATTAGAG
Source organism: Delphinapterus leucas (assembly GCF_059928025.1). Classification (NCBI taxonomy): domain Eukaryota; kingdom Metazoa; phylum Chordata; class Mammalia; order Artiodactyla; family Monodontidae; genus Delphinapterus; species Delphinapterus leucas. Next base: position 102,945,153 of record NC_143131.1, on the reverse strand, counting down.
GTTTATGTTGACTTTGCAGATAATACTAACACATAAGTCAAGACTGAAATATGGTAATCAGAAAAACAGTTGAAAAGTGTCAATAAACCGTAAAACACCGGTGGGGGTACCCGTGAAGCCTGCCTCAGAGAGCCAGGCGTGGGAAGAGATGAGGTGGGTGTCTTGGTCACACTGTGGGGTAGCAGCTGTTCGGCTGCAGGCTGGCAGAGGAGAGTGGGGGACTGAGGATTCCAGCATGGAGATCGAGAGCTCCCGAGAGCCTCTGAGCATTTGGTGAATCCCTTTATCTCCGAGGATGGCGGTGGTCACCCATACAAAGCCTGCCATCCATCAATCCAGATTCTTCTTCAGACATCCTCTGTCTGTTGATCAGAGGGGAGACTTTGGGGATCAGGCTTGCATTATCAGGACTTTGTCTGTGATCCGAACAAGCCACTGAACCTTTAACTTTTCACTTGGCAGAAGCATATATGCTGGAAACGTCCTGACAGTTCATTCATTTTGCTCCATCCTGGAGCCCGCTGATGTCTGACTGGGGAGACCCACCCTCTTTGATGTTGTCCTCTTTTGAGAGTGCCCTGCTGTGAAAAAAGTTTTATCCATCCAAATTAAAGAGAAATATTTCTGCGTCCAGCTGTTAGCTGTGACACGTTTGCCATTTTTCAGGGCACTGGCTTGGTGCCATCCGCAGGCTCGGCTGCAAACCTATCTTTTCCCCTCTCCTCTGTCACAGCAGTAATACCCACAGTGCACAACTGTCTCCAGTATCCATACAACACCTACACTGAAAAGGAAAATACCGCTAATCCTATATTGCTAAGAACAGCCTTGGAAATATTTTCATGCAGCAATTTATCTTTCATTTCTTTCTTTTTCTTTTTTTTTTGTATCAGCACAACAGTTTTCACAAACCGTAAAATCTTTGATGTAAGCCACCCATTTAAAGGCTGCTTTTACTCTTTTTTAAAAAAATCCAGTTTTAATTAAAGTAACCAGCAAGAAGTCCTGACCAAATGAAATGAATTTGAATCCTGTGAAAACTTGTTTCATATGTACTGGGTCCACACTTAAAAATGGACATTTGCTCAGTGGAGAGAGCTCTGTGTAAATGAAGAAAAATTCTCATGAAAGCTTGAATAAACATTCAGTTCTAAGTAATCAAGAAAGCCTGTATCTTCCCATATTTGTTAAGTGCCACTGGGGCTTATAAAGACTGCTGCCATGAACTGTATGTATTGTAAGCAAAGGGCAGCTCACAGTATTACCACGGTTTTCTATATCTACTGAGATGAACGAGCGAAACACCACAGCTTCCAGCTACCCTCCCATTCTGGCCCTTCTTGATCTTCTCTCTCATTTTCACTTTTGCTGAGGTGGAAAGGGATCCGTGGAACCAGATCTCAGCACTGAGCATCAGAGAATCCTGCCTTATGACTAATCTCAGACTCTGACTAGTGAACACGCACAGCTACTCTCCATCCTTTCTCAAATCAGTGAGAGGTGGGTTTTGAAAAAAATAAACAACAACGTGCTCCTTGTGAGAAAGCATCAATTTTGGAAAATTAAACCACAGGGAAATTTCAATGAACATACTCCTACAGTTGGAAAAACAAAGCCTTAGTTTTCTACCAAATAGGAAAGGGGACCATTATTTTGTTAAAATAATCCTAGAAATATTACCAGTGTGAACTGCTGGGATTTGCACATTATCTATGATAGTGTACCAAATAGTTCTACACTTGAAAGCCACAAAAGAACACAGTAAAGTGAGTGCATTGTTGTAAGCACTTGAATTCTCCATATGGTTCATGCACTGTATCTTATGGGGTATTATTTAACCCTTACTGTAGTGGAAATTACTGGTTTATAAATTCCACGGGGTATGATACTATACAGACCTTTAGACCTTGATGAAAATGATAAGTGATTTTATACTTCAGCATGGTAGCTATGATTTCCAAGAAGCAGCCTGGACCAAAGCCTAGGTGCAAACTGCTATGTTAGTGATAATATTAAAAAACTTACAAGATACTAAGTGGGGAATGTTTGCAAAGAGAATGTCCCTAAAAAATCAGAGCGAGGCTACTTCCATGTATGTGTAGACACACACACACCATGCCCTAGAGGTCACCCTCCTTTTTTTAGTAAGAACTTTCTGAAGACACAGAACGTTTGTTCCAATGAAATCATGGTTTCCTATGGTTTTACTTCTTTTCAAAGTAGTCTACAGCTTTATTTCTTCACTGCAATGTGTCACTCTCTAAATTTTCTCAAGTCTACGACATTCTTTTCCTAACCACACCAATAAAGTGTGATTGTCAGACACGCTTTATTAAGGGGAAGGTGACCATCTGTCAAGCGTAGAAAACATATTTTCAGATCTTAAATAATTTAGGAGACATTCCTTACGTCAAGTTGGGACAGTACCAAGCGTGCCTTCAATTCCCAATTTACACCATCATGCCCTGGATCACAGGAGAATGGAAGGAACAAAATAAATCCTAGATTCAGGGTGCTCAAGAAAGTGAGAGTGTGGAGGCTAAAGCAGGCCTAAACCGGGTGGTCTCAAGGGAGAGCCCCCTGAGCTTGCTGTCCTCCCAAGATAACTGCTTACAGGCAAAACCGAGTGAAATTCTAAGTTTGTCCTGGAGCAAGAAACATGGGAGAGGGATGAAATTTGGCTTCTCAGGACCATTCTTCTTGAAGGAAGGTTTGCACAGTTGTGCAGAGGACTGAATGAACACATAGATCTCCTCCCCATCAAGATCCAGGAGATGAGGCAGCAAGGACAGAAGGTCATGGCATTAATGGTGAGCCTTGAATGGAGACTTCTGACTTCCCAGACAGCATTCTTTCAACAAACATTTAGAAAGCAGCTACTACGTGCCAGCCACCGTGCTTAGTGCAGGGCATTAAAAACTTAAGACCCAGTCCCTACCCTCAAGCAATTAACAGTTCAATAGGAGAGATACACACTTAAACAAATCAGAAGACATTTATTCTGGCATGACGATCTGTAGATTTTCCCATCCAGTCTTTGAACATTTGTCTAGAATGGGTTTCCTAGGTGTAGGAAGGGTAATCCATTACAATTCTGTAAAAAGGACATCAGGACTTAAAGAGTTAAAGCTAGCTATTTAAACAAATTGTAGACTGTGAAGGCAGCATTAAACAAACATTTAATTAAAATCTGCCAGACTATAACCTCAATGAGGGCAAAGATAAAATGTCTTGTTTGCTATAGTTTCCCTAATGGTTAACAGAGAGCTCAGCATACTGTAGTGCTTGGTGTTCAATAAATGTCTGTTGGTTAGTTGGTTTAGTGGGTGGATGGGTGGATGAGTGGATGGGTGGATGGGTGGATGGGTGGATGGGTGGATGAGTGGATGGGTGGATGGGTGGATGGGTGGATGGGTGGATGGGAGGGTGGATGAGTGGATGGGTGGATGGGAGGGTGGATGGGTGGGTGGATGGGTGGATGGGTGGGTGGATGGGTGGGTGGATGGGTGGATGGGTGGGTGGGTGGGTGGATGGGTGGATGGGTGGGTGGGTGGGTGGATGGGAGGGTGGGTGGGTGGGTGGGTGGGTGGGTGGATGGGAGGGTGGGTGGGTGGGTGGGTGGATGGGTGGGTGGGTGGATGGGTGGGTGGGTGGATGGGTGGGTGGGTGGATGGGTGGGTGGGTGGATGGGAGGGTGGATGCGTGGATGAGAAGATGGATGGGTGGATGAGAAGATGGATGGGTGGATGAGAGGATGGATGGGTGGATGGGTGGATGGGTGGGTGGGAGGGTGGGAGGGTGGAAGGGTGGGTGGATGGGTGGATGGGAGGGTGGATGGGTGGGTGGGTGGGTGGGTGGGAGGGTGGATGGGTGGATGAGAAGGTGGATGGGTGGATGAGAAGGTGGATGGATGGGTGGATGGGTGGGTGGGTGGATGGGAGGGTGGATGGGTGGGTGGATGGGAGGGTGGATGGGTGGGTGGGTGGATGGGTGGGTGGGTGGGTGGGTGGATGGGTGGGTGGGTGGATGGAAGGGTGGATGGGTGGATGGAAGGGTGGATGGGTGGATGGAAGGGTGGATGGGTGGATGGGAAGGTAGATGGGTGGGTGGGTGGATGGAAGGGTGGGTGGATGGGAGGGTGGGTGGGTGGATGAGAAGGTGGATGGGTGGATGAGAAGGTGGATGGGTGGATGAGAAGGTGGATGGGTGGATGAGAAGGTGGATGGGTGGATGAGAAGGTGGATGGATGGGTGGATGGGTGGGTGGGTGGATGGGAGGGTGGATGGGTGGGTGGGATGGGTGGATGGATGGGTGGGTGGATGGGTGGGTGGGTGGATCGGAGGGTGGATGGGTGAGTGGATGGGAAGGTGGGTGGGTGGATGGGAGGGCGGATGGGTAGGTGGGTGGATTGATGGGTGGCTGGGTACATAGATGAATGAATAGAGAGTCAGAAGGATACAGGTGATAGGATAAGGTGCCTTCTAGGTACCCAAGCACTAAAGGCTGGACCATGTCTCTCTGCCCTTTGGGCAGGCCAACACATCTAAGGCAGAAATGAATATCCAACTGGGAAAATTTTAAGGAATGCAACATTGCCGAAAAAGTGTACTTTTCCTTACTAATTAAATTTAACAGTACTTTTATTATTTTTCCCCTAGTTCTTTGTTTCTTTTTTAAATTTCAGTTTTACTGAAGTATAACTGACAAATAAAATTGTAAGACATTTAAAGTGTACATGGTGGTAATTTGATATACACTGTAAAAGGATTTCCTCCCCTTCTAGTTACTTAACACATCCATCACTTCACAGCCTTATCTTTTATTTCTTTTTGGTAAGAACATTTAAGTTCCTTTAAAAATGTTCAGTTGTCTCTGCAGAGCAGAGGTCACTGCAAAGCAGCTGGATGGAGACTTCAGTCAACGGCAAGGCCAGAGCCTGGCACATACCTGCCTCTCTGCAGTTGTCCCCTCTCGTGCCGCTCACCCCCCCCCAATCTGCCCCCTGCTGTGGGTCACTGTTACTATCCCTAGTCTTCTCTTTAGGTGGCTCATTTTCTACCTTCCATCATCCTTCCAGCCCTCTCTTCTGGGCCCAGTGCTTGCCCTCATCAGGCTCCCAGTAACTGAGACTTACATCCAGTTTTGAGTGTAGGTCAACATGCTGCTCCTGGAAAGAATATTTGCATTTAGAGCTTTATCTTCAAGTGAGGCTTGAAAGGGGTCTGCCTTTTGAAAGGAATCTGAAGTACCATAATAGGGGCTGAAGTCATCCTAGGGAGGACAAATGACCATCCCTGGGACCCTCCTACTGCACAGATAGATGGTCCATTTTGGTCCTCAGTAGAGATGCAGGGTTAGGCCGCTGACTGTGCTGCTACAGCTCCAGGTCAAGGGCACAGGTAGCTTCGGAAGTGTGGGGGGCCTGGAGGAGAAGGTCAGGGACTCTGGGCAACCCCAGCTCCTCCTGCAGAAGCGTTTTCTGCAGATCCTCTCCAGGGTGTGCCGGCAGTGCCACTCAGCCTCACTTACATAAAGAGCCTCAAATTTAGACCTTTGAAGTCATTTCCAAATGAGGTTATACATACAATCAGGAGACAGACTGACAGGATTAAAAGAAGGCAGCCTTTGCAAACTCTGAACTTGGGTCCTTTGACCAGACCACACTGCCTGAAGTAAACCATAAATTAACATTTTTATAAATCCTGTAATTAACTTATGAATAGCACAATTATATGTTTCTGGTATTAAAAGCATTAAGCTGTTAAAGATAAACATTTAAAGTATACCACTGTTTTTGTAACCCTGTTTCGGCATTTTTTCATTTTTCCATATATCAAGGACCTCAAAAAATGGAAGTTGCCCAGGTCTCTAAACAGCCCTGGTTAGGGCTTGTTAATAAAGCTCCTTTTACACAGTCAGGCCAGAGGGCTGGCCAGTGTGTAGCCGACATGATATTTTCCCACAGAGAGACAGTCCTGTGTTCCTGGATCCGCAGTCAAGTCCTCAAGGCATGATTCCCCAGAAATCCAACCAAGAAAAGTAGTAAACCTGAATGTCTGAGGCAGAAGGTTTGCAAATCTCTGGCTAGCGAAGGTGTGACTAATGTCAACACCCAAAGAAAACCAACACCTAGTTATCACATTGTTAGAACATGCATGCTTCCTAACTTTTAGACAAGACTTAGGATTCCTTTCTTTCCACAGGAAGCATCTGTGGGATGAAAGTAAAGAATGGAAAGAGATATCTCACACCGGGGTCCATAGTGAGGTTTCAGGTAAGACTACAAATACCTTGAATCTCAAGAAAATGACATACGTGCATATGGGTAATCTTCTGGGAAGAAGTTCTGTAGAGTTAGTGGATTCTCAAAGGGGGCGTGTTTACACACACACACGAAACTACTGCCAGGTTCTACACATTCAGACAGGAGAAAGTACTGAATGAAGAAATGGAAATGAAACTATCTGTGGATGAGTTAGAATCCTTGAAGTGTTTTATGTACTTTTGGTGAGGTTCTCTTTAAGGACTGATAAGCTTCTTTGGGCCTCTGAACTGTCTGATCTCATTCTCATTTCCTCTTCTCTGAAGCTAGGGACCCTAAGCTTTCCGTGATCCCTTTACTGGATCATTTTGTATTTGATTACAATTGTGTTTTGTTGTACTGGTTTTGCCTAAAACTCTGACCACATTTTCATGACCATTAGAAAAGTAAACTGGAATAGTAAACCTTTGGTTGGTTTATTTCATAAGACATATTTTTAGCTTAGAGATCATGTGAGTGGGCCAGATTACACTGGATGGCTCAGTGTTTCAGCTCGGTGGACATTAAGCATTCTGGATTTAGTGAGTCAATGGTTATTAATACTCCAAAGCATTCCCTTTCAGCTTTGATCAAACCCTTTGATGCCACCATTTTTTCCTACTAAAAAGAAAGTATATAGTCACACTAAATCAGCCCACCCAATAGAACCGCTTGCTTTGTAAATTGTAAAGTTTTTCTAAATTAAGGCATTATTTACCTTCTTCGGCCTTATGCCTTTATATTTCCTAATTAATTCATTGGTAGATGAGCTACAAAATAGGAATCCTGGCTTCTAATTCTGACTTGGCCAGTAGTAACTTTGTGATGTAGATAAGTCACTTAACCTGACTTTTCAAGTCCTCCAATGTGAAGTATGGATGTTAAATTAGATGACTTTCGGGATCCTCCAGCTCAACTTCCATGATCCTATGAATTGATGACTGTGTAAATATGTCTTAAATATAAGTACTTGGTTGCTGGAACTCGGAAGGATAAAAGCTATAACAACCATTTCGAGTACATATAAAAATATTTTGATGTCCAGTAAGGTGGGGGGGTAGAATAACAACCTTAAGTCACATACCTTTTCATTATATCTGTGCCAATTTAATTATAATTCATACCTTCCAAGCTGTAGAGTATACCTAAGTCAAAAATAAACTCTTCAACAGTTATATATTTTTAAATTCCATGTAATTGAAAGTGAATTCAATTATGCAAATATGTAATGGATACATTCAGATTTCAGTGAAAAGTAGACACAATCATGGAATAGAATCAGACAGCCTGAGTCTGAATCATAGATTCAGCAATTAGGAGCTGTGTCATCTTGGGCAAAACACTTATCTCATTTGTAAGATGAGGAAGATGTTAGTGCAACTTCCAAAGGGTTTTGTTAGGCTGAAATGAGATGATCCATATAAGTGCCTGACACATAGTAAGTGCTCAGTAAATAGCACCAATTATCATTGCTTTTTACTGGTGGGTTTGAGTTTTCCTTTCCAAAACAAATTTCCCTTTACTTCAGTATTTCTGAAAAACTAAGTACAGAAGAAAATGACAGAATTTTCATTCCTTGGGTGTTGTGTGTTCAATGGAATTGGGCAGAATAGGAATCAAATCTCAGCTGTGTGACTTTGAGTTGTGGGTGACTTTGAGCAAATTGCTTAATATTTCCAAGTTCATTTCTTCATGTGTAAAAAGAGAATAATAGGCTGTGCTAGGATTGAGAAAAATAAGGCACACAACAAAGGCTGAGAATAGTGGCAGACACACAGCTACAAAAAAGAATTACTAGAAAAATTAAATATTTTTCTGTAGTTCAGTGGCCCCATTATCTTAAATACTAAGAGAGCCAAATAATAACAAATTCTGAAAAAAACTCTATACAATTATTTTTAATTAAAAACATAAATGCCACGGTACTCAATGTTTAAAATATTAACTGAGGCACATTCCAACTTGAAAATAAATTTCCACGTCATTTCAGTTTTATCTCATTTCATTGTAACACATCGTATTTCTTTTTAGGTTAAAATAATAGTTTAGAGGGGGAAAATAAATACTACTTCTATGTCCTCAAAAGAATCAGAATTTGATATATTTATTTTACAGAACAATTCTGAGCTTGGGATATAATTACTCAAAACTGGGTTATAAAACCAAGGAAGTATAATCACAAGAAGCTTCACAGAATTTATATTTTTCTGCGGTGAACTAAATGGGAAGGAAATCCAAAAAAGAAGGGATATATTTGTACGTATAGCTGATTCACTTTGTTGTATGGTAGAAACTAACACAACATTGTAAAACAACTATACTCCAATAAAAATTAATTTTTTAAAAAATTGTATTTTTCTCTATCTCAATAGAAATATTTAGTTTCTATAATCACCCTTGCAACAACTACCATAATTAACCCTAAAAAATAACTGACTTCATTTAAAAGAATTTTTTACCTTAGAACCTGAGGTTCAATTTAAATGGTAGGACATGACTGATGAAATATAGGTCAATAAAAATAGTTAAAAACAATAATACCTATAATTTATTTAAGAATTAACAACTTACCTTCTCTTGATCAGTAAACCATTTACAAACCAGCAGCAAGAGTAAATATGTATAACCATTTCACGCACCAGAGGGAAGACTGGATACAAAGATTCTCTCATTCATAACACCCATTTCTCAGACCTCTGTTTTCATTAGCAAGCAAAATAATATAGTCTTACCAAGATATGTTAAATTATATAGTCTTACCAAGTAATTATTTAATTGACTTTTTTTCCTATAACCGTCTTTACATTTCTTTTGTCATAAATTAAATACATGTCAAATTCTAAATGGCATAATTAAAATCCAACAAATATACATTTTCCTTTAAGTTGAATAATTTTGTCCTGCTAAGAAGCTGCATAAATCTTGACTAGTTTGTACATTTTTGCTTTCAAGGATGTAATGTGACCACTGGAGCTGTTACATCATATAAATAAATTTCAAAGATGGTATTAATATAAGAACTATATCACATAACCCTAAAAATTTAATATAGCTGCCATGGCAATAACCAGATCATTTTTCCAAACAAATACATATTTCATCATGTCATTTTGAACTTTTTCTGACCTTTTTTTTTTAAAGAAAGAAATCTGCAATTGAGACCAAATGTTTTGTGAAAGAAAATACAGGCAAGCTGATTTGGCCAAGCACAGATAATTTCAGATTAAAGATGTTCTTATATCTTAGAACTCAGCATGGTAACTCATAAGCATGGTAATTATGATATAATTATGATCTGAAATTATGATGTCACTTAGGAAATCTATGACCTTGCAGTTGTGCTTAGAGTATTTTTTGAATGGTTTGATACAAACTGTGACTATCAAATACACAGCTCTTTTTTTTTTAAATATCAAATGCCGGGCTTACTACGGTTTGAAATAAATTATACAATTATGTCAACATCTTTTAACAAACAAATTACAAAAACATTTGCATCAAATAGAGGCCATTCCTGCAGCCTCCTTTTTGCCACCCATCTGTCCCTGTTCCTGATCATCCTCCCCCATCACTCAGCCCAACCTTCGTACTCCTCTCTCCCCTATTTAGTTCAACTCAATGAGCAAGAAGTTCTGCCCTCTTTCAGTTCAACTCTGCCTCTGTAATAAACCCAAAGTCCCCAAATTCCCACATTTTAAGCATTGGCTGGATCAGTCAATGGAATCAAAACAGTAGGTGCAGTAACTTTATAGAAATAAGGCACCAGGGTCCAGCACAGCCTGCACACACCAAGGGAAGACTGTGACCTCAAGGATGGGCTCAGCATACACCAGTACGGAAATGGCTCTCCAAAGATCCCTTCAAGGACGGCAAAGACCCTGTAGCCCACACTGTCCTGTATCCTCCTCTCTCTCAAGCGCACTATCCCAAACTACATACAAAAGAAATTACCCAAAAAATGGGTGCTAATTTTAACACAACAGCAAGACCTAACTTTCACTAAATATTATCTGTAAATGACCAGCTGTGCTTCTGAATCATCCACATGAGGAGATTAGTTCACAAACCACCTAAAAAAGAACTGGCTTTCAGAATCTACCAAGATTCCAAGTTATACTTTAAAGCTGATTTGAGCCAGGCTAGCTCCCTAGTTGGAGGGATAATAAGCAACTTCTCCTTTTTCTTATTTGTCAAAGAACGGCCAATTTAATATTAGAATTTCATTCATTTAAAAAATGACCTAGTGCACTTTCCTGGAGGGAGAAATAGAGAAATGGTGCTTAACAAGGGTGGGTGAAACAACATGGATGGAGCTAGAGATTGTCATACCAAGTAAAGTCAGTCAGACAGAGAAAGAAATATCGTATGATATGGCTTATATGCAGAATCTTAAAAAAATTATATAAATGAACTTATTTATAAAACATGAACAGACTCACAGACTTAGAGAACGAACTTATGGTTACCAGGGGGAGAGGGATAGTTAGGGAGTTTGGGATTGACGTAGACACACTGCTATATTTAAAATAGATAACCAACAAGGACCTACTGTATAGCACAGGGAACTCTGCTCAATATTGAGCAGAATGGGAAAAGAATTTGAAAAAGAATAGATACATATATATGTATAACATCACCTGAACTATCACAACATTGTTAATCAACTGTACTCCAATATCAAATAAAAAGTTAAAAAAAAAAACAAAAAACAAGGGTGGGTGAGAGCCCTGTCACTCCTCTCCATGAACCCGGCTGACATTTCCAAGGGCTTCCCTCCATGTCTTCAAAAACAATCAACAAACAGCACAAATAACTGAAACAAAACCAAGTATTTGTTACCTAATATGCTCAAATCTTGAACATTCTAGTTATGTCTGCTTTGCTTTAAAAAAAAGTGTGATATATAAATATCCAAATTTATACGAGATAAAGGGGTGATTTTGTTTGACAAAAAGCTTTACTAGTTTTCCTTAGAATATTCAACTTCTGCAGAACCCTAAGGGATAACCCAAATAAAACAAATTCAAAGTATTTATAACATTTCAAAAATATAGCTACTGTTTGAAAGAGGGTGTACCTGTGTGTGCACATACAGCTACAGAGAAGGGATGATATGGGCGCTTCACAATCTTTGTGGAACGTGAATGGGTAAATATGCATCTGCGTGTGATAAGATAACCCACTATCAGAACCATTCCTGACATGTGGGTTTTCATATCTGCCTTTTCCCTCTAAAGTGCATCTCACACTTCCCTCAGCTCGGTGCCAGTGCCAACAACTACTGCTTCCCTTTGTACTTAGGATTCTAGAACAGGATGTCATACGGTTAACCAATATCCGTTTTTTAAGTTACTAGAACAGGAAAATCTCCTCGGGCCAAAGAAGTCTCTTTGGGCATATAATCATGAATTAAAAAAAGATCTTAAATCATAGAAAACCGTGCGGGCTGTCACATAGTTCTGGCCTCTGTCAGTATCTGAAGGGACAGGGGTGAACCTGGAATAGCAGGATTTCCCATACCCCAGAGTCGTCATGAATGATTTTTGCTTTATCTTTACACTATCTATACCATTACCTACTTGATGTCTTTTTTTTTAATGACTTTAATTCAATTTGTTCACATAACTTAGGCTTGACATAATCAACACTATTTATAAAATTGTGGGTTGGCTGTATACTACTAATGCTACTACTTTAATACTACTAACCCTGTAGTAAGTTTAATACTACTTTAATACCACTAATATGGTAGTATTGAAAACATTTTTCTGTATACTACCTAAAATTATTTTAACTACAACAACATACACACTTTGGCAAACACTGACTTAAGAAATAAGAACACTGCATTGGCTTCCAAGGCCAGCTCTGCCCTAGTTATATGTGGCACGCAGGGAGTAATTACAGGCTCTGTGGATCTCCTGGTTTGCTCGGCCATAAGTAATGTCAGGGTAACCTTAAGTCTCTTCTAAATTCTAAAATGTGATGATCTCAGGACTCCTAGAATGATCTGCACCGTCATCGCACACAGAAAGCCAGAGCAGAACCAGATCCAGACCTCGGGTTTCTTGACTCCCAATTTAGTGCTCCTTCATCCTCATCCTACCTCGCACACAAATTTGCAAGTGGCTTAGAAATAAGCATATTGGGAAATGACAGCAAACATCTACCTAGTGCTTACCTTGTCTCAGGGATGGTGCCATGGATGCACCATATATTATCTCACTTTAATCCTCACAACCATTCTTTAGCCTATTTCACAGATAGGAAACTGAGGCATGAAGAGAAGGAACTTGCACAAGATTATAGGGTTAGGTAGGAGGTGATGTAGCTGGGAACTGGAGCCCCAGAAGCCTGCCTGCAGTGTGGACTTTTAGGTTCCCATGCACACTGTACTGACAGAGCTCTGAGGACGTGAGGAGAGCAGTAGGAGAGGCAGAGAGAGAACCAAAAAGTAATATGGAAAGCGAATGACGGCTGGAAAATGAAAAGGAAACTGAAACGAAATACACTGCAACATATATTCTTTAGACTAAATTTAGCTTAAATGCCATCAGTAACATTAAACCTTTTAATAGCACTACAGTCAACTGAAAAATAAAAAACCCAAATAATTCATACCCAGCATCTCCCTGCCCCGCCCCCACAAAAGGATTCATATTAAAAAGAAAAATTGTGGCCTAAAATGTACTTGCAGTCTCTTAGATTTAGTGGCTAATTAAATAATTTGCAATTAGGTTATTTTTTTTCTTTTTACATGTTCATTCTTTCTACAAAAGAGCAGAAAATAAGAACGATTGGAAACACTTCGGCCTCTTGGGTATTTAGTTTGTGAAACAGTCTACTGTATTGGGTGAATAACGTCATATATCTCACTGCCATTCTTGGCCAACACGAACCCTATAAACACATTAAAACAATTAGAGCAGAAATAAAATAGAAGTGGTGTGGTTCGTCTTAGGCCTACATAGTTCACATTACACCATGCAACATGCCACAGAATACATTCAGAGTTGCAGTCATATGATCACAGCGCTAAAACTTAAATGGAACAATTTCCGAAAGGAGATAAAAGGTCTGACTTCAGGGCTTCCCTGGTGGCGCAGTGGTTGAGACTCCGCCTGCCGATGCAGGGGACACGGGTTCGTGCCCCGGTCCGGGAGGATCCCGCATGCCACGGAGCAGCTGGGCCCGTGAGCCATGGCCACTGAGCCTGCGTGTCCGGAGCCTGTGCTCCACAACGGGAGAGGCCACAACAGTGAGAGGCCCGTGTACCACAAAAAAAAAAAAAAAAAAAAAAAAAAAAAAAAAGGTCTGACTTCATAGTATAATGAGGCTTAAAATATAGCCTTAAAATTTAACTCTTCCCCTAAAGTTCCCATAAGAAACCTGGTTGCTGTCAAGTCACAGAGACCTCCGAAAACTCATGAATGTCAGCAGAACAGCGAGACTTGGCCTAACAAGAAAGTTTCATTTTTATTGTAAGATCTTAGACCATCTGCAAATATAATTTTAATACGTTCCTTCACTTGGTGAGAGTGAAAAAGTAATAAAAAATTGAAAAAAATATCCCAGGGCAATGTGACAGTTAACAAAACAAACTAATGAAATTCTTAAATAATTAAGTTGTACTCTGCTGTCCAAATAGATTGGTCTGGTTATTTTAATATTTGTGTAACATGGATAAATATGCGTGTGTGTGTGTGTGTGTGTGTGTGTGTTTGTTGGGGGGTGATGGTGCATGAACAGATTCTAAGGAATTCAGAAATTCACCCAAAATCCAGCAGTTTGAGATGACTTAATGAGTTTGATAATAGGCTACAGAAACTTTAATTCTTAAATCATTTGTCTTATTTCAAAGCAGTCAGGGGTGATTAATCAGCTTTAATAATAGTTTAGTGGCTTAGATATAGCTCCTGGGGCTCTGGGCTAGGAAGATGAGGGTGATTTGGGGTAATGTTGCATTACCAACATCTTATCTATAGCGACCCTTCAAGGACACACCCTCAAGTTTTATTAAATCCACAGTCTTTAATACGAAGCTGAAAGACAGCCTTCAGACATGAACACAGAGTGGAGTCACATCAGTGGAGAAACTCCTGCATCCACTCTTGGAGCCAGGGATGGCTTTCTGGTTTGCTGTGTATTGTTTGGGGGAATGGCCTTACCTTTTTCAGTGTGGTGAGTTTCACAATCCTACACTGCCTTAAAGATGTTCCACGAACACTTTTATCTGAACTGCTGACTTCTAACCCTCCCTCCGTTAGTATGAGTAAAACGTTTTCAATGCTTATAGTTTCATCCAAGTTTATCTGACATCATGGTGCATTTGTGTAGAACTTTATTGTTCTCAAAACACTCTCATATATTTTACCTCACTACAGTTTCTAGCCTGTGTAAACCAACCAATAATTGCTAATTCTGGGATGACCATGATCTTTTAAATCAAGACAGCCATGGAGATTGATTTTCAGCAAAAGTTTCTAATTACTTAAGGAGAACAGGGATCCATGAGCTTTTCTTAAAGAATATTTTGCCTCTTTTTATGCATTTATTTGGTACGATCTGGGTGTCCTCATATCCTGCAGAGGCTGAATGTGTCAACCATTGCAGGTTAAATGTTCCTGCACTGCAATGTGATCAGTTTCTTAAAACACTGACATCTTCTCTAACGTTCTATTACATATCTCTGCATGCTGAGCAGTAACTAGAGATGAACCAGTCTATTGAAATGTACTCAAAGAACTAATTCCTGCAAGCTAAACCACATAGACTGTTTAGCAGAAATCTTAACTGAAAATGACTGGTGGAGATGTGAGGTTAATAATTTTTATATGGCTGTTTACAGTTATTCTGTCTTAATTTCATTTAATGACTCCATTTTATGACAAACACATGAACAAGTTCAGGTCCTTCCAAAAATAAATTAAAATATGCCTGTAAATTAGCTTTCTGTGTGCTACAATAATTTAAAATACATACAAATTAAAAAGCTTTCTAAATAGATGGAGGGGATCGAACATCTAAATCTATTTCCTTATACCGATTCATAATTTGTTAACAGACTGTACCAACCCTCTTCATTAAAGTAAGCTTAATCTATTACTTTGAAATTAACATGTACAATTTTTACCACGTTTCTTCTAGATGCTCATTTGAAGTACCAAAATAAGATCTCTTTAAAAACGTACTGATTTTGAATGCATCCGCATTCTTTTTGGTGTTACATTTTAGTTTCCAATAATTAAAGCCATTACAACTGTTAAGAAAAAGAAAACAAGGAACCCAAATGCAGTGGTAAAATCACGCTAGGAAAATATTATGTAAACCTCACATTTATTTTTCAGATACATTCTGAGTTTTTTACAAGGGGAAAAGAACTACAACTTGCCTGACAATTAGAGAAAGCTCTTTGTAAAAAGACAAAGTGACTCTGAGTTGCTGGAACTATTTATACAGAAGTAACCCAAAAGTTTATAAAGTGATCCTTAACTGGTTTGATTATAAGAGGGTAATTAAAAAATGACAAGACAGAATGAAAAGTTCGGTGTGGCATTTGATAAACCACCCAAGAAGTTAAATCAATGCTTTTCTGTTTAATTTCACTATTTGTTTTTCCATTTGAGCTGCCAATTTTTTAACATGCTACAGAAGGAAGAGAAACTTTCCCTTTTATTTTTTTGATTGATAAACATCACAGATTTTTGTTTCAAATCAACTGAACTTCTTCAGGATGATCCTTGTATTTGCTGTCACACTTCTGGTGAAGCCATTATTCCATCAAAACTCTTTAAATAGCCCCCCTTTCTTAGCTACTTTGACAAGAACACCATAACAGTTCACATCACCCTTGACCTTCAGGGTGTATATCATCTTGTCAACATATAAACAAACATACTATTGGTTGTGTTTTAATAGATTCTGTAAATATCAAGATTCAATTTATCAAAAGGTTCACCCTATGTGACAGTGCTGAAGTTCTGGCTTGTATCTACAATGCTAATTATGACTTTTAATGAAAAAAGACGTTTTGGTTGTGTTTTGTTCTTTTGTCTTTTTTTTTTTCTTTTTAAGAAGGTATAATAAGCTACCAGAACTTTTTTTTCTTTTTTTTTTGTCCTTTTCTATGATAGAAGCTTTGACTCTGATTCCACTTCAAAAGGAAAAAACTACCAGTACTATCAAAGATGGTTATTTCTCTCAGTTATAGGAGGAACATACATGTTTGAACAGGAAGAATTTATATGAGATTCCTACTCTCTCCTCAGTTTGGCAAAATGCATAACCTATGATAATAAGAATACTTTGCTTCAAATGGAAAAGGAGATTATAACAAAGGTAATTAACACTATTTCTGCAATCAAGTCATTCTTTTCCTTTTACTTCCATATTTATAGCCATCTCACGCTAGGTGTCGCTGACTTTGTATCTTCTTTCCAAAACTTAAAATGTGTTATTAATATCAACGTGTCCTTTCTCCTTACAAGGCCCTTCACTAGGAGATACTGTACGTTTCCAGGGCTTGGAGAATTGGATGGACAATATGTCCTGTTCGTCAGAAAATAGCCTTCTAGATAATATTTGCCAAAGATAATATGTAAGAGTTTATCAAAGTTCAACTGTAAAGATATAATATCTACATGCTGGAAAAATAGAATAAAATTAACAAAACCTAACACATCTGAGAGAGTAAATGTTTAATAAATAATTAAAACCTCTAAAATAATGACAATAAGAGAAAGGCAGTGCTCTGGAAGAGATATCAACCTGTATAATACACATGTGTGTACAACCAAAATTCTACCATGTTAGAAATCATCTTGGAAGCTATCTTGTGTAGGCACATTTCTCTGGGTCTGGGTCAACCACTCAGCCCAAAACACCGATGCATTTAGAAACATTCAAAGCTTCCTGAAATGTCAACACACTTTAAGAGTGCTCCACCAGAGATATGGGGATGTTATACCTGCCCTTGTGGAAAACTAAACAAGGAAACCCATTAGAAAGTACTTACAGAACATCCAGGATTTGGAAACTTCTCTTTGATAAGTTAGGAAGAGGAAACAAAAAACCCCGCATAACTCGTTGTTACTTGGACAGAGGAATATGTTTATCCCGCTTATGTGAAGGTTGAGCCAGCAATAATTCTAATTTTGAAAGGCCTGAGGTGTTTCTCCACATTTATGTATCCTGTGTGTTAATGGATGGGCTTCTCAGTGCTGAAAAGACCACAATGTAGGAATTTAGCTTGAGTAATAGACAAAGGAAGTCTGGATCTCTCTACATGAACATTTCTAAGCGTAACAGCAAGAAAGCTAACGTACAGTCATGATAACTATACTTAATAACACCATACTGAACAGTAGAAATATGCTAAAATATAGATTTCAAGTGCATGATCACATACCAAAAAGCAATAACTATGTGAGGAGATGATTTGTCAATTAGCTTGACTATGTAATCATTTCACTATATATATATATATATATATATATATATATATATAAATCCTCAAGCTGTCACCTTATATGTACACGATTTTTATTTAAAGATATGCAAATCATTTTTTTAAAAAGAAATATAGGTGTTTTTATAAAAAGAGCACATACTTTGGAATGAGACATGCCTGGGTTAGAAATAATAATGATAGTTAATATTTACAGGCTGCTTGCTCTGTCCCAGGCACTAAAAGCTTTATATGTTGACTCATTCACTCCTCAAGATGCATTATAGAAAAGATACTATTATTATGCCCAGTTTGCCTTTGATGCACCTGAGGCACAGAAAGGCTAAGCAACCTACCCAAGGACACACTCCTATTAGAGGACTAAGTTGAGACACAAACCTAGATCATTCTAGATGCAAAACATCTCGGCACAGAGTAAGTACTCAAAATGATAACTCTTATCATCATTGTTCATCCACCAAATATTTATCAAAACTGAAAATATACAGTTGACCCTTGAACAACATCGGTTTGAAGTGAGCAAGTCTCCATTATACACAAACTTGTTCGATAGTAAATACTATAGTATCACAGATCTGAGGTTGGTTGAAATCTCTGTGCAGAACCACGATGGGGAGGAACCACAGATACAGAGGAGCGAATGGAAGTTATATGTGGATTTTCAACTGGGCAGAGGGTTGCCACCCCTAACACCCCGCGATGTTCAAGAGTCAGCTGGACACTTGAGTCAGACATGACCTTTGACTTCAAGTTGTTTTTATTCAGTCTACTGAGAAATACAGATATTAAACTTTATGACTACAATGCACCATGATGTTATGATAGATATAGCTTCCCAAGACCTCAGTTCTTGATGTATAAAATGGGCATAATTAAACCACCCTCAGAGGGATGACTCAGGGATTAAGATGGATAACGTGTGCAAAGTGCACAGAACAATGCCTGGCACATGGTAAATGCTGTTAATATTAATAACAATAACTTTTAACATAATGAACAGAATGTAGTAGCCTGGAATACTGTGTGCTGTCAAGAATACAAGTGGAATTGCAGCTGTATTAACTTCTCAGACCATCTCTTGAGAGAATTCATAACTGCTTATTGACTATCATTTGGCTCAAATGCAATTTTTAATCTCTTAATACTGGAAACACTTTAATGGAACACATGGACTTTATCATGTAAAAAAAAATCCCTAAATAAATGAGAGTATTTAAATAAAGTCATTACAAAAGAGATCCTCTGTGCCTGATTCTAATCCAAAGATATACGTGCATTGTTGCATGTACTAAGAAATGAGTTATTCCCCATGGTTGAAGATTTCCTGATTCTTCAAGATGTGTTTCAGGGCTAACTGCTGTGGAGAAAAAGATAGAGAAGGGATGAGAAGGATGAGAAGGGAAGGAAGGAAAGGAAGAAAGGAAGGAGGGAGGAAAAAAGGGAGGGAGAAAGGAAAGAGGGAAGGAGGGAGGGAGGAAGAAAGGGTGCCAGCCCTTTCAGAAGCTATTTTTATAAACAGGAATTGCTTAGGTCTGACATAGTAGATTTGCTGATTCTCTCTGGCTTAGATGTTAAATGGAGCAGAACTTCATACTCTAGAGTTTTTTTGAAAATGCAACGAAGGGAAGGAAACATTTACTGAGAACTGACTATGTAACAAGCAGCATGCTTCATTTATATAACTTAGTTGTATTTAATTCTTATCAAAGTTAGATAAGACTGGTATTCCTCATTTGACAAATGAGAAACCTGAGGCTAAGAAAAGTTAAAAGTGACTTGTCCCAAATCACATGAAGTGGAGTCAGGGTTTGAACAACCTGCATGATTACCAAGGCCTTATTCGTTACATCACCCCACGTAGCTCCTCTCACATAAAGGCTCATTCTTCACACAGCACTGGAAGGAAGGAAGATGCTTGGGAAGATCACACAACAACCTTTACTTAATGTCCTCAAATGGTGTTGTGCTTGTTTACAATGCAAAGTGTTTTTCAGACACTTTGAATTAGTATATTCAGGGTAGAACTAAAGCTTAATGAACACCTCAGGAGTTTCTTACTATGCTTAGATTTTGGAGATGTTGTTTGTTAATAATAATCCACATACTAAGTCCTGAATTCCATATAATCTTAAATGACTTCAAAATACTAACATATTATCAAGAAATCCCTTAGAATATCATTCCTCTAAAAGTTCTGTTTTAGGATCAAAATCCTTTGCTTTATTTTCATCCACAGATCTTTCCAAGGCATGGATTTAAAAGTTAACAAACCTTGAAAAGGGTTAAGACTCATTATTAACAGTGTTTTCATTTTTTTCAACCCCAAATATGTAGTCACTTCTCCATTTACTTCTCTCAACGGTGCTGCATACAGAGACCACATATTTTACCTTCAAACTTACAATTCTAAGGATTAGAAATAAGAATTTTTCCCAACCTCTTGATTTTGTTTCCCTTCCACCTCAACTGTCAGATTTTCCCAGTGCTTCTGATTAATAGGAGTAAAAGGAAGTAAGTGTTGGGAGTGGGGTGCGGTCTTTGTCTAAGTTTTGGGAGTCTGGCTTTTCAGTTAAACTTACTGCTCAGTCGTTTGTACCAGAACAACAAAAACAATAAACATTTATCAACTTTCCTTACACCAACAGAAGAAACCACTTTGTATCACATTATAAGACAAAAAATCTTATTAATAATTATGATTATGTTAAAAAAAAATCTTTGGAGACTAGGATCAGGTGAGTATCTGGAAGATTTCTTTTGTGTAAAACCTTTGGATATTCCTGTCATTGGCAAGGAATATTCTCCTTAAAGTTAATCTTATTTCCTACATTCTAAGAAAATGTAGGAATATATATGACCTGTTGTCTAGGAAATATATCTTGCTTAAACAAACAAAACTTGGTTAAAACAGAATCTAAGAAATTGGTAATGTCTTAAAAAGAACTGGACCGGTTCTGAGAATGTTTCAGAACCCGGGTATAGTGGTGGCTGGTATGACACCATTTCCATAACTAATTAGCTAAGCCCAGAGAAAATGCTCTTCCCAAACAGAACTAGTTCACTGGTCACTGCCAGGGGTCTCAGATCTACAGAGATCCACTACAGAGAAGCTACATTCGAAACTTCACTATGAAAATCATCATCAATTACAGTCAACAATCCCTGCTGGACCTAGAGTCTGTCATACAGAGTGAAGTAAGTCAGAAAGAGAAAACAAATATCGTATGCTAACACATATATATGGAATCTAAAAAAAAAAAAGGTTCTAAAGAACCTAGGGGCAGGACAGGAATAAAGACGCAGAGGTAGAGAATGGACTTGAGGACACAGGGAGGGGGAAGGGTAAGCTGGGACGAAGTGAGAGAGTAACACTGACATATATACACTACCAAATGTAAAATAGATAGCTAGTGGAAAGCAGCCGCATAGCACAGGAAGATCAGCTCGGTGCTTTGTGACCACCTAGGGGGTGGGATAGGGAGGGTGGGAGGGAGACGCAAGAGGGAGGAGATATGGGGATATATGTATATGTATGGCTGATTCACTTTGTTATACAGCAGAAACTAACACACCATTGTAAAGCAACTATATTCCAATAAAGATGTTAAAAAAAACAAAACAAACAATCCCTTCTTTCAGACTTCAAAGCAGTTACCTAAGGACAAAGGAGGTGTTCTTTGACATTTCATTCCAAGCATGAGATATAGTGATTGTCACAAATGTGACATAATTCATGGACTCCTGCTCCCTTCTCTTTGCCTTTATTGATACGACCCAATACCGTCTCAGATTAATGAGGGATTGGGCCTAGTTAGGCATGAACAAGAGTGAGAAGCTGAAATGAATTGGGGAGAATTCCTGGCAGGTTGGTTCCTCATTTCCAGAACTTATCTGCTGTGCCAACTTAGTCCCTATTTCCTAACTGTTAAAAAGTAAGTAATTACAACCTTAAAGTAACATCTGTCCAGCCATAAATGAACGACTATATCTCTATTCCTCCCTCCATTCACATAAGCACAACAGAATGAACATAGAGAAGGACAGGACCCTATATGGGCTTGACAAGGACTTGGAAATGAGAGCGCGTACACTGTTCTCCATGATCTCTGAGAAAGGACATTCTATGGTTTCTCTCCAAAAGCCTGCATGTTAGGGCTCAGTGTCCTTCAGACCACGAAACTCTTCAATGAGAACACTTTGGGAAACGGCCTCTTTTTCAGACATCTGAAACCAAAAATATTTTTTTTCTAACTTTCAAGTCTCTCCCACTAGAAGTCACCAAAAAACACCAAAGAAATGCAGGAGGAAGTGTTCCATTTTGAGTATGAGGTAGCTTCTTTCCTAAGCCTAATTACAATGTCCCCCACCCAAGAGTATTCATCTAGCTTACATTTTGCTTTAAACTTATCAAGCACACAGAAGGAGTAAGATTGGAGGAGGGACCATGTCAAGTCGACTTTGAATTTCTGGCAAATGGCTCACTGCATATTTCATTTCAAAGGCCCAATTATGTCTGCATAAATAAACTGTGCTACGCAGCTTGATGCATGGCCATTTGTCATATTAAAACAATAGCAGCCAAAGTAAATCCCCATTAACATTGTTTAATTTTAATGCTTTGGGGTGTCTGCTACTCAAATGATTTTTAAAAAATGGAGTTATTTATGATACCGCAATTTAAATGAGGCAAAAATAAAACCAAATAGACTGTGAGTCACCAGACTTAAAATGGACTACAAGCCTAGCTGGGTTAGCAGCACGAAAGGCACCCACAGCTGAAGAGTCCCTGGGTGTGTGCGTATGTATGTGTGTTTATGTGCACTGAGCAGGGTACTGGGAGAGTTTTCAGGAAAACGCAACAGAAGGTTTCAAAAAAAAATGTTTTATAAGTTGCCCACACTACGTCTCCAGGGAAATATCTGTAATGGTGAGTTTCTAGCATCAAATCTTTGGGGTACACAATATGTGACTAGAGAGAAAACAGTTTTATCACAGATCTGGATGCAAAAGCATGGATGGCTTTTCCCTTTATTTTATTTGTTTAGAAAACTGTAAGTAGAGTATCTTTATTTTATATGAAGAGAAAAAATACAGAGGTAGAAGACATATCCTTTCAGAGGCCATAGATCAGTCTTCTAAAGTAAAGCATGATGCAAAGGCTAATAAATTAATAAATGACAGAGTTGTCTAACTTTCCAGACTTCCCTGGTCGTAACCGTAAATATTCCGGATGTGGCAATGTCTTAGTTTTCACTGCTGTCAAACTTGTCCACTTAGCTCCTGGGTGGAGTCATTTTATTCCCTGATCCCTGTCCCACCTAAATCAAGGCAGTGTGACTGCCAAAAACAGCAGAGTTTCTGAATTAGACAGTGTATCTGTGAAAGACCAGAATCATTCCACTGAATGCCAGCTCTATGTTAGGCTATTGTCTTAAAAAGCAGATTTGGATAAATACATTTACCAATGAAGTAACAATATTTTTGCCTTAGCCCTTGAGAACCAAACTTCCTGTAAATACTTCCATAAAAATACTTTGAGGTCTTTTAAAACAAAGCACCGTATGAAGTGTGTATAAACAGCACAGAAGGAAGCTAAAATCTGGCAACATTCATTGTACCAATGTGAGTAGCCACACTGGACAATTTAAGATAAAATCATTTCCATTGGAGTCTAAGTTATCCTGCTAGCCATCTAGACTGAAATAATTATTCAGAAAATCACCAGATTGACTCTTCCTGTTGTGCTGCATAAAAAGTCACAAATGCAAAGTATTTTGGTGTGGTTGCTCAGGACAGTTGCCGCACACAACAGAGATGCACAACCAACTTGCCTTCAACACAAAAGTAACAGCAGCTCAGCCTGTCTGGTCAGGCTCCAAGGTTGGCCCACCCTGGGCCAAGCTGAAACTTACAAGGGATCCTGTCTTCCCTGACTTTGCTCATTCCACTCTGATGAGCTTTGTTTAAGGACTGTCATCTACTCCAAACCATGGTTTTCAACAGTTTTTAAAAAATATTCAAAGACCCCAGGTCTCCCTTTCTCCATCCAAACCTTAGCTGTCTTTCCATGGTATTCCTTTTTCAGTCACCCTGTAATGACAGCCCCTAGAGCTCCCATCTGACACAAGAGACTGGACTGAAGGGGAGCCAGAAAAGCTAGATAATAAATCAGGTACATTAAGGGTCTATGTCACCCAGGGCTAAAGTTTCAAACTGTATCAAAGTGGTATCAGAGTTTGCATGGGAGGAGAGAGAGAACATATGCCTATTATGGCATCAGTATAAATGTCGAAAAGAATGAAGGGCAGTAAAAATGGAAACTATACAACCAATTGTAAAATATTTTGACTGCAAATGTGGTCTCTGACGTTACTAAAGATAATTGACAAAGTTCATTTATTTTGGATTCATTTTGCTTATCCACAAAATACAGCTACCTCTAGAACTAGGACATTTCATTATCTATGCCACAATGCAATATTTAAAATGATCAAACTACACAAAAAAACTCAATAGCAGCTACATGATTCTACCATCCTTTATCCCTGTAATGAGAGCTGAGGGCTTTGAACTGACCACAGGTGGAATCCCTGACCTCCGAAGTGTGTTTCCTAATACTCCAAGAGTCAAAAGGATCAAATACTGAATCATCAGGTACCACGTGCTTCAGAAAGCGTAACTGAGTGTAAGTGAGGTCCTATATTAAAAACCACTAATATAGGGGCTTCCCTGGTGGCGCAGTGGTTGAGAGTCTGCCTGCCGATGCAGGGGACACGGGTTCGTGCCCCGGTCCGGGAGGATCCCACATGCCGCGGAGCAGCTGGGCCCGTGAGCCATGGCCGCTGAGCCTGCGCATCCGGAGCCTGTGCTCCGCAACGGGACAGGCCACGACAGTGAGAGGCCCGCATACCACAAAAAAAAAAAAAAAAAAAAACACTAATATGAAAGAGGGAATGACAAATAACTGGTTTATAATAGAAAAAGAGCACAATGTAGATATGGGGTCAGGGAAATAAATAGTTTCTCATCCACTCAGAAGAATGTAAACTGATACAACCCTTCAGAAGGCAAATTAGGCAAGATTAAAAGCCTTTAAAGTGTAAAAACATTTTAGCTCAGAAATATAAAAAGTTAAACCGGGAAAACAATCAAACATACGTAAAAAAAATCTATACTGATTCTATTAGAGTATTATCCATACCAGGGAAAAAAATTAACAAGACAAATACCCAACATTAGACCATACCCATATGCTGGGATACTAGGCAGCCATTAAATTTATAGTAAAGAATGTTTAGTCGCTGAAAAAAACATTTACAATATATCATGTTAGAAAGTTACCAAAATGCTCATAATAGAACTTAAAACTTTGTTTTTTTTTTTAAAGTTGACTGCCATAGGAAAAGACTAGAATGAAATAGTGAAAATACTATCAGTGATTACCTCTAAACAGAGAGTATAGATAATTTTTATTTTCTTCTTATTTCCCTACATATCCTCATTTAAAAAATTTTTTACAAAGATAGATAACTACATATATGATACAAATAGACTGAGAAATTTTAGTACTGATTTCTTAACAGGAAACAGTAAAAACACCTATCAGGAGGAACAATCATCAAGAGAAAAAGAAGTTATTGTGAAAAGAAACCATAAATCACCTCAATCATCACCCATACAAGAAGTAATTCTCATTTTGGGAAAATCCAATAAATAAAGGGTTCACATTTATAAAATAAATAAAGCAGGGAATTAGGGGGTGATTATTTTAGTATTTCAAAAAGTTTACTCCTCTACTAAAAAATTCACTCCAAAGGTGTCTTAAGTATGCTCCTTGATACAGAGATTCTCTGTTTCTCCATCAGAATCACTGCTAGAGCTTCTACAAAACGCAGACCGTCAGACTACCCCCCTGATGATCCTGATTCAGTAGGTTAGAGGGGAAGACTCAAGAACTTGCATAAAAGAAAAAAAAAAAAAGCTCCACAACTATTCAACAGTTATAGATTAAAAGAGACCTAAGAGAAATTTCAACAAAGTGCAATGTGACGATCTTGTTTTGATCATTATTCAAACAAACCAACTGTAAAAATGATACTTGGGAGGAAATGAGGGAATATGGAAATTAGATAATATTAAGAAATTATTGTTAATACAGCTGAGTGTGATAATGGTATTATGGTTATGTGGGTTTTTAAAATCTGTATCTTTTAGAGAAAGTATCTGTAGGTAAGATGCTATGGTGCCTGGGATTTACTTTAAAATATTTGAACAATAACAAAAAATACAAAACAAAATTAAAACAAAGCAAAAAAATGGCAGGATAGAATAGAAGGAAGAGAATGGAAAGAAAAATTATTCAAAACAGATGCTAGGTACAGGAGGACTTGTACTAGTTCTCCCTTCCTTTGGGTAGATTTTAAATTTCTATAGAAAGTTAGGGAAAAAGCTTCCCAGTGGCTTGGGAACCACTGCCCTAGTGATTTAAAAATATTCAGTTTGCAAAACTGAACCTAAGGCAACTTTTCAGAACGCTCTCTTGTATAAAGTTAGGAATTTTACATTTTTGTAATTATCATTTTCAAAATATCAGTAAGTTAATGTTTATAAACATCAACTCAAAGATCTTAAGACAGCCCTATTCAGGCCAAAGGTAAAGAAAATGGGGGCCCATATTTAATAAGAACCTACTATTTGTCATATACTACCTTATTCATTATTATCAATAACCCTGTAAGAGAGAAATAATTCCCAATATACAGAGGTCAAAAGCATGGTAAGTAGCATGTCTAAATATATTCATAAAAATAATGAAAACCTGTAAACAACACAGATGCTAAATATCTAACAATAAGAAAACAGTTAAGCTAATCCTGACTCATCCATTTGCTGGACAATATATTAAATAAAGTGATTACAAGAATATTAATTATACTCCAACATGCTTAAGCAATAATTTTAAGTAAAATTTTTTTCAACATAATACACACACACATATATATATCTTTCTTTAAAAATACATTTAAAATTTAGAGTTTGTAAAATAAAATAAAATAAAATTTAGAGTTTGTTGCCAGGTGGTGGGCTATGAGAATTTAATTTTTTTTTGTTTTTTTTAAATTTTTGACAATAAACATCAATTACTTGTTTTATAAGCAAAAAAAAAAAAAACAATAAAGAAACACAGCATTGCACAGCTACAGTCAGCTTACACCCCACAGACAGATTTCAGCCCGCCCAACTCTGCATGTGTCGCTCTGTTGCCTCCAGATGATGGTAGCATCATACCCATTCTACAAGCAAATAAACAACAGAACACCTGGAGGGGGAGTAAATCAGGTAACCATGTCAAGACAACACTATTTGGATATAACATGTTCTAGCACCAAAACAATACCTAGAATTTTTTTTTTTTTTTTTTTTTTGCACAGGCTCCGGACGCACAGGCCCAGCGGCCATGGCTCACAGGCCCAGCTGCTCCGCGGCATGTGGGATCCTCCCAGACCGGGGCACGAACCCACGTCCCCTGAATCGGCAGGCGGACTCTCAACCACTGCGCCACCAGGGAAGCCTACCTAGAATATTTTTAAGCTATGCACATTTGTTGCTATTTTCCATTTTCATATCCCTAAAATATTTATCAGTCTCTAAATGCAGACTCTCTAAAAGCCATTTTAAATCTTTTTGGAACAAGGTAAAATGAGAATAAATAAACACCTTGAAAAAATGAAAGATGTTAAAAACTAAGCAATAACTCTTTACAAAATAGCTAATGTATACTGGGCACTGTAGAAGACATGATGAAGGAAAAACCTGTAAAAATAATTTTTAACTTAAAATGTTCAGATTAAAGAAATTTAAAAATATAAATTAAAATATAATTTTTCAACCTTGTTTAAAGCTCTGGAATAAAACTGACCTGACTTAACTTGGTAGTATAAGCAGAGACATATTTTAATTTAAAATGTCTTTATTTAGCTTGCCCCCTTGAAGTCCTTTCTGTTGCTTAATTTCCAAACAAGAGATATTACTGCTAGTCTTAAATGGATGAATCATCTGAGAAGGGTCTCTCTGACATCGCTGACAATGTAGTTCTAAAAACAGAAAATTATAGATTATCAGAGAAGGAAGTTTAGAAGTATCAGCTTCGTGTCTGAAGCATGTCTTGTGAGGCCACCCAAAAAGACAGCTTTCCTTGTAGTCCCCCACCCGAAACTCTAATCTCCAGCCCACAAACAGATGCATTCCTCTAATTCCAAGAGGGGGCAGGGCTAGGCATCACGGGCAGAAGCTGCTGGTCACTGTAGCAGGAGTGGAGAGGAACAGTTATAGCCAAGCTATAACAGTTTCTGCCTGGTCATCGAAGAAACATGTGCTCTTGCGTTATCCTAATGGAAGATTATGTGTTTTCTGTTGACTAATTCCGGACGCTTTTCGTCGAGTGCTGCTTTCAGTTGGTCTAACTGGGAACAGTACTTGTTGGAATTAATCATTCGGCTTTCCAGAAGGAGCTCATAATAGAGGACTCCCTTCCAATTGCACCATATACACAACATCACCTTCTCTGGATGAAGACCAGCCTTTGGTGTGGTTGGTGGTGGTTCATTTCACTTGCCCCACAATCTCTTCCGTTCCACATTATTGTACAGTATCCGCTTTTCATCACCCGTCACAATTTGTTTTAAAAACAGAACATTTTCATTACGTTTAAGTAGAGAATCACATGCAGAAATATGATCAAGAAGGTTTCTTTTCCGCTTAACTTGTGTAGAACCCAAACATCAGAGTGATGAACATAACCAAGCTGGTGCAAATGATTTTCAACTCTTGATTTGGATATTTGGAGTATGTCAGCTATCTCCCGCGTGGTATAATGCTGATTGTTCTCAATTAATGTCTCGATTTGGTCGCTATCAACTTCAACTGGTCCACCCAACCGTGGAGCATTGCCCAACGAGAAGTCTCCAGCACAAAACTTCGCAAACCACTTTTGACACGTTCAATCAGTCACAACACTTTCTCCATATACTGCACAAATCGTTTTTTGCGTTTCAGTTGCATTTTTACCTTTCTTGAAATAGTAAAGCATAATATGCCGAAAATGCTGTTTTCCTTCCATCTTCAATATTAAAGTGGCTACACAACAATGCACCAATTTTGATAAGTTTTTTTTTTTTTTTACTTCTACGCTGATATGACAGCTGTCACAACACAACCTAACAAAATTGTTTCAAATGAAGTTAAAGACAACTAAGCGCTACTAGAGCCATCTTACGGAAGAAAACGAACATTTTTGGGCAGCCCCAGTATATAGACTGACCGGTTGAGCGGCTCTCCTCGGTCACAGTGTGAACTCTTCCAGATCTGGGACTGCCTCTGTTAACACTTTACACATCTCCACAGCTTCTGCTCCAGTTTTCAGCATGCTAGTCATCATGCATGCAAAGCAAATGCTACTTGGATTTTACATTCATTCCTATGTGACACTCTCCACAGTTGCTTCGAGTGATGCTCTCTGCTCTGGTAACTTCAGCAAGATTTAAATAGAACTTCCATCGTTAGACATCTTATGCCAGTGGGGTAAATCTGAGCAAAACCCATCGGTGACTCTAGCCAAACAGGAGAGGTGATAAGACACCAAAATGAAACCCACCTTATTTCCTACTGGTTACCTAGTCCTTTAGAATGTGTTCCTAAAACAGGCATTTTAAACTTTCCAGACACAAACTTGCTGCGATCCAAAGTTAAGAGCGTGAAAATTTCCATCATGCCAGGCTACTAAACAGTTTTCAGAAGTCACTACCGTTCCTCTTCCTTGGCCAGGAAAAAAAAAGCCAAAAACCCAAGGTACCTCAAATGACCCACTGCCTTCTAGGGCAGTCCAATCTTGGCTGTGACCACTTAGCCATAAGCCCCCTAGCAGAGACTGCTGGGTGTGTTCACTGCCCTCTCCCAGTACCCACACCCCTCATTAGGAGCCCTAAGACTGTTAAAAGTTGCATAACTCTAGAATTACTCTGGACCTGGGTCCAAAATTAAATGAACTGTTGGGATATCAGGCATCCTTGGAAGCCCCATGGGGAAAGTCATCAGAAAGCCCAGAGCTTTCAGGGCTCCAGAGCTCCCTGGCAGGGTGGCGGGAACCAGTTTGTGCATAAAAGCAGGAGGTAACACAAGAGTCTCACAACAGAACTTGGTAGCTGGAAAGTCGGTTTATTTGAGGTACAGAACTTGAGGTACAGGAATTTGTCAGCTACAGAAAAGTGAAGTAAATTAGGGAGAACAAGGAAATTACTGGCTGGGAGACAGAGTTATTATGAAAAGCTGATTTCACTGTCCAAAAATGTTAGCCTGCATTTATTCTCAAAATTATCCAAATATTTCAGCAATTACCTATTTATATGGCTGTTTTCTGAATATATTCTTACTGTTTCTCTCCAGTCTTTTATACAGTGTGAAAGTGATTTGCTTTTGAAACCATTTCCCCACTTTCGTCACAACCTATAAGGCCTAATCTATCCACCCCTCTAGATCCCAGAAGGTCCGGACTTGGAAAAGGGTTTCAACTGGCCTGAAATGAAATGTCCTGAAATAGAAAAAAAAAATTTTCATTTTGCTACACAGTTAAGTTTGATTTGCATATTTATCCCCTCCAAGAGCCACTGTGGACAGTGATTCAAGTGTGCTTTTAAAAGATATTTCTGGAGGGGATATGGGAATATACGTATGCATATAGCTGATTCACTTTGTTATACAGCAGAAACTAACACAAGATTGTAAAGCAATTATACTCCAATAAAGATGTTAAAAAAAATTAAATTAAATTAAAAAATAAAAGATATTTCTGTTTTCTTGTAGAACTCCAGGCCTGGAACACAAGATGTGCAAAGACGTAAAACAATTTTCTCAGTTGGAAACCAGTTCAATACTACCTCGGCAATACAGAGTTTGCAAACCAACTTCTCCTGTTTTGTACATTTTCAAAAACAAAGCTCACAATAATGAGTGCGTGAGTCATTCACGTGGAGGTGACTTATAATTCAAATTGAATTAACGGTAAATGCAAGCGATTTGAAAAAAATGAAGCCCTTATGTTCAGTGTTGTCACTACATTTGTTAGGGATTTCATCACTGTATGGAGGCGTTTAGTTCCAGGCTAACATTTGGACAGATGGAAAGCTCCCCTGGAGCAGTCGGGTCAAAAGAGCCAGCTCCACCCGCCAGGCCTTCCAAAGAGCAGAACAGGCAGCCCCCAGGACCCAGCTTCCCCATCTCACTCGTACCAGGCAGCACAGAGCACTCCCTGCATTTGAGAGGCTGCAGCAACAACAAAATCAGTCAGCCGGTTGTGAAATCTCGAATAAATTAGAACGTGCAGGACAAATGTCTCCTGTTGTTCTTAATGTTATTTTTGTTAGTATAAACAGAGTTTTTCTGTGTGTGTTTTTTCCTGCAGGTATTTTGGCAAGCATGATCCAATACACTCAGAATATCAAATGATTAGTAATACTTTCAAAGTAAGGAGAGAGGGTGGAAGGAAGGAAGGGAGGAAAGGAGGGAGGGAAGGAGGGAGGGAGTGAGGGAGGGCCAACACAAGTACTCAACAATTGGATTCAACCATATTAAGAGTATATAGCCAATCAACATCACTGGCTATATACTCAAAGAATTTTCAAAATGGGGAAAATGCTTATTGATTTTATGATAAAAGGCAAACAGCATACTTTCGTCTGTAAATGAAAAAACTAACTGCAATAAGAAAGAATGACACCAAATTAATTACAGCTCATTTTTCTTTTCTTTTAAAAATATTTTTCTGCATTCCAAATTCCCTTTCATAAATATGTTTAGCACTTATAATCGTAAAAAAAAATAAAATAAAGACCTCGCAAAAAGCATGATGAAAAATGCAAGAGAACACGGGGATGACTCACTACGAATAGAGGACATACATGAGATTTTCCACAGAACATGTAGGTGAGTCAGATTAAGCATCCTCTCCTTGGGGAAGGATCCTGGTACAGACCGCATCTAGGACATATAATGGCTTCATGGTTCACAGATGCCAACACATTTCAGAGCGGCAGCATCATTCCAAGTCGCTGTATTACTGCCTCACTGCCGTTCAACCACAGAGGCAAAAGTAAGGACAGTTCCCATTACTGGCGCAGGAGGGAAATGAGGTGAGGCATCCACAGCTATACCTAACTACATGGTCCTTCATCCACATTCAACCTGCAGATCCAATTCACAGAGGTTTCTAGAACTAGAGACATCGTAGCTCTCCTCTAGTCAAAGCTCTGCCTACCCACACT
The DNA here is from genome assembly GCF_059928025.1 of Delphinapterus leucas. Lineage (NCBI taxonomy): Eukaryota > Metazoa > Chordata > Mammalia > Artiodactyla > Monodontidae > Delphinapterus > Delphinapterus leucas. The sequence continues at coordinate 102,913,070 of NC_143131.1, read as the reverse complement.
GCCCAGCTGACCTCAAGTAGTCCTATGGATTTAAATAACAGCCAAATGCTCACAACTCCTATTTATTTCTCCAGTCACATCCTGTCCTCTGAGTTCCTCCTACCAGCATCCACCCTTGTCCCGCCACAGACTCGTTCTCCACACAGCACCCCAGAGTGATCCTTTTAAAACAGAGGTTGGGACTTCCCTGGTGGCACAGTGGTTAAGAATCCACCTGCCAATACCAGGGTTCGAGCCCTGGTCCAGGAAGATCCCACATGCCGCGGAGCAGCTGAGGCCATGCACTGCAACTACTGAGCCTGTGCTCTAGAGCCATGAGCCACAACTATTGAGCCCACATGCTGCAACTACTGAAGCCCGCACACCTAGATGCCACGCTCTGCAACAAGAGAAGCCGCCACAATGAGAAGCCTGCACACCACAACACAGTAGCCCCCGCTCACTGTAACTAGAGAAAGCCTGCACACAGCAATGAAGACCCAACGCAGCCAAAAATAAATAAATTTATTTTTAAAAAACAACAACGACATAAGTTGGCCTGTGCTACTCCTCTCTCAAGATCTACTTTGCTCAGGATAAAATGCAGTCTTTCCCATGGTCTAATTTACCTGATCCCAGATACCTCCGACCTTCTCTCCCACAAAGCTCCTCTGAGCTCACTGGGCTACCAGCACACTGGCCAGTTCATTCCTTTTTTCATCAGGTCTCTCCTCAACTGTCACCTTAATAGGACTGCACATTTCACACATAAAAATACAGGACACTCAGTCAAAGCTGAATCACTGACAAACAACAAGCAATTTTTTAGTCAAAGTATGTCTCCAAAATGAGCTTACCAAACCGAGGCTGCAAGCAACATCAGGCGAAAGAGTAAAACTTTAACAACTGTCAAGGACAGGGTTGAAGGAAAGAGAATGTGGAAAGGGTGGTGGAGACCTGGGGTTAACCCCCAATGAATTCTTGGAAGATACGACTCTAAAAAAGTAAAAGAAATATAGGTTGACCAGAATAAGGAGCAAAAACCTTCTAGGTGAAGTAATAGCTTAGGCAGAAAGCACAGCAGTGGAAATTAGCAAGACATTGACAAAGAACAGGAAGCAGTTCACTTAGAATGAAGGAGCAGAGGGAGAAAAGGAGGGGATGGCTGAGCTTCCCCTAGGAGCATCTTTCCTCCCAATCCCTGACTCTGAGTATTAACTATCTATGTCCCGAGGTCAAATTTCTCCTCCTTCCCTGATCTTAGCAGGAAACTCTCCCCTCTGTGTACCTCAAAAAGCACTTTCCGGACACTGTTTTCAACTGGAATTAACTTGCAATCCTACTACTCTACAGTACTTGAGGGCAGAATTGGTCTTGCCCATCTCTGTGACATGCACAACACCTCATGCACAGTAGTTTCTCCATAAATGTGCTTCCCTGAATGCTGGGGAGTTTACATTTTCTGGGATGATAAATGTGGAGCCCATGATCCTGGAACACAAGGCGGACTAATCTCAAGGGCCTGAGCTATGGGGTCTCTTGTGAAGCTGGCTGGGCTGTGTCTGAGAAACCAAAGCAGTGCCCACCAAGGAGGGAGTGTTCCCAGCCAGATCCAGAGACCAGGTTGGATGCACAGAGAAGTCTGTGGCAGAGACTGGAGCCCTGTAATATGATGGGAGTTCAGGTCTGAGAGTGCAAAGGGCAGGCAGCACAGCAACAGATGGGTTCAGAGCAAAAACTCTGCAGCTCACACAACTCAGTGGAAATCCTACCTTTACTACCTACAACCTTGGGCAAGTTACTTAACTTCTCTCTGCCTTCATCCGAAAACTTGCTTCGTCTGAAAAATACTGTGGTAGTCTTTACCTTATTGGGTTATTCTGTGGGTGAATTAGGATAACTCCTATAAAGCTCTCAGCAGAATGCCTGGCACAAAGTCTCAGCTTAAATGTATTAGTTGTTAATACTGCTGTCAGATCAACAGCGTTTCCAGTGTCAGATTATTACCTCCTTACTTTTTACAGAAGTAGGCTCTGAAAGTGGATCTTAGCACCAATTGAGGCTTGTGTCTAAGATGTCCCACTGCAATTTTTAATACCTTGTTTATAAAAGTGTCACAGATAAGATTTCTTTAGACATCTTTAGTAATGTCAAATGTGTTCTCAAATTTCAAGAATAAAAAGAAATCTTTTATTTTTTATTAGCAACAGAAGATATTTGCCTTTCAGTAATGGATACTTCTGGACAGAAGCAAGGATGCAATTTAGGATTCATATCTGGACTTCATTTTTTTTACAAAATAATTTATATGCACTATTAACTTTTACTTGAGTGATCCTCAAATTTATTTTTTTTCAAATTTGTTCATATAACAACTCCAACTCTAAAAAAAAAAGTTGTTTATTAAGTGCTTTTTGTGTGCTACTCTGTTAGTTGCCAGAAATACAAATATTTTAAAAAGCCATTACAGTAACTCCAAAAATGCTAGGCTCATAGGCCAAAAAGCAGAATGAGAGAACGGTAAGTTAAGGATAAGTGGATTCCTATTTGAGGAGGTGTGAGGTGGTCGCTGTTAGTGAACTCAATTTGAAACAATGTCAGGATACCTAAATGGAGATGTCCCACAGACGAGCGAGGATAGAGGATCTCAGACCCAGTGTGGGAAACGGAGTCTGACAGCCACCTCTCACAGGGAGCCACAGAAACAGTAAGAGCAGGTACAGTACGCTGTGATCAGAATACAGGCTGCATGCTCCCTCAACGGGCAGAAATGGGAGCCCGAAGAGGAAGACAGAAAACAACCAGCACATTTGCAGATAAAGTTAGCATATGGAAAATTTACAGACCGCAAATCACAAATATCATGCAAGGAGTATATGGCCTCTCTATGATATAGGGCTGTACAGAAGGGGCTGGCAGGAGACATGGAAAGAACAGTGCCGTCAGATGTAGTGCTGGTAAGAGCCGAGGGAGTGAAGGTTTCTGCTTGCAGTCACACAGCTCACACCCAGTGAGGGCTGGAACTCAGGCCCTGTGAACGCCACCAAATGCCTTCCAGAGGGCCACCTCCTCCTGAAGCACACCTTGATTGCTAAGGGGCTAATTACGCACTGCAGCTGACACGCAGTAGAAAGCTTTCTGCCTTTTTGGCTGCTTCCTTATACCTGGCCAGAAGGACTTCAGAAAGACAGAAAATATGAAAGTCAGGCAAGTCCATTTTGCTGTTAGTAGTTCTTTAATATTTATATCTATTTTTATCTATTTACCTATCTTGGGGTGTGGGTGGTAAAGGAGGAGATTGGAAATGCCCAGAGATTAGCAAGGTGTAGCAGGAATGAAAGCAAGGGGTGAGACTAGAATTAACATAGGAACAGATGAGACCAGATATAGAAGGGAAACAGAAGAGATGCCAGGTTTGCTCAAGAGCAGCCAAGACAAGGGAAGAAGCACGAAGGGAAGTTGAGAACCTCAGGAGTAAGGCCGACAAAGGGGGAGCTTAGCATTTCGTTCCCCAAACTGTAGTTCCAGCACCACGTGGGACATTGGTTCAGAAAATTGATTCCTGGGTCCCAATGCAGGACCACTGAATCAGAATCTTTTGGGGGCAGGTCCCCAGATTGAATTTTGCTGGGCTCCCTGCACCTGGAGATTCTTGTCTCCAGGATGTGAGAGTTTAAGAATCACTGAGCTAGAAGAAAAATCACTGAAAATATAGTTATTATTCTTTTCTTATTGTGGTAAAATACACATAAAAGTTACCATATAGTTTAGTAGTGTTAAGAATATCCACAATATTGTACAATCTCCAGAACATTTTCATCTTGCAAAACTGAAACTTATACCCATTACAGACTATTTGTTTAATGGCTTTGCTAAAGCTCTGCTAACTATCCTAGCTTTGGAGCTGATATGTAGCCCATGGAGCACAGATACAACTGTAGGCATCCAGGTTTATGAGGCAGGGTCTAAGCTGGATTGGTTGTCAAATATTTTGACTATCACCCCTGATTAGGTTATCATCAAAGTAAAAACTCCAGATAACATAAGAGATATGGTTAATATTCAATAAATACATATTAGAAAAATATTAATTTCAGTTTAATTTTTGTTCTCTATGACAAGTTTTGGTATTTGTTTATTTTTTCATTTAAAATTTTCTGTCACTTGGAATCAACACTGACACATATTCATAAGTTGTATAATGTACTATTATGTAGGTATTCACTGGTACACACATAGCTGCACACACATTTTTATGGACAGTGGCAAAAGTGCCACTATGCTGATTTGTTGTCATTTAATATTTATTGACAAGTCACGACATGCTGGGCATTGAGATGTTTTTCTACTCAGAATTCAATATCCAGGGTCAAACCTACCTAATGAATTGCTCCTGATTCAAGGCCCATGGTCAAAAGAACTTCAGGTTTAGGGCTGCCTGGTGATTTTACTAAGTGCTTCCTCTTGCATGTTCATATTGCAAGTCAGTTCTCTGTTGTGAGGATTATGAGTGACCATTTCACTTACTGAAATCATGTACCTCTAGGAAATGTTCTTTATGTGTCTAATATTTGTAGTTACCCTGTTGCCCTCCATTAGAAATGTTCTTTTAAAAATTAAAGCCAGCAATGATTTTTTGTACATCTATGTTGTATGGTATCCCCTTAATACATAATCCTTTCTTACTTGTAAGCAGTGCTAAATAAATTTGCATTTAAATATTAAGCCTGATTTTATAGTAAGTAATTAAATCCAAACTGTGTATCATGGGCTACCATGTACAATCTTTTGTTTCCACAGACAAATAATGAGATTCTTTATTACTATATGCAAGTCCACTACAGACTTAAAAATTATTATTAAAACCCCAATTGAAAAAGAGAAAATCTCTTTTGTTAAACAAGCATCATAAATATTGTCACTCAAATTTGTGTAATAGTACAATATGGCTCTCTTTTATATATGGAGAAATGAGAGGTACAAAGAAATTAAGTAGTTTCCCTCAAGTCTCACACACAGCTACATAAATCAAGGAGTCTTCTTACTTAGAAAAGCATTTCAAAGAGATCTGATTCTTTTTTGTTAATACCTTGATGTATAAAAAGAAACACAAAAATTTTTTCCTTTCTCCCTGAGGACTATTAAAATCTCCCTATATATCTCAGAAAGGCTCTGGTCTTATTAAAGATGTGCTATAAAACATGAAAATATCAGTAGAAATGCTTCTATAGTATCAGTAGGGTCTGCAGACTGTAAATGAAATTTCCCACCAGGGAAGATACAGAGAGCGGAGGATGGGACTAGACACAAAATCAAAATCTATTCACGGGTGAGCCAAATTTAAACATCTGCAGGAGATCCTATGAAAACAGTGTCATGAGTTGCTGCTTTTAAAATGTGTTTTGCAGTATCAAGGAGATACACAAGTATCTTTCAGCAAAACTGTGATTCAATGTATATACAATGCAAATACAAACCGATGTATATTACATTAAATAGTCATCTCTCAAAAGGCCATTACAAAAATTGTCAATAATGGTTACCACTGGTTTATACTTTCATACAGTTTAAATTTCTTATGACAAGAATTATTTTTAATAGAAAAGTTCATTTCTACCATTTTAAAGTTTAGCACTTAGATTTTCTACTTTGTAGATTATCCAGGTCAAATTTTAAATTGCAATTAATTGCAATAAATTGAAATTAAGTGTTTTCCTCAGTAGACCAATATTTTTCAGGACTCTCTCTCCCAGGAACTATTTGTGCATTTTGTATATCAAAAATAGATTTTAATATTAGTGTGGGACAAACACAACAGGTTCTAAAAACATTATATTCTAACCTAGAATTTATTTACGGGTTATCTACCATTTTGGAGTTTGCAAGGATATCTAGGAATTTAGTACTGTTGCTTTTGCGATAAACATTAATATTCCCACGTGTGCTAACAACACTTGAGGCCCTGGTGCTGTACAAGACACTGAAAACATGACTTGATTACATTTAATTTAATTCCAATTATAAAAAGCACTTAAGAACTTTCTCCTGAATTAGATTACACCGAATGTTCTACAGACACTTCATTATCTGAGGCAGGCTTAAGTTAAAATGATCACAGAGAGTGAAAAACACTGTTCATTTTAATAAAATGGGCTTAATCCCATATCATTATTTCACAATTGCATGCTGTAGGTGCTGGTTTATTAAATAAATTTACAAGGGGACTGGCAAAAACACCTATAAAACTGAGTGCTTCGTTCAGAGTTCCCCCGAGACAGATCTAGTCACACGGCTTTTTAAGTCTTAACAGAAACCAGAATACTGTGTAAAAAAAAATTTAAATAAAAATGAAGAGATCATATCAAGACACTGAATTGAAACACTGCCTTTTTTACTCAATTTTTAAGCAGTGAATTTTACAACTAATTAAAAATGAAAATGAACTTCTGACTTACAGTATTAAGTAACAGCAGCCAGATAAGTGCAAAGTGCCCCCAAGCCACAGGACTTCCCAAAACATACATCTTCAATTTAAAACAAAGAACTACCTTGAGATCAAATTATTATATATTCAAATCAGGACAAACTGAACATTTTTTGCCTTCCCAACAGTGTTAAACAATTTTCTAAAGTGTTATTGTTTTACAAGCCACAGTTTGTGTTAGATTTCCAAAAGGGGAAAATTATGATTAAAAACAAAATGATGATTGAAAACAAATGTCTAAAGTTAGTTATTCTGTACTAAGCATAAACTGCACGGCCAGCTTTCATTGGATAGAGCTCTGCAGACACATCTGGCATGCCCATCTCTGATATTTCAGAAATAAAGACAACTTTGTGGTTTGTGGTTAATGATTAAACACCAAGTGAACTTGTATGCATTCTTATATAGGAAAATCTGCAGCATTTTGAGCATTTCACACTTGGAACAATGTCTTTATTAGGTTTTCCAGAATTAATTGACCTAAAATCCAGTGACTCTCTGATGTATCTATTGGGTAATTAGAACTCTAAGGACCAACAAATAAAACACATTATTGACTTTTAGATCTTCAATCAAACAAATATTTACAGATGCAATTTGCAAAAATTATTTCCTTTTAAGTTGGAAACATCTCAAAATCTGTGCTACTGATCTGAAGCATATCGGGATCATCAATACCCTCCCCACAAAGTATGATTAAAATATAAAAACAATGCTCCAACCTTTTTTTTTTCCTTAACATTTTTATTGGAGTATAATTGCTTTACAATGGTGTGTTAGTTTCTGCTTTATAATAAAGTAAATCAGTTATACATACACATATATCCCCATATCTCTTCCCTCTTGCGTCTCCCTCCCTCCCACTCTCCTTATCCCACCCTTCTAGGTGGTCACAAAGCAGCGAGCTGATCTCCCTGTGCTATGCAGCTGCTTCCCACTATCTATCTCTTTTACATTTGGTAGTGTATATATGTCCATATATACACTACCACTCTCTCACTTTGTCCCCGCCTCCCCCTCCCCCTCCCCATGTCCTCAAGTCTATTCTCTAGTAGGTCTGCGTCTTTATTCCCGTCTCGCCCCTAGGTTCTTCATGATCTTTTTTTTTTTTTTTAGATTCCATATATATATGTTAGCATACAGTATTTGTTTTTCTTTTTCTGACTTACTTCACTCTGTATGACAGACTCTAGGTCCATCCACCTCACTACAAATAACTCAATTTCGTTTCTTTTTATGGCTGAGTAATATTCCATCGTATATATGTGCCACATCTTCTTTATCCATTCATCTGTCGATGGACACTTAGGTTGCTTCCATGTCCTGGCTATAGTAAATAGAATGCTACAACCTTTAAGAGCAACCCACACCTACCCTCACAGTCTAGGTTAGTCTCCTCTGAAGACAAATGAAACTTCATAATTATAAGCTTATTTGAAATCAGTCTGCCTGACCTTGAGACCAAGAACAGAAGGGGGGTGAGGAATACTGACCTGGTTTAGTGACCAGTAGCTATAGATAACAGAATGTGCTTGTTGTCAATGATCGTTGCTGAAATCTGTCTATACCACACTGGAACAATCAATTTTGTAAATGACTGCAATAATCAAGGAAATTGCCTAATTTATAAATCCTTGCATACAGCATTTTAATGGATTCCTCCATTTTAATGCTGATGCCTTCAGAGTTAAATGAATTGTTGTCCAGGCTGTCATTACACAAAATGATAAAAACATTTGTCTGGTGGGGAAACCTTCAGACCCTCAACCCATAATCAGTCATTAGTGACTTCCATGAAAGTTTCACCCTACTGAGCCCCAGGAAGAGCAAAAGAACGGGCTTATCTGTCTCTCTGCCTTGGTAGAAAGCCCTGTTACAGTTTTGCAACTTAAACAAATTACCTTTCACTGAACTGTAACGCACTGGATGTGTCTGCCAGTTCGGACAGCCCCATATTTTAATAGTTTTTTTTTTCTCTCTCTCCTGTCTAATGCTAGGGGCATTTTTTACCACCCAACTCAGAATCAGCAGGCTCTGCCGCTCTGAACTCCCAGATCGTGAAGCATATCGACACGATGATGCTGGATGCACTGCAGCAAATGGGTGACATCCCAACCCTTACAGGTAAATCTACAGACTCCACCTGGAAACCCAGACTGCACACTTTGCTCTTTCCCTAAGTCCACCACACAGAGATTGCTCTTCTCAGTTAAAACTTGGCCAATTGATTCCAGCCAATAGTGTGCTGTCAGTACTTTACTTACTGCTCAATCTCACTAACCTGACATTTATGGTGCACTGATTGGCCTCTGTCAGTGGTGCTGGTTGTAAATTCACTTTGAAAAGCTTTGTGTTAACAGCCTTCAACCAGGCTCCAAGAAGAGTACGAACAGGCAGCCTGACAATTGCTCGACCTCCTGCCCTTATTACAGTGAGTAAATCAGGGTTTGAGCCATTAGGCTGGAGCCTGGGGCCTACACAAAAAGGATTGACATGACAAAAGGTCAACCTCTGTCACACATGTGTAACAATTTGGATAATGGAATTCTGTAACTTATCTGAGCGAGGTGGCAAATGCTTACAAGGAAAAGTATACGCTGTTCTGGCTGCTCTGGCTTTTATGCTAAGTAGTTATACCGGAGTCTGTATTTCTTGTGTAAATACACAAGGAATGTCTGAACTCATGAAATTGTGGAGTATATATGATTCTAAAAAAGAAAAAGAAAAAAGGAGAGCAAGGCAGTTTCATAGTGGTCCCATGCACAGCACTTTTTAGAAAAGCCAAACACCAATGTATCACATCCACCCTCTGAGAAAAGAGGATTTTGATACTGTGGACATGATTCCTCAGCTGAGTAATAGGCAGTTTTCCGTATTCAACCAAAAACGTTTAAAACTCATAATATTATACAACAACTACACGTGGTTTCTGGGTAACACAGTAGATTTCCTTGAATAATTAAAACTGCCTTAATTGACAGTGAAATTAAAAGGCTCCCCTGCAGGTTTCTCTGACCCAGTGTTACCAAAATCACATTTTCATCAGATCACTTGCTGCCACGCAGTGATTGGGGACAGCAGATTTCATCTGTCCAGTAACCTCTGCAATTCTGATTTAATTTCCATACCCTATTTTTAAGGCAGTGTGGAAAAAGGAAAAAAATTATACAATGTAAGAAAATAGGCAGTTATAGACCAGGAAATACTTGTGAATTACTTTCTTCACATGGACAAAATGCTATCAAAAGAAGCAATCTGTAAACAATAGATAAACTGCACTGACCAATGAGAAAAATAGTCCTGCAGATACAGAACACATCATTCTTTATAAAGTACTTGCAACTGAAACACGGTAGTGTCACATGCATATTTGGATTAAACTTCACTAACATGAGAATTTCCAAATGGCTGTTATAATTTTTTTTAAAGCAGAGACATTTTTGGACTTAGAAAACCAAGGGTGGCATTTGGTACATAAACCAAGAGGACCAGGACTTTAAATGGACCTTTTCAAAGCCAACTTTAAGTACTAAGTTTTGATTTTTAACACAATTCTGGAAACCATTTCAAGAGGCGGCAGATGGTTTTACAGTTTATGTAAAACTACAAAATGCTCACACTCGATCAAATGGGCACCACTATAAAAGATATCTTCAAATCAAATGAGGCAAAGCCAAAGAGATGCACCAGCTGTTACTCTGCATAATTAAAAACATAATAGTAACTTGACTATGGTTTATTTTGAAGGAGACATTACTTTGATTTCATGGAGTTGATATATTCAAAACTAAAATGACAAGCACTCTGCTATATTAAACGATAAATTGCTAAGAAACACAATTTTTACTTCAATATAGCTGTGACAGCCACATAATTCTGTACCCTGGTGTTTTGGTGAATAAGGCCAAAATGAGCCCAGGTCTATAAAGCAAAATATGGAGTATACAGTTACAGCACTATCACTGGAACAATTTTTAAGTGATTTTAATTGAATTTAAAAATGATTTTTATTGAATTTAAAATTATTATTTTCAAGTGATTTTTTTCAACATCTAAATATATACAAATGGGTACAGTACTATAGATGGATTTGGGTCGCTTATGGAAACATACATAATACACTTAAAATATGAAATCAATTCATTTCCTTCTAGTACCAATTACCTGTGATGGCTTTGAAATATAAACATTTAGCAGCATGTAATGTATTTTTAAAATTGGTTTTCATTAATGTCTTTTGACCTAAGTTAAATAGTAATGATGAAAAATAGACCATTTGCTTCTAAGTAAAACTCTTATTAAATCTAAAATATTATGGCACAAAATCAAACCACAAAAAGGACCACATTATGTTATACCCCTTGATTTTCTTAAGAAAAATAATGAAGCTTTCTACGTAGTGCAATTGAAAATGAGACACTCAAATTTTACTCAGGCAAAGAGAAATTCTGTAAAATTAGTACCTTGACTGTAATCCTAACAAGTTACTGCATTATTTCAATTAACAGAAAAACTTTTCTAGGGTGAAAATAAGTGCAATTTATTTTGTCAATGTTGGTAAAATTTCTTGTCAAATCAGACTTTGAGTTGAAAGGCTTGAGTAATTCTAGGCTATCTTAAACTGTAACTTAATTTTAAATTTCCGTATTTTCTTCCAGTAGAATTTAAAGTATACACCATGTACATTCCTCAGGTCCAATCGTATTAAATTCTGATGTTAAGCAGAAAGGGGAAACCATGTACGACTAGATTAATTTATCTCAAGGGAAAAGGGGCACATTAATAATTGAGATAATGTTTTCATAAATGTTGGAATCAAATGTGCCTTTTCACTTCTTTATTAGAAAACACATTAAGACAAAATTATCTCACTCTCATCAATAAGACCTAATTGCTGAGAAAGACTATGCTTTCTTTGCAAAATATTCAGAAAGATCTTTCCCGTCATGGCCAAATAGCTAGAAATATATCATGCATCCAAGTCTTGCTGGAATACAGGTATATAAGCAAGGCAAGTGATTGTTTAATCCATCCTGTAATATTTCTGTTTTAAAGTATCTGAACTTACTATTTTTTTGTAAAACACATTAAAATTCTGATTCTAAAAGAAATTGGCCCAAAAAAGGACTAATAATTTGGCTTTTAGCTTGTTAACCTCCTTAAACTACAAATACCCAAAAGAGTCAAAACATAATGAAGGTAGTGGCATGATATTAAACTTTCTTTAAATTGTATTTTTATGAACCAGGATTATACATAAAGAAAATATTAACTAAAAGATGATAGCACACTTACAAACCAATCAAACAAGCTCTCCGTAAATGATATATGTTAAATATTTAAAAAGTCATTTTTCTACAAAAAAACAAAAAGAGCCTTTAATGCTTCAACAAAAGGAGTAACTAAAGTGAATCTGATTGTTTCTGTAATAAGCCTTCATGTGTATAATAAAGTACAACCTTACTAAAAACAATGAACTGTAAACTGAAACAAAAATCCATCGTCTACTTGGAAACAGTGACTAGCAATCCATTTATTGTATGGAAATAAAGATAAGTAACCTTGGTAAGATCCATCAGGACCTGAGTATTGAACTCTAAATATAAAGACATTTCTTCACCTGCAAGTGACTTGAAAAAACATGTGAGAAAGAGAAACGATTCCAGTTGACTTTTAAAATGAAATAGTAATGATCGATTGCTTTTAATTTTTTCAAGATCTGCTTTATGTCGATCTGATAGTCTGGAAGATATCTTTAAAAGTATGTTTTCAAAATGGATAATTATTACATGAGTCATTAAACAATTATTGCCAAAAGTTTCCTATAGACCTACAGTGTATTCCAATTACTGATTCTTTCTAATATAAAAAATATAATAATTAAAATTTTTTCACAATAAAATTTAGATTTGAAAGGAAAGACTAAAATCTGAGGAACAATCCCACATTTAGAATTTTCTGTTATAAATATAACAATTCAAATGGTCACATTTTATAAAAATAATAAATTATAATGCTTAAAAATTAAAAATAAATTTACACTTCATATCTTAAAAATAATTATACTAGTAAAACTCTGAAACCTATTAAATAAGTATTTTATCTTACACATGGACATTGGCACTAAGTTACCTGACCCTGGTCGGTTACATTTATATGATCTCCCAGGAGTCTGATACATATTACATGGCCTCAGTTTTAATATCCCTTCAATCCCCTAAATGCATGTTATTGTAACTATTCTTACAGATGATAAAAATAAACAGATTATGTCCTTTTTAGAAGTAGATCATTCAAGCATAAACTCAGCAAGTCTTTTTTTGTAACACAGAACCAAGTCTATGTACCACCCCCCAACACACTCAACTCACATACCCTAAACAACAGGTAAAACTCACTTTATATCCACCGAAGTATCATCAACAACAACAAACTAATTAAATTCCCCAGTCTCTTTGCTACAACAGAATTTTAACTTCATCAAGTACAAGTAAAGGTGCAGAAAAAAGGCTCCACAGTTTTCAGTATTGCTATACATCATCATATTCTATCTGTACAGTGGTCTCCTGCCAACATCCCAATCATTCAAAGCCTTTTAGGAAAACAAAAACCAACAACCACAATAAGCTATGGGATTTTTTTCATATTTGTGGCTTTGTCCCCTGGCACTCTAAAAATAGACAGGCACTAAACCCAAGGCATCAGAGGGCAATGTAATAGTGCTCAGTTTTAACATTTTCAGATAGAACAAATCTGTACCACTAAGCAATTGCTTTACGATTTCCTCAGAAAAGTACTGGCAGATCTTTAACTGTATGGTATAGAGTTCCTAATAATACCACTGGAACAAGAAAAGTGACTGGAATTGTTTTATAAACTTGAAACCACAGTGGAGGTAACAACTAATTAGTCAAAAACAAAAACCAACTAGAAAATATTTCAAAACCAGATGCTTTATTTCCCACATGTCAGTTTTTCCTATCCAAAAGCTCTAAAGTCTAACTTGACTCAGTGTATTGACCATTTTCTCCTGCCCCATTTCCCTATATAAAATTTGTTTAAAAAAAAAAAAACTATTTGGCAACATAAATATGCCTCATTTTTCCTCATTCAAGAATTCTATTCTGAAAGATTAAAAATGTATAATTGTTTTCCAGTAATAATTTCACAATAGTTTAGGCGTGAAATGGAACCTGGGAGCCTGGGCACAGTGCAGTGCACCAGTGGATAACTGTAGGGTACACAGTCCAGTGGCCACCATGTGGTCATCTTGGGCTGCTTGGCTTTGAGCTCATAGGTTTAGTTCCTCCCCTTTAATCAAAGGCAGCTCTGCAGACACAGGCCTTAGTACCCACTGCCAACAGTCATACAAGCATTCTGGAGACCAAGTTATAGTGCTGGCCAGAGTGGGTGCTCAGCAAATTCTGAGTGGATTATTGAATCGCATGAGTTAGTGACTATAAGGCAACTTGCAGTGAAAAATGATCATCTTGCAGGCTACTGAGCCAAGAGTGGGGGGCAAGCTATTGCAGAAATGAGCCATTAATGGAGCCTTAAGGTCCATGCCAGCTTGGCCCCTGCATTTAAAAAAGTTTGTCTTCTGGCAAATCCCACTCCATTATATTGCCTGGCCTCAGTCAGATGTACATACTGCTTAAGAGTAAGACTTCTGGCACTTTATTTTCATAAATAACTCTCCATGGTGGGAGTATCTAAAATTGTTGTGGGGGAAACCTACATTAAGGGTCTGTCTCTTCCGGAATGGACCTCAATAATCAACCATGAAGATCTGAGGCAAATCTCAGGTTAATAGTTTTCAGATACGTTGTTGACTTTTAAGTAATAGCATCAGGTAAAATTGTACCATTGAAGTACTATCAATTGGGTTATACCAAACTGCCCAGAGTTTTCCTACAGTACCTTGTTGAAGACTGAATAACTGTACTTTGTCAGAGAAGTAGAATTTGTGGTATCTGATTCACAGTATGATTTTGCTTTACTTTGGGCACTTTGAAAGTTGTGAAACATGTTACAGTCTCTCACATTCAGCGTTTACCAAATTGTTTTTATCTGAGAAAATGAACCTGACTCTCCTTCCTCCTGTTTATGCTTATGTTCCTTCTTGCCCAGTGGGCAAAAACAAAAACAACATGTTGGAAGAGCTTAAAATAGGACACAAAATTCACCTAGCTCACATCCCAATGCCCAGCCTCTTCTGTTCTATCTCCTCAGGTGTTTCTCTTTTTCTCAAGATCAAGGGAGACAACAGTCAAATCTATCACAGCTAGAATGGAAGCTTGTTATGGTGATTCCATCTTCAGAAACCTGTAAGCCCTGTCTTCCTGGCTGGGTTGCTGTAGTGCTGGGCCTGGCTCTGCACCTCTTCACTGCAGGTGCTGCAAATACCAGGCATCTGCGTGACCAGAGAAATCGAGCCTCCACTACCCTCTGGGGAACAAGGGAGGCTCTTTGCCGGCCAAAGCTCCAGCTGGGTGGCAAGGTTCTCGGTGGCGGCCCACTTACCTCCCAGAGATGCTGCGTGTTCCTCACGGCGCCGGCCTGCACCTTCTCCGGCGGCAGGAGCACGCCCTGGAAGGGCCCAATCCAGGTGCCCTGCTGGATCCTCTGCGCCGCGCAGATGCCGTAGGCCAGGCCGGGCACGGTGCTGGTGCACAGACACACCTCCCGTGGCAAGTCCCGAAGCCACTCGGGCAGCTCCGGAGGGGGCGCGGCGGCCGCGGCGCTGCTGGTACCCACGAGCCGGCGCAGCGAGTGCAGCGGCCCGTGCATGGGGCACTCGCCGTTGCGGTTGTCTGCGCACATGTCGCAACCTGCCGGAGACACGCGAGAGGAAGGGAGGAAAGGGAGAGGGTTAACCCCGGGTAAACCCCGTGCCAACAGCATCCCCGCCCGGGTGAGCCACCTGCGAGGGAAGTGACGCCGGAGGGCGCCGAGGCCACTGGGAGCAGGGGGAGAGGTGACCCGACGCGCTCCCTTGGAATTCGTCGCACCCAAATCCATCTGGCACAGGGTCGAGGCCCCCGGGCGCCTCCAAAAGCCTCCCGAGTTGGGTGCGGACGGCGTTGTCGTCTCCAAGGAACCGATGGCTCTCGGCTTTTCTCCCCGGCCTCTGCCCCTTTCTCTCCCTCTTCCCTTCTGCCTCTAGCTCCCTCTGACCCTCTCCCCTGTTCCCTCGGGTTCTCTCTCTCAGTGGTGTTTCAAAGTGTATTTATCGTTGTACCAAGAGAAAAGGCGGTCTCTCGACCAACCTGATATCTCGGAGAGATTCTACCTTGGTCGCCAGGGTATGTCTGGTTTTCCTTTCTTTACAGTTATAGAAGAGACTTTCAAAATCACCACAGCATAAGGGCGATCGGTCCGGCGCTGCACGCCATCCCCACTCCTCGACCCACGCTCCCCTCCCGCGAGAACGTCCACGCAAGTGGGCGGAGCCAGCCTTGGCCCCGCGGAGCCCCAGTTCTAGACCCCGGCCACAGAGGGCGCACTGGCGCTAGGGTCTCTCGAGCGCCCCGGAAGCGCCCGCTCCGGGCACTCCGGCCAGGTGGGGACGGGTAGGGAAAGGGGGTGCTGTTCTGTCGGGTTTGGGGTGCCCTGTGCTTGCGTGCAAGCTCTTCCCGGAAGCCCGCCCCCAAAAAAACCAACAGCAAATTTAACGATCAAGATAATGGGTCTTTAATGATGAGGATAAAGGTTCAATGGAGAGGGCCCCAAATCCTGCCCAGACGGTTGAGCCCGAGGCTAAATGCAATTATTTTGCGTTATAAATTAAGTGAGAGCTGTAGTAAAGCCTACTCTCTCCTATGTTCCTCAGAGCAGCCGGCGCGCGAGGGGACCCCCACCCTCTGGGGCGGCCGGCCGTGGACCCCCAGTGTCCCTCGACTCAAACTGGTCAGGAACAGGTCAAGCAGCCGCGGGAAGCAGGCCCGCGGCGACCATGCTGTCGGATCGCAGCGCCCTCCGGGTTATTAATGGGCCTGGCGGAGCCGCCGTGTCTGCGCCCTGGCCTGGCGGACCGGCCTCTGGGAGGCGGCCTCGGCGCCCGCCGGCGAAACCGGCCTCCCTGGCCCAGCTTCCCTGGGGAGCCACGGCGCCCCTGCGCAACAGAGCCCTGTGGCACTGGGCCTGATATCGGGCGAGCCCCGACTGGCGGAGATGGCAAGAGCTGGGCACCAGCGGATGCGCCAGCGCTAGGCGGCGGGTCCCCCTCTGGGCTCCTGCGCCCAGCCTTGGTCACAGCTAGTCCTGGTGGATCGCCCTGGGTGTGCCCTATCCGTGCTTGAACAACTGAAATGCCCAAAGAACTTGTGAAAAGTGAGTCACTGAGGAACCTTCGAGGAACACCTAATCGCAACCCAGCATGGTGTGCGATACCATTTTGCCATTCGCTTCACCGCGAACTGAAGGTTGACTAGGTGAGTATCCTATTGCAGTGAAGAAGGGCTCCAGCCCACGGCGCCTTCCCCTCCGGCAGCTACTCCTCCACTTCCCCCAAAAGAGCCCAGGGAATGAGGGGACCTTTGACGTCACTCTTGAGGGTGTCCCCAGGCCTCTCAAGTGAAAAGTAGCAACCTGTTTCTGCAGGTAGTGAAGTGGCCATGCCTCCTGGACCTCCATCACACAAAGGACCCCTCTTTCAGCAAGACAAACTAATGTCAAAACTGTGCCAGGCTCTGCTTTTGACCCTAGGGCTAGATGGAAGGAGGCAGTCTCACCGTAAGTCAACTCCTCCAGAATGCAGACACTTCACACACCCTCTCAAGCTTCTGATTGTGAAAACAAAAACCTTAAGATAAAGGGGGGATAGAAGGAAAGACAATAAAAACTCACAATTACCAAGTGCCTACTATGTGCCAGACACCTACCTTCAACCAAACAACCACCACCGTATTATCTAAATATCACAATTTCCATTTTGTAGATGAGGCAACTGAGGCTTCGTGAGCAATGTAACTTGACCAAGGATCAGAAACTAGAAAGTGGCTGAGAAGGATTCACAATCAGGTCTGCCTGACTCCAAAGCCTCCAAACCTAGAGATCTAAGATTAATGAAAACTAGGAGAATTTTATATCCAAACTCATAACTCAATCAATATAATTGAAATATTTCACTGAAGTCACTATTTGGGGGCTGCAAAACTGTTGTAGCATGATTGAACTAAAGAGATTTCTCTCTTTTTCCCACACTCTTGGGTTTGGGGAGGTTAATGTAAGAGGATGATTTGAAAAGTAAGTAGATAATGTCCATAATTTTGAATTTCAGTGCCTAACTTCAGAAATGAGCTTTCAGCACCTTAGCAAAAATAGCTTAAAACAAATGACAATAAGCAAAGGCAATATGCCCATAAAAATAAAAATAAATCACCCCAGGGAGTTAACAGACTTTCCCTTTCTGGTTGGCTCAGTGAAACAAAGGGTGAGAAGAACGAGCATTTGGTATTTCCTCCCTAACAGTCCATACCAGAGATTCTGTCAACTTACAAGATCTCCACAACCTGTAACGTCACACCCACTACATCAGCAATAAAATGAGGAAAGGTGCCAACTCCGGCCACCACCCACACAGACAACAAGCACACTCCTGTTATTTGTTATGCACGATAGAGTATGGCTAGTCCTTTCTCTAAGAAGTCCTCTAAAGTACTTCTTCAACTTATTAAATTTCATTTGTCTCCATGAAGTATTGAAATATTTAATAGCAGCATTCTGCAGAGTGACAAGCTGAAGCTCTCCCAATATGTAGAAGAACACCTGCAGGGTAGGCAAGGCCAACCCACCATCATTAGTCCATCCAGTATAGGTTTTCTTCATTTATAAACCATTTCATGCTATTTCAAAATACTCTACCTGAAAGGCTATGTCAAAATACATGTTATATCCTAACGTTACTGTTTCTTAATACAAAACTTCCGCCACTGAAAACATGTGGCTTCTGACTTATGTCTCGGGGTCCCAAAGGAGCCTGAGGACGACTAAAACAAGTAACTGATTAGCTGGGGTTGACAAATGTGGCCCAAGTGGACAAACATTCTAGCAGAGTGTTTTCTAGACAGCAAGCCACTAACACCTACATGAAAAGATTTGAGGAAAAAAGTGGGCTAGATACCTAAACTACACATAAAAAATACGTATGTATTATATACATGATACAGCATTCCAGGCCAAACAATACATAGTACATCTATTTGTATTCATAAAGAAGAGGCAAACAAATGTTCCTATTTTCTCTTAAAATCAGGGTAAGT
This sequence comes from Delphinapterus leucas, assembly GCF_059928025.1. Lineage (NCBI taxonomy): Eukaryota > Metazoa > Chordata > Mammalia > Artiodactyla > Monodontidae > Delphinapterus > Delphinapterus leucas. The sequence continues at coordinate 102,894,344 of NC_143131.1, read as the reverse complement.
TTTTTCACAACTTCATAATTATTATTCATAAAATGTTGTCTACATCTGTGAGAGATATTATATTCCCCAAGCAAGATACTTCGAAATGCCATTTTAGCATTAGGGAATGTAAGAGATCATGCTCTCTTCTCTCTCTTGAATAGATCTGTTAATACTCTTTGTTTATGGGTCTCTGAGTAAGAGAAGGAGGTATCATTAAGTTATAGACTAGTTCACCCACTGGCTTCAGAAGGCCAGGCCAAGTGGAGTGAAGACCAGACTCTCACTCTTCCCTCCTTATCCTTCTGTATTGTTCGAATGTTTTTACAAGGGCACGTGCGACTTGTGTAATTGAAAATGGATCTATTTTAAGGTAAAGAGGGCAAAGCAAGCCAGAGTTCTCAGGTATCTCATTTCTCGTTCTAGGAAAGGCGAAATATAAAACGTCTCAGGGCTCTTTTGCCTTTTGGAGAGGTGGGCAGGAGCGCGTGGGCGCAGGCGGAGCGGGGACCCTCGGGACGCGCCTGCCGCGCTGGGCCTTCGCTCCCCAAAGCCTCTCCGCCGCTTTCGCCTGCCCTCACGTATCCTCCGGGAAGGCAACCGAGGAGCAGCTGAAAAGCCTGTCTCCCCGCCTGGGCGGCGGTAACCGCCCGGCTATAAATTCTCTGCGACCGCCGCCGAGGTCGCGGCCTTCTGTCCCACAGGCCGAGCCGGGTGGGGGCCAGCGCCCATCGATCGCCACCCGGTGACGGCGACGCGGCCCCGGGAGTGCCGCCTGCTGGCAGCTCCGCGTGCTTCGTGGCGGGGGCACTGGGCCTTGGGGTCGCCGAGGGCGCTGGCCGACGGGGCCGAGGGCAGGCGGAGCGCTGTGGCTGGGAGTCTCTCGCACCAGAGTTCCACGTCCCCCTCCAGCCCGCACTCCCTGCTTAGCCCTCCCCGCGCCAAGCCACTGGCTGGCTGGGATGGCGGTGGACCGTGCACGGGGTGGGCGTCAGGCCCCCCAGCACTTAAGCTGTATGTTGAAGGCCTTGCCCATTTCCTGCCAGCGGGAAGGGGTCTTCTAGGCTCCCAGGAGCGGGTCTAGGAGCAGGTCTAGAGGCGAGGCAGGCCCGCTAGGGGAACCGATTGTGGTCTTAACCCCGCGGGGCGGCCCAGCTCCCAGGAACCTTCTGGGAGCCTCTCTCTAGAAGAGTTTAAGGCTTCCCTACGCGCTGGGCTTTCCCTGCTCGGCCTGGCTGCCGGTTTGGCCCTGGGACCAAGAGGGAGAGACAAAAGGGGGAGAGAAAGAAAGAGGGAGGAAATGTGGGTTTTATTTGTCTCCTGATGACTGTATTAATAAATTAAATGGCAGCGCCAGTGTGTGAGGGTGAGAGAATATTGCGCCGAGATAAACCTCGCCGGCCCCTGCCCCTGCGAGGCCGCCATATACATTGCGGAGATGATGAATAGGAGGCGCGAGAGGAGATCGAAGCGGGTGTGGGCTGGCTCCACTCTCTCCTACAAAACTATAGGGCAATTAATTGTGGCTTGTCCCCTCATCCTTCATCTTCTGGTGGCACATATCGATGGAGATTACTGCTGATGAACCGTTTTATCACCTTAAATAAACAGTCACCACCTCTTCTAACCTCAATCTAATATATGGCTCTATGTTCAGTTTCAGGGCGCTAGATAACGAATGATGTAAAATAGCTAAATTATGTGTGTTACGGGATGGGGCTGGGCGTGCGCACAAAAAGAGAGCAAAGAGAAAAAGAAAAAGAGAACAACACAAAAGCCCACACAGTGACGCCGAGCCTCCCTCCCACCGGAGACCAGGTCTGAAATCTAAGTCGCTTGCTGGCCATTGACAGCGGGGAGTAGCGCAGCGACTGTGCCTTGGCATCAGGAGAATCCCACTGGTGGGTTACTGGGCTCGGGAGCTTCCCAAACAGGACCTGCATTTTCCAACTGGGTGGGAAGAGATTAGGGAGGGTCAGTAAACACTCGCCCTCCTTTTCTCTCTTTCCCTGACCTCTCAACCAAACAAACCCCAGATTTCCTTCTCTCCCCAATATCTCTCCTCAAACCCTTGGAAAGGATGGCACCACCAACAGGGGGGCCTCGGGCCCCACTCCAACACCTGCGCACACGCCGGTGCTGTTCCCTGCGCAGCAGGGCTCCCCGAAATACGGAGGAGATAGAGACCTCCAGCTGGGGAAGTTGCGGACTGCCCCGACTCAATTCTCCGCAGAGAGACCCCAGGCGGAATTAGTCCCCTGCTCTCTCCCAGATACGAGGGAGGAATGTCTTAACCAAAAAAAAAAAAAAAAGGGGGGTGGGGGATGAAAAGCTAACTGGCTCGGCCGGCTGTCTCCGAACAAACACAAACGTCCGGCGCTCCCCTTGGCCGCTGCTCAATACCTTTCAAGCGTAGTGACAGGGTCTCAAACAACGCACAGCTCCCGGAACCCGAGAAGAGGCCACCGCAACGGAGCCTGACGGAATCAATGGCTTCAGGCAAACCGGCAGCAAATGAGGGCAGTAATACAGGAGGAAGAAAGGTCCCCATCCCCCATTTGCATTACACAAGCTCCACCTGACTTTAGAGATGAAAAAAGAGGCAACTAAGTAAGCATTGAGAGCCTCAGTGGAAAGTGTACTTCAATCATAGAATAACTTCATACACGGAGTTAGTTGGATATATACTGGAAGAGCTCACCCGGGCCAGCTTGTATAGTTTCTGCTGGTTTTAAATCTTTTTATGTGTGACAGAGAGCTACAACACCCTTCACTATGGCATTTGCCATAGGTGGCAATAAAGTTTCAAGGTGAAGGTGCTACTGAGTCACAGGTGTTACTGGGTTGCTGATCCCAGGCAAAAAGTTACTCTTCTAAAAGGAGAAGTACGGAGGCCCCTTTCTTTGCCTTGCAAGAAAAAGAGAATACGACTCAATACGTTTTTAAATACAAAGTAATAAAACGAAGCAATGCTGAGTGGTCACTTCACAGAATTCTTTTAGAGGGAAAGGGCAATAGACTAAAAGGAAAACTAGGATGATCTGTGCCTGATAAATTAATAGGTGCTTCCCTTCTGCCCGCCTCTCACCCCACCCCCGACCCACATACAACCTGGGAATGGGGAAAAGCTGTTATTCACCATCTTTCAAGTGATATATCAACTTTCCCTGCCAAGGGAAAAAACAGTTTCGCACTGCTTGCATTTCTGAGTTGTTCTGATCCCCTAGTTAGATTAAACTCAATCGCTTCTCACTTCATCTTTGTAAAACACATCTCATGGTTTCAAATGAATGCCTACTCTTGCCCAGAGAAGTTCCTGGAAGCATGGCAGACCTAGTCTCCCAGCATTACATGGAGAGCTGCCTCAGCTTTCTATTTTCTTTCTCAGTTGCCCTTTAATTAGACAGCAATGTGAAGTGTAACTCTAATGAGACAATCTGACTTCCTTTCTCTCCTGTCCTTGCCCCTGCACTTTGCACACTGAAGCAGTCCAGTCGACTCAAAAGGAGATAGCAGAAGATTAACACAATAGGAATAATTTGAATAAATCATAATTCATTTCCTCCAGCCACGAAAAAGGGTAGCTAGACAATATACTGGTTCAATAGGCACATATTAATTAGGAATCTGTCCCAATTCTTTCTCTGATTAGTCTAGGTTTTTCTCTGGTGAAAATGTATTGAACCTCAAGATTGCACTGTAAACAGCACATGGAGCTCAGCGCACAGCCGGGGCTTTGGGGTACACTGCTGGTGTCTTTTCCAGCACTAATTTAATTCAGAAGAAAGACTGCAAGTTTGATGAAGCACTCTCAGTCCACAGTGACTACATTTCACTTAGGGGTAAGAAATACCTTTTATGAAAGCATTTCTTATCTTTTTATTTTACATTTTTAAAGAACTGCTTTGAAAAAAACACAATCAAGAAATTCAGTAGGAGATAAGTATTTTTTGAAATTCATTAAGACAACATAGTTTTATAAAATTTTCTGGAACTCTGAAATATAGGAATTTTCTTAACTGCAGAGCAAATCTGAGTTGAAACCCTCATTTTAAACCAAATACTTTACCCTCAGACTCTAGAAAGGAAAAAAGTAAACACAACTACTCTTTTTATTAATAATAATTATCTCCATTAGAACCATTATCTCCAACCATTATGAAAAGATTAATACACCTCAATCACTAGGGTCATGCTCAGTGTTTTTAATCAAAATAATACATTTGGGAGTCCTTTAAATAACTACAACCTGTAGTTATTTTGCTTTTACAACGAATTAAGAAGCTCACGGATTAGTAGACATTCTGCAAGAAGGAACTTGTTCAAAATAGAATGATCATATACATTTACAATTAACTTTCCTCATACAGAAGCTAGATGAAGGAATGAGACGAAGAAAGAAGCTGAGCGCTGTTTCAAATCCCGTATTGCTTTCAACCTAACTCTTGACCTGCTTTAATGTTCTCTCCTGGGGTCTCTGGAAGTATACTTCGCATTTATCTCAACACATTAAGTGTAAACATAGCATAACTTCTGAAATTACCAAAAAGAACTGGATATAAAAAATAAATGACACATCCTTGATCTTCATGTAGAGTTTTGGTTCAAAACCTGAAAATGGAACTACACTTGGGATCAAGAGTTTGAAACTGTGAATACAGGAACGGAAGCTAGAAGAAAATTGATGTTAATTTAGGCATTTTGTCATTTATTTCGGGAAAAGAAGAGCAAGCTTCTTATACTAAATTACTGTTACCCTCATTTAAAAAAATACGTTAAGCCAACAAGCGTGGCTACGGACTGTAAACGTTTGCAGGGTGCAGGGTGCACGGAGAATGCGGGATCCGCAGGGAACGACCCTGCCCTGAAGTCGGAAATGTTTTCTCACTAAGCAACTGGCATTCTTTTTCTCTTCCTTCTTCTCTAAAATAAATAGTAAACCTAAGAATAATGCCTGCCTGCAGGGAGAGACTGACCCAGTGTCATCCAAAACTCCTACTCCAGCGAGGCCGGGCCAGCAAGCAGCTCCCGGCCGGTCCCCCGACAACCCCGCGGTCCGAAAATGAGCTGACGCAGTTAACCCCAGAGGTAAGATAGCGAGAAGGAGAAATTAGCTCTGGAATCCACGCTCCCCTGGACCGCTGACAGTCCCTGCCCTGTCCCCTCTAAGGCCAGGCCGGGCCGGTCCCCGGACACTCCCATCGCGCGCCGCTAGTACCCGCCCCGCACGAGGCGAAGTACGCCGCGGGAGGGCTGTGATCTGTACTCTCCGGTCCGCGAGCAACTCGGGTCTTAAAGATTCGGAGCTGGGAAGCAGGGAATGGGAGGAGGGGGAAGAGGTAACCCAGAGGTGTCACCCGGCCGTCCCAACCGTTCTCCTTCCTTCTCTAACCCATAAAACTTTGGTTACAGTGGTCTGAGAGGTGCGGGCCCGCGGCCTGGAAAGCCCACAAGCCGGTGTCCCCCTCATTCGACCTGCCTCCCGGACCGGCGCCCGCGCTCGACGGAGCCAGCGCCCCGAAAGAGAGCGCGCGGGCTGCTGCTACGTACGGTTGTTGGGGTCGCTGGTGTGCTGGTTGAGCGGGATGATCTCCATGCGCTGCTGGCCGTACAGGTAATAGTCCAGCTCCTCTGCGCTGCAGCGGAAGCGCGGGGCGCCCCGGACATCCCCGACGACGCCACCGCCGCCGCCGCCGCCGCCGCCGCCGCCTCCGCACTTGGAGGGCCCCGGGCCCGAGACGGCGCCGAGGCACAGGTCCTTGGAGGGCAGCGGCTCCGCGGCGACGGCCAGAGGCGCGAACACTGGCAGCTGCGCCACGGGCAGGGCCGAGAGACCGGCCAGCGCGGCGGCGGCGGCGGCCGCCGCGGCGCAGGAGGAGGCAGAGGAGGCCGAGGTGGAGGAGGAAGCCGGAGTGGAGGAGGCGGAGGAGAGCGAGGCGGGCCGCGGGCGCAGGCTGTCCGGCTGGGGCTCAGTGCGCTCCGGGGGGGGCGGCGGCTGGAGAGGCTGCGGTGCGCCCAGGGGACCCGCGGCACCGCCGCTCTTGAGCGGGCCGCCGCCGCTGTGCGGGAAGAGTTGCTGCCAGTGCTGCAGATAAGCTGGGTCCACTTTGAGGAATGCCGAGCCGCCGGGGTCTCCGGGCTTCAGCATGTCCGACGCTTCAAACTGGGGGCAGAGGGCAAAGAGGAGGGTGCGCGTGAGCCGGACTCAGGGCCTGGTGCGAGAGGGGCGGGGAAGACCGCCGCCAAGACACTGGAGCGAGAGTTTTGAGTCCTTGGCTCCGCCGGCGGCAACCCAGTTCGGAGGCTCCCTCCTCCCAATTCGGCTGGGGCGCAAAGTTTACTCTGAAGCCGCAGCGCCGCGCGGGGGGAGCTGTATGCACCCTGCCTTGCCTCCCAGCCCGAGGCGCCCAGCGCCCACCCGGCACTGTTGAAGCCCGGAGAGAGGGCGCTTCCCAGCAGAACTCGGCGGCAGGACGCAGCCCCCACCCTCTGCCGCCGCCCGGAGCCGACCCGAACTGGAGTGGCGCAGCGCCTGAGCCGCGCTGGCCTCCGGCGCCAGGAGGCGGGACAGTCTCGCCCCCCGCCCCCAGCGCAGGACCTCCAGCCTCCTATTGCCCGGGTCCAAGACCCTCAGCCCTAGACAAGCCACGCTTACCTGAAAACTCGGAGCCGCCGGCGGGTGCGTGCGTGCGTGCGTGTGTCTTGGTGAGTGTGCGGCAGAGTGTGCGCCCCGGCTACGTTACATGCCCCTGGGCAGCGCGGGAGCAGAGCCCTAGAGATCCGCCCGCCTGGGACCCTCCGGGACCGCAAGCCAGGGATGTAGAGGCCTGCGGAGGGCGTGAGAACAGTTACGCTGAACGCGGGAGTGCGGGCGGACCCGGGCGCCGAAGCCGCGGCGGGCTGCTGCGCTCGGCCGCTGCCGCGTCCCGGCTCCTCCGCTCCACGCTCTGGCAGCCTCCCCGCTGGACACGTGGGTTTTACGACAGCACAAATTACAAGTGTGTGTGTGTGTGTGTGTGTGTGTGTGTGAGAGAGAGAGAGAGAGAGAGAGAGAGAAAGAGAGAGAGAGAGGGAGAGAGAAGGGGGGAGAGAGAGAGAGAGAAAGAGAGAGAGGGAGAGGGAGGAAGGGAGGGAGAGAGAGAGAGAGCGGTGGGCGTGGGGGTGGGGGTGGGGGTGGGGGGGAGGCGGGAGGCAGGCCAGAAGAACGGAGGGGAGGGGAGAGGGGAGAAGGAAGTTCTAACTCGGCTGTATCCACACACAGCTCGTGCGCCTCTCCTGCACAAAAACCTCCTCCTCCCTCCCACCCCCCACTTTTTTTTTTGGCGTGACGTCTCCCGTTCGCCTGTTGTCTCTTTCTGCCCATGATATGTCTTTTCTAGGTGCCGGCTCACCGCCCTGGTCCTGAAAGCAGTGGAAACGCGGAAACCGGAACGCATCTCGGCACGCGCTCTGGTGTCCGCATCCGGGCGGGCGCGCGCGGCCAGGCGAGAGGACCGAGTCCCCGCAGCGGGTTTGCGCTTTTCCCGGGCTCTGTTTTTTCAGGAGCACTGCTGGGTGCCAGAGTCGACTAGCCCTCCACGCAATCTCTCACATAAATCTTGGCGGAGGTGGGGGTGAAGGGGGAGTCGGGGGCGGAGCGGGGCGCGCGCTGGAATGAAACCCTCAGTCGGCGGCGGAGGAGGCAGGCTTTGCGAGCTGGGAGGCGTGAGACCGAGGGTCTCTAAAGGGCGCTGGTCCTGGCGGGACTCAGGCCTGGCCGCGGGGCTGGAAGGCGGCTGCAATGGAGTCTCACACCGCCCAGCGCTAAGCCAACCCACTCTCGAGTTGTCTTCCTGGGGGGCTGGCTCCTTCTCCCTTTAGACATACAAGGCAAGTATCCAGAGCTACGTCTGGTGGTACAACTGCTCCGGGACACAGACGAGGCTTATTTGCGTTTGGCTGCCCGGGGCTGCCCCGAAGGGTCATGTATAGGTCCCTCTCCCCAAAACCTGGCGTCCGAGGTGTAGGGTGCGAGCGCAGCCCCACACCCACCTTACCTACTCCTGGCGCCTTGGACCGTGGCAGCCCTTCCAGGCGTGGTCTCACATCAAGGAATTAGACACCCGCCCCCAGTTCTTCAAGGCGTTCACAGAAGTCGGTGGGCGGAGGGCACCGACTCGCTGTGTGAAATTGACCGGCTCTGGCGCTTTCCCAACGCCGGAGTTCTGTCCACACCTCAAAGAGAAGAAATAACATTTGTCTTTCCCCAAACAAACCAATTCATTTAGCACCTACCACTCCGAACAATTAATAGCCATTCTTTCCTGATTTCTGCTTGTTTCTTTTTGTCTTCCCACCGCTCATTTCGTCTGAGCCTGGGAAACGCGCTGTTTAGACTTTGTCCGGGTCTTACTCAGGATGCTTCGCGGTGCTGGTTGGAACAGAGCTGGACCGAAAATATTTTGACTGGCGTCGCTGTGACAAGGTCATCAGTCATCCCTGGATAGATTGATAGTACCCAAGTTTAAGGCAAACACCGCGAGGGAAAACCCACGGTGCTTTGGACCCCGAGGCTAACTACGCAGTCTCCTCGGGCTTTGAACAACTCCATGGGAGGACAGGGTGAAGTTCTAGGCCCCTTTCAATTAAGCTGCTCGCAGAGCTGCCGAAGAGTAGCTGTCGGGCCACAGAAGAGGCATACTCTCTTTCTCACACTCTTTCTCTGTTCTCCCGGAAAGACAGCACCGAGGCTCCGAGACCGGACACTGCGGCAGCGGCCCCACTGCCTTCTTGGTTTTGCGCAAACCTGCTACTTGCAAGTGCTCGGTCCCCAGAACTGGCCGTCCCAAAGAACTCCTCTCTGAACTGACCCCCAAACACACTTGAAAATCTCAGAATTTTGAGATGCTAGCTGCAGCAACTGCTCCCGAGGCCTCTTGCCGCCCACACTCTGGGAAGCCCGGGAGTTCCCTTCCTAACAAAACTAGCTGACCGTTTGTGAGAGCTTTCGACAGGCCAGGTGCGGGTACAAGCTTCAAGTCCGCCCAGCAACCATGCGGAGAAAGCATTATCATTAACCCCCATATTACAGATGGGGACACTGAGGCTCAGAAAGTTAGGTATGTTGCCTGAGGTCACGCCATTAATAAGTGATGGAGGCAGATTCAAACCCGGGTCAGTGAGGCACGAAGTGCATTTTCCTGCCCACCCTAGTCCGGAAGAACTGACGCCAGAGGGGTACAGAGACACATGGCAGGGATTTGGCTCGCTTTGCCAAGGGGAGAAGCAGAACTGTAGCGGAGCCCACCTCTCCCTCTATGCCCGTGTGCGGTCTCCCTGACCCGCCAGGTTCGAGGACCACCGTCCGCCCCCAGCGGCCCCAGGGTACGCGGGTCTGGAGGCGACGGGACCCCAGGGCCCAAAGGCCTTAGGGGACTCGCATGCAGGAGGTGGGTTAACGTTAGAGGGGGCGCTCAGAGGGCCCGGGAGTCCAGGAGCGCACGGAAATCTCTCAAGGGCAGTGTCGCGGGGGTCCGAGCATCCCCAGAGCCTACCTGCAGGCTCACAAGGCAGGGCGGGGCCTTTGCTCCGACCGCGATCTGCAGGAGGCCGGCGGGGCTAGGTTGGGGCAGAGGTCCGCGCAGTCCACCCCGGGGCGCACCACCGCTGCCTAGGCGGGACAGCCGGCGCCCCAGGCCGCTTTCCGCTCACCCAGCTGATCCCGGACGGCTTGGTCACAACCACACTGCCATGATTCGGAAATTTTCAGAAAGTGAGCCCGCCGACCTGCGCCCCCTCAAATCCGTGCCCCTCCTCTTCATTATTTAGAAGACCAATGAAACAAATCACTTCGACCACTTAGGAAGCGATCCAATCTTTCTAAAAATCCATCGCTCCCAAATCGATGGGTGAATATTTGCTGGGAATTTGTTCCAGAGGAATAAATAAGGAGCGAGAGTGTATTAAATGCAAACGGGGGGACACGGTGGTGTTTTTCTTCATTGATTAATGACCTCTAAAATAAAACATGTGGGAAGAGGAGCCAGGATCGATAAATTAACTACCCAAATTCATCATTTTCTCGAGCAATTTTTTTTTCCAGAAAATTATCCTTAGGAAGCACTGTACCCTTAGCTCGGAGGGGAAGTGGTGGGTGGGAGTGGGGGGCAGGGCAGAGAGGGAGAGGCCAGAAGGGGCAGGAAAGAAAGAAGAGGCTTCTGTCTGGGAGACTCTCTATCTGATTTCGTTTGACATACATTTTTAAAGTTTGCCTTTCATATTAATTATTTTTTCCTGATGGAGGAGGGGAACAAATGGTCGGTTGCCTTTGACAGGACTCCAATAAAGAATTCAGCAGCTCTCCTCTCTGCCCTCGGCGCTCCCTCTTCTAGGTTTAAGGTCATGGGTGGCTGAGTTAATAATTCATTAATATAGACGTTTATTCAGAAGCGTTCTCTGAGATCCACTCTCCTGATCTCCTCCCAGAGATTTATTTTCCTGGGAAATGGATGGCATGGGACGGGGTGGGGGGGACTGCAGGTGAAAGAAGGGGAGGAGAAAAAGGAAAATGAAAAGGGTGGTTGGACACAGGAAGAATCTTTGTTTAGCCAGATTAATGGACAGATCCCTCTAGCCTGCCATTAAAAACGTGGCTGAAAACGTGGCAGCCAAAGAGCACAGGGCTCTGCCTCCGGTACTCCTTTCCCTATTTCCGCATCTGTTCATTCACGCTTGTTCTGACAGCTCCACCCCTCCATTCTTTAGGATCGGGGAGAGCCACCTGAGAACTTTGGAATGCAGGCAAAAGGGGGAAGCCCCTGAAAAAAGATTACCCTACTCCCCATCCCTATGACGTTCCCAACGGAGGAGTTTTGCCACTTGCCCAGACCTGGGATCTCAAGGAGGCTGCCCTCCTAAAGGGACAAGCAGCTTCTGGTGGCCACTCTATCTCTTCAGAAAGGGGCTGTAGGTGCTTTAAAGCAGAACCAAACCAAACCAGAAATGTCCAGATCCCCATGAAGCTTACACTGTGGGGCATAGAGACAGAGAGTAAACAATAAACAAGTAATTGTCAGATGGTAGGTAGTAAGTGCTATGGAGAGCAAAGATGAGAGCAGCAGGTGGAGTGTGTTACTTTTTAAATATAGTGGTGAGAGAAGGCTTCTCTCATAAGGTGAAATTTGGGTAGAGACTTAAAGCAAAAGAATGCCAGTTTTGTGCCTGGAGTGGAGACAGTCCCTGCCCTAACCTGTGGCTCAGGGGCGAACACAGTGAAAGGGGCTTCCCCTGAAGAACCCCCAAGGCACTGGGGAAGGCTCCTGCATCCTCAGCCTCTGGCCACCCTTGGCTCCCGGTGGTACCTGTTCCCACGTACCTGTTCCCACGTGGTTCCCACAAGATGCTGTGAGCTACTCAATATCCTTTCAAATACATCTGTTCGCTGTTTACATCAGCTGAAGTCACCTGTGCTGCTGGTGACTTAAACTTTACACAGTGATCTGTTCCAAACTGTCTGAGCCTCAGTTTCTTCCATGGCCAAACAAAAGGATGGGACTAATGTAGCTTTCTACTCTAAGCTCTTTCTCAAGCAACTACCAAATTCTGTCCTCCCTCTCCACCACCCGTTTTCTACCCCACCTCCCAGACGCCATGAGTCTAAGGCGAGTGGTATGTAAAATGTATTTGAGAAACTGAAAACAAGAAAACCCACACCATTTACTTGAATCACTGCCATCTTCCCATTGATCCTTTTGCATCTTCACTCGTTTGTCCTTACTTAGTTTTAGAAAACAGGGCCAGCTACTTTCGGAAAGCAAGAGCGTGAGAAATAAGCAACAGGCGGGGAAGCCACTTTAGAGCTTAGCCGGGAGAAGTCAGCCCTTCCTCTGATGATGCTTCATGAGCCTCGCTGTTCTTCTGAGGCCTTGGCTGTTTTGTACGTGTAGTCTCCTCAGCTTTCCTCCTGTCACGACAGTACTGGAAAGGCAAGCTCCTCACTTTGCCAAGTCGAAGATGGCCTCTGGGGCCAAGAGACCAAGCTCAGCCTATTTCTGACCAGTCTCTCAAGCTCCACCAAGATCACTGCAGACAGCACCTGTTCATTGCACTTGAAATGCAGCCCAACCCTCCAGCTCCTCTCACCTTGGTCACCGGACAGCTGTCACTCAAACAATGCTTCTCAGGCACCCCAGGCCTGATTTGGATTTGACCTACTGACCTCAGGGTGAAAGGCTCAACAGTCCATTACAGTTCCCCGGGGCCAGTTCATTCTCCCAGAAAAGCCTCTAAATACATCCTTTCTTTTTGCAGGGAAATCAGCTATTATTATTTACAAAGGCCTCGTGCATTTAAAACATACTGGGGCAGTTCAATCCCATAAAGATTTAATGAATAGCCATTGAGTGAAAAACAACTGCTCTTTTTTCTTTAAGTCTTAATAAGTAAAGGAAAAGAGTAATAATTAGACTAGGGGAACTGGCCCTTCAGAAACTCATATGTTCCCTTCGTTATCTCCATCACATCCACCCTTCCCCCCAAAATTCACTCTTCCGTTTTTCCAAGAATCTGTAAGAATAGACAAGCCCAATCGAAGTTACCTACCTACAAATTAACAGCTATACATAATATCTAATGAGCACCTACCGTGTGCAAGTGACTCTTGGTAGGGATCTTTGGGACAATCTCCTTTGAAACTCTTCTAGCAAATGCGACCTGGTTCTAACACAGTCTTCCTTTGGTCACCAGTTTGTCGCCTAACTTAGTTGAAGCCTGTAGGCCTTAAGTTATAATCAGGATGAGGCAAGCATATTGCAGTGCATCGGTTTGAAATTAGGAACATATGCTATAGTTGATTCACATCCTGAGGGTTGGTGGGTCCTAGTGCATGTTGAGTTCCCCTGAGTGCTCCATAGTCTCTAAGAGCCAGGATGGCCTACAGGTAGCCTCATAAGTGAGGGAGCCCTGAGGCCTTCCCCGCAAGGCAGCCTGAGGAAACAAGACCCATACTCCCACAGAGGCTCTTACTGGGAAACCTGGAAGCCCGTCTGCCCCTCCAGCCTGCACTCTACTGCCTGGATTGGTGCCTGCCCTTTCCCTCCTCTGAGTTAGTGTGTCAGAGGATGACACAAAGTCTTGTTTATATTGTATTATTTCTGGTGAGTCTATGTTCTCTGTGTAAGAGCCTCTCAGTTAAAACAATAAGAACAACAACCACCTATTCTGTTTCCTTTTTGGAACCGGAAAACTTGTCTTTAAATCAAAATAAATAAAGACACTATGGAGGTTACTGTGGGGAAACCCAAAAGAATGTAAATTGCAGTGCCCCTGTCCTCAATGATCTTATACTGGGGAAATCTTTCAGAGACTCAGCTTCCCCTCTCTAGTTCCTAGGACCTGGGGCCAGTGAGTGGCATAATATTTCAGAAGAGGAAGCCATCACTTTAGGTGAGGAGATAATCAAGCAGAGCTTCACAAACGAGATGGGCCCTAAAATTTTTCTGCATTCAGGCAGGTAGAGAGGAACTGAGAAAAGGCATTCTAGTACAGGGGAGCTGCCTGAGCAAATAAACTGTCTGTACAGATAAACTGGGAGGCCAGGTGACTTTTTCCTCCATTCATGAGAATAATGATTGGCTGGCTGGCTGCCCCATCTCCAAGGGCCAGAACTCCATTTCCTTGGGGGATCCTGCAGTCATATTCCATAGATTCAGAAAGATGTTTTTATGAGAAGTATCCTGACCCAATATGCTCAAGTTCAAGTCTGAAATCAACTCACAATTAAGATAACAAAAACAGTTGAGGGGTCCAAGATAAAGCCATCAACACAGCAGAAATTTCACTGGACCATGATTTGGTAAGCTTGACAATGCCATTTCCTGACTCTGGAAGATACAAGCTATGATTCTCTGAACTGCTCTTTTTAAACTGTAAAGAGCTATGCAAAAATACATATATAATATACATTTATCATATATATCATATATATATTTATCATATATATCATATCATATATATATCACATATATATATTTATCATATATATATAAGAGAGTGATCTAGATCCTTCTGAAGTAAAAACTGTATAGGAAAGTGTTTTAGAATAAGCAGATATGTTTTCCAAGGATCCTTACTATGGTTAATCCCTCTTTAAAAGAAAAAAAAGGAGCTACAGAAAAACGACAAGATTCTTGAGTCTCAAAGAAAAAACAATCATTTTTTTTCATTGACAAGACTGCTGGATTCTTAAATAGAACTTTTTTAAAAAGGCTATACATTCTTAGTTCATTTTTATAATACAGCAATTGACAAATGACACTGAAACCTTGATCGGAAAATTAACGTTCTAAAAATTCAGTAATTAACACTTCGGCTTTTTAAAATACTGTTAAGTTTGACCACGTTTCAGACATTTCCTTCTTGTCTGTCTACATTGGTAAGCATTTTTCATTGAAACGTATGTTTAGGTGGACAAGTATTGTATTTGGCAGCAACCTAATAGTTTAAGTATAGATTAAAATTTAATAGTACTTAATAGTTTAAGTACCATTAATACTTAATACTTTAAGTATAGATTTCAAAATCAAATGTTTGCTCTGTATGCAAATGTTTTCAAACAGCAGCATTTCTCACAATTTTTCCTCAAAATAAATGTTTGTCTTGGAGCCAGCCAAACATTCCAGAAAACTTCTTCCATACATCCATCACTACTATTCTGCCACCTTCAAGATTTTCTATTGGTCACATTCCCTTACAGATTTCCATGGGTTGCTTTACAAGGCTACCGCCCAAAATGCTTTGTAAGAAAAGGTCAAGCATTTTCAAAATGATTTGTTCTTGGTAAAAATGGATCAGAAGCACGTTCACATTTAGCAATGTTTCATTTCATTTGCGTAGATGCCATTTTATTTGTGATTTGATTATTGGTACCATCTGTCTTCTCATTTCCAGATACAGAGTTGTGAAAGTGGGCAACACAGGCCCCTCCGCTCCCTTCTCCCTGATAAAAAGGAGAGCGGATCAAGTTGGTGTGAGTCTCTGAGTGACTGTATATGTGAGTACGAAGAAAGAGAACCACTGTGATTTGTCCCAAGTCTGAGAGGGACGTTAAGAAGAATCAGGGCTGACGTATCTGGCTATATTACTGAGGACTCTTTCAACTTCAGGTGACAGAAATTAAATTAACTGATAACAGCTTTATAAAGGGACAATTCGATGACTTATGAAAAACCAGGTTACGGGATTTCAGCTATAAATGGATTCAGAGGTTCAAACAACCACATGAAGTCTCAGTCTTTCTCTTCATTTCTTGGTCTGCCTTCCTCTGTTCTAACTTGAATCTCAGGCAGCCATGTGGTTACCCCCAGAAGCTCCAAACTTACCTTCTTCTTCTAAACAGCAATCCAAGGGAAAAGATCACTTATTTCCCAATTGTTTCAACAAAAATTCTGGGGTTGAGTCTTAACAGGCTAATTTGAGTCGCCCAACTACACCTGAACTAATCATTGTAATCAAAGAAGTACAGTATATTGACTGCCCAGGCCTGGACATTGGCCCTGACCAAACTACATAGACTGAAGTTAGGCAGGAATAGCTTTCTGAAGGAAAACCAGGGTGCTACTCCTAGAAAAGGGGGAGTGAATGCTGACAAGTCAATAGCAGATGTCCTCTCCACTAGGAAGGTTCTGCCTGCTAATACTTTCAGGTCCCTTTTGGTAAGGAGTATTACCATTGACAAGCCCTAGGCTGCTCATAGCAAATCTCTATTCATTCATTGGACAATGGGCAGCAGTCCTTAGCCTTCCCCACCAAAGCCACCATGATTGTCTCCTAGGAGCAGAGCCTTAACAATTATGGCTCCAAGAGCAAGTCATTCTGTGACACACAACAGTTGCCTGACTCAGCTCCCATTCACAACTCCCTACTCACTTTCTAGGATTGATTTAGAAGTAGCCAGTGAAATACAAGTAGAAGTCCTTGAGTGAAACTTCTAAGGAATCTTTTAAGAAGATATAGCCTCAGCTGCCATGCCCTTTAGATTTCTGACTTTTGTCTTTTGCCTCTTCCTATTTCTTCCATTCTGGAACACAAACACAATGAGTGGAGGTAAAAATTATCTTACAATGCTCAAGAAGAAAGCTACAGGCTAAAGACAGAAGAGCCAGAATATAGAAGGAGCCCTTGTGGAATCACTGAGCTACAATCCTAGCCTGGGACTATCTATTCCTAAACTTCTCTTTGAGCAAGACGAAAAACACTTTACACGCAGCCAAATGCAAAAATCAATACACAAACCTCCAAATCATCCATGTAATTCATGATGTGGTTTACCAAAAAGTTTTATTAATTAGGACACCACCTGGTGGCTCCCTATTTTTATTAATTATTCTTGCTAACTAGGTGCTAAGCTCATAGTTTCTATGCTTTAGAAAGATGTATCCTGTCAACATAGGCAGTAGAGTTAGACAGACAGTATAGTTAGTGGATATAACACTAAATCAGAGCATTTAAATTCAAACCTAGTTCCATACTTAAATTAGCAGCTGTATGACCTTAGATAAGTTACTTAACATTTTTATGCACCCCACAGACCTCATCTGTAAATCCCTAGTGTTATCCTGAGCATTCAGTGTGCTAGTCCTTGAAAAAATAGTTAGAACATAGCATTCTCTATATATTATATCTTATAACGTACGTTGTCTTTTTAAAATTTTTTTAAGATTTATGTCCACTACATTTTGGTATCATGGAGGTAACTCCAGCTAACACGTATGGCTTGGCAATGGACACACAGCATGTAGACAGAGATGGTTAATTGTTCAGTTCCTTGTCTTCTTGTCTTCCCACTTCCATAGTTTGGAGATGGTTGGCTCCAAGGACAGCTGGCAGTTCCAAAATCATGCCACCAGTTTGCTTATTCAACTCCTGCTAAAAACCAAGCCTAATTATATTTTTACCTCTAAATGTTTTTGAATCACAGCCCTACCTATAGAGACTGTGTGTCAGGACAGTCAGTGCCATCTTTACCATATACCACATCCTTTCTCCTGCAACTTGATTCCAGTCACTTTCAAGATATTTATTCTGATGTTTGGGCTGATCTCTTAAATGCACATTTATTTGCTTTGGCTGAATATATCCTCTCTTTGACTGTAAGAAAAAGCTGGATATGAAATCAATAATTATGATTGAGAACATACATATTTCACACAAAAAGAAATGCCTCAGGAGAAATATATGCCATTTAGAGTCCATAAGAAGTAGGCTAAGTAGCTGGTCACTTTCTTGACCATTAGGACACTCATCTTGGAGTTAACTGGTTAACTTACCACCTCAGACCCACAACCCAAGTACATGCTGTTTGCCAGGAAAAGGACTGGGTTTCAGGATAAAGATAAATACTTTCAGCTAAAATTTATTGAGCATAGACTGTGTGCCCATTCATGGACTAAGTGTTTTTCATGTATTATTTCATGTAATGTTCACTTTGATATAAGTTACTTTTTTTTAAATAGATCTTTAATGGAGTATAATTGCTTCATGATACTGTGTTAGTTTCTGTTGTACAACAAAGTGAATCAGCCATATGCCTACACATGTCCCCATATCCCCTCCCTCTTGAGCCTCCCTCCCATCCTCCCATCCCACCCCTCTATGTCATCACAAAGCACCAAGCTGATCTCCCTGTGCTATGTGGCTGCTTCCCACTAGCTATTTTACATTCTGTAGTATATATATGTCGATGCTACTCTCACTTCTACCCAGCTTCCCCCTCCCACCCCGTGTCCTCAAGTCCATTCTCTATGTCTACATCTTTATTCCTGCCCTGCAACTAGATTCATCAGTACCACTTTTTCTTAGATTCCATATATATGTGT
The DNA here is from genome assembly GCF_059928025.1 of Delphinapterus leucas. Taxonomy (NCBI): domain Eukaryota; kingdom Metazoa; phylum Chordata; class Mammalia; order Artiodactyla; family Monodontidae; genus Delphinapterus; species Delphinapterus leucas. Next base: position 102,876,513 of record NC_143131.1, on the reverse strand, counting down.
TAGAATACAGTATTTGTTTTTCTCTTTCTGACTTACTTCACTCTGTATGACAGACTCTAGGTCCATCCACCTCACTGCAAATAACTCAATTTCGTTTCTTTTTATGGCTGAGTAATATTCCATTGTATATATGTGCCACATCTCCTTTATCCATTCATCTGTCGATGGACATTTAGGTTGCTTCCATGTCCTGGCTATTGTAAATAGTGCTGCAGTGAACATTGTGGTACATGTCTCTTTTTGAATTATGGTTTTCTCAGGGTATATGCCCAGTAGTGGGATTGCTGGGTCATATGGTAGTTCTATTTTTAGTCTTTTAAGGGACCTCCATACTGTTTTCCATAGTGGTTGTATCAATTTACATTCCCACCAACAGTGCAGGAGGATTCCCTTTTCACCACACCCTGTTCAGCATTTATTGTTGCTAGATTTCTTGATAATAGCCATTCTGACCGGTGTGAATCAACACCTCATTGTAGTTCTGATTTGCATTTGTCTAATAATTAGTGATGTCTTGGTGAAATGTCTATTTAGGTCTTCCACCCATTTTTAAATTGGATTATTTGTTTTTTTGATGTTAAGCTCCATGAGCTGTTTGTATATTTTGGAGATTAATGCTTTGTCTGTTGTTTCATTTGCAAATAGTTTCTCCCATTCTGAGGGTTGTCTTTTTGTCTTGTTTATGTTTCCTTTGCTGTGCAAAAGCTTTTTCTTTTTCTTTTCTTTTTTTTTTTTTTGTGGTACGCGGGCCTCTCACTGTTGTGGCCTCTCCCATTGCAGAGCACAGGCTCCAGACACGCAGGCTCAGCAGCCATGGCTCACAGGCCTAGCCGCTCTGCAGCATGTGGGATCTTCCCGGACCGGGGCACGAACCCGTGTCCCCTGCATTGGCAGGCAGACTCTCAACCACAGTGCCACCAGGGAAGCCCACATTTAGGTATTTTTGAGTTTATTTTTGTGTGTGGTGTTAGGGAGTGTTCTAATTTCATTCTTTTACATGTAGCTGTCCAGTTTTCCCAGCACCACTTATTGAAGAGGCTGTCCTTTCTCCATTGTATGTTCTTGCCTCCCTTGTCATAAATTAGGAGACCATATGTGGGTGGATTTATCTCTGGGCATTCTATCCTGTACCACTGATCTACATTTCTGTTTTCCTGCCAGTACCATACTGTCTTGATTACTGTAGCTTTGTGGTATAGTTTGAAGTCAGGAAGCCTGACTCCTCCAACTCTTTTTCTTTCTCAAGATTACTTTGGCTATTCGGGGTATTTTATGTATCCATACAAGTTGTAAAATGTTTTGTTCTAATTCTGTGAAGAATGCCATTGGTAGTTTGATAGGGATTGCATTGAATCTGTAGATTGCTTTGGATAGTACAGTCATTTTCACAATATTGATTCTTCCAATCCAGGAACATGGTATATTTCTCCATCTGTTTATGTCATCTTTGATTTCTTTCATCAGTGTTTTATACTTTTCTGAGTACAAGTCTTTCGCCTCATTAGGCAGGTTTATTCCTAGGTATTTTATTCATTTTGTTGTGATGGTAAATGGGATTGGTTCCTTAATTTCTCTTTCTGATTTTTTATTGTTGATGTATAGGAATGCCAGAGATTTCTGTGCATTAATTTTGTATCTTGCAACCTTACCAAATTCATTGATTAGATCTAGCAGTTTTCTGGTGGCATCTTTAGGATTTTCTATGTGTAGTATCATGTCATCTGCAAACAGTGACAGTTTTACTTCTTTTCCGATTTGTATTCCTTTTATTTCTTTTTCTTCTCTGATTGCTGTGGCTAGGACTTCCAAAACTATGTTGAAAAAGAGTGGTGAGAGTGGACATCCTTGTCTTGTTCCTGATCTTAGTGGAAATGCTTTCAGTTTTTCACCATTGAGTATGATGTTTGCTGTGGATTTGTCATATATGGCCGCTTTTTCTGCATCCACTGAGACGACTGTATTGTTTTTATTCCTTAATTTGTTAATGTGGTGTATCAGATTGATTGATTTGCCTATATTGAAGAATCCTTGCATCCCTGGCATAAATCCCACTTGATCATGGTGTATGATCCTTTTAGTGTGTTGTTGTTTGAGTCTGTTTGCTAGTATTTTGTTCAGGATTTTTGCATCTATGTTCATCCGTGATATTTGTCTATAATTTTCTTTTTTTGTGATTCTTTTCTGGTTTTGGTATCAGGGTGATGGTGGCTTCATAGAATGAATTTGGGAGTGTTTCTCCCTCTCCAATTTTTGGAAGAGTTTGAGAAGGATCAGTGTTAGCTCTTCTCTAAATGTTCGATAGAATTAACCTGTGAAGCCTTCTGGTCTTGGACTTCTGTTTGTTGGAAGATTTTTAATTATGGTTCCAACTTCATTACTTGTGATAAGTCTGTTTATATTTTCTAATTCTTCCTGGTTCAGTTTGGAAAATTGTACCTTTCCAAGAATTTGTCCATTTCTTCATAGCTGTCCATTTTATTGGCATATAGTTGTTTTTAGTAGTCTCTTATAATACTTAGTATTTCTGCGGTGTCAGTTGTGATCTCTCCTTTTTCATTTCTAATATTATTAATTTGCATCCTCTCCCTTTTTTTCTTAATGAGTCTAGCTAAGGGTTTAGCAATTTTGTTTATCTTCTCAAAGAACCAGCTTTTAGTTTTATTGATATTTGTAGTTGTTATCTTCATTTCTATTTCATTTATTTCTGCTCTGCTTTTTATGATTTCTTTCCTTCTACTGACTTTGGGTTTTCTTTGTTCTTCTTTCTCTAGTTATTTTAAGCGTAGGGTTAGATTGTTTATTTGAGATTTTTCTTGTTTCTTGACGTGAGATTGAATTGCTATAAACTTCCCTCTTGGAACTGCTTTTGCTGCATCCCATAGGTTTTGGGTTGTCATGTTTTTGTTGTCATTTGTTTCATCTGTATTTTTTAATTTCTTCTTTGATTTCTTCAGTGATCTGTTATTTAGTAGCACACCATTTAGTCTCCGTGTATTTGTGTTTTTTACAGTTTTTTTCCTGTAATTGACTTCCAATCTCAGATCATTGTGGTCAGAAAAGATGCTTTATACAATTTCAATTTTCTTAAATTTTCCAAGGCTTGCTTTGTGACCCAAGATGTGATCTGTCCTGGAGAATGTTCCATGTGCACTTGAGAAGAAAGTGTATTCTGCCACTTTTGGGTGGAATATTCTATAAATATCAATTAAATCTATCTGGTCTATTGTGTCATTTAAAGCTTGTGTTTCCTTATTTATTTTCTGTTAGGATGATCTGTCCATTGATGTAAGTGGTGTGTTAAAGCCCCCTACTATTATTGTGTTACTGTCGATTTCTCCTTTCATGGTTGTTAGCAGTTGCCTTATGTATTGAGGTGCTCCTATGTTGGGTGCATAAACATTTACAATTGTTATATATTCTTCTTGGATTGATCCTTTGATCATTATGTAGTGTCCTTCTTTGTCTCTTGTAATAGTCTTTATTTTAAAGTCTATTTTATTGGATACGAGTATTGCTACTCCAGCTTTCTTTTGATTTCCATTTGCATGGAATATCTTTTTCCATCCCTTCACTTTCAGTCTGTATGTGTCCCTAGGTCTGAAGTGGGTCTCTTGTAGACAGCATATATATGTGTCTTGTTTTCGTACCCATTCAGCCAGTCTGTGTCTTTTGGTTGGGGCATTTAATCCACTTACATTCAAGGTTATTATCGATATGTATGTTCCTATTACCATTTTCTTAATTGTTTGGGGTTTGTTTTTGTGGGTCTTTTTCTTCTCTTGTGTTTCACAGCTAGAGAACTTTCTTTAGCATTTGTTGTAAAGCTGGTTCAGTGGTGCTGAATTCTCTTAGGTTTTGCTTGTCTGAAAAGATTTTGATTTCTCTGTCAAACCTGAATGAGATCCTTGCTGGGTAGAGTAATCTTGGCCATAGGTTTTAAGTATATCCTGCCAGTCCCTTCTGGCCTGCAGTGTTTCTGCTGAAAAATCGGCTGATAACATTATGGGAATTCCTTTGTATGTTATTTGTTGTTTTTCCCTTGCTGCTTTTAATATTTTTTCTTTGAATTTAATTTTTGTTAGTTTGATTAATATGTGTCTGGTGTGTTTTTCCTAGGGTTTATCCTGTTTGGACTCTGTGTACTTCCTGGAGTTCGGTGACTATTTCCTTTCCCATGTTAGGGAAGTTTTTGACTACAATCTCTTCAAATATTTTCTCACACACTTTCTTTTTCTCTTCTTCTTCTGGGACCTTTATACTTTGAATGTTGGTGCATTTAGTGTTATCCCAGAAGTCTCTGAGATTGTCTTCAATTCTTTTCATTCTTTTTTCTTTATTCTGCTCCTCAGCAGTTATTTCCACCATTTTGTCTTCTAGCTCACTTGTTCGTTCTTCTGCCTCAGTTATTCTGTTATTGATTCCTTCTAGTGTATTTTTCATTTCAGTTGTGTTGTTCATGTCTGTTTATTTGTTTGTTCTTTAGTTCTTCTAGATGTTTGTTAAACATTTCTTGTACTTTCTCAGTCCATCCCTCCATTCTGTTTCCAAGGTTCTGGATCATCTTTACTATCATAACTCTGAATTCTTTTTCAGGTAGATTGCCTATTTCCTCTTCATTTATTTGGTCTGTAGGTTTTTACCTTGCTCCTTCATCTGTGACATATTTTTTCCCTTTTTTTTTTTTTTTGATGAGTAGGATTGTGTTCCTGTCTTACTGGTTGTCTGACCTGAGGCTTCCAACACTGGAATTTGTAGGCTGTTGGGTAGAGCTGGGTCTTGGTGCTGAGATGAGGAACTCCATGAGACCTCACTCCGATGAATATTCCCTGGGGTCTGAGGTTCTCTGTTAGTCCAGTGGTTCCACCATGGAGCTCCCACAGCAGGAGCTTCGGCCCAACCCCCATTGGTTCACTTGGGGGTTCCTCTCGTCTCCTTGGGTGTCAGGGTCCCCCACCAGCAGCTGGTAGGTGCCCTAGTTGTGGGGAAACGCTAACTCAGTGTCTTCCCTCACTGACCTCTTGACTCGGCCCTGATATGAGTTATTTTTTTAAGGGAAACGTTTAGTGTTTTTTTTTTATAGTTTTACTACTTAAGAGTGCATCTCTAAATAATATACTTCATTTCACCTGTTTTTGAACTTGATGAATAGAATTATAATGAATGCTTTCTTTAGAATTTTACTCCTTTGGTCAAAATTATATTTGTAAGTTTTATCCACATTGTTGTATGACACAGCACATCCATTTTTAACGTTGCATATTGTAAGAATATACCTTACTTTATCCACTTTACTGCTGATGAACATTTGAATTGTCTTCATTATTTTGTTATTATGTCCCTATGAACATTCTTGAACCTGTATGCTTTTACATGTATGCATGAGGTTCTGTATGGTATAGACCCATAAGTGAATTTGCTGGGTCATAGGGTTTGTATATTTTAAACTTTACTAGAAAGTACCAAACTGTTTTCCAAAATAGTTACATTAATTTGTACTCCCACGATCAAAGGTAGAGAGTTCTTGGCATACCACACTTTATGAACAACACTTGGAGTTGTTAGTTTTTAAAATGTTTGTCTACCTGGTGGCAATGTTTGACATTTTGATATGAGTTTGCATTTCCCTGATTACTAATGAGTTGAACACCACTGTATATGGTCATTGGCTATTTAGAGTTTCTCTTTTGTGTGGTGTCTATCAATGGCTTTTGCACTATTTTATCTTGGGCTATATTTTTTAGATCTTAATCTGTAGAGGGTTTTTTTTTTTCATCTCATATAGTCTATTTATGAGTTGTTTGTCAATTATATGCATTGCAGATATCTTCTCCTCTTCTGTGACTTATATATTCACTCTCTTTATGGGGTCTTAATTTTAAAATAAAATCTTAATTTTGTGTGAGCAATGTTCAATGTTTAAGAAATCTTCCCCTATCCTGAGGTCATGAAGGTATTCTATTTTTTTCTAAAAATTGTATTTCACTTCCATTTCCAGTCAAAATGGGATAACAGGGAATGGATTTACCCTCCTGTCCAAAAGAACAGAGAAACTGAACAAAATATATAAAATAATCACTGTCAAAATATTAACATCAGGCCATGAAGGACAGTGATTCCCAAGAGGTCAAAAGCAAATGAGATGAACTCTTTGATTGCTTCAGCCTACTGCCGTGAGGCAGCTTCCAGGACACAGCACAAGGAGGAGGAAACCACATGGAGACCAGCAGACTCCCTGAATTGAGAAGATAGAGCCAAGATTCTGGGGAGTCCAAGGCAGCTAAAGTTTGCAGAACAGGGGACTCAAGAGAGAGCTAAATAGAGAAAGAACTCCAGAGAAAGAACTCCCTAGAGTTTTCAGCACAGTGCTGCTCAGTATATGCATGTGAATCACCCCCATTTCTCCTCCCCCAAGGAAATCAATGATTCTAGTTTCTTACATACCCTTTCAGAGATATTCCACGCATATATATCCCCCCCTTTCCTCAAGTGTTATATGATATGCACTGTTATGCACCTTAGTTTTTTTAACTTAAAATATAGCTTAGAGATGTTCCATATCTGTAAATAAAGAGCTTTCTCAATTTTTAAAACAACTTTATTATCTAATCATTAATTTAAGCAGTTCTTTATTGTTGGCTACTTAAAATGTTTCAACTCTTATGTCATTATACATAACGGTGCAATTTCATACATATATCCTTTTGCAAATTCTAGTGAATATTCAGTGATATGCTGGGGCAGGCTCATCTGGGCTTGCAAGAGCCAATTATTAAAATTTCAGGAATTTGAAGAGCTGATTGACGTCAGGAGAATAGCTTGAAATTGACCATGGTGGAAGTATTCACACCATTAAAACTGGCAAAGTCTACAAGTAAAAGGACCCCATTTCCTTTTGGCTGGGGCGGGGATGGGGGCAGAGAGTTGGTCAGCTTCCACTGAATTCATTTCGAATAGTGGAATTGCTGGGTCAAAGGGTATGTGCATTTGCAATCTTGATATATATAGCCAAATTGCCCTTCAAACATTTTTACTAGCAACGTATTCCTAGAATCTCATCAACAGTGTTACCAAAATTATTGATTTTTGCCAATTTGATGGGTGTAATTGGTTTCTCAATGAGGTTGTAATATATCACTTATTATTGAAAATTAACATCTTTTTGTATCTTTTTGAGTTTTAATTATTTTTAATAAAAAAATCTCTATTCATATCCTTTGCCTATTTTCCACTTCAGATTGTGGGTTTTTGGGTTTTTTTTTACAAAGCCTCCTATTATTTTAAGGAGATTAGCCCTATTCTGGGATATGAGTTGTTCCTATCTTTGCTCCAGAATATTATGTGCTATTTAAATTTGTTATGGTAGTTTTTGTAATGCAGATTAATCTAAATGATTTACATAACTAAATTAATCAACATTTTCTCTTATGGCTTTTTTTTATAACTGCTTTATTGAAAAATAATTTACAAATCATGAAATTCATCTTTTTACAGTGAACAATTCAACAGTCCATAGTATATTCACAGAGTTGTGCAACAATCATCACTATCTAATTCCAGAACATCTTCATCACCCCAAAAGAAACCCATTCTTTTTGGTATGGATTTCTTGTTGTGGTTTTGATTTGCATTTCCCAGACAGCTTATGATGTTAAGAAACTTTTTATGAGTTTATGGGCCACTTGTATATCTTCTTTGGAGATATGGCTTTTGAAGTCCTTTGCCCATTTTCAATTTAGGTTATTTATGTTTTTACTGTTGCATTCTAAGAATTCTTTGTGTATTCTGGATACAAGTCCCTATCAGATACATAGTGTACAAATATTTTCTCTCATGCTGTGGGCTGGCTTTTCAATCTCTTGATGGTGACCTTTGAAGCACAAAAGTTGGTAACTTTGATGAGGTCCAATTTATCAATTTATTCTTTTGTCACTGGGCTTTTGGTGTCCTTTTGCGATCAAGGTCACAAAGATTTACTCTCATTTTTTTCTTCTAAGAGTTTTCTAGTTAGCTCTTACATTTAAGTCTCTGATCTATTTTGAATTATTCTGTATTTGATGTGAGGTAGGGGGGTCCAACTTAATTCTTTTGTATGTAGAAATCCAGTTTCTGAGCACTATATGTTGAAAAGACTATTATTTCACCATTGAATGGTCTTGGCATCCTTGTGGAATTTCAACTGACCATAAATGTTTATTTCTGTACTCTCAGTTTTATTCCACTGAATTATATACCTATCCTTATGCTTGTATTACACTGTCTTAATTACTGCAGCTGTGTTTTAAGTTTTGAAGTAAGGAAGTGTGAGTCTTCAAACTTTGCTATTCTTTTTCAAGATTTTTATTTTCTTTGCTATTCTGGGCCTCTTGAATTTCCATATGTGTTTTAAGATCAGCTTGTCAAATCCTGCAAAAAAGCCACCTGAAATTTTGATAAGGACTGCATCGAATCTGTAGATCAATTTAGGGAATATTGTAATTTAACAATATTAAGTCATCCGATGTAGGAACATGAGATCTTTTGCCATTTATTTGTCTTTAATTTTTTTCAACGTCTTATAGTTTTCAGTTACAAGTCTTGCACTTCTTTTGTTAAATTTATTTCTAAGTATTTTATTCTTTTTGGTGTAATTACAAGTGGAGTTGTTTTCTTAATTTCACTTTTGCATTATTCATTGCTGTGTTGATTTTTTTTGTTCATCTGGTATCCTGCCACCTTGCTGAGCTTAGTTAATTCTAATAGTTTTTTTTTTTATTATTAGCTCTAATAGTTATTATGATTCCTTAGGATTTTTTTTTTTTTTTTTGCGGTACGCAGGCCTCCCACTGTTGTGGCCTCTCCCATTGCGGAGCACAGGCTCTGGATGTGCAGGCCTAGTGGCCATGGCTCACGGGCCCAGCCGCTCCACGGCATGTGGGATCTTCCCGGACTGGGGCACGAACCCGTGTCCCCTGCATTGGCAGGTGGACTCTGAACCACTGCACCACCAGGGAAGCCCTCCTTAGGATTTTTTATACTAGATCATGTCATCTGCTAATAGAGACAGTTTTACTTCTTACCTTCCAGTCTGGATGCCTTATCTTTCTCTTGTCTAGCTGACTTGGCTAGAACCTCCAGTACAATATTGAATAGAAGCAGTGAGAGTGAACATCCTTGACTTTTTTCTGATTTTAGGGGGAAAGCAATCAGTCTTTCACTAGGTTAGCTGTGAATTTTTCATAGATGACCTTTATCAGTTAGATTAAGTTCCTTTCTTTTCCAAGTTTCTCAGGTTTTGTTTGATTGTTTGTTTGTTTACCATGAAAAGGTATTGGATTTTGTCAATTCTTTTTCTGGTTCATTGAGATGAACATGCAATTTTGTTCTTTCTTCTATTAATACAGTGTGTTACATTGATTGATTTTAGATGTTAAACCAATCTTAACAGTGTGATAAATCCAGATTTGTCATGGTGATAATCCTTTTCACATATGGCTGAATTTTGTTTGCTAGTATTTTGTTGAGGATTTTTACATCTATATTCTAAAGGGATATTCATTTGTAGTTTTCTTTTCTTGTAATGTCTGTCAAATTTTGATATCAGTGAAGAAGTATTCCTCCTATTTTTGGAAGAGTCTGTAATGGATTAATATTATTTCTTCTTTGAATGTTTGACAGAATTCATCAGTAAAGCTATCTGGGCCTGGGATTATTTGTGGGAAGTTTTAAAATTACCAATTCAACCTTCTCACTTGTTATAGGTCTATTGAGATTTTCTGTTGCTTCTCAAGTCAGTTTTGGTAGTTTGTGTCTTTCTAGGAATTGTCCAGTTTCATCTAGTTAATGCAATTTTTTGGCATATAGTTGTACACAGTATTCTCTTCTAATCCTTTTTATTCCTATGAGATCTGTAGTGGTGCTCTTATGGTTTTTGCATTGTAAAAGCCTTCCTTACTCTGAGAGTACTAAAAATTCTCCCATTTTTTCTTTTAGTATTTTTATGTTTTCATTTCCCACATTTAAATATTTAGTACATCTAGAATTTATTTTGGTACAAATTATATGGTGGGGATATAATTTTATTTTTCTTCACATAGCTATGTAGTCATCCTAACACCATTTACCAAATAATCAAATGTGGGCTTTATCATATCCTGAATCCTTGATTTATTTTTGTCCATTGCTAGGCTTTACATTCTGTTCCACATTCATGTCTGACTTGTCATATCATGTTGTCTTAGCTATCATAGCTTTATAACAAATTTTCACATCTGGCAAGGCTCATTATTCTTCCTTTGAAAAATTATCCTAGCTATATTTGCTTATATATACATAGTTTCCCTACATGAACTATAAAGTTAGCTTTTGAAATTTTACTAAGTTCCAGTTAATCCTTAAATTAAGATACTTGAATTGACACCTTTATGATATTGAAACAACCTATCCAAGAACATGGTATGCCTTTCTATTTCTTCATGTCTTTTTCTGTGTCCTTAAGTGTTTTAAAGTTTTCTTTAGGTGCATCTTGCATAAATTTTGCTTGGTTTATCTTGAAGAGTTTTAGCTTTCTTCTTACTATTGCAAATGGGGTTTTTGTTAAATTATATCTTCTATCTAGGTGGTTTTTACATATGAATATGACTAAATTTTATATTTCATTTTATAACAAGTTGATAGACTGAATTCTCTTATTATTTGCAGTAGTTTTTCTATTGCTTCTCTTATTGTTTTCCAGGTGTAGAATCACAGTATCTACAAATAATTATTTTACCTCCTGATTTTCAATGTTTCACATTTGTAATTTCTTTCTCATATGTAGTTACATTGTTTAATATCACCAGAATATTGTTAAATAATGATGCTAACATTTTATATGGAGAGGTAGTAGAAGTGTAATGGTTAAGAACATGAACTCTGAAGTCTGGATGACAAGGTTGGAATCCAATCTATATAACTTGTTAAATGTATAAACACAATGGGCATCCACTTTTTTCATTTCAAAAATTGGGTTGACAATAACCTATCAGATAAGGTTGTTTTGAGGATTATATGAACAATATATATAAAGTGCTTACAGCAGTGCCTGGTATATAGTAAGTGCTATATAAGTGTTTATTATTGCATTATTATATCTGTATATAGTAAGTATGTTCTTGTTTAAAATTGTCTGTGGGAATTTGGATATGTAACTGGTGCTAAATGTTTAAGAGAAACATAATTGGTTAAATACGTGAATTATTGGGACATTAATCAAAAAACAAATAAAAGTGATTGTCTTCAACTTCATGTAAAATTATTGGAGTTATAAATAAAATCCTCCCTCTTTGCCCTGAGCCACATCCTTAGCCCTTCCTACAGTTTAGTCATATGAGCTAGTACATACTCCTTTCTAAATGAGCCACTGCACACAAGGCTTTCTCTCACTGGTAAACCCTGTTTGATTCAAGTTTACCCATGTAAACGTATATCAGAAAGTTCTTCAGCGTATCACACAAGGTTAGGAAAATTAGACATTAACCCTCCTTGTTCTTTTTTCCTGTCCCCTTCCCATTGCCTATCAAGGAGGTCATCTTTATCAGGGTTCACCTCCACCCTGCACTCCCAGGCACACCAACTGACTATTGGGTAATAGTGAAATCCTAAACTATTTTAAGTTTGTTGCAACAGCATCACATTTATATTCAAGAGTGCCAATGGCTCTCGGACCTGTACTGAATAAAGTCCAAATGTGCTGTTTCTTTCATTCAAATTCTTTCATCAGTCTGGCCCTGATCTAATTTGACATTCACCTCCTATAACTCCAGACATGGCCCCTTTTCTCTGGCCAGAGTGGTCTCTCCACTCTCCCCCATAAGCACCACTGTCATTTATGACTTTCTGCCTTAGCTTATTCTGTGTTTTCTGCTTTGAGTTTCCTTCTCCTTATTCCATACCTGCCAAATGCCCTTATTTTAGGGTCCTGCTCAAGTCCTACTTTATCCAGGTAGCCTCCACTGCTCATACTCACCTTCCCAGGAACTCCCCCAGCTCTTACTGTCTGGGTCGTATTTTTGGTACTGATACTCTGAACTGCAATGTATTGTACTAAACTCTAAAATATGTGCTAGATTCGTCTCTCAAATAAGACAATAACTTTCTGGAGAATAGGGATATACTGCTCAGTACCTGATATGCTGCAAGACACATAGAGGCTCTCATCAAATACGGTTAAATCGGGACTTCCCTGGGGGTCCAGTGGTAAAGAATCTGCCTTCCAATGAGGGGACACGGGTTCGATCCCTGGTTGGGGAACTAAGATCCCACATGCTGCGGGGCAACTATGCCCGTGTGCTACAACAAAAGAACCCACAACGAAGATCCGGCATGTCGCAACTAAGACCTGACACGGCGAAAAGTAAATAAATAAAATTTAAAAATATTAAAACAATTTTTTTAAAATACTGTTGAATCATTGTCAAATGAGTGCCTTAGTGAGTGAATGAACGAATGAACAAGGGTACACATAAATACATGTACAAGTGAATGAAGGAATTATCCCCAAGGCCCCACCATGTGGAGGCTTGTCAGAGACAAAACCAGAAAGGTCAAAGCCAGCAAGTGACTCATGATGTTCAAAGCCCATGGCAGGGGTAGAAGATGGGGCTGGAACACCTGGAGAGAGAGTTTGAGTCCAGCTCCTTTCCCTGTGTCAGGAGAGTGCTGTCTGGTGCCCTAGGCATACAGAGCTCTCTCTCTATTATAATGCCAGGCAAGAGTAAATACAAACTGAATTATTTCCCCATTAGTATCTGTTTATACTCCTATATCCTTCCTGAAGAAGAGGGTCTTTGTCTGAGATTCCCACATGGCCCTCACACAGCCCTCTGGACTCGATGAACTATACCTTCGTAAACAGTTCTTCCAATGAAGGAAGGAAAATTAAGGGATTCCTTCCTTCAAATAGAATGACCGATAAAATGATCACATCTTCCCTCTGGTCTAATAATTCCCATTAAGACCTCATAAGCACAGCAAGAAGTGTGCGGTCCATTTTCTTTTTAATAGGGAATGCCAGCACACGTCTGTGGACTGGCAGAATGCACTCATATCTCACACCAGAGTGATGCCACGACATTCTAAACAAAGTCCGTTGAGTGTAATAATGGTGTGGAGAAATCTAAGTATAAAACATTATGTGATCTAATCAACCCAGAGGAAAGAAGCAGAAACTTGACCAGTCCTAGCAAAGACCCAAATAATCTGAAAGAACAAATGAATTTTGAACTCTGTGGCTTTCATGAATTCCACATGAAATATAGAGTTTGGAATTAACATAAGCTCCATCAGCTCCTGGAACAATGGGATAAATTTTCATTTACTAAACACACCAAATTCACAGATTTCTGAGTCAAAACTGAGCAAATATACACACTCAGGAGAGAAACCCTGGACAGTTGAATGTTATGGTACTGGGGTGGAGTGAGGAATATGGTAGGCCAGGGTAGATGGAGGTCTAACGAGGAAAGAAAAAAGTGGGGACAAAGAACAGAGAAATCCTCTCACTTCTCTGAAAGAACAGCATGCCAGGGTGGGGAAATTAAGTTAGGGGCCTTCTGGGAAACTTCATTGTATCTGCCATTTCAATCGCTTCCCCTTAAGAAGTAGATGTAACATAGAGGGGTTATCATCTGAAACCAGTACACTGGCCACTGCTAATTTGACCAGGAATGGAAGACTGATGCCATCACAGCTATTTATACATGACTAAGGTAGCCTCATCACAGTCTCTGCCCAGAGGCACATTCTGCGTTAGAGGGGGATTGACTGACCAATCAGATCATTTCTCTTGGGTAGTGTGAATTTCAAATAGAATCTTGGGTCTCCAAGAGCAGGTTCTTTGGAAGAAGAGAGAAAGAAGCTAAGTCCTTCCACAGCAGCAAAGTAGAGAAGTGAGGAATAGAAAGATGCCAGATGTTGAAGGAACAATGTGATCCCTTCTCTAAAGTTGGGTTGTTTCTTGAAGGACAGCACAGTTTTAGTGGGGCTGGGCTCTTTACAGCATTCTGAGTGAGTTTCCTTCTTTTACACCTGAAGTACCAACACACATATTCAGAATTATTCCCTGCCTGGGGTCTCTGGGGTGCACAGAGGCTGTTCGAGCATTTCTTGCACTTATTTTGCCTTCAGATGAAAAGATGCAGCCCCACCACCTAAAGAGTGTGTCCTGTACTTGTGTTGGGCATCTAAGTTCCTTGGACAAAAGAGTAAGAGTGTCTGATCCCAGGTAGCAGTGGCTGGCACATAGTAGGACTTCAACAGATGTTTGTTCAATGAACAAATGTTGGATAAATAAACTTCCCTATAATCCCTCTCTCTTTCTCTCTATTAGGGTCAGGAAAATGTAACTCAGTCCTGCTGTCTTGCTAGATGTTGAGCTGTGAAAGGTAAGTCTGCAAGCAGGGCAGACAGAAGATGTGTCTCAGAGAAGCTGCTGAGTTCCACCCCGGACAGGTCAGTTGTCTGAGGTTTTTAAATGTCCTGCACAGATCCAGACACAGAGATCTGGGGTCAGGTTTGGGGGAAAGGCCAGGTTGGGCTGGACAAGCTTCCTCCTTTTCCTCTCTTCCCTCTCTCCACTTCCCTCTTACCCTTGCCCCCTCTCCTTCTTCTTCTAACATTCTTGCTCTTGAGCTAAGAAAAGGAAACTTGATCTCATCAAAGACAAAGTCACATCTACTCTCCTTTCCATCAGATACCTTACAACTCTTCTTTTTAAATTCTGGAAATAAGACTTTCCTTGGGAAATCCTAAATGCCTGCTGAAGTCTTTGAAAGACCTCATCCCCTTCTCCTCTCCTCCTTGTCACCTGTCGTCTGGCCACACCGGCCTCTTCACTGTTCTTCAAACAGGCATGCTCCCAAATCAGGGCCTTGGCACTTGCTCTTTCCCCTGCCTGGAATGCTTTTTCCCCTAGATAGCCTCATGGTACAACACTTCTTCCCTTTCAGGCCTTTATGAAAATGTCACCTTCGCAGTGAGGCCTGCCTTGATTTCTTCCTTCCTTGCTCCATTTTTCTCCATGGGGTGTATCTTCATTTTGGATAGAGTGTGTTTAATTTATTTATCTTGCTTAGTGTCTGTCTCCCATAATTGAATGTAAGCTTCTTTAGGGCCGGAATCTCTACCTGTTTTGTTTCCTATTCTTACCCAGCGCCAAGAACAGTTCCTGCTCTCAAGAAACACTTGTTGAATTTTGAATGGATGTACAACATTGTGAGGTGCAGGCGTCCCAGAGCTTCATCTCCCATTATGCCCTGCCATGTCCCCAGTGAGCAACTCTGAACTCAGGCACCACTCAGCCCACCACCAGGTGGGAACAGTAGGGTGCCACTGGGCAATCACAGGATGGCTACACAGTGTCGAGGGCCACATGCAGGACCTCGAGTGACCCAGTGCAAGTGACTGCATCTGTACCACTGAAATGAGATCAAAACTGAGTGGAGAGTTTGTCCACTTAGGTTAAGTGATCAGCTACGTTCCAAAGGCTTAGCAATATCATTCCATACAGATTTTTTGTAAAATGTGGCAGAAAGGTAAGTGGTAGCAATGACAGAAGACATCATCATTTGGTGTTTGAATCCTCATAAAGTCTCACAGGATCAAGGAGAGAAGCTAGACAGACGAAAGACCAAAAGTGAACCCCACCACTTCAATGTCACCATCTTGCTTACCATGAGGAAAATGAAAGGAAGGAAGTTAGATAACTTATTTGATTTTCTATGGACTGAAATACTTCATCTTCACCTCTCTGTCTGGATTGAAATGCACTATACATTATAATGTTCAGGATATCCCTTTATCACCAAAATTAATGGTGGGCAAAAGGAGAGAGATTTAAGAAAAAAAAATTGTTAGTATTCTCTAGACAACTAGCTAAGTTAGAAGACAGTTTTCTAGGAACAAGTACCCACCAAAACTAGGATTTGAAATGGTTGAAGTGTGCCTGCCTGAAAAGTCCAAAGTTGTGAGTATTGAAAGGCAAGCTGGTTTTAATGATCCATATTTTGTCCTAGAATAGGTTCACAAATTACCCATAATTTCTCTTCATGGAGCACATCTGTACTCTTCATGGAGCGTGAACTTCATTAGACTATTTTCTTTCTATAAAAACCAGGGCGATTTTACAAGACAGCAGGGCAGTGTGCCTGTCCTGCATGGAATCTGAGCAGTAATCTCATCTGGCGTGTGTCAAGGCAGCTCCTCTACACATTTATGAGGTGCTGTACGTCTGAATATGTACCTGGATTCTAGAAGATTCAGATTATGATTAACTGGCAGCTCACATGCTCTTTGTTATAAGGTCCACAGAGCAGCAATAGCTATTAGATGGAGGGATGAATCACAGGCTAACATATTAGCAGAGGTACCAGCAGAGGCTACAAGACAGTAACAGGAACGAATGTGTAATTCCATGTGGCAGCCAGAGAGAAGAGGGAAACGCTCTAAAGTAGATTAGTAAATCCAATTAGCAGAGGTGGTAAAATTTGTCTCTCTGTCACATGTAGACGTCCTTCCTTCAACAAACATGTGGTTGAATACCATCTCTGCACCAGGCACGCTGTAAAATCCAGGGGATGCCAAGATGAATAGGGGCAAGATGTACACAGTCCTAGTGACAATGTGTACGTTGCACAAAGGTATTGAGGCAAGTCAGGAAAACTAAGTGATGTATAAGGCATTTGGCCCATGACATAGTGATAGCTAGATGTGCCAAGAATATACCACATTTAAGAAAATGTAAAAAAATTTTTAAATGAAGGAATATGTTTAAGACAAGACTCCACAGTTCAGGATCTGACACAAACAAGTTGAGGGCAAAATATAGGAATAATTTTTCAAATTCCTTAACTCTAAAAATCAAATCGCTCAAGTAATATCCATTCAACTCAACCAATTGGTTTAAAGATTGATTTTTTAAAAAATAAGGTGGAGAAAAATTCTTCGTTCTAAAGACCTCCTCTGATAGCGGTGATGGCAAGAAGTGTCTCTGGATAGTTCTAAGGCTCCCAAATTTCCATCAGAACTTCCCACCCTTTAACCCCTATTCATTGAAAAGGAAATGGACTTTTCTCCAATCTCATAAAAAGAGCTGTGCAAACATAGCTTCAAGACAAGGCCCCTAGCCCTGCCCCCCACCCCATCTTTTACCACCAGACTGTGGCACTCAAGACTCTTCCCATATGGATATTCCAGTGATGCTTAACTCTTGATCATGCCTTGGCAAGAGCACAGAAGTGGTGATTCTGTGAGAAGTCAAAGGGGGAATTGTGCTGGGTTGAATAGTGTCCCACGAAGTTCATGTCCACTTGAAAGCTCACAATGTGATCTTATTTGTAAAGAAGGTCTTTGCAGATGTAAGTATTTAAGTTAAGATAAGGTCATATTGGATTAGAGTGGGTCCTAAATCCAATGACTGGTGTCCCTATAAGAAGGCCATGTGGAGACAATGACACACAGAAAGACGGCCATGGGAAGATGGAACCAGAGACTGGAGTTATGCTGCCAGAAGTCAAGAAACACCAGGAGCCACCAGAAGCTGGAAGAAGCAGGAAGGATCCTCCCCTAGAGCCTTTGAAGGGAGCATGACCTTGCTGAAAACTTGATTTCAGATTTCTGGGCCCTGAACCATGAAAGAATACATTTCTATTGTTTTAAGCCATCCAGTTTGTGGTACTTTGTCAGAGCAACCTGAGGAAACTAATACAGGGGTCATGAAAAGGACCATGGTTAAAAGCAATAGGTATCAGTTGAAAGAATGAATGAGAGGGCATGGAGAAAAGGGAACCTTCCTACACTGTTGGGGGGAATGTAAATTGGTGCAGCCACTATGGAAAACAGTACGGAGGTACCTTACAAAACTAAAAATAGAGCTACCATACAATCCTGCAATCCCATTCCTGGGCATATATCCAGAGAAAACTCTAATTCGAAAAGATACATGCACCCCACAGAAAGAGAAAAACAAATACCGTATGCTAACACATATATATGGAATCTTAAAAAAAAAAAATGGTTCTGAAGAACCTAGGGGCAGGACAGGAATAAAGACGCAGATGTAGAGAATGGACTTGGTGACATGGGGAGGGGGAAGGGTAAGCTGGGACAAAGTGAGAGAGTGGCATGGACATATATACACTACCAAATGTAAAACAGATAGCTAGTGGGAAGCAGCCACATAGCACAGGGAGATCAGCTCAGTGCTTTGTGACCACCTAGAGGGGTGGGATAGGGAGGGTGGGAGGGAGAAGCAAGAGGGAGGGGATATAGGGATGTATGTATACATATAGCTGATTCACTTTGTTATAAAGCAGAAACTAACACACCATTGTAAAGCAATTATACTCCAATAAAGATGTTAAAAAAAAAAAGAAAAGATACATGCACCCCAATAACCTTTGCAACACTATTTACAATAGCCAAGACATGGAAGCAACTTAAATATCCATTGACAGATGAATGGATAAAGAAGATGTGGTACATATATAAAATGCAATATTACTCAGCCATGAAAAAGAATGAAATAATGCCCTTTGCAGCAACATGGATGGACCTAGAGATTATCACACTAAGTGAATAAGTCAGACAGATGAAAACAAATACGATTTGATATCATTTATATGTGGAATCTAAAAAAAAGATACAAATGAATTTAGCTATAAAACAGAAATAGACTCACAGACATTGAAAACAAACTTATGGTGACTGAAGTGACCAAAGGGGAAAGTGGGGGGAGGGATAAATTAGGAATTTGGCATTAGCAAGGTTAACAAGATACACACTACTATATATAAAATAGATAAATATAAAATAGATAAATAACAAGGTCCTACTATATAGCAAAGGGAACTCTATTCAATATGTTGTAGTGACCTATAATGGAAAAGAGACTGAAAAAGAATATATATGTATATATATAGTGAATCGCTTTGCTGTACACCTGAAACATTGTAAATAAACTGTACTTCAATAAAAAAATGTTTTAAAAAGAATGAATGAATGACAGTGGGATGACTGTGTCCCATCTCCCCTGCTGCAGGGAAGCCCCTGAAGTACACCCAGGCACTTAAGATGAAGGACCATTCCAAGTGGCTCCCGTCCGCACCAGAGGTTGTGAGTTAGGGGATGGGAAGGAGTTCCCTGGGCCCTCCATACCTGTTTTGGGGGTGGAACAAGTTCTCTGGGGCCTCAGAAAAGAGGTCCAAGTCTAAAGTCTTTGAACCCACTCACAAAAACCACAGTGTGAAGCACACAGACCCGGGTTTGAATTCCTACACAACGGGTGAAATTACTGTGGCGCTTTGGGCAAGTGCCTACAGTCTTTGAGCACTAGTTTCTCTTGTCTGAAAAACAGGCCCAAGAAAACACTGAACTCTTACTATCCAAATATTTCCCATAAAACTTGCAAAATTCACTCTCCAAGTTGCAAAACTGCTTTAAGTAGAATGACTATATATCTCACTTTGCCCCAGATAGTTCCAGTTTCGGCTATTAACCCAACATAGTTATTAACAGTTCTTTTACTCACAAAAACTTGACCCTGAATTATATGATCACCCAAGTTTTGAGGAATTCTCATGGAGAAAAAGTAAAGTTGCACACCTGAGCCACAGTCATATCTCAGCCATTCGCCTAGAGGGTTGCTTTTTGTGATATTTGCATTCATTTTGTATCTTTAACGTATATGTGTATTGCTTATTTTCATTACAGTTCATTTCAGTGTAGAATGAAAATATAGTCGGTATGGAATACTGGAGAGTATTGTGTATCAAACACAAAACACCCACTGATGTGTTTAAGAATTAGACGATTGGTGTTCTTTAGGCTTTATATGAGGCAGAAATCCTTGATGGATTGTTATCTAGATGTTTAAGATGTTCTGTGATATCTGGAGCAAACTAATTGCATTTTTGGGTAAGCCTGGAATTCATTATTTTTTTAGATTTAAGAAAATAAAACATAGTCTCACTCATTCCAAAATTCCTCTATCTGGCACATTTTCAGGAGCAAATTAAATTGATAATGAGGCATACTTACCTCATTGGGTTGTGAGAACGAACCTTACATTGAGAGTTGGAATTTCAGCTACCAAGCTCAGGGCAAGAATAATCACTTCCTTTATTTATATTTTAAGTGCTCACTTAGGCTGGGTGACAGAGATTTAATGTCACTTGGAGGGAGCTTCCAGCCTTCCCTAGGACTATGACAGGAAGTTCTGGGGTGCTCCTGTCACGCCAGGGCACTGGGTTGGGAGCCCACTGGGCCCTTGGTGCCCAGTCCACACAGTCAGCTGGGACTTTTCTTGTGCCTGCGTGTGGCTCCTTAACCTCTACTTCCGGTGTCCTGCTGTTGCTGGGCCCACTTGGGGTACAGGAGATGCAGGGCATGGCCTTCCGTCATCCCTGCCTCCATCCCCACTGTTAGTTCCCAAGTGCTGCTGCAACAAGTGACCGCAAACTCTGGCTTAAAACAATGAGAAAGTATTACCTTACAGTTCTGGAGGTCAGAAGTCCAAAATGGGTCTGATGAGCAAAATCAAGGTGTCAGCGGGGTTGGTTCTTCCTAGAAGCTCTAGGGGAGAATCCGTTTTCTCGCTTTCGCCAACCTCTGAAGGCCATGGGCACTCCTCGACTTGCAGCCTTTACCTCCATCTTCCAAGCCGGCAGTGCAAGATCATCACAACATCTTCACTGAGTCTGCTCACCTGCCTCCCTCTCGTAAGGATCTTGTGATTACATTGCACCCGCCAGGATAATTTTCCCCATCTCAAGATCCTTAACTTAATCTTACCTGCAATGTCCCTTTTTGCTATGTAAGATAACATACTCACAGGTACTGGGATTAGAATGTGGACATTTGTGGGGGGAGCGTTATTCAGCCTAGCACATCCAACACGATTGTTCCCTCTTTGGGGCCTCCCAGGCTCTCCTGGAAAGCAGGGGATGGGCCCCTCTGCTCTGGGACCCATACTCCTCTCTGTGTTCGTGCCCATGTACCCACCTTAGCTCTCCTCATCCCCACGCCAGCCCAGGAGGATCTTTCTTCAAGTTTGGGGGTAAAAGGAAAGCCCCTCCCTCACCCAACCATTTTGTTCAAACCCAGAATCTCCTCTGCTCCCCTAACTATTTGGACTTTCAGAGCACATACAAAAAGTAACTTATAGTGTGCTTCTGCTTTTTGGCCAGTCACCTCCTTCTTCTGAGATTAGGGAGCAGAGTCAACCATTTGATTAAAAGGGGGGAGGTAAAAGGGGGAAATATGAGAAAAGTCTATAAATTAATATCTCAAAGTATTATCCAGTCACATTTGCAGGAGAACAGAGGCTCTTGTGAGGGGTAAACACTGAGGAGAGTCAGGGTGGGGCCTCAGAGAAAACCTGCCAGAAGTCTGGCTCCCAAGCCTCTCCCTCCCTCTGGTGTCTTCTCACCCTTATTTCTACGGCAGCCACCACCTCACTTGGCTCTTTGAGCTGCTTCCCCTTCAAAACATTGGCCCAAATCTGCCCAGAGCCTCTGCCCATCTTCTCCTTAGCATACCTGAGACAGGCTGGCACTTCTACAAAGAGCTGCACTCAGTACCAAGACAGACAAAAAGGCACACAAAATACAAACAGCATAAAAAGTATCATGACTCCCTCGGGCAACTGTCTGACTGTGAAAACACCCTTGTAGCAGCCAAGAGGTCCAGCCACATAGGAAGAATGTCTGGCTTTCTCCCTTCAACCCCACTGCCACCCCATCCTGACCTTTCACTCCAGAGCAGGTGCCCCATTATCCCCTGACACAGGGCAGCAAACCAGGCAACTTCTCCTTTTCCTGATCCAAGTTAAATAGAAGCCCATGTTCCCAAATCTGCCATCCACCCTGGTTCACCCTCTGAAGGGCACCCCAGTCTGAGGATAGCACCATGGTGACTGACAAACGGATGGTCTCAGTCTTCATGTTAGGTTATCAACTCCATCACCTGTGGAGAACTTTATATCTTATTCATAGGTAGGAATGACCCCGATCACATACACACACACGAAAATATCTCAAGAACACGTTAACTATTTTTTCCCTGCATAAAGACACACTAATGGAGCAGGAAGGTAAATTTTCCAAGGGAGCAAAAGTGGAGTTTTGGGGGGAAAAGAATGATTTATTATTATTTTTAAATACAGAAGCAACCCAAATTAAAAGTGGGCAAAGGACTCAACAAATTTCTCCAAAGAAGATATGTAAAGGACCAATAAGCATATGAAAAGATGTTCAACATTATTAGTCATTAGGGAAATGCAAGTCAAAACTACAATGAGATACCACGTCACACTCACTAGGATGGCTATTATTAAATAAAAAACAAAACCAGAAAATAAAAAGTGTCAGTGAGGATGTGGATAAATTAGAACCTTCATACATTTCTGGTGGGAATATAAAATGGTACAGCTGCTGTGGAACACAGTTTAGCAGTTCCTCAAAAAGTTGAATATAGAATTATCATACGACCCAGCATTTCCACTCCTAGGTATGTACACAAGAGAATTCAAACATATGCTCACACAAAAACCTGAACATGAATGTTCATAGCAGCATTATTCATAATGGCCCCAAAATGGAAACAATCCAAATATTCATTAACAATAATTAGCATTATTTGAACAGATGTCCAGATGTTCTCAGCACCACTGTTAACAAAAACCAAAAAGTGGAAACAATTCAAACACCCATCCATGAGTAAAGAAATTGTAGTGCATGCAAAACATGGACTATTACTCATCCATAAAAAGGAATGAAGTACAATGTGGATGAACCTCAAAAACATTCTACTAAGTGAAAGAAGCCAGACACAAAAGGTCACATATTATATGATTTCATTTATATGAAATATCCAGTTCAGGTAAATCTATAGAGACAGAAACTGTATTAGTTAGTGGTTGCCAGGGGCTGGTGGTTGCCAGCTTAATGGGTACAGAGTCTCCTTTTGGGGTGATGAAAATGTTTTGAAACTAGAAAGAGGTAATAATTGCACAGTATTGTGAATGGACTAAATGTTATTTAATCACATACATTAAAATAGTTAATTTCATGTTACATGAATTTCACCTCATTTTTTTATGAAGGGAAAAAGAAATACAGAACTAGGAGGAAGAGGACCAGAGATTGAGTCCTGATTTTAGTACTTATTAGCCATTTCACTATGGGCAAGTAACTTAAAATCCCTCTTGCCTCAGTTTCCTGAGGCTTATTTATCTGTAAAATAAGGCTGATGACGTTTGTACCATCTATTTCACAGGGTTATTGTAGAAACAAAATCAGGTATTGTTTATTACATATTTATATCATGTAACAGTGATAAAATGCTAGCTATAATTGTTATTGAGGTAACAGTCCTTAAAACGTACACTCAGTAAGAAAACTGAAAGCTTCCTTTCATACTTTTGTAAGATCCACGTTGCCATAAATGTACTCACAAAGTTCTATTTTTAATTATTTCATATTTTGCAAGCAAAGAATTAAAATAGACAATTCTTATCCCAATAAGTAGGCAACATCTTAAAATTTTATTTAGGGTATCAAGTCTCATTAGATAATTGACCCACGGGGAGGAAGACAAAATACATCTCACGAATTCTTTATGGACAGGAGACAGAGATGTGAGTATTTTAAATGCCCAACAGGCACAAATGATACATGGTTACTTGTGGTATATCTATCTTCTGTGGAGCAGATTTTCACAATATATTCAACAGAGTAATGATAAAAATATGGGATGGAGGAGTAAAAACATCTTTAGTTTAAGGAAACGTGAACAGGATTTAAGGTTGCAATGGCTTAACGTTTAATTTCCCTCTTAGTGAAAAATACCCTCCCAAATTTCAATCTGGCTTCAGTCTAGTTCAGATAAGGAAAATGGGAAATTTGACTTAACAATACAAAATAACATAAAATCATCCGCATGCTAAAGGAGTCAGGAAATACTACCCAGAGATCAAAAGATCTCTCTCTTCCTCTCTTTTTCTTTCTTTCTCTCATACCATAAGCAGTCCCATAGGAATGTGGAAAGAATGTGGTAATAAACAAAGGAAGTATGATGAAATCATTAGGATTTTTATAACAAATTTATGAGGCTAGTAAATAGTCTCTTTTCTCTGATTTTATATCTCTACACTATCTCCTCAAAGTATACTAGCTGATAATTTCTTGAAACATTTTAAAGGATAAAATACAAGAGAGTTGAGGGTTTATAGGATTTCACAAATAATCTGGACTATATAAATATAACTCTAGGGCTTCCCTGGTGGCGCAGTGGTTGAGAGTCCGCCTGCCGATGCAGGGGACACGGGTTCGTGCCCCGGTCCGGGAAGATCCCACATGCCGCGGAGCGGCTGGGCCCGTGAGCCATGGCCGCTGAGCCTGCGCGTCCGGAGCCTGTGCTCCGCAACGGGAGAGGCCACAACAGTGAGAGGCCCGCATACCACAAAAAAAAAAAAAAAAAAAAAATAAATATATATATATATATATATATTTTTTTTTTGCTTTAGAATGCCATAGTCATTTCATGCCAATGTGAGATTCTGGACATCTAGTAATAAAAGCCTGTGGTAAAATTATTCATTATCCACTATTTAGTAATTTGCAATAAAATCCTCTCACATGAACTAGACATATGTAGTTGTTATGAGTTTCAAGAAAAATTACAACAGCTCAGTCTAGCCAGCACGTGTGTTCTTATTGTGGTGAAACTGGTTTAGTTTTGTTGCTAAACACACTTGGAGTGCCCAGCAGCAAACACTTCAGCTCCGCAAATTCTGTAAGCTCATCATAAATTCTTGAGTTGAGGGCCAGATTCAAAACACATGCTTCTGAGTAACCAAGTAACCAACACATGCTTCTGAGTAACTTCCATTGTAGTTGCAAGTAACCAAGGACACCTCGTAAACTCCATATTTTGAGGTTTTATACTCAGTTACATACCTGAATAGTTCATTTTCTCATTTCTAATTAATCTGAGACATGTATGTATCAAGAGAGATCGCTGACTAGCATGAGTCAGCAAGTTGATTTCCAAAAAGCTTAACATTTTCATTACTATTATAATAAGTAAATGTAACAATCCTTAGCCTTTTTGAACTAGCACAAATAGTTTGCAGCCCCTTATTACTACTTCCAAGGAGATCTACACTACACATCAGTAGCTTGATCTGTGCACAGAAGAGATTGAACATTCTTGTATACTTATGCTGTACTAGATTTTACATATATATACATTTTTATATACATATACATATAATTTCATTTAACTCTCACCAAAATCTTGTGAAGAAGGTGTTGTTATCGCCTCCTTTACAGAGATTAAGACACAGACGCTCAGACAGTTTAACTGTCTGAGGTCTCACAGTTAATAGGCCAAATTGGGGTTCCAACCCAGGTCTTTTCACTCCAAGGGCAAAGCTTACAAACCCAAGTTAATGTGTTAACTAAGGAACCTAGCATCCTGACGTCAAACAAACCTCCTAGGTGGTAAAAATAGAAAAAGCAGAACCAAGCCTGCTCCTCTACCAAGTATTTCCAAGCGCCTGCCATGGGCCTTGTGAGGGTGAAGGAGACAGATGTGGTGCCTCCCTCCACAGAGCTTTACCCTCCAGACGTAAGCTGAGATACTGAGCCAGTATGACTCAAATACTCAAAAGAACTATGGAAGTGGCAGTGATAACATGCCACAGCAGTAAGCTCTTCTGGCTCCCAAGCAGCCTCTCAGGATGATAGGGAGGAGGTGAAAATAAGTCTTACAACTGTGTCAAACATAGTAAGTTTAACATGAGACCTTCAATTGATTTAACAAGCATTGATAGAGCACCGACTAAGCGCAAGGCCCTCCCTTTCACGAGGTATTCCAATATTTCATGCTTCTGCTCTTTCAGGCACACCGGCATCTCCTGAGAGAAAGCTGTACTTCCGTTGAAAGATCTCAGATATTTATTAAAGATCTCATTGATTATTCTAAAAGTGGCATGGAGATAAGAGCCTCTTCCATGGGGGGAGCCTGGCTGGACTTGAGGACACAAGGGTGGGGTGTTCCAGACCAGATTACATGCAGGCAATGACCACAGAATTGAAGCATTCAGGCCCTGTCTCCCTCCAATGCATCTAACTGTGGAAACTCAATCAGGTCCAGAAATGAATCAATTTCCTTTGCCTGTGTCCTTAAATTTGATGAATAGAGCCTTTGCTTAGAGCTACTGAAGCTGCTATTCATCTCAGTTAGTTGCTAAATAAAACGTTGTTCTTGGATGTAATTCTGGCAAATATGACTTTGGAGATTTTTCGTTTAACTATGTAAGTCCAAATTATTCCCCAAGTGATTCTACATTTGAGCTATTTTTGTTACACATGCTCCATATTTTTTTCCATGTCAGAGACCAGGAATCTAGGAAGACCAGGTTTCTTGTTGACAGTGAAGAGGATAAACTCAAGTCTAACTGCACATTTTTGTGACAGCTAAATCCTTTTTGTAATGTTTATTAAGAATTATTTTTCTATTCGACAAAATTTGAAAATCTGGAAAAAGTTTTAGACCTTTAGACATACAAAATTTAAAGTAATGAAGAAAGACAAAGTTTAAATAAACAAATAAGCTTGTGTCTGATAAAAGAATCAGCGGTTTTGACTTGAAGTAGAGGGTGTAGTTGAACATTTTTCATACAATAGTTCAGAACCCCACGGTCTTCTATGGATAAGGACTTGCCCATGGTCATGAAACTAGTAGGGGTAGAATGTAATTGGACTGTGAGTCCTTCTTTCCTTTCCTTTCTAAATAAATTTTTAATTTTTTCTAAGTGAAGCAGGCTCATAGCTTAGAGAGTCAAAAAGTAACAACTAAAAGCCTTCTCACCAAAAAACACCAGCCCCTGACCCGCCTCTCACCACAGCCCTAGTCTCCGTATTCAGGGAGCTCCTCTCTGATCTGTTGCTTCCAGTGTTTATACATCATCATTTTCTATATCATAGACTTTTACCCCTAATTTTTCAATATGAAAGAAATGTCAAATAAATATATACATATAAAACTATACATACACTTTAGATAAATTATTTAAAAAGTTGGAAGCATCATGACACTTCGCTCCTAAATACTATGTAGTAATACTAAATATAAGATTATGCTATCTTTGCTTCCCTTGTTTTAGACATTATCACCTGACTTTCTCTTATGGTTGTGGAGGGTTTAGTTTTCTTACACCACCATCCAACTGTTTCACAGCTCACATCCACTCTGTGTCATTATAGTACAATTTTTGTTTAAATATATTCAACGTTGTATAATCTTTGTTTCTCCTGAAATTAATAACTGCCTTTATTTTTCATTTGCTTACTTTCTTCGCTTAGTTTCTTATTCATTCCTTTGACATCTTCCAAAAGCCTTTTAAAACATTTTACTGACATATTTATAGCTATAATCTATCTATCTATCTATAGATTTGGTTTTGGTTTTTGTCTTTAGACCTCCCTCCTGGAGCTCTCCATCCTCCCTTGGCTGTCATCCTTGACCTGCCTTCGCCGATCTCCAAGTCTAGATTCCGGGTCTCCGGGTCTCATGCTTGATGTACTCCCTTGTCTCGATGCGACAGAGCCTCTAACAGGCTCATGAGGAAAAAAGGAAAGCGTAAAGGACCACTTCTATCTCTTGAGTCACGCTGCTCCAGTCAGGACTGTTTTCACTACTTACCTGGTGTGCAGATGTCCTCCTGTTTCCATTTATCCTGAGGACTCCTGTCACCAGCTCCTGTGATCCAGCTCCGAGCACTGTGTACCATGTCTTCCTCTTTCTTGGCTTGTTTACTCCCTTGCTTTGGTGGAACACAGTCTCCAGGAGCTTCCTGAGAAACAGTGCATGGGAGGTAAAATTCTTTCGAACTTTCATGTCTGAAAATGTCTTTATTCTACGCTTGGTTGATATTTTGGCTGACAATGCATTCCAGGCTGCAAGTAATTTTCCTGCAGAGTTTGGAGTCATTCCTCCATTGTCTTTTAGCTTCCAGTGATGCAGGTGAGAAGTCTGAAATAATTCTGATCCCTGATCCTTTGCGTACGACTTGTTTTTCCTTTGTTGAAACTTGTAGAATCTTACTCCTATTTTGAAATTTTTGCATGACGTCCTTTGATGTGGATCACTGTGATTTGTGATGCTGGACATCTAGTGGGCCCATTCAGTCAAGATTCATGTTCTTCAATTCTGGGAAATTTTTTTGAACTTCTTTTTGATGCTTTCTTCCCCTTCTTTGTCTTTTTTTCTTTATTTTCCAGAAAATTTATTCAACTTTCTCTTCAACATTTCTAATTACATCCCTAATACCATTTCTGCTATTATGCTTTTAATTGCTAAAAACTGGTTTTTGTTCTTTGAAAGTGCTTGGGTTTTCAGGGGTTTTTGTTTGTTTGTTTTTGCCTAATAGCATTTGTTTCCTAAATGCAGTATCTTCTCAACTCTCTGAGGATATTAATGATCTTTTTAGTGTTCTGGTTTTTTTTGTTGTTTTCTTTTCTCTGCATTGCTTCCAATTTCTCCAAATTGCCTTTTTCCCTGTTGGTTCATTTTAGCTTCTACCTTCAAGGTTCATGACATCCCGCAGATATCTGGCAATCCTTGACTGTCTACTTATGTTTAATATGGGGAACCAGAAAGCTGATTGGAAGTTTTGAGATGTTTGGTTTGGGCTTATCCATATTGCACTTCGCTGTAAAATGATCTGGCTGAGGTTGTTTGTTGGGGAACTTTGGATGTCGGTAGGTTTAGGTCTTTCCCTTAGGGCTGGGCAGTTTCCAGCTGGAATACTTTTCTCTTTCTCCTGTCTAGAAGGTCAACATCTGGCTTCCTGTATTCTGAGAGTTAAATATGAAAAAAAGCTGAAAGGAATCATCATTCAGAGCGCAAACATTTGCTTCATTTCCCTGTTTTGATATGGTAGCCCTGCCCTTAGCACTGCCTGGCACCCGCCAATCCAGATAGCCTCAGTTTCCCCTCTGCAGGGAAGAAACCTCCAGTGCATTGTGGGGCTGGGAGGGGGCCGGCTCTTCCAGAAGTCCTTGCACTGCCTCCTGGGGACCGACTGTGCATAGAAATCAGGTTGTTCTCCGCTTTCTCCAGTCCAGGTTTAGAATTTAGTTTCCTGCATTTTTAAAGATGCCTGCTGTACATCTGCTTTCCAATTTGCAAAATTGTTGTTGTTATCTCCTGTTGCATCCACCTGGCCCTGATGAGTTTGTCTTTTATTTTAAATCACTTTACTGTAGTTTTCATAGGGTTTCAGCAAAATTAAGCAAATGTGTTCAATCTGTTATATCATCTAGGAAGCTCTATTGTGATTTTTTCTACTCCGTTAAAAACATTGTACAAATTTTGTAAAGTATATAATTCAAGGTTATATGATAAAGATAACTATGATACTTTTAATACTCTAATCAGCTAAAGTAGCCATATCAGATGAAACCATGAGGTAATAACCAGAGGCAACGAATTTTAAAGGGAAGGAATGTTTAAAAAAGGAGGTGAGAACAGAAAAACTTCAATTTACTGTACGTGATATTATACGTTTCAACTTCCAACAGAGAAAACAGAAACGACTAGGTGGAAAAGGATAAATGTAGACTAAATCCCCCTTAAAGGGCAACCAAACAAAAAACGGGAGAGACGGTTCCAGGAAAAAACCCTGACATTGATATATGCAGTAATAAAAGTTGAAAATAATCAATCAATGACATTTTATTGAGTGCTTGATATAAACAAACCCTGATCAGTCCCCCTTTTATATTTTACATAAACAACCAAAGTCTATATTATAATATTTTAGATGCACATTAATCTATAGATTTCTGTAGGGCAGCTGAAATCTACTGCAATCTACAGCCATGCAGTTAACATGTATGGCTCCTCGTGCGAACAACTGAAAGGAGATGGTCCCTCAAAGCAATGACTTTTTCATTAAAGAAGTAGGAATTAAAATGTGGAAAGTGCCAAACGACTGTCATCTGTAACACCCTGCACTTCCTCTTAGGCCTCCGTCCTCTAAGTTTCACAAAGAGACCTGTTAAAAGAGTCAGTGTCAGATACCTGGGCCACTGGGCATTGCAAATGGCATCTCAGAATTAGCTAGAAGAATGTGGGCAAGAGGAAAGAGTTTATGAAAAATCTTCAGTCAAATATATTATTTTTTTAAAGCATATTTGTTGCACTGTTATGGGCAAAGAGGATAAAGGGGAAGCCCTAAGGAATGACATTCTCAAAGTCTGGACATTCTCCCTTCAGGGAGATGCAGCCAATGCCAGGCATGATGTAAAAAGATCCCTCACTGCTGGTCAAGTGCCTGGGCTTCTCCCAAGGTGGATGCCATGGGGATTGAGTTGTGGTTCAGTGCTACACCTAGACAAACAAGCTGTGTTTTGCAGCAGTACACTCCTTCACCCCATAAGGTTCCCTCCCCTCCCAAAACCCCACCCCCACCTGTCAATCAGAGAAAAGCTGGTCGTTGACAATTCCTCCCGACAGGGTTTACCTCATCAGAAGCAATAACTTGACTTTGGTTTGCTTTTGTTTCTTCCCATTGGCTCTACTTTATCTTACTTATAAAGTAACACTTGGAATGGAAACATTTTTTAATGATATACTGGCTGACTGAAACAAATTACCTTTGATTCATTTTATATCTTAAACCAAAACGAATTCTTGATCTGGCATTAGCTTATTCAGAGTGAAAGTTATTTCATTCTTAAGGTGAGAGATCCAAAGAAAAATCTCTAAAAACCTCTCTGATATTTGGGTAGGAGATATCATTCCTCATTTCCTCATGCCACAGGGGGAAAAGGTCACCGATTATATTTAAGACATGTCCTATATATTGTGCCACTAAAATGAGTATATGGCAAGCCTGTGGTAGGAGGCCAGGGTTCCTGACTCAGTTAAATGCTGTCTAGATAGCTCGATTTGGACCTGGTATCCTGGCTTCTTTTCTTCTTCAACCACCTTGACCTTGCTCTCCAGATGTGGAGTCTTTCCTTCATTTTTGGTAGGACCTGAGGTCTCTGTGGGTCGACTTTTTGTTGCTGGCTCAGCCTATCCCTGACCCAACAGTTGCTATTTGAACCAGGTATTAGGTATTCTATAGAATTTCTGGAGAGGCTAGAGAACTGGGCTTGGTTGTTAGCGAGTTTCAAAGCAGCCGCGAGAAATGGCCAACCACTGCACTGGACTGTTCGTGAAACTCCCCTGCCACTGCCGTTTGCCACACCCTGGACACCAGGGATGGACTCCAAAACCTCCAGTGAAGCTGAACCAGGAAGTCCAGGCGCCTCGCTCACGACACTTGTCAGATCTGATCTCCCTTTGCAGAGCCATTACTCACACTGGTCATCTCTGTCTCCTAACCCTAAACGGTGTGTCTTCTTGGTGAAAGACAGGTCACATGCTGAGACTACCTACAAGGGAGTCTTGGGGAATGCAGTTTTAGCATTCCAGCCTCCCAGAACAAGAAGGAACACTAGAGGGAAGTTAGAAAGGGTGCTGAGTGAGGCATCTGCAATATCCACCCCGCCCTAAAGGGAATGGGAACTCCCCACATTACTCATCTGGGATGAAGGAGTTCCCACCTTTGGGCCTTGGTTCTGGGAGTCTAGACAGGAGGATGTTCCTGGATGGTGGAGGGAAAACAGTGTCTGGCCAGGGAGGCAGGCTGGGAGATAGATAAGGAGTTAATGCAGCAGGGAATCTGCTAGAATGGCTTGGTACCTGAGGGGCTCCTAAGATAGCCACATCTAGGAGACACCATACATGACTCTCTGTGACAGTGGAGTACGGTTGTTAACAGTACTGACTCCGGAGCCAGTCTGCTGTGCTTGAATGCAAGATCCACCCTTATTAGCTGTGTGACCTTCGGTTTTATATACGTATATATGTGTGTCGTGCATGTGTATGTGTGTGCGCGTGTGTGTGTGTGTATGTCTAGGTCCAGCTTTCCCTGGTAATGGGTCTGTATCCATGCTAAGGTGGTGACAGTGATGAGAGAGAAGGGGAGGAGTAGCCCTTCCTACATGACATTCTCTCTCTATTACTAACCTTGGAAGATTGGAGTATTCTTTTATTAAGAAAGACAAATTAAAGAGTTTGGACTTACACACTACTATATATAAAATGATAAACAACAAGGACCTACTGCATAGTACAGGGAACTATATTCAATATCTTATAATAACCTATAATGGAAAAGAATCTGAAAAATAATATATACACATATATCTGAATCACTTTGCTGTACACCTGAAACTAAAACAACATTGTAAATGAACTATACTTCAATTTTTAAAATAGTAAAAAAAAAAAAGAAGAAGAGGAAGAAAGTGAATAGTTTTCCTTACACAGGGAGCCTGTCTCTCTACCTGAGGAACAACAGAAAATTGCAGAGGAATTACAAAGGATTCCCTTAAGCAAATGAGCTCCTATATCATAATTACAGATTAAAAGGTTTGATGGGTTGTATCAGTTATCTAGTACTGCGTAACTAATCACCCCCAAAACTTAGTGCCTTCAAACAACAACTTATTATCTCTCATTCTTCTGTGAGTTGGCTGGGCAGTTCCTCTGCTGGTCTTGTTTTTGTTCACCCACACAGCTGCATGCAGCTGGCTGGTTGGCTGGGCGGGCAGTCTAAGTTGGCCTCCCTCATGTGTCTGGTTGTTGGTACTGGTTGGTTGGTTGGTAGGTACTGCCTGATTCTGCTCCATTGGTCTCTCAGTCTCCTGTAGGCTAGATTCACTGCCTCAGGTTGACAGAGACCCATCTCTCCCAGTGCTCCGGAAAGTGCGGGCAGCACTGCAAGGCCATGTAGGAACTCAAGCCACCTCACTTTCACCACGTTCTATTGGTCAAAGCAAACAAGGCCAGTCCAAATTCAAGGGAGGGGAGAAATGGACACTACCTCTGGATGAGATGAACCCCAAAGTCACACTAAAAAAGGGAGTGCCTCCTGGGATGTGGGCGTGGGGGAGGGGCAGGGGACAGGATCTGTTGTCACTAAACAATCCATCACACACAGGAGGTAAATTCAGAACTGACACAATAATTAAGGATTCAGTGATGATACAGAAATTCCAAGTTCAATACCAATCTTCTTAACAAGGCAAACACAACCTTCATTGTGATTAATAATTTCCCGCTATTTTTCTTGAAATTCAGAAAAATTGAAAGACGATTTTTGCACTACTGTAGTTGAAGGCAGAACTTTTCAGTAACCACTTCATGATGAAATGAATAAGCTCCTTAGTTTTTCTAAATTGTAGCTTAAAAGTAATCCACTCGTAACAGAAATATTACCTTCAAAAGGCCCCTCCAGGGCTTCCCTGGTGGCGCAGTGGTTGAGAGTCTGCCTGCCAATGCAGGGGACACGGGTTCGTGCCCCTTTCCGGGAAGATCCCACATGCCGCGGAGCGGCTGGGCCCATGAGCCATGGCCGCTGAGCCTGCACGTCCGGAGCCTGTGCTCCGCCATGGGAGAGGCTGCAACAGTGAGAGGCCCGCGTACCGCAAAAAAAAAAAAAACAACCCTCCAAGCCCCAAGAGTCTAGAATTCCAGGACGTACATTAAGCCTCAAAGGACTCCATTGGCTCCTGTTACTGAAAATGTCATAGTTTTCAAGTGTCTCTGGCATGCTCCCTCATTGAATGAAATCTTAGGGGCTTTTCAGATCATTCAAATGAGTTTATGATGGGCCCTTCGTAGAAAGAGAGGTCAAAATCCTCCCTTCTCCGTTATTTCAAAACATTCACCTGGCTTATGCTTGAGAACAGACTGAGTGTGGCCACCCCTGCAGGGAAGTGCCCTCCTGGCAGCCCTGAGGGGCCGCTCCCCTTCAGGCTGCTGGTGACAGAGCCAGCCCTGCACAGAGTTGTCTCCCTTCCCCAGCCATCACCATTCTTATCTCTCCAGTTGAGAGGCACTGGATTAAAGCTGGGCCTGGTCGGGGGCAGCAGCACAGAGGGAGTGCTGAGGTTTGCAAGGAGCTGGTATCATCCCGAGAGCAGGTGAGGGCACAGGGCTTACCAGAGAAATGTGAGACTCTCCACACCTGTGCCTGCCTGGGCTGGGGATTCTCTTTCCTTCTTCCCACTTTCTTTTCAAATTCGATTTTCAGTTGGTACTTTTGAAAATGACTGTGCCGTGGTTACAAGATTCAAAAATCTTTTCTTTTGAACAATGTTTTTGTTGTGGCAGGAGAGACAATATTTAACAGTTTTTCATTTCTGTAAACCATCTTATGTCTTCCAAAAACGTGTTTTAAACTCATCACTTACAGATCATCATAAAAGACATCCCGGAGACCATTCTATTAATTGAACTCAATGAAAAAATAAAATGCAAAGTTGGATGAGCAGAATAACCAAAAGGCTGAAAGGAAAAACAACAAAGCATTAAAGGTATTTATTTGGGGAGATTAGGACTTCGATGATTTTTTTCCTTCTCTTTTCTTGAATTTTAACATTTTTATTGTAAAAATAAATTTGTACATACAGGAATTTTACCACATGTTTAAGGAGCAATTAAGAATTTTGTTTTCACTCCTAAAATAATACATTAGCTTGTTTGTATAGATTGATGTGAAAACAGTGGCTTGCCGTTTATTTTATATTTGACTCTAATTTTATGGCTAGGGATTAGCCCTACGACAGCAAATACAGGCTAGATTTACAACGTCAGTGTCTTTCTTCTCCGAGGAAAGCATATTAAACTCCCACTCTGGTGCCGGGGCCATCTCAACCTGAAAGCTCAGTAAGTAGCCTTTAGACTTACCTTCAAATAGAAACAAACAAACTGAACAAGAAGAGAAGGAATGTTGTCTGCAACAATCTCAAATATGTACTACCAGCTTTCTTTTTTGAGCAGTGCTCTTGACCAGAAATCCTAGGAGGGACTGGCTTATCAGTTGATGGAAGAAAGATATTCAAGGAGAAATCCATGCAGACACTGTTAGCCAGTGGCCAGCACTGAACGCACAAAATGATAAGAATGCCAGTGTTTAAAAGAGCTGGAACTTTTTGAAACAGAGTAGTACATGGACTTTGTCAATCTGATGTTTTAACGAGGAAATAGATGCCACCATTTTACTTTGCCAACTTTCTTTTTTCGTGGGGGGGATGATGTTGTTTCTGAAGATACTAATTATATCTCAAGTTGCAGCCAAGGAAAAGTTGCCCTCTAGGCTACTGTTGCTACCAGCGCTTGGGCTCATAACTGGGTATTTTTGTGAAACAGTAGTGCTGGAAGTCTTTTAACATCACTTAAAAATACAAATATTTTAAGCTTTCCCAAATTTCCAATTTTTAAAGAAAAATCATTAAGGCAATTTCTATCACCAAGAATGCAAATGACAGAGAAGTATTTAAAGTGAGATTTCTCTCTTCTACAATAGTAAGGTTTCCTTTAATACAGTGAGATATCGTTAAACCAATAAATGAGAGTCAATTTGTATATTTTACCTTTTAAATTAAGCATAATAGATGGTATGATTCAGTCCCACAAAACATGTTTTGAAGTAGATAAATCTGCTTGTGCTAACTTCACAAATGTTCCTTTGACTTTGGATTTATTATTTCAACTGGCTCTAGTGAGGGCATTTCATATGCTTATAAATCTCTTTCATTTCTTTTTTGTGCTTTAGTGCTTCATGTTAATGGACTCCATAACTGTTACATAAAACACATCTATCTGCAAAGGTTTAGGAACAAACATTTATACCAAGACTGTAAAAGTTGGCAGCCTTGGTGAATAGTAAATAACAGTGAATAGGAGTGAACATAAATATGCAGATCAATTAAATAACAGATTGCCTCCAAAGAATTTTTTAAAAGGTTGCCTGTCGAGGTAGACACATCCAGCACTCAGGTCAATGCAGGATGAAGTAGGAATCATTAGGGTTTCATAGCATTCAACTTTAGTTCTCTCAAATAGATTTTCCCTAATTTTTGGAATATAATCAGTGTTTAATCAATCTATTTCACTGTAAGTTGCAAGAATCATATTCACTGGCTCTCCACTTCTCCTCCCTTCCCAGTCATCATACTCAAACCCAATTATGCTCCTATGTTCCCTAAAGTAACCATTTTTGACCACTGACTTTAAGTTAGATAATTGTGAAATTTCACACTCGAAATTCATAGAAACAGGCATATTAGAGTTTCAGATGAACTTCACTTCCTCAGTTTTATCTGTTCCTAACAACCTTAGCTCACACGGTTAAAGGGGATATTGTAAGCAAGTGTCTTGCACATAGTAGGAACTCAATGAAGGTGAGATTTCCCTTCTGCAGTCTTTCTCAGTGGGTTGAATCTCCACCTCATACTCTCAGGGACATTGATTGGCATGAAAGAAAAGTCACTTTACATAGTTTAAACCCATTTCATATACTCATCCTACGTTTGAAGATCCTTGAGAGCAGGAAACATGCATCTTCGAATCTTCATTTTTGTACCCCAGTTCCTAGCGTGCGTAAGTGTCAACAAAAGTCAGTGCTACTGCTTCTCTTCTGGTTGGCGAAGGAGGTCTGGGAGGGTGCGAATGGGGCATCCTGGTTAGCAAATAAAGGCAAGATTACTTTTTAACTCCTTTAAGACTTTTTCACTGAAGTTTGGCATGGGCAGTCCACAAGGGGAGAACCTTTGAGTAAATATGTAGCTCTAGAAAAAAACGTGCTATGCATATTAAAGATGGAGAGAGCCCCAGTAATTTCATTCCAATACTGAGTCCTAGCCAGACCCCAGTGCCTCTCTGTGATCTAAGGTGACTGCACCCTCATCTTAACACTTGAAAGAAATTTTCCAGGCAAAAACTCACCATTCAAATGCTATAATCAACAAAAGCCTTAGGCATTTATTTGCTAAACATGAATTTAATTTAGCAAAGTTTCATTGTAGTTTGAGGGAAGGTAATATTTGACTCAACTAAGGCATTATTTATAAATGAGGAAAAAAGTTAACACAGTGGATAAAACATAAAGGGTTGAATGACACTGAAATGTAGCTTTGAGAGCCACATTTATGTTAAAAGCAGCAGAAATGTAAAACTTCCTTATGATATACTAGAAAAAAACCTAAATATGATAAAACTGTAGTCTCTGGTACTCATAAATCATTAGTAAGCACTCTTAAAGTTAGATAATTGTGAAATTTCACACGCGAAAGCACTCTTTCTTTGTGATGAATCAAAACTACAACAAAAGTGGCAAGCTATAAATATATACCTCCATTGTTTATTTTGACACTACAAAAGATAACTGCCAAAGACTGGCTAATCCCTTTTATAATCCATACCTGCAATACATAATGTATACATTTTATATTAATCTTACATTTTATCAGTAATTTTAATTATACAATTTACACTATGATTATATCACACAAGTGCTCTTGAAACATGTGAAAGAGACCATAAAGAATGCACACAAATGAAAGTAACTGTATTTTGTAGTAACACTGATTGTAAGTGACTTTTGCATAGTTAATGACTGAGAGTTTTCTAAAGCTGGTAAGAGACATCAAGTCACAGAATAAGAAGGTTTATGAATCCCAAGCAGGATAAATAAAAAGAAATCTACACTTAAGCAAATTCTAGTATAACTGCTTTAAAAATCTAATATAGAGAGAAGAATATTAAAATCATCCAGATTTTGAAAAGATAGATTACTTCCAAAGGAGCAATAGCAGATTTCTCAGTAGAGATAATGGAAACTAGAAGTCAAAAGAAATGGCATAAGCAAACTGCTGAAAGGAAATAATTTTACACCGAACAAAAATATACTTCAGGAATGACATTTCCAGATAAAAATTAAATAACTTCTCATCAGCAGACTAGCACTTCAGGAAATACCAAATGGAGTTCTTCAGGCAGGAGAAAAATGGTCAGTGTATAAAGTTAGATATACAGGAAGTAATGAAGAGCAAAGATAATGTAATTGTGTGGATAAATCTAAATGTGTAAGATTTTATTAGGCAATACTGATTTTTATGTGTTGTGGGGGTAAAAATACAATACA
The DNA here is from genome assembly GCF_059928025.1 of Delphinapterus leucas. Lineage (NCBI taxonomy): Eukaryota > Metazoa > Chordata > Mammalia > Artiodactyla > Monodontidae > Delphinapterus > Delphinapterus leucas. Next base: position 102,838,448 of record NC_143131.1, on the reverse strand, counting down.
TGACAAGACCTGCATACAATTGCAGAGAAGGCAAATAGAAGTAAAGTGTCCTGAGGGTTTACATTATCCAGAAAGAGAGTAAGACTAACAGGCAACACTAGGCTTTGAAAAATCAAGACTGCATGTTGTAATCTCTAGTAAAACTACTGAAACAGTATTAAAAGGATGAGTAAAAGACTAGTAGAGGAGGAATAGAGAATACTAACATCTGTTCCATCAGCTCAGAGTAAGCCAAGAAGAGAGAGAAAGAGGAACATAAAACAGGGTACCAAGAGAAATAAAATATGAAGACATTAGATTTAAATACAAACATGTTAAGTAAATACATTAAGTGTAAACAGGCTACATATTCTACGTAAGATAAAGATGACCAAACTTCATTAGAAAAACAATTTATGCTATTTACAAGAAATATATTAAGCTATAAGGACAGATAGATTGAAAGTAGAATCATAGGAAAAGATAAAGCAGGCATTCAGTAGCCAAAAGAAAGATGGTGAGCTATAGCACTATCAGACTTTAAGGCAAAAAACATTACTAGAAAGAGCAACACTTCATAATTACAAAAAAATTCAATTTATTGAAAAATAATATTGGATTTTTTTGCACTCAATAAAGTTGCCTAAAACACATAAAGAAAAATTTACAGATCTATGAGGAGAAATAGACTATCTGCAGTCATAATGAGAGATTTTAATGCACTCCTATAGTAACTTTTATAACCCTTATAACACGCAGATAAAAAGTCAGTAAGGATAGAGATGAAATGCAGGATTGACAAACTTGATCTAATACATAGAATATTGAGTCCAGCAAGGACAGAATGCACTTAATACATGGGAAACAGTTTCCCCCACAAAATCGACCAGATCCAATGTCATAAACCAACTCTCCATATGTTTTAAAAGAATGAGATAATAAAAAGTATATTTTCTCACCACAATACAACTAAGCTAGAAATCACTAACAAAAGATTTTTAAAATGTTATGTTGTGGAAATAAAGTACTACACTTCTAAGTAACATGGCTTTTTTCTAAAATGTAAATTAGAAAATATTTTTAACTGAATGATAATGAAAATACTACATATCAAAACTTTAGGTGTGGAAAGCATCTAAAGTTGTGCTTCTTATGGGGAATTTTATCATTTTAATTGCACATAGAGCAATAAAAGAAGAAAGGCTAAAAAAGTTGATGAATTGAGGAAAGTAAGTCAGACAAAGACAAGTACCATATGATCTCTTATAGGTGGTATCTTAAAAAAAAAAAAGCAAGCAAACAAACAAAAAAAAAACAACTAAGCTCATACAGAGAAGAGAGGTGACTGTCAGAGGTGGCAGTTAGGGATGGGAGAAATGGGTATCTAGTTTTTTGGTTTTATTTTTAGTTTAAATAAATTGAAAAAAATAACATAAGTTCTTTGTGTCTTAGTTTTCAGGATTCTTTCTTCTCAGGAATGTTGTTATTCATGGATTAATAAAAAGAAGAATTTGGCTTACACAACAGTGAGAGCTAAAATACTCGCCCCCGACACACACACCTATTAGAATGGCTGAAATCCAAAACACTGACAACACCAAATGCTGACAAGGATGTGGAAGAACAGGAACACTCACTTATTGCTGGTGGAAATGCATAATGGTACAGCCACTATGGAAGACAGTTTGGCAGTTTCTTACAAAATGAAACATACTCTTACTGTATGATCCAGGTATCGCTCTAAGAGGTATTTACCCAAAGGAGTTGAAAACTTATACCTACACAAAAACTTGTACACAGAGTTAATAGCATCTTTATTCATAATTCCATAACTTGGAAGCAGTAGGTGAATGCATAAACAGTGGTACACCATACCATGGAGTGTTATTCAGCAATAAAAACAAATGAGTTATTAAGCCATTAAATGACATGAAGGAAATATAAATGCATACTGCTAAGTGCAAAAAAAACGAATCTACTTCAAGGACATAGAAAATAATAGGAAATTAAACTCAAAGAAAGAGAAGGAAGGAAATAAAGTTAAGAACATAAACTAATGAAATAAAATCAAACCAAACATAATCATCAGCTCCATTGATGGAGCTGTTGAAGAAAAAAGAAAAATAAATAGCCAATGTCAGGAATGAAAAAAGAAGACCTGACTATAAGTTCTGCAGACCTACAAAATTATAAAAAGATATATTAAATAACTTTATGTAAGTAAATTTTAAAATATAAATGAAGCAAATTCCTCAAAATATACATGTAAAAACTGACAGAAGAATAGAAAATTTAAATAATCCTTCAACCATTTAAAAAATTAAACCTATAATTTAAAACTTTACAATAAAGAAAACTCTGGGCACAGATGGCTTGTAAGAAACATTCAAGGAAGAAATAACGGCAATCTTTCACAAGTCTTTTCAGAGAACAGGAAAAATACCTACCATTTGCCGATTCATGTTAAGGTGCTAGAATAACCCTGATTAAAAAAAAAAAGTACTGACAGGAAATTCCAAAAAAGAAATTTTTAAGCTGGTCTGATTTGTGAATATAGATGCAAATATCCTGAACTTAAGAATAACAAACTTACCCATTAACATAAAAATGGAATGTTGGTGATTTGCTTGGTCTGAACTGGAAAGCCAGAATCAATTTATTTACTGTTTTTGTTTTCCTGAAATTCATTTCAGAAGTAATGTCTTTTTTCAGTTCTTGTTAAGTTTGTTTTTTATATATATATATATATATATATACAGCAATAGAAAAAAAGGTCAATACTTGTTGGGCGTATTCCAGGAAGCAAGGATAGGTTAAGACTTAAAAATCAATGCAATTCACCACATTTAGAGATTAAGGGAATATCACCTGATTATTTTGGTTGATTTCAATACATGATGTTGATTTAATTCATGATAAAACCTCTTAACAAACTAGGACTAAGAAAGGAATTTTCTTAAGTCAAAAAAGAGTATCCCCACCCAAAAGAACATTCAGCAAATATCAGACTTAACGATAAAATATTGAAAGCTTTCCTTCTGGCATTAGGACGGACAAGTTTATTATTAGTTTCCTAGGGTCTTCACATGGTGTCTTCCTCTGTGTGTGTCTTTGTCACTCCTCTTTTTACAAGGACACCAGTCGTATTGCAGTAGGGCCAACCTACTCCAGTACAATCTCATCTTAACTTGATTACATCTGCAAAAAACCCTATTTGGAAATAGGGTCACATTCACATATACTGGGGTTTAGGACTTCAACGTACATTTTTGGGGGCAAAATTTAATCCAAAAAACAAGGACTCACCCTATTGTCACTTCTTTTTGTACTGAAGGTCCTGGCCGTGCAATAAGGCAAGAAAAAGAAATAAAAGGTATAAAGATTAGAAAGGAAGAAGTAAAACTGTCATTATTCATGAATAATATAGTTGTCTCCGTAGAAAATCCTAAATAATTCACAGATAAAATATTAGAATTAATAAGTTTAACAAACTGGTCTATTCAAGATTAATAAAATTTATTTTACTATGATGTAATACCAAAAAACAAAAATAAGTGTTTAAAAAGATATAATTTATAACAGCAAAAAACAAAACCAAACCAAAAACCGAACACCTTGAAATCAATCTAACATGTGTAAGACCTTATGAAATCTTACTGAGAGAAATTAAAGAAGATCTAAATAAATAGAGGAATATGACACATTCATGAACTGGAAGACTCAATGTTACAAATATGCCAAGTCTTTCCAAAATGATGTATACATGCAATGCAATTCCAATCAAAATCCCAGTTTATGGAAACTGACAAGCTGATATGAACTCAAGTTTATATGAAAATAGAAAGCATCAAGAATAGCCAAAAATCTGTTGTACAAAGTGCTGAGACTTGTACTAGTAAAAATGAAGACTTACTATAAGGCTATTTTCATTAAGACAATGTGGTATTGGCACAAAGATAGACAAACATGCCAATGGGACAGAAAAGAGGGCCCACAAACAGACCCATGCATGTAGGGACACTTGTTCCATGACAGAAGTAGCATTACAGAGCAGTAAGTAAAGAAAACACTTTTCAATAAATTATGCTGAGACAAGTGGAATTCATATGGAAAAAAAAAAATTCGACCCCTAGCTTGTGCTATGAACCAAAATAGCTACACCCAAAAACGTGGATGAATTTCACAAACAAACTTGAGCAAAAGAATACATAAGATTCCATTCACACAAAGTTAAAACAAAACTAAATCATATTGGAAGAAGTCAGGATTGTGGTTAATTTAGGGAGAAAAAAGTGTTAGTAGTTGTGAGTGGGTACAAGAGGAGTTTCTAGAGAGCTGGTGAATATTTCATTTCTTTAGATGGGTGGGGTTCTAGCTGCATTTGCTTAGTGATAATTCGTTGATTTGTACATTTACATTTTGTGCACTTTTCTTTATTTGTATTAATCTTCCCAATAAAATTTTTAAAAAGTAGACACATTCACTCACTGAACAAATATTTATTGAGAAATCACTATACACCAGACATTGTACTAGATCTGAATCAAAAGGAATAAATACAGGCATAAGCCCTGTGATACCCTTAGCTTGCTACGAAAGGGAGACTCCCTCTTTATGTGGGGTGAAGGTGATAAGGAAAGCCATTAGATCCTTCACTGGGCTGAAACATCAAAATAGTTCAGAAGTGTTCTGTCCAACCCTCAAAAGTGGTGGTTACTCTTTGTATACACTGGAAGGTTCCAGGGTAATTTGAGATCTACATTTAGTTGTACATAGGAATCCTATCTGCTTACCTAAGTAAAATCTTGTCTCGAAAGTCATGGCACTAGCCCCTAAGAAAACCAAGAGAATACTATTATTAATTTGCAGTTAATTTTGGAGCTATTACACTAAAATAAAAAAGTTCTTTGACGTTCTAATGCAAAAAGCATTGAGTTTTAAAACAACATTGTCCTGATTATAAAATACATGCTCAATGTAGAACATCTGGGAAATCAGAAAATTACAAAGAAAACAAAAATCCATTATTCTATCACCATAGCTACTGTAAATGTTTTGGTACATTTCTTTCCATTTTTAAAATGCCGTTATACATTTATTTTCACAGTTGACATCCGAATTTCTATGTGATTTTGCAAACTGAGCTTTCCATTTAAAAATATGAGCATTTCCCCGTGTCATTAAATAACTTTCCTAAACATAATTCTTAAGTTTGTAAAAATTATATCCCCAACTTGAATCATCTCAATGAGAGGTCATTCATCATGTGTAATCGAGTCGAAACATCCGGGGTCCCAGAGTTCTGAGAGGCGTCCAAAACTTAGCTAAAGCCTCTGATGGAACATTGGAACCTGGCAGGCGCGGCGGAGGCTACTCCAAGGGCAGCTGCGGTCACAGACCGGGACCCGTCCGCAGAGTCCCCAGCCCTAAGGCGCGTAAGTTGCCAGGAGGACCCGGAGCCCGGAGAGTCCTCGACTTCCCATCAGGTTTAATACGCGTCTACGCTGTAAGTTCCTGGCAATACCCCAGCGCACACCCCTCAGCTCCCGGGTCCCGGCCGAGCCCGCAGCACCCGAGCAGCGCTGGCTCGCTCCGGATCCCGGCGCCCAGAGCAGCCTCTGGGTGGCTGGATTCGGCTGCGCCCTCCGTGGCGCGCCACTCCCGAGTCCTTAGCTCGGGTCGCTGGGCTGAACTTGGGAGGAGGCGCCCTCGGTTCCGGGCCTGCCCAGACTGCCCCATCCCCATCACCCCCGCCCACCCCCCGCCCCGAACCGGGAGCGCGCAGGCGCAGCCGGCCGAGAGTCCCACCAGCGGTACCGGAGCCTGCGGTTGCGCCCGAGGCGCTGCCCCCGCTGCCACCCTCACGATGGGCCCGGGTCCCCGGCTGCTGCTACCTCTGGTGCTTTGCGTGGGGCTCAGCGCTCTCGTACCTCCTGCGGGAGCGTCAGGCGTCCGCAAGCGAGGCCCCTCGGTGACGGCCAAGGTGACTGGGCGGCGGGCAGCAGTTTCCCCTCGTGCTGGCCGAGGGGATGGGAGAGCTTTGGGGACTGGAACCTCTCAGGGTCAGGGGCGGCGAGGAGGGGGCTTCCCGGGCGCAGAGGACGGGAGGTGGCCGGGGGGCTAGGTGGCAGGAGGCTGCCCGCGCTCTCCCGGGAGACTTTGGGGGCGCTGGGCCCCCGCCGCCGGCTATCTGAACTTTGCCTGGGAGTTGGGAGAAGCTTCCGGAACCGGCGGGCCCTTTCTTCAGGAAGGAGACCGCCAAGTACTTCCTTCGCCTTGGCGGGGACTAGGGAATAGAAGCAGGAAGAATGCGGGAGGGACGGGGACTGGCGGAGGAGACGCGTTGCGAGCGGAGGAGTTGCAGCTGGGCCGCCCGCCGCGGGTGTCACCTGACCTGGCAGATCCCAGGTCCAGCCCCTGTCGCGGTGGGGTCGGGGCAGGCATTACGTGGCCTTGCTGAAACCAAGGGCTATCCTCCTTTTCCTGTATTTAGGAGCGACCGTCCTCCCCGGGGAGGGAGAGGTGCGCTTTTCAGACTCTGGCGGCTGGTGGGTGGACCCCAGGGCTTGGGGACGGTGCTAGCAAGGCACAGGCGGCTCCAGTATAACTGAGGCCAGCCTTTTGATCACGACTGGGGGGTGTGGTGGGGGGACATCTGCCATAGACTGGTCTTTACAGCTTCAGGGCTTTCCCCACCATATTTAGCCAAGGTTAGAGGATAATGGGAGGGTGCAGGGAGAGATAGAGGGAGGGAGGGAGGGGATGATTTGGGGTCCTTGATGACCACTTCTAGAAAACCCAGTGGCAGGGGTGTCTTGGAATCTGGAAGGAGGGGCAGCTGCAGGTGGTCTTAACAATCGGTCCGGTGTCTGCCAGTAGAAATGATACTGTTGGATGCTTAAATCCTCTACCACACACCCCACCCGAGGAGGAGGGAGGACAAGGGGCGGGGGAGGTTCAGCCCAACATCTGATGTAGCCTAAGAGTGAACAGAAAGGCCGTGCTGCGAAGTATGTGCGGTGATAAACTGAGCTTGCTGGCTTTGAGCACTGATTCTCCTCCCAGCCCCTTGATCTCTGGAGCTTATCTAGCTTTGGGAAACTGCTTATACAAAGCCACATAGCTGAAGGGGGGGAAGTGGGGGGGGTTCTTCCAATCTGCAGATACTATTTGGGTCTCATGGGATAAGCCTTAAACATAAAATTCATGAAGTTGAAATGATGAAGGAAATAAACCCGGAAATAGATTGGGTGACATTTAAAAATACCTGAAGGGTAAGAAAAAAAAAAAAAAGCCTGGCAAAGACTTAGGAGGCAAAGGGAACTGCATATGCAAGCCCTCCAGACAGAAAAGTATGTTCAGACGATGGAGAAGGGATGGTGTGGCTTCAGCCCAGGGATGAGAGGGGGAGTGGCTTGAGATGAGGTTCTGGGTGAGCAGCAGCAAGATCAGGTAGTGCCTTCCGGGCCACAGTTCGGAGTATGGGTTTTAAGGCAATTATTCTCATAATTTGAGGTTTTATTATAAGTGCAGTTATAGCTGCTGAATGGTTTTAAGCATGGGATTGACATGATCTCATATATGCTTTTAAACAATTACTGTGGTTGTTCAGTGGAGAGTGAACTGGGAGGTCTTCAGGGCTCCAGGTCAGAATCTGGATGGTGGTGGCTTGGATTAGGGGGGATAATGGTGGAAATGGGGAGCCAGGGAGGGACTAGAAATCGACTTTTGAAGTGTAACTAACAGGACTTGCTGACTGTTTAGATAAGGGTGGGGGAAAGGGAGTAGGACTGTCAGATGAAATACAGGATGCCCAGTGAGATGTGAATTTCAGATATGCAACGAATAATTTGTTACTGTGAGAACGTCACCTATAGTATTTGGGAACAGGCTTACCTGGGAAGCTTTTAGACCTACCAGTGTGCAGAGACTACCCCAGAGCAAGTAATCAGTAATCACAGTCTCTGGGAGTGTGAAGCTGTGGTTGGGAACCTCGAGGAGAGGGGAGGAAGCTGGTGGCTGCAAGAGGGGAAGAGTTGGGGCATCTTAGCCCCAAGTCCAGGGTGCTGTCACTGAGGGAGTTTTCAGGACTCTACTTTTGGAACAGTCACTCAATCTATCTCCTTTTTTCCCACCCCATTTGTCATTACGTTCTAAAAACTGTGTAGGCATGTCCTTCCACAGTTTCAACTCTGTTGAATTACTTTTTCAGTGGACATTTTAAAACAACTAATCTATTGGAAAGTGGAAACATTAAAAAATGATTTCTCTGAGTGTGAAAAAGTAGATTAATTGGCCATCACTCTAGTTTATTGTTTTCCCCAGCAGTCTTTACCTTTTCCTCTGATTTTGTTTAAAAACAGGAATCTGTAAATGAGAGGTGTGAAGTGCTATTCCCCCCAGGGCCCTTTAATGGCACTCACCTTGTCCATGAATCCTGCTGCCAGCTGGACACCTCAGCCTCCTGCCCATCCGTGGAGCCTCAGGTTTGGGCTCCAGCTCACTGGTCTCAAAATCCACCGAATTAGTGTTTGCAGCCCTGCACTTTCCAGCAGATGCCATGGGCTCTGTGCAGGGTCAGACACCGAGACTGTAGAAAATACTGCTGCCACCTTTCCAGCTGCACTCATGTCACAGTTTGCTGGCACTTCCCGCAGCTCTTGGAGTGGCCAAGAGGCTTCAGCTGAGGTAACAACAAGTTACCTAATGTCTGAGGCTCCTCCTCTGTTCCATTTCTATTTCCTCTGTAAGTGGAAAGAGAAATAATACCTACCTGCAGGGTTTTGCATATTAGATGTGATAAAGCATGTAAAATGCTTAGCCCTGATTGAAGTTCCTGATTAAAGAGGTCAATTGTTAGTGTTATTTGTGTTATGTTATTAATCCTCCTGTGGCAGTGCAGCCCTGAGAGGAATCATCATCTGGGTACAGATGACGAACAGGAGCTCAGAGCTGCCCAAGGTCCCATGGCCAGTTAGTGCTGGAGCTGGTTTGAGAACAGTTTCCTGGACCTCACAGCTCGTGTCCTTGGTGTCTTCCCCAGTTACTTTGGAAATGGAAGCAGGATTAACCCTACAGGGTTTGGGCCAGGCTATGTGAGTGCCTCTTGCCTCTTCCCCTGTCTCTCCCCACCTCCAGTGCCTTGTAATTTAAAAAAAAATAAATTTATTTACTTATTTATTTTTGGCTGTGTTGGGTCTTCGTCGCTGCGCGTGGGCTTTCTCTAGTTGCAGCGAGCAGGGGCTACTCTTCGTTACAATGTGCGGGCTTCTCATTGCAGTGGCTTCTCTTGTTGTGGAGCACAGACTCTAGGCACGTGGGCTTCCATAGTTGTGGCACATGGGCTCAGTAGTCGTGGCTCGCGGGCTCTAGAGCACAGGCTCAGTGACGCACGGACTTAGTTGCTCTGCGGCATGTGGGATCTTCCCGGACCAGGGCTCGAACCCGTGTCTCCTGTGTTGGCAGGAGGATTCTTAACCACTGCACCACCAGGGAAGTCCCCCCCGTAATTTTCAAATGACTTTCAAGGGCAGCCTCAAGGGAAAAAAGGAGTGACTGAGGGGCCAGCTCCTGAAGTGCAACATGGAATTCAAGTGCCACCTTTTCCAGGAAGCCTGCCCTGATCTCCACAGATAATCATCACCTCTAACCGTGACATTTTATCTGTACATATCTTCTCGTGAAACCTGACTTCCCATTATATTATAGCGAGTATCTACGTGCTTTCTCTTCTGTGGGACGCTAAGCTCCAGGAGGGTAGGGACTTTGCAGCCCCACCCCTTGTCTAGCACGGGGCCTGTTCCCAAGGACACGCAGCAAAGTCACAGACGATATCAGGGTGAGAGGGTTTGCCTGGCAGCCACCCTGGGCCCACCTTCACCCTCTGTCTAGGTGTGTGTGCGCCCTGGTCCTCATTTAGTATCAACTGGCATTGAACTATTTAGGATTTTTTGAGTACCTGCGTGAGCTGACACTGCAGAGCACTGGGAATCTAAAAACACCGTTTCTACCCCTTAAGGGGTCCCTGCCTAGACAGAGCCATATTCATCATAAATCGCAGTCCAAGTGAACGCAGCCTCAAATTGAAATTTTGTCTTTCATGCTCCTAGTGTTGCCTAACAAAAGCTGGATCTCTCAGCTGGCATCCTTCCTTTGCCTCTGGAACTGGTGAGAGTCTCCCTTCCCAGCCGGTTGCGGTCAGAAGGGCTGTGTTGCTTCTCTGCACATGGATCACTTTTCCTGACTCAGTGCTTTGGTCCCAGAAAGAATTGCCCATCCTTGTCCCTGGAGGCTGCTCCCCTCCTTCCAGGCCTGCCTCCCATCACACCTTTGCCAGGATGCCTTCCTTCACCCTTAACATTCCTCCAGAACAGGGGGTGTACAGTGTTCTTGGGGCATTTGTAACCTGGGGCCTTGTGCTATGGTTGTTCGTTTACTTGGCCTGTTTACATAAGCTCCCTTAGGACAGGGACTCCCTCCAGTAGCTTGTACCCTCACGCTGCCTTCTGCATGGATCTTTGACAAGTACTTGTTGGCAATAAGATTTGATTTCATCATTTCCATTAGAGTTAGGGAAACTCTGCTATATTTTCTTGCCATCACGCATGAAGTTGAAGGATGCTGTGGTTTGGAAAAAAAATCATATTAATATGTGTGCTAGGCTGCGTGTAAGAAAATAAGATTTTTCCTGAAGAGTTATGCTGGGTGACAGACACTTTTGCTTCATCTTCTTATGCTGCCCTCCCATATTTGATTCTCTTTGCTGTTGAAGTGTTCACAGGCTTTATTTCCTCTTCTTTATTTTAAAAGTCTGATAGGCTCTTCTAGTGTCTTATAGGGTGCTTCTTTACGATTACATACCCAATTCTTGTCCCAGTGCTGCTTCATTATTGCCTGTTATTGAATTTACTCCTTGGTTCAGAAATCCCTTTGGAGAACCTGCTTCTCTTTGATCCCAGCTCTGCGTGCTGGGCTCCCGTGGGTGTTAATGCAGCTTCCTGAATTGTCCTACTCCACTGCACTGCCCATTCTCAAGGGCACCGTCTTCTGTGCGTTCTATGAAGTTTTACCATATAAATAGTAATACAGTCTTTGCTGCTTTGGCCGTGTAAAATGGCAAAATACCACATCATCCTGTGACAGACGTCCTGACGTATTGACAGAAGCTCTGTCTTGAACTAAAGCTTGACAGTCTTTACTTCGTGATTTTTCTAAACTGTACGACATCTTTTCTCTTTGACAACCCTTCTTATATTTTTTAAAGCCATCTCTTGAATGTCTTTTTTACCCATTCAAACAGTACATTGGTTCGTATAATCTAAACTCGCTAATAGAATGCCCTTTGACTCCATGGCCTTTTCAAGCATTCTATCTCAGAATCATCTCAACACAATGATTTGTGAAGCAAGATGTATGTAATTTCATTTCAGATGAAACAGTTAAAAAAAAGTCCAAGAGAGCTTTTAAAGTTTATCTGCAAAAAAAAAGTGACTCATTTCTGGATGTGTGCTTGCTCTTTTCTGTTCTAAACTGTTGTGACAGAGTAAGGACACATTGTACATGTGCAACTTTGGGGACATGATGACTGAATTTGGTGTCTGAGTTTACAGGGTAAATGGTTCTGTCAGGACCTGAGTGTAATGTTTGTTGTATTTTGGGTGCAGCTGTGGTCCTGGTGCCTTAGTGTGTCTGGACGTGAGTAGCAGGCCTTCTGAAGGAGTGTTGTGTGTTGTGATAATCTTTCACGGTCCCCTTGACAGCAGATGTCTACTGAGAACTCATTGGGAATTTAGCACTGCTTGAAGTTATGAAAAAATAAATCTGGATGGTTAGACTGTTTCTCTCCTCACCATTTTTTTTCCTCCTGCCAAGACTGGAGAGCATTACCTCTCAGGAGACCAACAGTCTCCACTCTAACCCGTGTCCGCAGAGCTAGGAAACAGGAGGCCAGAGCAGTGCTGGTCTGGGTTGTGGAGGGGAGAGGAATTCTTGAAGACATTACTGGCTGACTCTGACAGTATTGAGTCCAACTTTAAACCCAGTTTCTAGTACAGTGCCTGGCCTAGAGGTGGTGCTCCATAACTGTTTGGTGAATGAATATTTGTGAGTGAAATGCACCCACAAGATGGTTTCAGAGCTCCTTTAATTTATATCATGCTCCTTCATAAAATAGCTCCTTCGTGCTCCTTTATAAAATACTGGTGGGCAGGGCCCTTGCATGTGGATCAGTTCTCAGATTATCATGTTCCCTTACCTTGTATTGTGGCTTTTTCACATTATAACCTTCTGCTCTGCCTTTCAACCACACGCAGGTCTTCTTTGATGTGAGGATTGGAGATAAAGATGTTGGCAGAATTGTGATTGGTCTCTTTGGAAAAGTTGTGCCCAAGACTGTGGAAAATTTTATCGCTCTGGCAACAGGAGAGGTATGTCTCAGTTTTATTCCCTTTAACTGAGCAGAAGTAGATCTTCCTTCTTTTAAGCCAAACGTAAAGATGTATTCTGGGAAAATAAGTATTAAATTAGTAGATGAGATGAACTTGAGACATCTAACAATATTTTACTTTATTTTCCTAGAAAATCGCTATTCTTCAAGCCCTCAGTTTCCTCAGGGTTCTAGAAACTGACAGGAAACAGTCATCAAGTGAAAATGCAGACTTCTCTCTTTTTACTTGTGCAGGTTAATACTTTACCTCTATAGTTTATGTGTTTACTTTTCAGTCAGCTAATGATAAATTTCTATCAGTAAATTATTGCAGGCACCTAATCTAGTTCTGTAGATATTTTGTGTAATTTTCTCATTTTGTCATTTCCAGATAAACACTGGGGTTTATCTTACAGTATGGGTTATATCTACTTGTGTATTCAATTGACATAATCTCTTTAGAAAGGATATGGATATAGAGGAAGCAAATTTCATCGCGTCATCAAAGATTTCATGATTCAAGGAGGAGACTTCACCAGTGGAGATGGCACTGGCGGTAATGTTGTCTCTAACATTTTTCCTTTCCTGCTTACCCAGGTGAAACCTAAGATTAAGATGATGTATTTACCCAGCATATTGAATTCCCAGATTTAAGGAACAAAGTCATAAAGACAACCAGACTAATTTTTCAAGAAGGATTGAGTTGGGGTGGGGGGCCTTATCTAACAAAATCTTGGTAGGTGTGAATAAGTGAAGCCTCCTAATTTGTAACAGTATTGCTTTGGTGTTCATTATCTTTCCATAGTGGAGATATATTCATTTAGTAGGCTGTCTTGCAGTGCTTAAAATCCTAGACTTCTGGTATGTAGCAATACAGAAGGATGTCTGTCATAGCAAGGAAAGGTAGACTGAAAAACTGTACCCTGGGGTGGCAGCCAGCTGCAGATGTGCACGTTGGTGGAGGGGGCCTGGGGACATCATGCCAGAATGATGAGGCTGGTATTCAGGTGGCAGGATTATAGGTGAATGTACCTCCTTCTTTCAAAATTCTTTCATTTTAATTGTCAGCTTTTTCAATAATAAAAAAGTTAAGTAATAGACAACTTGTCAAAATTACAGTATACATTAATTTTTATCAACAAAGTTAGAATTCTATAAAGTACAAATAATTCAATTTATAGAGTTTAAGTATCTCTGAGCTTATTGTTTCTCATTGAGGATTCCAGCTACCCAGCTCCCTGGACTATTTTTCCTCAGAAATGTAGTGAATTCCTGAACACACACACAGTATATAACCACACAGAATTTAAATTTACTTCAGGTTTAAGATTTTTAATTCAGCAAATACTGGTTTTGGTGGATATTAAATTGCTAACTTTTTCAAGAAACAAGCCATTTTCAAGCACTATTGTTAATTTTATGTTTATTGCAATTTTTAAAATAACAAAATGGCCGCCATTAAATGTTTGGATTTGCCAGACACTTCAGGAGGGTTACTTTTAGTCCCTGCAGAAATGCTGCTGGGTATGGGAATGTAGAATGGAGCACAGGAACATGTTCAGGTTACTTGGTTTCATGAGGTTGGTGAGGATGCTCAGGGTAGCAACCCCAGCTGCTGCAGAGCTGGGTCTCAGTGGAAAAGCCTGCAGCTCCAGTACGGGTCCCCTCAGGACTGGCACCCCACCGCCCTGCCTGGGGCCCAGCAAGAATGGTGATGGAGCTCTACTGTGTCCTCTTTTCTGTGTCCCTCTCTCTCTCTGCTTTCCCTGCTCTGTGTGTGTGTATGGGTTCACATGAGTTTTGTAGATAGGACCTTTTGGATCATTTAAATTTAGCCTAGACCTCTCTGTAGGCAAAACTTTGCTGCCAGCCCACCTCATATGTCACTTACCAACCAGCTATAAGTGGCTTGCCTTTGGTATCCACTTCTGGTCCTTCTAACTGAGCCAGGATTTTTTTTTTCTGGGTAAGATGAATTATATTTGATCTAGTCTACAAAAAAACAAAACAAAACAGTCAGGTTTCCTTAAATTATTAAATATTGTATTAATTACTCAGATAAGTATAAAATAAGACAATTACAAAGGAGTGAAGTTGTTAAAATATCTAGTTATTCATTCAAAAGCCATATATTGCAAGATGTAAACCTTAAGAAGGAAAATAATTAGGATTCACAGAATGTCCTTACTAATTCCTCTACTGCAACACTTTGTAGATATTGTGTTTTAAAAGTTAACTACATTAGCTATGAAGAAGTTTTGGTTGTATATAAATGAAGAAAAACGCCTAAGTGAGACCCAAGTCTTAAGGAAGTAGAATTTTTGCCCGGTCCTTCACAAGTACTGCATAGTAAGAAAGGAGATAACACAGGAGCTAACTGAGCCAGGACTTTAAGGCTGGCCACCAATGGATAAGGAGCCCTGCAGTGGAGGAGGTGGGTGTGACGGTCACTCAGGGTGTTAGAGGATGGAGCAGATACTTTTCATGGTCTGTACTGTTGTTTTATAGGAAAAATGTGTTCTGCTCTCCCTGCTGCTGTGCTTGATCTCCAGCCCCCATGCCTGCCTTTGGTTCTTCCGTTCAAGGTTGGCTCCCTGGGTGCTGCCACTTGCTGTGACCCTCTGTATCCTGATGAGCCCTGAAGTCATCAAGCCTAATGACTTCCAGGCTTGCGCTGTTGCTCTCAGTGCTGAGGCTCTTCGTGCTTAGGGAACCAGAGTTAGAGCCAGAAGTTCAAGTTCTACTCTGCTGTTTTCAAGTTTGATAACCTGTTTCCCATTCAAAATGGGAATGAGAAAACCTATTCTGTAGGATTGTTGTGAGAATTAACTAAGGGTGTATATTAAGTGCGTATTGTACTCTGGTTGGCTGCAGAGGTAGGAGTGATCCAGGGCAAGTGACCTGAACCTCAGGACAGAGGTGGAGCCACTAAGTTGGCTTATCCACCTTTCCATTGGGCTTCACAATGTCATCCCGCCCTTCAGTTCCTTCTCGTTTCAGAGTGAAATCACTGACTTGCTTGTTCAGGGTTTGGGTCTTGGTTTGAGGCCAGAGGGCATCCTCCCATCTTGTGTCATACTTAAGGCTTTTGTTTATTTGTTTTGGTCCCTGATGCCCTGTTTCCTTAAGGAGCTAATTTTTTAAAAAAAATTTTTTTGGCCGTGCTGCGCGGCATGCAGGATCCTAGTTCCCCAGCCAGGGATCTAACCCATGCCCCCTGCAGTGGAAGCATGGGATCTTAACTACCGGACCTCCAGGGAAGTCCCCGTTAATTTTATCCTCTGCTTTATTTCTCCTTATATTTGACCATCTTTTCCCCATCCCAACCTCCTACAGGGTTCTATTAACCAATCTACTCAAACCTTATATTCCCCTTTGAAGAATTTACTTTCATAGAACATCTGTTGTTGTCTCTCCCCTTTTTGTTTTGTCTCACTCAGGTATAAGCATTTATGGCGAGACATTTCCAGATGAGAACTTCAAACTGAAGCATTATGGCATTGGGTGGGTCAGCATGGCCAATGCTGGGCCTGACACCAATGGCTCTCAGTTCTTTATCACCTTGACCAAGCCCACCTGGTTGGATGGCAAACATGTGGTATTTGGAAAAGTCATTGATGGAATGGTAACTTGATGTATTATTTTTTCTCATTCAAAGATTTATAATGAGAGTACTCTTAGTGATTTAATCTCCAAATGTGCTTGTTAGAGAGCCATAATTATATGCTGACTGGCCTCTTCAAAGGTGAATAAATTATATATGGTGTGGTATTTTTAATTGTTATGAGCATTGGGGCAGAAGCTGGGGACTTGACAGGGAGAAGTTGAGTACTTAATTCATCTCACACTTGAAATAAGTGGAAACTCTTTTTAAAGTAACCAGATAAAATCCCATATGTACATACAATGAAATATTATTCAGCCTTAAAAAGGAAGGAGATCCTGTCACATGCTACAACATGAATAAACCTTTGGAATGTTAAAGAAAACAAGCCAGTCACAAAAAGGCTGTATGATTCCATTCAAATGAGGTATCTAAAGTAGTCAAATACATGGGAACATAAAGCACGATGGCGGTTGCCAGGGGCTGGGGGGATGAGGAAACTGGGAGCTAGTTTCAGCAGGTATCTCTATAGATCTTCAGTTTTATAAGATGAAAAAGTTCTGGAGTTTAGTTGCACAATAGTGGGAATATGCTTAAACTGATGAACTGTACACTTAGAAATGGATAAGACGGCAAATTTTATGTTATGTGTTTCTTACCACAATTCAAAATAAAATATTTTTAAAAGCCCTGAGCCCCATGTGGTTTATTTTTAAAACCCCTGAGCCTCCAGAGGTGGGCCCGCGAATAAGCGTGTTAAAAAATTGTGGTAAAATGTACACAACATAGAAATTTCCATTTTAACCATTAAATAAGCAGTTTTTAAAGTGCCACAGGTAATTTGGATGTGTAGCTGCTGCTTTAGGTACACGTGTGCACATATGAACCCCCACACACAATCTATTTAGAAATATATATTATTGATATTATTAGAAGAATGCTGGTCGTTTATCTTAAATTAACCTAAGTCAGCCAGAGACTGGATTAGCTGACACCATGTCCAAAGCGCTCAGAGACTTTGTTGCTATTTTTGTCTCAGCGCTGTTTGGGAAACTCATCAGAAGTCCACTTGCCTAGTCCTGGCCCAGTATGTGATATAAATTAGTCCATGAGCTTGTGAAGCCTTCCGGAGTAGAGAAAGGGGCCTTTTACACGACTGTGGGGTTGGGGTTACATTAGTAGCAGACTCAACCTGTAGATTACTGGCTGGGGTCAGCTTTAAAATGGACAAACCCAGAACTAGCTCCACTACTGAATCTGCTTTCTGGCTCATTTTCTTATGCCTAGACCTCTTATAGAGTGGAGTTGAAATTGTCTCAAACTCCATGTTAACTCTTAAGTTGGGTTGTAACAAGTGAATAGAAATACTTTTTATTAGCGCTAGATGTTTGCAAAAATATCTAATTTTTTTAGAATATAAAATGCTAATAATAAGAAAAGAGGAAATACACAAGTATGCTCTCTGATTAGCAAGCTAGTGGGTACATTTTATTCTGTTATATATAAATTTCCTGACTAAATTTTCCATAGTTATCTTGCATGGTTTTCGTAATAATAGAAAAAGCAAAAACAACTTATTTCCCACTAGGGCTTTCAGACTTCACATTGATTTTACCTCTTGATCACCACAGTTGCTGGTCAGAAGTGATCCATGGGTCTACTTTTCTCTCACCAGACGGTGGTCCACTCCATAGAACTGCAGGCAACTGATGGGCATGACCGTCCACTCACCAACTGCTCCATCATCAACAGTGGCAAGATAGATGTGAAAACGCCCTTTGTGGTAGAGGTCGCTGACTGGTGATACAATTGGCAGAAAACAAAGAAAAACACGCTCTGCCAGGGGTGTGTGTGTGTGTGTGTGTGTCTGTGTGTTGATTCTTAAAAGTTACTGTTTTGCTTTGTTTTTTAACTTTATTCTGTTTTCTACCCCGGATCACAGGAAGGTTATAGAAAGCAACCACTCAAAGTTTAGTTAGCATGAATTTTGGTAAATCACTTGTTTAGGGACTTTGCACTTAAAAGACATATCCCTTTCCTCCAATGGTGCTGTTTTTAAACTAGAAAACTTTGTATTGGCTATTTTCTTTTGAAGAACACAATCATTTCTTTGCTGGATTAATTGTGACCCCCAAATTCAGTGATGCTGAAGATTTGTCTGAAAAAAGATGGGAACAAGAAGTTTATTACTTTGTATTCAAACAGAAATTCTTTTCAGGTAAAGGGAGATTTGATTAGTATTATCTGATATATGTCACAGGGACTTTTACCTGATGAAAGGTGCTTTGGTATTCTCTATATTAAATACTTTTTATGTAGATCAATTATTTTTGCAAGACTTTCTTTTAACCTGAAGTGCTTTAAAACAAAAAGTAATGTACAAAATATATGCATTTTAATGTTAATAATGAAAGATTAGCGAAGGTTCTATAAGTCAAAATATTAGCACAGCTGGATAATTTGGGATGGGAATGCACAGAAATGATGCCCACCCATATCCCAAATACTTGAGCTGATTATTCACTAATTTTTACTTGGTGTAACATGTTTAGAAATTTCCCTTGAGTCCAGTTGCAACACAAAGGAGTCTTTCTTCACTTACATAGTGGGGATGAAGATTCGGGCTGTACTTAAACTAGATGGGAAAGTAAAATCTTATTGGTGGGGCCTTGTTGTAACATACCTGGCTGTACCAGAATGTGCCTGATCTCTGTTCAAGTGGGAGTGGTAGTTGTTAAACGGCCCCATTGCTTCTCCCCAAAATTACATCCCTTGAGCTGTATTCTAAGAAAACCGCTTCAATGAGAGATGAGGTGAAATGAGCATTCTTACTGCTGATAGGGGTGTTAATTGCTACAATCCTCCTGAAGAGCATTTTGTTATTTTTTTTCCAAAAAACTTCATTAAAGGCCTTTGATATGCCAGGTACCATTTTTTGAGTTTGGGGAATACAGCAGTGGACAGCGAGAAAAAGGCATCATGGAACTTACATTCTAGTGATGAAGACAGAATAAATGAGGTAACAAATAAAAGGGTGTTGACACTGTAAAGAAAACACACCAGGTTTGCTGGAAAGGCCCAGGTGCGGGTGAGGGAGAGGGGTGCTGTTTGGGTGGTCTCATGGGGGGACATTTGAGCTGAGCTCTGAGGAGAGAGAAGAGGCGGCTGTCAGGCCAGATCTGTGATCCAGGCCTTCCAGGCAGAGAAGGGAGAGATAACACGAGGGTCCTGAGGTGGAATGTGTGGATTCCAGGGCAGAACAGAAAGCTAGTGTGCTGCAGCCTGAGAGGTCAGAGAGTAAGGCTGATAATGGAGCATTTGGGGCCTGGGGTGCCAGGGCAGAGCTCTTCTTTTATTCCCAGTACAGTGGGGAGCTATCGGGTTTAAGTTGTGGGGGGGGCATGATATGATCTGCATTTAAGACTATTTTGTCTACTACGAGGAGGAGTTTTATAGGGGGTTGAAGTACATACCAGGAAACTCAAAACATTCGTATCCTTTGGAATCCCACTCCTGGGACTTTGCTGTAGACGATGATCTGAACTTGAAAGCGTGACAATGCTGTGGACGGTCTGGCAACCAGTCCCCCTTGGTCCGGAGATGGCCACCTGTTTTCTTTGAGGAATCACACCATCCTTTCAGACACCTCTTATCCTTAGGGTGGACTGACCCTACAGATGGGTACATGCCTGGCCTGGCAAACTCATTCATTAACTCACTTGATAAATACTAGATGCTGGAGAGAGCTGCAAACGGAACTGCCAGCCCTCGTGGTTCCCATGGAAGGAGACAAATAATTCGTACATATACCACGCGAATATATAACAGAACATCAGGTAGTCATAAGTCCACAAAGAGAAACAGGGAGAGAGACTAGAGAGTGAAGAGGGGATCAGGGCAGTCCCTGAGTAGGGCCTGAAGGAAGTGAGAGGGCAGCAAACCATGGGGACATTGGGGGAAGTGTGAGCAAGGCAGAGGGGACAAGAGTAGTGGCCCCGGATGAAGGGCAGACTGGTGGGCTCAAGAAACAGCAAAGGGTCCAGGTGTGCACAGTGAGGGCAGTGGAGGAGTCAGATGGGAGAGGTGGGAAAGGGAGCAGGGGGTCCTATAGGCCACTCAGAACATTCCCTTGTCCTGGCCCCAGTGACAGGCTCAGAGTTACATGTTTGACCCCAGTCATATTAGTGAGCTTCAACTGTGGGAGTTCTGCTGGGAGAAATGCTAGGACAGAGCTGCTGTTTCTTATGGGAAGAGGTAAAGGAGCAGACGTGAGAATGAAATCAGCACAAAGGGAAGCTGGTCCAGGAGATGGAAGATGGATTCCTGAAGACACTGCTGAGCCCCTAAGTCTAGCCATGCCTGAAGCCAATCTCTACCCCTAGCTTTTTAATTACCCAAGCTAATACAGTTCCTCTTTTGCTTAAGCCAGGGTGAATTGATTTCTTGTGACTTACAGCCTAAAGTCTTTGTCTAATACAGCAATATTGGAAAAGTTTTACGTATAAAGATGTGAACTGCAGAATTGTTTATGATTGCAAAATACTGGAAGCAACTTGAATGTCCCAAAATGGTTATAAAGGAGTAGTATGCATTCATTAAGACTGATGCTACAAAACTTAGAGTACCGTGTTATAAAGAAAAAAGTAGAAATTCTGTATGCAACACGATCTCAATTATGTAAATACATTCTCATAAAGCAAAATCAATAAAATGTAGATTGACATAAAAACAAATGCAAATGGTGGGATTTTTAAAACTCATGTTTATATTTTCTTTACTTTTTGTCTTCGAATTTTTCTCTAGACTGTATTTCTTTATAATACAATACTTGGGAAAAAACTTATTGAAATTTCTTTTAAAGGTAACACAGGAGGAAATTGGAAACAAATGTCCTCATACATATAAAGTGCCTTAAGTCTCAAATGTCAGAAAGCACATAAGCCACTGCTACGCCCCCATGCATAAGGACATGTACTTTCTACCGTATATGCCATCTAGCTTTTTCATGAGTATGAACATAATGAGATCTCTCTTGTGATAAAGCAAAAATTGGTTCATTTTGGAAGTGCTGAAATTCTGAGACCACTAGTGCACAGGTAGCAAACCGTCAGGATGTCTGTTATCGCAGATGATCTATGAGCTAACGTCACCCCCCTGCTAAAAGCAGTTTATCCTGAGGGTCAGGCTGTATACTAAAAACATCAGCAAACTGATAACTACATATAAACTATTGCTTTATAAAAAGGTCTATGTTTTCTGCAAAGGCTTTTGAAATAAACAGCTCACTATTTAGCCAATCATGCTGCTAAAAGGACACAAACGTAGCCAAGGGTGTGTATGGAATCACAGGAAAATTACACTGGCTGCTACCACTGCCATGCCCACATTATTATAATTCAGTCTTGAATCACTTTAATAAACAATTTAAACATTTTGGTATCCTTAGCCACAAGTTGTTTAATTCCAAGTGCTATTTAGCAATTTTCTGGAATATCAGATAAGAATTTAGTAAAATTCTTGGGTCAGATTAATTAGAATGACACTTGCAAAATTATTGACTACTCCATTTCCGATGAGTTTTTAGAACTCATTAACCTCATTTTTTAGTTCAGCTGTTTTGAATTACATAAAGACAAAAATATGGCAAGGATTTTATAGCAGGAAAAGGATTTTTGTTTTCCAAATTCCTATAATTCAGGCAGCTGAAGAAATCTTTGATCTCAAAGGCTTAGAAATTCAAAGCCCCTCAAGGCACTTTTTTTTTTTTTTAAGTAAGAAAAAGTAAAAACAGTATTTGTAATGGAAAATTTTGGTGCTGTTAAGTACATAATGGCTTTTACTTGTCTGCAGTTCATCTCATGGACTTGATTTTGGCCAAGTCTAAGTGTTAGGTGTGATACAACATCACCTGCTTGGAGATTTGCTAGTGTTACTGATATTCTAGAGTGATGGAAAAACAACTGGCACTGATGCAGAATTAGAGTGACTAGTCACAGAAGTCCCATCTGGGGGGAAAAAGAAGTCCATCTGACACATAGTAAGAGTCAAAACAAAATACATTACCAAATCCATAAATGGAATTGTAAGCCCATCACTAGTTTCATCACAATGCTTGGGAGTCACAAATTTGGAGGATTTGGAAGGGACTCAACATGCCAATATCCCTTCTATTGCCTACTTCTAAAGTTTTATTAGGAGTCATGTAAGTTTCCACATCCATTACTTTTTCAGAGGGTGTGAAGGACTTTCTTCCTGAAGCACACTGGGCCTTTAAAGTGCTATTAAAACTACGGTCACCATCTGTCCTAGGTGGTAAATATTATGTCCTGTCATTTGGATAGATATCTCAGTTTGAAAACCTGAACATTTTTCTTCCAACCTGGACACAAAACACAGGTCTCCTGCCTGTGCCTCTTCTGGACACCAAGACCTACACTGGGACAGACTGTCTTGAGGAGAGGATTAAGAACTGGTCAGCCTGGAGCAGAGAAAATCAAGACTTGATTTATCCCTGCTGTCCTGGAAGTACACCTCCCTTATAAAGACCTAAGGACTTTTTTTTTTTGCGGTACGCGGGCCTCTCACTGCTGTGGCCTCTCCCGTTGCGGAGCACAGGCTCTGGACGCACAGGCTCAGCGGCCATGGCTCACGGGCCCAGCCGCTCTGTGGCATGTGGGATCTTCCCGGACCGGGGCACGAATCCGTGTCCCCTGCATTGGCAGGCGGACTCTCAACCACTGCGCCACCAGGGAAACCCCCTAAGGACTTCTGAATTGCCTCCAAGCCTGTACAAGCTGCTCTCTCTGCCTACTGAGCCCCCGCCACCCTATCTGCTCCCTGCCATTCTTCAGGACTCAGTACCTGAGATCCCTCCCTCGACGAGCCTTCACTGGAAACTTCCTCACACCGTGTTCTAACTGCTTACTTCCTGGGTGTCTCCTGTCTCCTCCTTGGACTGGAAGTTGCTCTCGGCCAAGGATTAGATCATACTCATCTCCCCCTGAGACAGTGTTTCACACATATCTGATGCTCAATAAGTATGTTCAGAATCGGTAACCAAAAATAACCCACCTACAATTACACTATGAGGTATTTAAACTCTCTCAGGACTAGAAATATTGTTAAACATTGGCATTTGTCTTTTGACTGTTTCTACTCTTTTTCAAAGACTGTTACCTTTTTCAAAAAAAATCAACTTTTCCTCTTTATTTTCTGAGTTGAGGTTAGAAGGGCATGATAGAAGTAGACTGGCAGAAATGATGTGGGTGTCAAACAGTAGAAGAAAAGCCCCAAGTGGTGGTGAGCCTTCAGTGGCAGTGTCCGTGGTGAGTGGCAGCTGGCTTGGGTGACACACCTTGGTCATGAGCGTGCCAAGCTGCTGGCAGTCGGTGAGGCCCAGCCCTGAGCTGAGCAGTGTGGACTTGACCCGAGAAGTGATGAGAAACCACTCTCTCTCGAGTCTTTAAGTACTGCGGAAGTCATGGTATCCACTTTGGAAACCTTTACACTTGAATCCTCATTTGTTGGGCGATTTATGTGGTTCAGTGAGAAAACTGCACAGTCACGTGGCTCCACCACGTGTAAACCCAGTTAGGTAATAACATGATGCCCTTTGTGGTCAAAGTCACAGCTTTGCTCTCTGTGCTTGGCTTTGTTTCCCGGCTACGGAGCGTATTCCTGACCCTCGTGAGCAAGGCACGAAGTTAGAAATAGTTCAGCAGCATAAATCTATCACCACAATGAGAAAAATCTAGCTTAGCTTCCTTCTGCTGGTCAGTCAGTGTTGCACCTAGTCTGCTTCCATGCAGCTGCAGACACTGGGAGCTGTTTGGAGGATTTTTTTCTAATTCATGTTTTTAAAAATTTCATGCCTGGTAACGAAATATAAATTTCATGCCTGGTAGAGAAATACAAATGGGTATAAACAAATAAATTATTTGTCAATTATACCTCAATAAAGCTAAATGAAATAAAATAATAATAGATCAAATCCCTCCTGCGTAAAACCAGTGAATTGTTTCCCATTGCACATAGGCTCTAAGCCTTGAATGCCATGTCCCGAGGAGGGCCCTGTGGGATCCAGCCCCAGCCCTCCACTATTCTCTGCACTCACCCGTTTCCTTGGGGACCCTGACTGAAGCTCTCTCCTTGGTTGGGCTTTGGAACCTTCTGATGTCTCTGTGACACCCTCTCCCTTCCCCCATTCTTGCCAGTTAATTCCTCCAACATCCTTTGTCTCTACTTCAATGTCACTACCTCAGAGAAGGTTCTTGACCTGCCCAAACCTAAGTTACGTATCTTCCCTGCACATAAGTAAACCTCCTTATTTTTCCTTTATAGCATGTAACACACTTTATAATGACATTTGGGGGCATGTTTACCCATCTAATATCACATTATTCTGTAAGTTCCATGAAGTCAAGGATTCTAGTTTACTCAGATTCACATTTAAAGATATCAATGATTTAGAATGACACCATGATGCCTTCTGTGATGAAAAAAAATTACCATGATACCAGATATAAAAGCTTATGCAAAATAAGATAATTTCTATGGGTAAGATACCTCTTATCTTTTATTTCATTTAAAATACCTTATTGGTTTTGTTGAGTTTCTGATGGGCTGGTGTCTTAAAGGTATTATCAGCCTTCTGCAGTAACCATCTGGCATTGTTTGATTTTGTGCCCGCTCCTCCTAGAAGCAGTGAGGGTTTTTTTTAATTAAAAAAGTTAAAATATTTTAAAAATGTGCAACATGAAGGGTTGCGGTTCTCAAACTTTATTGTGCATCAGAATCACCTGGAAGGCTTGTTAGATTTCTGGGTCCCATTCTCCGAGTGTCTGGGGCAGAGCCTGAGAATGTGTACTTCTAACAAGTTCTTGGGTGATGCTGAACCATCACCTTGGTCCAAGGTTCAAACTTTGAAAACCACTGCCCTGAGATGTCACAAAACCATGTTTTTTAAACCACTGAATTAGCTTAGTAACTCATTTGTAAAGGATAGACGTTTAAGAAATCAAACCATCACCATTCTATGTATCAAACTGGTGAGCAAACTTTAGAAAACCACTGTTTTAGAACAATCAGGAGGTAACGCATCATTACGCAAATCTGGGAAGATGTTAGTAAACCCTGATTGCAAGGTCGTTCACTCCGCAAACGTTTCTGAAGGCCCTGCTGTGAAGTGTGTAGCCAGCTCTGAGCTGGCTGATGGGAACACCCACTGCTTCAGCAGCGATTCTGGGATCTACTCCCGCACCTCCCCACCCCCACTGAGAAACAGGGTAAACAAGTCGTTAGCTGCCCCTGCCCTCAGGGAGCTCATGCTCTTTGGAGGGGGAGAAAGACCTTAAACAAATCAACAGAATACTACAGACGGTGGTAACTGCTATGACAGAATACGAGTGTGCTATGATAGAATGGGGCAGGGTGAGAGTTGGGGTGCCACATAAGATTGGGTGACGTGGAGGGGCTCTTGGACGAGGGGACATCTAAGTTGATGTCAGAGTGGGCCAGTCTTCTGATGAGAGGTGAGAAGGGTATTTCAGGCAGAGACCAGCAGGTTCAAAGGGCTTAAGTGAGAACCAAGGTTGGCAAGTCCTGGGAAGAGAAAGACCAATGTCGCCAGTGAGATAAATACCAGGAAGAGGAGGGCGAGGAACTTGGGAGAGGGTGGCAGGAGTTTAGATTTTAAGTGGGGATGGAAGCTACTGGATAATTGTGAGCAACAGTGACATGATCTGATGGACATGTTAAAAAGATGGCTCTGGCTCTCATGTGGAGGATGGACTAGAGTAAAAGTGGAAGCAGAGAGACCTGGGAGGAGGCTGCAGCTGAGAGCACAGAGCTTGGTTTAATCAAGGGAGATGGGACAGCACTCTGATTTATAATGTAGTGTAGAAAGATGAGCAATTGTCCCAATACTAGTTCTTTCCGACCTGAGTATTCATGTGTTGTTCAAAAATGCACATAAATACAAACAGTTCTAACGTGAGGCTGACGGGGGCGGGGGTGGGGTGGATTAGCTTAGCCTGAACTGTGTGGATCAACAGTGCAAATCCTGATCCCCTTTATTAACTGGTGGCCTTAGTCAAGCTATCTTGCCTTTCTACTTTCATTTTTTTCACTGTAGAGTGGAAAAAATAAGAATACATACCTCAGAAAGATGTTGTGAGGCTTCAATGGGATAACCTGTGGATAGAACTTAGCCCAAATTAGTGCCTTATCATGTTAGCTACTTATTAGTCACTCCGATCTTTGCTTTCTTCTTCTATAAAGGTTTGTAAAAGCTTTGTCCAGTTATAATGGCCTTAGTCTCACAACATGTGGCGCCCAGAGGAGCTCACTACGTAACAGCATCTAAGTGAAGAGAATATCAGGGCTGGAGACACTGTTGATGGCACCATGGCTGATGTTAGAGTAGAAGAAGGCAGAAAGTGTTTCACATTGTATGGGTCAGATTTACAATTATACTCTGAGAATATAAAACAAAATTTTCTACAGTCAATTACATGTACTTCAAAGGCTTAACATTTCAATGTACCCTCCTCCGCCTCACACAAAAATAAATACCTCTTCACCCTCATCACCAATCCAGAACGTCACTCTGCATCTGTATGGACGGAAAACATAAATGTTGCAGAATTTTCTGTTTTGAGTTAGTGTCTGCTACTTCCCTGGGTTTCTGCTGCTGAATTCAAAATCTATAATTATCATCAAGGATGAAAACCAAAACGAAGCCAAGATGAAAGTGATTGCTTTGAAGCTGAGTAGAGAGACTGGAGAAGATAGTCCTAATCACTGAACTCTACATCCAATTCAGTTAAATGGAAAGACATTCCCTAGTAAATGGCCCAAAATTCCAGAAAACAAGGATTTTGTCTCTATTCTTTATTTATTAAAAAAAATAAATTTATTTATTATTTTTGGCTGCATGGGGTCTTCGTTGCTGCGCATGGGCTTTCTCTAGTTGCGGCAAGTGGGGGCTACTGTTTGTTGCAGTGTGAGGGCTTCTCGTTGCTGTGGCTTCTCTTGTTGCAGAGCATGGGCTCTAGGTGCACAGGCTTCAGTAGTTGTGGCTCGCGGGCTCTAGAGCACAGGCTCAGTAGTTGTGGTGCACGGGCTTAGTTGCTCTGCGGCATGTGGGATCTTCCCAGACCAGGGCTCGAACCCGTGTCCCCTGCATTGGCAGGCAGATTCTTAACCGCTGCACCACCAGGGAAGCCCTCTATTTTTAGATAACTAACACCATGCCTTAGTGCAGCAAGAAATCTCAAATGCATTTCACTGAATGAGTGGATGAGTAAATGAATACATACTCACATAGGGTGTCTATTGAAACCACTACCCAAACTTGTCTGTCATCCTTGCTGCTTCTTCAAAGAGTCCTGCTATAGACTGTTTGTGTCTGCTCCCCCCACCCCCTCCTAATCCATATGGTGAAAACTAATCTCCTATGTGATGATGTTTGGGGGTGGGGCCTTTGGGAGGTGATTAGGGATTAGTGCCCTTATGACAGAGGCCCCATAGAGATCCCTGGTGCCTTTCCCGCCATGTGAGGACACAATGAAAAAGAGAGCCCCTTACCAGACACCAAATGTGCCAGTGCCCTGATCTTGCAATTCCCAGACTCCAGAACTGTGAGAAATAAATGTTTGTTGTTTATAAGCCACCCAGTCTATGGTATTTTTGTTACAGCAGCCAGAATGGACTAAGACAAGTCCCTCCTCCCCATGGCCACATGCAATACTGTGAGGGTTGAACTGCCATTCTTTTCATAGTAGATTCTGCAGGAGGTAGGAAAGCCAATAATCACCAAAGAAGGGGAGTTCATAAACCATCTCTCACATCACTCAAACAGTGGTTCCTAACCTATGTGTGTCTCAGAATCAACTGAGAAGTTTCTCTAAGTACCCAAGGACAGACCCCAGCCCAGATTTATTGATTCAGAATTTTAGGTGACTCTGATGCACATCTCTGGTTTAGAACTATTGGTTTAGAATCTCAGAGGTTGTCAGGGATACAAGAATAGCACCTGGTATGTCTGCCCAAACTCCTCCTGCACCCTAGACAAATATCACTAATTGGTTGCTATACTCTTACTCACTGAGCCTGTATTCACTCAAAATCCTTTTCTTAAAAAAGCTTTTTAAAAAAATTGTAGTAAAATTACACAACATAAAATTTACCATTTTTTACATGTACAGTTCAGAGGCATTAAGTACACTCACACTGTTGTGCAACCATCACCATCCATCTTCAGAACTTTCTCATCTTCCCCAGCTGAAACCCACTGAACGCTAATTCCCCATTTCCCCCTCCCCCTAGCCCCTGGCAACCACCACTCTATTTTCTGTTTCCATGAGTTTGACTATTTCAGGTACCTCAGATAAGTGGAATCACACAGTAGTCATCCTTTTGTGACTGGCTTATTTCACTTGGCATAATGTCTTCAAGACTCATCCGTGTTGTAGCAGGTGTCAGAGTTTCCTTCCTTTTTAAGGCTGAATAATCCACTGTATGTATAGACCACATTTTAGCCATTCATCCATCAGTGGACACTTGGGTTGCTTCCACCTTTTGGTTGTGAATAATGCTGGCAAAAAACTTGGGTGTAGAAATAACTGCTCGAGTCCCTGCTTTCACTTCTTTTGGGTATATATCCAGAACTGGAATTGCTAAATCATGTGGTAATTTTATGTTTAATTTTTTTAAGAACTGCCATACCATTTTCCACAGAGGCTGCACTATTTTACTTCCTAACAGCAATGTATAAAGGTTTCAAAGTCTTCACATCCTTGTCAACACTTGTTATTTTCTGCTTTCTTTGGATAGTATCCACTCAAATTGGTGTGTCAGAATCCTTACCTGAGTGCTTTATGAGCCATTATCAATTGATCAGAGTTGACAAATGAGATGAAAGCCATTTGTTATTCCTAAACTGTGATCGTGAGATTTCTATACTTTTCAAAGTGAAATGACTGAAGAATTTACCATGTGGGGATAGTCACAGTGTTATTGGTGCCATTTGTATACATGGCCCGCTGTTTGAAATGGAGGAGAGGAGGAGGACACCAGGAGAAGGGACACCGGGGCTGCCATATGCAAATTTGCCAGGTGATGGAGGTTAGGCCTGAGAAAGACTCTGCATACAACAGCAACTGGGGGACATTCTGAGATCAGCCCCAGGCAAACCATCAAATCCAAGAACCGAGGGATAAGGGAGTGTGAGGGCTGTCCCCATATCCTGGCTTAAGTGGTAAGAGGATTTCTTTTCCTCTTTATTCTGTTTTCTTCCCTCTATTCTTTACTTCTTTATTGGCTACGAATCCATGCTTTGAAATATCCATGTTTCATAAAAAAGGGGAAACGGAATATATGTACAGTAAATATACATTATTTGCTTGCATGTGGATGAAATATCTCTGGAAGTATATATGTAAACCAAGAACAGTGGTTGTCTCTGGGAGGGGAACTGGGAATCTAGGAGACAGGATGGGAGAAGACTTTTCTTTTTATATATCCTTTCATATGTTTTTATTAAAATTTTGACTGTGGAAATATATTCCATCCTCTTTCCAATGTGTATTTCTGAGGTGCTGACACCAGAAAGTTCCAACTCCTTCCCAGACTCCCTTGAAGTTGGGGATCAAGAATAAGGTTCTGCCAATTGCATGTGCTTTCATGAGCTGTAAAAGATGGAAGTGGGTGAATGCCATCTTCCTGCTGCTTTAGGCTGCGGTTGCTGACAAGCAAAGTCATGGGCGTTGAGAGGCAACTGTGGTATAGGTGGTGACAGCTGAACACTTTGTTCTAGTGCCCAGTCACCAGCTTCCTGGGTGCTGCCATGAGGTAGTTACGGTAGTAAGTTACCTCCTGATCCTACGTGCTGATCCCTGGATCGAAGCTACATGTGCTGTTTTTGACTTCAATACCTTCAGTAGCAGCCTCCCAACTCCCTGAATTCCTGCTAAAGACAGAGGCTGTAGCTCCCCTGGCAGGTGGGTACTGGAAATTGCTGGAGCATTCTGGAAGTCGTGCCTAGAGACCCACCAGGAGTTCATTCCCCTCATCCTTCCAAAAGATTCTGTAAGCACTGCTTCTTATTATTCCATTCTGCTTAAAATACCTATTGTGGTTTCTATTTCCTGCAATGGAATTGAAATGGAATATTAAACATTTAAATAAAAATTAGAAAGTCATCACTAAAAAAAAAATTCAATTCTCAAAAAAGAGTAGTAGTGCCACCAAAGTTCTTGAGCAGTGTGCTACCAAAGATTCTTGGGCTTTATTTTTTTTAAAAACCCTCACTATCTATCTTGGTAAATCAACTACTTAATGAGTACCTATTGGTTTAATAGATGAGGTATTTAACAGTTACCTTGTCAGATTAGAAGTAAATGTCTATATGAATATGTGAGAAGGTGTGTGTGTGTGTGTGTGTGTGTGTATAAAGAGACAAGACACAATTTATGTTTCCAATAAAATCCTGGCAGTACAAGACATATCCAAACACTTCTTGTTCTTCATTTTTATTTAACTCAAAATAGCTAATAACAAAAACATTTAGAAAATATCTCCAACACTTGACTATTCAGTCATTTTTGGTTGATGACACTTGATTATTTAGTTCTTGCTTATTTCCAGCATGTAGTAACACATCTATCTTAAATAAATCTCTAAGAGTCTGCAGCAAGCTTTAAACCTGTATATTTAGATTCTAATCAAAAACCATGATTTAATTATTAGTTTTATATCTAAATATTTTTCTCCCGCACAGAAGCTTATTAACTAATAACCATAAATAGTCTAGCTATTAACTGGTTTTCAAGGAAATGTCCAAATATGGCACATATATACAGGCTGCATATATGCTTTTATCCTTTACTACTCAAAATCTGAATGTCTGTAAGATGTACAGTGGAGTTATATCATAAACACATTTAATTTAATTCAGTACATGAGATCAGTGAAAAGGAAACAATAAGGAATAAGGAAAATAACAATCAATCTGGCAATTATGTACCACCTATTCAATGAATGGATGCCCTCAAGTAAACCATGATGAGTGTTGTCAGTCTGGTGTTCCCTCAGTCACTGTAAGTTCATATCTGTCTCTTAGAGGGCAAGCATCTTGCAAGGCTAAGTATCATTCTAGTGTTTAAAGTTATGTGTTTTTTTCTACAAAATAGCCCCTAAACACCAACAACTTCAATTGGTCTTCAACGGAAGAAACAGTTACCTCTTCCAACACTGGAGGAAAAACCGGCTGTCGTGGATGGAGATTTCCAATATGGCACCATTCTAAAGGGCTTTCAAGGATAATCTTGAGACCCCATTTTATCTTATGTGCCGACATTAGAAGCTAACCCCTGCATATGACGCAGCTCCACTGTAATGTAAATTAAAATGCCATGATTTTAAAAATGCCCTAATATTGTCAGTATAATTTCATTTCCAGTTTAGTCCCTTCCTCACATTTGGCACAGTGTGTTTCTGTGATGCTCTCCTGGTGCCAGCACTTCAGAATGTTATCCATCACTGGCAGAGAAAAATCTCATGATGAAAAGATTAGTGTGTCATAAAATCTGAACAAAACAGCTACCAAAGTTGATCAGTCTCACTATGATTCGGGATAAGATTTTCAATTAGCAAATGGTGTGACTGAAGCAGACAGTAACTGTTTTGCTACACTTGGAGCTCCCAAAGATCTTCTTTAGCTTTCTTTTCCTGGGTTTCTAAATTGGCAGCTACATTCTACTTCTTAAACACTTGGCCTTAACCTCAGCACCGCCCTGGTTCAGTTTCTATTTTTAAAAGCACCATTCTAATGGAAATGTCCCTGCTCTGAATTAAGCTGCTGCTGTGAATTTTACCACTAGCGAGAGCCATTATGTCATAGAGTTTAGGTTAATTTGGTAGGTATCGATTTCCTTGACTACGACTGCGAAACTTGCTTCAGCTTCTTCTAGGCATGGAGGATTTCTACCTGGGCTGTAGATGAGGGTAAAATATCCCATGGAGAACTCCTTCAATAACCACATTTGGAAAATCTGAAAAACAAAAGTAAAACTGCTTTTCTTATGTACATCAATAAAACATACGTGCATCTCGTAGAACGAAACAAGGTAAGGCCTAGGCATAACTCAGGGATCTGCATCACCATACAGTTTGCCCTTGTTTCGGATGTGCCATCAGTCATGCTGCTTCGGCCTCGAGCCACTTGAGTGTACTACCAGGCGCTGCAGGAATACACGGCCAGATTTGTAGCTTATTGATTTAAGGGATGTTCTAATGGTTAATGCTGCTAGGCCCCAACTCTTTATCTGAATGTTTTCTCCCAAGGAAGATGGATTACACTGGCAATTCAATTTCTAACAA
Organism: Delphinapterus leucas; assembly: GCF_059928025.1. Classification (NCBI taxonomy): domain Eukaryota; kingdom Metazoa; phylum Chordata; class Mammalia; order Artiodactyla; family Monodontidae; genus Delphinapterus; species Delphinapterus leucas. The sequence continues at coordinate 102,806,061 of NC_143131.1, read as the reverse complement.
AATCTCAATATACTTGAAGGAATTCCAAGATTTCTACTGGGAATACTTTGCTGCAGTTTTTCCGCTGTGGTTTACAGTGGCCTTTAGTCCAAGTGGTCTTGAGTATGCTTGTTCTATTATACTAGCTTCTAGAGAGCAGGAGGACAGGGGCCTGCCTTCCTAACGTAAAAGGGCAGATTCCTGACAAAAGCCACACTTGTCAAAGTTGAAAAATCAGCTACATTTTTATAGGAAATGCAAAGGAAATTCAGAGGCGTATGTTATGTTGTATCTCAGTTTAGTCATCACAGCAGGTAAAATATGAACAGATAACTTGAACAGGAGAACCAATCTATCACACGGTTCAGAATTTTCATTTATAAACTTTAGTCTGCACATAATTATATCTAGGATTTAAATAAATATAGTTAATATATAAGGAAATTAAGTGGCCCAATACTTTGAGCTTCCAAATAATATGTTCACTGATTAATTCAACCTCTACAGAGTGCCTACTACATAAAACCACTTGCAAGGGGATTGGACCTCATCAGGCTCTTGGAGGAGAGGGCTCAGGAGAGGGCGCTGACGAGGTGGAAAGTCTGTGGCAGGCAGGAGCCTGAGGCTAGTGTAGCAAGTGGAGTGGCTGTAAGGGCAGGGGGGCAATTCAAGCCTGGTAAGAATGGACAGGAATTCTGGCTTTATATGAAAAGCAATGAGAAGCTACTGAGGGATTTCAAGCAGAGTGAGACAGCAATGAATTGTTTTGAAAAGATGACTGTGGCTGCCATTCAAAGAGCGACTGGAGCAAGTTCAGAGTGGTGATGGATTCGATGGTAGTAGTGAGGGATTTCATAACAGTACCTACTTAACAGGCTGTTGTAAAAATTAATGAATGAAACAAAGTGCTTGGACCTGAACTTGGCACATGGTAAGTACCAGCTATTATCACATACCAAGCACTGCCTAATTACTGGGAATATAAGTAAGTAACAGTGCCTGCCATGGAACTTACATGCTAGTCAGGGAGACAAGTGAATAAACAAATAAAATGTGTTTTTGGGCTTCCCTGGTGGCGCAGTGGTTGAGAGTCTGCCTGCCGATGCAGGGGTCACGGGTTCGTGCCCCGGTCTGGGAAGATCCCACATGCCACGGAGCGTCTAGGCCCGTGAGCCATGGCCGCTGAGCCTTCGCGTCCGGAGCCTGTGCTCCGCAACGGGAGAGGCCAGAACAGTGAGAGGCCCGCGTACCGCAAAAAAAAAAAAAAAATGTGTTTTTAAAATATCTCCAATACACAAGTACTCAATTACTTTTGGTTGATGACACTCACTTGATTTCTTAATGTTTGCTTTTACCCAACATGAAGTCACATAATTTTTAATAAAACATATCTTTAAAAGTTTGCAGTGGACTTATACCTACATACTTAGATACCGATCAAAAGCCATGACTCAGCTAAGTTAATTTTAATTCCAAACACATTTCTCACACGCAGACGTGTATTGATACCAATAGCCATAAATGAAGCTGTTGATTAATTTTCAATAAAATGCCCAAATTAGACATATTACATGCAACAGCATATATGCATTTATCCTTTACCACTCAAAATATAAGAGTCTGCTTAAGGTTAGTGATATCATAAGCTTATTTAGTGTAAACATTCTGATCCAAATCAGTAAGTTCAGCAAAAAGGACAAAAAGGAAAATAACATGAAATACTTTGGGTAATTCTACAGCACTCTAATAGGTCAAGCAGTGGTTTAAAGGCAAGGAGAAAAAATAAAGCAGGGCACGGGGCCAGAGAGTGATAGGGGACGGGAAGGTGAAGAAGGACCTTTGTGCAAAGATGCCATTTGAGTGAAGCGGTGTAGCAGCCAGCTGTGAGGGTGTCTGGATGAAGAGCAATCCCACAGAGGGAGCAGAGCATGCCCAGGCCCTGTGCTCACTGTCCAGCAAGCGCTAAGCATATGCTAGATGCTGGAGATTTAGAGGGTGAAGGTGACAGAAGGAGAGAGAGAGAGAAGGCAACACAATTTGTGATCATTGTTCTAAAGGAAGCAAATAGGGCGCTCTGATAAAAGTGAATGGAATAGCGATATTTTATAATGAGGTCCACCAACTAGTAACTGATGAGATAATCAGAGGTCTTTTTTTTTCCTCATCTGTTACAGTTTACTCCACTCTAAACTGGATTTTGGCTTCATTCCATGTATCATTTGATACAATGTCCATCACTGCTTAAATTACTCAGAAAACTGCCCTTACCTTTGCTTCCCTTTGAGAGGTGATGAGAAGGAATGTGATTTGGGAAAGGTTTTGTTGGTTTTCATTTATTTTTATAAACATTTATTGTGAAGCTTAAAAAAAAAAGTAAGGGGGTGGAGGGGCTCTTGGAGGCTACTTGAAAGGAGAGCCAGCAAAGGCTCCCTGAAGATGCACCTGAAAGAGGAGAGGGCCAACAATGTGTGAGGACAAGAGGGTTCCAGGAGGAGGAAACAGCAAGTGCCCTGCGGGGAATGAGTTCAGCGCATCTGAGGCCCAGAAAGAACTGCAGTGTGGCTGGACCAGAGTGTGTGAGGGGGTCCCGGCAGACATGTGGGCCAGGGCCAGCCCACGGGGGGCCTTTTCAACCACGGTGAGAGTCTGGGGCTCACAGAGGGTTGGGATAGAAAAATAGTATTGTGACTCAGCTGTATACTCAAGGCCATCAAGGCCACAGCAAGGAGATTGTTCCAAAGAAAGTAAAATGAGAAGAGCAGAGGGTCTAGGACAGACAGCCTTCAGGAGAGCTGCCAGAGCCTGGAAGAAAAGCAGGAAGGTGGGAAAGCCAAGGGGAAATGGTGTCTGAAGGAGGGGAAAGTGGTCAGCAGTGGCTAAAGTTAATGAGAGGTCAAGGAGGAGGACTGAGAAAAGTCCACGGAGTTTAGCCACACTGCAGTCGCTGGGGACCTGAGCCAAAGTTATTTCGAATTCCCCAGAAAACTCAAAACGAAGGCCAAAAAGCATATGCTAAGAGAATAATGTTTTATTTTTAGCATTTTATATGAGGATAGTGTTTAACTGTCAGAATTTTAAAGACAGACACTCCTCTGATTTTTATGGGTGTCAGTGTATCTGTGAAGGTACTTCCAGATTCTGTACCTGGAACAGAAACCTCAACATTTTGTTAAGAGGCCTTAGAACACGAACATGTGATGCAAGTAAAATTTATCTTTAAATTAAATGCTAAAGAGTTGCAATAATGTATCACTAGTATAATACTTCTAAGACAATAGGAATCTGATTTATGACATGGGCTCAGCCAAAGTTCCACAAAAGGAGATGTAGTGGCTGGCTCTCTCATACTTCGTTCCGTCCTTTACATTAAATTCATGACTGACATTTACTCTCAAGGAGGAATCCCCTTTCTGTGCAAGTTGTTCAACTACATCAATATTCTACCAATGATCCATACCTCTTATTCTGTCTAACTCCAGACATTTGCCCCTGAGGCTCTTTCCCAGAAAGTTCCTCCCGTTCTTCATGGTCAAGCCAAGTGCACAGCACATGCTGCTTAAGAAGTTAGATGAATCGGATTTAAGGATCATAAAATATCTGCCCTCTTCCAGGAAGCATCCTGGCTACTCCAGTCCACAGTGATCGTTCTACTCTCTACACTTTTATAGGAATTTCAGTCAAATGCTTAAAATATCTGAGCAAAAACAATACCTGGAGAAAGTACTTGTGGAACCATTTTTAAAAGCTAGTAAGAATACTTCATAAAACACTGCCCCATACAGAGTGAAGTAAGTCAGAAAGAGAAAAACAAGTATCATATATTAACGCATATATGTGGAACCTAGAAAAATGGTACAGATGAACCGGCTTGCAGAGCAGAAATTGAGACACAGATGTAGAGAACAAACGTATGGACACCAAGGGGGGAAAGCGGCAGTGGGTGGAGGTGGTGGTGTGATGAACTGGGAGATTGGATTGACATGTATACACTGATGTGTATAAAACTGATGACTAATAAGAACCTGCTGTATTAAAAAAAAAAAAGGAAGTTCATTTGGTTGAGAAAAAAAGACCACTGCCCACTTAATCCAGACTAGGTTACATCATGAATATTTGTTAAATGTAACATCTTGTTAACATAATATCAACTAACACACCAGGTATATTTCTTACACATGGGAAGCAAATGTTAAAGAAAGGGGATTATTCCTCACTGAAGGGATTTTATAGAGAAAATACTACGAGACCATATTCATGTGTGGTTGTATAGCAAAGGCAGCTTTCTTCTAGAACGGTCCCTCAACAGAGCGGGGCTGTGTCCTAGTCGGCCTTCTTTAAACTGATAGCTAAGTGGGTGATCTGAGCACACAAGCATCCCTGCCACAGAGAACAGTCCCCTCTCTCTTGCTGATGATAAGGTTGTATTGTCAGGATGTAGGAATGGTGTCCATAGATAATTTATCTATTGCTATTTAGCTGCTATGCTATTTAGTTACCCTCAGAAACAAAGGCTGAAAATTCACTATATGCAAAGAGCACAGAAGGAGAGATTAGGCAAAAAGGGATCCACTCACCAGACCTGTGAGACTGGGCAAATCAGGGACCTCCCTGAGCCCCAGTTTGCTCAGGAGTGAATGATGATATCTGCCCTGCCTATTTCATGAGGCTGTTAAGGAAATTAAATGAGCTAATGTCTGAGAACGTACTCATGAAGAGCTGCATATCAGGACACTTTGAGAGACACTCTGAATCATTTAAATTTCTTGGCACAAAGAAAGGACTCGGGCTAAAATACCAAATTACATGTACGCTTAAATTAATTCATTATACTTAAAGATACAACTTTAAAAATGTGTATCTGACTGTCAAAGATGCTGTTATCTAAATGGAAATGGAGATACGCATGGAACGTATATACACAGCTTTTGGAAAGAAGCATTTAAAAAAAGGACCGGAACCTTGGATTCAAACCCTAGATAAAAACCAGCAGAAGCCAAAATAACACCACCCCCAAAATTAAGGACAATAAATCCCTTTCCCTCTTATTACTCTAATTCAAAACAGCCTGGCAAGAGAAAGAAAAATTACATTTCCTCCTGAAAGGCCTGCCCCAATTAAAATTCTGAATGTCTCTTACACCAAGAGCACTGGTTTATTGGCAGATTATTAAGCCCTGGCCAATGTCACTCTGTTAGACCTGTATTAAAAACGTGGTTTATGTGGTGTAGGGTCAGATCAGTAAAGAGCTGTTAGCAGATGACAGGTTTGATTACCGCTGGCTGCAGGCAAGACGTATGGATCCCTGAGGAACAGCAGCACCGGCTGGTGGGACAGTTTGCTGGAAAGGTCAAGAACAGGCATGTCAGCATCAGGGGACGATGGTAAACAGAAAACACTACAAACTAGCTTTGAGGGGATCAAACTGCTGTGCGGGGACACCTCAAGGTTTATGTATCTAACGGTACGGGTGAATAATAGCAAGCAGAGCTGGAGGGACAAACCAGCAGTGCGCCCATCTTCCAAACATGTCTTTGTGGAATTCGAAGCAGATAGACAATCTATACCATAAATCACTGCTGCAAAGTGATTTTTTTTTAAATCTTGTAGTACGATTATTGATGAAATGTATTCTTATTACTTGTATGAAATAATGTAGGACTTTATTCCTCTAGCCTTAAAATAGAATGGTTACTTCTGTAACTTCCCATCAAATATTTATCGTCTTAAAATCAATTTTCTAGCAAAGGTTTTCAAGAAAACCTTGACTTGAAACAATCAGATGATGGTAAGTAAATGTTTAACAAAACCTTAGTCTTATTCTTGGTTTGTATAACTCCTGACTGACTGGTGTTTGTTCTTACCTTGACTCTTCAGATTCTGTCTCGTCAAAAGATCTAAATTTTTTTTAAAAAGAAAAGAAGACCATAAAAGTTGGGTCAGTATTTATGTCAACAAAGGAAGAAAGAGCCAGTATTCTTAGAGCTCTGAATTGGGAGACATTTTGAAAAGAGACTTAGGTATTTTCACAGAGTCACAGCGTGGCTGATGCCTCATTCTAAGGAACCCCAAGGCTGCAATATTCTTGAATTTCAATTTTCCTGGAGATGACTCAGAAATCCTATGGTTTTGCTTTTGGACTTATATAATGGAGAAAAGATTTCACTCATTTCATTCCCACTATCTCTTCTTAAAAAATACACAACTACATATGAAGCCCAACCTCCCAGCAAATGCACCAAGCTGGAACAGGAAGCACTGACCATACACATGACTTGGTGAGTGCGGTGTACGATTCTTGTTCTGAGGTGACTGAAAAGTGGCCCCGAGTAAACACTGCTGGTGAGGGAGCTGTGACAGGTGTTAGCCTCTCATCCAGCGGATGGCTGGGTTTTAACACAACTTTGGGTGTGGTTAGCTTGAACATCTTGTAGTTAGTGTGAGTCATTCAGGCAGGTCTGGAGGCAGCAAGAAAATGGATAGAACCCTCTCCCCAACTTGGATCTGCAGAGACTTTGTGATGACGTGGTTCTTTGTAAATAGATTTAACATGTAAGAGATGTTGCCGACTGCCTTCGGAGGCCAGATCAACACAGGTGCCAAGAGCTGGGCGAGTGGCTTGTTTCAGAGTTAATTCTTCAGAAGAACTTTTCCCAGTTGCTGCTGATATCAGATGTCTGGTTTCTTGGTAGAGAGGGATTAGGATCTGCAGCCCCCTCATTTAGAAGTTCCTGAGGGAGAGGCAGCAGGACAGTGGGGAAAGAGCTTACGCCAGAGGCCTGGGCTCTGCCAGCTAAAAGGTAAGCGACCTTAGGAAAGGCACTTTATTCCTGTGTCTCAGTTTGCTCAACTCTAAAATGAAGCGAGTTGGATAAAATCACTTCTAAGATCATTTACACCTTTAAAAATTATATGAATAAATGTGCCAAGGGGATACAGTCTTTGCACAAGTATTCACAAATAAACATTAGTCTCTAAATAAGCTATCTAGATTTATAATTCCCATCATGTAACACCATTCCATATAAAAGTATAATTTAAAAAGTCAATTCTTCAAGTTTAAACCTGAATTAATGAGTGTTGGTCACCTGGCCACAAGACTCAGGAGCAATTCCTTTGACTACGAGCAGGGGGCGAGCGAGTGCTGTCCCAAGCCAAAAGAATGGGTGTGGCCAGGTTGGCCCTCCGCACCACCTGTGTTATCTGTCAGGCCAATAAGTGATTGAAAAGTAACTTAAGATACACGTCCAATAGGTAAACAACTCACCCACAGCTCTCTGCCTTTGGTAGAGAGGGCAAATGTCGCACATTTAGGAAATCAAGAAACAGTTTGGGAAGTTCTTCATTTTCTAAAATGACAGCCTGTGAAAGCAGAAAACAATTAGAAAGTGAAGTTTGCTAGGCAATCAATCAAATAAACTATTTTGAAAAGTCATAACCATCCATCAAAGTTCTTACCAGCATTATTACCCCAAAGCAAAATTACCCACTTCACCCACCAAGAATTTAGGCCAACACACACGTTATTCAGTGTCAGCAAATGCTCCATTTTATCTATTCTTTCACCCAAGCAGCATTTACGGAGCATCTACTATATATACTTCAGATGCTGACGGGGGGCAAGACAGCCAGGCACCAGGTAGACACAGTTCCTGCCTTCATGGAGGTACTAATCCAGAATGAGTATTTAAAAAACCTGGGAACATCAATAATACTGCTAAGAGAGTTACATCAAGTTTTCCTTATTTAGTGATAAAGTGATCTGAAATTGTGTGTGTGTGTGTGTGTGTGTGTCTATCTACAAGAAACCACTACTGTTCAGGAAATACTATACACGGCTTTTTTAACTAGAAGATTTAGTCAAGATCCTTCAGCTAACACCTGTTTCAGCAATAGGATCAACTGACATTTATTGCTATTTGGACAGCTCCACTTAAAGGGTCAGTAACAGTTTCACCACTAAGTGTAAATCAGTGTATATGCTGAAAAAAAAAAAAATCTATAGAGTTCTTCCATTTAGGGAGCTCTGCTAAACAGCTGCCATAATGGCATAACCATGTCAGTTCTCAGATATCCAAATTATGCAATTTGAAGGAGAAATCTAATAGAGAACTGTAAGAGTGCATTTTCATATATATTTAGTTTTGAAAGAGTCTGCCAGAGCAATGATTGTACCTTTGCTCCCCCCGCCCTTTTTTTTTACGAAGACCACGGGAAAAGCATCAGACATTGTGCAATAATCTCTAAAATTAATGTAACTATTCTTAAGGGTCATTTTTATAATTTACCATGGCTTTTTTTCCCCCGGTAAGTACATATTATTTAAAAAACAATGAGAATTGATGGATATATATACATTACCAAATGTAAAATAGATAGCTAGTGGGAAGCAGACGCAGAGCACAGGGAGATCAGCCCGGTGCTTTGTGACCACCTAGAGGGGTGGGATAGGGAGGGTGGGAGGGAGGGAGACGCAAGAGGGAAGAGATATGGGGATATATGTGTATGTATAACTGATTCACTTTGTTATAAAGCAGAAACTAACACACCATTGTAAAGCAATTATACTCCAATAAAAATGTTAAAAAAAACCAAAAAAGAACCCAATGAGAATTGATGCTGAAATGTCATTCACTCAGCTGATCAGGAACAGCTATGCAAGGTGATGCAAAAGATACATAACACGTGAAAGAGGTCAAATTGTGTGTTTCTTGTATACACATAATTCTATATAATGTATTGTTTGTAGCCATAATTTACATCTGGAGCTGCCCCATTTCTTACCATGTTTTGGAATTCTGTTACCCAGTTCAGGACATATAAATGGAATAAGCTACTACAGAGATCGCCAGTGCTAGCACACTGACCTCTGTACTATACTAGTGCTCAACCGTCCTGCTGTTCAGTCCCTGGAGAGGGGTAATCTGGAGATCCAGCCTTGTCTGGGGCTCTTACTATTCCTTACATGGCCATTGTGCCCACTGAAGTTTAAGAAATAAAAAAGAGGAAAATAAAGATATTTGGGGTAATACTTTATTCGTTAAACAAATATTTACGGAGCACCTATTATGTTAGGCACTGGGATATGGCAGTGAATACTACAGGTCAGTAGAATGTGGGCTGGTGGAGAAAATTAGTGATAAACAAGTAAACACACACATAAGTTAAACTTGCCTTAGAATACAGTGACACAGAATCTGCACTCTCTAAATGCCTTCGCATCCATCCCTCCATCTTTCTAAAATGTTTACTTTTTTCTTGATTATAAAGTAGAAAAATGAAAAATTCATAAAATGGGGAGAAAAAAAAAACCCCTCCCCTATCCAGGGGCATTCTTCCATTACTATTTCTGTTTCTTTCCTTCAATCCATTTGGCTTTCATCTAAATTTTTATCTATCCGAGAATATTTTTGGGGTGCCCAGAAGGTCATTATTTCAGTGTCCAAAATCAAAGGTTCTAGGAATCATGATACATATGAAGTTCCAAGGAATTTTTTTTTGCCATAATACAAGTTGCAGTGATTATCAGCTTGTACTTGTAGATATCTATTTAAGAGGATAATACCTATTTGAATAATAAAGCTTAATGTTGTAACAAATACAGAGCTGTTCACCCTGGCAATAGTTTTAATTATGTGAACAAGTGGTAGCTTTCAGATTAAAAAAAACAGGGGGGGGGGTAACCATTATCTCCACCCCCATCTTTTAAAATAAATTAAATCAATAACAAGTGTGGGACACTTTTAATGACCTGAACTACTTAATTTCCAGGATCTTTAGACATGTCATCCATCACTGCAGCATGGAGGAAGACATCTCTTGAGTGTTCGGGGGTGGGGGGGGTTACTTTCGTTTTATTAATGCAAGATTTAGGGAATTTTAACAAGGTGAATTGTTTATTTGCCTTGACAGATTGGCTTACAATGCACTGACTACATCTACAGCGTGATCATTAATGACAAAAGACAGGCAAAAAGCTGTTTACACTGCAACACCGGGACAGGAATTAATCCTGCTCAGCCTCCCCAGAGTACGCCAAATAGATGATCATGTTGTTTTAGGTCAGATATACTAGAAAAAAAGAATATCGAAAACTTCAAAAATTTGTGAGCATTTTTGTTAAATTATTATTCTCAAATAATATTTTCTATAAAACAATGACCAATGTGGATTTCAGGATTTACAGTTGTAAGAAAGCAGCACTGGCGGGGGGAGGGTGTTAGTCAAGCTTTCGGTTATGCGGCGGGAATATCTCCTAAACTGCTAAGAAGGCTTGTAAGAAAATAATTAATACTTAAGCCCAGAGACAGAGTATAATAGAGTAGAATTTACCTAATTTAATACATATGTATAAGTGAAATGACTGTCATTAGTTAGTACAGAGATGCAACAGAGAAAATGTATTAGGTCAACCAAATCTTTTGGTTCAGAAACACATGACCACGTTCCATGAGTGACCCATCAGTGAAGGGGGGCCTCACAACTGTTTCATTTAAATCCTCTTCAGTTTCTTGAAAAGCTTCCGCTCAAGAAGAACCACTCCTTGACGCTGCACCCTGGGCCATCCCACATGCTTGGGACCCTGGTCTGGTCTAAATCACCGGACCTATTCACTAGATAAGCTTTTGATTAAAAAAAAAAAAAAATATATATATATATATATATATATATATAAACAACATTTTAAATATCAAATAATATTTCCCTGTTGTTTTAGCTTGCTTATCTTTATTTTTGATTTATCTTCAATGGTAAATTGAATGGTCATTTTCATTCTTTACAGAGGCAAGTGGTGTAGTGGGAATATGTAGTTTTAGAGCAAGACCTGGGTTTGAGTATCTCCTCTGTCTACCTTAAAGGTCATTGTGAGGATTAGGTGATGTCTCCAAGAGTCTCTGGCATGCAATTAGCATTCGATAAATGTTAATTCTGTTTCCTTTGAATTTTTTTGTTGTATCAGTTCTCAACCATCTATTTTCTTGGTTTTGGAGGTTTGGATTATTGTCTATCTAACAAACAGAGCTTCTTAGTCCTCTACGATTCGTGGATCCCTTTGAAAATGATGAAAGCTGAGAATCTTGCTTGCTGAAAAATACACACACATATATAATTGTGCTGCCACTGGTAGGGGGTCCAATAGGCCCCTGACAGCCCAGCCAAAGATGCCTGCTTGTAGCTCTGATGTGGCAGCAACGCTGCTGGGCACACTTTTCATTTGGCCTGGAGCCTGAAGCACTGCTGGGCCCGTGCTGGATGCCAGCTCCCCAAAGGGCACGCTAGCCTTCTTGTTTCAGTTTTCTACCTCTTTGTCAATTAGAACCCCGCTGGAGTGTGTGCTGCTTTGCTATTAGAATTCATGAGTGCTTTCAGCTTTAGGCTGTGGTTGAAAATATTTGTCTGGCCGTGTCTGGTGAAGGATTTTTTTCTGAAAGTCCAAAATCTACTGCTGTACCGGATTTAGAAAGCAGTTCATATTTATGGCTTCTACGTCTTCTAAATATAACTCTAGAATTCAATAAGCTGTGGTGTTGAAGGTTCCCAAAGTTAGCAAAAAAGGAGGGAAAGTAAGATTTAAACTCTATTTCTACAGAGTACAGCTGATGAAGCACTAGTACGCCACACCTGTTACGAGATGGGCATTTTGAACCACTGAGCAGTGATAGGTCCCAGGCCTGGTGCTTTCTAACTGATTAACTAATTACTCTGATGGTAGAGTCCTGACACTGCATGCAAGTTGGAATGCATGGCTGGGTAGCTAATTTACACAGTAAAACATCAGAATTCAAAATGAGCATAACAAGTTGAAGAAAAAGTTGGAAATAATCCCATTAAATCTTACAGGTTAAAGTACTGAGTCAAATACTGTAAGAGGCAGAATTAATGAATCTCCAGATGCAAGTTGGAGAGTAGGTCACAAGTGCTGTTGGTCACAAGTGGTAGGTCAGCAAGAAAGTCCTGCTTCCACAAAGGTGTAAAATGAGCTGAGCAATCCTCTCACTCCACTGAAAGCAATATTATTTAATCCCCAAGTAAAGGGAAATAAGAATAAACTCAGGAAGAGCTAGAGGCAAGCAATGAAAATGGCTAAAAGATTAAAATAGTGTCCATATGAAGAAGCCACTCAACAGTGGGTACCAAGCATGGAATGAGGTAGTGGAGGACCAAGGAGATAATGTGGTCTTTAAGTTAACTAACCATTCTGTTAAGGAGGGTGGCAGTTTCCAAAGCTGCTGGAACAAGAAGAAACTACTGTCCAAACCAGCAGAGAAGGAATCTATCTCTAGCTGAAGCCTGTGCCATAAAACTAGGAAAAGTGGCACATGCATGGGAAGAGTAGGAATCATAAGAGCTTCTAAATATCTGGGTTCTGAACATCTTTTAGTTGCTCTTTCATACACATGCAGGCTGGAGATGCTACAGAATTAACAGAAAACCACAGTAATTTCCAGCCAATTTACCACTTAGAAAGTACACAGGCTGAAAATCAGGTTGTTATTAAGATGCACAAAGGAAATGGGGCTAAATCAAAGAACTGTAACAAGTGTGTGATATATTATGTAACACACTTTGCTAAGACTACATCCAACTCTGATAAATATTAAAATGGGCAATTGAGTGTACCTTGTAAGAAGAAAAAAATAATTATTACTCTTTACAACCATGTTACTCAGTTACAGAAGAATAAATAACTTTCCTTATTATAGACCAGAAATATCACTCTAAAAAAAGAATAGAAAAAAAATCTCTATGAAAATATTTACCAAAAAATTGCCTAAAGGGAGCAGAAAAACAATAGCATTGATAGCAGCATCCTCCTCCAGCTCAATGTTTACTCCAGGAGAAATGTCTCTTTTATTGAAAAGGTGCAATTATCATCATGTAACAGAAATCACAAAATCCCGATTTTTCTACATTATCAGCTTTATAAAATCATGTTCCCAAAGGATACCATTGATTAGTTGCACATGTTCTTTCTGTGACATCCCAAATACTTAATTGTCAGTTATCTTTTCTTCTTCAGTAAGTAAAATGTAGTCACAAAATTACAGAGGGACCTGTTCTGCCTTAACCTTCGCTAGATGCCATCATGCAGTGGAAAACACTGGTAAAATATCACAGGATAACGCCGTCCGAAAAGGGAGACATATAAACACTGTAATGATTTCCCATGAGTTTCCATTTTAGAAAATTGTCACTAAGGCGAGCATAAACGGTGACATATCTCCACTGAGGACACGGTGAAATCGAACGCTGGCATTCTAGTTAGGTCCAAACCTACCCAGCAGCCAATTATAACAGGAACGGAACATCTTGCTGAAAACTTGGACAAGACCACTTTGCTAACCTTCCAAGATCACTGCACAAAGCTGCGCTGTTTTCACTGATTTGAACCTTTTATTCTCTTTTCAAAACATTAAAAAAAAAAAAACCACCACATTTCTTCCCATTGTCTATCAAGGTTTTTTAACAACTGCAAGGAACCTCTCAGTCATAAAAGCCAGGGTACTGAACTAAGTCGGGAGGTTTCCAAGAGTCCTGAAAGCTCTTTTCCTATTCCACCTTGTTTGGTTTGAAATGCCCGACGGTTGAGGTGACAAAGTTCATGACAGTTTTTCCTCTCTTCACCAGGAAAGATGCTTCACACCACACCTGCTTCAGAGGTGCAGCTAAGAACAGGGAGGGAGAAAAATCAATACCTCCTCACGGCAGTAAGTGGGCTGCCGTGTCCCTGTCCTCTGGGAACAAAACCTACCAGCTCACAGAGGCTTTGCCGTCCTCAGTCCTCCACTTACCCTTCCCCAGCACTTGCTCACAATTTCACAAAATGAACCACAGTAAGGCTACCAAAGGAACACTTTTTAAAAAAGTCAGCTGGTAAATGGATCTAACGAAGGCTCATGACCACCTAAAAAATAAAAATCAAATGTGCTCTGGAAGAACGCAGTGTACCACGCATCCTTCTTTGTGTGTGCCACACTTCCCAAGACACATCTCCTCGGTGTCTGGTGAAAACTGCACCATTCATAGATTCAAATAGATATCTGCTATCATTTCACAGGGCTTTACAGACTATCTTGCAAGAAATCTGAGGACTTGCACTAAAAGCTGAAGGCTGCTGACAAGGGCCCATTTAAAGCGGTAAAGAATCTGTGCAAAGAAACAAAGTCATTTGGCTTCAGAAAGATTTGACAGAAGAAATCTAATTTCTGATAATATGGCTAAAAAGATAAAACTAACCATGGAACAATAGCAACTGGAAAACCAACCATCTTTTGAAGTATTTTAATACCAAAATTTATGTCCTGTGTTTCTGGAATATCTATTCATAAAAAAGACATTTGTTTACCAGGTACTAAGTACAACCACTGGCACAATGGGGAACCAAACAAACATGGTCTTGTCCTCCCAGGACGTACAATCTAGTGGGGGAGATGGATGGTTTTCAAATAATCACAGTGATGAATGTGAGATTACAAACTGATATAAGTACCTTAAAGGGAAGTAAATCCCTTCTTTAAGCAACAGTTAAAAAAAAGCACCCTATTAACCTGTGAAGTACTAACAAAGCTTCCCTGGGAAAGTGACCCTTGGGCTGGGAGTTGAACGAGCTAATAGGATAAAGGGAGTGGGGTATTTCAGATGCAAAGCACAGCACACTGTTCAAAACACAATGTGTTCAAAGACTTGTGGAAGGTGGAAGCGTGGCATTAGGAAAACTGAAAGGCCAGTGAGGCTGTGCCTGAGGAAACAATGAAGCTGAGCAATAAAGTAGGAGAGCCTGAGCTGGAGAGGTGGGGCAGGACTTCTGCGTTATGTGAAGGATGACTTGTAGTTTGACTACAACTGGAACAGCAGTGGTGTTCCTCGGATCCAGTGACTGCATTATAGCCTCTCTTTGGCTGTCCCTAAACAGCTTCTTAATCTACTGAGTTAATTTTAACCATTAGATTTTCATTTCATATTTGGTTCCTTTTCAAATCTGCCTGTTCTGCTTTTCTTAGGCTCATGATCTTTTCTTATGCTTTCAATTATTTTAGACATTTTAATTTTGGGTTTCCATTCAATTGTCCTTTTACTTGAACTTCTTGGGATTTAATCCTGTTTTTGTGTCTCTCACTCATAGCTGTTCATTTTCTTCTGTTTTGTAGGTTAGGTTCATGAGCTCATCTTCTGCAGGGCTTTATCTGTGGGAAAGGCTAGGCCAGGTTCAGGGAATGCCCCTCCCCACCCCCACAAGTGGTTTTGCTTCTGCTCTGAGGAAGTACAGCGCTGAATGAGATGTAGTCAGCTTTGTGAAATGATATATTAATTTTCTAGATTGGAGGCATGAGATCATGCAGATACAGAAACTATAAACCCTAAACTCTCATGAAACATGGTTGAGAAACTTTGTTAGGAAAACTTTTGTCCATATTCAACGGATTTTCATAGGCCAATGGTCTCCAAAGTGGGTTACAGAGATGTGGAGAGTTAAATAAGATAATTAATTGTGATTCAGAAAAACAAATGTTAAAAAAGATTGAAAATATATAAGAAAAAGATTTAAAATAAAAAATAACGAAAAAACTATCTTTTCTAATTTTTAATGGGTTTATAGCATTACAAATTATGCTACATTATTAAATATGCATATGTTGAAGTATTATGCTCAACTATTTTTTGATAAGGGTATATAGTCCTAGGTCAATAGACTATTACTCTGACTACAGTGCATAAAGAGTTTATAAGAGCCAGTAAGGCCCAATCTATCGAAACAACACTACTGAAACAGTCTACCTTAGCCTTGGTTATCCTTTTACTAGGGTATAGCTCTATTATAAGAAATGCCCTTCCCACCTCTTCTCAACAGGCCAACTCCTACTTCTCCTTCAAGTTTCAGCTCAAGTGTTACCTCCCTTAGAAAACATTCCTGAGACCCTCAGGTTGGGCTAAGTTATCATTTTTTATGTGTGAAATAAAAGAATCATTTTATGTGATGTGATGATTAATACTGGACTGAGTCATATTAACTTTCAACAATTTTAACCTACCACAAAGGGCAGTTTTCATATAGTTTATAACAACAATATTTATTTAACACCTGGTCTGTGCTGGGCTCTTTATCTTATTTAATTTTCACAAAACAATGACATACTTTCATTATCCACATTCTACCTATGAAGAATTTGGGGCTCAGAAAGTCTAAATCACCTGTACAAGGTTTCTTAAAGGGTAAGGGTTCAGGCAGGACTGGAACCTAGGTCTCCCTAGCTCTAAAACTACTGATCTACAGATGTACCTATTCACTGAGTCATTCATTCATTCCATAAATATTTACTCATGTTTATGCATGCACAACAGCACTGGGCTACATAGTTTAATTCTTTTCTTAGTAAATTTTATTGGAACCCTTTATCTTTTCCAATATATATTTTCCTACTGTATTTATAAATTTAATGGAACCCATAGATAAATTTAATGGAACTACTGAAATTTAGCTCCCTTAAAATACATTTCTAATTTTCTTTGGCTTTAAATTTTTGCTTAACATCGCAACTAATTCTTATAAGTATATAAAGACTCCAAGAAGAAGAACAATAAATTCCATTAATTTCTGTCCTACATTAAAAAAAAAAATTGAGGATAAAGCAAAAGCAAAGACCAAAATTATCTGGCCTCACAACATTTCAAAACCTATTTGGCAACTTCTGACCTGTTCAATTCTTCTTTGACTGGGTAAAATGCTTTAAAGCCATATTTTACATACTTTTGATCCATTTAAATTACCTAACTATATGTTGAAGAACAATGTGGCTCAATTACACATTATAGATAACACTAGATTTATGAGGCATTTTCTTGATCTTCAAATAGAGAAAAAAAAATTCTAAAAGCAATAATAAACTAGCTACTTACCTATAAGTCAAAACTAAAATCAGGGGACTAATACATTTGAATAAAATCATGTATTACAAAGCAAACCAAAACTGACTTAGTTATTCAAACAATATGGTAAGACACCAATTGAAATACAAATTATAGAATATGCTTATGGAAGCGCTATCTTTTTACTTTAAAGAAGAAATAGAAATCAGAACTAGGCTTGTAAGATGTTGCCTGGAGAGAGCCTCTGGAGATTGGTTTTTAATGAAAGATTTACAATTAGCATAGCCTATGTGTGTTGAGGAATTGATGTTTTTAAAGTGTTTAAAGTGCTTGAAAACAATTTGCTCTCTCAAGTCCCTTAAACATGCTCCCAACTATCTACTTTATTCCTCTGATTTACTTAGCATTCTCTTTCTTCACATACTGTGCACTTTGACACAGCTCCAGCACAGCTGAGTTTCAAGAGGTGTAGTTTAGATCAATTAGGCCTTCCGAGGTATACACATTCTCACTGCACTATAGCTAAGACATAGTGTACTGGGCAAATATCTTTTTAAAATTTTGAATGAAGACCACCAACAGTATTTTATATTTGTCCAGGTATAAGCACTGCATTGAGTCTCCTGTTTATATGCTAAAGTTATGCAACTAATGTTTTACATGAATTTAAGAACCTTGAATGAGGCTGAACTTGAAAGTTCATAGTGCATGGTACTCAGTGGGAACGCTTAGTGGGAAGCAGCTAGAGAGTGAGACAGAGACTTATTCTGAGATGCAGTAGCAAGTCCTCAGAGAAATGTACCAAAAATGAAAAGTGGCCCTTGTGGAGATGGTTCATAGGTCTAAAGTTAAAAACAAGTCTATATAGGAAATAATAAAGGAAGTGGGGAAGAGGTCCTTGACCTCTTGGCTGCAACAAAAAATGCAGTTAATGAAATTGTTCACATAAAATACACAGGTGGGTTAACAGTATCCCAAAAGGACTACACCAAGGGAGATGGAATACGACAGCATGAAAGAAGAGAGAGTGGGTCTATATGCACCTGGCTGCTAGTCACCGCATCACGTCCAAGCAGGAGCCTGTGCTCTCAGTCCATGGAAAGAAGAACACACCTACTCTGGTCCTTCCCCCAAATCTGATGCTGAAATAAGTCCTCCCATAACTTGGAGTTAAATTATCGATGTCTATTTAGGGATTTACACTCAACAGTGAACATGGACCCTTTTCTGGGGGGTTCCAGATTATACCAGCCTTCTTCTGATAGGCTCCCAGGTCTCCCAGGAAGTAGGCAGAGAATGACTGCAGCGAAAGCTACTCTACACTTAAGCTTGAATTCTCTGCCTGCCTGCTGCCACTGGTGGCTGTGGCACAGGCTGTTGGTTGCCTACCCAAAATCCATGCTCCTCTTCTTCCTTATTAATGGAGCACCAAGTTTTGGTGGTGGTGGTGGTGGTGGTGGTGGTTCTGGCAAATTGCCAAGCTAAAAAAAGCAAACGGGAATAACAAAAAACAATGACAATAACACCCCTCCCACATTTCCCGGCTTCCCCTGCCACGTGTTGCAGACCTGGCCACTAAGATGTCAGTGGAGGTCACCGGATGGGAAAGACCCAAAAAGTTCCCTAAAAGTGAACAGTCAGGCTCCGCTGGCCCTCATCTTTTTCCTCATCTATTCACCCTTTTCCCCTCCCCTCTTTCCTGGAACATGAGTGTAGTTTCTGAGTTCATATGTTACCTTGTGATCATAAGGGAAAGGCCAAAAGAATCAAAGAGATCCAATCCCTGACGATCTTGAGCTACGGAAACAAACCCCACAATTACCCACCACCGGTAACGCCTGAGGAAATAATATGCCTGAGAAAGAGAAACCCCACTTTTAGTTAAGTCCTTTTATTTGGACTGTTACCTGTGGTAGGACACAAACCCCTGCTGATACAGACTTCTTGCCTCTGCAGATCATAAAGTCCAATTTTTGGCCCAAAGAACAGAGTACTGGGTAGAATATTTTAACAAATAGAGAGAAGAAAAGGAAAAACTCAACTCTGCTATTTACTTTTAATTCACTATTTTAGTACTGGGTAGAATACTTTAAGAAGGAATGAAGGGAGGAAGGGAGGAAGGGAGGAAGGGAGGGAGGGAGGGAGGAAGGAAGGAAGGAGGGAAGGATGGGGGGAAGGAAGGGGAGAGGGAAGGGGGGAAGGAAGGGGAGAGGGAAGGGGGGAAGGAAGGGGAGAGGGAAGGGGGGAAGGGAGGAAAGAACCAACCCTGATATTTTTATTTTTAACTTACTACTTTAAAAAAGTCCACAACATGAAGAATAGTCTATGAAAAATCAAAAAGCCATTAGATTCACACATACATTGCAGTGTCTATAAAAAGCAAGAAAAGGACAAATACATGAAAAACTTGTCTGCCTAACACAGCAGGTGCCAAGAACACACATTACCAAATAGTAAAGAAATCAAGCATATAGGTAATGAGACTAAACAAATAAAAATGTAAGCTGATTATCCAGAAAAATATCCTACCAAATCACAGACAGTATCCCTACGGAAATGGAAAGTGTTTCATTAAACTTATTTTACAAAGAATTGTCCAAATCACTGTAAAATGACCCAGAGGGAATAATTTGGCATTGGCTGGTGGAAGAAAATACAATTCTACTTTAACTTTTTAATCACAAATTTTATGATCTTTTAACAGCTTTCTATTAAGAGCAATTAAAGGGAGACAGCAAAGATTTACGCTGATACCCTAGCAAGTTAAAATGACTATATACATTTTCAAGCAGAAGTTTTATATTTTGAAGATCTTAGCAGTTTGAGGGTAAAACAGTAATTTATTAAAAAAGAAGAAGAAGAAAAAGCTGGAAGATGTGCCTCTTCTGAAGATAACATTTTTGGATTCACTTCTGCTTCCTGCCCATGACTGTCCCTGGTACACAGCCTGCTGAGAAGCCAGACATCACTGGGGCTAGGTAGAGATACGGGAGAAACACAAGGGTACAAATACAACAGAGGGACCAATGCACAACCTGGACACCTTGTCAGACCTACACACTAACCATACTAGTCTACCAGACCAACCATCCCAGGTAGTGGCCTACTCAACCATGCTTACCCCCAGCCTGGCCCAGCTATGCCCCAGGGAGGGATCCAGGGAGGCACCAGGGAGCACCTGACAGGCAAGCTCCTATTTTCTGCCAGCAAATCTTTTTCATGTATGTTTCCCCAAGGCTCAGCTGGGTGTCATCACCTGGGGGTGGCCACTGATCAAGTGAACACTACACCTTATTATCTTATAGTTACGGAGAAATGGTAAATAGGTTGTTTCTGTTTATAAGAATTTTATGCACTTTTGAACATTTATTCACTTAAATTGTTTAAAATTAATCATAGGTAAGTTTCTTAGGTCCTCCGTGCTTCAACAAGGTCAATAATATTATCTACCTCAGAGGTTGTAGTCGTGATGAAATAAGACTCATGCCTATAAAGAAACTGCTACAGTGCCTACTGTACTGTAAGTACCTAATAAATATTATTTATTATTATGATTCTTAGTAGTAGCAGTAATTTAAGATGAACAAAAATAATCTATCACAGAAGCTGAATAATTTAAAAAGCTGATTTAAAGAAAGTAAACATTTTCCTATATGGTTTTACTTGTGTCATTGTTAATTTTTTTAAAAAAGCTTGTGCTTTGCATAAGATCCAACTATCTCGTAACTTCCTGGCCTCTTAATGCATACACTAATGCATGCACACAGGCCAAAGTATCTGTTTTATGGAATTTTTTACACAGAACTCCTTTAGTCAGATCTTTAAAGCACTATCTCTGTGGACCAATGAGGTTAGACATGACCTAGCTGTGCTATACAGAGCCCTTCTTTGCAATGGTGCTGCGCCCCTATCAGTGAAACATCCAAACCACTGATCTGGAGATTTCTCACTTCCATCAGCCCCCTTTGACTTGTCAGTCCTCCTTGTCCAGCTTCAGATTCCATGATTGACCATCATAATCAGTTCCCTGAAATGCCTCCAACCCCATCAGGCCCCCCTCTCTGTGTGCTCAGAATCCCCCAGTTCTGGCTGAATCCTGGCATCTCTTATCCATGCCTCAACCCCAGCTGTTAAACACCACAAGAAAACCACACAGTACAAAGAAACTGGATTCACATTAAATTCAAGGTCTTATCTACAAAATATTGTCTTGCTACTCTTCTCTAGAACAATGGTTCTCCAACTTTAGCCAGCAGCAGAATCACCTAGAGGGCTTGTTAAAACACAGATTGCTGGGTTCCACCTCCCAAGTTTCTGATCCAGTAGGTCTGGTATGGGACCTTAGAAATTGCATTTCTGAAAAATTCCCAGGTTCCCAGGTGATGCTGATGCTACTGGTCCAGGAACCACTCTTTGAGAACCACTGCTCTAGAGGAACCACCATCATCCATTTCATACCTCCTCCTCTTCTCTTTGAGTCTCCCTTACCCCTTCCTCCACCCTCCCCCTAAGCTGAGAAACAGTCTTCACACTTCAGTGAGAATACAGAAGCCACCAGACTTGATGTCCCTCATCTTCACCCATCTCTATCTACATTACCCTTCCATCATCCTCTCTTCCTTCTTCTGCTATAGTGGAGGAAGTGCCACTCCTTCTCTCAGAGGCCAATTCCTCTAGTTATACTCTGGCTCTCAGCCCACCTCTTGACTTTCTCAAATATTTCTTTAGTTATAAACGCTTATCTCCTCTGCCTATTCACTATCTAATTCATTCCGTCCCTCCTTCCTTCCATCCATTCATCCATCTTTCTATCACCTCTGCTGAATCATTCCTATCAGCTTACAAATATGCTCCAGTATCTCACAGAACAAAATAAACAAATTGAAAAAATCTCTCAGAGAACACAGCTTACTTCTCTGCTTCTTTTCATGGCATACGTTCTCATGACTGTTCTACAGATGCTGTTTCCTTTTCTTATCTCCAGTTCGTCCATTACTCAACCCTCTACAAAAATGGCTTTGGTTTCCACCATTTTCAGCCTGTCAAGGTCACAGATCTCTTCTGTGTTGCTAAATTCAATGGCCACTTTTGTCCTTAACATACTCAACTTCTCAGTAGCCAGCATTCAGCCAAGCAACCCCTCTCCCACTTCCTGAAATACTCTTTGCTTTTGCAACCCTCCAGTTTCCTCCTATCTTGTTTTCACTCTCCTTTGTTACCTCTTCCTTTTCCACCTGACCTAATGTTGGGATTTTTCAAGGCTTAGCCAGTGCCCTCTTGTCTCCCAGTCTTATCTGAATGTACCAACTGCCATGGATTTTAAAACCTTTATGCTGATGAGATGCATATTCATATCTCCAGGCTGGAACTTTCTTCTGGGTTCCACAGACTCATAGAACTAAATACCTATTTAACATCTCCACTTGAGCTTCTTAAAGATATCTTCAATTCAAAATGTGCAAAGCAGAAATTGCTGTTTCCTTAAAAAAAAAAAACAAAAAACCTGCCATCCCCTTCTCCACCACCTTCTTCACCTCAGCAAATGAGAGCACCACCCACCCAGCTGCCAAAGCTGAAAGCTTCCTTCCCTTCACCTTTCACATTCAGCCTATCATCAGCGTCACCTGGAGCTCCTCTCCCACTCGCTCATAAAGCTACAGACGGCGCTGTCTTCAGAGACACCGGTGGGCCTATGCTCCTTCCCACAGCCTCTACATCTGCTGTTCCCTTAGCCTTCTTCTCATACTCGACATGGTTAACTTTCCTCAGTCTTAGGTCTTGGTCTAAATGTCGCCTCAGAGGTGCCTTCCCTGACCACTCAAACTCAAGCACTTGCTCTCACTCCCAGATCATCTTTTTCTTGCTCCCTTATTTTTTGTTCCCCTTATAGCGCTTGCAATTATTTTATTTATAAGGTTACTTGGGTTTTGTCCCTTCAACTCCAGCTCCAAGATGGCAGGACTGAGCCTGCTTTATTCACCCTTTACCTCTGCATCCAAAACAGTGTTTTGCATGCATGAGGGTTACTCCAGAGGCAGAACCCAACACAGGCAAATACTGAGGAGGCAAATTTTGGCTTAATATAAAGAGAAACTTTGTAACTGAAGTCTCTGATGGAAGGTTATACTTTGGGAGATAACAAGTACCACCCCAGCAAATACTTTACCAAAAGTAGTTGAGGCCCAGCTGCTACAGGATGTTGTAGCAAGAATTTATAGACAGTCAGGAAATTAAGCAAGGTATTTGCTAAGAAAAACAGTAATATTGGGGCTTCCCTGGTGGTGCAGTGGTTAAGAATCCGCCTGCCAATGCAGGGGACATGGGTTCGAGCCCTGGTCCGGGAAGATCCCACATGCCACAGAGCAACTAAGCCCGTGAGCCACAACTACTGAAGCCCGTGCACCTAGAGCCTGTGCCCTGCAACAAGAGAAGCCACCACAATGAGAAGCCTGTGCGCAGCAACGAAGACCCAACGCAGCCAAAAATAAAAATTAATTAATTAATTTAAAAAAACACAGTAATATCTGGTATCAGCATAATATTTTATGGATTGCCAAATGTCCCCATATACACTGGGCCACCTAATTCTCATCACCACCTTTGAGGTAGATAAGATCAAGAGCATTTTATGGGAAAACTAATTCTGTGATGTTAAATGACTAGCTGTTAATAACACCAAGCCCAGATCCTCTAAGGTGGAGAGTGTGCCCCTTGAGGTAGGTGAGTTGAGCATCCAGGCCTTGTACTGGTTCCCAGTTGCACTGTCTCCCTAAAGGGTACTTGCAGTTCTTTCTTTAATAACCTTCTGGTCCTTCAAGGGTCAGCTGCTCCCCTCTCACCCTCTGGCAAGAAGGGGGCCCATAGCCCCTCCCTTAAGCTCTGGAGCTCAGCCAGGGTGTGGCTGAATGTATCAGAAAGACTCAACCAAGGTGGATGACAGAGGGAAATAAACAAAGAGTCATGAGACTAGCGGCTTACAAATCACCAACAAATTAAGCAATTGCTCACCTAAGTCTTAGGGAAAATAAACCAAACGGAATCGTGATGCTGCCGTTTGTTGTCAGACTTATCCTGCTACTCAAATGAGACCCTTTTCAACCTCTTTATTACAGCTCATAATGCTGAACATCAATAAGGATAAAAAGAGAAACTGGAAATAGCCTTGTTCAGTACACTTTTTAATGGGAAAATGTAAGTTGAAAATTAACAAGCTTAATTTGTCTTTAATTTTTAAATCTTATTATCATAAGAAATACTAAAAACTATTGTTAAAATTTCAAATGTTTTCTAATTTTTTTTGTACTCAGCCCACCACGTCTTCATTTTGAGAAGAGGAAAACAGCTACCTGCTAGAGCAATTCTGCCTTGAGCACAATTTTGCAACCAGAAAATAACTGAGCGAGACAGCAAATAGGACTCTTAAAACATGCCCCTGAATAACGAATAACACAGTGAGAGGGAGCGTCCCAACTGTGATAACTTTTCTTGTTTTGTCTCACTGATATTTTCTTACGAGGGTTTTTGGGTCAGAGTAAACTCCTGAGGACTGATCTGACATTCCCTTTGAAACTAATTACTTTAAACAGCAGGTGCCCACTTCAAGACTGAGCAGGAGAATGCAAGACATTCCGGGAATTCAGTGCACTTGAGGTTAATGTTCTCATCTTTTAGGAGCTTCTTTAAGCTTAGACATCCCCAGCTCCACTAACGGTGTCATTTGTGCAGAGATAAAAGAAGGATCAATCTGATAAATTGGGGGGGAAAAATGAAAAAAAAATGCAATTTTTTTTGCTGTACGGTAGCTGATCTTAGAATACACTCTGAAATGTTTAAGTGCTTAAAAACTAATTGACTAATTATATTTTCAGGGAAAAACTCCCTTTCTAGTTGAGACTTTCAACAGATTGCTGCAATGATCATATACGTGTAAGGCGGGAACAGGCTGCAGAGAGAAGGGTGATGGATCTGTATCTGTGTTTGAACTTTCTACCAGTAAACCCAGTTTTGATAGAATAGGCATTTCTTCACTAATTAATGCAAAGAGGGATACTCTAGAAAAAACACTGATGCTGATGCTATACCAAACCAACGGATCTCAATGATTTTTCAGTGGCCTTCTGTTATTAATTTGATGAATGACCACCACAATTAATAAGAAATTTTAGCAAACCCCAAAGTATACCTTTTCAAGTATACCTACTTCACTATAAATAAAAATAGAAGCAATACAATCATAGTTTTAAAATAACTGCGCATTACTTTGCTGCTTGTATTTGAAGGATCATGATGAAGTCTGAGTGACCAGTCATGCTAATGCTGTAAGCTAACTCCTGATCTTGGCCTGAAAGTCTGTTCTGATCAATGACTCAAATGAATTTGACTTTGAGATGAACAGAATCTAAGGAAAATTATTTATATTTTATGTATATCGTACAGGGTAGAGCCAAACATTCAACAGTGCTTAAAAATCACAGGTTCTAATTGCCTTAAGGCAGGCAAAGAACAAAAGAGAAGAAAAACTATAAGATGCCCTTTAGTTACATAGAAGTCAATAAGACATGCAAAATTTAAGTAATATTTAAGAGAAAAAAAATAAAGGGATGGAATTTAAAGAACAATCAAAATACAACCTAATTATTGCACTTGCAAACAACAACGTCAGGAAAGTTCACTTGAATCCCTTATTAAGAGTAGACATGTGGGCTTCCCTGGTGGCACGGTGGTTAAGAATCCACCTGCCAACGCAGGGAACACGGGTCCTAGTCCTGGGTAGATCCGACATGCCGAGGAGCAACTAAGCAAGTGTGCCACAACTTCTGAAGCCTGCACCTAGAGCCCGTGCTCTGCAACAAGAGAAGCCACCACGATGAGAAGCCCGCGCACCTCAATGAAGGGTAGCCCCCACTCACCGCAACTAAGGAAAGCCCGTGGGCAGCAACGAAGACCCAACACAGCCAAAATTTAATAAATAAATAAATAAACAAACAAACAAACAAATAAATAAATAAATAAAAGAGTAGACATGAATTTCATTTACTTCCACCTCTGGGACTAATTGAATAGTTATTCTTTTAAGCATTGAGAAGAAAATATTACTGAAAATAGAACCTTCTTTTATTCTGATTTCCTCAATTTCTTAGTAAAGCTGACAGGCAAGATTTGGAAGTAAATATTCAAAATTTTATTTTATTTTATCAATAACTAGTGATATCTTGTATCATTATTAGCACTACTACTACTATTACTAAATGTGCTTTAAAAAAAGAGCTAATAGTTTTAAAAGTGGATATACCTAATGAATAGGTATATACTTAACGTGTTGTCCATTGTAGATAATACAGGAAACTCCCCTGTGGAAAAATTTAAATTTTGTTATTCTTACTTTCAAATTTAATGCCAGTTTTTATTCTACTAAAATGCTTGTTGAAAGTTAAGTAACTTCTCTGAACTATCCACATAACAAAACAAACTGATCCCTTTAGTATTTGTGTATTTTGTGTACATTTCTTCTAAACACAAATACTACTTTGTAGTTATTTGTTTAGATACTGAATGGCCAAACCAAACTCCTCAAAGGCAAGGGTTAGGTGCAAATAATTTGCTCTGTGCTAGGCAGCTCGCACAGTAGATGCTCAATAAATATCTACTGAACATTGACATCTTTTTCTCAGCTGTTGACAGTACGCTATGTATCCTGATAACTACAAAATTCATTCCATGAGAAATGCTTTTGTTATCAGTTATCATTTTAGATGACCCATAGGTCTTTTTTTCCAGTAGCAAAATAATTAAGTTGCCTATAAATGTAAAGTTTTGTAATACATAAAGCAGTTTAATTTGCTGCAAAATACTACTTTTTACATGCTAAATGGAATACGATCAAACGTGCTAAAAGAACTGTTCAAAAGAAAGGAGACTGCAGTCTTCAGCAGAATAAGTAGCAGTGGGATCTACACAACATCTCCTTCAGTTCAATTCTATCACACGTAGGAGCACTGCAGGGGCCTGAAATGCAGCAGGTGCCTGACAGTGTAAGTTCCCCCTCTCTTTCCAGTAGCATTCGCTCCTATTGGTGAGTCAGGGATGAAGTTAATACAGAAGAGGTTTCTATTATCTACCAGTCATTCTTCCCTGGAAAACAAATGTGTGCACCAAAGAGAATGAGTTAAATTACTGCCTTCCTGCCTTTCCTTTTCCCCACTTCCTACCTTCTATTTTTGTTCTTTTGACTGTCTGGGGGTCCAAAAGCCACATTTTAAGATACAGTTATCTGGAAGCAACCTAAGTGTCCATCAACAGATGAATGGATAAAGAAGATGTGGCACATATATACAATGGAATAGTACTCAGCCATAAAAAGAAACGAAATTGAGTTATTTGTAGTGAGGTGGATGGACCCAGAGTCTGTCATACAGAGTGAAGTAAGTCGGAAAGAGAAAAACAAATACCATATATTAACACATATATATGGAATCTAAAAAAAAAGGTTCTGAAGAACCTAGGAGCAGGACAGGAATAAAGATGCAGACATAGAGAGTGGACCTGAGGACACGGGGAGGGGGAAGGGTAAGCTGGGACAAAGTGAGAGAGTGGCATTGATATATATACACTACCAAACGTAAAATAGATAGCTAGTGGGAAGCAGCTGCATAGCACAGGGAGATCATCTCGGTGCTTTGTGACCATATAGAGGGGTGGGATAGGGAGGGTGGGAGGGAGGGAGATGCAAAAGGGAGGGGGTATGGGCATATATGTATACATATAGCTGATTCACTTTGTTATAAAGCAGAAACTAACACACCATTGTAAAGCAATTATACTCCAATAAAGATGTTAAAAAAAAAAAAAGAGTTATCACCTTTCAGGATGATCTACATTGCAAGGATGAGTCACCTTCCAAACCTGAAGCACACTAATGAGATTCAAAGGCTAATGAATAAGAAAAGGGAGGTACCACCAATTGTTAACATGCATTTGTTTTCTCAAGTTTATGATAAGAGTTGCTCAAAATATGTAGGCAAAAAAGTAGATTCTTTGGGCATGAGGGAAATTTTGGGGGTGATAGAAATGTTCTAAAACTGGACTGTGCTATTATAACTCTATAAATTTAATAAAAATGATTGTACACTTATGGTATTTCATGGTATGTAGTTTATACCTCAGTAAAGCTATTAAAAAGCGTATCTCTTCTGTCTTTTCACTCTCCTGTAGTTGACCTTCAAGAGTCTGTCAGTTGATTTGGCTAAATAAATACTGTAAGATGCTGACAAAGTTTTTCCTGGGTCAGCAAAAAGATTGTTAAATACGGCTGATACTTGGTGTTAGATGTTGCCAAGAGAATGGAATAGGTGGATTTTTTTTTTCTAATGAAAAACTAATTAAACATACCACTTTTTGTATACACAATTTTATGTCAGGTAGAAATAGTAATTACCTGCTAAAAACATATTAAATTGGCCCAGATTACATGCCTTGCCTGAATCAGTACAAGTTCAAAATGAGGAATTTTAAGTTGATTTCAGTGACTACACCTAACTAACTGAGCCCATCAATCCTAACCTTGGATTAGGATTTAAGCAAGATGATCCTAATCACCTTGCTTAAGTTTTTTTCACCATGGACACATTGCCACGCAAATGTTGTGCTGGTAACTTGGTTTTGAAGCATTCTAGTATCTCTCCTATGGCATCATCTACACCTTCAGCTTGCTGATTACCTTTTGGCTTCATGAACACAGCTCTCGTTTGTTTGAGACAAGGCGTGAGCACGGCCAAAATCAGAGGCCCTGGCTTGGCTCTCCTTTCCCAGACATGCCCTGCTCCCTGCCACACAGTGGGCAGGGAAGAGAAGGGCTTCTCTCTTTTCAACTTTGTTTTGAGTTTGACAACCCTGATGACAACTAGTCTTCTCTCCCTACCTTGGAAATGAGATCTCGTATTTCACAGAAGAAGCACGGAGTAGATATTCTCTGCATCACACCAGACATCGGAAGCGACACAGAGAACGTAAAACATGGTGGTCACCGATAAGGGCACAAAAGCCACTCAACACGCCAGCATTTCCAGCATGGCTTCTTTCACCTTAAAGCCCTCTGCCCTCCAAGCTTGTCTCTTGTGTGAAAGGTTTGAGAAATTAGTTGGGTTTTCTGGTATTAGAAGAAGAGAAGAAAAAGAAATGTGAAGGCAACTGCTTTTTGTTAAATTTACCTCCCAAACCTTTATCACCAGGGTAGGAGTAGAAGGAGGGAAGAGACAGAGCTAACATTTACTCAGGACCAATAGAAGTGAACTTGCCCCTCTCCCCCACAAAGAAGGAACATAGCTTATAATAAAACGTTTCCATTATAAAGAATAAGTTATTGAAAAGCATATGAAAATGCTTTCAGAACAATCATTTGTAATAACAGTTTATTTACGAGAAAGAACCCAGTAAAGTAGGTCTGCAAAGTTCTGCTATTACAGGCAAGCAGATTCATTACAAATTTTTGTTAAGAATATTTTACTCATATTTAAAATTATAAATTGCAAGAAAATATTAAGTTATTTAGCTAAGCTTGACTAATATGTGTATTACTGAATAATAAATACATGTTTTGTCATGTAAATATATCTACTATTTGTTCATATTGTTTTTGACAAGTGGTTTTCAGTATTTCATGAGTATGGAAGGGAAAAAAAAAAAAGCCACAATTGGTAGGTCAGCCTATCCTTCGTTTTTGAGATGTAAAATCATTGTTGGACACAGGTTCAAGGAAAATATTTATAAATTCAACATCTGTAACCACCTATTATGGAAAGACATTTTAAAACCAAATGTGATTGCTGACAAAGGATATGGGTGGACTGTTGTATAAGTGGAGATCACACAACTTGTAAATAAGGAGGCTGTCAGCACAACTTTTGTGTACATTTATGTTAAGGCCAGAAGGCTCAGCAGTGGACATTACATGTACATCTGAAGATTATATAATTCTACCCCAAAGGTAGGAGGAAAATTTTTATCTAGCTATAATAAGTTTAAAATTAGTATTCTGTGATTATTACTCTATTTGCTATTCACTGGAGACATCTGCATAAGTGATGACCACAAATGTTCTTTCTTTAAAAGCATCAGCACACATCTGATTACGTTAATTCAAGTTTCCATTTTAGTAGATATTCATGGTTTCCAAATAAGATTTTTCTTCCTTAGGATTTTAGCGAAGGTTAGTCAGTCCTTCTTGGCTGCCATTCTGGTCCCCAAATCTACACCCCTTCTCACAATGCAGTGGGCATGCAGGGCTGCAGGCTGCTCCTTAACTATGGAAGCAAATCAATAGCAGCTGAATGCCATCTGCTTCGGGCCGCAGAACAGAACCAAAGTGTAAGCCATGCATCTTCCCTTATTGAAAGGTTATTTTATGCAAGTAAACAATTCATCGTCTTCTTGCACGCTTGATGCTCATTTACCACTTTGATCAATAAAATATGCAAAACAACAAAAAAATGGAATCCTAAGAGTAGTTCTGATGCCAGCGTGATAGTTAATCAATACCCGGCCTCTGTTCCCCAGGGCAAGTGTGAGCGCACTCCTCTTGTAACCTGTGAAATCCAGAGTGGCCGACGTGGCAGAAAAGACTGTTTTTAGAAGGGGGGTACCTTACGTTTACCCTGCAGGTTAAAAAGGAGAACACATTCTCACTGAATTAAATCCAAACACTAACATCAACAGGCTTGAATGTTACTGATTCAGGCCAGTACTTCTCAAAGCTCAAGAAAAAGTAATTTTGGTTTATATGCCTTTTAGAATCTCACAGACAGATATTGGATGAGATCCCTGACATGGACCTTTGGACAGCAACCCTTTCTAAGCTCTGTCTTATTAAGTCCTGGTTTTCAATGTATTCATGTTTCAGGTGAACTCAGTTTTTCTTCTAAAAACAAACTGCTGTGGGAATTTCTTGTGCACAGTGTTTCTTTTAGTCATACCACAAGCTGCCTTATTATAGTAAACCTCTTGACAATTGATTCAGGCAGAATACTTTTCTCCCAACAAAGAAAACTATATCATCTCACAGATGCTACTGTGTAAAAAAGCCCCCAATTCAAGACTGTTTCCTAGCAAAATACAAAGCACTAAAAAAATGGATTTTTTTTCCATTCTGACCAGCTCTCTTCAGCTGAATTGTGAATTTAAGCACAGCACAAGAATTTTTTTTAAAGATAAATTAGATACCTTTCTAGAAAGTCTAAAATACAGTTTAATAGAAAGAAAAACCTTGCCCTGTGAAATAGGAAGTACCCCGACAAGGTGGTTTTTTTTTTTTAGCATATTTTCAGATTACTATAAAAGTGACAAGAGTTACCTATTAATCAAATAGTTTTAGTTTTCTAGCTACTATTACAAGTTTAAAAACCTAACCTTTTTGCTCCTTACCCTGATCTACTAAATTCATCACACTTATACGTACCTCTCCGGTCATTAGATATAATTAGTGGTATCTAATAAACATATTTTGTCCTATTTTCTCACATTTACCTAAGTTCACCGTTAAAGATCTTAATGATATATGGGGGAAATGAGTAATGCTGTTTAATACACAGAAGGAAAGAAAATAAAATTTAAAGTCTTAATGGGATATCTTTAGTATGAAGAAAAAAAAAGAAAAATCCTACCAAATTTCTATCAGTACATGTTTGTAGTAATTTCACATCAAACACTATCATAAGTACTTTTCTTTACAAAGTATTTAGCTGAGACTAAAATTTTCTCAAAGTTCTCCCTTATGAAACAAGCTAAATTACACAGCATTGACTGTGGGAAGTAATTTCCTTGCGATATTCCTAGCTTCATACAATAGAACTCTCTATTTCTAGCTATTTAAGATCATCATTCTAGAACTGTATTTAATTCATCTACTCAGCTTTTTAAAAACACTACATATACATAAAAATTTAAATATGTATTTAAATCAAATAACTGTGATAAAATTAATAACAACAGCATGACTACAGAAGCGCAGTAGCTTTGAGTCAATGACCCAACCAGCGGCAAGGGTATAATTTAAAGGCAGAAATTTCCAGTGCATGCACCGTTAGCCACAGTGAACCTGTTACTGCTCTAAAGGGAATTGTTTGCCTCTTATTAGATTTTCTACAGCACAGCCATAAGTGATAAATGTACTGCTGTACTCACTGTCAAGTTAATCAATGCTGCCAAAGTTCTGTTGACTTAACAGTAATCCATAAAGTGAGCAGCATTTTCTCCATCCCTATGACATCTCAGTCCGCAGAAGGTTTACGAATCCAAAAGTAGCTTCACATGAGAAAGAACTGCGGTGGGGATGTTGGAGCAAAAGAGGGTTGATAGGGTTGACGGATTGGGTGATTTTCAAAATTAGCAGGTATCATGAATCCCCTCTTCTGATTAAAAAAATAAAAAGCATTTAAGATCACCTCCACACACACACAAAATTCACTTTTGTTGTTTACAATCCTAATAAACGAATAACTGTCCTGATGAAAGATGATTCCTTCCACAACCCCCCTTCTCACCTCAAAGCAAAACGGATGAACAAATAAGAAAACACCCAAACCTTCAAGAATCACAGAGCAAACTAACAATTTCTAGTGCATGGTCTTAGCCTGTCTACAGTTCAATGCACGGATCAAATCCAGTACAGGGCACCAGTAATAAGAATGGTGATGTGGAAAAAAAAAAAAAAAAGCCCCAAATTTTGCTTCACTGTAAATCTGAGCACATGAAAGACGTGACCATTAGAACTGAGAAAAGAAAGGAAACAACAGGAGAGGAAGAGCTGCCCTGCAAACAAACCGCTGCCATGCTTTCACAAGCAATTACAGGCATATGAAATATGAATTGCAATTGATTTTTCCTCCTGGGGTCACTATGCTCCGTTTTTTACGCACTCGAGGCATTTATTTGGGCAGCAAACTGACAAGTTTTGTAGAATGACCTGAGTAGTGTAATCTTTGCTCAGTCCCGGGTACTTCATTGTGGCTTCTCATCCTTGACACTTGTCCCTCCCAAAAATTTACTGGCAAGGGATTCCTCGATAAAGACACGGAACAATGCAATTACCGGCGTAAAGGGCTGGCAGAAACTGACCAGGAGATGCTCAGCAACCTTTCCTGTGCCAATGAAAAATAAATAGCATCAATCTGGAAAAGCGACTGTCATCCTTACACTTCTACAGCAAATTTTCTTATTTGGCTGGTGATAATACTGCAGGATTACTAAACTCATGGGATTTGTCTTGCCAAAAAGAAGAATAACAATAAAAAATTGTGGTTATGAGAATAAATAACACAGACTTCTTATACTTTAAAAAGGCTTTTAAAAACTTCAACCATAAAAAGATAAGGTCTTTTATCTGCTTGTTTTCTATAACTCTGATTACAAGATTTTCTGGTATTCTGGTCTTCACGGAGCTCTAAATCGTGAATGTTACTGATCATAAGACAAAGCATTACTTGAAAATTTTTTTGTCTCTGGAGAACTTCCCCTCTTCCTCCCTCCCTCCCTCCCTCTTTCTCTCTTTCTCCCTTTCTCTCTTTCTTTCTTTCTGTATCAGTCCATAGGTTCTGGACATCTTTTCCTATCTGTATATATAGAATTACAGTATTCTTTTGAACTGCTGTTGAGTATTTTGTATAGCCTTCCACTGTATGGATATTCTAATACTTTTAACCAATTCTACTCTTATTGGGAAACTTTTGTAATTATATTGAAATGAAATAAATGCCTTACATACAGCATAGCCCAATTATGCAAGAATAATTGTTGGATAAATTCAGAAACGAAATTGCCAAGTTGTTTTTCCAAGATGTTGCCACAATTGGCAGATGCCTTAAAGGTATGCGAGAATGTTTACTCCTTACCAACAATGAGTATAAGTGTTTGTTTTAACAGTATAAATGTTTGTTTTAAATGTTTGTTTAACTTATAGATCTTTGCAGATCTATAAGTAAATATGTTATCTCATTTTAATATACTATTCTCTGATTAATAATAAAGTATTTTTCTCTTTTTTACTGACCATTTGTAATTACTTTTTAATGAATGAATTCTGCCCATTTTCCTATTTGATTGTTTTCCCCCTAGTGACTTATAAAAGCACTTCGCATATGGTGGGAATTAGACCTTTGTCGTATATATTGTACAGTTTTTTAGTCTGTTTGTCTTATGATTTGAATTTGTGGTGACTTTTTGCTGAAGAGGATTTTTAAATTTCATGTAGCCAAATTTTAAATGTTGCACATAACAAATAATACAAAAATACCACTATCAACTCAGAGAGTATATGCAATGAAATACTGCATAATCAAAGTCAGTATTCCTTATATTTGAATCTAATATTCTATCCCAAACTATCAGAGAGGGACAAAAATAACAAAAGGAAGAGTTAGAATAACATCAAATACCATTAAAACCAAACTATCTATCTGGCAGTCCTGAAGTAGCATTCAGGGTGGGCTGAGCTACAGTTAGGAGATGCTGGGGGAGGCCAGATGGGTGGCATGCAGGACTGGTAACCAGGTGTGGAGAAATAAAGTTAGTACCCTAAGAGCTGTAACAGAAAGTAAAATGGGATGGGATAATGGTCAAGTAAAGTGCATTAGAGTTTGAGAATATTACATCTGGGTGTGGAGAAATGAGAAAGGACCCATAAAGAGGAGGTACTGGAAATGAGCTTTGTGGGATGTGTTGGTAAACAGAGATGAGACAAGGGGGTGTACCAGGTGCAGGGTACGGTAAACACAAGAGCCAAGACAAGGGGCAGTTATTAGGCTAATGTGGCTGTCACGTAAGCTCCATGCAGAGTAAGGCTGCCATTCTGAACACCTGGCGTAAGAACATCATAGTTTAGTAGCTGACAAGGAGCCATGAAATAATTTCTTGGTAGGTGGGTATCATGATCAGAGACGAAGCTGAGAAGAAATATTTACCCAGAAACTACACAGAGTAGCCAGAGCTCCTGAGGAAACTACCGTGACGATCTTGGAGAAAAGGAGCAAAGCACAAACAGTGAAAATGGCAGTGGGGATGACAAGCAAAGTACTCCTCTGACTGATCACGAATAGCTTCCAGGACACAGTCCTGGGACTGTTTTTAGTGAAAGGGTGATTTCATAAAGGAACCTAAGAATGGCCCAAATTTTTCCAAAACAGTATGAGAGGCTCTGTGGAGAAAGTCTCCAACAGCGGGATGACAAGGCAAAGAACAGTAACACCTGAAATAAGCTCAAGAGCATCCTGGGTATGATGCTGCTGAATTCGGTTGTGCGCGTGGAATGTAAGGAAGGAGGTGAGTCTCCTATCACGAATGGTTTGAAATCGTAACAGAGACAGATGATCAGAGCTCCAACATCCTATCCTCTGTTCAGGTGTTGTGACCCTATCCTCCTACCCAGGTGGATGAGGGAGACAACGGGGAGAATTCAATTTATTGGTGTGCCTCCTGCCTAAAAGGCACTCTGGGACAAGAGGCAACGACTAGCCTTCTCGAATCACTACGAGGGGTGGGGAACACAGGAAATGGGATAAAAGCCACAATTACCCACCAAGGAAGAGGCCATCCCCTGTGGAAAAACTCATTCTGTAAATCAGAACAAGATAAAGTAGAGAAGGCAAAGCCACAGAATGTTTTAAAAAGTTTCAGACTTTCTTTAGACTTTAATTCCAACCATCAGAACCACAATTCCCTCGGCTTCCGGTGTGTGGAGGTGAGCCTCTTCATCCAGCCTGAAATCCACCCACCATTTACACCCCACAAGCAAAATGGGAGTTTGCCAAATTCTGCATTGAGAACGGCCTTTTAAAATAAATAATTTTAGAAATAGAGCACTTTATCTAATACACTACAAGGAAGTACCACAGGAAGATTATTAAAAAAAAAGTTCTAAACACATTTTACTTACTTAAAACACATTGGCATGAATGGAACAGGGGCTTCCAGTGACATGGAGCAGTGCCTTAGGGCAATGCCTCCCGAACATTTTTTATCGTACACGTCTCAAATGATAAAGGGCTGAGGTCTCACCCTAAAAAATACTTATTTAATTGTACCTGATGTAAAGGTACTACTGTATTAATTATGTACTATTTAAAACATACACAAGGGAAATTTTAAAGTAATATAAAGATGAACTAATATTTAAAACAAATTTTCCTTTGTTGTATTTATTAATGATACAAAGAACATTTCTGTTCTTATTAAAAATTCCAGATAATGGTATTTCAACATGAGAGTAACGTGATTGACTATGCTCTCTTAGGTTGGAACACAGTGATTTTTCTCCGTTGTGTTCAAGAGTGACTGAAAATTCTATTTCATAATATTTGGCTTTAATGACTGTTATTGTAGAAAACAGTATCTCAGAAAGACAAATAGATCCAACAGCTGTACTTACTGAATCCTAATACTAATTTTTCCAATTCCATTCTCCAATAACATTAAGAATTTTCAATGAAATGTGGCCAGGAAATCTTTCCTGATGTCACACAGTTGTTCTTACAGAACAACTGGAAAATGTTGCGTTTAGAAAAAATCTGGGTCCAAGACCCACTGAAACTCTTCTTGTGAGAGATTTTGAACAGGTTAGAAAATGCCCTTTCCAAGTCTTAAGGGAGCTGGAGAGAATTTCAGGTTATACGCATTAATTCTGGCAACAAAATCCCACAGTGATAGAAAAGTTTTCAAACATCCAATTTTATTATGTTCCCTCCCAGGCTTGTGTTCTTTCAAAAGCCACCGTCCTTCCCACCTGGTGTTCCAAGGGCTTTCTGTCTGAAGGGCCAGGTTAAGGGAGGGCTGCAGAGCTTGCAGGAACAGAAGCAGTGCTGGCACCAGTGCGGCCATCTTCCTGCTGTTCGCCATGCACCTGGGCTAGCATTTTCTAGCTTTGTCTTCAATCTGTGGTTTCTTTCCACAGATAAGTAGCTCTTATTAAGCTACTTGAGCCTTCTGTGAGATTTAGCTGAAAGTAGGTAATATACCCCATAAATCCACCTAATCGGGCACTGCAAACTGCAACAGACTAGAATGTTCAAGCAAGCGAGGGCACCAGAGTCAGGCATCTGGTTGTGGACCCCAGGCTGACTGATGTTTGGACTCACAAGAGGGCCAGTATCGGTCTGTACAGCACTTTTTTTTTTTCTCTTGGCTGCGCTGCATGGCTCGTAGGATCTTAGTTCCCTAACTAGGGATTGAACCTGGGCCCAGGCAGTGAAAGCACTGAGTCCTAACCAGTGGACCACCAGGTAATTCCCTGTACAGCAATATTAATAAAGCTTAAACTTACTTCTTTATCAGATTTTTAAAAATCAATATAATTGCAAGTTGCATGACTGCTTCCTGCACCCCAGTGGGTCATCAGGTACACTCCACCTTGGAGACCTGCTACCGAGAATGCTACATGTATTGCTCTTCTAGGGAGAAGAGTCCCACCTCAGCACTCCTCAGATCTCGCCCTTGACCAGTAGATTCTTTAAAAAGTTCAAGCCAAATTGCCTGCTGGTTGCTACTATTTTGTCTACTGAGGAAAACGGGGGTACTTTACAAATAGGCTTACACATGTCATCCTATACAAAACGGTCCGTATTTAAGCAGACTGACTTCAAATACCAGATGACGCTACTGAGCAAGGACGGTGGTGAGGACTGTGAAGTAATAAATGTAAAGTATGATGCAGAGTATCTGATCCTGAATAGGTCTTGAAAAAGTGTTTATTTTATGAATTACTGTAATGAATAAGGGAGTGAATGGATAAAAGATTTTACCAACACTTCCTAGTGACAACATTCTGTATCATTTTCAAAATTTCTGCCTTGTATGGCCTCCAAAAGCATTTTTAATTAGTCACGGTTTTAGCTGAATTGGTTAGATAGGTTCCTGAAAGAATATTTTCTAATTTAATTTTCATGGCTAAATAATGAAGATTAGGCATTAATCCCTGTGGCTCCTTGGAGTCCCAGGAATATTCTGGGATTTCAGAAAAATGAAGACAAACAAATGTGTCACATATAACCTGGATCTGAGGGAAAAAATGATAGGTATTTTTTTATTGTATGCTATTCTATTTCAGGAACTGGATAATGCCTCATGTATATTAGCTCATGTAATCCTCATTAACAACTCTATGAGGTATATCTTTTCATCCCTCTTTACAGAAAAGGTGACTAGTGCTCAGAGAAGTTAATTAACTACCCTAGCTTACACAGCAGCAAGTAGAGATTCAGGACTCTGAACCCACATCCACCTGATGCCAGGCCATGCTCTTCATTCCAGCCCTCTGCTGTTACCCATCCACCCCAATCTGCTACCAGCCTCTAAGTCCAGGGATCAACTATAGCCCGAGGGCCAAATCTGGCCTGCTGCCTGCTTTTACAAATAAAGTTTTATTGGAACACAGCCCCTCTCCTTGTTTTATACATCATCTACGGCAGCTTTCACACTACAGTGGCAGAGGTGAAGGGTGTGACAGCCCGTACAGTGTGTATTGTCTAAAATAGTTACTAGCTGTTCTTTTACAGAAAAAATTGTGCCAACTCTTGCCTAGTGTAGACACTCTTGTGTTTATAGCTCTATCCCTTCTTGTCAGAGGGACAATACACATTCCTCTTCTAATTCACTCCCTTTCATCTTCCAGAGTCAAAGGTAAACTCTGATTTAGAACATATCAAAAGTTCTTTTCATATAACTTGAGATTTTGGAAAGCAAGTGGTTTGGGGTACAAAAAAATCATAAGCAATATGATGTAACATTTAATCAATTTCCTTTTTCAACTGACCAGAAGATACTAGTGACACAGTTACCATGCCAAAAATTGCCCCAAATCATTAATAAATGTTGGCTCACACTACCTGTTATAAGGAATCTGGAACTAATGGCTCTCAAATAATCTACTCCGCTCTTTGACTGCTTATTTATCAGATCGGGAAAGATAGATTTAATACTGCTTGCTTAAAATAGGCCCCTTAATTGGAAACATCACAGCATTTAGCTCACTTTATACTCCAGCAATTAAGAACAATTTGGAAAAGTGTTGTTGATTTTTTTTTTACACTATTGTCTCCTTGATTAGATTTCCGAAGACCCAGACAAAACAAATGACAATACTAGCTAGCACTACTGGTACAAATAAAAGCCCAACAGCCAGATTACTTACTGTGAGAAATGTGAGCCATCCTCATCCATTTCATCAGTGTCTCACATTTATTTCCCTGTATCCTTGTCTCTTGTGTAGGTAAGTGGCAATACCTCTTATAAAAGGCATCATTTTGCACCTAGCTTTACACGATTATCTTTTCTCAAAATAAGCTAAATCAACAGAAGAAATTATTTTTCTTGATTAAGCACCCACATTTCTCTTGGGAGGGAACAAAACAAACAATTAATCTTTCCTGATTTGTTCTCAGAAGTCCCTGCCTCCTTAAACACAGGCTATCCAGGTACCTGTGGCAGCCAGTCGGCAGCAATTAGGCCTGAGCAGAAAATGAATGGACTCCAGGCTGAGGGCCTAATCTGCTGAGAGTCTGTGTGAGAGGGCAAGGTTTTACCAGGAAAATTCCCTTGTCGTTGGAACGCTGCTCAAAATTACTACCTGACTTCAGCATAATTAACCAGGCTTGGGAATTTATATGAACTAAGTAATTGGAAAGAATTAGCAAGAGATATGTACATTAATCTTTACCAGTTACACAGTGCTTAATGAAATTAAGGGTCTTGTGCTCATTCTTGCCTTGCTTAGTTTGCACACTTTCTATTTCACCTGTAGAACAAGGAAAATATGTCATATGAAGATTAAAAAAAAATTTTGGGGGGGGAAACTAGAAACAATCCCAAAACTCAACAGTAGACTCTTGGTTAAATAAATTATAATG
Organism: Delphinapterus leucas; assembly: GCF_059928025.1. Classification (NCBI taxonomy): domain Eukaryota; kingdom Metazoa; phylum Chordata; class Mammalia; order Artiodactyla; family Monodontidae; genus Delphinapterus; species Delphinapterus leucas. Next base: position 102,766,336 of record NC_143131.1, on the reverse strand, counting down.
TATCCACAGGATAGGGTAAAATATTATGAAGCCTTTATTAAAATTGTTTTTAAAAAGAATCTTTATCTATTAGAGGTACATACTGAAATATTTATAGATGAAAATATGATATCTTGGAGTTTTTTCAAAATAACATGGGAGAGTAGGATAAAATACAGATGAGATAAGACTGCCCCTGAGCTGATAATGGTTGATTATCAACCATGATGCTGGGCGATGAGTATCTGAGATTTTATTATGTTATTCTGTCTGGTCTTTACATGCTGAAAATTTCCATAATAAAAGTTAAAACATTAAAAAAAAAAACCCTTCTCTTAGCGGAATATTTAACACATGAAAAACGTTTGTGATGTATTTTTAAAAGAGTTTTTAAAGCATTATAGATGATGTAACAAGTATTTTAAAATATAAGATTAAAAATATGCATAGGAAAAAGACAAAGGAAGCACACTATAATTTTGAGAGGTCTAAATCAGGGCTTCTCATCCTTGCCAATGTTAACACTGTGGGCCAAATGCCTGTTTGCTTGGGGCTGTCCTGTGCACTGTAGGATGGTTAGCTTCCCTGAACTACTCACTAGGTGCTAGCAGCGCCCGCATCCTCAGCTGTGGTAACCAAAAGTGTCTCTGTGCATCACCAGATGTCCACTGTGAGGTAAAACTGCCCCTGGTTCAGAACCAGTGGTCTACGTGGGAGAATTACAGACAATTATTTTTATTCTTTTGTGTTTTTCAAAGTTGTTGAATATGAACATACGTGCAAATCAGAACAATAACAAAAAATACTGTAATACTAAAAATATATTAACCTGCAAGGAGAGAACTCTTGATGTCTGTGAAGAAATAGACTAAGATCAGAAAATAAATGGCCACAGAATAGATACATTATGATCTTCCTTTGATTAAACTACAATCATCAAACTAAAAGTGAACCTCACTACAAAAGCCTGTTCTTTTAAAAATTCATGAATCCATCATATACAAATCTGATAAAATACAAAAATATCTCAAGAATGTCAGGCTTCCTAAAATCTTCTCTGAATAGAAAACTGCAGTAGTAAAGAGAGACTCAAGACCACTGTAGCTACCTTAAAGAAACTGATAGTCACAGAGATATAATGCTAGCTCAAGGTGTTAAGTTTTTGTCAGATAAAACCATCTACTTTTTAAGAGAAGTCTGAATGTGAAGAAAAAGTAACAGGTTGTCTGTCTTTCTCTCCACATGCATGAAATGGCATCACCAACTATTGGATACCTGTTTCTAGAAGGGGCTTTGAGCTGGACTCCCAGAAATGAGGAAAGGTCTGTGTGTTCTCACCCATTCTTTTTCTAGGAACAGCATCAGCCCTGAGCCCTGCCAAAGAACAGCAGGCTCGAGAGGAAGACTCAACCCAAAACACTCCTCTTATTAACCCGGCGCTCTAGTTTAGGGCATTGAACCTTAGTTAATGACTACCGAGAGTATTTTTTATATCAGTACAGACTGCCAAACCAGGTGGTCAACACCTGATAATTCATAGATTTATAACTCCCAAAGTTTTAAGTTTTAAGCCTGATCAAAGCTTTGGGGCCACGGAGCACTGGAACACATATTTTCTTTCCATCTCCTTCTTTCACACAGGTTCCTCTCCATGAAATCATAAACGTTTCTGAGGCTCCTAAAACTTCTCAATTTGCCATTACTCATCTCACCTCCACTGACCCATCTGACCTGTGAAGGCTCATTATCCATAGTTATGTAGGACAGGCTTCCACCCGGCTTATCCACGGAAGGTGAGGAAGAATGCATCATCAGAAAATTTTAAATATTGGTTTATTTTTTTGAAAAGAAAGTATACTGTGATCTTTAAAGAAATAACATGTATGACCGGCTTCAGAAACTTACATTTTTCCGCACTAAAAATTATTTTAAACAAAGTATTATTTTGAGATCAATGGGAAGCAGGCAAATCACTGGGGAGAAAAGGCATTTGAAATTAAGCAGCACAATTCTCTATAATTAAAATGCAAAATCTTTAAAATATAGTATAATGAGAAGAAATATCATACATTGTCCTAAATTATTAGAGTGTAATTAGGCTTCATAGAGTGTTTTCAACTTAGCACAAAAAACTCTCACATAACTACCATAAAACCTAAAAATCTATAGCTTATTGCCTACAAAAATGGAATTTAATAACAGAGACTTCTAAAGTTTTTTTTTTTCCTTCACATTTTGTCAATTACTTCACCAATTATGACAAACTTATCTGCCAAATTCTGGATAAGTGGTTAGGGTTTTCCTGCATGAAAAACCAACCACTGAAACAAAGTTATAGGATTTCTAACCGAGGACAAGAGAAACATGTATGCACAACAGAATCTGAAAACACTTGCTAGCAATGATGGATTTAAGTTATTAACAGATCAAAAAGAGATGGATGGTGGTCTGCTTTTCTTAATCTACATCATCATCTAGATCTATTTAAAGATAAGTGGTGCACTAACAAACTTGGTTAAGGTTTCGATAAAATCAGTAAAAATAATCTGCTCCCGTTACATTGAGTCTGTATCAATCAATAAAATCACTTGTACAAGGAAAGTACTGTTAAGTACTGACAGTCCCAGCCATTAATATTATTTAACACACTGTTCACAATCTTCAACGAGAACAAAGAACAGTTCGTCTCATGTTACGAGCAGGACTTTCACAGATACTCTTATTTCTATAGGCTTCTACAGTTTGAATGAAATTCAAACTGTACATCCTTCAAAAAAATACATAAGGTCTTCCACCATCCATAGTGGGGCTACTTAAGGCCATAGATTTCAGGCTTGATTTTCTTCAGTTGTTGAGGATAATAAAAGCTCATTATTTATTTTTAAAAAATACGTAAGGTCCTGTTCTTCAGTTGCAGTTTAAGAGAGTCATTTATAAGAAGCGAAGCTGCCATTACATCATTTCTTAATCTGTGAATTAAACTCAAAATTCTAAGGACCTGGGCTATAAGGGATAGGGTGGCCATCAGTTGGCACAGGGCTTCTCTGCTGTACTCCGAGTTTACTCAGCTTCCTTAAGGCCTTTACCGTGCCCACATTGGATTAAAAGAGAAATGTTCAATTAGTCCTCAGCCAGAGTTGAATGGCTAGGAACAGATATGCAGATGTATGACTTAAAAAACACAAAAATAAAAAGTGGAGAAAAAGAAAGAATTATTTTACATAAGAGATTTTTTTTTACCTTTATAGATATCTATGATTACATGAATAATAATAATGAGAAAACTCCTTTAAGAAGTAAAACTAACTTAGAGATTATTATAAATCTGACATCTTGATTAGAAACCTGTTCTAAACTTAATCTTTGCAGTCCTGACTGCTCACAATCCCAGCAGTTTGATAAGTGGTGGTTTGCAGTTTTGCTGACATGAACAAGAGGAAGCTCCTTCTCTGGTAAGTGGAAAATGAAAACATTAAAAACAGAATCTCAGTTCAGTATAATTTAGTCTGTTTTTCTCAGCTCAATTATGCCTACCCTACAGTTCTCATGGAGTGATTCCAAAACAAAAACCAAAAAACTTTGGGGGTCTATATAGGACTCCCCAAAAGAATAAAAGGCCCCCCCAAAAGAATACTAACTGCCGGTACTTTTTAAAGAAGTGAAGAAAAGGTGAAAATATATAACGATAAAATGGCTTTTGGCCATAAAACGGATCCTTTTAGTAATTTAAGAGTAAAATGTCAAATTCATATGTGGTTTACAGTTGTGAAAACTAAGTTCACAAATATACTCTAGTGTGGAAGTAAGAAAATATGGTTCACAAAATGTTTAAAGGCAACTAGTACAGAAACTGCTCATCAAGTGAAAGAGAGCACTTCTGAGAAGACACCACGGTGGTATTGGACACGCTGGCCTGAGGCTTCATGACCACCTGATTCTGGAGGTAACTGAGGCTTGTCAAGCACTGGCATGTAGCAACAGGTGATGAGACAGCAAAGCAGCTGTTAACCTAACTTTTTTCAAAGGAAAACACTATTCCAGCATTTTAGAAGCAGTTTCTGCTGCATAATAGGGAAGAGGACCAAGTTACCACAGAATCTTGTCTTCGGTAAAGAAGCTCGAGGAAATGAAAGATAATGGGCTGGAAAACATGCCCAGTGGAAGTCGGAAGGCAGCCTACTGTGCAAGAAAATGTCTTCTGAGGCGCTGGGGGGTGGTTCAAAAGGGTCAAAGGCAAACTGAAGAGACTATTATTCTGTGAACTCCATAACATTAAGCCTACATACAGGCTATATAATTAAAAAAAAAAAGTTTAGGTCATGATGCAACCTCTTTGGGGATAATCTTGTGGGAACACTGAAGGTCTATTCTACGCCACGTGTGTACAAGTATAACAGCTGCATTTTATAAAGGTGCATGTTCCAGCTTGGCTTGAGTTGAAATGCACTATCTGTACCACTAGTCACTCTCCACCACAGGTGGACCCTACCAGAGGTTCCTGCATAACCACAATCTCACCCCTAAATGAACAGAATATAAAACCCATTTTGATTTGGGAAGCAAACACTGTTAAATAAAATCTTATAGTCAGTAAAATAATTAAACTTGTTTTCCAAACCTCTCCATGTATGTTTGAAGAATGTGTTATAGGAAAGTATGTAGTCTCCAATGTAGATCCTGGCTAACTGTGAAGAGTAATTTAGCATTTAATACTAAGGCTCAGATTATCCTGGAAAGGAATCATTAAGATCCTAAAATCACATATCTCTGTCCTGTGGGCATGCTGTGAACTCTGTAACTTTGAGCATCTGGTTTGGGAGTGTATGGACAAAGGAAATGAAGATAAAGCCTAAGGTTTGCTCAAGGTAGGTGGGTGTGGAAGATCTAAAAGACGTAAAGCTGCTTTCTCCCCAGGGAAGGGGAGAATGAGAAACAAATCCACTGTGAAGAATGGTCCCGTGGAGTAAAGAGGAGGAGAAGAAATGTCCTTTGAGAACTTACAACCACAGTTTGGCCCCTTCACAAGTTTGCATCTAAATTAATGCCTTCTGGCGGTCAAAAAACCCCCCCTCAGCTATGAAGTCTCAGTAGACAATGCTCCTAGGTAACCAGCAAAGCAAAAAACAAACACACAAACAAACAAAAGACCCCAAAAAATCTCCACAAAACTCTATGTGTAAATTCAGTTAAGTCCTGGTCATTAAAAAAGAAAAAACCCCAAAGATAAAGATACTCAGCCAAAAATACAAAAACCAAAAAAACCCCACAAAAAATTTAAAAACTACACACATGTACTATGAAGAAACAAAGCACAATGAGCAAGAACCAGCAGAAACAACAGTGAACTTAGACCTATGAAGATATCAGTTATTACATTATCAGACTCAAAAAAAATCCTCAAAAATATTAATTAAAAATATCTACAAAAATACACCTAGATGCAGAATAACTATAGTAATGAAGTTCTACAGTGAAATGAAATAACACCAAAGATAAAAAGAAGATTCTAAATGAATCAGAGAAAAGTGACAGATTACTTTCAAAAGGCAGAGAGGTAGTTCTAACTATGAATAAGAATTGTTTTACCATACAATACTTTGCATAAAGAACCTGGACCACCTCATTTCACTAAAACAACGTGGAACAGTATTCTTTCACTTATCCTGACGTTTCTGTACCAAGATTTATTTGACAAATGCTTTACTTTACTTGACAAAAGGGTATACAAAAATGACTAGAAGGAAACAGATAATAGAGAAATTCTTTTTAATTTTATTGATTTAGTCATTCTAGTTGGTATTTGTAAATCTAAAAATGAAAATATTTTGCAATTATGTAGCAAAGATATTAGCCACTGTCTCCTCAACAAAACTATTAACTATTCAGGTTTTGGACTTTAACAATGCATGTCCAAAGAAAAGAACCAGAAACAATGATACACTAGAACCTATTAGAGATGAATTTAAAATCTGGAATCAGTATCTACAAGATGGTTTATGTTTCATGTTCATGCATAGAAGCTGATGAGCAGTTAGGTGTACTGTCAAAGGATGCTGCCCTTTAAAAATCAGGAAAATATGGGCTAAGAATTTGGATTTGCTATGTTGAAATTCTGATAAAAATTCTAATGAAGTTGTCTTTCTTTTAATATGAATTGCTGTAAACTATTCATAAAATATCTTATAATTAGATAAAACTAAACATGGTCCATTGAATTCAGATGATAGGTGGTGATGACCATTTTTCCTGAGAAAATGAGAGTTAATGTGTCTAAAGAGATAAAATAGAGGTTTGAAAATATGAGCAAAAATAGAAGGACTATTAAAAGAAAAAACCCTAAAACCCAGTCAGATTAGGAAAAAAATAAAGCAAACAGAACTCACAGAAACAAAAAACATAATATTAAAAAAAAACAAAACCATAATATTAAATTCAAAAATCAATGGATGGACTTCTACTTCCAATAAGGTGGAGTGGATATACTTTTCCCCATTCTTTCTGCTAAGTATTGGGTTGGCCAAAAAGTTCGTTCGGGTTTTTCCGTGACATCTTTTTGGCCAACCCAATACAATTAAACCACTGGACATTGTATATAAAACAAACATAAAAAGATTATGAAAGGTTGAAGGAAGAAAGGGGACCTTCCAGGACCTGAGGAATGACACAGTGGTGAGCTTTATCTTTCCTGGGTTTTCATTTTGCCTCATATATCTTGACTTGGAGAAGCAAAAGCTAACAACCAGGAAATACCAACAGATGCAGACAAATAAGGCCCCAATAAAATCCTGTTTCCTTTAGCAAAAGGACCATAAAAGAGATAGCCTAGCAAGACAGAAAATTCTCCAACCCTAAAGCACTCTATTCCAGCCGAACACCACAGGAGAAACTGTGGCCCACCTCTACTCATGCCAGCAAAGTCCTGTGGGAAGCCTAGACTTCAACCCTTCTGAGGCTGGTAATGAAGAACCCAGCACTGGTGTGGTGTCAGAGAAAGCCAAGAAAGCAGCCAGGACTTTCATCCCCACCTGCCAGTAATGTGCCCCCACCTACAGGGTCAGTGGAGACCGTGTGGGGAGCTGGAACTCCCATCCTTACAGCAGTAATGAGTAGCACCCCTCCCAACCCAGCTGTCAGTGATGTTAGGTAGGGAACCTGGTTTTCCATCTTCACATGGTTGAAACAAGGTGGAATCCCCTGCCTTGACTGAGCAGTGTCAGAGAAAGCCCGCTAAAACAGAAGGTTTAAATAAGATCCAGAGTCTCATAACATAATACAAAAATGTCTAGAATTCAATCAGAATCATTCATCATATCAAAAATCTGGAAGATCTCAAACTGAATGAAAAAGTCAATCATGCCAATATTCAATCCCTGGTCAGGGGACTGAGATCCCACAAGCTGCGCGATGTGGCCAAAAAAAAAAAAAAAGAAATATAAAGTCTCAGCAAAAAATAAAAGCTATAAAGAAGAATCAAATGAGGATTTTAGAACTGAAAAATACAGTAACATAAAGAAAAGGCTCAGTAAAAGGGTTCAGTGCCAGAATGGAAGGAACAGAGGAAAGAAACAGTGAACTGGAAGATAGAACAACAGAAATTATCTAATCTGACCTATGGAGAGAAACAGTAAAAATAAATAAAAAAGGCCTTAGGCCCCTGTGAAACTATAATAAAAAATCTAACATTTCCATTATTGGAGTCCTGGAAGGAAAGGAGAAAGAGAAAGGGGCTGAAAAAATACCCAAAGAAATAATGGCTAAAAACTTCCACATGTAGCAAAAGAGATAAACCTACTGATTCAAGAAGTTGGGAGAACTCCAAACAGGAAAAACTTAAAAGAAACGCAAACCAAGACACATCATAATTAAACTTCTGAAAACCAATGACAAAGATAAAATCTTGAAAACTGGAATTTTATTTTTATTTTTCAAGCACAAAATCTTTCTATATTTCTTCCTTCCTTTAACTAACATTTATGGAGTACCTATTCTGTGCCCAGAGCTGTTTAAATGCATGGACAGTATTTGAACAATAATACTGTTTCAGTAAACAAAATAAACAAAATACCTTGCCTTCACCATGCCAGAGGTTGAGGTAGGCACAAAGACTATGAAAACAGCCAGTTTAAAACAACATCTTACATATAGAGGAAAAACAATTAATGTGACAGTGGATTTTTTTATCAGAAACCACAAGAGCCAAAGTGAAGTGTCACAATATTTTCCAAGTGCTGAAAAAAATTGTACTGTCAACCCAGAATCTTACATGCAGGGTGATCAGACTTAAAACATTCTAAGGTCCTTGTAATGTTCAGGAGGAAACTAAAGATAATAGGTAACCATGAAAAGAACAGATACATACTAACAAGGGGGAAAATGGAAAGAGAAAAAGGGAAAAAAAATCTGCCACCAATCCAAAAGCAGGCAAGGAAAGAAACAATTCAGAAAAAAAGGGACTAATAAAAAAGCATGGAGAGGAAGGAGTCAAGATGGCAGTGTGCAAAGACTCAGAGTTCATGTCTCCCCGCAACTAGGGCGCCTGCAGGACGCTGGGGGGGGACCTTAATGCCCAAGGAGACAGGAGGAAACCCCAAGTGAAATGGTAGGATGTGGGGGGACTGAAGGGGGAGGAGAAGTGGAGGCCAGACAGGACCAGCACCCCTGAGGGGTGGCTGAGAGGCAGAAGGGGTTCCCACGCCTGGAGGGACCCTTGGGGGCTTGGATCAGGGGGAAGCACACCCAGCATATCCCCTGCCCAATCGGCCAGGGAAGTCTGCCCGGCTCTCGGGCTGGGTCCTATGCTCTCAGAGGCCCCCTCTGGGCCATGTTGGTCCTGGGAGCATAGGAAGGAGTCTGGGGTAAAAGCAGATAGGCAGGCGGGAGGGGCCCTCCAGGACTGAGGAGCAGGAGAGGAGTGGAGGGTGTTTGACCTGTCCACTTGAGCCCAGGAAGCCTGCTGGGCTCCCAGGTGGGGTCTCCCACCCTCTGAGACCAGAGGCGGGAGGCATGCCTGGGCCCCTTCTGTTCCTTTAAGCCTAAGCCCCACCCCCACAGCCCCAAGGGCCTTTTCCAGCCCTGTGGGTCCTAAGCATAGGCTCTGCACGCCCACCCAAACCCTGCCCCTGCTTAGGCCCCATGTGGCTTGTGGGAACTTGGTCACGAGCTGGGAGTTGGGTCAAAGCTCCTCAGGTGGGAGCTCTGAGTCCGAACCACTGGACTAACAGAGAACCTCAGACCCCAGGGAATATCTATCAGAGTGAGGGCTCCTGGAGGTCCTGATCTCGGCACCAAGATCCAGCTCTACCCAACAGCCTACAAACTCCAGTGTTGAAAGCCTCAGGCCAGACAACCAGTAAGACAGGAACACAAACAATCCCACTCATCAAAAAAAAAAAAAAAAAAGATATGGCAAAAAAATATGTCACAGATGAAGAAGCAAGGTAAAAACCTACAAGACCAAATAAGTGAAGAGGAAATAGGTGATCTACTTGAAAAAGAATTCAGAGTAATGATAGTAAAGATGATCCAGAATCTCGGAAATAGAATGGAGGCATGGATTGAGAAAATACAAGAAATGTTTAACAAAGATCTAGAAGAACTAAAAAACAAACAAACAGAGATGAACAACACAATAACTGAAATGAAAAATACACTAGAAGGAATCAATAACAGGATAACTGAGGCAGAAGAACGAATAAGTGAGCTGGAAGACAAAATGGTGGAAATGCCTGCCGAGGAGCAGAATAAAGAAAAAAGAATGAAAAGAATTGAAGACAATCTCAGAGATATCTGGGATAACACTAAATGTACCAACATTCGAATTATAGGGGTCCCAGAAGACGAAGAGAAAAAGAAATGTCTGAAAAAATATTTAAATAGATTATAGTTGAAAACTTCCCTAACACAGGAAAGGAAATAGTCACCCAAGACCAGGAAGCACAGAGAGTCCCATACAGGATAAACCCTAGGAAAAACACACCAGACACATATTAATCAAACTAATAAAAATTAAATTCAAAGAAAAAATATTAAAAGCAGCAAGGGAAAAACAAAAAATAACATACAAAGGAATCCCCATACAGTTACCAGCTGATTTCTCAGCAGAAACTCTACAAGCCAGAAGGGAGTGGCAGGATATACTTAAAGTGATGAAAGGGAAAAACCTACAACCAAGATTACTCTACCCAGCAAGGATCTCATTCAGATTCGACAGAGAAATCAAAGGCTTTTCAGACAAGCAAAAGCTAAGAGAATTCAGCACCACTGAACCAGTTTTACAACAAATGCTAAAGAAACTTCTCAAGGCAGGAAACACAAGAGAAGAAAAAGACGCACAAAAACAAACCCAAAACAATTAAGAAAATGGTAACAGGAACATATATATCAATAAGAACCTTGAATGTAAATGGATTAAATGCCCCAACCAAAAGACACAGACTGGCTGAATGGATACAAACACAAGACCCATATATATGCTGTCTACAAGACATACAGACTGAAAGTGAAGGGATGGAAAAAGATATTCCATGCAAATGGAAATCAAAAGAAAGCTGGAGTAGCAATACTTGTATCAGATAAAATAGACTTTAAAATAAAGACTGTTATAAATGTTTATGTACCCAACAGAGGAGCACCTCAATACATGAGGCAAATGCTAACAACCATGAAAGGTGAAATCGACAGTAACACAATAATAGCAGGGGACTTTAACATCCCACTTACACCAATGGACAGATCATCCAAACAGAAAATAAATAAGGAAACACAAACTTTAAATGACACAATAGACCAGAGGGATTTAATTGATATTTATAGAACATTCCACCCAAAAGTGGCAGAATACACTTTCTTCTCAAGGGCACAAGGAACATTCTGCAGGACAGATCACATCTTGGGTCACAAATCAAGCCCCGGAAAATTTAAGAAAATTGAAATTGTATCAATCACCTTTTCTGACCACAACACTGTGAGACTGGAAATCAATTACAGGAAAAAAACTGTAAAAAACACAAATGCATGGAGGCTAAACAGTTCACTAAAAAATAACCAAGAAATCACTGAAGAAAACAAAGAAGAAATAAAAAAATACACAGAAACAAATGACAACGAAAACACAATGACCCAAAACCTATGGGACACAGCAAAAGCAGTTCTAAGAGGGAAGTTTACAGCAATTCAATCTCACCTCAAGAAACAAGAAAAACCTCAAATAAACAATCTAACCCTACACCTAAAGCAACTAGAGAAAGAAGAACAAAGAAAACCCAAAGTCAGTAGAAGGAAAGAAATCATAAAGATCCAAGCAGAAATAAATAAAATAGAAATGAAAAAACAATAGCAAAGATCAATAAAACTGAAAGCTGGACTTCCCTGGTGGCGCAGTGGTTGAGAGTCCACCTGCCGATTCAGGGGACATGGGTTTGTGCCCCGGTCTGGGAGGATCTCACATGCCACGGAGCGGCTGGGCCCGTGAGCCATGGCCGCTGAGCTTGCGTGTCTGGAACCTGTGCTCCGCAATGGGAGAGGCCACAAAAGTGAGAGGCCCGCATACCGCAAAAAAAAAAATTAAATAATAATAAAAAAAAAACCTGAAAGCTGGTTCTTTGAGAACATAAACAAAATTGATAAACCCTTAGAGAAAAGGGAGAGGACACAAATAAATAAAATTAGAAATGAAAAAGGAGAAATCACAACTGACACCACAGAAATACAAAGAATTATAAGAAACTATTAAAAATAACTATATGCCAATAAAATGGACAACCATGAAGAATGGGACAAATTCTTGGAAAGGTACAATTTTCTAAGACTGAACCAAGAAGAATTAGAAAATATAAACAGACTTATCCCAAGTAATTAAACTGAAACCATAATTAAATATCTTCCAACAAACAAAAGTCCAGGACCAGACGGCTTCACAGGTGAATTCTATCAAATATTTAGAGAAAAGCTAACACCTATCCTTCTCAAGCTCTTCCAAAAAATAGCAGAGGAAGCCCCCCAAATTCATTCCACAAAGGCACCATCACCCTGAAACCAAAACCAGAAAAAGGTATCACAAAAAAAGAAAATTATAGACCAATATCTCGGATGAACACAGATGCAAAAACCCTCAACAAAATACTAGCAAACAGATTCCAGCAACACATTAAAAGGATCATACACCATGATCAAGTGGGATTTATCCTAGGGATGCGAGGATTCTCCAATATACGCAAATCAATCACTGTGATACACAATATTAACAAATTAAGGAATAAAAACCATATGATCATCTCAATAGATACAGAAAAAGCTTTAGACAAAATTCAACACCCATTTATGATAAACTCTCTCCAGAAAATGGGCATAGAGGGAACCTACCTCAACATAATAAAGGCCATATATGACAAACCCACAGCAAACATCATACTCAATGGTGAAAAACTGAAAGCATTTCCACTAAGATCAGGAACAAGACAAGGATGTCCACTCTCGTCACTCTTTTTCAACATAGTTCTGGAAGTCCTAGCCATGGCAATCAGAGATGAAAAAGAAATAAAAGGAATACAAATTGGAAAAGAAGAAGTAAAACTGTCACTGTTTGCAGATGACATGATACTATACATAGAAGATCCTAAAGATGCTACCATGAAACTACTAGAACTAATCAATCAATGAATTTGGTAAGGTTGCAGGATACAAAATTAATGCATAGAATTCTGTGGCATTCCTATACACTAACAACAAAAATTCAGAAAGAGAAATTAAGGAACCAATCCCATTTACCATCGCAACAAAAATAATAAAATACTAGGAATAAACCTACCTAAGGAGGCGAAAGACTTATACTCAGGAAACTATAAAACACTGATGGAAGAAATCAAAGATGACATAAACAGATGGCGAAATATACCATGTTCTTGGATTGGAAGAATGATTATACTACCCAAAGCAATCTACAGATTCAATGCAATCCTTATCAAACTACCAACGGCATTCTTCACAGAATAAGAACAAAAAATTTTACAATTCGTATGGAAACACAAAAGACCCCGAAGAGCCAAAGCAACCTTGAGAAAGAAAAATTGAGCTGGAAGAATCCGGCTCCCTGACTTCAAACTATACTACAAAGCTACGGTAATCAAGACAGTATGGTACTGGTAGGAAAACAGAAATACAGATCAATGGTACAGGATAGAAAGCCCAGACATAAACCCATGCACATATGGTCACCTAATTTATGACAAATGAGGCAAGAACATATGATGGAGAAAACACAGCCTCTTCAATAAGTGGCGCTGGGAAAACTGGACAGCTACATATAAAAGAATGAAATTAGTACACTACCTAACAGCATACATAAAAATAAACTCCAAGTGGATTAAAGACCTAAATGTAAGACCAGACACTATAAAACACTTAGAGGAAATGATAGGAAAATACTCTTTGACATAAACCACAGCAAGGTCTTTTTTGACCCACCTCTTACGAGTAATGAAAATAAAAACAAAAATAAACAAATGGGACCTAATGAAACTTAAAAGCTTTTGCACAGCAAAGGAAACCATAAGCAAGATGAAAAGACAACCCTCAGCATGGGCAAAAATATTTGCAAATGAAACAACGGACAAAGGATTAATCTCCAAAATACATAAACAGCTCATGGAGCTCAATATCAAAAAAACAAACAAACCAATTAAAAAATGGGCGGAAGACCTAAATAGACATTTCACCAAGGAAGACATACAGATGGCCAAGAGGCACATGAAAAAATGCTCAACATCACTCATTATTAGAGAAATGCAAGCCAAAACTACAATGGGGTATTATTACCTCACACTTACCAGAATGGCCATCATCAAAAAATCTAGAAACAATAAATTGTGGAAAGGGTGCAGTGAAAAGGGAACCCTCCTGCACTGTTGGTGGGAATGTAAATTGATACAACCACTGTGGATAACAGTATGGAGGTTCCTTAAAAACTAAAAATAGAACTACCATATGACCCAGCAATCCCACTACTGGGCATATACCTTGAGAAAACTGCAATTCAAAAAGACACATGCACCACAATGTTCATTGCAGCACTATTTACAATAGCCAGGACATGGAAGCAACCTAAATGTCCATCGACAGATAAATGGATAATGAAGATGTGGCACATATATACAATGGAATATTACTTAGCCATAAAAATAAATGAAATTGAGTTATTTGTAATGAGGTGGATGGACCTAGAAACTGTCATACAGAATGAAGTAAGTCAGAAAGAGAAAAACAAATACCATATGCTAACACATATATATGGAATCTTAAAAAAAAAAGTGGTACTGATGAACCTAGTGGCAGGCCAGGAATAAAGACATAGATATAGAGAATCGACTTGAGGACACAGGGAGGGGGAAGGGTAAGCTGGGACGAAGTGAGAGAGTAACACTGACATATATACACTACCAAATGTAAAATAGATAGCTAGTGGGAAGCAGCCGCATAGCACAGGGAGATCAGCTCGGTGCTTTATGACCAGCTAGAAGGGTGGGATAGGGAGGATGGGAGGGAGGCTCAAGAGGGAGGGAATGTGGGGATGTATGTATGCATATGGCTGATTCACTTTGTTGTACAACAGAAACTAACACAGTATTGCAAAGCAATTATACTCCAATAAAGATCTATTAAAAAAAAACCCAAAACATGGATGTTTGAACTAAGCCCAACTATATCAATTATCATAAAAACATGTGGCAATTTTTAATATACCTTTCTTCTTATAGATTAAGCAGCCAAGTTACGATGTAAGAGATTTGCTTTAAAAACTTCATCTGATTTTATACAGTTCATTGTGCTCAAGAATTCAAGAATACACATATTGCAAGCACACATGGTCAATTTTAACAGATGCTTCATGCACTACTGGAGAAGTTAAAAATACAATACTGTTTAATCCATTGCAGACTTCTGACCAAACGTAACATTATACTGCATAGTATAATTTAAATAACGAACGAGGGGCAGGCTAGTCAGGTCAATAGGGTCTTCTGAAGACAGCACTCTGCATCTACTGTCTAACAAAACAGCTTAACCCCAGCTGTGGCAATGTTTTCTTTGAATGAACCTTTTTTTAGGGATTAATATTAGCTTCGATTATCTTTAGTCATGAGTTGCTATGAGCTATTTCTGTTCAGCTCCCAAAACTCACTGTACATTTAATTATTTTTCACTCCTTTATGAAAAGGATGAAAACATAACTGTTTTTCCTAAGTTAGTGACATAAGATGTGGGTCTCTTTCTCAGAAAGATAAATTTCACATTATTTCAACAAAGAGCACAAGTGATGTACACAAAATTTCCGTGAAAAATCTGTCTAAAAATTATAAGAGCTTGCCATTTAAAGCTACTATTGAAGAATGGCAAGGGACCTGACCATTAAGCCAGCCTCAAATAAATAAATGAAGCCACAGCTAAACCTCAACCTTGCTGACCATTTGTTTTTTCTTTCTGTAAGATTGTGGGCTTCTTCTCTGATGTACTGAAATGTTGCCAGGTTATGTCTGGCCTCAGAGGGTTTCTTCATTCGTTGTGCTCTGTCCTTGTGGAAACTTGTCTGTGTAAAGTCCCATATCCTCCAGTTTGGGGAAATTTTCAAGTGTTTTTTCTTTTGATTATTCTCTTCCCTACTTTTGTATTTTCCCCTCTTCTTTCTCTCTGGGCCTCCAGAATGAAAGAGGACATTAGACTTGAATTGGTCCTCTGTGTCTCTTGTCTTCTGTTGCAACTTTTGTCTCTGTACTCTACGGAACAGTTTCCCAACTAGAGAGAGCAACTCCCGAATGTTTTCAACTGGAGAAAACAACTAATTCTAAGAATTCTCATGTGCCGTCCGATTGTTCCTTTTACATAGTATCCTAGTGTCATCTTTTGGATGTAATACCTTTGAGAAGCTCTCTAGATATATTAAATCAATTTGTAAGATATATGTTGTGTTCTGAATTATCTCCTTCCTGAAGAGTCAGTGCTTTCATTCATCTTGGTCTTTTTCTTCAATGCCTGGTGATCCCTGGTTATCAGATCTCACTGCAGAAAGCAGCTTCGGTGGGTTTCCTCTGCTAGTAGGTCAGTAGGAGTGCTCGTCACAGGCTTCCTTCTGAGTGTGGGAAAGACATGGTGGGCTTTTCCTTGAGGTAAGGGGATGGGGAGGAGGGTGTCAACTTGGGGGGCCCTAATATCCACATCAGAAGCTTTAGCTTTCCTCAGCCATTCTGTTTAGTGTTTTGTTGTATTGTTTTATTTTCAAGAAAATAGTCTTACAAATTTTTTGGCGTGGTAATAAACATCAGTATGTATTCTGTACAGAATAAGTGGTCTGAGCACCCATCCCATGTGTACACCTTGAATGACCCAAGTGTGTTCAGTTTCACTGCTCACCTCGGCCTCGGCCTCACCTGCCAGCTCTAGGTCCAGAAGCTCCATCTCCAGCACAGCTGTGGGCGGGCCATCTCCCACACCCACCGCAGCTCTCATGGCTGAGCTTGGGCCCTGCTTTTTGCATCTATTCACATGCTCCCAGAACATCCCATCTTCCAGGAAACTGTTAAAATGTTTTCTTCCTTTGATGAGGCCCTCTTTTCCTTGCCCATCCACCACCTAACTGTTGGGGTTTATTCCTTTTTAAGTGTTTTCTTTTTAAATGACTTCTTTTTTTAAATAAATTTATTTATTTTATTTATTTTTGGCTGTGTCGGGTCTTTGTTGCTGTGCACAAGCTTTCTCTAGCTGTGGTGTGCGGAGGCTACTCTTCGTTGCAGCACACGGGCCCCTCACTGCGGTGGCTTCTCTTGTTGTGGAGCAGGGGTTCTAGGCACGCAGGCTTCAGTAGTTGTGACTCATGGGCTTAGTTGCTCCGCAGCATGTGGGATCCTCCCGGACCAGAGCTCAAACCCATGTCCCCTGCATTGGCTGGTGGATTCTTAACCACTGCACCACCAGGGAAGTCCCTCCTTTTTAAGTTTTTATACTTTTGTTTCAGTGGGGTCTCAGGAAAGGTGGAAAGTCACTTCAAACCAGGAGATAAAACTATTATATAAACCATGTCTGATGGTCAAATCAGTTTGGGAAAACCAAATTAATTTATTCTTAAGATTTTTGTTTCTATGCAGATGACTTACCACAGAAAACAGATGTATACTCACAATTTTCAAATATTCAAATCAAAGATTTAAAAAAAATCTATTGATCAAGGAAGTTGGGGATAGCCAATTAAATTGTGATGGTTTATGATTATATTTTCCTTTACTTTTATTATTATATCCTTAAGAAAAACTCTACCTCAAGGCTGAAAGTTTTCTCCTGATTTAAAAAATCTACAATGCATAACAAAAAGAGCCTATACTGGGAGTTAAGAAACTAAAATTCCAGTCCCATCTCTTTAACTAATATACTTAGGAAGTGAGGCAAATTTCTTAATTCCACTGGACTTGTTTCTCCAACTCTAAAATAAAAGAGCGGTGTGGGCTAACTTAGGAAATGTGTGTTGAATCCATCTATGGTCTAGAGTGTACTAGTTGCTTCTTGAACAAAAGGAAGAGTTTTCTCTGGCCCTTCCAAGAGCTAATTGGCCTGTTTTATGGGTGGTAAACTGTGACCAGAGGGATGATCATGAACTTAATTGAAGGGCAGGAGACAAGCTGGACTAGATAAGGTCTAAGTTCCCTGTGAGCTTAAGACGCTATGGCTTGAGGGTATTAATACTTTCTTAGGTTTACGGGCCTGAACAGGGCCATCACATGTACCTCAAGCTGAGATGGATTCGCTGCACGATAGTGCCTGCTGAGAAGTGCTAGTGGCACTTAAACTCAGGGGTTCAGACTGGTGCTGAGGGTGAGTGGGATTCTAACTGGAGTTACAAAGGTGAGTAGAAGGAACAGTGATAACTGTCTTACTTCCAAAGAGACTTAAACACCAAACGCTATCAAGAAATGACACCTAAGCCAGGGTTTTCATTTCACTGGCGGTCGATCAAGCATCCACACTCATCTTTGTAACTTCCATTTGGCTCCCAGGGCATGCAAATAGAAACAGGAGGAAGAGGGGGAAGACAGAGAAGAGAAAAAGTGCCCTTGAACTCCTTCAGGACTTAACTGTCAACAAACTGACTATTAAACGCACAAGAGCAAACAAGCCCTCTCAGTCCTTCAACCACATCTTTCAAGCTCTGTTTCTGAGAGTAGAAAATTCTAAGCTCAATTTGAGTGTCACTGTAAACTCCTCTCTATGCCAGATGATTTTAACCACATATTTATATCCAAAGTACAAACAACTTAAAATGTTTACACTGAGTAGTAATGGGAGTCATGTGTCAAATACAATGGTAGGAAAAAGAGCAAAGCTTTCTTCAGAACTAAAGCTTGAAGATATACAATATCTGTGGAAAATCTGGCTTACAAATTAGAATGCATTGTTTACCTATTCCATTTAATTATAGAGAACATGCATTTTTACCCTTTGCATACAACATCTAATGTCTCGTTTTTTGGTTTGGTTTTGCTCTGCAGTGCAGCCCGAGGCTCTGGAAGTCTCATAGTTCCATATACAGAGTCTCAAGGCACATGGTCACACAGTTTCCTGTCATTTGTGGCCTCCACTTCCTTTAATCTCTCACTGCCAGGGAGAGGCAGTGAAGGATCCATCCACCACGTCCCAAAGCAGAAGAACAAAGGCAGTGAAGAGAGCCCTCCTCTGTGGTTCAGAGGACCTCCACGTGTCAGCTTTCCTATTTGGATACTGTAAAGACCAAGAAAACTGCAGGGGACCAGGGATGGACTCTTGGCATCCTTCTACTGGGACAGAGTCCTGTGAACTGATCGCTTAGTACAAGCCTGTGGTGACACCTTCTCCTCAGCTTCTAGTTACTAGTCATTCAGGCAAAACCAACCAGAAAAGCTCTGTAGAGGACATAGCATATGGCTTCACACAGTCCACAGCTGCCCGCCCAAAGAAAATCCACCAAGGGTTAATGCTTAAGGGGGTGATGAAGATAGCAATGGATGAACACAACCATGGCTGCCGACTTCTTTGATGCAACATGTCTTAGATAGATCATCGCGGTAAACTCAGAACTCCGAGGTGATGTCCAGCTCTTCATTCTTTGAGAGCCAAGGTTCCCCACCCCTTCCCTCCTGGCCATGCTCACCTCAGGCAGTCTCATGCGTCAGCCCCTCAAGTGTACTCATGTGTCCTGGTGAACACAAGGCTCCCACAGCCCCCCAACCCTTCTCTCAGCACTTGCCTCACGCAGTACTCTTTGGATTAATGATGACTACACTGAATATTCACCTGAGGCCACTAGCCCTTTGTTTTAAAACTCAGAGAAGCTGACACCACCTCACGCTTTCCTTTTGCTTTTTCTGTCACTTGGCAGACAGACTGCTTTGTCTTATCTTACTTTAGGTAGTTCTGTTTGCTCCTCTTAGCTACAGAAAAGAGCATCCTCTGCATTCTTTTAAAAACATACATTTTAATTTTCAAAGAAGTTGGTACTTGAACAGAAGTAATTTTTATATACTCATTCTCAATTTGATTCCATAGGTGTACTAGCCAGGCCCACTGAAAATGCAGTTTCTCTCATTATCTCCCCAACACCCAACACCTAAAGGCTGGGAATGCTATGAAGAAGCAGCAAATCTTGGAGGGGAAAACAAAAAACAGAAAGTAATTTGTAGGGCTGAACAAAAACACGAACAGACCCCTCTGCATCGGTTTTTACTTTTATACTAATTTTTCACTTCCTGAATCCATATAACCAATTTTAAATAGAACTTAACTAAAGCTAAAAGAACCAACCAACAACATACTTATAATTTTAAACTTTCTTTTCACTCAGAATGTTTGGTTGCTTGATATATTCTGTATCTTACCCATAAGTTCTGAGAAAAAAATATTGAGATATATGACTCTTTAAGCTACATTAACTGAGGATCTAAACACATCTTACCTGTAAATACGTTTCCAAACCTTGTCGTCGTTGTTCCAAGACTTTTGGGACCCAGTTCCGAACATGTTTGGAAGGGATTTCTGGAGTTTTAATACATTTCTTAAGCTATAAAGACAGAAAAAAACATAGAAAATGTGTTTTAATTATAATGACATTATTTGAGGGAAAAGCCAATAAAAGGAAGTGAACCACTGCTATCTCCAATAAAAATATAGAGGAAAATATATATACACTGAAATTTCATCAAAAATTCTTTCTTTAGCTGTCCTAAATGTTCAGGTTTCAGGACAAGAGTTCTGTGTTTTGGTAGTTGTTGCTATTGTTATACATCATCTGGCATTTCAGATGGGAATTATTTTTCCTGAAGAATTAAGAGTTCAGTAAATGAACTATAAAGGAAGTATAGAAATTTATAATTTCCAAAAAAAATTAATACAACAAAATTTTAGTTGGAAGAAGTACTTTTCTTTTTATAAATTTATTTATTTTTGGCTGCATTGGGTCTTTTGTTGCTGGGCTTGGGCTTTCTCTTGTTGCAGCGAGTGGGGGCTACTCTCCTTTGTGGTGCCTGGGCTTCTCATTGCGGTGGCTTCCCTTGTTGCAGAGCACAGGCTCTAGGCGCGCAGGCTTCAGTAGTTGTGGCACGCAGGCTGTAGAGTGCAGGCTCAGTAGTTTTGTCACATGGGCTTAGCTGGGCATGTGGGATCTTCCCAGACCAGGGCTCGAACCCACGTCCCCTGCACTGGCAGGTGGATCCTCAACCACTGCGCCACCAGGGAAGCCCGAAGAAGTACTTTTCTGATGAAAAGTCTTTCTACATATTTTTCACATAAAAAAGGAAGACAGAATGCAATTGTTTATAACCATCATCCCTGGAAATGCCATATGAACTAGACCATATCATATGGAGAGTTTCTTAAAAGTTCTATTAAAAAAAAGTTCTATTAAAAAAAGTTCTAAAAAGAAAAGACTGATCCTTCCAAAATTCCTAAGCATTAGGTCTAAATTTTGTTCATGAAAACTGAGTGACGGTTCTCAGCTAAGCCTTTCTGGGCAGCAGTCTTAAGGGACTAATATAGATAAAGGAAAATTCTATCGGACGTTGAGTTAGAGCTGCCTGTCACAGGTGCATCCTACCACATCCGCATCCTAAATACGTGAATATTACCTTACAGGGCCAAGTACTTTATATATCTGATTAAATTAAGTGTCTTACAATGGAGAGATTACCCTAGATTATCCAGGTGGGCTCAATGTAATCGTAAGGATCCTGATTTATCGGGAGGGAAGCACGAGGACCAGGGTCAGGGAGAGACTGGAAGATGCTACATGACTGGCTTAGGTGATGGAGGAAGGGTCATGACCACCGCTGACCTATGGAAGCCAGAAAAGGGAAAGGAATGAATTGTCTCCTCTAGCCCATTGATACCTTAACTTTAGCCCAGTGAAACTCAATTTGGATTTCCGACCTTGAGAGGTATAAGATAATAAATTTCTGTTGTTTTAAGCCACTAAGTTTATGCTAACTTGTTACAGTGGCAACACAGACAAAGCCAACACACTGCCTCTAAAATGGAAAGACTTAATGCTCTGAGTAAAAAGTTGGAAAATTTAACTGAGACTGCTCCTTTACTACACATGCAAAGAAATGGCATTATGACCTCTAAGAAAATGCACACAGCTAAACCCCAGCACCTAAAACTGTAATAAAAAAAGTTCTCATACACAAGCATATCTTCATTAACCATTGTAAGCTGAAAGTTGTTGCACACTATGAAAAAGGGGTTTTTGTGCATTTCAAAGATGAGCACTTGTGTCAAGACGTTAGGCTGAGCCCATGCTTGCCTTCTCCCGCCATACCCGAAGCGCCACTAACAGAACACTGTGAAAGTATTAGCTGCAAGCCCAAATCTATCCTCCTTGTCTTCCTCACCAAACTCCTAAATTATTGGAAACAATACTGCATTCAGCTAAATTCAGCTTAAAAAGCTAAATTTCCCACACCCCCTTGCAGAGAATGGAGGTCAAAGGTAATCAGAAATCACTGAGAAAAGTGTTCCATAAAATCTCTTTTAAAGTGGAACAGACTCAGCTAGCTGGTACCTTCTATACTACTCCCCTTTCACCCCCTCCTGCCTAGAATGCGACTATGATGGCTGGAGCTGCTGTGACCGTTTGCCACCATGAGGAAACTCTTAGGATGGAAGACAGGTGTCCAGATGAGCAAGCAGAAAAAAGGACTTGGTGCCTGCACACTGCCTGGAGCTGCCACAACACCCCAGACTGCCCGCCTCCAGACTTGCTTTCTAAGAGGAAAAAAATAGCCCCCCTGCCTTTTTTTTAAGGTTACTGGTATTTGGACTTCCTGTTTCATATACCTAAATTCAGTTCTGGTAGATATTACAAAAAGAAAAAGGCCAAAGGGAATAGGCCTCAGAACAACACAGAGGACAGGGCAGGGAGGAAGGGGCAATCACCAAGCAAGAGATTAACAGCTTTCTAAAAAGACGGAAAGCAGAAGCATGATCTAAAGAAAACACTGGAGCAGAGGAAGCCCCAGCCCAGACCTCCTCAGGAAGGGACTACAGAGGGTCTGGACATCAATCTTCTCAGCAGCCTGAGAGGCTCTGTGCTCAGGACTGGCATAAGAGGAGGAGGGAGTGGGAAGAAGGATCAGTCTATGCCCCAGCCTGTGCCAAAGACCACAGAGATGACTAGAAGCCCAGTGTCATCCCTAAGCATGCACACCCTCCCCCAGTAAAAAAGGGTCAGTGATCCTAAAGAACTGAATGAAGTGTTTGGGTTGAAGAAGGGTAGTTGCCATTCTAGTCATTCTGGTTTTCATGGGGTCCCCAGCCTAATATCTGCCTCTCTACCCTCATTCCCTATAATGAAGCCCTTAAATTAACACACTCTACAGATACCAGACTTATGTACCCAAAGCAGAGGAACCAGTGACAAATACCCAGAATAACTGGATGGGCAATCAAAGATCACTTTCATAGGAAAGCCAGCACTATGAAAGAGAAAGGACAAGAAAAACAAATGGAACAACTAATCCCAAAGGAAACAGAGAAATCAAATAACAGAAGAGATCTTTAATATCCGCAGGGAGATTTGAGAAGATATTGCTTCTATAAAACAAGAACAGGATTTTAAAAAACCCAAGAACAGGTTGCTATGAAAAAGAAACCATCAGAGAAGAAGAAAGAGATGACAGAAATTAAAAAAACATAACAGAGAAATAAGTTAAAAGAGGTAGAATATAAAATGATGGAAGTCTCTCAAAGTGTAGCATAAACAAAATGAGAGAAAGGGTAGGTGAAAAGATAAAACACATATCGGATTAATCTAGGAGATTTAATATGAAAGTAATAAGCCTTTCATAAAGAAGACATTTTCAAAGAAAAGCCATTTTTATAGGACCTAATATATGTCTTCAGATTAAGGACCTATTGAGTACCAGCATAATGTGTAAAAAAGGATCCACATTTACTGACATTTATCAGTTGAGATTTCAGAATATTGAGGACAGAGAGAAGACAGAGGGAAAAACATTAGTTGGCAAACAAAGGAAGCAGAACTGTATTGGCAACTGACTTGTCACCAGCAACAATGGATGCTAGAAGATCAATGCTCCAAAGATCCAATTTGACATGGATTTTTATAACCAGAATCTCATCAATTAAGTGTGAGAGAAAGTTTACCTCCCATGCCTTCTTTTACCCAAATTTGAGCATGTAATTCCAGAAAACTGAGAAATTAAACCAAGGAAGAGGAAAAATAGGATCAGGACTCATAGCTCTACCCCATCAGCATGGGGAAGGGAAACCCAAGGGCAGCTGAGCACAGCAGGCCTAGAGAACTATCAGTCTAGGTTAAAGCAAAAACCTCCACGAAGAAGGTGGATTCCATGTAGCAGAGAGTATGGAGAAGATGGATAAATTTAGGATTTGTTAAAGTACATTATTCTTTTGTCTATCAGAAAAAATAAGTTCTAGGGTAAACAAAGAGCCCCTGAAGAAGGTCATGGAACAGAAGACACCAAGCTCCTCCTATGTGTTAGGGACACTCCTGCCTTCATAGGGCTTGCATACCAGGAAATGGACAAAAAAACCATAAACGTGTTAATAAAACAGGGTGAGGGCAGAGAGTAACAGACGGGGGTGTGCGCTGGGGGGCAGCTGGGGAAATGACTGTGTGAGGTGAGAATGTCTCAGGAACCACCTGAATCATGCTGGGAGGGAGCCAGGGTTAGGAGCTGGAGAAGGGCCACTGCAGCAGAGGCAGCAATGGAAAGGGAGGGCCGAGCCTGGTGTTCCAAACTCAGCAAGGAGGAGACGTTTCAGAGAGGTGCAGCATCAGACACTGTAGGGCCTTGCAGGCCGCAGAGGGAATTTGCTTATCATTTTACATGGGAAGCAAACTCAATGTCTTAAGCAAGGGAATGATCTGATAAAATTTTTATTTTAAAGAGCTCGTGCTAGATTCTATGAACAAGATGGACTGTAAGGGGGTGGAATCAAAGCAGGGAGACCAGTCAGCAGCTCCTGTAGGAGTCCAGGCAAAAGACGACTGTGACGTGGACTGTGGTCGTGGCAGTGGAGGTGGGGAGAAGCAGAAGGCTGCAGAGTAGGTGAAAAGTGGAGGTGATAGAATGACCCCAAGACTTTGACTGTTTCAGGTCTTTGACCTCAGCTGGCAGCGCCCTGTTTATGAAAGGTGGTAGAATGCCAGGTTTAGACTAGGTGGCAGAGAACATTATTTATCTCCCCAAATCCACCGTCCCTCTCTTCTGTAGAACAGAACTCCTAATTTTGAGCTAAGTACATGACTGCCCAGAATAAAGAACACATCTCCCAATCTCCCTGGAAGCTATGTGTGGGCGTATGACTGAATTCTGGACAAAGGCAAGTAAACAGACATGTCCGCGCAACTTTCAGGAAGTGTGTTCTTAAAGGGAAGGACTGTTCCTTCTTTCCCTTCCTCCTTCCTGCCGGCTGACTTGCCCATGTAACGGCTAGACCTGGAGCAGTCACCTTCCACCATGAGATGGAAGCCTTGTGTTGAGAAGAGGGAAACCACAAGAGGAAAGCCTGGGTCCCTGAGGCCCATGAAACTGCCACACCGGCCTTAGGTATTTATGTGAGAGAGAAATAAAGGTGTATCTCACTGTTAAGGTCACCATTATTTTAGTTCTAGCGTCACCTGCAGCAAAATCGAATACCACAGTGGGGATATGGCTGATACTGCAAGCTGCCTGTCCAATATTCACTCCCTTCTTCTTCTTGTAAAATAAAACAAAACAAAACAAGCAAAAAAACACCAGTGTCATTCAGAGGGCCAAAATGCTAAGCAAAAAAATATTGATTTCCCAGGTTCCTTTATAATATGACAGAGTTGTTAATGATATGCAGTTTAAGTCCACTGGGTTGGGCTCCTGTTTTCCTGAAAAAGAGAAACTGGCTCTTCTTTCTGCCAGAAATGTGGAAACAATGCCTGGAGGGACAGCAGCTATGTTGTAACCAGAGGGTGAAAGTCACATGCTAAAGTAAAGATGGTGAAGTGGAAAGATAAAAGGAGCCTGGAACACAGATATTACAGAATCGATACATCAACCTGGACTGCCTGCTTTTAGTTTTCTTGTAATGTGATTATTAGTTTTATTTTTTATTTTTTGCGGTACGCGGGCCTCTCACTTGTTGTGGCCTCTCCTGTTGTGGAACACAGGCTCCAGATGCACAGACTCAGCGGCCATGGCTCACGGGCCCAGCCACTCCACGGCACGTGGGATCTTCCCGGACCGGGGCACGAACCCGTGTCCCCTGCATCAGCAGGCGGACTCTCAACCACTGCGCCACCAGGGAAGCCGCAATGTGAGAATTATTAATCTCTCACTTGTTTAAGGGACCTAGTCAAGTTTCTATTATATCCAACCAAAGATAATCCTGACACAGAGGAATCAATTGTTCCGTTTTGGTGATTTCAAGTCAGAGATGCCCAACAGGCAACCAAGTGGAGATAATTTGCAGGCAATTGTATATGAGTCTGTAAACTGGGAGTGAGAATATCTAAGTGGTATTGAGAGCCACAGAACTAGAGGCCACGACATTGGGAGTTCGGTACAGATGGAGGAAAAGGTCTGTGAGGGGCATAATCCTGAGAAGCTCTCAAGATGCTGCCTCGTGGTGCACATGCCTATAAAATTCCTTCCCTTGGGTCTGGATAGGACCTGTGAATGTGGTGAGATAGTCACTCCTTTGATTGGGTTACATTACACAACGAGACAGGCAATCCCTTGATCAGGTCCCACTTTATGAAACCCAGTCCCAGCAGACTGCTGTCTTTGAAGAAGTAGGCTGTGTGTTATGACAAAGCCACATGGCTAGGACCTGAGGGTGGCCTCGAGGAGGGGAGAACCACCTCTGGCTGACCATCACCAAGAAAACAGTGGACCTCAGTCCTATGACTGCAAGGAACTGAATTCTACCCAAATGAGGACATGACAACGTGAAGAGGACCCCGAGCCTCAGATGAGATCACAGTCTTGGCAACACCTGACTTCAGCCCGATGAGACTCTGAGCAGAGAAGCCAGCTAACCTGTGCCCTGACTCCTGACCCGCGGGGACACTGAGGTACCACATTTGTGTGGTTAAAGCTGCTACATTTGTGGCAATCTGTTACCCTGCAGGAGAAAACTAATACAAAGTCCACGGCCTGAGACATCCAACTCTGAGGGGCAGGGAAGAGAGGCAGGGCAAACAGTGAGGAGGCGGTGAAATGGTAAGTTGAGTCAGAGAAGTGTTTCTAGAAGGGGCATGATCAGACTGTGCAGAGCGATACTGCAAAGTCAAAGACACTGTGTAAAGAAGAGCGGGAAGCGGGAAGGCAGAGCCTCCTCTTCCCAGGAATTATACTGAGAGAGGAGAGCAAGGGGGTGAACTTGGGAGGGAAGCATGGGGTCAAAGGTGAGTTCTATTTCGTTCAATGGGAAATACTATAATATATTAATTTATTAATGAGACTGATTCAGTATTGGGGGAGGGGAGAGAGAGAGAGAGGAGTAATTTATGATTATCTGTAAGGGAATAAATACATATCTCATCTCCACACTATTTGAGGTATTTCTCAAACAAGAACAAAGCCAGAAAATGCTAATTACTTGGAGGTAAAAAGCTTATTAAGTTTCACTTTAAACAAAAAGAAACTTCTTTAACACTACTGAACCACAACATTTCTTACATTTCAGAATAGAAAACCAACTCCATTATCTGTCCTTCTCTCCTTCTTATAAAAAATCTTGAAGATATAGTACTGAAAAGATTTTTCCTTTTTATTTATGTCAGGAGTACTGAGGAAGCCGATCATCATAGCTGCTGGGCTCGGTGACAGCGTTTGTAGGTGAGTAATGAAGGGCTCTAGATGAGGAGAGACAAACCCAAGACAGTATGTGTCCAGGAGGGCTCAGCTGCTTACAAGATAAATACCCCTCTGCCACTCCATCCCATGATTAACTGCGTCCAGGCTGCGTCCAGCCAAACGGCCTTTCTGATCCCCACAGATAGTGACCAGATTCCACGATACCACAAACACAATCCCCTCTGCCTGGCATGACCACTCCCTTCCCTTCTCATAACTGTTAGAGGAGCTGACACAGAACTTACTCCGTAAAGACCTGCTGCATGTATGTTGGTGATAGCAACCATTTTCCACCGAAAGGAACAGAAATACTTTTCCCAAGCACGTGAATAAAAAGATGAAAAAGGGAAAAAAGGTTAAGGAAAGACGTGGGGGACACTTGTGGGAGCATTCAATCTTTTATTCCATGTTGTCACCCTACCTCCTCAGGGTTCCCTTTAGAGACACTTCACGAGGTGCTGTACCCCTGGTTTAGCCCCATATGGCAGTTTTTTGGTTTTTCTGAAATGTGGACTTCGTTAAATTAAATATGAGAATGCAATAGTCTACTCAAGCCAAAAGTAGGCAGTCACAAGAACTCATTCATTTAGGAATGAACCAGCACCATATTTCCCTGAAGCTTTTGTGAATAAAAGGCTGGGCTGGAACTGACAGCTGGGAAGGCAATGCAGACCGGGCTCAGCAGTCTGCCATGCAGGGGAGGCTTTCCTCTCCACACCGGGGACTGGGGCCTCGGGATGGAAGCTGCTTTCCAGGACCCCCACTGACGGTGCAAGTTACCTGGCTGTAGCGGGGCGCAGCCTGTGGTGCAGGGCAGGGGGTCACAGAGAAAGCTCTTACCCTGTCACAGCCTGGGCCTGAGCCGTGAGGAGAGCACCCTATAACTTTATTTTTTTTTTTGAAGATACCCTGCTGAGAGCGACCAGAGAAGAACAGGGTGGGGGTCTGTTCTGGTTTCAGTATGGTGGTGGTGTTTTCCCACCCTGTACTGGGAGAGCTACGAAACAGGGGCAAGTGTAACCTGAGGTTAGACTCACGGTGAACTAAACTCCCACAGTAGAAACTGTTCTTGCTGACCAAAGCACTCCTCCAGCAATTTATAAAAATGCATAATATTCTCCAAATATCCCATTTGCCAAATACTTATTTAACGCCTAGTAAGTGCCCAACACTAACAGACAGTGAGGAAGGTACAAAAAATAAGACACGGTCCCTACTTTATTTATTTCCTTCTAGTTTTATTGAGATATGAGTGGCATACAGCACTGCATAAGTTTAAGGTGTACAGCATAACGATTTTACTTACATACATCATGAAACGATTGCCACAGTAAGTTTAGTGAATATCCATTGTCTCATCTATAGATACAAAATTAAAGAAAAAGATCTTTTTCCTTGTGATGAGAACTCTTAGGATTTACTCTCTTAACTTGCATGTATAATGTATGGCAGTATTGATTATATTTATCATGTTGTACATTACATCCCTAGTACTTATTTATCTTATAACTGAAAGTTTGTGTCTTTTAACTGCCTTTATTCAATTCCACCTCCCTCTACCCCCCCCGACTCTGGTAACCACAAATTTGATCTCTTTTTCTATGAGTTTGTTTGTTTTTGAAGTGTGATTGACCTACAACACTATGTTAGTTCCTGGCAGTGACTTGATATTTCTATACAATACAAAATGATCACCAGGATAAGTCTAGTTAAGGACATCGTCCCTAGTTTTTTAAAATATATCTTCTAGTTAGACAAAGCTTAGGGATACTGCGTTTTAATTATCTCAGACGTTTTAAATTTAAGTAGAAACCTCCTAAATGGAAAAGGAGTTCCAAGAACAAAGAGATGAAGGAATAAAAGAAACTCACCTGAAAGAAGAACCTGAAACGTTTTAGTTTTGTTTGAATAGATGAGAACACAGAGGGAAGGACATTCAGCATGGCAAAGACAGAGAGGCAGTGATTTTCATATACTGGGGTGACAGGGAAGACTGGCTTGGCTGCCACTAACTTTTTCTTGGGAGAAGCAGTGAGAAACTAAGGCTGGCCAGTAAAGGGGTTTGTGGTAGACAAAATCATGGTCCTCCCAAATATGTCAACGTCGTCATCCTTGGAACCTGTGAACGCATTGCCTTACAGGTGTGATTAAATCAAGTATCTTGAGATGGGAAGATTATCCTGGATTATCCAGGTAGGCCCAATGTAATCTCAAGGGGGAGGCAGAGGTGACCAAGTCAGAGAGAGGAGATGTGATGACAGGAGATATGACGATGGAAATAGAAGTTGGAGTGATGTGGTTGCTGGCTCTGAAGACAAAAGAAGGTGATGAGCCAAGAAAGGTGGCAGCCTCTAGAGGCTGGAAAAGGCAAGGAAACTGATTCTCTCCTAAAGCCCCCCAGAAGGAACATAGTCCTGCCGACACATTTAGAGTAAGATTACAAATGTGTGTTGTCTTAAGCCACTAAGTCTGTGATGATTTGTTACAACAGTAATAGAAAACTAATGCACAGTTTAAGACTATTGGTCTCAAAAGTCAATGTCCATGATTTGGTAGATAATACAGACACATTTCAAGGTTTTTGACCAATAAAATGAAGATGAACATAGTGCTCTAGGAAAATTGCCTGCAGTGGAGGATGAATAAGAAGACAAGGATGAGAAACAGTTAAAGAAATACTTACATAAAGTAGCAAGACTCTGGACTGAGATGGTAGGAGTACAAAATGAAAAATTAAATGGTGCTTATTACAGAAGTTTGGAAGAATCAATCAACAGGGCTTGCTGACACCCTGGAAGTGAAAGATAAGAGAAAGGTAGGAAAGACTTCCAAGGTCTCACACCTTGTGGCTTCAGTGTGTGATGCAGGGGGAGGTAGGGAGGGTTGTGTCTAAGAGATGCCTTTAAAAATATAACGACACAAATAAGAATTCTCAAACTTCACCAGGCATTAAGATCACCTGGGATGCTGATTTAACAGGCAGATTACTGGGCTCTATCACAAAGATTCTGATTCAGCATGCCTGGTGGTGCCCAGGAATCTGCAATTTAATAAATACTGTTCGGCTTCAGGTCACCCAAAGTTCACACTTCAAAAAGTACCAATCTAGAAAAACTAAAAGAAAGTGAAATCGAATACTTCCAGAGCTCTGGAAGAAAAACTAATCTTACACATAGTCTGAAAGGGTGAAACTGACATATTAGAGACCATAAAAAGGTAAAACTCTTGCAAATTAAAATAAATATCACAGCCAAAATTAAAAAGTCCATAATGGTGAAAAACAGCTTCATCAAGCGGCTAGTATTTTATTAATAGGCCATGCAAACTAATGATCAAAAACAGAGACCCTAGCAGAAAAATGGGACAGCACATAAAGAGAATTCCAAATAGAGGGGCTACAATCATAAGCTTAAGAAATATCAATTAAAACGGCAAAAAGGCAACATATATCGCTTGCTAAATACATATCATTTGGGGGGGGTAATATGCAAAGCTGGTGAGATACTTTCATGCTTGCTGGTTGCATTACAAATCTGCTATAACCATTTTGGAAAAAAGTAATTTGGTAATATATAACTGGAGCTGTAAAAATATCTATACTCTTTAATAGAGAATGCTTCTTTTGTAATCTAGCTTACAGGAAACAGTCTTGAAAATGGAAAAAAAAAAGTTATATGTAATGAAGGCTATCAATCATTAGAAGTTGACCATGCAATGCACATGATTTCGTTTAGTCTGGAAAACAGTCTTGTGAAGTTAGCACATTCACTGTTCCCATATTAAAACGGGGGAACTGGAGGCACGGAAAGATCACTCAACTTGCTCCACGGACTTGAGGTAAAGGCAGGCTCAGGAACATTCTGCTGCCAGAGCTTCCATACTTAACTTCGACACCATAATTATCACTATGAAGGAATCCCACTAGCACAGCGGCATTTGTTCCATTACAAAATGCAAGAGGGCTTCCCTGGCGGCGCAGTGGTTGAGAGTCCGCCTGCCGATGCAGGGGACACGGGTTCGTGCCCCGGTCCGGGAAGATCCCACGTGCCGCGGAGCGGCTAGGCCCGTGAGCCATGGCTGCTGAGCCTGCGCGTCCGGAGCCTGTGCTCCGCAACGGGAGAGGCCACAACAGTGAGAGCCCCACATAACGCAAAAAAAAAAAAGAAATATATGTTGGTAACAAGGAGTTATTTCTCCTGTCCCCAAACTTCCTGCAAGATTTAGCTTTATAATCTAAAAAACTAAACTTACTTGAGGGGACGAAAATAAAGCATATAAGAAAAAAAAAAACTCTTGAATTTTTCCAAAAATTAGAACGGAATCCTAAGAAAAGTGTAGAGGATGAGAATATTGTTTTCATTCTTTAATGTCAAAAATTATAAAAGTTTGGGAGAAGTAGTAATCATTAAGAACTTCAAACAACCAGATGAACTGTCAAATTGGTAATGGTTTTAGTTTCTGCCTCAAAATGAGCCTGACAACAAGCCAGGAGGCATTTTTGTGTGTTTGTGGTATATGGAGATGAGCCATGCAACTACTATTCTAAAGGTACAAAGCACTTATTAATAGTTCCTATATGATTTTAGAATTAACTTGGGGACATTGACTAAAAACTTTAACAAGTGTAATGTAAAGTGTAAGGGAAATCAGGACACTGACAACAGAGCAAATGGCATCCACTGCAGAAATAACTGAATATTCAAAAAAATTAAACAGGAGTAGATCTAACTTGAATTTAAAGGGAAGGTATTTCATGTAAAAACAGAACATTCAAAGCACATCACAAAATTCAAATATGTAAACTAGGGTACCAAAATTCTAATAAAAGGATAAAGTTGTACATGGTGGCAGCAGTAATCACCAAAGCTTGTATATTCTGATTAATTTTTTTGCCCATTTCAATCCTCCTTAACACACAACTTTACAGTCAAGATTACAGATTTATGTTTATTTTTACACCCTTCCATTATTTGTACTTAATTGTCTTTTAAAATAAGTTACCTTTTCATCAAATCTAATACAGTTATCAAATGGGACAAATAAAGGAGACTTCTAGCAGCCCCTTTCTGCTCTATAACACACAAGATTTATTGTCTGCCAACTAAAACTCTGCCCCACAATGTTATTTTTTTCTCTATGTCCCTGTAAGGATGTTTTAATGAGGCTGCCAAAAACATGCAAAATTGAGAGGTCTGAGAATTTCTACTCTCTTAATTCTAATAGACTTGATGATATAATTTTAAGAATAGCTAAAATTATTAACAGAATTGCAGAAGTTGAGAGAAGAGTCCTAGAAAATCTAGAAATCTTTTTTGACTGTGAGAATCTAAGAACTGCCTGTAATCACTGGGGAAAGGGTCCTCTTCTGCAGAAGAAAATAAATCGTATTAGAAAAGAGAGCAGAGTGAGTCACCCTCCACTCGTAAGAAGCATGGGCAGCCTCTTGCTCAGGGCGGGCCTAATTGGCAGTCACCCAGCTGTGCCTCGTGTGGAGTTGGTCCCCAAGTATCTGGTGGGGACAGCTGGGCTGTGTCGGGGTAATGGAGACCTGGCAGGTTAGGAAGGAGGCTTGCATGTGACAGGCTGCCTGGTCCAGACTCTGGAATCAGAGGCTGGGGAAGGGAGGAGTTCTGGTTTTAATCCCATTGTACAGACTTATTTCATGAGGTACCCAGCAGAAATCTCTCTAGAATGTGTTTCCTCGATAAACAAGTGAACAAAGCCAAAAATTCTTGAGAAGGACGTGAGACCCAGACTCCATGTTTGTTTCTCTTTGAGGCCCCGGGTTGAGGGGTAGGGCTTTTGTAAAGTCAGCTGGCAACACCCAGCCTAAATCTGTATTTCACCTGTGTTGCTTCTTTTGGAAGTAAACCTGGATGTAACACAATTTTAACTGGAAAATTCAAGGTAAATTATCCCTTGCCATCCTAATGGAAAAGTGTACAGATAACTGACAGCTCCTCTTCAAAAGAAAACAGAGGGATAGAGGCTCACTCACTTCTCAATATAACCTGTGAAAGTTTTTACTCAATACTCTATTCTCCTGACTACCAAAAAGTAAGAAATTTTAATTTTAGCTACAGAGCTTTTAATACAGAGTAAGCACACTATCACATCATTTATGCACTGACATTTTCCAGAAAATTTAAGCGGTCCTTAAGGAAGTTAAAAGAATAGATTCTTTCTGAACATACTTACTCAGTATCTTTCCACTAACTTCTTACCTAACAAAGTAACAAAAGTGAAGAAACTGAACTGTGCCATACATTTTATATATGTGTGTGTATAAATATATATATTCATATATAGGAAGTATATATATATATATACACACACAGATATGAATATATATGTATACAAATGAAAAAATGGTAAAACTGCATTAACTCATATGTGGTGATTTTCTAGGCAATTTCATGAGGTATTTCTAGTTATTAAGGTAATTTCATCACCTCAATACTAATTTATAACCTTCAAAACATTAAATTTTGGTAGAAAATAAAAATTATTCCCTCTTCTATTCTTTACTGACCATGTCTCCCCAAACTCAGCTATTCCTTTTGCCTTCTTGTTTCTTTTATCAGAGGCTTTTAATGAAAGGGATCTGAGGACTGAAACACCAGTCTTGTAGAGCAGCCTTTATAATTCAAAAGAAGCTATGATCCCCCTTTACATGATCCCCAAACAGTCCTTGAATACATGTGACGTGTATATTTTTTTCCATGTTTATGTAAGTATAAGTTGATTTTAATAGATTTCTTCCTGTAAAATGATCATTTTTTTTTCCTTTGTGTAAAACACATTAAGTGTATTTTATGGATAAAATAGGGTCTGGGTCTTATTCTTTCTGAACCTACAATACCCAGCACAGTATAATATAAACAGCTTGCTGTCACACACCTATTTATGCAAAAGATCTTAACAGAAAACCCACCTACTCAGAAAGCACACCTTGAAAGGACGGAACAGTTTATTTTAAAAGGAAATTTACTTCGTGATAAAAGAAGTCAACCTGTTCCAAGAACTATTAAAGCTCTCAGGAACCACAGAAAGTAGGCTTCGTGTTACACCATCTGCCTTATAGAGAAAAGGGTGTGGGGGGGGGGCGAAGTTACCTTTTTGTGCAGGGCATGAAATTCGCTGTACCTTTTTTCAACAAAATGTTTTCTTCCATTCATTAGCACTTCTATCTTAAACACCTAAGAAAAAAATAAAAAAGATTAATTCCACCAGTTCCAAACCCTCAATTGTCTGATGTGGTAAGTTTGTGACCATGATATATTTCATCCCTTTAATTACAGTAGCTGATCTCCCAAAACCCAGAAGGCTCAGGAGACCCTGGCCCAACAGCACTGATTAATGAGCCCTGGAGCCAAATGCTCACTAACAAACGGCAGTATCCCCACAAACGTGTCTAAAAACAGTGGCAACTTAAATGCCTTAAAATGCTCCTTAACTTTTTAATCAGAGAACACTTCTCTCCTAAAATTACTTCACCAAATGCATGTGACGGCATTGAAATACAAGTGTGATGCCGCAGCGACAGTCTGGCAAAAATCGCAGGCCCACAGCATTGCGTTATGGGTATTTCAATGCGGGCAGTGCTGTGTCATCTCTAAGACAATAATGCAAACAGTAGTGCCTTTTAGGTTAATTTCTTCCTAACCTGCATATTCATCTCGCCTCAGCTGGCTAATTCTGCTGTTTGCAAAACAGGGAAAATGTAGTAAAGGTTCATTTTCCCTGCGTGATACGAGTGACAGCTTGTGCTCCCACCTCCAGGAGGTTGAAAGGCCAGAGGAAAAGGCTCTCTGGGTGCACTAATTAGTAGGCACTAACATGACACTTTCTTGATTCTTAGGTCAGTGGGTCAAGACGGGGAACAAGGGATGAGGAATATTATGAAATGCTCATGAGAACACGATGTTAAAGTGGGTGGGGGAAGGCTGCTTGACAGGAGCAGAAGAGAAGGTGCTCTGTTATTTCCTAGTGTTTGTCTTTGACTCCTGCTTTGCTGAGCGAGAGTTTGTCATCACCAAGATAAAGTGGAATTGTTCCATGACTTAGTAAGCCTGGGTTCCCATTTCAATTGCCCTTCTGAAGAAAACGAAACTAAAGTTGAGGTCATGTGACACTGAAGAGTGTTAAAAGCAGGCTTACTTTAGCCCTAAAAAGAGCTACTTAAAGTTAGAATATGAGATATGAGGTCACACACCTTCATTATGAAAATAGATCTCTATGGCTCTATATTTCTACCTTATATGTAAATGTGACTTTTTTGGAAAGCCAGAAACTATATCATCAAACATAAAATGTGTTCATATTTTTGCACTCCTTCCAATTAGAAACAAAATCTTCTGTTCCATGACTCAGTTTAAGAAACCTGCTTTTATTAAAGTGGTAAATTTCTATCAATTTAATCAACTGTTTTTTTCCCCCAAGAAATCCCCCTGAAAAATACTTTTCTTTGGTGAATTAGTGAAAATATTTTCTTCTAAAAACATACGCATATGCTTCAAACTCTCGGATATACGTACATTATTTTTTAGAAAAAAATTTTGTTTACTAGTTCACTAAAGAAAATTATTCTTCTGCAAAGACCATTCAAAGCCAGGAATACAATGAGGAAAGCACCCTGAGAAACACCAACAAAAGAAGCACAGCTTCAACTTGGGGGCT
Source organism: Delphinapterus leucas (assembly GCF_059928025.1). Classification (NCBI taxonomy): domain Eukaryota; kingdom Metazoa; phylum Chordata; class Mammalia; order Artiodactyla; family Monodontidae; genus Delphinapterus; species Delphinapterus leucas. Next base: position 102,730,292 of record NC_143131.1, on the reverse strand, counting down.
TGTTTAATAGCATACAGAGCCCCCTTTTTAGTGTCAGGTCCCAGATTTAAATCAGGACAATGTGGGAGCAATGAAAGTAGTTTCCAACTGCTGAGCTATGTGAAATAAAATGAAGTTACGTTTTGAGTCCAGTTACTTGAGGCTTCATCACAAAAACCATCACTTTAATTGGCACGTCTGCTGAAGAATCCACAGAAGGAGGAGAAAGTTGAAGACTCAGTAAGGTTCAACCTACTAGGTTGCCCCTCAGGTGCCCCCTCCTGAAAGCCACGGATAAGACACATTACACAGCAGCTGTCTCATGGAATGTCATCCCTTCTATCGACCAGATGGCTCCATTACCAAGGTCCACAGTTACTTTTCACAATCGCTAAATTCACTTTGGGCGCGGGGGTGGGGGGAAGTATTATAAATACGCACACGTGCACACATAGGGAAAAGTATGTGATAAATTTTAATTCTAATATTTTTATTATGTTGCCATTTTTAAAATGCACAATATACCTAATACTGTTAAGGCTTTTTTCTTTTAAATTCTGGGAAAACACCTTGGAAAGGAAGTTGCTTAATCAGAATTTCCATGACAATATGAATGAAGCAAGAAATGGAGTCAGTTTAATGAATCTTATGTTCCCAAATTCCATACCAGACTTTTTTTTGTAATAGTTTCTGATAAGTGTTTTCCCGGCTGCCAGGAAAACTCTCTTCTTTCTTGGCTTTCCTGGCAAGCTCCTAGTACTTGTTATCTACCTCTAAGGTGGGGGTACCAAAGGATGATGTTTGGAAAACACGCAGCACAGTATCTGGCATTCATTCATTTAATTATTTAACAGATATTTACTAAGGGACTACAATGTGCCCAGGAGTTGTTCTAGGCTCTGAGGATTCAGCAGAGAAGAAAACAGAGAAGAGCCCAGTCTTCATGTCTTCATGGAGCACACATCCTTTCTAGGGAGGAAGGCCAATCATAAACATATAAACAAATATGGTAAAGTTGAAACACAAAAAGTGCAGTGAAGAATACAGCAGAATGATGAGACAGAGCTAGACAAGGGTGCTGTTTTAGACTGTGGTAAGAGGAGGCCTCTCTGAACAGAGGGGCAGTGAGAGGTACAAAATCTAGAGGGACACCAGGAGAACGTGTAACGAGAGTTGAATGTGGCTGCCTCTGGAATTTCAGACCGGGAGTGGGTGGACAAGGGCTATTTGTTTTTATTCTTTTTTTAATTTTTTTTTTTTTAATTTAAGGTAGAGCCTAGAGCAGGGTGATATCCACTTCTGGCCAAGATAGAGTAACAGGGAGAAGTAACCCTCCCACTTGAAACAACTAAAAAACTGGACAAGTATGTGGGGAAAGTGACTCTTAAGACATTGGGCATGAGGAAATGAATGACAGTGAGAGATGGGAGACAAGCAGAGTGACCCCTAAGGTTACCCCAGGCAGAGCCATGAGGCCCCCTGAGTCAAGGACAGGGAGGTGAGAGTGAGGGAAAGCCATAGCGATTCAAGTTCCCGGGGGAGAGTTTTGGAGAGGAGTGAGTTGCACACAAACGGAACTCCTGAGACCTGTCAGAGGTCTCCCTCCAGCATTCAGCTGAATCCTCAGCAGCACATAAGACTGGGGAAACTACCCAAGGACAAGAAGAAATTAGAGAGAACAGCGCTCAGAGCTTAGACACCTGGGCACAGTGCCTGTTCCCAAAAGCCAGGGTAGAAAACCTCGTAATTCATGAAGTGTTCCTTAGAGAATTCAGAAGGGTCTTGTCTCAGGAGTGGAGCTAAAGTAACGTAGACTAAAAGCTCTTTTAGTCCAGAGCAACAAAGCTTAAAAGCAAAACCTGAAGAGAGAAATTATTTCTGAGTAACGTAACCACGTGCCAGAGCAAAGCTCAAGAATATTTTTAGGAATATAAAAATATTCAGCACCCAACAAGATAAAATGTACAAAGTCTAGCATCTAAGCAAAAAGAAGCAAGAAAATTCAACTCATAATGAAAAGAAAAAACAATCAATAGAAACTAATCCAGAAATAACACAGATGATGAAATTAGTAGACAAAAGCATTAAACTTGTTATAAGAAAATTTCTTATGTTCAAGAACCTAGAAGAGGGCCTCACTGGTGGCACAGTGGTTGAGAGTCCACCTGCCAGTACAGGGGACATGGGTTCAATCCCTGGTCGGGGAGGATACAACATGCTGCAGAACAACTAAGCCCCGTTCGCTACAACTACTGAGCCTGTGCTCAAGTCACAACTACTGAGCCCACATGCTGCAACTACTGAAGCCCGTATGCCTAGAGCCTGTGCTCTGTAACAAGAGAAGCCACCGCAATGAGAAGCCTGCACACCACAACAAAGAGGAGCCCCCACCCGTGTGCAGCAACTAAGACCCGAGACAGCCAAAAATAAATAAATTAATTAATTAAAAAAAAAAAGAATCTAGAAGAAAGGTTGGCTATGTTAACTGGAGGTATGGAAGCTATAAAAAAGACTTAGACAACATGTCTGGGTCCTACTGAGGAGATAAAAAATGTCTGTGATTAAAAAAAAACAAACACTGGATGGGATTAATAGTGGGTGAGACACCACAGAAGAAAAGGTAAGTAAACTTAAAGACCTGGCAAGAGAAACTGTACAAAACAAAACAGAGGAGGAAAAATCTATAAGGTAAATCAACAGAGCATCTGTGAACTATGGGATGACTTTAAACATCAAAATGCATGTATAATTGGAGTCCTCACAGTAGAGGTGAGATGGGGGAGAGGGGCTGGGGAGAAAGACAAATATATTTGAAGAAATCTTGACCAAAATTTTCTCGATTTGATAGAAACTATAAACCTACAGATCCAAGAAGACCAACGGACCCAAGCTCAAGAAACATAAAATAAAAAGCAAAAATCCAAGGCAAATCAGAATCAGATTGTTTAAAACCATTCAGAAAGAGAAAAATCTGAGAAAGCAGCCAGAAAACAGAGACAATACATAGAAAAGGAAGAAAAATAAGTCTGAGAGCAAACTTTTCAAATATTTCTATAAATAACCAACACTATAAGAGTGAGTCAATGCATATATACTTCAGTTATGTAAATATGTTCTATGTAAAGTAGCATGTACAAAATCAATGTACAATTTAATGTCAGTTAAATTTTTTTTTTTTTTTTTTTCTGTACGCAGGCCTCTCACTGCTGTGGCCTCTCCCGTTGCGGAGCACAGGCCCCGGATGCGCAGGCTCAGCGGCCATGGCTCACGGTCCCAGCCGCTCCGCGGCATGTGGGATCATCCCGACTGGGGCACGAACCCGTGTCCCCTGCATCGGCAGGCGGACTCTCAACCACCGTGCCACCAGGGAAGCCCCAGTTAAATTTTTAATTATTGTTTTTAAAGTATTTAGGTAATTTTTCCCAAATGGTAACACCAGTAATAACAACAACAACAATAACAACAAAGACTTTTATAACACTTATATAAAGGCACTGCTCCAAGCTCCGTTACCATGAAAATCACTCATTTAATTGTCACAACAACCCCACATGGGATAGGTACTATTATCTCCATTTTACAGGTGAGGAAACTGAGGCATGGATTAAGTATCTTGCCCATGGTAGCTACTGATACATTTTGAACTCAGCAATTTGGTTCCTGAATCTGCTTCTTAATCACTGCACAATACTCATTCCCAATAAACAGAATCCCTTACATAGTCCTGTTCACTGGGGGAAACGAAACACGTGCAAGTGGGAGAAACGTTCTGGAGTGAGGACAATGCCTTCCATCCAGTCTCCTCCCAAGGTTCTGTCCTCTGGAGGGGCTTTGCAGGAACAGAGCATCCTGGGCACAGGGGTGGTGGCGGTCTTGGCATGAGTTCCTTACCCCTAACTATTTGGAGCCCGTGCTCCTCTCAAGCAAACACTGATCTATATAAAAAGCATACAATTCTACAGAGTAGAAAAATACTTTTTATATTACCTTTTCTTGTCAGGATCTGTACCCATACCACCCCCTCAGTCTCCTTACACTGTGGTTCCAAATCTCAGCTTGTATGGCTTTTGCTAATTAAACTTAAAAGCTTTTGCACTGCAAAGGAAACCATAAACAAGACAAAAAGACAACCCTCAGAATGGGAGAAAATATCTGCAAATGAAACAAGAGACAAAGGATTAGCCTCCAAAATATACAAACAGCTCATGGAGCTCAATATCAAAAAAACAATCCAATTAAAAAATGGGCATAAGACCTAAATAGACATTTCACCAAGGAAGACATACATATGGCCAAGAGGCACATGAAAAGATGCTCAACATTACTAATTATTAGCGAAATGCAAATCAAAACCACAATGAGGTATCACCTCATGCCAGTCAGAATAGCCATCATCAAAAACGCTAGAAACAATAAATGGTGGAAAGGGTGTGGTGAAAAGGGAACCCTCCTGCACTGTTGGTAGGAATGTAAATTGATACAGCCACTATGGAGAACAGTATGGAGGTTCCTTAAAAAACTAAAAATAGAACTACCATATGACCCAGAAATCCCACTACTGGGCATATACCCGGAGAAAACCATAATTCAAAAAGAGACATGCACCACAATGTTCATTGCAGCACTATTTACAATAGCCAGGACATGGAAGCAACCTAAATGCCCATCAACAGATGAATGGATAAAGGAGATGTGGCACATATATACAATGGAATATTACTCAGCCATAAAAAAACAAAATTGAGTTATTTATAGTGAGGTGGATGAACCTAGAGTCTGTCATACAGGATGAAGTAAGTCAGAAAGAGAAAAACAAATACCATATGCTAACGCATATATATGGAATCTAAAAAAAAAAAGAAACGGTACTGATGAACCTAGTTGCAGGGCAGGAATAAAGAAGCAGGCATAGAGAATGGACTTGAGGACAGGGGGTGGGAGGGTGAAGCTGGGGTGAAGTGAGAGTAGCATCGACATATATACACTACCGAACGTAAAACTTGGCTGGTGGGAAGCAGCAGCATAGCACAGAGAGATCGGCTCAGTACTTTGAGATGACCTAGAGGGGTGGGATAGCGAGGATGGGAGGGAGGCTCGAGAGGGAGGGGGTATGGGGATGTGTATGCATATGGCTGATTCGCTTTGTTGTGCAACAGAAACTAACATGGTATTGTGAAGCAATTATACTCCAATAAAGATCTATTAAAAAATAATAATAATATGTGCTTATGCAAAAGAATTTTCAAAAAGTCCAAAGGATATAAACTGAAAAGTATGTTTCTTCCATAAGAGACTTGTATAGGTCCTTGCCAACTTAAGACGTATCTTAAATATCCTTTCAGAAATTGTCTATACTCATATAAGCTCTGTATGTGTACATGTAATAGAAGTTATTTTACTTTCTTACACAACTAGAGCTATAGTATATAGTTCTACTACTTTATTTTTTCTACTACTTTTATTTTTTACTTTATTTAATACATATCAGACATCTTCATTAATCAGCACATTTTGACATACCTCATTCTTTACTGGCTACATAGTACTACCATGTACGATTGTTACCATACTTTGTTTAATTCGGACCCTAAGATGGATATTAAGTTACTGTAGTATTTTGCACTGTATACTTTTTAATATGCTTATATATGTTTACTTATATATCAATATATATAAAACATGTTTATATGTCTCTATATATACTTATATTTTATTTACATATATTAATGATTAATGTATCTATATATAGAGAGATATATCTCATCCTTTTTCCTGTACATGTACTTACACACATATATATATAAGATAAATTACCAAAAGTTTTGCAAAATTTATCCCCTCAAATGTACTAAGTCACCCTGCCACCAATAGGATATGGAACGCCTGGCCCATCCTGATCAACACTGGCTATTCGTCACTTTGACAATATTAGGAAGTGAGAACTAATTGGGTATATTTTGACCAGTGTTTATAGCGGCATAGGTGTCCATTCCAAATACCTCACATAAAATCACAGAGACCTGATGTACCTGTCTAGGCCTCTGCTCTTGTAGACATCCTTGCCCTCAGAGATTTCCAGAAATTCCCCAGTATAAAGCTAAGGAAGCTTCATGTAACTAAATAAACATATTAAGGTTTTCGTTTAGATTTGTTTAAAAAATATTATATTGTTCCTGTGACTAAATTCTAGCCACAGTCCTAAGAACATTAAATCCTTAGGCTTCAAACTGAGAAGTAAAATAAATACTACTTTAAAGAGAAGATTTCAATTTGTAAGTGTGGTTTTGATTACATGTTAGAGCCAATTTTTTTTTCCTTTTCAGTAACATTTCTGAAAATAAAGTGTAAATCAATGACAAGATATTTCATAATTTGGTTTACACCTACTTTTTTCAGGAATGTATCTAAAAAACAAAATAAACTTAAGCTAAAGATGGGCTTAACCCATATTCCAGGTTGAATGATCTCTGTCTTCAGAAGCTCATACCTTACAAAGTTATTTACTTTCAACAAAAGCAAAAAAAAAAAAAGAAAAAAAAGTTTTTCCTAAATAAAAATGTCTAATAAATAACTTTTAAGTGCCTTCCAAATACAGATGGGGATTCTATATAAAAATAAAGTTTTAGTGACCTTTCATATATATATATATATTTGTTTGCTTGTTTGTTTGTTTAGTATTTGTTCAGTTAATGCAAGATGTACCAAATATTAACTCTGGGCTTGAAATCAACATATTCTCCTTCTTGAGTCGGAATAAGCAAGAAAGATAAAATTTAAAAGGCTGTTATTTAGATACTATAAAAAGTTGTATCTCTAAAAGAGTGATCTACTGTGTGCCTACTGAGGGCCAAGCTCTCAAAGGTATTAATTCACATCACACAAAGTTTTTTGTTTTTTTTTTAAATAAGGGAAAGATGATAAGAGACCCTCTAATCATAAATTTTTGATATTTGATGACTAAATAAATTTAAAATTCAATAAAACTAGTGTAAAATTTTAATTTGCTCCTACTCAGCCTTAAATCAAACTTCCTCTGTTCTAAGATGCCAAACCGTGAGATATTATTAATTTAATTATACTATTTTCGGTTGTGGAGAAGCTGCCAACAACTTTTTTTTCTGTATCTTTGAAAACATCTAAATTTCAGAAATTTTTTAATGTTTTTAAGAGAAAAACATATTGCTTCAAATAAACCACTGCTTAAAGAAGAAGAATAATTCTCTAGATAATTGCCACTAGAGAATAGCCGTGTAAGAGTTGGGCCTGATTAAATTTGTGTGTACATATACATTTTTTAATATGATTCTTCTTTGCAAAGAAAATTCATGATACCAAAAACGACCCAAAATGATTAAAATCACTGATAAAAGAACAAAAATAATAAAAACAAAAACAAAATTAGAGCAAGAACAAATATCCAAGACAAAAGAAACCTGTTTCCTAAGCTGGAAAGATCAAAAGGGTTTACCTATACCTAATACTCTGGATCTTTTAAAATTACAATAATGAAAAAAAAGTGCTGTCAATATACTGATGGAATAAAGTAGGAACAGAGATCAGGATGACCAAACTTTTTCTATGCTTCACTAAATGCCTCCCCGCTCCTCGAAAAGTAGAGCAATGTCTGCAGAATTTTATTAGAATATTATTTTATAATCATGCAAATTATTATTCACATGTGAAGGCAACAGAAAGTCAATTTCAGTTGTGGGCAAACTCAGAAAACAACCCACACAGCCTTTCGAAAAAAAATTACTGAAGACATAGCACTGCCAATGGAAAGATTAATCAAAATTAAGCACTCAAAATACAGTAATATAAAAGGCCAGCCATTGTTTTTTGTTATCATCAAAGACTCTGATCCAGGGAAGGAGTAAATGAGTACAAAGAAAGACAACGTTATAAAGTGGCTGCTACTCTAAGAAGCTGAGGACAACTCCAGCAGAAAGCACACAGTGGTTTCATGGCCATTTGGAGCTGGCCTCCTCACAGGCTGCCCTCAGGCTCTCCTCTACAACTGAAAGGCTTGTAGTCGAAGTAGCCTGGTTCATAGAGTAATAAAAGAGTCCACAGAAATCCATCGGAAACCTGGTTCCAAATTTTGGCTTCATATGCCTTCAAAGGTTGATGGTGAATGATCTTTAACCTAGAATTCCATATCCAGGCAAATTTTCTACCAGGAAGCCAGGAAAGTGCTCGTTTCAAACATGCAAGAGGGAGAGTATTTTATGTACTATGTACACATTCAGGAAATTCTCTTTGAAGATTTTTTAAAAACGGAATTCAAAAAAGAAGCCAAGAAACTGTGGCCCTAATCTACAGACAATATGGGGGTGTGGGGGGTATACTAAAATGCCAGCTATGCAGCCTAAAAAGTATTCAAATTAGAGTAAGAAGCCAAAGGGTTCCAAGAAGAATGCTTTCAAGAAGAAAATGGGTATGATTAACAGCTAATATCATTAAAAAGGTTTTAGTGACAGAATCAAAGCATTCACCTTTCTCTGCCAAGAAAAAAAAAAAAAAAGTGCTTAAGAATTCCAAGAAAACCAACTAAACAAAACTGTATACAAGGTACAGTTCCAAATATAAAGCAAAATAAATGTAACATGACCTGGTACAGTTTAGAGGATAAGAGTGTCCATTTGAAGTAACGCTTGAAACATTCTCCACTGAGCATTTTACAGGTTTAGTAATTTATACAGCTACATTTCCTTCCTTACAGTTCCAAAAACTTGATTACACAGTGAAAATATAAATATCTGTACACACACATATATAATTATAATACTGGGAACATTTGGGAACATTAATTATTGAACTCAGCTTTTAAAATCAATCTATACAACACAGAAGACAATTATTTTTACAGAACAGACTGTAAATATTTTTTGTCAGTATAAAAAATAATGGTGTAACGAGCAGAAAATAGGAGATGAATGGGGGAGGAACTGGATGTAAAGGAAGTAAATGGGGTCCAAATCTTTTCATCTCACATAATTGGCAGTCAAAGGGCACTGCTTAAAAATTGGTGGATGAAGAAAGTGGTTCAAATTACAGAGCAACAAATATAAAGTTATAATTTTCATGATGAAATTAAAATCATATACATAGTGAAAATGGAGTGGAGGGGAGTGAAATACAGGAGTGGAGTGAATTCAATTCATATTTCTAACTGGAGGGACATAAGAGATTTTCTAAGACACCAAGAAATAGAGATTCAGATATATTACTTAGAGTAACAGTGCTTAAAACAAATAAGCAACTTGTCAACTAACTTCTGGTTCTGGAAGGTACTAGACATTTAATTTTTCCTTTTACATGTTTACGCTGAAATTTTTTCCATGTATATGAAGTACTTTTAAATAGCCTAAAAATGACATAACCTCTGCTAAATATTTTTGTTTCAAAATCTCTCTGGTTATAAAGGAAATATTTTGTTGAGTTTATTGATATTTATAGAATTACAGGTTTTCGGTCTAAACCCTACTACTGACTAATTTTAGCTCCCCAACTGATTACTTGATTATGAAAAGTCTTCATTTTTCTTTTCCTCTTCAGCCATATCTATGACACAAAACCAGTCAATCAATTCAGGGTGAGGGAAACAATGCACTCAAATACATCAGGTCATACATGTTGATTTGTTAACATAGTTTTTCATTAGTTTCAATACCATTGTTAGTCAAAATCTTTGACTTAGATTTTCTATAAAATGTGAATGCTGCTAGTTCTTTGCTTACCTGAATTGTTATGGCAATAAATCACATACTATGTTAAACAAGCATTCTGGAAGATAGATGCTTTATGAGCTTTATTATTCTATTTTATGACCTGATTTGAAAGAAGGAAAATAGATAAGTTTTATCTGTACTACTTACTAACTTGGGCAAATCTCTAAGTATCTTTGAGCCACAGTATCTTCATTAATAAAATAAGAACGATAAAATGATGTCTACTGTATTAGTTTGTCAGATAATAAATGTCTTGGTGCTTTGTAAGATGCTCTGAAATGGAATGAAGAATTGATAACTATGAAGTGGTTGACAAAGATGCCAGCAGGAAGAACAGAAGGGCTTCCATGGGCATTTGAGGACAGCCTTCCTGACAGGCTGCTTAAGGAATGGATTTGTGGTTGAAATAGCTTTCATACAGAGGAGCAAAAAAATCCTTCATTCTTCTCTCAAACTACTTAGTTATAGACTGCATCTCCTTATCACAAGCTCTTGGCTTCTGCAAAGAGGAGCAACGCCTCACCTCCCTCCCAAATCCTCCAGAACCAGCCCCAACACATCAATTCAATCTTATTTCCCACAGCTCTCCTGCAGGAGCCAATCAGCCAAGTCCTTCCTATATTTTCCCCACTCTAGGCACTGGGGGCTTCTGTTCACGCAGGAGCCTCCCTCTGCCAAGAAGTCCTCCTATCCCCCCTTCAGCAGTCAAGTGAAATTCTACCTCCATCCCAGAGCCTTCTGGAACGTCAGGCATCACTGTTTTCCATACCTTCCCCTTAAACAGATCATCTAAGTGGCACAATCGTATTATTTAAAATACAGTCACACTCTCTAATTTTCAACAAATGTATTCCTCTTGACTATTTCATATAAATATGTATTATGTGCGCCAATGGAATTTTTTTAGGGGACAATAATCATCAAGAAGAACCTACAAGGATGTTTTCAGAAAGCATTTGTAATATAACACTAATTGAAAGAGCAGTATAAAATACTTTATGCATACTATGCTGTTGCCTATATAAAATACACATACAAGATAACAAAGGAAATAGGTCAAAATGATGTCTGAGTGGTAGAATTACAAATTATTATAATTTTCTCTATAATCTACAGTTTTTACCAGAGCATATATCATTCTTGTAATTAGGAGAAAGTTTAATCAAATTTCTGCCTTCTAAACTTACACTGGAGTAAATCTAATAAATGATAATTATTCATTTTTAATACAACTATCAAGTTCTCATGAAATTCATTTTTGTATTTCCATATATATTCATTGAGCATCTGCTATGTGCCGAGCACTCTGCTATGCTCTTTACAACAGCAGCAGCAGCTACCATTTTTGAGTGCTTACTATGGACTATGCAGTGCTCAAAGCGCTTCATTTATTAACTGATTTAATCCACACAAGATCGTATAATGTAGGTACTGTTATTATTCCCACTCCATATGTGAGGAAGCCAAGTCAGAGTGAGTTACGTAACTTCAAGGCACAGAGCTAGGAGCTGATTCATAAACCCAGATAGTCTGGTTCCAAACTCCACAATCTTAAGCCCTAGAATTCTATCACTAGAAACAATGGTGAGCAGACTCATAGTCCTAGCCTTTATATTATTATAAAGGAAAAGTATAAAAAGGTATCTGAGCTATACTCAATATAAAACGCTTACTTTAAAAACAGGTGAGTGCATAAGAGAGGACAGGATTTGCTCTCAGGGATCAGGGGAGCTTTCTCTCAGGAGCTGTTTCTGAATAGATCTACAGTAAAAGTAGGCAAAAAGGAGGGGCAAGCATTATAGGCAGCACATGTGCAAAGGTCCTGAAGCAGAAGGTAAGAGGATGGAAGAAGCTGAGTGCAGTACAGCCAGCCTGTAAGAAGAGCATCTCTGCAAGAGGCTGGAGAGGAAACAAAAGGCTAGCTTCATCAACTGCTCAACAAGGATTAATTCTAGGACGTGCCAGGCTCAGTTCACTGGGAGAAAACCAGTTTCTGTCTCCTTGTGGTTGTAGGACTGTGGTCCCCATTTTCTTGCTGGCTATCAGCTAAGAGCAAAATTTCCAGCTTCTAGAAAGCACCTGTATTCCTCAGCTCATGGTCTCCTTTCTCAATCTTCAAAGCCAGCAACAGAAGATCAAGACTTTCTCATGTCACATTTCTGTGATCTACTTTTCTGCTTCCTCTTCCACTTTTAAGTGGAAGACTCATGGGACTATATTGGCCCCACCCAGATAATCTAAATTGTCTCTGTGATCTCAGGGTCCTTAACCTTCATCACATCCATTAAGTCCCTTTTGCATGTCAGGAAACATATTCACAGGTTCTGGGCATTAGGGTGTAAACATTTTGGGAGGCCCATCCTTCCCTTTACCACAGACCTGAAGGAAGTGAGAATATCTGGTTGTGGGAGCAGGGCGGTGCCGGCAGGTGGAAGATTAAATGCTTGACATGTTTATATGCCTAGAGTGATGAGGAGGGAGAAGAGTTAGAGGGAAGGTCTGAGCGGTGGTGGGGAGAGGTGAGTGGAAGTAGAAACAACAGGACAGGCTGATAACTGGATGTGGAGCTTCTTTAAAAAAAAAAAAAGAAAGAAAGAACAAAAAGGAGGAATCAAATATAATGGTGAGGTTTGGGGCCTGAGCAACCAGAAGGATGGTGGTGCCAGTAACTGAGCCGGGAAGACAGTCTTTGGGGGCAAACAGGAGCCCTGCACTGGCCGCGTTAAGCCTGAGATGCGTGTTAGATAGACATTAAGTGGAGATGTTCAGTAAGACTGAACATCCCTGGGGGCTCAGGGAGAGGTCTTGGCCAGAGATATAAATTTGGGAATCGTCAAAGTGTGAATGTGATCTAAAATCAGAAGACTGGATCTGATCACCTAGGAAGAGAAGTTTATTTTGAGGTCTTGAGATCCTATTAGGGCTTATGGTTTTCCATTCTAGCATGAGAAACCTTTGCTACTTTTTAAAAGTCTCCCCCTTCCAAATTAAACTTCTCTAGCTCCTCTAGCTGTCCTTCAGAAGACCTGGTCTTCAGGTCTTGCACTACTGACCACCTTCCAGTTAAAATATAGTTCGTCACTGATCCCCCTAAACTGTAGAATCTAGGACTTGAGGGAAAATATAGCCATTTCCCAATTAGTGAATGGATTGTATCTCCCAAATCCATAGTTGAGGTTGTTTAAAACTCAGCACAGATTTTCTCATAGACTCAGTATAAAAGATACATTTCAACTCATAAAAAACCCTGTTTAGCCCATAATATGCATGAATTACAATAATTACATTTTTATTTCACCCAGCAGCTTTGCAGTATAACACAGTGGCTAAGAGTTCTGGTTCTTGAATCAAACTGCCTGGGTTTGAATCCTGTGTCTTCTATTGCTCTCCTCTGGGCTCGGCTAACACTCCATAATTTGGGGCTAAGTTATTTAAGCTTTACAAACCTCAGTTTCCCCACCTATAACATGACGTTTATAATGGTACCTTTCCAATAGGTTTGTTGTCAGGATTAAATGTGATTATCAGTGTCAATAATTTACCACATTGTCTGGCATTTAGCAAGAATTCAAACAAGAATGTTATCTATTAATATCGTTATTAACATCTAGTCATTGTTACAACTGTTTCTTTATCAGCATGGGGGAGGGAGACTTGGTGGATAGAGAGGGAAAGAGATGATTCCTCAGGAGTGTGACCTACTCACCACACCCATCCATCTCTACAAGGGAGAAGGTACTTTTCTCCCCATCCCAGAGCTAGTTGAGCCTGCAATGCACACACGTGGTAGCCTCTGCACTCACCTTTGTCAGCGCCTACTCAGAAGCCTGCATTCCTGATGAGGCCTGACCACTAAGACTTAGAGGAACCCTGTCTTCCCTCCCTCTTAGTTTAAGATTCCATATCTTCGACCCGTATTCTTCTGATGGTTTTTGGAAGCCATACCTCTCTGTTGGATCACAGGGCCCTGGAGGTCAAATAAAACGCGAGGTCTTTCCCAACAGCTGGTCTCCCTGCTCCACTCATGTCCTGTAACAATCTGTGTTTCACAGCAGCCACAGCGGCCCTTTTCAGGCATCAGATCATGTGACTCCCCTGCTGAACTCCTTCGGATGGATTTCCATCACTCCTGGAACAAAATTCCAGTCCCTGCTCCAGCCCACAAGGCCCTATACCTGCCAGCTTCAGAGCCCCCTTCTTTTCTTCAGCTCCTAACACACCCCTCTTACTCACCCTGGTCTATTCGCACCAGCATCCTTACTGACCATCAAATGTATCCCCAACTCTACGTTTTCTTGGTTTTCGTTTTTTTATTTTTTGGTAGTTAAAAATAGTTTAATGTGATTTTATTATATTTTAAAACATTGTTCTGGGAAGGCCAACTCTAAGTTTTGCAGTGCTTTTTTTTCTACCTAGAAAGCTTTCCCCTCATTTCGTTCAACTGCTGTTCCAGGTCACCTTCTCAGAGAGGTATTATCTAGGCACTCCATCTAAAACAGTGCCTCTAGCCCCCCACCCTTCTCTACCCCCAGACCTGGCTTTATTTTTCTTCTTTGCATTTACCATGGTCTGGCATTAACACACACACACACACACACACACACACACACACACACAATTGGTTGGCTGGTCAGCTTGTTGGTTTATTGTCTGTTCCCCCACTAAGTTAAAAGCTCCATAAGGACAGGAACCTCATCTGTTTTGTTCACTGTCGTAACCCCACTGCCTTAAAGAGCACCTGGCAACAAAGCAGGCTGAATACAGGAAATAAATGAGGAAGGGAAGTGAGCGAGTAATAAAGCGCAGGACAACACACTGGGAAGAACACGTCTACACCTTAGTCCAGCTCAGCAGTCTGATAGTGAAAAGGGTAAGATGAGTTATTGTTCTTAGAACGATCAGTAAGTGAGACATGACAGAGGCAGACAGTGCTGAATAAGACGGCTTCTTGTAGAAAGTTTGTTGCAGCTGATCAAAAGAATACTGTTCATGAGGGCCTGAGAGCTATGAAAATCGCTTTGAAATACAGCCCTTTTATTAAAAAGAAACTATCAGTCTTAGTAATTAGTACCACTTGGGAGAAGCTACACGCTATGGTGGAGAGAATGCCAATCTAGAGTCAGACACCCCCGACACCCAGATCCAGCACTTGCTAGCTGTGATTCCTCACAGATAGCGCTTATCCACTTGCAGCCTTCATTTCCTCATATGGAAAGTGGGGATGAAAATACTTATTTCTTAGGACTGGTGATAGAGTAAATAAATAAGACAAGGTATATAAAGCACTTAGCACCCAGCCTGGCACATGACTGGTGCTCAACACATTCTAGTCTCTTCCCGAATATCACTGGGTTTCTCTCAAATCTAAATGGAATTTGAGGCTATTAATAGCCTTCATTTCTCTAACACACCATGAAGTCCTATGATGCGCTACGCTTATTTCTTAAAAAACATATTCTCACCAAAAAAATCATGTAATTCAAAAGTTAAAGTATTCCCTCTACACAGATATACATACATATACACATAAATATATATATGCAGATAGATAAACAGAAATAGGTAGATAATTACTTTTTTAACCCAAAAAGATGCAAAGGTAAGCTTGGGTGGTGGAGAATTACTGGTCATCCATGACGAGTCGGGCTCCTTTCTATAGGCACCAAGGAGATGAGATTCAAGATCCTCCTGTGTTCTCTCAATATTGAACTTATGGTACTCACTGGACCCCACAGAGGAAGGTTACCTGGGCACAGGCAGTTTGCAATATGCCTGCCCGTTTCAAAGCTCTGCTGCTCAGCCCTGAAACATGGGCAGAGAGCAGGTGGAGAGGATCAAACTCTATGCCCTAAAAAAATGCAGACCATTTTATAGGCTCTACAATCAAGGATCCTGAAGAGGCACCCTGCTGTTCCTGCTGAGGAGAAAGAAGCGGTTCTATTCTACAAACAGCTGTTAGAGGGCACACATCCACAGTTTTAAAATGCCCATCTATGCAAAGAAAGGAAGCTCTTAAAGATTGTAGAGTTCTCAACCTTCTTTCAAAACTCCATATTTTAATTCTTCCTAAAAAAAAAAAATAGCATTTATCAAGTATTTACTCTCCCAGTATATGTTTGGTTTAAAACTGTTACACTGTAAAAAAAGATGATGATGATGACATTTCTTTATCCAAATATTTATTGAGCACTTAACTATGTGCTAATTCCCATTCAAGGTGTCTGATATCTATCAGTGAAGTAAAGTGTCAAAGAGCATTGCCCTCATGAAATTTACATTCTAGCGGGGGAGACAGATAACAATAGATATATTTAAAAAATAAGTAGGGGCTTCCCTGGTGGCGCAGTGGTTGACAGTCCACCTGCCAATGCAGGGGACGCGAGTTCGGGCCCCGGTCCGGGAGGATCCCACGTGCTGCGGAACGGCTGGGCCCGTGAGCCATGGCCGCTGAGCCTGCGCGTCCGGAGCCCGTGCCCCGCCACGGGCGAGGCCACAACAGTGAGAGGCCCTCGTACCGCAAAAAAAAATAAAATAAACTAAAAATAAGTAAATTATACGGTATGTTTTAGAAAGTGATTACCTGGTATGAGGGGAAAAACACAGCCAAGTAAAAGGAACTGGGAGTGCTGGGGGGAAAGTTGTAATTTTAAATAGAATGGTCAGAGTGGGCAGCACTGAGAAGATGGCATATGCAGGTGATAAAGTTGCATCACAGAACTTAACTTAGTAAGAGCTTTTATTTATCATCCTAAATTTAAATTAACCTATTACTCAACCATAAAAAAAAAGAATGAAATAATGCCATTTGCAGCAACATGGATGGACTTAGAGATTATCATACCAAGTGAAGTTAAGTCAGCCAAAGAGAGACAAATATGTTATCACTTATATGTGGAATCAAAAAAAAAAAAAGAAAGATACAAATGAACTTATCTACAAAACAGAAATAGGCTCACAGACATAGAAAACAAACTTATGGTTACCAAAGGGGAAAGGGGGTAGAGGAATAAATTAGGGGGTTGGGATTAATATATATACACTACTATATATAAAATAATCAACAAGGACCTACTGTACAGCACAAGGAACTATATTCAATGTCTTGTACTAACCTATAATGGAAAAGAATCTAAAAAGAATATATATATATATATACATAACTGAATCACTGTGCTGTATACCTGAAACTAACAAAGCATTGTAAATCAACTATACTTAAATTAAAAAAACATTTAAGTTAACCTACTTTTAAAAATGCAGATACATGATTGTTTAAAACCTAAGTTTACCTAATGAAAAATTTACAACTAAATTTCTGTGTTTAACCAAGTACCAACTTTTCTAAATCTATATAACACACACCAGTGCCAAAGACTCTCAGAGAGAAGTCTGGAATCTAAAGAGGCCAGGCCTCAGCATGTATCACTGTCATCCTTCAAGTAGAGTCAGCATTTCTAGCCCATATATTAGGAACTGCTGAAGAGGAAAAAAAAAAAAAGGACATTCCAAGAGTTTCTTGTATTGATTTCTTTTATCCCAAACAAAGAGATTCTCCTAGTAACAAGATATGTCATAATCACTTAATTTGCCTGACTCCTTTAAATAAAGAACAATGGGTTCAAGAAAAGGTGTTGACTTGTAAAAATATAATCATTTTGCAAGATTCTGTTGTTTGTATGGGTCACTTTCCCTTAGTGATATAGGTGGCCTCTACAGAGAATCGGAAAATGCATTAAGTCTAATTCCCGTCATTCCCAAGAGCCTGAGCTAAATCTAAAGCAGCCAAAATGTGAAAACTCTAAAACTGCTCCTGAGGGCAGGAAGGATAAAGCTTCTTCTCCAAGCCTTATCTCTAGATGTAATGTGCTAGACACTCACAATTAAATTACCTCCATCAACTGGACATGATCATTTTCTTCTTTCTCTCCACAGTGTTTCTGCACAAGCAGAGCCAGTGCAACTGTGAACCTTGTGCCAGGCATTCCCCTTCAGAGCACAACACACCTATTTGAAGGAAACTCTCTGGTGAAGTCCTTTCCCAGACAAAAAAAAATGGTTCACAAGATAGGGA
Organism: Delphinapterus leucas; assembly: GCF_059928025.1. Taxonomy (NCBI): domain Eukaryota; kingdom Metazoa; phylum Chordata; class Mammalia; order Artiodactyla; family Monodontidae; genus Delphinapterus; species Delphinapterus leucas. The sequence continues at coordinate 102,712,511 of NC_143131.1, read as the reverse complement.
ACTAACACCTCCAGCCACCACTGGTTCATTCCTTTTCCAAACATTTGCTCTGTGAGTGTTTGAGCACTCTACTCCTCACCATGGCTTTGCCAAGTCCATCCTAAATTTTACAAACTAAAATGTACAAGATCAGTGTAATATGGACACATGAAAGCATTTCCAGACAGAAGAGCTGCTTGGCCCTTAAAGATAAATAGTACATCCAATTTAAACATAGTTGAGAGTAGAAGAGTTATATTCATTTCATTATGCAACTTTTCATGGGATATATTGCAAGAATAAATTAATCTGCAAAGATACATATGAAGAATAGACATAGAACAAAAAATGTATAATTATTTCTCAACTAATATGTGCACATAAGTGGATATGAATTATTTGTTCAACACAGTGGCACCACACTGAAATTGAAATGACTTTTAAAAGTGAAAAAGTATTTTCATAATAATAAAAATGTAAACGACCTAATATTTAGTAGAAAAATGATTAATAAATCATAGCACATAATGTCCCAGAAGATGTATTAACATGAAATGAGATGGTTAATCTTGTTAAAAATTTTAAAAATAAGAGCAGGCTATAGAGAGAGTACATTTTCATGTTTAAGGAAATATATTATCATAAGAGTGTACATATATGTGTATGTATCAAAAAAGCTGGAAGAAAAAAAAACACACCAAAATGTTTTGAAGGGATGGAGAATGTTTTTTCTTCTTTTCACTTGTCAAGATTTTTTTCTCCAATTTTTTTCTGCACTGAAGATTTATGCCTCAAACCGTTTTCTGAAGCTTTGAGTGAAAATATTCTCTAATGAGAAAAATAAGCTGTGAATCAGATATCCTGGGTTCCAGGTCCCTCTTTGACACTTAGCCATACAGACAGAAAAATCACTTCTCAGCATTATGCCTGTTCATAATCTATAACATGCGGGGGTTGACCAGATGCTTTCTAACATCTTACTATTTTACTTATGTATATCGCAACAACTGTGTATTGCTTTGTCACATATATTTCTCTCCACATCCACTCTAAGGCAGAGACTGTGCCATATGCACATATTCTTGCGCTTTGTTTTACACACTGATCAGGGCAAACAAATGTTAACTCATTCACAACTAACAGCGCATGCTAACCCCTACTGTTAAAAAATCACTACCTTCAGGGTCAGATTCTATTTAGTTAGTTGTCTTAACACACTCTCTCTCTTACCAAATAGCAAATTCAGTTCTCAAGGCAGACAACCCTGCTCTTTACTCTACCCACTCTCCCCTACTCTTCTACCCTGTGTGTAATTTCCTTTTTTAAATTAATTAATTAATTATTTTATTTATTTATTTATTTGTTGCTTTGGGTCTTCGTTGTGGTGCATGGGCTTCTCATTGTGGTGGCTTCTCTTGTTTAAGAGCATGGGCTCTAGATGCGCGGGCTTCAGTAGTTGTGGCACGAGAGCTCTGTAGTTGTGGCTCACGGGCTCTAGAGTGCAGGCTCAGTAGTTGTGGTGCACGGGCTTAGTTGCTCCGTGGCATGTGGGATCTTCCCGGAACAGGGTTCAAACCCGTGGGAGTCCCCTACATTGGCAGGCGGATTCTTAATCCACTGTACCACCAGAGAAGTCCCTGTGTGTAATTTCTGGCTGTGAAATCAGAGGGCTTTATCAAATGTAAGCCCCAGGTTCATCTGGGGTGGACAGTGTCTTTCAAAAAGACTGGACTACATGTTCTCTGCTCACTTCTCATGTCTTCTCATCCCACCTCTTCTTTTTCTTTTACAAAATGCTCACCCCTCTTTCTTCCTCAGCCTGCAATTGAGTGCAGTAGAACCTGTGTAGAACTATTTACCTGAGCTCTCTAGTTTCTAGATGTTTCCCCTTGCCTTGGAGGGGAACATACAACATCCCACTGTCAGAGGTTGTGAGCAAACACTTGCACTCACTCTCAGGAAGGGATGGACGAGGCCAATAGTTCGCTGTTAAAAAGATTCAGCTAGGATATCCATGATAAAGTGACACATAAAATCAGGTCCTTCTGAAGGCATTTTTCTAAAGTTGTTATAACCTTGGGCCTCCACAGTATGAGAAGGTTCACTGGGTCCCAATGTGTGTGAAGTTTGTAGTCAGTCTAGTGCCAGTGGGGAGCTAGTCCATCAGCTGGCTACTCGGCTGGCCCCTCTCCTGCTACTGTGCAAAAAGCACACTGTCCATCTGACAGGTGAAGAAGAGGTACCAGTTTTGTTTTGCTTTTTTAGTTAACATCATTATATCTCATTTTAATTATTTTCCTAATATCTGAACCACCTGAGTTGGGATCTCTTTAATATGCTTTCTGAAATAAATATAACTAAAATGACTAATTTTTCTGGCCACAAAGTCAAAACGCTGCACCAAACCCCACAGAAGCAAGTCAAAACAAGCCCTCCACTACTTTCCTGTTCAGGTTTTCTTCTGTGTGCAAGATATGACCTCCAACTGAGTTTTGTGCTTTTTTTAACTCAAAGATATTCCTACTTCATTAACACAATTCTTCATTTTTTACTTCTTCATTAGTACCAAGGAGGAATTCCTGGCTTTAAAAGATTCAAATGACTTACATCAAAATCAGACCTGCACTCTCTCCTCTCAACATCCAATTTACATGAAATCTCTTAGAGTTTCTCTGCTTCCATAAAATACGGGTGCCACTGCGCATCAGGCCCAGGTTTGCCTCTTTGCACAAACAGTCCAAGATAGTTTTCCTGATCTGTTTCAACTTGAAGTGTTGTCAATATATGGATTGTCTTGCTTTCTAATTCAGTGAAAAATCTAGTTTTCCATTAGTCTCTGCCTTTCTCATTTTCGATACAGCTTTACTAAATGTAATTATTAAAGGCAGATTCAAGAAAGCAATTACTGAGCTACCGGTTTGTACTTCTGAAGTCTTAATAAGTGGCAAAAAGCTGTAATTGCACTAAGAGTATAAAATAAATTTTTCTATGGATTAGATATATACACCCTTGAATCTGTATATGGAGAGACATATTTAAAACAGTATATAAAGCATGCTCTCTTAAAACACAAGTTTTAACCTGCATTGAAATTTTATTCAAAGGCAGTGATCTCTGCTGGAAAGAGTAGGAAAGGACATTTCAGAAAGACTACATTCTGATCTTTCTCCAGGACTCTGTGACTTTGGTAAACCACTTAACTCCCCTGGATCTCCTTTTTGCCACCATCTGTAAATATGTGAGAATGTTAAACTAGACGGCTACTAAGTGCTCTCTCAGCTCTAAAGTTCTAAGAAGTATTTATTAAATTCTTAATCTCTGCTAGGCTCAGTATTACACACACACAGAGCTTCCAAAGCTTAAAATTTAGTAAAGAAGGACAATATAATTAATATTAATAATATAAAGCAATATGTAAAAGTGTTATTCCAGTGATATACACCAAATTAATTTTCCGAAGTGTCCTAAGGAGTAAGCTTCACATGTGAATGGAGGATACAGCTTCTTTGACAGTCATCCAAACTATATAATCTGGCTTTCTATCTATAGGCAAACAGTGGAACAGTCATTATTCGGTCACTTAACACTGGCCTTGGGCAAACAACAAACTCTGAATGGAGCCACTGTCCCCAAACCAAAACGCCTCTGAAACATTTAGTAGTCATGTAGCGATCACTGAGCATACTTATCTCAGTACAGTGATATTATTTATTAACTCACGAGAGGCAGAAGGAGCAGGTTACTATCACTGTTTTACACACGAGGAGACTGCAAATGAGAAAAGTAAATGACTTTTCAAGTCTCATAGCTAACAGCAGTCTGTCTTCCAGAATATGATCATGGGCAACCTTTCCACAAAATTAATTAGTGAATAGGCCATAGGAGCCCTGTCCCCGTGACTTTTTCACTCCCCAGAAAAATCTTCATTTCTCTTAATGATGTCCCTTGGTTTGTCAGCACCATTCAAAATGGTGCCTGCAATTTACCAGAAAGCTACAGCAACAACTCTAATTCTACCTTATATGAATTTAGTTGGTATGTGAAGAACTTACCTTCATGACTTCTAGAAATGTGTGCTAATGGATTTTGGACAGGGTCCTTACACCAAGGCCTTAAAATTTATATTCAGTATCATCACTACCACCATTATCTGAAGGAACATCTGCAAACTCAAAACCACACTGCAGTGGTTTCTTCAAAGCCTCTTTCATGAAGGTCTAAGAACCAAATTTGAAGTCAAGGGAAAAAATGAAGAACAGAAACCATCAGGCAAACAAACGACACACTTATTCTTTTAATTCTAAGTTGAAAACCTGTATACTACATCCATACTGAATCACCCTTCACTCTGGATGCTACATTTTAAGAACATCACTGTCACATGAGATAGTCTTTTCCATGGAGAAGCCAAGGCAGGACCAGAGGTCTTTCCCTATGGCATTTGAGGAGCAAGGAAAGATGTTTACCCAGGGGGAGCAAATGCAGTCTTTAAGTATTTGCAGAGCAAATGAGTAAAGGGATCACAATGAAGTTTGTCAATCTCAATAACAAAATTAAGGCCAGCTAGTAAATTTTCTGTATAGTCTAAAGCTGAGGAAAAGGATCATGACTTAAGAGTTTGCCATGCAAGCATGACGAGCCCACATCTCAAATCACCCACCAGATAAGGCTGAACTGACAGTTTCCAGGCAGCTTATGTGAAGAAGGATTACTATTCAACCCACTTTCTGGTCAGTGATTGTATTTTGGGAAAACAGACTACATGCCACTGTTAAGCAAACAGCCCCTGTCTTTCAAGTGAGTCAATAGGGCAGGTGTGTCATTAAGCCAGAGAAGCAGCTAACATAAAATCTGAGATGCAGATTGTTAAAGACCCCAGATCTACTGCGCAAATAAAAGCATTTTACAAAGAAGCACCAAGATCGAGACTCAGAGTAAAAGCTTCTAAAACACAAAAGCACAAATAACTATAAACACTAAATCTGAAATAGTCACTTGAAAGAATTAAGAAAAGTGGGTAAACATCCAACTTCTAGCTTTAAAACACCAAGAGAACAAAGCAGGGCTCCAGTGATGAACCTTAAGAGGGGCCACAGAAAATGTACCAGAAGGATCCAATTACACAGAGGAGCCGGAAACAAAAAGCAGAGATACCTGGAAACAGAGTCAGGAGCACATTTTCCTCACGCAATCAGAATGAACAAGTCACATGTGTGGACACAGACTCCTAATAAAGAAACGAAAACCAGACACAGTGAAAAGTGCTGTGGGTTTTGCCTTAATTCTGATACTAGGTAGCCATGCTCTGCTGGATAGGTCATTTACTCTCACTTCGGCTTTAGTTACTTTATTCATTTATTTAGTGAAAATGTACTGATCACTTCTACATGTATACGTGTGCTAGACACTGGGCATACAGTGAACTAACAGCACAATGCATAGTCTTATAAATGCTCTGTGGGAAAGGACAGACTACTGAGAGCCTGAAATAGGACATCCCAGTCAGGGCTAAGTCCCTGAGAAAGTGGTGCAGAAACTGAGACCTGACACCTCAGAAAGAGGTGAGAGTGGAGGTGGACAGGGCCAAGGGGGAAGGTTACTTAACTAAAGCAGATTCACTTGAGCAGCCAGACTGTGGGACTGGAGCTCGAGGGGTGGGGGGCAGGGGGGGGAAGGAGTATCAAGAATAGTCCTTAGGTAGGGAGGGGCCAGACCACACCAGGCCCTTTAAGCAACACTAGAGATTGACTGGCCTTTACTAAATGAGCAATGAGGAGCTGCTCAGTGATTGAAGCAGGAGCTGACTTGATCAGATGTGCAGAAGAATCCTGCTGACTGCAAAACTATGGATTCCAAAGAGTTTGGAGTGGATGGGGAAGACTGAGTAGGAAGTTATTAAGTCTTCTCCAAAGTTCTGTTTCACATTGAAAATTTTATGTTCCTTACGTTTTCATTTAAGCATTTTATAATTACAATAGATCAATTTAAAAATGAACTTAGTCATAAAAATTACAAAACTCAGCCTTTAAACGTTGGATAGTTGGCCTTTTAAAAATGAAGTCACTAGGATCTTTTAAGAACCCTCTCATCAAAGGCTATTCTCCCTTCCTCATCCATGCAAGACCAAGAGAAGGCTGCTCTGCTGGTTAAGACAACAGAGAAAACCACTGTAGGTGTGTGGGCACTCGTCTAAGGAGGGGAAGAGAGGGCTGGTCGTCCTCCACCTCACCTGGAATGTGTGGAGCCCCCTCCTGGGCAATGAAGGCAGTTTGCAGGTGGTCCCAGAAGAAACAAAACCAATCAAGAAAAAGTAGGGGTGGCAGTGTGGGGGCAAGTGGGGGGAGAGGTGGGGGGGGATGGGGACACTACAAAGGCTGGCCGAAGGAGAATGCAAAAGCAGAAGGCATCCTCAGGGCTCTATCAATGCTGGATCAAGAGTGAAGTCGGGGCTTCGCTGGTGGCGCAGCAGTTAAGAATCCGCCTGCCAATGCAGGGGACATGGGTTCAAGCCCTGGCCCAGGAAGATCTCACATGCCGCGGAGCAACTAAGCCTGTGCGCGGCAACTACTGAGCCCACGTGCCGCAACTACTGAAGCCCGCGTGCCTAGAGCCCGTGATCTGCAACAAGAGAAGCCACTGCAATAAGAAGCCTGCGCGTGGCAACGAAGAGTAGTCCCCACTCACCACAACCAGAGAAAACCTGCGTGCAGCAACGAAGACTAAATGCAGCCAAAAACATAAAATTAATAAATTAAAAAAAAAAAAGTGAAGTCAGAGACCTGCAAGATGGCAGAGGAGTAACAAGTAGAGATCACCTTCCTCCCCACAAATACATCAGAAATACATCTACACGTGGAACAATGCCTAGAGAACACCTACTAAATGCTGGCAGAAGACCTCCGACATCCCAAAAGGCAAGAAACTCCCCATGTACCTGGCCGAGTGGCTGACAGGGGCTTGGTGCTCCAGCCAGGTGTCAGGCCTGTGCCTCTGAGATGGGAGAGCCGAGTTCAGGACATTGGTCTACCAGAGACCTACTGGACCACATAATATCAACTGGCAAAATCTCTCCCAGAGATCTCCATCTCAACACTAAGACCCAGCTCCACTCAACGACCAGCAAGCTACAGTGCTGGACACACTATGCCAAACAGCTAGCAAGAAAGAAACACAAGCCCACCTATTAGCACAGAGGCTGCCTAAAATCATAATAAGGTCACAGACACCCCAAAACACACCACCGGATGCAGTCCTGCCCATCTGAAAGACAAGATCCAGCCTCATCCACCAGAACACAGGCACCAGTCTCTTCCACCAGCAAGCCTACACAACCCACTGAACCAACCTTAGCCACGGGGGGCAGACACCAAAAACAATGGGAACTACGAACCTGCAGCCTGCGAAAAGGAAACCCCAAAAATAGTAAGTTAAGCAAAATGAGAAGACAGAGAAACACACAGTAGATGAAGGAGCAAGGTAAAAACCCAACAGACCGAACAAATGAAGAGGAAATAGGCAGTCTACCTCAAAAAGAATTCAGAGTAATGATAGTAAAGATGATCCAAAATCTTGGAAATAAAATGGAGAAAATACAAGAAACGTTTAACAAGGACCTAGAAGAACTAAGGAGCAAATACACAATGATGAAAACACAATAAATGGAGTTTAAAATTCTCTAGAAGGAATCAATAGCAGAATAACTGAGGCAGAAGAACGGATAAGTGAGCTGGAAGATAAAATAGTAGAAAAAACTACCATGGAACAGAATAAAGAAAAAAGAATAAGAAGAATTGAAGACAGTCTCAGAGACCTCTGGGACAACATTAAATGCACCAGCATTTGAATTATAGGGGCCCCAGAAGAAGAAGAGAAAAAGAAAGGGGCTGAGAAAATATTTGAAGAGACTATAGTTGAAAACTTCTCTAATATGGGAAAGGAAATAGTCAAGTCCAGGAAGCACAGAGAGTCCCATGCAGGATAAATCCAAGGAGACACATGCCAAGACACATATTAATCAAACTAATAAAAATTAAATACAAAGAAAAAATATTAAAAGCAGCAAGGGAAAAACAACAAATAACATACAAGGGAATCTCCATAAGGTTAACAGCTGATCTTTCAGCAGAAACTCTGCAGACCAGAAGGGAGTGGCATGACATATTTAAAGTGATAAAAGGGAAAAACCTACAACCAAGATTACTCTACCCAGCAAGGATCTCATTCAGATTTGACAGAGAAATTAAAACCTTTACAGACAAGCAAAAGCTAATTCAGCACCACCACCAGCTTTATAACAAATACTAAAGGAATTTCTCTAGGCAGGAAACACAAGAGACAGAAAAGGCCTACAATAACAAACCCAAATCAATTAAGAAAATGGTAATAGGAACATACATATCGATAACTACCTTAAATGTAAATGGATTAAATGCTCCAACCAAAAGACACAGACTGGCTGAATGGATACAAAAACAAGACCCGTATATATGCTGTCTACAAGAGACCCACTTAAGACCTAGGGACACATACAGACTGAAAGGGAGGGGATGGAAAAAGATATTCCACGCAAATGGAAATCAAAAGAAAGCTGGAGTAGCAATTCTCATATCAGACAAAATAGACTTTAAAATCAAGACTATTACAAGAGACAAAGAAGGACACTACATAATGATCAAGGGATCGATCCAAGAAGAAGATATAACAATTGTAAATATTTATGCACCCAACATAGGAGCACCTCAATACATAAGGCAAATGCTAACAGCCAAAAAAGGGGAAATCGACAGTAACACAATCATAGTAGGGGATTTTAACACCCCACTGTCACCAATGGACAGATCATCCAAAATGAAAATAAATAAGGAAACACAAGCTTTAAATGATACATTAAACAAGGTGGACTTAATTGATATTTATAGGACTTTCCATCCAAAAACAACAGAATACACTTTCTTCTCAAGCGCTCATGGAACATTTTCCAGGATAGATCATATCTTGGGTCGCAAATCAAACCTTGGTAAATTTAAGATAATTAAAATCGTATCAAGTATCTTTTCCGAACACAACACTATGAGACTAGATATCAATTACAGGAAAAAATTTGTAAAAAATACAAACACTTGGAGGCCAAACAATACACTACTTAATAACCAAGAGATCACTGAAGAAATCAAAGAGGAAATAAAAGAATACCTAGAAACTAATGACAATGAAAACACAATGACCCAAACCCTATGGGATGCAGCAAAAGCAGTCATAAGAGGAAAGTTTATAGCAATACAATCCTACCTCAAAAAACAAGAAACATCTCAAATAACCAACCTAACCTTACACCTAAAGCCATTAGAGAAAGAAGGGAAAAAACCCACCAAAGTTAGCAGAAGGAAAGAAATCATAAAGATCAAATCAGAAATAAATGAAAAAGAAATGAAGGAAACAATAGCAAAGATCAACAAAACTAAAAGCTGAGTTTTTGAGAAGATAAACAAAATTGATAAACCATTAGCCAGACTCATCAAGAAAAAAAGGGAGAAGACTCAAGTCAATAGAACTGGAAATGAAAAAGGAGAAGTAACAACTGACACTGCAGAAATACAAAGGATCATGAGAGATTACTACTACAAGCAACTCTATGCCAATAAAATGTACAACCTGGAAGAAATGGACAAATTCTTAGAAAAGCACTACCTTCCAAGACTGAACAAGGAAGAAATAGAAAGTATAAACAGACCAATCACAAGAACTGAAATTGAGACTGTGATTAAAAATCTTCCAACAAACAAAAGTCCAGGACCAGATGGCTTCACAGGCAAATTCTACCAAACATTTAGAGAAGAGCTATCCTTCTCAAACTCTTCCAAAATATAGAAGAGGGAGGAACACTCCAAAACTCATTCTATGAGGCCACCATCACCCTGATACCAAAACCACACAAGATGTCAGAAAGTAGGAAAACTACAGGCCAATATCATGGATGAACATAGATGCAAAAATCCTCCACAAAATACTAGCAAACAGAATCCAACAGCACATTTAAAGGAACATACACCATGATCAAGAGGGGTTTATCCCAGGAATGCAAGTATTCTTCAATGTATGCAAATCAATCAATGTGATACACCATATTAACAAACTGAAGGAGGAAAACTGTAAGATCACCTCAATAGATGCAGAAAAAGCTTTTGACAAAATTCAACACACATTTACGATGAAAACCCTCCAGAAAGTAGGCATAGAGGGAACTTTCCTCAACATAATAAAGGCCATATATGACAAACCCACAGCCAACATCGTTCTCAATGGTGAAAAACTGAAATCATTTCCTCTAAGATCAGGAACAAGACAAGGTTGTCCACTCTCACCACTATTATTCAACATAGTTTTGGAAGTTACACAGGAGTCAGAGAAGAAAAAAAAATAAAAGGAATCCAAATCGGAAAACAAGAAGTAAAGCAGTCACTCTTGCAGATGACATGATATTATACGTAGAGAATCCTAAAGATGATATCAGAAAACTACTAGAGCTAATCAATGAATTTGGTAAAGTAGCAGGATACAAAATTAATGAAAAGAAATCTCTTGCATTCCTATACACTAATGATGAAAAATCTGAAAGAGAAATTAAGGAACTACTCCCATTTACCACTGCAACATAAAGTATAAAATACCTAGGAATAAACCTACCTAAGGAGACAAAAGACCTATATGCAGAAAACCATAAAACACTGATGAAAGAAATTAAAGATGATACAAACAGATGGAGAGATATCCCATGTTCTTGGATTGGAAGAATCAACATTGTGAAAATGACTATACTACCCAAAGCAATCTACAGATTCAATACAATCCCTATCAAACTACCAATGGCATTTTTCACAGAAGTAGAACAAAAAATTTCACAATTTGTATGGAAACACAAAAGACCCCAAATAGCCAAAGCAATCTGGAGAAAGTAAAACGGAGCTGGAGGAATCAGGCTCCCAGACTTCAGACTATACTACAAAGCTACTTTAATCAAGACAGTATGGTAGTGGCACAAAAACAGAAATATAGATTAATGGAACAGGATAGAAAGCCCAGAGATAAACCCATGCACATATGGTCACCTTATTTTTGATAAAGGAGGCAAGAATATACAATGGAGAAAAGACAGCCTCTTCAATAAGTGGTGCTGGGAAACCTGGACAGCTACATGTAAAAGAATGAAATTAGAACACTCCTTAACACCATACACAAAAATAAACTCAAAATGGATTAAAGACCTAAACATAAGACCAGACACTATCAAACTCTTCGAGGAAAGCATAGGCAGAACACTCTATGACAGAAATCACGGCAAGATCCTTTTTGACCCACCTTCTAGAGAAATGGAAATAAAAACAAAAATAAACAAATGGGACCTAATGAAACTTAAAAGCTTTTGCACAGCAAAGGAAACCATAAACAAGATGAAAAGACAACCCTCAGAATGGGAGAAAATATTTGCAAATGAAGCAACTGACAAAGGATTAATCTCCAAAATTTACAAGCAGCTCATTCAGCTCAATATCAAAAAAACAAACAACCCAATCCACAAATGGGCAGAAGACCTAAATAGACATTTCTCCAAAGAAGATATACAGATTGCCAACAAACACATGAAAGGATGCTCACCATCACTAATCATTAGAGAAATGCAAATCAAAACTACAATGAGGTATCACCTTACACCAGTCAGAACGGCCATCATCAAAAAAATCTACAAACAATAAATGCTGGAGAGGGTGTGGAGAAAAGGGAACCCTCTTGCACTGTTGGTGGGAATGTAAATTGATACAGCCACTATGGAGAACAGTATGGAGGTTCCTTAAAAAACTAAAAATAGAACTACCATATGACCCAGCAATCCCACTACTGGGCATATACCCTGAGAAAACCATAATTCAAAAAGAGTCATGTACCACAATGTTCATTGCAGCTCTATTTACAATAGCCAGGACATGGAAGCAACCTAAGTGTTCATCGACAGATGAATGGATAAAGAAGATGTGTTACATATATACAATGGAATATTACTCAGCCGTAAAAAGAAATGAAATTCAGTTATTTGTAGTGAGGTGGATGGACCTAGAGTCTGTCATACAGAGTGAAGTAAGTCAGAAAGAGAAAAACAAATACTGTATGCTAACACATATATATATGTAATCTAAAAAAAAACCCAATGGTTCTGAAGAACCTAGAGGCAGGACAGGAATAAAGATGCAGACATAGAGAATGGACTTGAGGACACGGGAGGGGGAAATGTAAGCTGGGACAAGGTGAGAGAGTGGCCATGGATTTATATAATCTACCAAATGTAAAATAGCTAGCTAGTGGGAAGCAGCCGCATAGCACAGGGTGATCAGCTCGGTGCTTTGTGACCACCTAGAGGGGTGGGATAGGGAGGGTGGGAGGGAGATGCAAGAGGGGGGAAATATAGGGATATATGTATATGTATAGCTGATTCACTTTGTTATAAAGCAGAAACTAACACAGCATTGTAAAGCAATGATACTCCAATAAGGATGTTTTTTTTAAAAAAAAAAAAAAAGAGTGAAGTCAGTTGCCTGCTTAGGTGAAATGGAAAAGAGAAGTCAAAGGATACAGGAATACCAGAATCACCATTGGGGTATGACCACTAAGTGAATAGAATTTTGAAAGAGAATTAGGACTATTTAACTTGTCCCACAAAGGATACTGCAGGGGGAAAACTTTGAGGTCCCCAGATTAACTCTACATGCTCAGTATCTGATGATAGGGATCCAGGTAAATATGGGTTATGATCTACAAGCTCTAGGTTCTTGTTCATCAGCATGAAACAGTGCTTCCATTTATGACTGGGATTCCATGTTACAATGATCAACTCTGGGTTCCGTCAAAACTATGTAACGATTCGGCTGGTGACACAATTCTGAAGTATAAGAAAGAAATACCAACCAAGGGTCTGGTTCCTACCCAGCACATCACTGAGAGAAGAAGACAAGGGCACATGTATGTGTAGCCTATTCATGCACTGTGGGAAGTACTTGAGGACAGGGAAGGTACCCAAAGCCAGTCTTAAAAAGGGGGTGGGTGGGGAAGGGGCTGATAATATCCAAAGTAGAGTTTTCCATGTATTCATTAGCAGCATCCCCCCACCCTGCTCTCCACCTGATCTGATCAAAGGGAGAGATGGCCAGGAACCACCCACTCTGTCTCCATGCTCAGCAGGGCCACTTCCCACCTAGTATCCTTCCCCTATCCTATCCTCACTCACCCATCAAAACCTGTCTTCCCTCAGGCTGGGCCTTGGAGGAGCAGTGGGGATGGCCCTATTTTGAACCCCTTGCCATATTCTTATAATCTTGGTTCTGAAATGAAGAGGAAAAAACCCTCAAAAGTAAAAGGGAGTGGTGATGTGGTAGCCACGAACAGAGCAGCAGCCTGGGCTCTTTCCCAGGGGATGAGTTTAGGAGAGGGCAGGTCTCAAGACATCCAGACATGAGGCAAAGAGTTCCTCAAATGCTGAACATCGCAGTGGTAAGGTGGAAGTTCTGATGCAACTTTGTTCTACTGGATTCTTTTTTTTTTTTTTTTTTTTTTGCGGTACGTGGGCCTCTCACCACTGCGGCCTCTCCTGTCGCAGAGCACAGGCTCCGGACGCGCAGGCCCAGCGGCCATGGCTCACAGGCCCAGCCACTCCACTGCATGTGGGATCCTCCCAGATCGGGGCATGAACCCGCGTCCTCTGCATCGGCAGGCGGACTCCCAACCACTGTGCCACCAGGGAGCCCTACTGGATTCTTTTAATTACATTTCCCATTGTCAAAGTAAACTTTATCTCTGGTGATTTTAACTTCCTAATCTTCTCCCTTTACAGTTGTTACTCCTAATAGTAAAGTGATGGTTCACTATTTATAGAATAAACTGATATCTTTCTGCCTTGAACCTACAAGCCCTCAATCCACTCTGGCCTCAAAGCTGCATTCCTCATTAGCGAAAAGCATATACTAGAAAGGATTATTCCATTAGGTAGTTTGCGCAAGATAACCACACCAATGTAATGTAATCTAGTCACTACTACAGGGCTTTCCTCTTTAAGTCATTCCCTCAGCATTTATTAAGTACTTTCATGGATCAGGCTCTGAGCTGGCCTATAGCAGGGCAGTGTAAAAGACACAGTCTCTCCCCCTTGGAACTCAGAGAAGAGCTACAGATTAACTAATTGTAAGCACATGATTATGACGGAAATAGGACCTGGAAGGACGTGGAAATGGTGCAGAAGGCATCTTAACAGGGAAACCTGGGCAACGGAGGACACCCCCCAATACTTAACACTGCACTCTACTCCTGACGACACGGACAGGCTAAGGCAATTGTCCTCACATTCACACATGCCCATGTTGCTTTCAGCTTTCTCCACTCTGCTACTCAGACCGTAGACTTACCTTTGGAGACCAAAAACCCAGGTTCAAACTCCAGCTTTACTGGCTGTGTGTCTACAGTTATTTAAATGCACTGGGCATCAACTTTTTCATCTGTTAAATAGAAATAATAGCTTCTCTGTGAGGATTTAAATACGTTAACATTTATTAAGTGCATTGCATGGCATCTGGCATATAGTAAGCACTCAACAAATAACAGGTTTTTTTTTTTTCATGACCTAAGTGTCCCTGAATTTTAGTCAATGCTACTAAAATTATTTGAACTAGTATTTAGTGACCCTCATTTAATACATCTGAATGCCTTTTACTCGCTTTGGTAATAAGGAGTCTAACCAGACTGCTCTTGGAATATGTGTCCTTTGTTAAATATGGTAACTACTATATTTCTTTGCACATTTAAGACAATTTCATATGTGAAATAAAGAAACATCTCTTTCTAATTCAACAAGTTGAATAGGTAACACATCCATATGGTTTTAAGTTTTTTTTTAAAGATATGAAAACATATACAGTAAAGCCTCCCTTGAAACTCTGACACTCTTTGACCAGGTCACACCCCACATCCCGCACCCCGCACCAGATGCTGTGAACAGGTCCTTTCAGGCTTGCTATGTTCACGTCTGAACTGAGTCAGCCTTATGTCCTTCCCTTCTATACAAAAGGCAGCACATCACACACTGTTCTACCCACTGCTTTTCCACTTAGCAATGGACCCTGGCACCTTCCCATATGAGGATATAAAGACTGTCCTTTCCCTTTTATCACTACATAATATTCTCTTACATGGATACTGTTATAATAAATGTCTTTTTGGCTACATCTCTTTCTGCACTGACAGAAACTTTCCTAACTGTAGTTTTGGCAGTGGGAGATGGAGAAAATGGTTAGAAATCTTATATTTTCATTTGGCTAAATTGTTCTTAGTCAAAAACGAACAGCAACTAATTTTTTTTGATGTATTTTACCTAAACAATTTACACAATCATTATGCTACAGTTCACAATAATACTTTTTCCCTTAAATTATTTTAAGACATCTGTTCTGTATTTTGCATGTTCTGGGATCATTTTCCTTCGTGTTTATATGGGGAAAGCACTGGCTGCTACAGTATCCAATCAGTTACCCCAAGGAGATGTCGGCTGTCAACCATGTCTTTTGCAGCGATTTCCCTCTTCTCTCTCCCTTCCCACTCTGGGTGAGCTGTCAAGTTTCTAGTTTCTGACGTGCATTTACATCACTCAATGACATCTGACAGCAGTGAAAGGCCACAGAAAACTGCTTATTGATCAGAGCAAAACTAGTTGACGGAACAGATGAGGTTGTATCACAGAAATGCAGCCACATTCAGGTGATGACATTTTGCTCCCCGTACACAAGAGCTTAATGGAATACAACTTCATTATATCATGCCACTTGTGCTTACTGCACCAAGCTCATCTCCTGACTGCTTTGTCTCCGTGGTGATGAGGATAATCTATCTGCACTGGTTTAAATGTATTGCTAACCTGATTTGTTCATGGATGCTTGCAAACTGCTTGTGAGTCTGTACTGACAAATATACCAAGAGACACTGAAATCTCAATCTTACTAAAATCTAATTGTGCAGTCCTTGAAAAAAAGAAAAATAGAATTACCACTTAGTGAGCCATAACTATGTAGTTTAAAACTTTTATACCACTGGGTAAAGAAATTTAAATGGGCATTTCTTTGATTCTTATGACACTGTCAGGAGAGCAAAATAAAACAAAATGATAACTTGAGATGCACTGAAAATTTACTTATAAATGGGAAAATTTAGGTATTTCTAAGAACTAAAACACCAGATTAAGGCCCTCTGCATAAATTTATATGCAAATTCATTTTGGTTTTAAAGATAACAGTTTCAACAACTTCCCATTTCCATTGCCAATGTGGGCAGAGAGATGACTATAAAGTTATAAATAGTACATGTCTGAAAGAAGGATCATTAAGCCAAGTGGCCAAACATTTTGCCACCAACATACAAGAAAAAGAAAAGGCAGCAAATGGAACAGAATCACCAGCCCTCCCTGACTCCTAGATGAAAAAATGCGAAAACTTTACCCTGAGGGTTGTCTGGCTTTCATCTTCTGTCTTTAATTCCTCCCTTGAGGCAGGCATGTTCTCCCAAATTACGCATTCCCACAGCACCTTCACAACCTGTCCACATCTGCATCCTATCTGGTCTCAGTATTTTTCTTTACATAGCCTTTTTATTTCAATAAAAGTTAAAAAGAACTTTAAGGTGAGTATGAAAAGAAACACTTGTTTTAAAATCATGTTTCCTGCTGAAGCTTCTGAGCCTGAAGCCTGCTCTCCAGTCCTTAGAAAAAGAGATTAGCAAAGTAAAGCCAAGTTAAAGGTTTTGGAAAAATTTTGGGGGGGTGGGGCCAGTGGTGTAGGATGAAAAGGTAAGGGAATGGGAATGCCTCTCTTGCCTATCTATCAGCATTACTGAAGGTGTGGGCACCACTGAAATCGTGCCTTGTAGCACTGGTGGCCTGTATCTAAACCCAGGGAACACAGGCACAGCACACTGAATGAGCAGGGGCTGGGCTCGGATCCCATCCCTCCCACCTCCTGTATGGCCCCCATCAAATTATTTAACCTCCGCAAGCCTCATTTTCCTCTCACCTATAAAAGGAGATACTGACCACATATAAACCTTAGAGAACTGCTCTGAGGAGTAAAAGAGATCATGCGTGTAAACTACACAGCATAGTAAGCAATACTAAGAATACTAGTTAATATTGGTTAATAAATGTTATTACTCCTTTCTTCCCATCTCCTTGTGAACACCTTCAGTTTAAAAATAAAAGGATGGAGGACAGAAGACACTCAAGGCAGAGGGTTCATGATGAAAAGAAAGAAATGGAGAGACTTCCCTGGTGGTGCAGTGGTTAAGAGTCCGCCTGCCAATGCAGGGGACATGGGATCGAGCCCTGGTCCGGGAAGATCCCACATGCCGCGGAGCAACTAAGCCCGTGCGCCACAACTACTGAGCCTGCTCTCTAGAGCCCACAAGCCGCAACTACTGAGCCCTCATGCCACAACTACCGAAGCCCGCATGGCTAGAGCCCGTGCTCCGCAACAAGAAAAGCCACCGCAATGAGAAGCCCACACACCGCAATGAAGAGCAGCCCCTGCTCACAGCAACTAGAGAAAGCCTGTGCACAGCAACGAAGACCCAACGCAGCCAAAAAATAAAAATAAAATAAATAAATTTTAAGAAAAGAAAGAAATGGAATAAAGGGGAACGAGAAGTACATAGATTAACAAAGAAAAAATGAAATCTGAAAAAGAAGGGGGTTTTCGAACTCAGTTTTGCAGCTTCCTTGCTGGCAAAGCTCTCCTTGCCGACCTCACCCAGGTTCTGATTCTTTCTTTCTGGCAAAGATCACTGCTCTCCTCTGGGCTCCAGTAACACTTTGCTCAGACTCAGCTGCCTGCTTTATGGTGGGCCTCACTCTCAGATCTGAGGCTCCTTGAAGACAGAGGCCTTGTCTCCCCCCCCAAACGTCCCCCACCGCCGCAACTCCGGCATCCTCAGGGCCCAGCAGAGCACCAGGCCAGCTACAAGCATGGGGCGGAGTGGCTGAAATGAACGCACACAGATCACTCTCCCTTCGGAAGGCAACGGCCAGCACTGCCCAGGCCTTGTGGGGGAGATTTATGTAGGTTTGAACAAGGCCTTTTTTGGCGTACCTTCTGACTTTTTACTTATAACACCGGCTTGCATAACGAAAGCATGTAACAGAAAAGCAGAAAGGTATTAAGTGCCTTTACTACAAACATGTCAGGTATTTCAAGAAATACTGTAAGTTTTGACTTTTCAAAAATCCCAACATATAAAATGTTTCTGCTTCATTTTTTTGTATTTTGAGATCACTAGAATAAAATCTTTTTAAATCACCTGAACCAAATGTATGCCTTAGGGCATTTGTAACTCAGTGCTGCTTGTGAACCACAGACCACATGTTATTTTCCAAATACTTTTGCTTCATGCACTAAATCCTTCCTAAATGGAAGCAAAAAATTGACTCAAATCAGACGCACTCTGCTGTACTTACAATTAATAAGGCACACGACAGCCATTATATATAATCTTGTAAGGTGCGTGATGACAGGAAATAGACATGGCAGCATGGTGGAACCCAGAGCGAGCCAGTGCAGGTGGTAAGTGGAGAGAGCGAGCATACACCCTGCCAGCCGCAGACAGCCCAGGTTTAAGGCCCGTATCGCAGCACAATGATCGACACTGCCCTTTTACTTTCAAAAGTATGTTAGTTTGGATGATAAATTCTGTGGTCACCCTAAGAATGCAGAGGAATATCTCACCACATGCAGATTTTGTGGTCTTAAAGCTCTTTATATACACCCGATGTCTTTGAGGTTCATTGTTCTATATGTATTTGTTTTAATATACATAGCTTCCCCCCTGACTCTTAGCTGTTATTCTAATTCTGTCTCTAGTGCCTGAGACCTTGACATATAGTAGGTACTTAATTGTGGTTGAATGATTAAACCCGAGACATCCACAACTCAATGGACGAGAACATAACTGATGGGATGGAATTTAACCAAGGAGGCTAGTGAATGGTCAGGTGAAATTCATTTAAATTACTTAAATTCTTAAGTAATGTCTGTGAACATGAAACCAAAATTACAAACTTTATCTAACAGACAGGAGTAATATCTGAGCTGGAAAGTGAGAAGGACCTCAAACTAGTGCTTGGAAAATGTTGGCAGATCTTCAAATAAGTGTTCCCAGGGGCAAGCTACAATGCTTTACGATAAAGATTTCTGGATGCAGTTAACCAGTATTACCTGTATTTGCTGAACCTCTAGAATGACTGGCTGAGACAGGCCACCCCTAATCAATACAGTGAAGACATAGAATCACAGGCTTCTTCTCATGGGTGGTGGCATCTCTCAGGTGCACTGGCAGAATGAACCCAACTGTCAGGAACTAACCCTCCCACACACCCTTCCCACCTCCCAGTCTCCTGCCTCCCATCTCCCTTCACCCCTTGCTGATAACCTCCGAGTGAAATCAGGATACTTACCCACAAAAAAACCCTTGAAATCAAACATGCCTACTGGAGTCCTGTTTCACATCTATACGGCTGGAATGTGGGTTATAAATATATACTATATTCTAACATATACTTCCACTGAGGAAATTAAGGACCTCGAAGAACTTTTCTGAACTGAAATATCTATGTTTCACTTAAAATGACTCCTGGAGCTAAGACCCTCGCCAGGGCCCCAGAAGCTGATGGTGAGACAGCTCAGGGGTGGGCAGATGCCCGAAGACCAAGGCTGTCTTCTTCCACATGGCCCATGACCTAACACAGTGGCATTTTTTTCCAGTTAAACTCCATGGAGTTTAACTCAAAATCAAAAGAAAACCTAATCTCAGATTTATTATCAAGAAACATTAGGCATTCATAACTGTGTTTCCTTGGTCACAAAGTTCATTTTAAACAGCATGTTGAACAGGATTAAACACATGAAGCCAAATTACTGATGACTATGTAAATTACTAATAATTTAAGAGTTTATAAAATATAGACAAAGCTGTAACTATAAGACACTTTTTTAAACCTAGGAGCATATAATTTTGGATTTGTAAAAAAGGCATTTAGACATTTAATGACCTTAAAATAATTAAGAAATAGATATTATAATTTTTTTTAAAGACTAAGCATTCCATTGGGTGACTTCAAGAACTGATTATTCTCAAGCTTCTCTTGCTCTAGTTTTAAAACTATGTTAAACTAAACCCACATAACTCAAGACTTTACAAGGGCTGCAAAAACCAAACATGAGGTCGCTTGTCCCTACTGTGCCACAACCAGACACAATACTCATAAATTTATGTTTTTTATTTAATATGCATTATTTTTGTACATCTCTAAATGTAGTTATTGGAAAATATTGTATAACTAGGAAAAGAAGAGAACCAGATGCATCTGTACAGTAAATGGAGTATTTCAATCAAGAACAGTAGTCCACCAGATGGAACCACATCACAAATGGAACAAAGCAGGTTATCAAAAGTAGGAAAATTTAGAAACAAACCCTTCTCAAACAGACTCACAAAGTACTTGTGCTTTAGGGCTTCCCTGGTGGTGCAGTGGTTAAGAGTCTGCCTGCCAATGCAGGGGACACGGGTTCAAGCCCTGGTCTGGGAAGATCCCACATGCCGCGGAGCAACTAAGCCCGTGCGCCACAACTACTGATACTGCGCTCTAGAGCCCGCGAGCCACAACTGCTGAGCCCGCGTGCCACAACTACTGAAGCCTGCACGCCTAAAGCCTGTGCTCCACAAGAGAAGCCACGGCAATGAGAAGCCCATGCACCGCAAAGAAGAGTAGCACCCACTCGCCGCAACTAGAGAAACCCCGCGCGGCAACGAAGACCCAATGCAGCCAAAAATAAATAAAACTATAAATAAATTTATTTTAAAAAAAGTACTTGTGCTTTAAATTACAGGAGCATGGGGCAGATATACTACAGTAAACCAAAATTTAAGAATAATTAGGAAACAAGACTCAACATTAAATATATAGCCACACACTTCTCAGGTTTTAAAAATCCATTCAGTGTGGCCCTTCTTTCATCCAACAAAGATGAACTGAACACCGTGTAGGTGCCCAGTACATGGGACATAGGTGGATGCATAAAACATAATCTGTAGGTCAGAGTTCATAGACCAGTGGGGGGGGACACACCTGCTCATTGATCATTATAACACAGTGCAAAAACTGGTATAAAAGAGACATAGGGGCTTCCCTGGTGGCGCGGTGGTTGAGGGTCCGCCTGCCAATGCAGAGGACACGGGTTCGTGCCCCGGTCCGGGAAGATTCCCACATGCCGTGGAGTGGCTGGGCCCGTGAGCCATGGCCGCTGAGCCTGCGCGTCCGGAGCCTGTGCTCCGCAACGGGAGAGGCCACAACAGTGAGAGGCCCGCATTCCGTTAAAAAAAAAAAAAAAAAAGAGACATAAACAGTATACAGTAGAGGCAAAGAGGAGAGTACAAACAACTCTACCTGGGGCAGTTAGGCAATGGTCTGCAGAGAAGCAAATGTCTGAGCTCGGTGTTGACTGGGCTCTCTGTCTACAGCGCAGACACGGCCCTAGGACTAGGGAACAACAAGGACAAAGACAGAGATCCAGAATTGATGATACATCTGCACGACATTAATAAACTGGTGTGAGGTGAAGCTTGGCTGAGTCTTGGGGGAGGGGAGGTTAGGGGAGAGGGCACTGCTGAGAGGAGGTTAAGAGGCAGATTGGGACAAGATCAGGAAGGGGCTTTTCTTACCCCTTTTCATACCCATAAGTCTGAGCTTTGGACTGTAGAGAGCCAAGAGGCAGCAGAAAGGCAAACTCAAAAGAGGCGTGGAAGGACACAGTGAGGGAGAGCCTCCTCTAGAAGAGTGAGGTGGCACTGTCACCACTGAGAACACAGGGGAGGTGTAGGAGACCAGGAGCAGGGACCCGGGGCCATAGATACTTCTGGTAAATCGTTGAATGCCCAGTCAAGGGAGAGACAATGATTATCCTTATGTTTTATGTTGGAAACCTGGGTCGATGGCGGTACCCAGACTCAGAGGTACAGAGGGCAAAAAAATATTGTTTGTCTTTGGAAGAGAGAAAGAATGGAGATAATAAAATCAGTTTGGGGCATCTTGAACTTAGGTACCTACAGGAAATCGAGATGTAGACACCCAGTAAGAAGTAAGACAGGGCAGAGTGATTCCAAATAGGCCACAGCGGAGGAGGGCACTGTGTTTACCTCCAGAGGCCAGGGTCAGATAGAAAAGGAATAAGTATGCAAGACACTCTAAGGGAGAGGATGGAGGGTCAAGATCCTGAAAGATAAATTTGTGGAGTCCATGGGGCAATGACAGGAGACAAAGTCAAAAAAGTTGGAAGCCAGGTAAACCTTCCATTGGAGTGCAGTAGGGAACAAAGACATCAGAGGAGCAACAAGGCCCAGGACGTGGCAGTAAATGAGGCTGGAATGCCCAAATATCTACTGCATACCAGCCCCTCTGGACCAGGCTGATCTTCCCCGAATTTTAAGACCACTTATTATCTCTTGGTACTTTGTCCTTAACCATATATTGGTTTTCATTGTTGTAACTATAATCTCTTCAAATAGGCTATTTCCAAAAGGAAAGAAACTTTTATATTTTATATATCTTCTACATTCTCCTTTCTGTCACCCACAGTACAAGGCATAAAGTAGGAACATAATAAATACTAGCTAAATGAAAAGAAAACAAGCTATATTTCAAGACTTCCAACACTTAGGTCATATGGAATAGTTCCTCATAATAAATACTAGCAATGTTTTGTCTTTTTAAAATATCTAGATTCTTTTTCCCACTGAAAAACAAATGCTTATATTAGTAAAGGAAAAAAATTATGGTCCTCAGGTCTTCACAGGTAAGATTTTATCTTCTTCCAGTTACACTGATACCACACGATACCCGTTTCCACATGGCCTTATAGAACCGAAATTTAAACATATTACTTTCTAATGCATAGAATTGCATTTTCCCTGCTCCTAATTTTTAAAAGGTTTTATATTTCACATTTTAAAAACTGCTTCTACTAAGGCCCTTGTTTTTTTTCTACCTGTGAGTTAATCATTCTTTAAAAAGTTTCCCCTTCCTCTGCTATGAGAATTATCCTCACAAGTGCATATGCTGTCCTGAAGATTAAGATCTCACTGAATTCCTTCATCATGGTAGGAAGCACCCAGCAAACAGTGAAGCTCAAGTAACTGTTGAAGGAATTTTATATTATTCAACAGAAGCATAACCAATAGACTATATGCTCAGACTTTTTTCCTGGTGCAGTAGTAAATTTCCATTGACTTCACGATAGTTGAAGAAATAAGTCCACTGAAGCTACTGACACTACAGCCAGCACCAACCCTCCCCTTGGAGTATCTGATGCCAGAACCCTACCAACAGCAAGGGATGTACCACACTAGCTCCAAAGTCATCATGACCCCTTCCAGGTGGATGCTGACGACTACAGCAGGGAAAGAGCAGAGAAGACCAGGCTCTTTCAGATGAAGCAGAGATCTCATGGTGGAGGTTGGCAGGAGGTGGTGAAAGTTATGCCACCAGGAATGGCAAAGAGCAAAGTTTTCACATCAAGAAAGAGTTCTCAACAATGGCCAGGACAGCTGCCACCAATAATGCATACACACAGTAAGCCTCTAGCCACCAAATAACACATACATATCCACCAAAGGTTGGGAACCACTTACAAGGTTCTTTGCCTCCAACTCCTGGACTCTGATTTGGAAACTGCCCTGATCATCACCACATTTGGTCCACCTGCTTGTTAACAAAAACCCCTGTAGACCAACGGTTCTCAAACCTGGCTGTAAATTAGTGATCTGCAGGATGGTTTGAAATTATTAATGTCCAGGCCTCCAAGCTGACCAATTAGCCCCAAGTTTCTGGGCAGAAAACAGTATAAACAGACACATCCACGATCATCAAGATTTGACAGATGTTTTACATTTTTCCATATTGACTTTGATTTCACTTTAAGAAATAAAATGTTATTGATTCAGCTAAACCCATAGTTAACCTTCACACCACCACCACCCCCTTATTTCCCTGGTCTGAGCTCTGCCCATAAATACACAACTGGGAGTGCTGACGGACTGGCCAGAGCCTGACCCTCTGACCCCAGGCACAAGCTAGCTGCACTACACCACCTTGCCTGTAGGAACTTGGGCTTTGATTATTATTTAGAAAGTTATAAATAGAAAGGAATTCTGAGTAAGCCCCACAGCGTTTGAATTGCATGTGTATTATGTCTTGCAGCCAATCTTCCCCTTGCCATCAGATAGAATACACCTCCATTTTTACGATGTGTATAAGGGAAAATAAGGTTGAAGGCAATTTAACACTGACTCTGTAGGAGCACATCTATGCCCTAAAGTTTCACACAGGCACACTACTGTGAACCTGCTCTAAGTCGCTGTATATGAAGGTAACACCAACTCTCCTCTGAACAGAAAAAAATCCCGTAAGTATTTCACCCAACAGATCACAATACACACACACACAGAGCTTTCCAGAACATTTGTATAGTCTCGATTTGTAATTACTAAACTGAAGAGAAGATTCTATGATACTGCTGATCTTAACATCAAAGCCTTGTAAATGAATAAGTGAGCATTTTATTTTCCCCCCAAAGCAACAGAAGACAAAAAGTGAAATACTTTTCACTTTTTTTGAAGGGCTCAGCGGAAGAGTGAACCCACAGAAAGTTTCAGATATTTAAAGAATTAAGTCCTACTAATATTATAAGAAACATGATCAGTGAACAGATTTTCCTGTTACAGAAAAATTTAGAAATCTGAAAAGCAGCCTAACAAATATGGAGAGTATCTAAAACTACTTGTTTAAAAAAATCTTCAGGTGCAAATGTGTATGTACTTGTACCCACACAGATTTATTCACTGCCTCTTGATAGGAGATTTTTTTTTTTTTTTGCGGTACGCGGGCCTCTCACTGTTGTGCCCGCTCACATTGTGGAGCACAGGCTCCGGATGCGCAGGCCCAGCGGCCATGGCTCACGGGCCCAGCCGCTCCGCGGCATGTGGGATCTTCCCGGACCGGGGCACGAACCCGTGTCTGCTGCATCGGCGGGCGGACTCTCAACCACTGCGCCACCAGGGAAGCCCCAATGTTAGGAGGTTTTTAAAAAATACTCTTATGTTGTTACAACTAAATATTTGGAGTGACAAAATCCTACCCCTTCCGACAAACAGCAGTGAAGTTCTATATCAGGAGAGTGACATACATCAGGAGAGTGCAAAATGACCAACCTTCTCCATTTAATATGCTAGGTTGTATACTGTCTTCTGCCTCTTGTGAATGCACCCCAAACAAATATTTGTACATGTATCTAAGAGCTCATAGAAAGTAGTAAGATAGGATGGGAAAAGAAACAATGGGATCATGTTTTCTAAAATAGCCTAAGAAGGTAATTTATTTTTAATAAAAATAGGAAAGGGTAACAATATTCTTGCTTACCCTTAGGAGCTCTCTTTTTGAAAAAAACTGTAATGACACTTAATTTTAGAAATTCATTTAATGACAGCTTTGATTTCCATTTAATGCACACAGTGACACCTACTGGCATTACTGATGAGGCAAAGAAGACCAGATCTGAAATTGATGCATAAGCAGAGACCTCTGAAATACATATGTTCATGCCCCTCATGTTAAATGACACTTCAGTTAAGTACGATATTCTAAAACTCTGTATTGATCTAATGTTAGAAATAAGCTAGAGGAAAGCCCACATTTCTGGCTTTCAATTTTAAATTACTGAGTGCTGTGAGAATGACACACACGGGGTTCTGGAGACTTAAGCGTTCCGTTCACATTTTCCAAAAGCCATAAGCATTTATTTTTGGTGGCTGGAGTTAAACCTCAGACCTCATAAAGTCAATATGTTTGGTTGAGGGCAGTCACATAACGTGATAATTTTTAAAAACTATATAAACCAAGAAAATAGTAGTTGGGAGACTTAGCTGCTTTATAAACAAACTGTGGGCTATTATAAATAAACTGTGTCCTATTATAAATAAGCTGTGGTCTATCACAGAAACAAGGCAAGACTTATAAGACTTTTTTTTTCCGATTGTGTATGTGCTAATGTTGAATCTGGCCATAGGGAGAGAAATAAACTCTAGACGAAGCAGGTGGGAAAAATATGGGCAAGTGAATAGAGCATCCATGAGAAATCTGGTAAACTACAGGTGGTCTAACTTTAAAATAGAAACGGAAGGGTTGGTACAGGACAGGAGGTTTCCAAGATGATAGGAATGGTGGCTGGCAGCCATGGAGGCCACCAAAGTATGAGAGCAGATGAGCCCTTGCCAGCCACAACTGAAATAGCATCAGTCAGGCAGAACCAGACAGAATGCCACGAATATGTGCCTGGTAAATTCTGACTATGAAGTCAACTTGTTGACTGAATGTATCTTAAGAAAAGGATATGCATCTCACATACCAACTCAGATCACTGAGGATGGCTACACTGTAGTGCTAAGGTTTCCAAGGCTGAGTCAACAGAAAAGAGCACTGGGATCGATTAGCAATGTCTGCCATGGAAAAGGAGGAGGAAAATTACAACGCATGTGCCAAAGATCTGCTACCTCGTTATCCTAAGATTTCAAAAAACTCTGCTTCATAACTTCATCCATTTCTATCCTGCTGCACTTTTTTGCTTGTATATTTGGTCTTTGCCTTTGTTTCCAAGTGAAATTTATTTTGAAAACAGCCCTATCTTGGCTCAAATGAGGAGAAGAGGAGGTTTTCTTTGGCTAGCTGGAAAAAACATGGGGAAGGTGGCAAGGACAACTGGTGAAGCAGAGCACTGACCTGGAAAGGGCGTAACTGCTGGCACTCATGGAACACACTATGCAGCGGTCTCCCCTGACAGGGGTGACAGCTGATCCCGCAGCTGAGGGTCTTTAACACAAAGAACACAGCCCAGGCTCTGTGTCAAGTCACGAGGACACCAGGGTGCCTACACCCTTGGCCCAAGATGTGGGATGCAAGAGGGTGTGAATTATCTCAGGGGGGCTGACGCTTAAATCCAAACAACAATGAACTCTCTTCTCCACCAGTAAATTATGTGACCTTTAAACCAGCCTATCATGTATTACATTAGTTAGAGATGATATCATGTTAAAATTAGATGTGTTTTACCTAAAATTAATACAAATGGAATAACTTTATCATAAACAAGTTAATGGCTAGACCCATCCCCTAGGTTTATTTCCTCCTCTATACTTTTCTGTCTTATAACTTTTCTATTACAGATATATATTACTTTCTTTTAAAGTATTTTAAAAACAAAAGATCTCTATTTCTTCCACAACTGTTAAAAACTGTATATCTCTAAGCTTTTCGTAGGTTTGGGAAGTGGGGGTGTTGGCCTAATTAAAATAAAATGGAAACTATCTCTGAAACAACAAAACTTACAAAACTGTCCTTTAAATATAGGGAATATTTATTTGAAACTCTCTCTAAAAATTAATTCCTATAGGTTTTAGAGTTTGACCATGGCAGAATGAATGTCAAGGTGGGAAGAGGCAATGGGCAGTTACAAGGGTAGGACAAATCTACACAATAAGGAAGGAGAACTCAGAAAGAGAGAGGCCACATACTGCTCACAGTCGACTAGAAAACTGTAACCATGTCCATGTGCTCAATTTCTAGGTTCCCTGAGCCAAGACGTAGAGTCCAGGTACAACCACAAGCCAACAACCAAAATGGTAATCATCACATATGGGTAACTCACTGCATGTAATTTACAACGAATGTAGCAATGCCAACATATTCAGAGTACCTGTCTACATGTACATTAAATATTCTGTAATACCATGCAATTACCGCATGAGACCAAAAAGGAATTTGGATCCATGAATTTGGATTAAATATGTGATTCTAAAAACAGTATTTTAAAGTCAAACAAATTCTCTGAAAACCAAGGCAACAAGTCCCCCCAAACCATGAATGGTCTGTGCAACCATATGTGTTTTTACTATGCAGGAATGAAAGTTAGATATAAGGTTTTTAAAAAAGATAAAATAAATAAGAGAGTTCCCATTTTGGCTGAATAATACCAATAAGAGAAAAATTTCCCTAACTATATTTTACTTTTAGAAAGTGCGGCTAAACTAAAACAATTTCATGAAACCTAGCACTTGTATGTAGCTCAATAAAATTACTTAATGTTGATTTACTGAAGAGTATTTACCTTACCTTAAAAGGTTTCCTTTTATTTTTACTTGGAAGCTAGACAACAGCATAATATGTGCTCCCACATATTTGTCTCATGTTGTTTCTATGAGAATGTGCAGTCAGATAACTAAAAATTACTGAGAATATCCAGATTATATTAAACTACTAGATACCGGGCCATTTCTCTTCCTAGCCCACTTCTAAAAACATCCCTCCACTGGACTATAACACTTCAAGGGCAGAAAACAAACCTTATTTTTCACTATGTCACAAAGCAGAACTAAAAGAATGCTGTGTCCATAGCACTTGCTCATTAAAAAATTGCTGCAAAAGTATTATGTGTAAGAGCAAAATAATGAAAACCCAAATGCCCATCCGTAGGAGACTAGCCACACAATGAAGTACCATGTAGCCATTACAAATGAGGAGGATTCTTATGAACTCATACAGAGCGCTTTCTAGGATATACTGACTGAAAAGAAACATCAGGGAAGAAAGATCACATATAGTATGTTAATTGTTATGAAAGGGAAAATAAGGAATGAAGATATAATAAGAGATGGAGATATATTAGTTTAAGAGAGTGTGTGTGTGTGTGTGTGTGTGTGTGTGTACAAAAAAGAAACACAAGAAGTATAAACCAGAACCTAATAACACTGGTTACCTATAGACATTTGCATAGAAGGCAAGGAGAGCGAGACTTTTCCAAAAATACCTTTGTATATAGTTTCGAACCAAATAAATTGTTCTATATATTAATAAATCTAAACAAAAAAGATGGAAAAACCAAATTGAATATAAACAGAGAAAATAACCTAACTGTACATTAAATTTTTTTACATAACAATATAGAGTAAATAATGCAGGTAAATTTTGAACATAGTATTCTAACTACACAAACATAATGGGACATATTTTAATACAAAAAGGATTGCATAAAGGTCTTCAATTTTATTTGGTAGACTTCGTGTTAGAATAATTTGGGGCTTGAAATGCTGGAATTTTTATGCATGAAGAAAAAGGAGATACATGAAATGTAGTCATAATTTAAAATGGGTATATACTCATACTCATGAGTATGATATATAGTATATATTCAGATATATACACACATATATGCCTATTATAATAAGTATATATGTAATATATTTCATAGTTCTAGCAACTGAGAGGGTCTGGTAGCAATGATAAACCATAGGACACTTAGCATCCATATCTTAGTTTCTAGATGCTATTCCCCACTAAAAAGAAGCAGGCATCCATGGGAAAAGTCTCAAATTGGGCAAGTCCACAGTGAACCTTCATATCTTGTTGGACAGAAAGAAACAGTGATCAAAGACAAATGCGGTCATGTCAAAAGGACACGAGTCAAATTGAATGAGATCCCATGGGACAAATTTGGGACAATTTGGGCATTAAAAAGAATAATGACAACACTAGAAAAAAACTTATACTTAAAAAAAATATCCATGAGTCTATAGAGATATGAGGGGAGAACAAGGAAGGGGAGAAGCTCCTCTTCACAGAAGAATGCCAGTTAATAAACACGGAAGAAATGATGGAATTAGAAAAATCATCATTTTGCAACTATCAATTTAATAGCTTAACCAGGCCAAAGATCATTATTCCTGTTAACCACTGGGTCAAAGGAGTGAAATGTTGTAATTTAGGGGTGAAAGTAAGTGTGCAAATTATTTTCAAAGGATTCACCCAAAATAAAAAAATAAATATAAGTGTGTGTGTGCTTCTGTGTGAGTATGTGTGAGACAGAGAGAGAGAACAAAGCAACTGGTGAATCTGAGTGAATATAAGTACTCTTTGTACTGTGCTATCAATATTTTTTCAAAATTAAACATTGGGGGAAAAAATAAAAAGAAATAGGTTTGCTACAAGGACTACTCCATTGTTTGTAGGTGCTAACTATGTTTTAAAGACGTATGCCTTTGACCTCACAACACTCATATTCTTAAACTGACAATTCCTATTTCACTGACAGAAGCATCGTTTTGGTCACTAGATGGTCTCCAACTTACACACATACTTTGTTCTTATGTGTTTGCTTATAAGTCAGTATCTACTACTGACAACACATTTCTTCACAGAAACATTAACTTTCCTAGCCAGCCCCCAAAATATATTCAAAGAATAATATGGCTGAATATAATAACAAGAGTTTGAAAAAAATCAGTCTATACGTAAATAAATCAGACCAAAGCCAATTTAATTTTTAATAAGACTTGAAGATCTAGTAATATTTCTCCAGAATAATGAGAGGCCTTTTTGGGGAGGATGCATTATTGCTGAAATACCAATAAGTGTAGGAGGAGACAAATGAAAATCTGAAGTAATGCAAAACTTATACTTTTAAAAAATAGATTGTAGGGCTTCCCTGCTGGCGCAGTGGTTGAGAGTCCGCCTGCCGATGCAGGGGACACAGGTTCGTGCCCCGGTCCGGGAAGATCCCACGTGCCGCGAAGCGGCTGGGCCCATGAGCCATGGCCACTGAGCCTGCGCGTCCAGAGCCTGTGCTCCACAACGGGAGAGGCCACAACAGTGAGAGGCCCGCGTACCGCAAAAAAAAAAAAGATTTGATACATAAATCCTCAATTTGGAAAAACAATTTGCAAAATAATAAGTATGTTATAATTCCACTTCTGTCTGAAGGGGGATATACCAAACTATTACCGATCAGAGATCAGAGAAAGGGAGGAAAAGAGGCTTTTAGTTTTTATTTCACACCCTTCTGTATTATTTAAATTTTATTTAAAATTCTTGCAGGAAGTTATTGAAGGGATGAAAGTTTTAACTATGATTGTTTTTGAATAGGTATAAGAAAAGATTAAGATTAAACTTACGGCATATCTAGGGCTCATTTCCTTAAAAATAATCAATTATAGTCGAAGAAAGGATAACATTGGGGACTTAATGGTCCGGACAGGGCTCTAAGTCCACGCTTTTAAAAGCCGCTCTAAAGAGAAACCTCTTCCTTATAAGAGAAGGAATGATGGCGTTAGAAAATTTCCATTTTGCCAACAACACAGTAAAAATTTATTCAGGCAGGAATCATCAATGGATGCTGAATCAGGGAGGAACCATTTGATAAGGAAGAGAACATTTATATAATTGTAAAATGTCTCTCCAAACGTTACTTATTAATTACAAAAGGAAAAATAGTAAATATACAACAGTGAAAACCAACAAAACCTAACCAAGTGCTCAAAACTAGCATCACCAATTAGGGGCAAACAAATACCATGTGCCTCTGGATAGGATACCCTAACAAGGACATAGTAACATTAATGGAGATTTCCAGCTCCAAATCCATGACCTGAGTCTACCCATCAGGAGCCATCAGACAAAGCTAAATTGAAGGACAGTCTATTTTGACCTGTCTTTTATAAAAATGACAATGTCATGGAAGACAAAGAAAGACTGAGAGAGAGTTCCAGATTAAAGGGGACTAAAAAGACATGACAACTAAACATAATGCTTATCTGGATACTGTACCAGGAGAAAAAAAAAAAACACTCCAAAGGATATTATTGAGACAACTGACAAATTTGTGATACAGACTACAAAATAATCCTGGGTCAATGTTAAATTTCCTGATTTGACAATTTCACTGTGGTTACGTTAAGAGAATATTCCTATTTTAGGACACACAGATTGAAATAATGAGGAGTAAAGAGGTATAATATACACAACCTACTCTCAAAGGGTTCAGAAAAAGATTACATATATAAAAAGAGGGATGTAGGGAAGAGAATGATAAAGCAAAAGTGGTAAAGCTTTAAAAATTGATGAATCTGGGCTTCCCTGGTGGTGCAGTGCTTGAGAGTCTGCCTGCCGATGCAGGGGACACGGGTTCGTGCCCCGGTCCGGGAAGATCCCACATGCCGCGGAGCGGCTGGGCCCGTGAGCCATGGCCGCTGAGCCTGCGCGTCTGAAGCCTGTGCTCCGCAACGGGAGAGGCCACAACAGTGAGAGGCCCGCGTACCGCAAAAAAAAAAAAAAAAAATTGATGAATCTGGGTAGAAAGAAATAAGAATTCTTTGTACTATTCTTTTTGTACATTTGAAATTATTTCAAAATAAAGTTTAAAATGTATTCTCTCTGGCCCCATTACCTCTATGACCTGCCCTCTCTCTGTTTAATAAGCTGGTCTGATTGAATAACAGGTATCAAGGAGTGGGGGGGTGGGTAGGGCTATGAGGGTACCAAGAGTGGAGAGCACCTCTGCTGAGGGGTCTGTGTTCAATCTCACCTGCCGACTCTTCTGTCAGAGCCTTTCTCTTAATCCTCACCTGACATACTTTACAGTCTCTCTTGCTTATTCTGCATTATTAAAGTTTAAGATGAGTCAAGTGCAGTTGGGGCTATAATTATTGAGCGCAGACTTTACTGAGAGAAATGGATTGCCTGACATATGTTTTGTCAGATAAAGAAACAACTGAGGATCATTCAATATAACAATAATAAGTAGAGAGACGATCCATAATTCATATCAGACCAACTTATCCTATAGGAACCCAAGGAAAAGTTAGAAAATGTGTTTCACATCTGAGACTTCCAAATTCTAATTTCATAAGTTAAAATGGACACATATATTCAACTGAATAAAGCAAACAGTGTCATTAACTCTCTGACACTGTCTGCTTCCTCTATACAACCAATGAGATTACCACAAAAATATTTATCAGTCTATCCAAGCAAAGTTCTAACATAAGAATCAGTGATGTGACAATCTTGGGTAATACACTTCTGACAGTTCTGAAAGCCTACTGGATGCATTAACCCTTTAACGTAATGCACAAACATTAATAGAAGTTCAGAGAGTTGTGACAAAAGTGAACCATCTCTAAAGCAACCAATTAATCACATTAGTTTAAAATTTGAAAAGAAAAAAATACAATATTCAGGAAGATATGCCATCTGTTCATTTCAAGACATCAAGAGATTTAGCTAGATACGAACTATATATGAACAAATACAGAAAGACGCTATTACATTAATAAGACTGCTTAAAAAAAAGGAAATCAAATATACAGAAATACAACTTGAAGAGCTGTTTCATCTTTGGCAAGAAGGCAGTCTGGAATTGTGATTTGGAATAAGTGATTTCTCAGCCTTTCTTGGGGTCACAGATGTGAAAATCTGCAGACCTCCCTGGAAACATACATACACATAACATGCAAGATTTTACAGGCAGTTCCAAGATGAGGAAATTGTGTTGAGGGGCAGTTACCTCCTACTTTCTGAAACACAGATGAGCCAGTTAACTGACACTGACCAAACATTGGTAGCCCAGCTGACTCCCCCTCTTGCCTCGACACTCCTTGCTCTGTACTCCATCTCTCCTTCTCTGCTCCCCTGTCCTTTGCTCTGCCCCATCCATTCCTACACTCCACCCCCCTGTCTCTGTGCCCAGCCGGCCCCAATTCCTCACCCATTCCCATTTCTCCCTCATCCTTCCCATCCCCATTGCCTTAACTGGTCCAGATATGGAAATAAATTATACTTTTGAGTGATTTAACTAAAGTTTTATGTTATTATTCATAATTTTAAAAGCCAGTGAGCTGAAAATTTTACATTTACAGACAGAAGATTGAGAGATTGGGAGGGGGAAAAAAGAAAAAGAGATGAAGGGAGGGAAAAACAGTGTTTTCCAAGAAAAAAAAAAGTTGTTTTATATCGGGCTGTTACTTTTTGTCTTTGTATTTTTTCCCCACAGGTCCATACTAGGAAAAAGTGCCGCCCTCCACCTCCACCTGTGACAATCAGGAGGGTTTGGGAACACAGAGAGCCCTGAGCACCCACAGTGGGACCAGAACATAGGGCCTACAGATGAGGGCAGGAGATTCTTCCACACTGGGCCAGGGTCAGGGCCAGGAGGCCAGACGCCGAGGGGCGGGCTCTAGAACCAGGACCTGGCAGATGCTGAGATGGTACTAAGTCCAGCCTCCAGGAATCAGCAGTTGCATTTTATACACCTTTCCAGGTAGCTAGCACTGTCCATGGCTCTGCCATATACTCTAAATCATGACAGGATGACACTCCGGGACAAAGGCGAACCGACAGGGGATTATGTGAGGAGAGGAGGGAGACTAAGTTCAGCCACACTCAGCCACAGTTTGTCGACAAAATTCATAATCCCTCTATTGTGGAAATTATTTGCAGGTGAGTTATTTCACAATTAGACAAATTTTTCACGCTCTTAAGGCAAAAGTCCACAGAGGCACCGCTATCCATCTTTCATTTATTGTATGTTCCCTCCATGTCAGGCACCATATAGAGGTATAGGTAGAGATATGTATATTTCTACGTATTCATAACTTAATGTCATCCTCAAAATAACCATATGATGTAGTTATATAAGCCCCACTCTGTAGATGAGAAATCTGAAGCCTAGCACAAATCACCCAAAGTCAAACACACTAAGTCAGAAGATGGAATCTGAATACAGCTCTGTCTCTCTGACTCGGAAGCCTGTGCTCTAAGCCTGAGTTTCTCAGCTTCTCAAGCTTTCCTGTGCAGGTGCATCTCCTGGGGATCTTGTGAGAATGCAGAGTGATTCCCGTAGGTCTGGGGTGGGTCCTGAGAGTCTGCATTTCTAACAAACACCCACCAGGGCTGCTGCTCCGTGGACCACATATTGAGTAGCAAGGGGCTAAATAAACTATTACATTTACTAGACTCATTCCATACTTACAGCTGTGACTTCTAAAATGTGACACTGCTGCCAGAAATACATTTCTAAAGAGTTAACTATTTTAAAGATAAAAACAAGCAATATGTTTTACAGCTATTAAACCGTGCAGGGATTTTTATTTTATAATTCAGAAAACACAAGCTTGTAACCTAAAACCAATTTTTAATGAAATAAAATGCATCTCCAATTTTTTCTGCATGCAGTCCTGTTGTTTACAGCCAGAAGAATCTCTTCAGTGTCCTATGCCCAAACCAGATGCATCCCGCGTTTCTACCAGGAAGCCATCAGAATCTATTAAAATTACTGTATACTGATAGCAGCAGGGACATGACAAATCGCAGGCCAAGAGTCAGATACCACAGAATGTATTTCAGGGCTTTGGGGGCAGGCCCATTTGCAACCAAATGATATTGTGTGAGGCTGGCCTGCTCAGTGCATGACAAACTGATGCAATTTCAGTGCTGTCTGCGGGCCAGGGGAGATTTCTCTGATGCTGGTTGTGGTTAGTTTACAGAATTGTGCAGAGTTCCCAGATTTGAATCACTTGGGGCCTGAAAGGGCTTCACTTGACAAGCTACAAATAATTACACTCTACTCTTTCCATTGTACTCTATTATTTTGCCCCCCTTATCTCCAGGATTTGAGCTTTTGTGAACAAGCAAGGTCGGCTTCTATTTTGACCACAACACAACAAAACATTGTTCTTTTCTGATATGATAAATAAAACAAGGCCCTGCAGACTAAACATTTTTATCAGGCCCATTTTCCACTTTTATAGGCAAAAGTCAACTTTGAGCTCAGTTAGAAAGGGTGAGCTGGACAAAGCAGGCAGACAGGTTCCTGCAATCCTCACTTAAGGATGTGCTCTCGCTATCTGGTTATTGCAAAACCTCATTTGAAAAATGGGATATTGACTGACAGATAAAGGGCACATGGGCAGTTGCTCTTAACAAGGTTTCTACTTCCCTTGTTCCCCTCCCTCTCATCTCCAGCTCCATCCTAACAGCTCTCATTCAGATATTCATAATGAAAAAGTTTTCCCAACTTGGGATGCATGCAATTAGAACCAAGCTGTCTTATGTCAGTGCACTGCTCAGAAACACCAGAGACTCCAAATTCAAGTTTGCTATTGAAGAAAGCAACTTGTGGAAGATTTTAAAGAGCATATCACCCAACTTCAGGTGGCTCCTAAGGATAATATATTGATTATTGCTCCATGTATTTTAATTGAGTAAATGTGAAGCTTTATGCTTTCATACTTTTCCAAAGAAAAACACAAGATTTTTTGTTTAAACTCCAATGTCAAGTAACATTTCATAAAGTTCTAGTCTCCAGAAAAGTTAAAAAAAAATCTATAATGATGATTAACACTGACTCAAATAAAGTAATCTAAACATCCCCTTTTAAAATCTGTTAAGCCTTGAGTATAGGTCAACCCTCCAGACTTAATTTTTGCAACAACACTATGACATGCCTATAGAATTTCATATAATAAAAACTGGTCATTACTATCCCCATTTCAGAGATCAGGAAACTGAGGCATGGAAAAGTAAAGTAACTTGCTCAGTGAGTCACAGCTACTAAGTGGTAGCAACTGGGAACTGAGCCCAAAGAGTGACTTGAGCTGCCTTGAATACGGCTTCCTAGTTCCACAATTCCATCTACCTAAGGCCAGGTGGAACACAAGCCCAACATATCTCATCTAAGCAGAAACCAAGAGCCTGGAGAGTATTCAGGTTGACAGTAGAGACAAAGAATAGTGAGATTAAATTCTCATCAGCAGCTAAAGGATCTAAAACATAAAATTTCAGCTCCCCAAAGTAGATACCTTGATCCTGCCTCAGTACATGTCTTGCTGTAAACTGGACCCCTCCTACTCTTCAAATCTGGCTTGTCTAATATGGCAACACTCACCACAAACCACTTTTGGGCATTTGAAATGCGGCTAGCCCGAAGGGAGGTGTCCTCTACATGTAAAACACACCCAATTTAAAAAGCTACTACAGGGCTTCCCTGGTGGCGCAGTGGTTGAGAGTCCGCCTGCCGATGCAGCGGACACGGGTTCGTGCCCTGGCCCGGGAAGATCCCACATGCCGTGGAGCGGCTGGGCCCGTGAGCCATGGCCGCTGAGCCTGCATGTCTGGAGCCTGTGCTCCGCAACGGGAGAGGCCACAACAGCGAGAGGCCCGCGTACCGCAAAAAAAAAAAAAAAAAAAAAGCTACTACAAAAAATATAAAATATTCATCATTTTATATGGATGAAAAGTTAAATAATATGTTGGATTTATTGGGCTAAATGAAATATATTACAATTCATTTCACCTGTTTCTTTTTACTTTTTAAAATATGGCTACTAGAAATATGTGGCTCGCTTTATATTTCCATTAGATGATGTGCTCTAAACTCACCCCTTAATCCCAAACTTTGTATGGCTGAGTCATTGGCACAAGCTGGTTACCTGACAAGAAAAGCAACTCCAAGAACAGAAGTCTGCCTCGCAGGAAGCCTCCTTTCCACTTACACTCCTTCTCCCTTCAGATTCCTCAGGCTCTCACACCACTGTCCCCTCCCCTTGACCTTGAAATACTCACTGTCAGTGTTCTGATTTAGAAAGAGCCTTTACCTGACCCTGCTTTTCTTCTTGCTGCTGTGCTTTCTTTCCCTCCTTTCACTGTCAAAGCACCTGAAAGGGTCCACACTCCCATTTTCCTCACTCTCTCCAACTTCCCTAATTCACTGCAATCTGACTTCCATCCCCCCCCCACTGAAACTGCTCCTCAAAGGTCCACATCCTCACCTCTTCCTCCTGACCCCTCTGTTCTCTCTAGAACAGCTGCTGGGCCCCTAACCACACAGTGGGCCTCGCCAACCCACGTGCTTCACCTGGACTGATGACCAACCAGGCACTTGGAAGACAGGGACAAAACCTATGTATCGAGCTCTGTCGACCTGTCTGTTGGACTCTGTCGACCTTTGCCCCAATTCTATGCTGAATTGTCCGCTGCAGCCCCTTCATGAATGTGCATGAACCCTTAGCTTAAAACTTCCCCAGTTTTGCTGTTAGGGGAGACACTGCTTTGGGAAAGATCCCCGGTGTTCTCTTTACTTGCTGCAAACATTCATCCTTCCTTCTCCCCGATCCTTGGTTTGGATGTATCTTTTGGCTCAATACCCACCAAGAGGCAAACCCAGTTTTCAGGTAACAGACCCCTCCCCTTGCCTCTCCTGTCCAGAATCACACTGAGTCTCAAGCATCATCTGAACAGTGAACATGAAGGCACAGTCAAAGGAATAAGAAGCAAACTCTTGGGCAAAGGTGAAAATCTTGTCATTGGCTACTAGGAGGAAGTGAAACTGGAATTGGTTCAGAAACGGAAAACACAAGCTAACCAGCTGGGGGTGGGAGAGCAGGATAGGTTTCCTGCAGGCAGAAGAACGTGAGATTCGGAGGCATGAGAAGCCCAGGGCCTCCAGCAACTGAGCTATGGCGGAGCAGTTCAGGCATGTAGGGCAGAAAGTGGCAAGTGAAGAGATCAGAGGTAGAGGACTAAATTTTATTTTATTTATTTACTTTTAACATCTTTATTGGAGTATAATTGCTTTACATTGTTGTGTTAGTTGCTCTTGTATAACAAAGTGAATCAGCTATACATATACATATATCCCCATATCTCCTCCCTCTTGCGTCTCCCTCCCACCCTCCCTATCCCACCCCTCTAGGTGGACACAAAGCACCGAGCTGATCTCCCTGTGCTATGCGGCTGCTTCCCACTAGCTATCTATTTTACATTTGGTAGTGTATATATGTCAATGCCAATTTGTTATTTACCTTTTTTAGCTACCAATTCTAGACAGTTTCTAAAGCCCACTGTTCTGGAATCCCTCATATCCACCCTATGGCACTGTCCCTTCATCCTGTCACTTCTCCATCCCCCTACCCTAGCCTGGTGCACGGCAATAGTCTCATAGCCGACTCCAATCAACCACCTTTGGAAACGTTCTGTACATCAAGGTAAGTTTAATCAACATGATGTCCTCATTTTCATGTCACTTGGCTGTTCAGAAATATGCTCTGCAGCCCTGTTTACCTCTGCACAAAGTTATCCGATTTCAAAGTTTCCGATCCCATCCTTACCTGCTGCTGGTGACAGGCATTCTCTCCTCTCCACCACGCCCCCCCCCCAAGCAACTCAGACATCCCACCTTCTAGAATGTGCCCTCCTCTCTCCAATCCCCGTCAAAAGTGGAATGAACTCTGACACTTCAGCGATGGTGGCTGCCACCCTCCAGGAGAAACAGAGAAAAGGCAGTCCTCCACAGGGACCTCTGCCACCTGGCTCTGCCCCATGTACCTAGAATACTTCCCACTCCACCTACCACTACCTCCTGCACACTGGACACTGCTCTCTTCCCATCCCCCATCACATAATGTTCATTTACATGTTTTTACCTTTTGGGGGGTAGGGGTTCCTTCACAAAAGGCTTATCCTTTCCATCTGCTTATCTAGATCCTATCTATGCTTCAAAACACAGCTGAAGCCATTTCTTGTAGGAAGTCTTCCGGGTACTTTACTCCTCACTGATGTCATTCTCAAAACCTCCATTCAATACACCTTGCTATTTTTCTACCTATTACCATAAAGCATTCATTATTGATTCATGGGTGCTGTGTCATTTGTGTAGAACTAAACTGCAAACTCCTTGAGGGCTGGAATCATGCATTATCATTGTCAATTGCCCGTAGCTGGCAACAAGCAGGGATTCGAAGACTAGATTTACTAAGTTATACAGATTAATTATTGCTACTTTATAACAGATAAATGCTTTCCTTCCTTTGTATGCTAAGACTAAGAGCACAGAGGTTAAATGGCAGTGACCTTTAATAATCTCCATCTATCCTTCATGGAACTATCCCTGAGAATTAACTATCTTACAATGTTACAAATATATTAACTAAGCAGTTGATCAGTTCAAAATATGTTAAGGGGCTTTCAAAGACTAATATTTCTTTATTTTTATAAACTGACACTATGATAAATGGCCAATGAAAATGAATACATTACTAACATAGAGCAAATGCTGTTTTTTAGAAACTCTCCAAATCTAAAAAACTGGAAAATAAACATATACTTTGAAAATGACAGTACTGTAGTCAACTTAAGAATCCAGGGTCTACCCACATTCATTTAAGAACAATCTGTACAGCACCTGAAGAACATTAATGGAACTGTTTATAAAGGTTTAAATATAAAATCGTGCACAAGAAATTCAGGAGGAAAGATCACAACTCGACAGTTATCCATCATGCCAGGAGGCGCTCCTGCATAGACCCAGGGCAGCCAAAGGAAGCAAAAACTGGATAAATCAAACAAAAGAAGTACTTAGTCTAGCTTTTGCATATCTAACGTTAAAACACACACACAAGATTTTAAATCACTTTTCACCATTATTATTTAATAAGCCGGTTCCTGGAACTTTTGGCTCTGTGCCCATTTTCAATATGAAAATGTTTCCTATATTTTAACTCTGCACATTACTGGACATTCAAGCTTACAAAACACTTCCTTCAATTACCAAAACTCACTCTCCCATGGGCTATCCTTTGTACTGAGTTTCTGTTTCAAGTTTCTCTCCAGGGTTTAATAACGATACTGGAAAACTCGTTTTGGTTTCCTAAATCAACCCCCAATGAACCGGGTGCATGGCTTCCAACTCTGACCTCCAAATCCCAGGAACATTCCAAAAGGTACTAGCATGATGCCCCTCCACCAGGACCACTTGGGCAGCAACAAGACCAGAGCCCTTCGGATCCAACTGGTTCAGGGGGAATTCTGGTCACTGGAGCTGCTGGCACTTTGGTCCCATCAAGAATAACTCTGCACACCGCACCTCTCACCGCACCAGAATCACAGCCGGCTTCATTACAATCTCCGGACAGAAGGCTTACGACATGCAATCTACCTGGCAGGCTAAACAGCTTCCTCCTGTGCGGTGTCGACTCCAAGAGACTTCGGACCCCTGGGCAGGTGGCACTGAGCAGGAGAGCAGGGATGCCCAGGCCAGTGGTAGAGAAGACACGAGAAAAGGTAAAACGTGTGCTTCTCACGTGCTGCCGCAAAAAGAAATCTATCATTCTCCTCCTGTTTTTTAGATCCAGGATAGTAACAGCAACTGTTTTTTAGTGTATGTCCAACACCATAGTATGTGCTTTTCATTTGTTATCTCGGTTACATGTTTATCTTCAAAACTCTCAGTGCCAGCATTCCCCCAGCCTTACAAACGAAGAGACTGAGTCATTAGGACACCTGTCCAGGTGAGAACCCAGGTCTGGCTTACCTTCAAGCCCAGACACTTTCCGCCCTGCTGCACTCCCCCTAGACTGCGTATGCCTCAAGCAAATGATGGCAAAATATTAAAAGAAGACTTCTTTAGAAGTGCATATTTGCACGGGCAATCCATAAGACTCATCTACTTTTTCCCCACAAAAATGAAGTCCTGAGATGGCGCTCACCAGCT
Source organism: Delphinapterus leucas (assembly GCF_059928025.1). NCBI lineage: Eukaryota > Metazoa > Chordata > Mammalia > Artiodactyla > Monodontidae > Delphinapterus > Delphinapterus leucas. Next base: position 102,671,043 of record NC_143131.1, on the reverse strand, counting down.
TTTTGCCTGCACCTACTCAGCTATCTCAGGACCAGCTTGAGGCTGAAGAAAAGGCAAGATCGCAGAGATCACGACAGACCTCCCTGGTCTCCTCCCGAAGAGAACCTCCCCCATACGGGTACCAGAAAGGCTGGATACCTCGGTTATTAGAGGATTTTGGAGGTGGAGGTGCTTTTGTAGAGATCCACGTGGCCTGGTATCCCCTGGATATGGGACGAAAGAGAAAAATGTCAAATGCACTGGCCATTCAGGTGCATGCTGAAGGAAAAATTAAGTATGATGCAACTGCTCGACAGGGACAGTCAAAAGACAAGGTCATTTATAGCAAGTACACTGACCTGGTTCCCAAAGAAGTCATGAATGCAGATGACCCAGGCCTGCAAAGACCTGATGAAGAAGCCATTGAAGAGATAACAGGAAAGACAAGGGTAGCCTTAGAAAAATCCGTATCGCAGAAGGTTGCTGCAGCCATGCCAGTCCGAGCAGCTGATAAACTGGCCGCTCCTCAGTATATCCGATACACACCATCTCAACAAGGAGCGGCGTTCAACTCTGGAGCTAAACAGAGAGTTATTCGAATGGTGGAAATGCAGAAAGATCCAATGGAGCCTCCAAGGTTCAAGATTAATAAGAAGATTCCCCGGGGATCACCTTCTTCTCCTGCACCTGTCATGCACTCTCCTAGCCGAAAGATGACCGTGAAGGAACAAGAAGAGTGGAAGATTCCTCCCTGTATTTCAAACTGGAAAAATGCAAAGGGTTATACAATTCCATTAGATAAATGTCTGGCAGCTGATGGAAGAGGGCTGCAGACAGTTCACATCTATGAAAATTTTGCAAAACTGGCCGAAGCCCTCTACATTGCTGATCGGAAGGCTCGTGGAGCTGTGGAAATGCGTGCTCAAGTAGAGAGAAAGATGGCTCAAAAAGAAAAGGAGAAACATGAAGAGAAACTTAGAGAAATGGCCCAGAAAGCCAGGGAGAGAAGAGCTGGGATCAAAACCCATGTGGAAAAAGAGGATGGGGAGGCACGTGAGAGGGATGAAATCCAGCATGACAGGCGAAAAGAGAGACAGCATGACCGGAATCTTTCCAGGGCAGCTCCAGATAAGAGGTCGAAACTGCAGAGAAATGAAAATCGAGGTATCAGTGAAGTCATTGCTCTGGGTGTGCCCAATCCTCGGACTTCCAATGAAGTTCAGTATGACCAAAGGCTCTTCAGCCAATCCAAGGGTATGGACAGTGGTTTTGCAGGTGGAGAAGATGAAATTTACAATGTTTATGATCAAGCCTGCAGAGGTGGTAAAGATATGGCCCAAAATATTTACAGGCCCAGTAAAAATCTGGACAAGGACATGTATGGTGATGACCTAGAAGCCAGAATAAAGACTAACAGATTTGTTCCCGATAAGGAGTTTTCTGGTTCAGACCGTAGACAAAGAGGCCGAGAAGGACCAGTTCAGTCTGAGGAGGATCCTTTTGGTTTGGACAAATTTTTGGAAGAAGCCAAACAGCACAGTGGCTCTAAAAGACCCTCAGATAGCAGTCGCCCCAAGGAACATGAGCATGAAGGCAAGAAGAGGAGAAAGGAGTAGATACTTTCTTCAGAGTGAATGAACTACTATTCATAACCCTAATGATGCAAGTCATATGGGGGAACACTTTGTAAATGGCCAGGATAAAAACTAAATCTGGGTGTCAGAGCCCAGCACTACTTTTTATTATAGGAGAAAGGGGGGGGGGTGGAAAAATTCTACTTTGAATTATTTATTTTTTAGAGAGTGGGTTGTGTTTGTGCTTCTCCCACCTTTTGGCATTTATAGAACATACTGCCCCACACATGAAATTAAGGCCACTTCCTTTCGAGTGACATCAGTACTTTGGGGTTAATATTTTGTCTAAGAATGACTGCTTACGAGTAAAGTTACCCCAACCACAGTGCGCAGAAAGAAGGATGTTCACACATTGGAGCTGTCCTGCCAAATGATGTTTGCCCCTGTTGTGCTCTGTTTTAATTTGGAGTGGGGAAAGTACGCTCCTGCTTGGTGCAACTGTTTCCAATAAAAACATTTAGACAAAAAAAAAAAAAAGAAGTCATACACAGATGTAGAGAACAAACATATGTACGCCAAGCGGGGAAAGCGGCGGGGGGATGGGGGTGGTGGTGGGATGAACTGGGCGATTGGGATTGACATGTACACACTGATGTGTATAAAAAAAAATAATAAATGAAGTCATAATATTCAAGCTCTCTGGAGTTCTAAGTAAACTTTTTTCATGGCACTGTAGTTTGCGTTTGGCAAAACTTTATCATTAATAGGTTTTGACAGAGTGTGTCTACCGGACATGAGAAAATCCTAAACAGTTCATGAATAAAATAAACACAGGTCAAACTCTAATTCAACTTCATGAACCCCAAATCGCTTTGCCATACCGGAATTTCTACGAAATGTTTACTTGAAAGGCATTATTTTCGTTGTTTTTGTTTTGCTTTGGTGGTAAAGTGAAGGAAAAGGAGAGGCGTTCACAGTATCCAATGTAGTCAAATCAGGAATCCCACACCAGCCTAACTTAGGGAAATCTCTATAGAAATCCAACATAAAGATTTAAATTCTTAGAAACAAATGCCAACACCAACTACTACAGAACCAACCACGTGTTAAGGGCTTTACACCTATTATTTCACTTGATTAAAACAATCCCTAATGGATATAAAGCATTCCTAGTATGCCTATTTATGAGAACCAAGGCTCAAAGCATTTAAACAAGTGGGGACTGTTAAACACATGGTTAGGAAGTGGCTGGGTGTCATCCAAGGTCCACTCTTCAACAGTGTTGCTACTTCTCTTCTCACAGAAAGTTCTCTCAAGGAGGTCAAGGTTACAAAATAAACATAAACATCTACCTGATTCACAAAGGCTGGCTCTAATGCTGCATGGGCCAGTATCAGAACAAGTACAACACGCTGACACTTGTCAGCACCCAAGGACGCACATCAATTTTCCCCTCTACTTGGACCATCACACCCATTTAGTGCTCCCTGGTTGCCCCATGTGTTAGGCAACAAGGAAACTTGTTGGGAGACTCCGCCCCCAGCTGTCTTTCACACAGGCTTCTAGACTGTGTTTTGGTACCTGGCCTTCAGAGAAGGACTGAGCCAAGGTTGTGAAGGCAGAGAGAGGCCTAATTACAGCGGTAGCTCTTTTTGCACTAAACGTAATCTGAGGCAGACCCTTGCCAGGCAGTTCACATGCCTCATGCCATTTAATATTGGCAATGACTTTATGGCTGGGTATTATCGTTCACCTGTTTTAAAGATAAGAAAACTGAAGTTAACAGTTTTCTCATTTTGAAGCTTATTAACGTAACTGTGTTTATACATTCAGCTCTCCATGGAGCAATACAGGATTAGTTGATTTAACTATAGCTCAGGTGTACATGGTGTTCACAAACAGGAAGAATCTTTCTGAAAGAGAGTTCTGGGATTTCTTGAGGGTCTTGGAAAGAAACTGCTGAAAGTGATGGCAACCTTAGGGCCCAGTACAGCACCTGGTGTACTGTAGGCCTTCAAGAACCATTGGTTGAGGACTTCCCTGGTGGCACAGTGGTCAAGAATCTGCCTGCCAGTGCAGGGGACACAGGTTCGAGCCCTGGTCCGGGAAGACCCCACATGCCACAGAGCAACTAAGCCCGTGCGTCACAACAACTGAGCCTGCACTCTAGGGCCCGCCTGCCACAACTACTGAAGCCCACGCGCCTAGAGCTTCTGCTCCACAACAAGAGAAGCCACTGCAGTGAGAAGCCCGTGCACCGCAACCAAGAGTAGCCCCTGCTCGCTGCAACTAGAGAAAGCCCGAGCACAGCAATGAAGACCCAACGCACCCAAAAATAAATAAATAAACAAATGTATTAAAAAAAACAAAGAAAAAAAGAACCATTGGTTGGGTAATTCCCTGACTGTCCAGTGGTTAGGACTCTGTGCTTTCACTGCTGAGGGCCTGGGTTCAATCCCTAGTCTGGGAACTGAGATCCCCCAAGGCATGTGGCCAAACACAGAGAAAAAAAAAAGAACCATTGGCTGAATAAATGAATGTAAGTAAATATTGGGGCTGATGAAATTGTGCCTCACGCTCCACATCTCCATGCCTTCACCCAGCCCTCACCCACTGCCACCTCTCATGGCTCCGGCCTGTGCCTGGTACTTGTGCCAGGCTCTCCCTGCCAGCCCCGCTTGGGGCCCTACACAGCACCCAGTACACAAACTTACTCACCCTAATCACATGAACTCTGAGCTAAACTTCCAATAAAGCAGACTGTCGGCCTCCACAGCCAGGCATTTAGAATCCTCTAGGTCACAGAAAGATGAACTCCACAGAACTTTTCTAAAACTGGGACTTACTGAAGGAACAAACCCTGACTGCAGAAACAGCTTCTAACACAAAACTCCAGGTTACAGTGACATTCGTTCAAACTGCCGTCATCTGAACCTGGCTAAACCTGAACACTGATGAGTCAGAAGTCAAAAGTTCTACTTCTGCTCAGATAAAAGCACACAAGAATGGGTCTGGGTGGGGACTGGCCCAGCCCCACTGCCAGGCCAGAGCCATATGCTAAAACACTTACAGATTTAGGTTTGGTTGTCTGCCTTCTTCTAAAAAGACCTTCTTATATCAGGAGAAAGGAGGAAAACAATTCAAAGTTTTACCTGCGAACACTATTAGGAGTCTACAGTGAAGAAGAGTGGCTGGAATTTCATCTAAACACTCAGTGATCAATAAATAAATAGCAGTTGTCAACAATCGGTTGTTTAACCACATAATCAACATTCTTCATTTGTTTTTACATATGAGGTGATAAGCACACTTTAGATGACATTCTCTAATCTGAAAGCATTGCAAGGGTCTTTTGATAATGCTTTTTTTTTTTTACAGTTTTTTTTTGCAGTATAATTTTTTACATCTTTACTGGAGTATAACTGCTTTACAATGGTGTGTTAGTTTCTGCTTTATAACAAAGTGAATCAGCTATAATGCTTTTTAAAAATAATTCATTTAAAAAGATACAAATGAACTTATTTACAAAACAGAAATAGATCCACAGACATAGAAAACAAACGTGGTTACCAAGAGGGAAAGGGGAGGGGGATAAATTAGGTGTTTGGGATTAAAATATACACACTACTATATATAAAATAGATATACTCAATATTTTGTAATAATCTATAAGGGAAAAGAATCTGAAAAAGAATATATATATATATACCTGAAAAAGAATATATATATTTATATATACCTGAATCACTGTGCTGTAACACCTGAAACTAACACAACATTGTAAATCAACTATACTTCAATGAAATAAATAAAAATCTAAGTACAAATAAAACAATAACTCATTTAAAGCAGTGAATTAAATATGAAACTACTCAAAGGTGAAAAAACTTAACACTAGATGAAAGAAAGGTAAAATAGATGATGAAATATTAACCTCTATTGGCAAAAATTTAATTAGAAAGATTAGAAATAACAACAGCCGCCCCAGTCGGAGAGTTCTTACTATGAGGCTGATACTTAATTTGAGATCCTTGAGAGAAAACTGAGGTCAGCACTTTAGGGAACAGAGGGAGGGTGATGACTTGCACAAGTTGCCTTGCTGGGAAGTTACAAGCCAGAATGTGGTACCAAGTCTGTCTGGCTCCAAAGCTTACCAGTGACACTCCTTAGAAGTTCCTCAAACTAGCTGACATCAGGAAAGCTTTTTCTAAGTTCATTTGTTTATGGATCCAAAGACTTAAGAGTGTTTTAAGTGCTCAGTCTTAGGTGCACTTTGGCTGAATCAGAATGTAAATCAGTCCTTTAAAGCTTTCAAACAAAGCTGACATATCTCCTTCATGCTAAATATACACTCTACAGGGCATCTTTTTCAAAACAGGGTAAGCCACCTCCTTAGTTTGCAGGCTTAGCTACAAATTAAAATCACCTGAAGAGCTCAACCTACCAAAGCCTGGGCTCCAATCACCTGAGAATCTCTGGAGATGGAGCCTGAAAGTGCTCTTAAGAACCACTGACTTTCCCTATTAAGATGTGCTGGGGCAAGTAACCTCCCTTAATGATCTCCACAAGCATCGTGGGGATATTTTTAGTGCAGTTCTTAACTTTTACGGCTCATCAGAATCACCCAAAGACTTTTAAAAAATTCCAGTGCTCAACCCATACTCCAGAACCATTAGACTGTCTGAGGGTAGGACCCAGGCATCTCTGGTTTATAAAGATCTCCAGGTGATTCCAAGGTGCAGCAAGAGCTGAGCACCACAGCGTTAGCAGCTAATTATTTGCACTAGAAGTTCAATCCCTCATTTGGATGGCATCGCAAGGGGTCATCCACCAGCAGCACCATCACATCAAAGATTAGCCTTTTTCTCAGACTCCCTGCCTTCTCCCGAGGTTGGTGATGACACCTAAAAGTCTTTCCATTTGTCAGTCACAATTGCCTTTCCACTTATGGGAAATGCTGCCTGACTCTCCCCTCAGTCCTTCAGAATGGTTCCTACTATTGAATGATTCATCTCATACACACATACAACATGGGTCATTCTCTCACCACTTTCAGTTTTATTACCTCCACTTCCTTTTCTCACTCACTGGCATTTTCAACACTGTCACTTTTTTGACCTCATGGACCATATGGGGTTGATGCTGTTCTGGGCATTGGAACCTGAGCAGAAAGCTACAGTGTGGCTGAAACTAACCTGACATCCCAGAACTCTGCCATTCACTGGAGGTGGACAGAGCTGCTATCCTGCTTGCTCTAGAGGGTAGCTGTAAAAGTTGACGTGAGAAGTTGTAAAAGAGAAGAGCTTTGTGCTGCCTTTCCTTGAGAAGCAAAACTCAGAAGGTTATCCTGAAATTCCCAATGCACACTTTTTGATTAACAACAAATCTGCATGGTTGAGAAGAATAAAAACCTTTGCACGTTTCAGTTCTAAACTTTTGAATTATGTAAACCTTCTTACATGGGACATAAGTGAAAAAAATTCTACCGTGAAGCAAAATGCTTTTTATCCAACAATATTTATATGCAAAAGAAGCAGCATTCACTGTGAAGATATTCTCTCAAAGGGCAAGTAAGGTGTTGATTAAAGCTTCCCTAAAACATATACTATTTTGGACTACTAATGAATGGCTGACAAGATTAATCTACATTTTCACCGTGAAAACCATCCTCCCTCCAGGCACACACAACAACATCAGTGAATAAGTTCCTAGCACTAAAAAAAATGCGTTTGCTTGATAAAGTACTTCCTGTACTAGGTAAGACTTTGTTCATTACTTCAAAAAATGTTTTCAATGCTATCTCAGATTTTTTCTGCAAAACTGGCAATGGAAAACCCACAGACAATGAATTCAGAGTCTATGATGGAAAAAACAGATCTGATTTCCTTACAAATTATAAGATAAAATGTAGCAATAATTCACTCCAATAATTTTTATGGGAAAGATTAAAATTATTGACTTTCAAAATAAGGTCTCCACTAATATCCTAAGTTAATTTCAATCCTCTACCTAACAATTGGTACTTGAGAAGGAATTTTAGGATAATATTTAAAAGTTAATTAAAAACAGTGTAAGCATTCATGTCAGTCAAGCATGACCTCTGCTCTACAATGCATTTAAATGCAAGTCACCTTGACCTGTAACACAGCAATGTAAAAAATTTTGGTCAATATAAATCAAATGTACACTAATTTATTCAGCAGGTTTCCTGGCATCTGAATCAACATTAGAAATCTAACCAGTATTTGTTATTCTGCTATTGACAAAAGGAAGCATATTTAAATGATAACAAGTACTCATGGGTGTCATTTGGAAGTTAAATTGTTCCCCAAGGACAGCCTCCGTAAACATCTACATTTAAAGGTCATTTACCACCAAATTATGAACAACTGTTGCATTTATTAGTACAAGTTCAATAGTTTGGAAGCTGCAGCCATCAATTTTTACTGACAGTGAGATCTAATTGTTCACTAATAATAAACAAGGAAAACAGACCATTTCTATAAACTTTTATTCCCTGCACTATGCTCACTTTTTAAAAATGGAGGTACAAAAACCTTCCATAGGTATGTATTTGAAGAGAAAACTTTCCAACTTCGGGGAGAACTAAACCATAGTTTAAAATAAATATCAGATAATAAAATATAAAAGTTCGTTTTCTCATGTTATATTCATCTGAACAAAAACAGAAAGGAGGGGCTTCCGTGGTGGCGCAGTGGTTGAGAGTCTGCCTGTCGATGCAGGGGACACGGGTTCGTGCCCCGGTCTGGGAAGATCCCACATGCCGCGGAGCGGCTGGGCCCGTGAGCCATGGCTGCTGAGCCTGCGCGTCTGGAGCCTGTGCTCCGCAATGGGAGAGGCCACAGCAGTGAGAGGAGAAACAAAAAGGAGAAAAACACTACAATGTTTATATATGAATGAAGTGTCTAATTTTACTTTTAGAAGGAAGTGTGATGGTTAATTTTACCATGAGGTGCCCGGATATTCAGTTAAACATTATTCTGGGTGTTGCTGTGAGAGTTTTGAGATGAGATTAATATTTAAACTGGTAGAGTAAGTAAAGCAGGTTGCCCTCCATAACGTGGTGGGCCTCTTTGCATTCTGGATGCAACATATTCTGGTCCCTTTACCAAGTGACCTAAAAAGCTGCTAGTTTTGAGTGCACCCCAGAACAAGAGGAGGCTCTGTAATAGGTCCTGCTGCTGTTCAAGCTGCTCTGCCACTTGGGCCATGATGATCCAGCAGATCCAATGGTGCTAGAAGGGCAGTAGCACATGGGGATGGTGTTTGGAGCCTTCAGCAGGACCTTGCAGATGCATCACAGCGCAGGTCTTTAGGATTCTGGAGCAAAGCTCTGCCATCCTCTGTGGATACCTACTCTCCTTTTGAGGAACAGCTCTTGGCCTACTAATGGGCTTGAGTAGAGACTGAACACTTAGCCAGGGCCAAGTTACCATGCAACCTGAACGGTCCATCAGGAACTGGGTGCTATTTGGCTCACCAGGCTAAAAGTTGGGCATGCACAGCAATACTTCATCATTAAACAGGAGTGGTACGTATGTGATTGGGCCCAAGAAGGCTGTGAAGGCACAAGTAAGTTACTTGAAGAAGTGGCCCAAATGCCCATGGTTCCCACTCCTGCTACATTACCTTCTCTCTCCTAGCCTAACCTATGGCCATTTGGGGAATTCCCTATGATCAGGTGATAGAGGAAGAAAAGACCTCTGCCTGCTCTACAGATGGTTCGGTACCATAGGCAGGCACCACATGAAAGTGGACACCCCGTCAATACAGGCCCCTTTCAGGGACACCCTTGGAAAATAATGTTGAAAGGAAATCCTCCCTGTGGGCAAATTGTGAGCAATGCACCTGGTTGTTCACTTTGCTTGGAAGGAGAAATGGGCAGATGTGCTACCACATACCAATTCATAGGTTGTGAGCAATGATTTGGCCGGATGATCAGGGAACTGGAAAAAACATGATTGGAAAACAGTGACAAGGAAATCTGAGGAAGAGGTATGTGGACAGACCTCTCAGAATGGGCAGAAAACATGAAGATATTTGTGTCCTATGTGAATGCTCACCAAAGGGTGACCTCAGCAGAGGAAGATTTTAATAATCAAGTGAATAAGATGACCTGTTCTGTGGATACCAGTCAGCCTCCTTCCCCAGCCACCCCTGTCATCGCTCAATGAGCTCATGAACAAGGTGGTCAAGGTGGCAGGGATGGAGGTTATGCATGGGCTCAGCAACATGGCCTTCCACTCACCAAGGCTGACCTGGCTACAGCCACTGCTGAGTGCCAGCAGTAGAGACCAACACTGAGCTCTTAATATGGCACCATTCCCCAGGGTGATCAGCCAGCTTCCTGGTAGTAAGTTGATTACGTTGGACCACTTCCATCATGGAAGGGATAATGTTTTGTCCTTACTGAAATAGACCCTTACTCTGGATACAGATCTGCGTTCCATACATGCAATGCTTTGCCACGACTACCATCCATGGACTTATGGAATGAATACCTTATCCACCATCACGGCATTCCACAGCACAGCACTAATTCTGATCAAATAACTCATTTCACAGCAAATAAAGTGATGCAATGGGCCCATGATCGTGGAATTACTGGTATTACCATGTTCCCCACCATCCTGAAGCAGCTGGTTTGATAGAAGGTGGAATGGCCTTTTGCAGACTCAGTTACAGTCTCAGACACAGGGCAATACCTTGCAGGGTGGGACAGGGGTCTCTAGGAATGTGGATATGCTCTGAATCAGCATCCAATATAAGGTGCTGTTTCTCCCAAAGCCAGGATTCACAGACCCAGGAATAGAGAAGTGGAAATGGGAGTGACACAATTCACTGTTACCCCTAGGGACCCACTGGCAAAAATCTTGCTTCCTGTCCCCATGAATTTATGCTCGGCTGGCCTAGAAGTCTTAGCTCCAAAGGGGAAAAAAATGCTTCTACCAAGAGACACAACAATGATTCCATTGAACTAAAATTTAAGACTATCACCTGGCCACTTTGATCTCCTCGTGTCTCTAAGTAAGTATGTGCTGAGGGAGGTGCTGTGCCGGCTGGGGCGACTGATCCTGACTGCCAAGGGGAAACTGGACCACTACTCCACAATGGAGGTAAGGGAGAGTGTATCTGCAACACAGGAGATCCCTTAGGATGTCTCTTAATATTATGATGCCCTGTGATAAAAGTCAACAGAAAACTATAACAATCCAATTCAAGCAGAACTACTAACATCTCAGACCCTTTGGGAACGAAGGTTTGGGTCACTTCACTAGGTAAAGAACCAAGAGCAGCTAATGTACTTGCTGAAGGCAAGGAGAATATGGGACTGGGCAGTGAAAGGAGGGAGTTATAAACATCAGCTGCAAACTTGTGACCAGTTACAGAAATGAGAGCTGTAATCGTCATGAGTATTTCCTTCCGATTGTGTTATGAATATGTTTGTGTGCATATATAAATGTGTACATACATATATTAATATACAGAAAGCAAGTATCTTTGTTTTCTTCCCTCTTTTATCTCTTCATTGTGTAACATAAGATGTACTGACGGGCTTCCCTGGTGGCGCAGTGGTTGAGAGTCCGCCTGCCGATGCAGGGGACGCGGGTTCGTGCCCCGGTCCGGGAAGATCCCACATGCCGCGGAGCGGCTGGGCCCGTGAGCCATGACCGCTGAGCCTGCGCGTCCGGAGCCTGTGCTCCACAATGGGAGAGGCCGCAACAGTGAGAGGCCCACGTACCGCAAAAAAAAAAAAAAAAAAAAAAAAGATGTACTGACTTTCTACAGGAGTTTTTAAGTATAGTTAACTTCACATCATGGTATTTAAGTTTCAGGATGTCCTGACTCAAGGACCTTAACTCCTCTTCTGGGTAAGGGGTTAGAGTGTTTTAGTTGTATACAGGATAGTTGTATCATGTGAGGAAGAATTATGACCTTACTGAGATCTTTATTTGGAGATTAAGTATGGTTTAAGGAGATGCACATGGGTGCCAAGTTGGTAAGGGGTGGACTTGGAATGGTTAATTTTATATGTCAATTTGACTGACCCACAAGATGCCCAGATATCTGGTCAAACATTTCAAATTAAGCAGGTCCAAAAACAGGACTTCTGATCTTTTCCCCAAAATGTGCTCTACCCAAATTCATCCACATTTCAGTAAACAGTGCCACCATTCCTCCATCTGCTCAAGCTAAATATCTTGGAGTCATTCCGTTCCTCATTTTTTCTCACACTCCATATCTAATCCATCAGTGAATCCTGTCGGCTCCATCATCAAAATCTGTCCAGAATCCATCCATCTTCCACCACTTTCACCTACAGAGCTGTTCTAAGCCATCATCATCTTTTATGTAGGATATTACCATAGCTTCCTAACTGAGCTTCCAGCCTGCACCTGACCCTCCTATAGTTTATTTTCCACACTGAAATGAGACTGATTCTTTTCAAAGTTAACTCACATAACTAACATGTAAGGACGGGGATTTCCATCTGTTTTCTCTGCTACTGTGTCCTCAGCATCTAGAAGAGTGCCACTACACTGATCATGTGGTTAGTAATCAATACATACTTGGTGAATCAAATCATTCCTCTGCTTCCCTTCCCTCAGAGTAAAAGCCTTATCCCTCCTTCCCAGACCTACTGGCTATGCACTGCCCAAACCACCACCCCACCTCACATTATCTGCCCCCATCACACTACCTATGACCTCATCCCCTATTACCCCCTATTCTCTGACTCCAGTCCAACCTCACTGGACTCCTTTCTACATCTAAAACACACTGGGCACATTCCTATCTCATGCCTTTTATCAATCTTTTTCACTTTGCCTATCAAATTTTTTAAAAACTTGGTTTCAACTTTGCCCTTCCTTAATTACTAGTGATACTAGCTAGCTTGTCATATATTTTTGGTCATTTGTACCTCTGATATTTCTCTTCTCTTAAAAACAAACAAACAAACAAACAAACACTCTCATTACTTGTAGAGCTTCCAGGACAAAATTTTACCTGGGGATCTACAGTCCCACTAAACCACTCAACCCAACCTTCAAACTCCAGTCCCACCCCACCACCTACCCACTACCCAGACTTCTCACCCTTCCCAAGGCCCTTCCTTGAACCTGAAATCATCGTCCTCCCTTTCTCAAACTGGCAAACTGCCACTCATCCTTCCAGAACAAGCTCTCATGTCAGCTGCCCTGCACCCACAATACCAGTGCAATGCCTGCGAGAAAGGAGGCACATAATAATCACGAGAATGAATTGTTGCTCTACTGGGCTTGTGTAATTTTGAAAATAAGATTAAGTTCCACTGGCAAGGTGAAGAGAACAGGGAGGGTGTATAAGAGAGAGAAGCTCACGGTTTCTAAAACAATTTCTAAATTCCTAAATTTATCTAAACTCAAAGAACTAAGAAAAGGCAGATGGTGAAACTCAACCCACATATTGGTTCTTCCTTAGAATAAAAAATTTTAAGTGAAAACCTGAGTAATCTGTGTTTTTAATAAAAATCAACAAGAGGACAGCAGCATATTTAAAATACCCACAACACTCCCTTCAAAAAAGGGGGGAGCAACTAGAAGGGGGACACAGAATGTTTCAAATATGCCCAATCCAGTCATCAGAATTTAGCCAGCAAACTACATGGAATCTACATTCAGATACCACCATTCACCTATCAGATTGGCAAAAATCCAAAAGCCTGACAACATGCTCAACTGGCAAGCTTGTGAGGAAACCAGAGCTCTCATTAACTGCTATGGGAGTGCAAAATTGCACCATTCAAGGAAGGGAATTTGACAATGCCTGGCCAAATTAAATATGCATTTACCTTTTGATCTCGTAACCCACTGCTAGGAATCTATTTTAAAGATACACTGACAAAAATACAAAAAGACATATGGACAAGGCTATTGACTGCAGCCAACGATGGAGAGCAAAGAGCTATAGAAAAGAATGCAGCATCTCTGAGTATGCCCATGTAGTCATCTCCAGGATATACTGTTATGTAAAAAAAAAAGCAGGTGGAAGAAAATGTTTTAATGTATTACTGTTTAATCTAAGAAAAGGAGTAGAGGAACAAGCATATTTGTATTTGTGTATATATATTTGTAATATAAGGATAAACCATAACTTTTTTTCTTAATGGTCATTAATGGCAGAGGAAGGAAATGGTGAATAGGACATAAACAGAAGTTAGATTTCCACAGATAAACCTGATGCAGTAGATACTTTACACAAGTACAAAACAAAATTAATTTTTAAAAAATCCCTATGAATACAAAATAAAATGAGACTAGGTAGCTGGTTGGTGTTATCAGAGATGCAGATCCTGCGGATGTGGAGGGCCGATCACGGGACTCGAGCATCCTGGGATTTGGGTATGCAGAGCGGATCCTGGAACCAATCAATGGGCCACAGATAACGAGGGACAACTGTACTGAGATTTTCAGTGTAGGAGAAAGGAGACACAGTTGAAGACACAAGAAACTAAGAAAATAAATTCCTTCCTTGACCACAGAAAAGATCTAGAGACCTCCACAAATGCGGTCGTCCCTTGGAATCTGTGGGGGATGAGTTCCAGGAGCCCCAAACTCTGTGGATGCTCAAGTCCCTTACAAAAAAGGACACTGTACAGTAAATACAGTCCGCTCTCCATATCCGTGTGCTTGGCATCTGCCGATTCCATGAACTGCGAAAAGGTTTAGGTTGGTTGAATGGGTGTGAAACCCACAGATCCGGAAAGCTGACTGTATATACCCCATGCCCAGATCATGGTCTCTAACTCATTTCCCACTAAAGGTAACCAGACACAGCACCCAACCTGAAAAATCCAAACTTGAAAATGACCAAAGACGGGACAAAAAGTATATAAGAATGACAAAGGCAGTGGACTGAACTACATAAAACATGCTAATATACATAAATTCATAACAGTGCTAATTTTTAAAAAAAAGCCTCTATGATCACTTTTAGTTTGTGATCTTTGGAGGCAACCAATCCATAATGTTGACAAATAAATAATAAGAGAAAGAATCAAGCATTTATCCTGCTTTTCCTATAAAAACTAAGCTTCAGAGTAACTAATTTATGAGGCAAAGTTCCTTTTTTATACATGTATTCAAGCCAATAAATGAAGAGAGAATGATAAAATTAGTATATCAATGCTAAGCAACCACTAATGAATTAATAGATTCCTTATTAATTAACATTAATTAATACTAATTAATTCATATTGATTAATAGGCAATGCTCTTTGAGGGCTGCTAGCATCACAAATCAAATCTGAAAATGACCAAGCCTCTACGTTTTTACCACGTAAGGAACAGAAAAGTGTGTTAATATTTTTATATTACACATGACAAGGACGTAATCAGCAAAATCCAGTGTGGGAAACTATGAGACAAATGTCACAGTTTATACAACAACATAATTGTTAAAAAAAAAAAAAGCAAGGGAGAGAGGTAGAAGAAGAACCTATAGATTAAAAAAGATATAGTAAGCAATCACATTCTATAGACCTAGTTTCAATCCCAATTCAAACAAGCTGCATTAAAAAAAAAAGAACATGAATGGGAAAATTAAGGAAATGTAAAAATGGATTGATATTTACTATATTGATGAATTATGGCTTATTTTTAAATAATCTGCTAATGATACTGTGATTGTTTTTTAAAAGGGGAATCTTTATTTTTTACACATACAAACTGAAAATATTCACTGACAGGTCTGAGGTTTCCTTCAAAATGAAATCTTGGGGAGGCTGTGCAAGGAGCAGTGGGAAAGAGTAGGAGACAAAACTGGCCATGAGTTTATCATTTTTAAAGCTGAGTAAAGGGCTTCCCTGGTGGCGCAGTGGTTAAGAATCCACCTGCCAATGCAGGGGACACGGGTTCGATCCCTGGTCCGGGAAGATCCCACGTGCCTCGGAGCAACTAAGCCCGTGCGCCACAACTACTGAGCCTGTGCTCTAGAGCCCACAACTACTGAGCCCACTCGCCCCAGCTACTAAGCCCGCGCACCTAGAGCCCGTGCTCTGAAGCAAGAGAAGCCACCACAATGAGAAGCCTGCGTACAGCAACAAAGAGTAGCCCCTGCTCGCCACAACTAGAGAAAGCCAGCGCATCAACGAAGACCCAATGCAGCCAAAAATAAATAAATTTTTAAAAATTAAAAAAAAAAAAAAAGCTGAGTAAAAAGGTCACTATTCTCTCCAGTGCTGGAGATGTTGAAATTTTCCATAATAAGTGATTACTTTTTAAAGGGAGGGTGAGCAAGACAACAATTGAAAATTAAAATGGAACAGACAAATACAAAGCAAAATAACAGGAAATTGCATTAAAAACCTGAATGAGTACCTGGAAAACTAGCATAAGAATACAAGGTATGAACCCAAAGGTTCGCTTGTTTTGGAGAGATGCAGTGGGGGATGGAAGAGAATGGAGAAGGTGGGAAATATGTATCTCCATGCCCGCTATAATACATCCCAATCATTTATATAAACATACTAGTCTCTGTGATCTCGAAGGAAAAAAATATGTAGTAAATAGGGCTAGAAAACTAAACCTGAATTGAACTGACGAAAGTTGTAATAAGAATACAAGTTGGTTAAATGTAATCGTTGCTTCTGTAGTACTTCAAAGTCTCTGCAAAGAGTTTATCTTACATAGCACAAATATTTATCCTGGACTTTGGTTTACATTATTAATTCACGTTACAGAACTTAAAGAAGAAAAAGTAAACTTCAAGGCAGTCCCCACTTGAAATAATATGAATAAATCACGCACATAACTAGAGACACCCTTCCTTGCACTTTGTAAGGATTCTCTCACTTCATCCTTAAACCATCCTATAAGGTAGTTACAGGCAGGCCTCATTTTATTGCACTTCACTTTATTACACTTTGCAGATATTGCATTTCTTACAAATTGAAGGTTTGTGGCAACCCTACATGGAACAAGTCTATTAGCACCATTTTTCCAACCGCATTTGTTCACTTCATGTCTCTAATATTTTGGTAATTCTTGCGATATTTCCAACTTTTCCATTATTATTATGTTTGTTATGGTGATCTTGTGATTACTGATCTTTGATGTTACTATCGTAATTGTTTTGGGGCACCAGAAACTGTGTCCATATAAGACAGCAAATTTCATCAATAGATGTTGTGTGTGTTCTGACTGCTCCACAAACTGACCACTCACCATCTCTCTCCTTCTCCTTGGGCCTCCCTATTCCCTGAGACACAACAATATTGAAATTAGGCCAATTAATAACACTACATTGGCCTCTAAGTGTTCAAATGAAAGGAAGAGTCGCACATCTCTCACTTTAAATCAAAAACTAGAAATGATTAAGCTTAGTGAAGAAGGCATGCTGAAAGCCAAGATAAGCTAAAAGCTAGACCTCTTGCACCAAACAGTTAACCAAGTTGTGAATGGACAAGTTCTTGAAGGAAATTAAAAGTGCTACTGCAGTGAACACATGAATGGTAAAAAGTGAAACAGTCTTATTGCTGATATGGAGAAAGATTTAGTGGTCTGGATAGAAGATCAAACCAGCCACAACATTCTCTTAAGCCAAAGCCTAATTCAAACAAGTCCCTAACTCTCTTCAATTCTGTGAAGGCTGAGAGAGGTGAGGCAGCTGCAGAATAAAAGTCTGAAGCTAGCAGAGTTTGGTTCATGAGGTTTAAGGAAAGAAGCCATCTCCATAACATCAAAATGCAAGGTGAAGCAGCAAGTGGTGATGTAGAAATCTGTAACAAGTTATCCAGAAGATCTAGCTAAGATAATGAATGAAGGTGGCTATGCTACACAACAGATTTTCAATGTAGATGCAACAGCCTTTTCTTGGAAGATGTCATCTAGGACTTTTCATAGCTAGAGAAGTCAATGCCTGGCTTCAAAGGACAAGGTGACTCTCTTGTTAGGGGCTAATGCAGCTGGTGACTGAAGCTAAAGCCAGTGCTCATTCACCATTCCAAAAATCCTAGGGCCCTTAAGAATTATGCTAAACCTACTGTGCCTGTGCTCTCTAAATGGAACATCAAAGCCTAGATGACAGCACATCTGTTGACAACATGGCTTACTGAATATTTTAAGCCCACTGTTGAGACCTACTGCTCAGAAAAAAAAATTCCTTTCAAAATATGACTAGTCATTGACACTGCACCTAGTCACCCAAAAGCTCTGATGAAGATGTACAATGAGATTCATATTGTTTTCATGCCTGCTAAGACAACATCTGTCCATAGCCTGTGCCGTGGATTAAGGGGTAGTTTCAAAATTCAAGTCTTATTTCTTAAGAAATACATTTCAGAAGGCTATAGCTGCCACAGAGAGTGACTCCTCTGATGGATCAAGGCAAAGTAAATTGAAAACCTTCTGGAACGGATTCACCATTCTACATGCCATTAAGGACATTCATGATTCATGGGAAGAGGTCAAAATATCAACATTACCAGATGTTTGGAAGAAGTTGATTCCAACCCTTCATGGATGACTCTGAGAGGTCCAAGACTTCAGTGGAGGAGTTCACTGCAGATCTGTTAGAAACAGCAAGAGAACCAGAACTAGAAGTGGAGCCTGAAGATGCAACTGAATTGCTGCAATCTCATGATGAAACGTCAATGGATGAGGAGTTGCTTCTTATGAGCAAAGAAAGTGGTTTCTTGAGATGGAATCTACTGGTGAAGACTGCTGAAATGACAACAACGGATTTAGAATACAACATAAACTGAGATGATAAAGCAGCAACAGGGTGTGAGAGGACTGACTCCAATTTTGAAAGAAGTTCTGTGGGTAAAATGCTATCAAACAGCATTGCATGCTGCAGAGAAACCACTTATGAAAGGAAGAGTCCATCAGTGCAGCAAATTTCACTGTTGTCTTATTTTAAGAAATAGCCACAGCACCACAACCTTCGGCAACTATCACCCTGATCAGTCAGCAGACATCAACGTCAAGGCAAGATTCTCCGCCAGCATAAAGATTACAACTCACTGAAGGCTCTGATGATGGTTTGCATCTTTTAGCAATAAGGTTTTGTGTTTTTTTTTTTTGCGGTACGTGGGCCTCTCACTGTTGTGGCCTCTCCCGTTGCGGAGCACAGGCTCCGGACGCGCAGGCCCAGTGGCCATGGCTCACGGGCCCAGCCGCTCCGCGGCACGTGGGAGCTTCCCGGACCGGGACACGAACCCGCGTCCCCTGTATCGGCAGGCGGACTCTCAACCACTGTGCCACCAGGGAAGCCCCAATAAGGTATTTTTTAATTAAGCTATGTAAATGTTTTTTAGACATAATGAGACTGCTCACTTAATAGACTACAGTATAGTGTAAACATAACTTTTATAGCTCTGGGAAACCAAAAAATTTGTGTGACTCGCTTTATTGCAATAAGCAGTGGTCTGGAACTGAACTCGAAATATCTCTGAGGTATGTCTGTACTAGTATCCTCTTTTACAGAAGAGGAAAATAAGACACAGGAAGATTAAGTAGCTTGCCCAAAGTCTGGCTTCAGGCTAAATGCTGCAGGCAAGATTTGAGGCAGACAGCATGAGTCCATCCACAGCCTGTGTGAGGCTGTGTCAGCTTCTGTCATAAACTGGTATAATATTATAAATAGGGTTTTGCCAAGTGGCAAAACTTTCCAAGGAAGCATCTGAAATAATCAAAATTTGATTTAATCTGTACAGGTTCATATCTAATAACATGCCTGTCTCATTTTTGAGAGACAGTGTACTACAACTTGGACTACTTAGTATCACATAAAAGCAGATGAAACTAAATACAATGTGGTATCCTGGATGAGATCCTGGAACAGAAAAAGCACGTTAGTGGAAAAATTGGTGAAATCCAAAAAGTCTGGAGCTTAGTTAATAACAAGTTACCAATGCTAGTTTCCTTATTTTGATGTTACCATGGTAATGCATGATGGTAACAGCGGAACTGGGTGAGGGGTATACAGAACAGTTGGTACTAATTTTGCAACTTTTCTGCAAATCTAAAATTATTTTAAAATCAAAAGTTTATTTTAAAAGAATAGATCAATTTCTAAGCACCGTATCTGCAAAATTCAATCCTCTTGTAAAATTTTTGATTTTCAAGTGAATGTAGCATTCTGTTTGTTAATGTTCAAGAATATTTTCAAGCTGTATTTCTTGTCTTTAAGGGTAAGGAACATATCTTACACATGCTTGACTTAATCACTCAACACACGTTTAATGTTCGCCTATGCTGGGAGTTTACCACGTGTGAGGCACTGTGCCAGCTATGTCCTTGTCACACAAAGGCCTCCTGCATCATAGATGCTTATAAACGGTGACTGGAAGATAATCGTTGTGGGCACTGTGGTCTTGCTATCCTTCTGAACTTCTCCCGCTGCGGTGTCTACAGGGTTAGGTGGCAGGAATGGACTGACCTCATTCCTAGCTCCAGGGATGCACCCTAACTATTTTCCCTCCATCTGGTTAACTTATCCTTGCCACAGTGATTACACGAATCATGGTGAAGGCAGCCAATCAGCACACAGAATTCCTCTGGCAACTGCATTGGTTGAGAAACTAACTAGGGATAATGAGATATGAAGGAAGAAAAGTGCCCTTGCTCTGAAGAAACACTCTCTCTTCCTCTGGATTTTGTAGAATATGATTTTTTTTTTTTAATCTGCAATATGTTACCATTTTGTCACCAGGTGGAAGCTACTCTGAGGATGAAAGTAAACAGAGAGTGGAAGTGGCCAGGCCCCCTTGATCTTACATGTCATTCTCACAAATATAAAATGGCAATAACAATATTTCCCACAGACCACTGTTAATTCCAAGGCAATATGAGCACTATGGTTATGTTAAAAACAACAAAAACAACTAAGAATTGGAATGATATTAAGGTTTTGCTAACCTTGTGGTAGTATTTACATTTTGGTTATGTTTCTTTAAAAGGTCTTTGCCTGTCAGATATTCACAGTAAAATATTTACAGGTGAAATTTTATTTTGGATTTGCTATAAAATACTCCAGAATTTTTTTTTTTAATGGAAGAATGAAGGGTGGTGAACAAAATAAGTACTGTAAAATACTGAAGGTGAGTAATGGGTAAATGGTGGTTCATTATATTGTTCTATTTGTGTATTTTAATCCAGAAAATATTAAACTGATAATTATCCCTGCATATATCTCAATATTATGATCGTGTATATATGGAGCTGCCTTATCTATTGAAAAGCATAATATAAAGTAAATCAGTGAAAGAGTCCAGATCTCAAGAAAAAGATATATTTATATAAACACAACACACTCAGTCACACACATACAGTTAAAATGGACTTGAAGGGCTTCCGTGGTGGTGCAGTGGTTGAGAGTCCGCCTGCCGATGCAGGGGACACGGGTTCGTGACCCGGTCCGGGAAGATCCCACATGCCGCGGAGCGGCTGGGCCCGCGAGCCATGGCCGCTGAGCCTGCGCATCCGGAGCCTGTGCTCCACAACGGAAGAGGCCACAGCAGTGAGAGGCCCGCGTACCGCAAAAAAAAAAAAAAAAAAAACCAAAAAAACAATGGACTTGAAAATCTATCTAATTGAATGCCTCGATTTTTACAGCTATGGAAAATGAAATCTAATACCGTCAAACTTTTATGGTGTTACATGAATGGTAATTCTAGTTTTCTTTTGTTTTTACCAACCATGTTATCTGAAAATGGAAAATATAAATACTAACCTATACTGGCACCCAGGACCTGCTTCCTTTCATATCCAGTGGACTGTTCTCCATCCTCACCTGACAAGGCCAGTGAGCCATATCTAGCATTTTCCTTCTTATGAAGCACCTACTGTTCTTTCTCTTCCTGCCTCACACCCCTCACCCAGACCTCTCTATGTATCCTGAACTCCAAAATGAAATAGACTCATCTGCCACAAAAAACTCAGCAGGCCCCCAAATGAAACTGCCCACATGTCAGTTCTTTTTTTGGTCACTGGCACCCAATACTCGCGGGAGTCACCCTGCTGCCTCACATCTGGTCACCAGACCCTGGACGTTCCTGTAAGTCCTCCCCTTTCTTTTCCCCGTTGCCTTAGTTCAGCCCTCATCCTCTCCTTTCTGGTCATTTTGCATCTCCTACATGATTAATGCTCCAGGGTCATCTTTCTAAATGCAAAGCTAATCATGTTACTTCCTTCCTTAAAACTCCAGCGACTTCCCACTGTCTGAAGCTGAAGTCCACACCCCTTTATAGCTCTCAAGGCTAGCCATCTGGTCTCTCCACACCTCTCTCTGTTGGGAATCACTGCACAACCCCAGTCCAACTCACTGAGCTGCTTCACGCCTCAGGATCACTGTGCTTCTGACTTTCTTCTCCTATTAGAAGACTCATTCATTATTTATTCAGCACACATGTAGTGAATTTTCACTATGTGATAAGCCCTGTACAAGGATACAGCAGTGGAGAGTGACACTGTCCTACCCTCAAGGAGCTTACAGACTAGCAGGGAAACAGATATCAAACAAATACACTATGGAGGGTAGGAGTAGGGTGGGAAGGGTTCACCTGCATTTTGTTACAATATCCTTTCCTGCTTCTTTGTAAACTAAAATGATCTAGAAGTGGCCCTTTTTTTGTTTGGTGTGGTTTGTTTTTTGGTGAATCTGGGAGTTTAACATGCCTTTTTCCTGAGATGAAATTTTGCCCCACACTTCCTCTTTCTGTAATTCACAATCCCAGCAAAATTCTCATCAGATTTCAAATGTCAGCATTCCTGAGCACCCCTCCTCCCCCCCCCACCCCCACCCAGAGCACACCACCCTAAGGCAGAGCTGAACAGCCCTGTTCCTCCTCAGGACTCCAGCTGACATTAGAGCGCTCTAACCCTTCCCCACCTGACCCCTGCTACATGGGCTGAGAGTCCCTAAGGACAGCAACAACATCCTTCCACCTTTCAATTCCCCACCTAACACAGTGCAGGCCCACGGTAAATGTTTAAATGTTCAAAGGGCAAACATTCACTCTTTAAAGGTAAATTACTTCATACATAAAGCATAACTTCGTATAAGCTTTTTGAATAACAATTGAGCAATACTGATAAAAACTTAGAAGGCCCAGAAGTACCACTTCTAGTTAATGTTCTACAGAAATCCTAGTAGTAGGCATAAAAAGCACGTACAGGGATATCTTATTTCAACATTTGGCATAGTTGCCAAAAACTAGAAGCAAATGTCAATGGCCACCAACAGAGATCTGTGTAAACAAATTACGGTGCATTCCTTCTGCAGAAGATCCCTTTGCTACCAGTAAGGAGGAGACAGACCTATCCGTATTGGCACAGAAAGATATCCAGAAGCTGTACAATGACAGTTATAGTGAAATCCTGCTATTTATTCTAAAAAAAGAAACAAACATGTTTTCATAGCATAGGGGGGAAAGTCTCTAAGAAAGCACCCCTATGCGTTATCCCTAAGGGCATGGGACAAGAAGGAGGAAAAATCATCCTGTACTTTAAATTTCCTATCACTGAATTTGTTAGAATGCAGTTTAATATTTCTTAAGTTTGAAACACAATCACTAAAGTAAAAAGGTACTTTTTTACACTAAAGTATACATTATTTTACCAGTTTCTTATTTAGGGAACTGAGATGATATTTTTAAATTCTGGGTTTTTCTAAAAAGATGAAATATTATTCGATGCTACCTTCCCAGCACCCGGAATACAGACACATAGCAGGCACTCAGTTAATGTTTGCTGAATGAATAAACTGCTGTACAATTCCAAAACTGCTGGCCAAGGGTAGAAAGTATCTGCTTCACAAACTCACAAAGGAAAAAAATCACTCGCAGAAGTATCTTAACAAATGGTTACCAACCTACATAAATCAGGATTTTTTTTTAAGTAAATTTTCAAAAAGCACACAAACTCTCCTCACATAAGCAATCTTCTACCTACCAAGTTTACCAAGAAAAAGCCTCCTTCCAAATCAGTTTAATTCAAAACCTGGAGTGTGGCATATGGCTGGCCATAACACAAGTAATAGGAAGAAACAGGAAAACTTGGGTTAAAACACAGGCACTCTAATAGAAAAAACCAACCATTCTGATCCACCGAAGTGCTTATTTGGGGAGGTAATTAACTTTTTGCTTGGATTGCTGAGACCAAGGCCCCTGACAAGCAGCCTGTTTATCTCCAGGTGCTAAAAGAATGCCCTAAAGATGGAAAGCCCTCCATGACTGTTGATGCTGATGGGAGAGGTGAGACACCTGAAAGAAGGAAAGCCAGCCAGAGTTTTAGGCTTCAGGAAAAAGACTTGAATAGGTTCAAATTTAAGTTCATTCCTCCACCCCTTTTTTTGAAGTAAGATACAGTATATTTAATCAATTTCATAACTCATTTATTTATCTAAATAACAGCCAGGGAGCTCAGCTCTTCCTTGGTTGAAGTCCCCCCCTCCCCCCAAGGGAAGGCACTTTGAGAACTTGTTTTGGGATACGTGGACCCAGTAGTCTACTTAATTCTAGAAACCCACATACCCCTTGGATTTTTTTTTCCATCACTACTCTTAATTCTAAAAATTCCTTTGAGAGGGTGATTTAATCCTCGTTATGAAAACACAAGGTTCCAAATAAGTTGTCACCAAAACCCAATAATCTTTAGAGAAAAGATTAAAATACTTCTCTGCCAAACTAATGTAACTGGAGTTTAGCAAGTGGGTGAATTAAATAACAAGTGAATAAGTGAATAAAATAACAATCCTTTAGAGTGCCCTGTGCAATTTTCCCCAAAGCCTACCTGTTCTTTAAATGGAAATAAGACTTTCCAAGGTCTATCCCAGGCTGAGGCATTTCTCCCTCTAGCAATGACTGTCTAGATGAAGATGTCTAAGTTCGCTGGGAAATCAACTACCTACAGTTCATTTACTAAACTTATTACCCAAAGGTTCCAGGCCCTGGTCTCTGCCCTCCCTGCCACTCCTCCACTCTTGAAAGCAGGGATCCTGTTTCTCATTCTTCAGAGACCACAGTCCTAGGTATGGAACAGGTGCTCAGTGAGTACCTGATTTTTGCCATTTCATGGCACTGCATAACGAGAAAAAACAACAAAACTTCGGGAATCATCTAAAAGCAACACGTGTTTGCTTTGGCTAATAAATTCTACAAATGATGATTTTTTTTTAATTAGCGTATTTTCCATCTGAATGAATCCCTACGTAACTTGTAAACCAACATCAACCCGCCCGCAAAGACACTTCTGTCTGGACAGAGGAGCAGCTGTGCCAGAAACGAACGCAGCCCATCCCGGGCTCCAGAGGGCTGGCGGCGGGGAGAATGGCGAGCGCCGCGTCCGAGGACACGACTCCCGGCGCTCCTAACCAGAGGCCGGGAGCCGGGCAGGGAGGGGGAAGGGACCAAACCGGGGCACCCCGAGCGCCCGCCGCCGCCGCCGCGCCAGGGAGGGGGCTCCTGTTTCCTTGACAACCACGCCGGGGCGCAGCCTTCCCAGTGGGCCCGGGGAGGGGAGGGAAAGGGAGGGGAGCGAAGGGACCCCACCCCTCAACCCCGCGCAGGGGCGGCGGCTGCCGGAGGAACCTTCCGGACTCAGCAGCCGCAGGCCTGGCTCGCGGGGCCCTGTCCCGCCGCGGCCGGCGCCTACCGTGTATCCCCGCTCCAGGTCACTCTCCTCGTAGCGAAAGGACGGGATGTAGACCTCCATGGTCGCGCCAGCCGGCCAAGCGGAGGGCGAGCGCGGGGCGGGCTCACGGCCGCGGCCGCCGCCCCGCCCCCGGCCCAGCCGCTCCACCTCCCTTCCCGGAGCCCACGGGACCCAGAGAGTGCGCGGAGCGGGCCAGGGGCGGGAGCCCGAGGGCCGGCAGCCGAGGGCGTGGGGACTCTGTAGTCCGTCGCTCTCTGGGCGGGCCCGGGGCCGGAGCCAGGGGCCGGGAGCCGAGGGTGTGTGGCTCTGGGCTCCTGGGTTTCAGGCCCAAAGGGCGGCAGAGATCAGCTGGGCCCGGAGGAGGCGGGGCCTGGAAACCTGTGAGTCTGCAGAAAAGGGGTGTGCGC
Source organism: Delphinapterus leucas (assembly GCF_059928025.1). Classification (NCBI taxonomy): domain Eukaryota; kingdom Metazoa; phylum Chordata; class Mammalia; order Artiodactyla; family Monodontidae; genus Delphinapterus; species Delphinapterus leucas. Next base: position 102,645,426 of record NC_143131.1, on the reverse strand, counting down.
GCCACCGCGCCGGGGACAGGGCCGCACCCCGACGCTCCCTGCCCTTGAGTTTCGAGCGTGCGCTGGGCTTGCAATTTGCAAGACACCACCCTTAACAGATCGCCAGACAGCAAGGAGTAGAAAAGCATGGAGCCTCTTCATTTTGCTTTTTGTTGGTTGAATTTTCGCCTTAACACTCGGCTGGCACGAACAGCAGCGAACCCTGCACTACTTCTACCAAGACTTAACTGTTTCCCTTCGATTCCAGGGTGAGCGTATCCTTCTGAGTTAGCCGTCGAACTTGGGAATGATGCTATAATACAGAGCCCTAAAGTCGGTTGCTCACTGAGACACACATTCCGATGCTCCAGTTCTAAAATCCTGCCTGTATAGGGCTTTTTAACTATAAGAGAAAAATAGAAGACGTGGGGGGGGGGCGGGGGAAAGAAAGAAAGAAGAAAGAAAGGTGAGGGCTGGAATCTGCCCCTCAGGCCAGAACATAATAACCTGAAAATACCTAAAAGATGAAGTGTTCCAATGAGGAAATTTGGTTATCAGATTACATTTGCAAACTCCGAGTTTCTTCCTTAGGTTAGAGCACAGGGCAGAATAGAAACTTGAAGGTGACTTGTATAGCAAGTTTCTTGGGCTGCAAGTAAACAGCTGTGAGTAGTCAGTTTGCCCTTGAGGCCAGGGGGCATTTCAACTTGAAACTCTGAAGTTTATGATGAGACCTTAGTCATGCAAAAGAGGAATAATCAGGCCCTTTGCTTTAAGAACTTGCCTGATGTGGACCCTGCAAAGCCCTCTACAGTAGCCTCAGGTGAAGACGCCACCTTTTCACCACACATTTGCAGCTCCAGGATGTGTCCGCCTGTCAGAACGCCATGCCTCAGAATAGGCTGTCTCTTTTCTTCCACTGGCCAGCACCTCCAGATGTAACCAAACAGCTCTGTGGGCTCCATGCTGTCTCAGTTCCGAGCCTGGCTTGTAAGTTCCCTTAAACCTCTGGTGACTATCACACGGTATTGTGCCATGTATTTATCTGCCTCACCCCTAGATTCTACAGAAAGTACTTAAAAAAAATTATCTTTTATCCTCTTCTTGGCATATTGCCAGGCACATTTTTTGTTAAAGCTTTATATAAGCATTTACTCATCTTTACAAAACCAGCAGGTACCATGCCAGATGTTATTACATCCCATGTCTCATTTAAGCTTCATAACAACCCCATGAGGAAGTGTTATGTACAGTAGGGCTTTCAGGGACTAAGAAGTAGTGTTCCTGTGGCAGAAGACCCCCCAAACAATTTCAGGATTGGTGGAAACAGGTTATTAAGGGCTCAGTGTATAATGTAAACCAGGATTATGTAATCATAAAATCCTTGAGCTACAGATTGCTGATCAAGCTTTTAATATGCTTTTTATACGATCCTTCCACAACAGCCTGCTAGTAGCCTGCCATATATATTTTTGTCTGGCTTGGCTCACCTATTTACCCATTGGATTTAAGAGTCAGAAATGTATGGGTCCAAGAAGATGTGACAGGTGGTCCAAATGAATCCATTTTTTTTTCTTCCTTTTTTGCTGTCTTCTACTAATAGCTGAGTAATTTTGCCTGGCTGAAAATATATACAAGCTCTCAATATGTGGGTGTGTTCTTGAGGGTCTATCAGCGCAGCTATAATTGTTATAATTTGTTATTTCATATGGCGTAATTAAAGCTCAGAGAGGATAAATAGCTATGAAATTACTAGCTAATAATTAGAAGAGCTAAATTTCTAATCAAGTTCTGTGGGTAACCACTGTAAAGGAAAGAAGAGAATAGCACTAAAGTAAGAGAACATGGCAAATGTATTATTGTGATGTTCTTACATATCTTTTAGTATGGCTCTATAATCTGTGACAGGTGAACAAAATATCTTCTCAGAACATTAATAAAAATACATGGCAAGTACACATGTAAGAAGTTGAACAGTTAGTATCTGTTAATAAAGGCCAGAAAATTACATAAGAAAAATAACAAAATTCTGCTGGAATCTGGGTATGAAATCCCTACACTAAAAATACCACATTTATCTAGTATTGGGCAGAAGTATATTTCAGCAAACTTAATGATAAACTGCTTTAAATACCAACTTATATTAGAAGTCTTGACCAAAATCTATCTAGAATATATTACATATTCAACATTCAGTTATAAGACTAACATATCATGACCAAACAAGATTTATCCCAGTAATATAGATAGTTAAACATTAGGAAATCTGTTGCCATATTTCTCACCATTGTCGGATTAGAAAAGAACCAAAATAAATGAGTATGAAAATAAATTTTGACTAATACTAAACTTTCTGTGGGTTCTTTGTATGGAAATATGTTAATATAAATGTTTCAGACATTACATGAAATTTCTAAAACTCTTACATGTTCTAGTATAATGTTATAAGTCATAATTCTAGTTATTACTTTAAAATGTATATCTCAGAAATAACTACATTTCATTGTCAATTGCATTATTATGAACTTTCATCAAATCTTTAACCGTGGTCATTTTTAAGTCTTTTGTCATTTACAGACAGTTCTGGGTGTACTCTGATGCTTTTGCAAAAATGTTCCTATAAAAGGGTTTCATCTTCAAGGAATTCATGGAAAAGACTCTGACAAGTACTGGTTTCTGGTTTCTGACTATACTGCTGAACTGAATGAATAAGCATTTTCAGAACTCTAATGGAAAACTGATGAATTCATAAAAGTGCTAACAAAAGATAAAGATGAAAAAAATTAATTACATGGGACTGAGAGAACTGATGAGGATAATTATAATTTTTGTGACTTTCTGTTTGAATAAAAAATAATAAAATTGTTTTTAAAATGAAAATAAAATTTGAAACAACATTAATAAATCAGTACACCTCTTCCTAATAATTCTTAACAGGCTGGAAATAACAAGAACCATCTTTAGCTTGATACAGGTTACCACAACCCTATAGCAAATATCCTATTCAACATCATATAAGGAAGCATAAGAATAGTGTCAATAACTTTATCACAAGTATTGTTTGACATTATGCTGGAGGCCTTAGCCAATGCAATAAGACAAGTAAAATAAATAAGATGTATAGATATTGGATAGGAAGATATAAAACTAAGGTTACTTGTAGATGAAATGATCTACATAGAACAGAATCAACTAACAACTTATTAGAACTAATAAAAGTGTTTCATAAGGTGCCAGATATTAAATCATCATATACAAATCAATAGATTTCATATTCAATAGCTTGCTTACACAACAACATTAACCAATTAGAAAATAACAGGGAAAACCAAAAGACTTCATTAACGACGCATTAAAAACTTATAAAATTTCTAAAGATAAACTTAACAAATGTGCAAGACCCATATGAAGAAAACTAAAAAAACATTAAAGGACACAAAAGAAAATCTGAAAATAGTTTTATCATGTTTCTGAATGGGAAGGATCAATATTTTTTTGATTTTCTTGGGTAGGTAAGTTTTCACCAAAACAAGTTATAAAGTTAATACAATCAAATGCCCAACCAGCTAAGAAACGTGACAAGATTGTCTGAAAAATGAATAGCCAGGGTAGGTTTGAACAAAAAAAAAAAGAGAGAGAGGATAAGTTAATCTACAGGATGTTAAAACATACTATAAAGCCATAGTATTTAAACCAGTATAATCCTGGAGCAAAATTAGACAAATGATGAAGGGAACCAAATAGCTCAGAAATAAATCCCTTAATAGATGGGAACATAATATGAAACAACAATGGTATTTCAAAGCTGTGAGGGTAAAAAAATAAACTTCAATAAATAGCTGAATGTTCAAATAGTTTTAATCAGTATTTAAATAGTAAAGTTTTAATAAATGTTAAAAATAGTATAAATAATGGTGTAATGAATAGTTTATGGATAACTGGCTCTCCATCTGAAAGAAAAGTAAAATTCATTTTTAAAGTGAATTCCACGTATAGTAAAAAGCTCTAGGAAGAAATAGAGCTACAAAACCTTAAAGCAGACAAAGTCTTATTACAAAAATCAAATGTCAAAGACATTAGGGAAAAGATTATACTATATTAGAGTAGATAAAGATTTAAAATTAATGTAAACCAAAGACCATAAAGTTTAAAAAACATTCAATAAACTGAAAAAATAAATGCAACACATATGACAAAGCATTAATGTATATTTTATATGTAAAGAATACATAATGTTCTTAATGGCACAATCAAAAATGGACACAGTGTGAACACGCAATTCCCAAAAGCATGCAAGTGGACAAAAAAAAGAAAAAGAAAAAAAATCTGTATGAGTTATCTATTATCAAGTAAAAAATTACCCCCAAATTTTAGCTGCTTAAAGCAATATGTACTTATTACAGAGTTTCTGTTGGTCAGGAATCTGGGAGCAGTTTAAGTTGCAGACGAGATATACACCAAGGCTACATCTCAAGACTCTACTGGACTGCAGGATCCACTCACATGCCTGGTAAGTTAATGTTGACTGTTGGCAGGAAGCTTCAGTTCCTGGCCACTTGGACCTCTCCATAGAGACATCGAGGCTTCCTCCAAAGCAAAAAAATCCAAAAGAGCTCAGGGCAGAAAGTACACCTACCCTAAGAATTCACACTCCATCATTTCTGCAATATCCTGCTGGTTACAAAGGTTAGCCTATTTAGTGTGAAAGCCACTATACAATGGTTTGAGTCTCAGGAGGCAAGAATTAATCGGGACTATTGTGGAGGGTAGCTAACACATAACCATGAGCAGAGAAACAAATTCTACCATATTATGGGTAAAAATATTTTGGTGTACCTACACTACGAATATTATGTTGCACTTTAAAAAAAACCTAATGTTAGGATTTATGGGTTAAGATAACAAATTGAACATACATAATTTCACTCCATCTAGCCCCAGTAAAACTGCAACAAGGAATTTCTCTCTCTTTTTTTTTTGACGCATAAAGATAGGAAAAGCAGGAGAAGAGAGAATAGCAAAAAGATTTTTATAAGCTAGAAAGCAGATAGATGAGAAGTAACTTTCAGCAAACAAGTAAAAGCCAAATTAAAGCCAGCAGTGGGAAAGCTGAAAATCAACCTGATTTACACAGGACAATACCCAAAAAGATCAGCGAGAGGAACAGAAGATACATCTAGAATAGGAGGTAGTTGGCTAAAAGAAGGAAGATTGAATGAAGGCTGAGAATTGGGAAAAATCCCTTAATCCCCTCTTCCATCTTTGCACAGTTCCAGAGGATATTTCCTCAAGAGAGAATAAAAAAGAGAGTCTTTGCATCAGAAGTTGACTTGCCCAGCTGAAGGCATGGAAACTCTTATCAAAAAATAGTTGGGGTCTGGGAGTAAATGATCATATACATATTGAATGATGAATGCTGAAACCTTATAGAGGCTGGCAGCTACACCTTTACCTTCCAGGCAAGAAACATGAAGATATTCTCTGGGAAATCTGACAAGCCCAAGAGAAAATAAGCTAGAAATACCAACATTGGAAATTCCCTACAAACAGCCCAATGAGATTACTCTTCAGTGATGTTCAAATCTGATAGGCCTTGGGTGTGGCCAAGATGGCGGAGCAGGAAGACCCTGAGCTCAGCTCCTCCCACAGGCACACCAAAACTACAACTATTTACACAGAAACTATTGATGAGAATGATCTGAAGACTAGCAGAAAAGATTTTCCACAGCTAAAGATATAAAGAAAGAACCACAACAAGACCTGGTAGGAGGGGTAGAGATCAGTATAGTCAAGACCCACATTCCTGGGGTAGGCAACAACACAAACAAAAGGATAATCACAACTGCAGAGGTTCTCCCCAAGGAGTGAGGGGTTCAAACTCCACATGGGGCTCCCCAGCCCAGAGTTCCTGCAATGAGAAGACAGGCCCCCAGAACATGTGGCTCTGAAGGCCAATGGGGCTTGTGTACAAGAGAGCCAGAGGGCTGTGGGAAACAGAGACCCTGCTTAAAGGGCACATGCAAAATCTCACATACTCCAAGTCCCAGTACAGGGGCAGTAATCTGAAAGGAGCCTTAGTTAGACACACCTGCTGATCTTGGAAGGCCTGCTGGAGAGGTAGGAGGCAATTGATACTCTCCCTGAGAACACAGACACTGGCAGTATCCATTTTGGGGAGCTCATTCTTCCACAAGGAGACTGATGCTGGCAAGCACCATTTTGGAGTCCTCCCTCTAGCCTATCAGCACCAGGGCCTTATGTACCCAGGAGCAGGTCAACACCAGTCCTAAGCAGTCAGCCCCACTGGGACCCAGCCCTACCCATCAGCAGGCTGACAGCCTCCATATGAGGCAGGACCTGATAGCCAACTAAGTTGGGGGCCAGGCCCACCTAGTAGTGAGCCCACCACAAGAGAAATGCCCACACAGCCCATGTAGGGGGCACCTCTAGAGTGTATAGCTCAAGTGACCAAAAAGGAGTATGCTCCTGAGCCCCATAGGATGTCTCCCACATAAGGCCACTTCTTCAAGATTGGAAAATGTAATCAGTTTACCTAATACATAGAAATAAAAGCAATGAATGAGACAAAATGAGGCAACAGAGGAATATGTTCCAAACGAAGCAACAAGATGAAACCCCAGAAGAACTAAGCCAAATGGAGATAAGCAATCTATCCAATAAAGATGGAGGTGGGGGGTGGGAGGGAGGGGATATATGTATACACATAGCTGATTCACTTCATTGTACAGCAGAAACTAAAGCAACATTGTAAAGCAACTATACTCCAATTGTAACAAAAAAAAAGAGTTCAATGTGATGATCATAAAGATGCTCAATGAACTCAGGAGAAAAATAGATGAACACACTGAGAATGTTAACAAAGAATTAGAACATATAAAGAAGAACCAAACAGAGCAGAAGAATATAATAACTGAAATTAAAAATACAACAGAAGGAAACTGACAGTAGATTAGATGATATAGAGGAATGGACTGGCAACCTGGAAGACAGAGTAGTGGAAATCACCCAAGATTTATTTTTTTTAAGCCAAGAAAAAGGATTTAAAAAAGTAAAGATATGGACTTTCTTGGTGGTGCAGTGGTTGAGAGTATGCCTGCCGACGCAGGGGACACGGGTTCGTGCCCCGGTCCGAGAAGATCCCACATGCCGCGGAGTGGCTGGACCCTTGAGCCATGGCCACTGAGCCTGAGGGTCCGGAGCCTGTGCTCCGCAACGGGAGAGGCCATAACAGTGAGAGGCCTGCGTACTGCCAAAAAACAATTATAAATAAATAAATAAATAAATAAATAAATAAATAAATAAATAAATAAAAATTAAAAAGTAAAGATAGTTTAAGAGACATCTTAGAAAATATCAAGAATACTAACGTTCACATTATAGGCATCCCAGAAAGAGAAGCGAGAGAGAAAAGGGCAGAAATTTATTTAAAGAAATAATAGCTGAAGAATTCTCTAACCTGGGAAAGGAAACAGACATCCAAGTCCAAGAAACACAGAGTCTAAAACGAGATGAACCCAAACAGAACAACACCAACACACATTGTAATTAAAATGGCAAGATTAAAGATAAAGACAGAATCTTAGAAGCAGCAAGGGAAAAGCAACTAGTTATATACAAAGGAACTCCCATAAGACTGTCACCTGACTTTTCAGCAGAAACTCTCCAGGCCAGAAGGGAATGGCATGATGTATTTGAAGTGGTGAGAGGAAAAAACCTACAACAAAGAATACTCTACCCAGCAAGGCTAACATTCAGATTTGAAAAAGAGATAAAGAGTTTTACAGGCAGGCAAAAGCTAAAAGAGTTCAGCACCACCAAACCAGCTTTACAGGAAATGATAAAGGGACTTCTCTAAGCAGAAAAGAAACACAACACAAAATATGAAAATTACAAAAGGAAAATCTCGTTGGCAAAGGCAAACATAATAGTACAGTAAAGGTAAGATTATAAAGCTAGTAGGAAGTTTAAGACAAAAGTAGTAAATATCCATAATAAGTAATTAAGGAATACACAACACAAAAAGATGACAAAAACATTATTTGTGGTGGGGAGGGTAAAGACATAGGGTTGGTAGAATGTGTTGGAACTTAAGAGATCATCAACTTAAAATAATTATATATATGCTTATATATAAACCTCCTGGTAGCCACAAACCAAAAATGTATAATAGATAACACACACAAAAAGAGAAAGAAATCAAAACAAAACATGAAACACAGTCATCAAATCACAAAGGAAGAGAGCCAAAGAAGAAGAAAGGAACAAAAAAACTACAAAAAGCAACCATAAAACAATGAACAAAATTGTAATAAGTAAATAGCTATCAATAATTATTTTAAATGTAAATGGACTAAATGCTCCAATGAAAAGACGTAGAGTGGCTGAATGGATATAAAAACAAGATCCATATATATGCTGCCTACAAGAGACTCATTTCAGATATAAAGACACATACAGACTGAAAGTGAGGGGATGGAAAAAAGCATTCCATGCAAATGAAAACCAAAAAAAAACTGGGGTAGCAATACTTATATCAGACAAAATAGACTTTAAAACAAAGACTGCAACAAGAAAAAAAAAGGGGAGAGACCTTGAAGATGGCAGAGGAGTAAGACATGGAGATCACCTTCCTCCCCACAAATACATCAGAAATACATCTACATGTGGAACAACTCCTACAGAACACCTACTGAAGGCTGGCAGAAGACCTCAGACTTCCCAAAAGGCAAGAAACTCCCCACGTAGGGCAAAAGAAAAGAAAAAACAGAGACAAAAGATTAGAGATGAGACCCACACTTATGGGAGGGAGCTGTGAAGAGGAAAAGTTTCCATACACTAGGAAGCGCCTTCACTGGTGGAGACAGGGGTGGTGGCACGGAAGCTTCGGAGCCATGGAGGAAAGCGCAGCAACAGGGGTACAGAGGGCAAAGGGGAGGGATTCCCGCACAGAGGATCAGTGCTGACCAGCAGTCACCAGCCGGAGAGGCCTGTCTGCTCACCCACCGGAGTGGGTGGGGGCTGGGAGCTGAGGCTCCGGCTTGGAGGTCAGATCCCAGGGAGAGGACTGGGGTTGGCTGCGTGAACACAGCCTGAAGGGGGCTAGAGCACCACAGCTAGCCAGGAGGGAGTCCAGGAAAAAGTCTGGACCTGCCTAAGAGGCAAGAGACCATTGTTTCTGGGTGCACAAGAAGAGGGGATTCAGAGCACTGCCTAAACAAGTTCCAGAGATGGGCGTGAGCCACGGCTACCAGCACGGACATCAGAGATGGGCATGAGACACTAAGGCTGCTGCTGGAGCCATCAAGCACCCTCTGTGCAAGCACAAGTCACTATCCACACCTCCCCTCCCGAGAGCCTGTGCATCCTGCCACAGCCAGGGTCCCGTGATCCAGGGACAACTTCCCCGGGAGAATACACGGCACGCCTCAGGCTGTTGCAACGTCATGCTGGCCTCTGCCGCCGCAGGCTCGCCCCGCACACTGTACCCCTCCCTCCCCACGGCCTGAGTAGGCCAGAGACCCCTAATCACCTGCTACTTTAACCCTATCCCGTCTGAGTGAAGAACAGACACCCTCAGGTGACCTACATTCAGAGGCAGGGCCAAATCCAAAGCTGAAACCCAGGAGCTATGTGAACAAAAAAGAGAAAGCCATGTGGCTGACAGGGTGTTGGGGCTCCAGCCGGGTGTCAGGCCTGTGCCTCTGAGATGGGAGAGCTGAGTGCAGGATATTGGTCCACCAGAGAACCCCCAGCTCCAGGTAATATCAAACAGCGAAAGCTCTCCTAGAGATCGCCATCTCAATGCTAAGACCCAGCTCCATGCAATGACCAGCAAGCTACAGTGCTGGACACCCTATGCCAAACAATGAGAAAGACGGGAACACAACCCCACCCATTAGCAGAGGGGCTGCCCCAAATCATAATAAGTCCACAGACACCCCAAAACACACCACCGGATGCAGTTCTGCCCACCAGAAAGACAAGATCCAGCCTCATCCAACAGAACACAGGCACCAGTCCCCTCCACTAGGAAGCCTACACAACCCACTGAACCAACCTTAGCCACTGGGGGCAGACGCCAAAAACAATGGGAACTAAGAACCTGCAGCCTGTGAAAGAGACCCCAAACACAGTAAGTTAAGCAAAATGAGAAGACAGAGAAACACACAGCAGATGAATGAGTAAGGTAAAAACCCACCAGACCAAACAAATGAAGAGGAAATAGGCAGTCTACCTGAAAAAGAATTCAGAGTAATGACAGTAAAGATGATCCAAAATCTTGGAAATAGAATGGAGAAAATACAAGAAATGTTTAACAAGGATGTAGAAGAACTAAAGAGCAAACAAACAATGATGAACATAGAATAAATGAAATTTAAAAATCTCTAGAAGGAATCAATAGCAGAATAACTGAGGCAGAAGAACGGATAAGTGACCTGGAAGATAAAATTGTGGAAATAACTATCACAGAGCAGAATAAAGAAAAAAGAATGAAAAGAAATGAGGACAGTCTCAGAGACCTCTGGGACAACATTAAATGCACCAGCATTTGAATTATAGGGGTCCCAGAAGAAGAAGAGAAAAAGAAAGGGACTGAGAAAATATTTGAAGAGATTATAGTTGAAAACTTCTCTAATATGGGAAAGGAAACAGTCAAGTCCAGGAAGCAGAGAGAGTCCCATGCAGGATAAATCAAAGGAGAAACACACCAAGACACATGTTAATTAAACTATCAAAAATTAAATACAAAGAAAAAATATTAAAAGCAGCAAGGGAAAAACAACAAATAACATACAAGGGAATCCCCAAAAGGTTAACAGCTGATCTTCCAGCAGAAACTCTGCAGGTCGGAAGGGAGTGGCATGACATATTTAAAGTGATGAAAGGGAAAAACCTACAACCAAGATTACTCTACCCGGCAAGGATCTCATTCAGATTTGACGGAGAAATTAAAACCTTTACAGACAAACTAAAGCTAAGAGAATTCAGCACCACCAAACCAGCTTTACAACAAATGCTAAAGGAACTTCTCAAGGCAGGAAAAACAGGGAAGGAAATGACCTACAATAACAAACCCAAAACAATTAAGAAAATAGTAATAGGAACATACATATCGATAACTACCTTAAATGTAAATGGATTAAATGCTCCAACCGAAAGACGTGGATTGGCTGAATGGATACAAAAACAAGACCCGTATATATGTTGTCTACAAGAGACCCACTTCAGACATAGGGACACATACAGACTGAAAGTGAAGGAATGGAAAAAGATATTCCATGCAAATGTAAACCAAAAGAAAGCTGGAGTAGCAATTCTCATATCAGACAAAATAGACTATTAAATAAAGCCTATTACAAGAGACAAAGAAGGACACTACATAATGATCAAGGGGTCAATCCAAGAAGCTATAACAACTGTAAATATATATGCACCCAACATAGGAGCACCTCAATACATAAGGCAAATGCTAACAGCCATAAAAGGGGAAACTGACAGTAACACAATCATAGTAGGGGACTTTAACACCCCACTTTCACCAATGGACATATCAACCAATATGAAAATAAAAAAGGAAACATAAGAATTAAATGATACATTAAACAAGATGGACTTAATTGATATTTATAGGCTATTCCATCCATAAACAACAGAATACACTTTCTTCTCAACTGCACATGGAACATTCTCCAGGATAGATCATATCTTGGTTCACAAATCAAGCCTTGGTAAATTTAAGAAAATTGAAATTATATCAAGTAGCTTTTACAACCACAACACTATGAGACTAGATATCAATTACTGTAAAAACTACAAACACATGAAGGCTAAACAATACACTACTAAATAACCAAGAGATCACTGAGGAAATCAAAGAGGAAATCGAAAAATACCTAGAAACAATTACAAAGAAAACACGAAGACCCAAAACCTATGGAATGCAGCAAAATCAGTTCTAAAAGGGAAGTTTACAGCAATACAATACTACCAGAAGAAACAAGAAATATCTCAAATAAACAACCTAACCTTACACCTAAAGCCATTAGAGAAAGAAGAACAGAAAATACCCAAAGTTAGCAGAAGGAAAGAAATCATAAAGGTCAGATCAGAAATAAATGAAAAAGAAATGAAGGAAACAATAGCAAAGATCAATAAAACTAAAAGCTGGTTATTTGAGAAGATAAACAAAATTGATAAACCATTAGCCAGACTCATCAAAAAAAAAAGGGAGAAAACTCAAATCAACAGAATTAGAAATGAAAAAGGAGAAGTAAAAACTGACACTGCAGAAATACAAAAGATCTTGAGAGATTACTACAAGCAACTCTATGCCAATAAAATGGACAACCTAGAAGAAATGGACAAATTCTTAGAAAAGCACAACCTTCTGAGACTGAACCAGGAAGAAATAGAAAATATAAACAGACCAATCAGAAGCACTGAAAATGAGACTGTGATTAAAAATCTTCCAAAAACAAAAGCCCAGGACCAGATGGCTTCACAGGCAAATTCTTTCAGACATTTAGAGAAGAGCTAACACCTATCCTTCTCAAAATCTTCCAAAATATAGCAGAGGGAGGAATACTCTCAAACTCATACTATGAGGCCACCATCACCCTGATACCACAACCAAAGATGTCACAAAAAAGGAAACTACAGGCCAATATCACTGATGACCATAGATGCAAAAATCCTCAACAAAATACTAGCAAACAGAATCCAACAGCACATTAAAAGGATCATACACCATGATCACATGGGGTGTCTCCCAGGAATGCAAGGATTCTTCAATATATGCAAATCAATCAATGTGATACACCATATTAACAAACTGAAGGAGAAAAACCATATGATCATCTCAATAGATGCAGAAAAAGCTTTTGACAAAATTCAACACCCATTTATGATAAAAACCCTCCAGAAAGTAGGCATAGAGGGAACTTACCTCAACATAATAAAGGACATATATGACAAACCCACAACCAACATCGTTCTCAATGGTGAAAAACAAACCATTTCTTTAAAATCAGGAACAAGGTAAGGTTGTCCACTCTCACCACTATTATTCCACATAGTTTTGGAAGTTTTAGCCACAGCAATCAGAGCAGAAAAAGAAATAAAAGGAATCCAAATCGGAAAAGAAGAATTAAAGCTGTCACTGTTTGCAGATGACATGATACCATACATAGAGAGAATCTTAAAGACGCTACCAGAAAACTACTAGAGCTAATCAATGAATCTGGTAAAGTAGCAGGATACAAAATTAATGCACAGAAATGTCTTGCATTCCTATACACTAATGATGAAAAACCTGAAAAAGAAATTAAGGAAACACTCCTATTTACCATTGCAACAAAAAGAATAAAATACCTACCTAAGGAGACAAAAGACCTGTATGCAGAAAACTATAAAACACTGATGAAAGTAATTAAAGATGATACAAACAGATGGAGAGATATCCCATGTTCTTGGATTGGAAGAATCAACATTGTGAAAATGAGTACACTACCCACAGCAATCTACAGATTCAGTACAATCCCTATCAAACTATCAATGGCATTTTTCACAGAACTAGAACAAAAAATTTTACAATTTGTATGGAAACACAAATGACCCTGAATAGCCAAAGCAATCTTGAGAAAGAAAACGGAGCTGGAGGAATCAGGCTCCTGGACCTCAGACTCTACTACAAAGCTACAGTAATCAAGACAGTATGGTACTGGCACTAAAACAGAAATATAGATCAATGGAACAGGATAGAAAGCTGATATAAACCCATGTACCTATGGTCACCTTATCTTTGATAAAGGAGGCAAGAATATAGAATGGAGAAAAGACAGCCTCTTCAATAAGTGGTGTTGGGAAAACTGGACAGCTACATGTAAAAGAATGAAATTAGAACACTCTCTAACACCATACACAAAAATAAAATCAAAATAGATTAAAGACCTAAATGTAAGATGAGACACTATAAAAGTCTCAGAGGAAAACAGGCAGAACTCTCTATGACATACATCACCGCAAGATCCTTTTTGACCCACCTCCTAGAGAAATGGAAATAAAAACAAACAAATGGGCCCCAATGAAACTTAAAAGCTTTTGCACAGCAAAGGAAACCATAAACAAGATGAAAAGACAACCCTCAGAATGGGAGAAAACATTTGCAAATGAAGCAACTGACAAAAGATTAATCTCCAAAATATACAAGCAGCTCATGCAGCTCAATATCAAAAAAACAAACAACCCAATCCAAAAATGGGCAGACGACCTAAATAGACATTTCTCCAGAGAAGATATACGGATTGCCAACAAACACATGAAAGGATGCTCACCATCACTAATCATTAGAGAAATGCAAATCAAAACTACAATGAGGTATCACCTCACATGGGTCAGAATGGCCATCATCAAAATATCTACAAACAATAAATGCTGGAGAGGGTGTGGAGAAAAGGGAACCCTCTTGCACTGTTGGTGGGAATGTAAATTGATACAGCCACTGTGGAGAACAGTATGGAGGTTCCTTAAAAAACTACAAATAGCACTACCATATGACCCAGCAATCCCACTACTGGGCATATACCCTGAGAAAACCATAATTCAAAAAGAGTCATGTACCACAATGTTCATTGCAGCTCTATTTACAATAGCCCAGAGATGGAAACAACCTAAGTGTCCATCATCAGATGAATGGATAAAGAAGATGTGGCACATATATACAATGGAATATTACTGAGCCATAAAAAGAAACGAAATTGAGCTATTTGTAATGAGGTGGATAGACCTAGAGTCTGTCATACAGAGTGAAGTAAGTCAGAAAGAGAAAGACAAATACCGTATGCTAACACACATATATGGAATTTAAGAAAAAAAAATGTCATGAAGAACCTAGGGGTAAGACAGGAATAAAGACACAGACCTACTAGAGAATGGACTTGAGGATATGGGGAGGGGGAAGGGTAAGCTGTGACAAAGCAAGAGAGAGGCATGGACATATATACAGTACCAAACGTAAGGTATATAGCTAGTGGGAAGCAGCCATATAGCACAGGGAGATCAGCTCGGTGCTTTGTGACTGCCTGGATGGGTGGAATAGGGAGTGGGGGAGGGAGGGAGACGCAAGAGGGAAGAGATATGGAAACATATGTATATGTATAACTGATTCACTTTGTTATAAAGCAGAAACTAACACACCACCGTAAAGCAATTATATTCCAATAAAGATGTAAAAAAAAAAAAAAAGAGAATGAAATCTTGTCAAGTGAGACAACATGGATGGACCTCGAGGGCATTATGAAATAAGTCAGACAGAGAAAGACAAATACCATATAATCTCACTTATATGTGGAATCTAAAGCAAACAAACAAACAAAAACCAAGCTCACAGATACAGAAAACAGATTAGCGGTTGCTGGACATGGGGGCAAAATGGGTTAGGAAAGTCAAAAGGTACAAACTTCCAGTTACAAAATAAATGTTATGCAGACGTAAAATTGTTAACAATATAGTTAATAATACTGTATTGCAAATGTGAAAGTTGCTTAGAGAATAGATCTTAAAAGTTCTCATTGGAAGAAAAAAAAGTTTTGTAACTATATATGGTGACTAATGGTGATAATCATTTCACAATATATACAAATGTAGAATCATTATATTGTAGATGTGAAACTAATACAATCTTATATGTCAATTATACCTCAATAAAAAAAATTTTTTAAAAAATGAAAAATAGAACTGCCATATGACCCAGCAATCCCACATCTGGATATATATCTGAATAAAAATTTTAAAAAACCCATTAATTTGAAAAGATACATGCACTCCTATGTTCATTGTAGCATTATTACAATAGTCAAGATATGGAAGCAACCTAAGTGTCCATCAATAGATTAATGAATAAAGATGTCATATATGTATATATATGTGTGTGTATATATGTATACATATACATATACATACATACGATGCAATAATACTCAGCCATAAAAAGGAATGAAATCTTGACATTTGTGACAACATGTATGACCCTGGTGGGCATTATGCTAAGTGAAAATAAAGTAAGACAGAGAAAGACACTGTATGATATCACTTATATGTGGAATCTAAAAAAGAAAACAAATGAACAAATATAACAATACAATAAAAGACTCACAGGTACAGAGAACAAACTCATGGTTACCAGAGGGGATGGGGATGCGGAGATGAAAAAAAAAAGGTAACTATGTGAGGTAATAAATGCTAATTAGTTTGATTGTGGTGATCATTTCACAATGTATATTTATATGAAACCATCACATTCACCTTTAATGTATATAATTTTTGTCAATTAGACCTCAATAAAGCTGGACATTTTTTTTTAGTTTGACAGAGCTTCCAATCAGCTTTCAGTTCCCACTGCTAATCTTGAGAGGATATCCAAGGAGTAACAAATAGCTGAGCAAAGCATCTAACATGGGAGAGAAATAAAAATAGAAAAATAATTTTGAGAAAACAGAAACAAGGAGTAAAAAACTTTAAAAAAGTAAACTATCACTGATATCCTCAGAGAGATACAGGAAGACATTGCATCTATGAAACAAGAACAGAAAGCTACTTAATAATAGGATCAGAAAATAAGAGTACACTCAGAGAGTAGAACAAAGTTCAGAGAGTAGAACAAAATAACAGATGCAAAATAAGAAAGAACAATAACATCATCAGTCGAGGACATCCAATATTCAAATAATGAGTCTTCCAGAATGAGAAGAGAGAATATAGAAGGGAGGAAATCATGAGTGAAATAACTCAAGAAAACGTCCAGAACTGAATATCGTGTTTGCAGACTGAAAGCACCCACACACGATGAAAACAGATATATACTATAGCAAATCCGTATGAGATTTAGAACACTGGAGATAAAAGAGATCCTATATTCTGGAAAGGGGTGGTGGTGAGGGGATAATTCATATACAAATATCAGAAAACAGAATGGCTTTGGAATTCTCAACAGCAACACTGGAAGGTACAAGACAATGGAGCAATGTCTTCAAAATTCTAGAGAAAATGATTTCAAACATATAATGAGTTAATTTTCCTTAATCCTTGATAATTTAAGTCTTGAGTATAGTTTCTATGCATCATTTTCAGGAACCTACTCTGTATATCTACCAAAATGAAAGAATAAATCAAGAAGGAGGAAACTGTGGGGTATGCAGAACAAGAAATACAACCCTGGGGAGAAGCAAAGGGAATCTTCAGGATTGTCTGTGCAACAGGCATAAAAAGGTAACCAGTCCAGACCGGAGCAAACTGACTCAAGAGGCAGACATTCTGAGGGCTACTTTCACAATGCTTTCTGCCATATCTTCTTTTCAACCTAAGAAACTACTGGAGAATATACTATTCCAACACAAGAGAATAAACCAAGAAGGAGGAAGGCATGAAACCCAGGATATAGGGAATGGATCCCAGGAGAAATGTAAGGTCAATTCCACAGCTGAGAGCAAGGCAAATCCAGAGACACAACAGACCCAGAGCACCAGTTCAGAGAAAGCAGAAGTCCTCAGTAGAGAGAGTCCTAAGGAAAGCAATTGGAATTGTTAAATTACCTGATCTGAGTGATCTTGTGGGAAATGTACTAAGAGACTGTAGGAAGACATGGAAAAAATTAGCAAGATTAAAAAAAAAAAAGCACCAACCAAATGAAAAAAATCAAGGCATGTTCTACCTCAGGGAAAAAAAATAGGAAAGTCATTGAAAAAAAGGAATCTCTGGGAAACTGTTACAACCAAGAGGAGCAGAAGGAGACATGACAACTAAATGTAACGTGGTCTTTTGGATGGAATCCTGGAAGAGAAAAAGGACATTAGGCAAAAACAAAGGAAATCTGAATTAACTATGGACTCTAGCTAATAATAATGTAACCGTATTGGTTCATTAATTATATAACAAATGTACTATACTAATATGTTAATAATAAGGGAAACCAGGTATGGAGTGTATGGTAACTCTGTATGTACTACCTTCACAATTTTTCTGTAAATTTAATATTGTTCTAAAAATAAAGTTTATTTTTTCAAAAAGGAAGAAAATCACGATTAAATATACTATCACTCTCAGCAGTGAACAATATTTGTAAAGGCATAAAAATGCAAATATTGATTACTGATTTAACCAAAAATTTTGACTGCATTGGAAGTGGGAGATGAGTGTATGAAGCAGATGGATGGCAGACTAAGAGAAATAAACTCTCACTTCCCATAAAAAAGATAAGTGGATGATGTCTAAAATTGGTGATTCAAATGATAGCAGGATATGTATTTTACTTAGAAATGTGAAGTATTTAAATGGCAGAAGAAACAGCTAAGAGTAGAAAGAGGTTATCTTTGAGGAAAACGACTGGAGAAATTGCAGTTTGTGGGGCACAGAAACACTGTATTTTGTTAATTAGCCTTTCCAATGCCAGTTTAGTTTTCAGACTATGTCCATGTAGTGATTTGATGAGATAAACATTAATCTAAAAATCAGAAGATTAAAGTCGAGTTTTATCTGCTGATATGCAAAAAGCTTTCAATACTTTAGCAAATCAAAAAGTAAATTAAAGGAATCCACAGAAATTAGCTTCGTCGCACTACGAAAGAGCTCTACGCAGTTGTCATATTGATATTCTTTTAAAAAAGTGGCAATACACTAAATATTAATGTCATTTCTGAAACTTAGGTTTCCTCCTTTGACCATTTTCTTCATTCTTATTTCCTCATTACCAGAAAAACGATTCTTTCACCTCACCACATCTACATTCCCCAATTTGTGCCTGTCACCTCATTTGCCTTCATCTCTTTTTAGTCATTTAAATTATTTCAAAATCCCTTCCCCCTTGACTTTTCTCACACACAACAACAATCCCTAATCTTGAATGAATCCAACCATCTGTTTTAAGTCCTGCTTTTTCATGGCTGAAAAAATTGATACTTTCTTTGGTTGGCTTCATTTTATTTATTTTAAAATATTTATTTATTTGGCTGTGCTGGGTCTTAGTTGTGGCACACGGGATTTTCATTGCCGCATGTGGGATCGTTTTTAGTTGTGGCATGTGGGATCTAGTTCCCTGATCAGGGATCGAACCCGGGCCCCTGCATTGGGAGTGTGGTGTCTTAACCACTGGACCACCACAGAAGTCCCTTGGTTGGCTTCATTCTATTATTTAAAATATTTAATTTTGGAGGCACCAAGTCTTAGTTACAGCACATGGGATCTTTAGTTGTGGCATGCAGACTTCTTAGTTGTGGCATGCAGACTTCTTAGTTGTGGTATGTGGACTCTTAGTTGCAGCATGCGGGATCTAGTTCCCCAACCAGGGATCCAACCTGGACCCCCTGCATTGGGGGCGCAGAGTCTTACCCCCTGGACCACCAGGGAAGTCCTTTGGCTTCATTTTAAATTCCTGATTTCTACACTTATTTGAAAGTCAGTACTCATCCATAGCCATCTTACCCTTCTCGATTTGTTTTCTAACATCTACCATTTTTCTTTGTGTTTTCTAAACATCTACCATTTTTCTTTGGCCCCCAATCTCTTCTCTGGCTTTTTTGCTGGTATCATTCCCTGATGATGGCTTAATTTCCTATTTCACTAAGAAAATAAAAGCATTCAGGCATTGTTTCCAAATATATCTTTCTTTCCCTTCCTTTTTGTTCGGAGGAAGAAACATCCGTACTTTTTTCCTGAGGCTCCTTCCAGCTACTTGACTTCTTCACTTCCATTCTTCCCTTAGATGTTAGTTGTATGTGGAATTTTGTCCTCAGTAGGCTGATCACATTCTATTTGTTCTCTGAGAAGGCATTCATTAACAATCATGGTTTTAAGGGATCGAGCAAGTTCACATTTCTAAGTTGATGGTGCAATACCTAGCCCTGCCTAGGTTTTCATACATTTTCATCTTGAATGTCCAAAGGTACATCAAAAACAACATGGGGGGAGGCTGGGATTAGCAGATGCAAACTATTACGTACGGAATTGATAAACAAGGTCCTACTGTATAGCACAAGGAACTATATTCAATATCCTGGGATAAACCATAATGGAAAAGAATACAAAAGACTATATATAACTGAATCACTTTGCTGTACAGCAGAAACACAACATTGTAAATCAACTATACTTCAGTTAAAACTACAACATGCCTGTATAACTTTCTGCAAATCTGCACCTCCTATATTATCTCAGTTAATCAAAGCAGCAGTATCCTAAGTCACCAAAGCCAGAAATCGGGGCATTATCCTAGACAACTTTCTTGTTCTTTCCTGATACCCAATCCATTGCTTCAGTGCCTGACACAGTTGAGACTGAACAAATATCTCCTGAATGAGTGAATGAAGGAATGAGTGACGCTTGTCCATTCTTATTTCCATCTCCCTAAAGTATCTTTTCCTACTTCCACTGCAGTGTCAGGCCCTCACCATCAGTTGGCTGTATGACTGCTGTTCCCTCAATTGCTGTCATGATCTTTTTATTCTCCATGTTTTTTCTTCATTGATTACTACTTCCCCTAGTCTGCAGCATATTCAAGGTTCTTATATGTGTTTGTGTGTGGAAACAAACTTCTTTCCCTAAGCAATTGCTACATTTCTATCTCACCCTTCTTTCCTTTGTCCCCAAGCTTCTTTAAAGGTCTCTAGGTTTCTGACAAGGCTCATTTAACTAGAGTATCTTTGTATTGGGGGGTAGTTCTAAACTTTTGCTGGCTGAATAAAAACGGATTTTGACTGCAAGCATTCTTCCCCTCCACCTCCGATCCTCAGCCTCAGGGCTCTAAGAGCAGATCTCAGGTGCAGACTGTTCTTAGAAGGAACCCTTCTGGTAAGCCCAACTAGACCCCAGTCAGATATACACCCATTGCTTTGAAGAAGCCATAAAGACTGGTAAAATAATCAAAATGCAGGTACTTTGTTCAGACTAAGTATTCAGTAAACACTTACTGGATGCATAATAGCTAATATTTATTAAGCACATGCTATTGCTGAGATATTCACATCAATTAGCTTAATCCCCTGAAGGAGCACCTGAACAGTACTATTATTACTTTCCATTTTACAAATAAGGAAACTAAGTTTTAGAGAAAAATAACTTGCTCAAAGTCAATGATGTAGATTCTTGAGCCAGGGTTCAAACTGTCAGGCAGATGCATAACTATTTTTAATCACCCCATTATGCTCTCTTGGCTGTACCATACTAGGTTTTACAAGAAGTAACAAGGGCAGAGTCATTCCTCAAGAAGCATACAGACTCCTCAAAGCCGAAAGACAGCTATAATGCAAGGTAGACATTGGTAAGCCCAATCGGAAAGGTGCAAAGTACTAGAGTCCAGCTGAGAAACCCAGAGGTTCCTTGCTTCCTTCTAGTTAGGAGACTAAAAAGGATATATGGAAGATGTGGACTTTAAAGACTGGATAGGATTTAACCAATTGCTGGTAAAGGGGAAAAAGATAACTCAGACAAGGTAACATCAACAGCATTGAGCCAGAAAAGGACAGAGCATGCTCACAAGACAGGGGCATCATCTGATTAGAGCCAAGGGTGGGTGAAGGCAAGGGGGTAGGATCAAGACAGGAAAAGTGGTTTGAAACCAGATTCTGGATAATTTGGACTTTATCACGATCACAAGATCTTGTGGAGAGAAAAAGTAGAAATGAAAAGGGAACAGATTTCAGAAACATAATCAACTCAAGTTGGTCTTGGCAAAAAAATGACACCTAAGCAATGTAACTGAAAACGTAAGCATTTTGCTTTGTCCCAGTTACAAGAGGCTGAGAAACATTTTTAACTGAAATTTAGAAACTAAGGTTGGTTAAAAAGCCTCCTGTCATGCATGCACATGCACGTTTATGTACATACATAAATCCACACACACTTATACACACATATAGTGAGAAGAGTTGAAATAAAGATCTAGGAAATAAATACAGGTTAAAATCAAGATAACTTGAGACTTGACTATGGAAGCAATAAGGTAGCAATTTATTGTTCAGTTTTGTTAAACTTTGTCTGATTTTAGTTTATTAAACAGTTACATATATATAAATTTAAAATAGAACTTTTTTTTTCTCAAAGTAGTCCCTTAAGGCAGTTTATCCCATTAACTGGTCTTAAAAAAAGTTTTCTGTTTATTAACATGGGGGCAGCTTCACCTTGTTACAAAGTTTCCATTTGACCCAGTTAATTAAGAAAAAATACTTTAAAATATTCAGTTTTTTGAGAATTAAAAAAAGACTATGTGACAAGAGAAAGGAAGATGAGGATTTTTAATTTCTTCATGTGCATTAAAAGATTAGAGCAAGCCATAACTTTCCTGTTTTGTATAATCTTCTATTCTTAGCCACTTCTGAAGTAACAGTTTGAAGAAATAAATTCTCTGTATACCAAAGGACTTCCTAGAATTCTATGTTAATGATTAGAAGAGGAATCTCAAAAAGTTTATCATACATTTTCAAGGAAGAATGTTCACAGACGATTAACAGATTTAAGAGGAAAAATCAGATCATAATGACTTAAGCTCTGAATTTGCTTATCTGTAAAATAAGGAAGTTGTACTATAGTCTCTGTGTTTCCATCAGGCAATAAAGTGCTACCACTTGTTCACAGTAGATACTGAGTGATCACTGCTTGCAGAGCACTGTGCTATAAAGTCTTGCACCTGAATTGTACTTGCTTTTGAGAGCAACACCTACTAGTCCCTTTTATTCAGTTTTGAGTTCTTCACAGGATTTGGGATGGTAAATAACAAACAGCTGTTGGATTCACTCCCCATTTCCAGTTCCACGCATTGTCTACATCTGCACTGTCCAAAATTATAGCCAGTAGCCACATGTGACAACTGATCACTTAAAATGTGGCTAGTCCGAACACATATATGATGAAAGTGTAAAATACACACTGGATATTGATGACTTAGTACAAAAAAGACTGTAGAATATCACAGTAATTTTTAATATATTGGATTACATGTTAAAATATTTTGGAGCTACTGGGTTAAAAATTAAAATTAATTTTACCTGTTTCTTTTACTCTTTAAAATCTGGCTATAGAAAAATTTTATATTATGTATGTGGCTCACGTTATATTTCTATTGGTCTAAACTCTAAGGACCACATCCACAGATCGCCATGACATCTCTTCATGGCCTTGATTACAAAGGCGGAGTAAGCAACAATTTTAATACTACTCTTTTAATTCCCCTCTTCTTGCTGTTTCTGTGTCTGGCCAACCATTTACCTTCATTATTACTTGAAACTATATCCTTCACTATGAGGATTAGAAATGAAACTTATTTGATTCCGGATTTTGGATAAGTGATGGTGATTCTATTCTTTTTTTCAATACTTTGAAAGAGACTCCATCACAAAGAGAGATAGTGTAACATATACATTTCCTGCTAGTGGATATGGAAATGCAACCAAAGATATCAAGCTAGTGACTGCACTTCCTTTTTCGCATGTTATCTTCTCGCCTACCAGCGACCTTCGACCTTCGTTCCTTTAAAACAGGATGACTTTTGCTCATCCTATGTAGTTCTGACTCTTGTTAATCACATGACTGTCCATGCAGGGAGCCATAACAAGAAAGTGAAGTAGACATTTAGCTTTATAACTAGTCACATGCTTTAGGGAAAAAAAAAGAGTCTTTATAATTCCCTTAGACATCAAGAAATATTTTTTAAAGGGATATAATCATCTTCTTTACTCATCTGATTTCCTTCCTTTAAAGAAACCTGATTTATTAAGAGGCTTATTTATTTTATATTTAAAAACCACTTATGAAACAATTTGTACAAGGAATTTGTAAAACTTTGCTATATCTGAATAATAAAATAAAAAGGCTTAAAGAATAGCAACAATGAAACCAGGGTATTTTGACACTAGTATAAATATATATATGTATAAAACAAGATGGATAGTTGAACATACCTCATCAAAAAATACAATAAAAAAACTTACTTTACATTTTAGAAATCATATTTTTGCACACATTTATTTTGCTTTAGCCTTGTTTTACTTTATTAATAGAAGGTGGTTTTGATTAGGATTTGATCCTCTAATAGAATATTTATACTGAAGTTTGATATTTTAAACAACATATTTTAAAGTAGAAAGGCACTTCAGGAATCAGTTTTGTATTCTCATTTTATAGATGTGGCACACAGCTACTGAGTGATAAGGGACTGAACACAAGTGTGCTGACTCCAAGTTCAGCTTGTCCCACTGTACCACGCTGCCTTAGTCCTTCTTTAACTTTTATCCGGTTAAAGAAAACACAATTAAAATTCAGACCTTTATAACTAGCAGATTATGTTATCAGCACTATTAATGCTCTTGTTGTTCTATTTATTTAGAATGAAAGTATTCTAGTAATACGAATAAGAGATGTGAAGGTTGATGGGTGGAGATAGGTGTAGTGTTGAAGAAAGTAAATCCTGTTAAAATGTACATAGGTATCAGAAGTTCATAGAATTTACTTGAAATTTCCAACAGCCTCTTTATCTTTTAGTAAAGGTTGTTAAGGGGAATGAAATCTGGAATGGATTCAGGTCTGTTACTCTCTTCAGCTTGATCAAGTCTGAAAATATTTATTATTTTATTTGGAGGTACTGACTGTTATTACACATGTACCACAGCAGAATGGACGATTTGGGCTTGAATAACTAAATTATCCTATGTGTAAACGTAACCTATGTACCTAATACTAGCTCATCTTCCCAGTAAGATAGGATCTGATACATATTAATAGGAATTACTCATTTCTTAAACATATCTAAGTTACCTCCAACAGAAGCAACAACAGAAGACTGTACTATTTCTGCTTCAATTTCTCCTTCTTCTCAAGACAGCAAACATTATTTTGCATCACCCAGGATTTTTTTTTTCCTGTTCAATTCATCAAGTCTTTATTATTCCCTATTATGTATCAAGCATTCTTCTGGGTACCAGGATCATATATATGAACAACACCTACAGTAGGCCTAAAATTTCAACTAAAATAAGTGGAAGCAAACATATCCTGAGGATACTCTGATATATTAATTGTATCCAGTGCACTGCTAGAAAGGACTCAGTTACACATACAACATCCTACTCTTCTGGAAGGGAGATACAGTTGTTAAGCCTGAGAAGAGGGGCATCTTTAAGAATACTTTTTAAAAAATGGAAATAACTCTGATCCCAGTTACAACTAAACTTTCATCAACATTAAGGGTTATATAATTGCCATCTAAACAGGATACAGAAATAGGTGAGATGGCTGCCAAAGACAAATTTCATTTTACTTCAAATTTCCTTTGCACTATCCTTGATAATTCATCAAATCACAGGGTATTTTAGCATGGCACTATTCTTTGTCAATGATGACCACAGATGATCTACTTTTAGTTTAAAACGAAAAACAAAGGAAAGGCAAGGAATAAATTAAATATATGCAAAGTCTTGGACTTTGAAGATAATAGAAAATGAGCAAAATCCACAGGACCTGTAACAGAAACATCTACTTTTTCCTAATTCTTAAGTTGGGCACTTATAATAGGAATGGATAAAAACAAACAAACACAATTATTTACTCCCTTACTCAAGACAAGAGCACTCCCCAAAGTTGAACCAAGAGATAAAAAAACTTAATTAACCTTCATTGAGTCATTTAATAATGAAAGAGTTCAGTTTTTTGTGAATTAAAAAAATTAGTGATCATAGCATCACCTATATACATCTAAAAGAAAAAGTTTCTTCCTATTAAAATGCTTTTAAAAGATCCCTAATATGTTTACATACCCAAATAATCTGTTACTAATACTTCACAAGGAATATCATTTTATTACTGTAATCACAAAATCATCATTTCCGTACAGGAATGTATAAGTGAACATTAATCAATGCACTGATAATTCACTTCATAAAGAGGGCGAACACACTACAGAACATATTGTAAAGAAAAAAATATTGTAAAATTTTCTGGCCTTGCAGTGCACTTTTTAGTGCAAGTATTTAAGACACAATAGTGTTCAATTCAGCAAAGTATTGCAGAACGTCATGCCACAGTCCACTTAATTCAAAGAGGGTCAGGACATGCAGCTTGTAATAAAATGTCAGAATATATATTTATAAAAAACCACATGTAATTCATAAAATATATAGTGGTTTATTTAGATGGTTTTAGATGATTTCACTATGGAATTCTGCATAACTGGAACAAGCATCCAAGATCTTCTTAACAGGAATAACCTTCTTGCTAGGCAATGGCTTTGGCCTCAGGTAGAAATGCCTCCCAGTATTTTATCAGCTGTGGATGATAACAAAAAATCAAAGACATTCTCATAATCTTTTTGTCGTTTATATAATATATCCTGTGAAGCATTTAAAAAAAACTATACAAATAGCTAACAATGATTAACATTTACTAAAGTCTGGTTCTTAAAGGGATCATCTAAATTCCCTTATATTAAGTCTGTCAATATAATTCATATATAAATTATTTTAAAATATTAATTACTCCTGGGTAATTTTAGTTTTTGATGTAAGAAAAAAAATTTTTTAATATCGAAAAACTTAAGATTTCTTTATGAATTGTATATATAGAAACAGTTTGTTAGTATAAGTTAAATAAGATTACCTTAAATAATAAAACTGCAATGAGCTTTTCCAATATAAAGTGATAACATCTCCTAATTCAGAGGATATTCACATTTTATGTTATTGCTAGCCAAAAACAATGAGAAAAGGAGGAAGAAAAGAAAATATCCAAGCAAATATAAAAGAGACTGGAAGGAATTAGCAGCCAGTCTTTCCTGGATAGTCCAGAGTCCAGAGAACAGAATAGACTGACATTAAGTTTAAGTTTAAAACAATTCCTTTAAAAACAAGCTTATATAACCTATTTTTTTTTTTACAGATAGTTGCTTTATTTATTCATTAAAAAAATTTTTTTTATATTTATTTTTGGATGAGTTGGGTCTTTGCTCTGTGCGTGGGCCGTCTCCAGTTGCAGTGAGTGGGGCCACTCTGTTGCGGTGCGTGGGCCTCTCATTGCCGTGGTTTCTCTTGTTGCGGAGCACGGGCTCTAGGTGCACAGGGTTCAGCAGCTGTGGCTCGCGGGCCCCAGAGTGCAGGTTCAGCAGCTGTGCTGCACAGGCCCAGTTGCTCCCGCAGCATGTGGGATCTTCCCGGACCAGGGCTCGAACCCATGCCCCCTGCACTGGCAGGCGGATTCTTAACCACTGCATCACCAGGGAAGCCTGATTTCTTTTTATATTTAAAGAATCTGACCTTATGAACTAAGTATTTAAAATAAAAAACAAATATAATTTGAAGATATAATATTATCACCTAATTTAAAAATTTAATCTATTGATATTATATAGTTTAAAAAGAATTGGAGGAAGAAATCCTTCTATTCAAGATAATAAATAATTTGATCTATTACTCAAATTTATATTAAAATACACAGGAACAAACCTCTGATATTATCTTGTTACAGACTTTTCTTTAATATAACATTAAAATCCATGGTTTTCTCTATTTGAGGAGACAAATGCCACTTGCGGTATACAATCAACACCAAACCCACACAAACTAAAGGAAAAATCAAGACAACATTTTTTAAAAAACCTTTAAAATTTAGTTTTTAGTTTAAGTTCTAGCTGGTATGGAAGAGAAGAACTTACTACAAGAAGGTACTCAAACAGCTATGATCAATAGGGAAGTAAAACTGGGAAGACTGAGAAAAAGGGAAAAGTAGTCCAGAGTGTTTCTCATATTCTAAAACTGGGAAAAGTATATCTTTCCTAGAAGTTAGCAGTAGGGGTAAAAAGGACCCGAGAATTTCCAATTACTTTTACTACCATTCTTCCTTTGCTGTCTTTGGTTTTCTCTACTCCATTTATTACTTCTCAAGTAAAGCTCATTTCATTGATTATCATCTTTAAAATAAAAAAGCATATCAAAAACAAATTCTAGAAGTTTTTAAGTTATAAAAAATTACCTTACCTGTTGTTGTGTTTGTACTAATGATTCTAAGTACTTGATAATAACAGTTTTAAAATCTTTCACTCGTTGTTTCTGTTAAAGTACAATACATGGGGAAAAAAAGGTCCATTAGTACAAAACCAAACTTGATTTTACCATGATATTGTGGCAAAATGTGACCAAGCTGTTAAGTGTGAAATTAGTATACTTGCCTCAAATCTTCCCACTTCTTTTCGAATTGTTTTAGAGATCTGTTCAAAATCTCTTTCTCCTTGTTGCACTTTTGCCTCCCACTGACAAAAACAAAAAAAAAGGTACAAATTTTTTAATCTTGTCTGAGAAAAATTTATAGAACTAGCTGTCATGACCACTCATTTGATTTATAATGCAGTGCCTAAAAATCCTGAAAGCTCAATACTGGCAAAGCCCAGTTTGGCATCATTCAAACTTGTATGTAACTTTCCAGTAGTGGAAATGCACATCAGCTTAATTTCCATTAATATTTTACTGTCAGACTTACGATTAGGATATTCTAGTGCTTAATGAACTACAGTCTCCACACCTTAATACAGATGAAAAGATTTTGAGTATAAAATTCACCATCAAATAATTTAGCAGTGCTAGAGTGTAATTTTCTCATTTCTTTATATACCTTTAAATTATTTCAAAATATATCAATAATACTGGCTAATTTCAAGAATACATGTTCATCACAATTTATATGCCCATGGAAATAATTAATTAGAAAAATTATATGACAAACATTTAAAAAACATTTTTGTAATGGTGAAATATACAGATTAAAAAAAAATTGTGCAATTATGGTCTACTGAACACCTATCGGTAAACATTAAATTCACTACAGAAACAATGAACGTTGTGATTAGTGACCAATGGAACAGCTAAAATAAAATAAATGAAGACTTAAGCAATGAAATGATATTTTCCCACTATGTAACCAAAACACTGGTACATACTCTTCAAAGAGCAGGTACATTTACTTTAAGTAATATAAAGGTTGTCCTACCTCTTCAATTTCCTTATTGAAGCATGGCAAAAAAAGTGTATAAATTATAATAAACTTATACAAATTTACAAAATACCATATATAATACATATATATGGGGGATAATGTCACCTGGACAGCTACATGTGGGACAAGTCTATCTCTAAAACCAATTTTAGACACAAAATAAGTAATTATCTGAAATCAAATTAACCATCTCAAAAGAAATGTGTGATCATTAATTCAAAGTTAATTTAAATCTTTTCCTTGTATGTTTCTTTGTCCATTCCATAATTATGTGAAAGTAACAAAGGGATCTGGAGATTTTAATGATGATCAAAATGTTAAAGTAATTATAAAACAGTTCATAAGTTATGAAAAATAGCTAAGTGTTGAATGGTTCAGAAAAAAATTTATGAAAAATTATGCATATATGAATGAGTCATGGAAACTTTGGGTAAAGAGATAAATAAAGCATTTTGTATTAATCACCTCTCTTATTTCATTTTTAGCTTGCTGTATTTTATCTGGTTTGTTAGCAACCATCATTTTTGCTTCAGTTTCACGTTTTTTGAGCAAAGTAATTTGAGCGTCTTCCCATTTCTGCCAGCACTTCATTCGATGGTCAAATACACCCTATAAGTGAATGACATAATATTACTACTGGGAATTAACACTGAAATACTTTCAAAATACTAGAAGTGCTATAGTACTAAAAACAATAAAACCAAGTACTTATATACTACTCTAATATAATGAGATATTGAAAATAAACACGCCAATATCAAAGAAAACAGAGGTCCATATTCATTTGCTTAAAAACAAAAACCTGGTAATTGGATGAAATATAAGAGCTCAGAATAAAAAACCAAAAAACAAAAAACAAAACTACATATAAAATCCATTTCACTAGCCTTTAGGGTTTTTTTCTTTTTCTTAGTTCCCATACCAGGGGCATCAAACCCATGCCCCCTGCACTGAGAGTGCAGAGTCTTAACCAATGGACCACCAGGGAAGTCCCATCTTTAGGGTTTAAAATGTGGCTTATAATAAGATTTCTAATAGAGTTTTATGCTTTGAAGAAAGATTTAATAGGAAAATGCTGGTGTCATATTTACAACTGAAAGTTTTCCTACTAAAATATCAAAAGCAGATTTAAGTGTTGGAAATATGCCAAAAAATTAAAAATAGGAAATGTGAAAAGCCATAAGATAACAGAAAGTAAAGTAAAGATGTGGTGGAAGAGATTACCAATAGCAAATAAAAGAAAAGGCAAAACAATGTAAAGATATAACAAAATGCCGGGGGAGGAGGGAGAGATAGTCCTATACAAGGTAAAAAGCGCAAATGGATATATGTATCTAGTATGCAGAATTAAATGAATAGACAAAAAGACCGTAACAGAACAATTCAACCAACTCCATGACTTCTTTCAAGGGGTTTGGTAGAGCAAGAGCAAGTGAATGGAGGAAAGAAATGAAATATGAATGTAAGACAGTAATTAGAAATTTCATTTAAAAAAAACTGATGGACAGACTGGAATACAACAATAATCCCTTTTCTAGCTTGATGTTGGGGATATATTCACTTTTTTTAGTATTTATTAATTGAACAAATGAAGCAAGCATTAATAACATGGGTGAAACAGAGTTATTTTCATTTATTCCAAATAGAGAGCTTTTGGATCAAGAAACAGTAAATTAATACATGCTGTTATAGGAACCTGATGAAGAAGAAAGCACGTAGATAGTGTATTTTCAAGACGTAGGCTTTGGAACAAATCATATTTGGATTCAAATACTAGTTTTGCTTTGTCACTGTATGATCTTGGGGAAATTCATTTAATTTCTATAACCCACAGTTCTTCCAAATATACAAGAGTGAAATGAGATCTAGATTTATGGACTAGGAATAAAATGAAAAGTATATAGCACGCATGGTGACTTAACCTAGTGGATGTTTAATGATTAGTAAGTACTATTATGGATTACTTCTAGATAACATACACATATAAACGTAGTTGATTAACTCTTAGATTTCTACCAGAAGTGCAAATAATAATAACTTAAGTAATAGAAAAAAACCATAATTGGACTGTATTTACAGCATGCAGCATATTTTGAAAATGTGGGCAAGAATATTAAAAACTCCAAATCCAGAGTTCTTAAAGACCGTACACATTTTAATTAGCCAGGACGAGACATCCCAGGCAAACTGGTAAGTTAAACGCACTCTATAGGCATTTAAATGCATTTTACTAGATTTGTCATCTCATATAATTTCTCTTCTCTCAGTAGTCTTACTGTTCTCTGTTTGCTTTTTTTATGTTTAAAAGACTACACTCTCCTTAAAACATTTCTCATTATGAATTGATTTTGCTTCAGCCAAATTAATTTGGGCCAAAATCACAAAAGTAATACATCTAACACAAGTACATTCAAAAAGTCACTATCATTTACAACAAATAAACAATCCCTGTGCCTCACCCCCTACACATACACAAATTTTAAAAGTAATTTAAGACTTTAGGCCTAGTTTTCCTTTAAAGGAACACGGCCATATCAGCTCTTCATTTATAAATTCCTCTGTTCAATAACAATTTGATTATTTAGAATATGTACCAATACAGTGCAACAGCGAACCAAAATGCCCTTTAATTTCAATATTTGCTTAAGTTCCTAGTGTATATCAACTGGCCTTTTCAGTGATACACCAACTTAAACTAATTTGGTCTCTGCCCAGTTTCTTATCTCATAATATTCCAAAAATCACATGTTCACTGTGGTACAGACATAGGAGCTATGGTAAAGGCAAAGCTACTAAAGTCAGGTTATTTTAGATAAAAAAATTAATCTTAACTCCATAAGAATTAACTTTTTCTTCATTTGGTTTCCTACCCTTGTAACACCAGAATATAAAAGAAAAAAAGAATCAGAACCATACCTGATCTTCTAAAAATGCTATCTTTTTTTCTTTCCCATTGGGGTATAGCTGTTTTAC
The DNA here is from genome assembly GCF_059928025.1 of Delphinapterus leucas. Classification (NCBI taxonomy): domain Eukaryota; kingdom Metazoa; phylum Chordata; class Mammalia; order Artiodactyla; family Monodontidae; genus Delphinapterus; species Delphinapterus leucas. The sequence goes on along the minus strand of NC_143131.1, from coordinate 102,613,437 downwards.
AATGTTGTGCTAGTTTCTACTGTACAGCGAAGTGGAGCTCCCTGAGCTATACAGCAGGTTCTCATTATTTATCTATTTTATACATATTAGTGTATATATGTCAATCCCCAAATATCAAATCATAACTTAATGTATGCCTCTGCATGTCAAGATACTAATCCACTCTGGTACAACCAGCTTCTTCTACAAGAGGGATACATTTACACTGATGATTCACTTTAGACATCCCCCACCCCCTGCCAATTTATGGTACGCAATTGTATGCAAGCTCATCTACGTTAGACAAGGTTGCAGTTGTGGAGTTTTCCTGGCCAATAAGGAAATTTGAGGCTGCAATTTTAATTTAATTAATACCATATTCTAATTCAGTGAATCTGAAAGTATGCTGCCTAGATTCCTGGAGTCCTGAAAGGGTGCTGATTACTTACAGCCAAACGATGAATATGTTAAACTCCTTGGGGAATCCATCTACTGGTTTTTTAAAAAATTATTTTATGTATTTTATAGATCTGCATTCCCTGCAAGAATTCCTTATGAAGATTCTAGTGCTAAAAACATTCAAAGCTATTACCCTCAATCCCTGACCCTACTCTAGTGGCTCACAGAAGGCCAATACATGAAAATGCATCTAACGAGTTTACCACTTAATACACGTGAGCTAACTAACTGTATTATCCAAAATATAGAGTCCCAGATGTCAGAGCCTATACAAAAGAGGGAAACAGGAGTTCCCTGGCTACAAGGCCAGGCCTGGGCAGTATTCTGAGTGGATGAACTTCATCACTTTCTTTAAGGCCCCAATTTCTCATGTTCTCAGTACCCCTACTTTGGCCCTAAATTCTAATTCCCAAAGTACTCCTAGTTTCAAAATTACCATCATTTTAAAAAGTACTCTCAATATGGATAAAAGAAAGAGCTAAGTATTAAATAGTATTAAACAGGTATTAGAAATCAGTAAGACAAAAAATAAAACTGGGCATAAACATAAACAATTCGTAGAAGTGCAAATGGCTTATCATTTGTAAACATGCTTAAATTCACAATAACTAAAGAAATTAAAACTTACACACACACAAAAAAAACCATCACTGGGTGGGAGAAGAAGCAACACATATATTGGTGTGAGAGTATAAAGAGATATAACCTCTTCAGACAGTAATATGGCAATGTTTATTGAAATTTAAACTTCATATACCCTTTGGCCAAGTAATTCTACTTCTAGGAATTTTATGCCCAAAGAATTATTATCAAAATACTTAATATTTAATATTGGACTCATCAAATAATTCAAGGTCCACCTATATACTAAATGATGGAATATGATACAACCATTTAAAAGAATGCAACACATATTTACGTAAGTTGATAAAGAGACCTTTTTAAAATAGAGTGGGTAAAAAAAAAGCAGGCAAAGAATCATGATATAATATGTGCCTTTTTGAAGAAGGAAGGAAGAGATGAAGGGAGGGAGAAGGGGGCTGAGAAAAAGAAACAGAAAGAAAGAAGGAAAGAAAAACAAAGAGAAAATTAGCTTCATAAATGTGCACAGCTAATTCTGTAAAGACATCTAACAGAATTTCACCAAGGGAAGAGAAACTAGAGGTTTTAGTAAAAAGAAATTTTCCCTTTTAGGGCTGTTAGAATTATTCTGTGCATGAATTACTCTTTCAAATACAAATGAATTAGTTTAAAATAAAAAACAAACAAAAAATAAAGACCACAAAAAATGCCTTGTCATCTTACTCCATAATTTCTCAACTCCTTTATGAAGTTGACCTGGGCTAGGTTTCAGTAGACAATCAATCTGAAAGAGCTTAATTCATCTTAAGGTATAACTTGGCCATAGCTCTTTAACTCTTCCTTTAGTCAATGAATCACTAATTCAGTATTTCCCAAAGTGTGTTGCATATATGTAAAAATATATTAAGTGGAAAAGAATTCCTGTTCATATGAATTTGGAAGCCTCTGGATTAAATAAAGTTAAATGTCTTTTTTTACTGCTAGACAGTCCTGAGCTTTTTAAATGCACTCTGAATCTGCAAGATAGGGATACTGCATACATTATCTCCAAAACTCAGCTGACTGTGGCACATCTTTCGGTGTCAGTGTTATGTAGAAAACATTCCGGGAAACACTGATATAACTGTAATTTCATGGAATGTAAAAAAAACAGTAAGAAGGCAGAGGCAGTATGAGAAAAGCTGTTTTTGAGGGATGAGCATCCAACACACAGGGAGGCCAACCCTGTCAGGGAGTCTTGTCCCAGGTTAGCTCTTCTCAGCAGGTACTACTTCTCACAGACAGTGCCTAGTGTCCCTTTCTGAACCCACAGGTTTTTTGCAGGTGTTATACTTTTTAATAATAGCTCTCATGCTAGTGGGAGCTCTGGTATGAGGTGAGAGCAGGTGAGAAACAGGAACCATTATCTGTAAACTGAATTTCTGTATATCACAAGTTGCCTATATAAAATGAATTGATAACTATCTATATTAATATATTTAAATAGGTGAAAAGAAAAATTAACCACCAGGAATATAAAGAGTAACATCTAACAACATAAATGTCCATCAACAGAGGAACAGATAAAGAAGATGTGGAATATTACTCAGCCATAAAATAATGCTATTTGCAGCAACATGGATGGACCTAGAGATTGTCATTCTGAGTGAAGTAAGCCAGACACAGAAAGACAAATATCATATGATATTGCTTATACGTGGAATCTAAAAAAAATAGGGTACAAATGAACTTATTTACAAAACAGCAGTAGAGTCATGGATGTAGCAAACAAACTTACGGTTACCAGGGGATAAGGGAGTGGAGGGATAATCTGGGAGATTGGGACTGACATATACACACTACTATATATAAAATAGATAAGTAGTAAGACCTGCTGTATAGTACAGGGAACTCTACTCAATACTCTGTAATGGCCTATATGGGAAAAGAATCTAAAAAAGAAAAGAGTGGATATAAGTATATGTATAACGGATTCACTTTGCTGTTCGCCTGAAACTAACACAACACTGTAAATCAACTACACTCCAATAAAAACTGAAAGAGTAACACCTAAGAATAAATACAAACAAAACTGGTAATGCAGACAAACCTAAACCTAAGAAAGTACCACTCTGAAATGCTAAGAACCCTCTAGTAATAACTGTCATCATTAGCCTGAGAACAGAATCGTCTATAATATGCAATGCATCAATGTTCTGATTATAAATAGTAACTTAACTTTCTAGATGTTTGAATCCAATGTAAGCTTCCAGTTCCCCCCGACTCCATGAGAACTAATGTTCCTAACAGTAATTCAAAGACACCGTAAGATCTTAAAAAGTATATTCCAAAACATGTAACATAAGTCAGTTCAGTTTCATTATCTGAATATTGGAGTTATCTATAAAATACTAATTTTCATTAGTTAATGGGATTACTTTCTTAACTCTTCAGAAACTTAAGACTGTTCATCCTTAAACATTACCACTAGGTAACACAATTTTTTACCTAATCTAGTCCCATCTTGTCTATAATTAGATGGTGACATATACACAGAATGTTTGCTTATAGTCCAAATTCATGCCAAAGCCACCGTTAAACATATTCATGCAATAATCAGTTCTGGTTTTTTCCTGCTTCTTATTATAACTTTACTAATGATAACAGATCCACTGGGTAGTTTCAGCTTATGCTAGAAGGAGTAAACAAATGCTATCAGTTGGTTGCAAACTTCTATATATAAATATATAAGTAAGTGTGTAATGGTTTTATTTTATTTGGCATCCTTAGATCTCTTAAAAACATCAATTCTGTCTATTGTACTAAGTCACAGGGGAAGAGAATATTAAGCTATGAATAATCATCTTGAAGCCATTTTATACTTACTAGTATGTAATTTACACACTTAAATGCATGCCTAATAGGATACCATATTCTTGTTATAAGCAAAACACTGAAGTATGGAGGATTCAAGGAAGATTACAAAATAAGGCTTACTTTCACTGCAGCAATAAGACGAATGTAGTCACTAAGTAGTTCTGAAAACATATAAAAGTCAGCAAAAGCTTGTTCTTGATGTAACTGGTCTATCTTCTCCTCAACCTCTGCAAGCTGAGACAAAGCTCTAGACAGTGCAGTATGATCTTCAGAATTACCTAACATGGCAGCACTTTTAGCAAAGGCAGCTGTGTTGGCTGAAAGTTCTGAAATAAAAAAGTATGCACTTTTAGTGTTCACTAGTGAAAATTTTTTAATATTGATTTTTTTACTGTCGTTCTAAGTTTTATCTATTCACAAACTGCTCAAATATTTTAAAATAATTAACATGCAACAATCAGTCATTAAAATGCCTTGGGCAGATAAATGTTAACTGCTCAGAGCTCTACTGAAAATTTAAAAGAACCACTGCCTATATTCCCAGGGGATGAACTATGTTTAATAATATAATAATCTCCCTTCCCTTTCTCCCCTAAAGTGCTCACTGTTTCTCTGTCTAGTCCTAAAAAAGACAAAAAATATATTTTTCATATGGAAAGCACTGGGAACACTCACAATTGATTCATACTACATTATTTGGCCTTTAAACATTTATAGAAAATAATGTCTATAATTTTTGATAAGAATATTTAGCTCACAGGAGGAAAGCAAAGTAAAATTGTACATGCAATTCACATAAATCTTATTCTTTTCTTCTTTGTGTGCAACAACAATGCGTAGTGAAATATTAAGAATTTTTGAAAAGATTTTTCAATGTGATTATTTCAGATACATCAAATAAAGAAAAACAGATGTCAAGGACTAACTATTATATTGCTTGGATTGCTCTGTTGCTCTGCATTATGTAAAGTTCTCTTAAAGAACCATAAAATGTTCCCTAAGAGAAAGAATACAAATAGCAAAAACTGTTATAAGTTACTTTCAATAATAAATGTACCAGTAGATTTTCTGTAATTATTTTTTGCAATGTATTGCTGGGAATGGCACATACTAAATTATTGATTGTTTTAGAAAGATGATTGTAAAAGCCATGTATTCTTCAAAAATAAAACCAAAAACCTCACCATGGAATCAAAAAATTACAACTAAAATTTTCTATGAATTTTTAACACCCCCTCCAGGTTTTTAAATATGGTATTTGAAGAAAATACTCCAGAGTTCTCTATGAAATATAGGTACAAAACTAACATTTTAAAGAAAAATTTCATCATTCATTTTTGAATTTCATTCCGTAATTATATAAGAGTTACTAATAAGACATCTTCATTCATTCATTAAACATGTTTAACAAAGAGTTAATCAGTTTTAATCCAAAATTCAAAATATACCTTTTACAAGTTCAAGATTTTTCTCCTTCTAAACTAGAAATTACATAAAATGGAACAGAAAACATTAAATAACAAAGTTGAAACAGAAAACATCCTCTTTAAAATATTCATAACTTTAAAATGTTCATTTTTAATAAAATTTAAATAAAATATCTGAATTAACTTACAGCGTTAAACATATAAATAACAAGACAAACAAACCTTTTCTATGACAGACCAAGGCTTCAACACTGGCATGAAGTTTCCTAAGTTGCTGATCCAGATTTTCAAATTGCTGCTGCTTTTCTTCGAACCACTAAGAAAAAAATGAAAAATGGGGCTAATTTAGCCAGAACAAACCACTGTAAATTAGGTTACCAATAAATAGCAAGCTACATTCCTTGTTTTAAAGCAACAAATTAACCATGTATAACCATGGTGGTCAACTGATGTGCTGAGAACTAAACTCAATAAGCAAATTAATATCCTATTTTCTACTTGTACAGCTTTAAAATGCAATTGTTGGGCTCATTAATTCATCTCATTATTCAAGTCAAAAAATCAGCTCTTACGGCATCCGATTCATTCATCTTGATTGTCATTTTGTTGACAGCGTCGGCAGCCTTGTTCACCATCCTCAATATTCCTGCTCCACTCAGAGCCTGTGTATTAACTGCTCTAGGCAGCTGGAATTGAATGACAAATAAGGGCAAACAAACCGGTTAAAAGCCTGGAGGTTTAACTGGCCACAGAAGGGACTGCCCCCACACACAGCCCCGAAAAAGAAAAAAAAGAAAAAAAGGAGGTTGTATTTTCTTCACTCTCATATATTTCAATAGTGAGATGTAATTTCTCAAATACACTACTTCTCAAAGGAAAACTTAAAAAATAGACTTTCCATTTGTTTTTCTTCTGCACGTTTACATTTAGATGGAACAACACTCTGTTTGTCAAAATATATTAAGAAATTGCCAAGCACTTTAACACTGGCCACCTGTTTGCTAGCAGAAATAAACTGTTTATAAGGAAAAAAGAAGAAAGTCTTGAGAAAAATCTCATGTTTAGTTAGAACTGTATGATTTTGAATTTTTTAACAATTCTGGGGTTCAAGTAAATTTAAAAACAAATCTCAAACGGTAACAATTAGAGGATAAAATGTGCCAAATATAAAGAGCAGCATGGTTATAATTAAAGCTCTTTCAAATCATAAATTTGCACTTCAAAACCTTAATAAGACGATTAGAATGTAGACACACAAACACACATTATTCAACTATCTCTAAAATGAGGTCTGAATAAACTTATTTCAACACAATGCCTAAGCAACAACTTAGGGAATTCAGAATTAGACTATTTATAAGCCATTCTTTTAAATCTGGTTTTAATTTTTCAAGAAAGGGAATGATCATCCTACAATTATCGACGCAAAGAAGATATTTTGTTAGTAATTAAAGCTAATTAAAGCATTAAGCAAAAAAAAAATCTTTGCTTTATTCCATCTATTAATGCAACTGTTTACTGAACACCTATTCTTATACAAATTATTACACTGATAATCATAAATGAGAACATTTACATATAAAAATTTAAAGTAGAAATAATACCTCTGAACTTTCCAAGAACTGCCTTAAATCAGGATCCTGTAGTAAAGTCGGATGCTTTACTGTTCTTTGAAGATACCTAGATTTAAGAATAAAATGCTCCTTTATTTATCAGTACCATCTTATTTTAAATCTTATTTCAACAAAATAAAAATTAAAAAATAAAAAAAAAGATGTCCTGTTTGCCTCCTGTCATATCAGTTTGCCTTCACTCTAATTATGTAGAATCTTATAGCAATTTAATGATTAAAAAGCTTTTCGTTCATCTTTTGAAAATTCATAATTATGTAAAAAGAGACATGGTGGGGGTGGGGGTAGGAATGGGGAGAGGTTAAATAACTTACCAAACTTCTCACTGCGAAGTATTAGAGTTATAAAAGGGTATATAGGTAAATTTATCAAATAATGCTATCTTTCGGTGGGTCATTATATTTCCAGTTACTACTATACATATTCTAGTAATATATATATTACTATATAGTCCAGTTAAACTTTTTTTTTTAAATTGTCATCATTACCAAAATGGAGAACAGCCTACCAATTTCTTTTTCCTTGGCAGCAGATTTTAATTATCAAGTAAGTTTTGGTCCTTATTTGACAAGGACTAAATTTTCTTCAATATTGTTATTTTTAAGGTTCTGCTATTTTTGATAAATGTCTTCCTTATATGACACCACATAAAATAAAAAGTAAAGAGAAACATCATTATTAAATCACTATTAGCCTACCTTTAGTAATTTTCCTTTACTAGAAAAGGTATAGCCCTGACATTCATAATAAATTACCAATCTTTCTTAAAAAAATGGTTCACTATTTGATGATCATTGATTACTTAACTAATCCCATTTTTTAAAAATTGCTCTTTCCCCAGATTAGTAACATGCAATAATATTTCAATTATAATATTTTGCCTAACAGTTAATATACCTTTATTTCTGCAGCATAAATGTAGTCAGTGATGACTTCTATCTCTTTACAAGATTATAAAGTATGCCTAAAATAGTTTCTAAAAAAAGTGATAATCTTTTCTAAAGTCAAACACTATATATAATGGTTCAAATGACTAATCGCTGCTTAAATGTTAACTTCTGTTTTTGTATATTTAAATAAAATACACACCATATTAAACTTCACTTTAAGTCAACAGCCCACACAAGAAGTCATTATAACAGAAACAGAGCATTTAATAGATATGTACAATGCAATCTACACTGTGGTTTTAAAAAGTATTTGAGGCTTACTTTATAAAGGTGTAAAAGAGATGCAGTAGGAACACTAATCCTGTAAGTTTAAGAAATGTTGGTATTTTCCCACTGGAATTTTACTTGCAATTTTAACACTGAAGTTCTCCAGTGCTACTCTAGGTGAGTTATTTAGTTACTTAGACTGTGCACTGCTTAAAGCAGTCTGTGTAAGTTGTTCATCTGAGTGCACACAACAGCTGATAAATAGCAAGCACTCAGATGTTTGTAAAATGAACAAGCAGGAAGACAAAACATCTAGTACCCAAACCTTTAAGAAATATTCTAATATTTCTACCTAAATGGAAATACCTAATACTATTTATATTCTAAAATAGCTTTTTAAAGTGAGTTCTGCAGAATACTAGTCTCATACAATATTCCATGAAAACGACTCGTTCTACAATCAAGAAAGTTTGAAATATATTACATACATATTCCTTTCTTTAAGACCTATAATGAACAGGAGCATATTAAATGCTGTGAGAAGTACTGCAGGAAAAAAACCTGGTTTAACTTTGCTACATCCTACATTTATAAACCTCAACTGACAACAGATTTCCTTTTTTCACCCTACCGCATACTAGCAATCTGAGGAATCCATTTTGGAAAATGATATTCTAGAAAAAGAGATTGTAAAACTTTTCTTCTTAAGGGTTACATGAAAATAAAGAGCAATTAACCATTAAAAAAAGTATTTGTAAATAGTCATCAATTCAGAATTAAGGTCAGAGAGGGTTGTAGATATATAAAGGAAGAATACAGAACAAAAAGGAAAAGAATGTGAGAAAAGTACATGAAAAGAGGTATGGAGAGAAGCAGAGACACTGAGGAAGACAGAAGTGGAAGATGCAATGGAACTGATGAAAAATAAGTATCAGATTCAACAAGAGGTGGTCAGTAGTTGTTCTTGAGAATTGTGCTAAGGAAAAGTTATTGGTACATTTAGAATCACTTAGGGCTTTCAAATTCCTACTTACTTACCAAAACAAAATAAAGCAGGTTATACAAAATGCTTGAGAGGAACAGAGTTAAAGATATTTCTCTCGCTTAAGACTCAGACATGTGTGCTAAGAATGAGAGAATAGACAGGTAGAAAGAGCCTGGGTCTTTGATGACATTCATTTGTTCATTCAACATTTATTGAGCACTTACTACACATCAGTTACCGTTCTGAGTACTCAGAATGTACTAGTGAACAAAAGAGAACAGGATTCCTTCTCTAGTAGAGTTTTAATTTATTTATTTTTTAAGTGATTAATTTATTTTTGGCTGCATCGGGTCTTAGTTGCGGCACGCAGGTTCTTTGTTGAGGCATGCAAGATCCCTCCTTGCGGCGCGTGGGCTTCTCTCTAGTTGTGGCGCGCAGGCTGCAGGGCACGTGGGCTCGGTAGTTGTGGCTTGTGGGTTCCAGAGCGTGTGGGCTCTGTAGTTTGTGGCATGTGGGCTCTCTCTAGTTGAGGCGCATGAACTCAGTAGTTGTGGCACGTGGGCTTAGTTGCCCTGTGGCGTGTGGGACCTCAGTTCCCTGACCAGGGATTGAACCCACATCCCCTGCATTATAAGGCGGATTCTTTACCACTGGACCACCAGGGAAGTCCCTGGAGCTTTAATTTTAGTTAACAGAAGATGGACAATAAATCATAAACATAAAAATTATGTAGTACGTGATAAGGTGGCAAATGCTGTGGAAAAATGAAAGGACAAGTGGAGAAAGGACAAGTAAATGGGATCAAGGGTGTAAGGTGTGGTTGATGGCGATGTAAACAGAATAGGTCAGAATGAAATCAATAATCAAAATAGGCTTCACTGGCAAGGTGACATCTGAATGTTTGAATCTGAAAGAGGTAAGGGAATTCGGTACACAGATACCTGGGAACAAAAGCTTTCTAGGCAGTGAGGACAGGGTAGGGGGTAGAACCCTAAGGTGGGAAGATGCCTGGGATCTTTGCGGAGCAGCAAAAAGTTGAGTGCGGCCTAGAGCAAAGTGATCGAGGAGGATAGCAGTGCAAGTCATGTAAGAATTTATAGGTCATTATAAGGACTCTGGCTTTTATTGACTGAAACTGGGTGGGTGGACGAATACGAGTGGGAAGATGATCTGACTCATGTTTTAAAAGGATGACCCTGGCTGCTATATTAGAAAAAAGAGTACAGGTACAAGGATGGAAACAAGGAGACCAATGAGGAGTCTACCGCAGTTAATTCAGACATTTGGACTAGTAGTGGATGGGTGAAAAAATGGCTGTCCAGGTATCAGAAGGAAGCAATAGGATTTCCTGATGGATTTGATAATACTAAACATCTGCCTACCTCCAAACTTCCTGATCTGAACGAATGGATCAATCAACCGACACTAACTGTTTAGGCTTTGCCAGGCCTCACAGATAGGGTGTAGTGTGTAATGGAGTGCAGGCTTCAACAGAGAAAGGATTCTAAAACCCTACACACTGTATAATGCTACTTTACATTTTTTAGTTTATATTTACAGAAGTGTATCCTTACTATAAAATAAATTCAATATGCTTGTAGGTAAGATATGAAGCACTCTTAAGAAAATCAAGTGAGCGATCTTCGGGATACTTAGAAGTAATTTCTGCTTACTTTACTGAGTGTGGCACAGGGAAATTACTTGGGTTCTTAACCACTCCCTTTCTCTTCCCATATTTCAATACCAGATGTTTATCCTTTTGTTCAAGATAGTTATCTGGATTCTCTAAGTTGTACAAACAAATAAATATGTAAATGAATACCAGAGTGTAAACAAAGAAATACTTCCTTGACCCGCCAGATCCAACTAGGTTATATATCCACAAACATGCCTATTCTAATGTTTAAACTTTAAGAAATGCCACAGAAAAATCACTTGAGAAAAATCATTCCAGCTCCTTTGCTTCTGTATCTTTACACCTGTATTTTCTTTAGTTATCTTTTCTAATGCAAAATGAACTCACAGTACACTGTTTCCTTTTTTTTCCCCCCCCACTACTGCAAATTCCACTAAGGTAGTATTTAACAAGTAACATTTATCAGTAAGAAACTATCTTCACATATGCACTAGGTCAAGCTTCAATATTTCCTTAAAACTCTCCTCAGTGTTACACAGTGAATGAAGATATGGTTTAAGTACTATGCAATGCATTCAAGTTAAAAAAAAGGTGAATGTAGAATCAAATTATATGCCCTTGGTACAATAAATCTTCATTAACTTCCTTATCAAGAATGCCATCCAAAATATTTCAAATTTACTCACAGAAAAATAGGACTGGAAAGGCTTCTCAAAAGGTCATGGTTATACTTTCAGGAAGGACTAAGCAAAATCAAGGCAGCACATTATCTACCTTTACTCTTAAAAACACACATTCTATGACCTCTTTCACAACAGAATCAGTTTTAATGCCTAAATTAAACTTCTTTCAATGCAATTTAAATCCCTTTCCTGAGTAACTGCTGAGTCTCATAGACATAATCTCATCTTTTAAGTCTTTAAGATTTTAAGCTGCACACTAGCTTTTCTTATTGCAAATTGTTCAAACCTGACTTTACTGTGGTATTTTCTTTTTTTTTTTTTTTTGCGGTATGCGGGCCTCTCACTGTTGTGGCCTCTCCCGTTGCGGAGCACAGGCTCCGGACGCGCAGGCTCAGCGGCCATGGCTCCCAGGCCCAGCCACTCCGCGGCTTGTGGGATCTTCCCGGACCGGGGCACGAACCCGTGTGCCCTGCATCGGCAGGCGGACTCTCAACCACTGCGCCACCAGGGAAGCCCACTGTGGTATTTTCTTAAAATTGAAACAATTTATTACTAAAACCCAGAAATTCACTGCCTCAAAAAGAGTTTTACAAAATAATTTGTACCCTATATATATATATACTATTTCCTAAAATCTGTCCTATCTATGCCAACCACTAATTTTAAGCCAAGAGAGAAAATAAGACAGAGAACAAATAAGCACATTCAATTAAAATAACAAACAAAAACTATGAAATTAGAAAATGTATTAAGTGCAGGTAATTACCAACTTATGTACTACAAATTGGGCTTTAAGATAGTTTTGAACTTGTTTTCTCACATTTTCAGCATAGCAAGGAAGAAATGTTAAGATTCTGGGAGTGGGATTCCTCCCATCCATTTCCCGTTTAGTCGGCCACAATGAACACAAGTCTTCAAAGCCATAGGAAATGTGTCAGGTCAAGAAGTCTAAAGCAAGGCACAGCATATATATCTATCAGCCTTTAACTATACAGTCAACTCGAGCAATGACTAATACTTCTGTACACTCAAGTCAAAATCGATTATAAAGAATTGAAGGAGGGAGCACAAACCTTATTTTTCATTGTATTTAATAACATTTCAGTATCACCAAGTAATAATTCAAAGGAAATAATTCAGATGAAAATAGGTATTACTTTGTTAGACTATAATGAGAATAAAAATGGAACAAGTATACAGTACTGTGTTTCTGAATGAATCAATTTTCTTAATAAAAGCTTATAGCACTTAATAAGAGTAATCAAGTGGTACTTTGAGAATTTTAATACTTAAAATATACTTGTGCCATTTAATGGAATTAGACTTATACTACTGAAGTAAAAACATTAGAGTAATAAAACACAGCTGATTAGAATTACCTTTCAAGAGCTGCTCTTCGTTTTTCTACAAATTCTGTGGATGATGAATCTTCTTTACCCACTTTGACCTTGGTCATGCCTTTGAAAAAATTGAAAGACTCATGATTTTCTATTACTGAGAAACATTCTTTTATAATCATTTCTGCATAATTTAAAATATATTTTAAATTTGAACTTGACAAAAAAGCTAAAATTATAACTAGTATCATAGTTTTGAGAAATTAACATCTGTACTTGGCAAGCACTTATAAGGTAAGTTTTAAAAGAGTACAGCTAAAGCAGAGGTTGAGCTGTGTCTAGTTTTCTAACCTATAACTGTTTGGACTCTTTATCTGACATACATTAAACTCTTGATAAGTTAAAATGTGTTTGTATTTCAATATGCATAATGGAGTTCAAATTAGTAAATTTAAGCACATTTGATATTTTCATCTCATATGAGCAATAATTAACGTTCTTTACTTTGGGGACTAGAAAAATAAAAATACGTGTAATCCATTAATATGCTAAGTATTTCCTCTGTTGCAGATTCTAAGAACATGTTTATTTATCATAGCTGGTTTTATATAAAGTTTGAAATAATGAGCTCTTTCATAGAGACATTTAGAACTCTTCAAATTTAGAGAATAAAAATCATGCTAATCATTTCTGTATTAGCAATTTCAATTTTAACACTACTATCAGATTGCAGATTTTTCTTCTTTCCCTGTTCTTTTTACTCTCAAAATTCGATTCTGTAGAAATGAAGTAATGACATATGTACAACATGGATGAACCTTAAAAATATTATGCTACGTTGACAGAAGCTTGTCACGAAGGACCATGTATTATATGATTCCCTGTTTTTTGAAATGTCCAGAATTGGAAAATCTATAGAGAAAGAAAGTAAATTAGTGATTGCCTAGGACTGGGGGTGGATGAGGAAATTAGAGGATGATGGCTAAGGGGTAATAGAAATATTCTAAAACTGACTGTGGTGAGGTATGCACAAGTCTGAATATATGAAAAGCTAATAATGAATTATACAATTTAAATGGATGAATTGTATGGCATGTGAATTATATCTCAATAAAGCCATTTAAAAATAGGTCATGTAAAACCATGTAATTCTTATTCAGGTTGGTACACCTGGTGAAAAACGATATATCACCTATGAGTGTTTTCTTTTCTTTTTTTTTTTTTTTTTTTTTGCATTACGCGGGCCTCTCACTGTTGTGGCCTCTTCCGTTGCGGAGCACAGGCTCCGGACGCGCAGGCTCAGCGGCCATGGCTCACGGGCCCAGCTGCTCCGCGGCATGTGGGATCTTCCCAGACCGGGGCACGAACCCATGTCCCCTGCATCGGCAGGCGGACTCTCAACCACTGCGCCACCAGGGAAGCCCCACCTATGAATGTTTTAACATAATTCCTCTGAAATACAATAGTTTGAAAAGGAAAACTCATTCAACCACTTAAAATTACCTACTAGGTGTGGGATGTTATTTCACATATTCTGTTTTTGTGGAAAAAAGCCTTACCACTATATAATTTTTTGCTTTTTTAAATTCTGTGATCTGCTCATGCTACTTCCTAGAGGTAAGTAACCATTATGCGCCACTGCGGTAAATAAAAACTAACTGTAAGCAGTTACTCCTTAATACTTTTCAATTTCTTTGTTGCTCTTTTTTAAAAGCTTCACAAAAATAGTGCTTTTTAGTCAACTAAGGTTCTATAAAAGCAGTAACAGTTATATGCTAATGAAAAGACCCCTCTTCCTTCAGTGGCAGTTACAGCTTCCCAGGAAAGAGAAGTTACTATTCTTATTACACCACTGTGTTTGTTACTTGAAAACCACTGGGTATATAATTAAAAGGGCCTCTCATACTTAAAATTTTTCTTAGACAATATATTCATTTTTATTTTTAAAAATTGATGGACAATATGAAATTTTTTTTAATGACTGCTTCTCTACTTGATTTTCTGCCAGGAACTTCACAGAACAACTTGTTACCCGCCTTCAAAAACTGAAGTTCAGACTTTATGCACACGTTTAGAGGAAACTGTTTAACTTGGCTTCATCTTTTATTTAACTACAATTATTTTTCCTGCTAATTTCTTTATTTATATATTTTTTTAAACTGCATTTTATGTGGTTGCCTCAAATTCTTTCAATCTCCTTTTAATTCAATAATTTGTGGAAGGTTGAAGATTATTAGGGCAAAATATTAGTTTGAAACACAACAAATTTGGGCATAAAAATTTAGTTAAAAAAATTTTTTTTTTCTGGCTCAATGTTTAAGGACTAAACTAGTGCATCTAGCCATCAAAATGAAAAAAACTATTTTTTGTTTTTTTCTCTTTTGATATATAAAAATAAATAGCTGTACAACTTAAAGAAAAAAGGATATTAATAACAAATAATTTATGATAAATGAAACTCAAGCTCACTACATAGATAATGGGAGGCCAAAAGATACCACTGCAACAGTTTAGAGGACAGAGAAATAACATTATTAACTAGACTAGCAGTTCTCAGAGTATGGGTAGCATATTCGTAAGGTTTCTGAGACCCTTTGGGCTGATGGGGGATGTATACAAAAATCGACCTTCATAATACTAAGCTGCTATTTGTGTCCTTTTTGCTCCCATTCTTTCATGAGAGCTCAGTGGAGTTTTCCAAAAGTTATATGATGTGTTGTATCACAACAGGTAGAGTGTAGAAACAGATACGAAAATACAGCTATTTTCTATTAAACCACAATTTAAAGAGATTTTGCAAAAATGTAAAAAACAAAAAAGCAAAAGCAAGCCACTCTTAATAAATTTTTTTGTCTTATAAAAATTATTTTTCACAAAAATTTTTTAATTTGTTAACAGGTAATGAGTTTATTATTTTTATTTATTTATTTATTTATTTGCAGTACACGGGCCTCTCACTGTTATGGCCTCTCCCGTTGCAGAGCACAGGCTCCGGACACACAGGCTCAGTGGCCGTGGCTCACGGGCCCAGCCGCTCCGTGGCATGTGGGATCTTCCCGGACCGGGGCACGAACCCGTGTCCCCTGCATCGGCAGGCGGACTCTCAACCACTGTGCCACAAGGGAAGCCCCGAGTTTATTATTTTTAAGTGCATTAATAAATACAATTTTAAAATTCTCATATAATAGGGACTTCCCTGGTGGTGCAGTGGTTAAGAATCCACCTGCCAATGCAGGGGACACGGGTTCAAGCCCTGGTCTGGGAAGATCCCACATGCCGCGGAGCAACTAAGCCTGTGCGCCACAACTACTGAGGCTGCGCTCTAGAGCCCACAAGCCACAACTACTGAGCCCACATGTCACAACTACTGAAGCCCAAGTGCCTAGAGCCTGTGCTCTACAACTAGAAGCCACCGCAACGAGAAGCCAACGCACTGCAATGAAGAGTAACCCCTGCTCGCTGCAACTAGAGAAAGCCCACGCACAGCAACAGAGACCCAAAGCTGTCAGAAATAAATAAATAAAATAAATTTATAAAAAAAAAAATTTAAAAAGAGAAAGAATATAATAAATACATTTAAATATATCAGGTTTCAAAAATCATAAAAGATATGGATAAAACTGCTTTTCAAATCAAATGTTTAAAAAAGTAAAAACAATAACTTAAAGATAAGTAAAATTCATTTTGAATACTTTTCAGAATAATAATCATGTATATAAAAAAATAGAGATAAATAAAAACCTATGATTGAAAAGCTTGGAAAATATACTACAAAATTTTAAGACACGACAGATGTTTTTTAATGGTGGGAAAATGGAGGTTCTCCTCCTCTTTTGTAATATTCTGCATATTCTTAACTAAGTAAGCCTTTATTACCTGTAAAAGTAGAAATGTTTTTAAATGTTAAATTGAAGTATGTAATAAACTAAGATGAGTTTAAATAGCTCCTGTGTGAGCAAGGCTAGATCAAATCTTTCTGTACAATGTATATATAGCTAAGCACAAGACACCTCCAAACCCTTAGAAAGATGTTAATATACTAATAATATTGAATATTCTCTAAGTGTTACTCAATAATAAGATACTCTAATGACTCTAAAAGGGTTTTTAGTTGCTTTCACCTTGTAAAATATTTAACATCATATTATACAAATCGAATCCTCAAGTTTTAGAAAATAAAACTTAGCTATACACTCTTCAGTTGATGAATGACTATCAAAAACAGAATACTTAAATTCAGTATTTCTAGATATTGAGATGTCATGATAGTGAATGATCATGGAATATACACATCTATACAGTTAAAACTGAACTAGTAAGAGTAACAACAATAAATTTTTAAAAATTCATACTTACCTACTATACTTTTTTCTGGAGCTGGTGGCACAATATAACCGACATGTAAATACTTGCTTGCTAACTTGCTATGCAAACCGAGAAAGTCACTAAATCTTCTTTTAACTGAAAATTCACTCTTACTGAACATGGAAAGAGAAGTCTACAAGTGAAGAAGAGGTATTTCAAATTTTGAATACTAAACAATTTTTTAGAAGTTAATGTAATACATAATTGTGAACATGCATATATACATATCACACACACTGATCTACTCTGAAAAAAATGCAGAGTAGCTAACTAATGGGATGTAAAGATTTCTAACAACTGAAAAACACCCAAATCATAGAATTTTTTTTTTTTTTTACAGAAACTTAAGAGGACAGAAAATGTTTGCTTTATTCTACCCTTAACTCATCTCATTGACTCTACCTGTATTTATGCTAATGATTCTTAAATCTTTACCTCTGGCCCAGATCTCCTCTGAGCTTCAGTCCAATAACATAGCCCAAGGGAAACCTCCACTTAAATCTCACTGCCACCTCAATTTCACCATATTTTTCCCTGCTCCAACATAAGTTCCATGAGTGAAGGGCATTCTTTGTGTTGTTTACTACTATACTGTAGTCCTTGGAAAAGAGCCTGACCCCAAGGTATTTAATAAATAAATATCTGTTCAATGAATTAACAAATCTGACTCCATACTGTGTTCCTCCCCTTGTGTTGCCTCTTCTCCAGGATCACTCCAACAACCACAAAGTTCCTCTAGACAAAAACTCAGGGGCTTCCCTGGTGGCACAGTGGTTGGGAGTCCGCCTGCCGATGCAGGGGACACGGGTTCGTGCCCCGGTCCAGGAAGATCCCACATGCCGCGGAGCGGCTGGGCCCATGAGCCATGGCCGCTGAGCCTGCCCGTCCGGAGCCTGTGCTCCGCAATGGGAGAGGCCACAACAGTGAGAGGCCCGCGTACCGCGGGGGAAAAAAAAAACCAAAAAAAACCTCAGGCATGGGAGGGAGGCTCAAGAGGGAGAGAATATGGGGATATATGTATACTTACAGCTGATTCACTTTGTTGTACAACAGAAACTAACACAACATTGTAAAGCAATTATACTCCAATAAAGATTAAAAAAAAAAAAACAACACACTTAGGCATCCCCCCCCCCCTTCCTCACTCCTTACATCCAAGCCGTACTGATTCTACCTCCTATACATCACAAGAAGCCATTTATTTCACTCATCCCTAGAACTAATTCCTTAGTATTAAGAATCGCTTCTCACAGCTAGGACTGTTTCAGATCCTCTCTCTTTAAGATTTGAAGGCCTACAATCCCTTTAAGGATTGCAACCGCCTCTTAACTCGAAATCCTGACCTTTACTTTGATCCTCCCAATCCATACTGAGTCAGAGAGAGCTTTCTAGAACAAAGATCAATTGTACCACATTCTTGTTTGAACCTCTTTAATGGCTCTCCATTATATATACTAAGGATGAAGGCTGAATTCCTAATGTGGCTGTTCATAATATAGGAAGGCTTACTGCCAAACAATTTAATCTGGCATCACTTCCTGCAGATCCTAGAAAGAACAATGCTTTCTTGATTTCTGGCTTTTACACAAGCAAATCCCTTTGTCCCTCTCCCACCCAAACCACTTCTCCTACCTTTGCCTAGATTAGATCCCTTCCCACATACTCTCCCGGAATACTTTACCTACCAAACCACTCAGAACTCGTTGTAGCTATTTATATGCAACTTTTACTGGATGATAACCTTTGTAAAGACAGTGATCACTTACACCTTAATCACTGTAGTATCCTCATACTACACATGGTGAGGGCTCAATATTTTTTTAAAGGAGCAAAAGACTTACCTTTGTTGTTACTCTATAAGCCATGTAAGCATTCATGCCATCACCTACAAGAAAAGTCAAACTATTAAAAATCATAAGCTTAACCACATGCACACACACAAGGTAACTATATGAGGTACATTAACTTGATTATAGTAATCATTTTATAACATATATTAAGTCATCACACTGTACATCCTAAATACACACAATTTTTATTTGTCAATTAGACCTCAATAAAGCTGGGAAAAAACAAAACAAGCGGCCACGAGTTTAAAAATAAAAGCACCATTTTAGTATTGTAACAATGCATTTAGTTAAGAAAAATAGCACATTAACAACCAAGCTAATTATCAAAAAGAAGCAAGTACAAAATATAATAAATATTAACTTACCAACTTTCTCTGGATCTGATACACCAATTTCTATATCAAAAACATCTCCATTTGCTTCTTCTTCAATCTAGAAAAATTTTTTTTGTTATTAAAGATTCCAGTTTATATTACTGTCATAATACTAATAACTATAATTTTTACCATCTATCTTTTATTAGGGTCACTGTCACATCAATTTGAAAAGTCACTCAGCACTCCATTTATGAAAAACAATAAAAGCTTTCACATTTCCTGACTATGTAAAAGATACACACACACAAAGACAACAGGAAAAGCATCACTGGGAGAAGGAACAGAAAATCTTGTTTTCCTCCAACTCCTCAGATATAGAGAAAACATTGTAGTCTTCTGTAGGAATATTGTGGAATGTTTTTGTTCTATATACTCAATCTTCAGATTCAGATTATGAAAATAATTAATTCCTTGATTTTTTTAATATTAGTATTTTTCAAGGTTGTATCTCTCCTCTTTAAAAACCAGGAGGTAGCCATTACTTTTGCCAGTAGAATCCTACATACTTGCAGGAATTATAAGCAACTTGAGCACCATGATTTCACCAATTACCTAGTAAACACATGTTCTTCTTGAAGCCAATGAAAGCACTATAAAGCTCACTGAAAAAAGAAGTAGGAAAAATGATAAACCTACGGGACTACAGAGAAGCACTTTTTATCCATTGTAAATAAGCAATCCTTATTAACAGCAGTTCTGAGGGAAAGTTTTGTTACTTTCAAGAAGAAAACACAGAAACTTAAATCTTGCAAATTTTAAAAGCAATATTAATAGTCTAAAGCTACCAAAAATAAAGGGATGTTTTTCTAATAATTTTTTTCAAAGTTGCCCTCCTGTACAGATTTTTTAAAAGTAAGACTTATTTGAACTGTAACACACATAAAGTATATAAATCCTAGGTAAAGAGCCCAATGATTTTTACAAAGTAAACACATCTTCGTAACCAGAATGTAGATTAAGAAAAAACACCATCATTACACCTTAGAAGGTCCTCATGCTTCCTCTCCACTCACAACACATCTCTTACTCTGCCGACATAACCATTAACATTTATTATACTTTTATCAAATAAAATTACTCAAGATACCACTTTATTGTGATTAAGTTTTCAAAGCACTTTCAGACATTACCTTATTTGACCAAGAGAGGAACACTGAGAGGCACACATTACCATCATGAGATCACAAATGACAAACTGCTTGACTTGAGAAGGAAAGTGATGTGCCCAAGTTACTGGATGAAAAAGGGGTGGGATAAAATTAGAAGCCAAATCACCTGACCTCTTTAGTTCAGTGTTCTTTTCCAAACATTTCTAAAAGGCTTTGATTACAAATGACTAACAGTAAAGAAATGTTGGGTGGGGGACAAAAAATGTATTATTTACATATTAACTTAGAATATAAACATTTTTCCATACCTCCTCCCTGGATCTGTCAAAGATCACAGGAGCAGACATACTCTTTGATTCAATTCTGGGAGCAATGAGTGTCGTGGGGGTCACAGGTGTGACTGCAGGAGAAGGTTCTGAGGAGAGTATAGGTTCCCTTTCTGGACTGTCCAGAGAAACTTCTTCTGTAGCTTCTAGATAAAAATTAAACAAGTTAGTTGAGGACACTGGTAACAAACTCCCAATAGTCTACAGAGCAGTCAATAAATTATGAAAAATATTTTTATATGATCCACAATATCAAAATATTATTTTAAAATAACTGTTATAAATAATTTATGAATCCTTCCTTAATTGTTTATCAAAACTTTAAAACCAACAGTGACTTTGTTGATTTTAGGAAGAATCCCAGTAAGTCAGCATAACTGTCTATACTAGTGGTAGGGATAAAGCCAGTAGGAAAGCAATGACGTGGATAATCCCACATTCATTTGTGTTTGGATCTGTAATATATCTAATACTTGTGGTAACTTACCTTCCAAAATCTTGTATTCAGGCTAACATTACTATTCTTTTATACATATGAACACAAATTTCATGGCAGAAAACTGCCCAGAACTATCCCAACTGGGATTAAAACTTCGTTATGGAAAGTCCACAATGTTAGTAATCTAAAGCAATTAACCACTAAAGATTACTGGATATTAGCTGAATACACAAATACGACGCAAAACAAACAGGTGCTTAGGTTTTCATTTAAAGTGTTCGTTCATTTGAAAAATCTAAAATTAAATATATTTAAAAACAAATCAAATCGATAAACCGAATGTCTACAAGCTATGTAACATGTGCTAAATGCAATGGAGAACCATAAAGAAATGTAAAATATCACACCTGCCCTCAGGGAGTTTATAATCTAGTTGGGAAAACAAGACATAAGCATGTGGAATGTTAAATAATAATAAAAGAAAAATAACAGCCAAGAGAAAAAGAAAATTACAAGACATTTAATTGCTGTATGAACTAAAGAATAAACGCTATAATTTGAGTTAAGTGGGACAGAATAATTTAGGCTGGGGAAAATGAGGAATATTTTATGAAACTGAATTGAGAAGATCTGAATGAGTTTAGAGAAAAAATGAGGGAAGCATTCCACGAAAATGAAATACAGTTGACCCTTGAACAACGCGGGAGTTAGGGCTGCCGACCCTCCACAGTCAAAAATCTGAGTATAACGTATAGTTGGGCCCTCCATATATGTGGCTCCTCTGTATTCGAGGTTCCACATCCTTGGATTCAATCAACCTCAGATCAAGTTGTACTGTAGTATCTGCTAATTTAAAAAAATGCACATTAGTGGACCCGAGCAGTTCAAACTCATACTGTTCAGGAGTCAACCATAACAGCATAAGCTAAAAGCAAAGCCAGAAAAGTGAAAATTACAATCAGTGGCCAAAATGATAATCTGTTGGTTTATAGAATGCTACCAGGAAAAGGCAGGCAGGAGTATAAAGGAAACAGGATCAGATCAGCCGTTTCTAACCTGAGTTTCCTACATTCCTTGAGGTTTGGGAAGGTAGTAATGATAGTGAGTCATTTTAATACCTCAAAAAGTATATCACTAGTAACATGTTATTTACCTGAAGTGGTATCTTACCTCTTGGATTAGGAGGTACAAACTACTATGCATAAAATAAATAAGCTACAAGGGTATATTGTACAGCACAAGGAATACAGCCAATATTTTATAACTATAAATGGAGTATAAACTTTAAAAAGTGTGAATCACTATGTTGTAACCTGAAACTTACACAATATTGTACATCAACCATACCTCAATAAAAAAATAAGTAAAAATTTTTTAAAAAAGAAAATAAAATGGATAGAAATTTAGGTTCAGCAGACCAATGTACAATTTGCTTTAAATTCTTCCCATGAAAAATTATTATTTTAGTAAAAGTGATCTAACATACTACAAATTAACAAAAATTAATTAAAACCAGACCTAAAGATTCCATAAAATGCCCCATATGTAAGTACAAAGATTAGCATTTCCTTGAAAGAGATACTTTGCAGATAAATATAAACTGATTATGTCAATGTCAGCTAAGTAATATTTCACTCATACCACAGACACCAGAGAATTTTTTAAACAAAGGAATACTCATTAAACTTAGATTTGGTATCATTTGCTGAAAAGTGTAAGTGAAATAAGCTAAATACCCTGGCAGAAACAATTCTAAAAGTCTAGGACAATTTCAATATTGGCAATTTGCTCACCCTCCCTTATTCTTCTAGGACAGTTTCCTAGTATGTTAGTGCAGGATGTAAGTAATGGTGGAAAGGGGCTCTGTAGTCACCCATATTTGGTGAACACTCTGTAAGTAAGCTAGTAACAGTAACAAAAGTCACACTTGAACTTTTTCTAATACCACTTCTGACATAATAGTATTTGAAATGCTACCCAAAATACATGAGCATACATACCAATTACAATCTAATCTTATGGTTTTAAAACCAAATGGCTAAATCACTAGAGCAATACCTATAGTTTCTCCTCTGATACATGTCTTAGAACACCTAATGATGTCATTATGAAATGCAGCTGAGTTTAAGATAAAAGATAAAGCATAAAAAAGTGTCTGTAGGTAACAAAAGAAACAAATAACTATTTTTACTGCTTAGTCCATGTCTCTCCTTAAAAACAAAGACAAACAAAACAAACACTGACATTGACCATATTTGTATCATTATATTTAGTATAGGCTGCACTAGGTAGACTAAAACACAAAGATTTTTCTAATCAAGCTTAGTGGGCAAATATCACTGTATAATCCGCATGTGGCAAATTGTTTGATCAGCTGGGCACACTGTAAACAAGAAAACCCTCTTTCCTTACACAAACACACACACACAGTTCTGTTTTTAGAGTTTCAGCACACTCATTAACAGAATTCTGAGACTTAAAGGTGAAAGATCCTTTAATAAAATGGATAATCTAAGTGTTCTATGTATGACCCTCTACTATTAGAGGAATAGGCACAATTTTAGGTTAGCACCTACTTAGCAGAGAAAGAACTTGTGTCATCTTTCAGATTAAAACATAAATGCCATGAAAAAACTTTTAAGGACTGCCTGGAAAAAAGTCCATGAAAGGAAAGAAAAAGGAATATTACAACTTTGGTTAACTGTCATTATACTCTAAGTTGTAAGGCAGCTACAAAAAAAGGGGGGTGGGGGTAGGAAAATGATTGGAATTTGGTATCACATTTTTAACTTTCTGATGTGAATTCATAAAATACATGAATTTATCTGCAGTGAAAGCTTTTCATATATCAAGCAGGAAATTATATGGACCTCTGTGATGGAGGATTGTATCTTTAAACATATTTGTAGGGGACTTCCCTGGTGGTGCAGTGCTTAAGAATCTGCCTGCCAGGACCTCCCTGGTGGCACAGTGTTTAAAAATCCGCCTGCCAAATCAGGGCACACGGGTTCGATCCCTGGTCCAGGAAGATCCCACATGCTGCGGAGCAACTAAGCCTGCTCACCACAACTACTGAGCCTGTGTGCTGCAACTACTGAAGCCCGTGCACTCTAGGGCCCGTGTGCCGCAACTACTGAAGCCCGTGCGCCTAGAGCCCATGCTCCACAAGAAGAGAAGCCACAGCACCACAACAAGGAGTAGCCCCCGCTCGCCACAACTAGAGAAAGCCCTCGTGCGGCAATGAAGGCCCAACGCAGCCAAAAAAAAAAAAAAAAAAATACAGGATGGTTTGAATATTCAACCACTATAAAACCTGAGGATGTATTGTTAAGTTTTAACTCATGAAAGCCAGTTTACGTAAATTAAGCTCTTAAATACACAAAGATTTACTATTTTAATTATTTGTGTCACTAATTCTAAGGAAGATTTTGCTTTTTAATATCCAAACATTAATTTGTACCTAAATTTTAATCTTAAAACAGATAACTGTTTTAAAGAGTCCAATTTTTTAAAAAGTAGAATGGACTACACCAAATCCTGCCCCCACATCAAAAATAAATTCCTGAAATATCAATTTACTCACCTAAAATTCAATCAAAATGGAACATGTGGTAAATACTGAAGCATTTTATTAAAACAGATCTCAAATATATGTAGACTATAAATTAAGTGATTAGTTTAAATTATTTTTTTATTTAAAAAATTTTTATTTATTTTATTTTTGGCTGCATTGGGTCTTCATTGCTGCACACAGGCTTTCTCTAGTTGTGGAGAGCGGGGGCTACTCTCTCTTGTGGTGCACGGGCTTCTCATTGCAGTGGCTTCTCTTTTTGGAGAGCATGGGCTCTAGGCATGCAGGTTTCAGTAGTTGTGGCTTGCGGGCTCTACAGCGCAGGCTCAGTAGTTGTGGTGCACGGGCTTAGATGCTCCACAGCATATGGGATCCTCCCGGACCAGGGATCGAACCCATGTCCCCTGCATTGGCAGGCGGATTCTTAACCACTGCGCTACCAGGGAAGTCCCTAAATTAAGTGATTTTTAAGTCCAGAGTTTAATTTTGCTTTGTGACAACCTGTAAGTAATAAGAAAATATAATCACTTGCTATTTCTCAAAGTATGAATGCCACAACCATTAGTTTGAGTCCAAGTACTGATCAAAATAATCATATTATCAGTGTGACTTATTTTCACATGCTTAAAACCAGAAAGGATCACATTTGTGCTTCTTTCAACAGTCTTTATTTTTCACAAAGCAAATTAACTGAAATTTCCTATCCTCCTCAGTTGGTAACAAGAAGAGCTACCATTAATACTTTACAGAAAATGTCAGTTCTGCTTTAGAGAATATTTTCTAACAGAATATATGCTATAATTGACAATTATTTTTTTAAAAAATAAAGGTACTTATAATTACCTGCAAAAAGGTCTTCTCTGTCATCATCCAGCACAACTTCTGCAGGTTTTGGACCATTGGAGTTCGTACTAATATCTTCTGTAATAAGACTAGCTGGATCTGGAGATGATGGACTTGACTGTTAAAAAAACAATAATTGACAATGGATTGCCACGTTTGTCTGTTATATCTCTATACACTACGGAAATAGAATATTCTCTTGATAAGAAAAGAAGACGAACAGCTATTTATAGTTCCTCCTTTGAGGGTAAGAATGAATCAAAAACATACTTTTATTCACTTTCTCTTTTCTTAACAAGAAGTCACTTAAGATTTAAAAATAAAATCTTCTCTAGTCACCCAGTTAGATACACTAATTTGCCATGTTGACTTATAATTAACAAAAACAAATTTTAATGATTTACATAGTATATAGTATTATGACATAATAATAAATATCATATCTTGAAAACATGTTGCATGAGCAAGAAGTTCCAACTACTACTTTACTGTAAGAGGAAGCTTTAACAGTAGTTGAATTGAGACTACAATTATTCTAAAATTTCTATAGTTTCAAACTAAAAATATGCCCTCTCCCAAATATTTACATTTCAGCTAAGCTAAGGGACTATTTTTGTACTTTTTAAAGTACAAAGGTCAGCAAAATGGAATGAAGATTGTAAAGCTTTTAGTTTTATCACAGTTTTCTTATAGTAATAGTTAAAACCAATACTATTTTTTTTAAAAAAAATAACAAAAAGGAAGTTGAATACGTCAAAAGTGCACAGCTAGATATTTTTACAAACCCAACATCCCTGTGTAGTCAGCACCCAGATCAAGAAAGAGAACATTATCGTCAACTCTAGAAGCTCCACTCATGCTCCCTCCCATTCTTTACCCTCTCTCCACCCAGGCTTCTACCAACATGGATTTGTTTTTCCTGTTTTCACTCTTCATGGAACTGGAATCATACAAAATATATTGCTGTGTATTTGGTTTTTTATCTTAATGTTATATATACGAGATTCTTCTATATTATTGTATGTAATAATAGGACACTCATTTTCGTTTCTGTAAATATTTCACTGTGTAAATACATCACAATTGATCCATTCTACTGTTGATGGGCATTTGGGTTTTCAAATTTCATTATCAGTTTTATACCACTACCAATAGCACTGTATAAACTTTCTAGTACATATATCTTTTAGCAAACAGTGAACAAATGTCTGTTTGGTATGTACCTAGGAGTGAAATACCTGGATCATAGGGTAGGTGAATGTTCTTTAGAAGATATCGCTAAACATTCTTCTAAAGTGGTTATTTAATTTATACTCCCACCAGTAATATATGAAAATTTCAGTTGCTCCATACCCTTGTTAACACTTTACTATATTCCATCTTTTTCGTTTTAGCTATTATGGAGGGTGTAGAGTGTATCTTTTGTGGTTTGAATTTGCATTTCCCAGATGAATAATGATGCTGAGCAATTTTTCATATGATTAACGGACATTTGGATATCTTCTTTTGGGAAGGGTCTCTTCAAATATCTTCCCTATTTTTTTCTATTGTTCCTATTGATTTGTAATTCTTTACATGTTCTAGATACAAGTTCTTTGTGAGATATGTATCACAAATATTTTTCTCCCAGTCCGTACTTAATGCCTTTCCACTTACTTAATGGTAGGTATTGATGAATAGAAGTTCATAATTTTAGTAAGGGTAAATTATCAACTTTAAGATTAGTAAATTTTTTGTAAGATGAATAATTTTTCTTTTTTAAACACTGTCCAGGGAACACTGAGACATGTCTCTTCTTCTTCTTTTTTTTTAATATTTACTTATTTATTTGGTTGCACCAGGTCTTAGTTGCAGCATGCCTGTGGGATCTAGTTCCCTGACCAGGGATCAAATCTGGGGCCCCTGAACTGGGAGTGTGGAGTCTTATCCAATGCGCCGCCAGGGGAGTCCCCAAGGATGAATAATCTTTTAAGGCCACTCCTAATTCATAAGATTTTCTGATCAGCTTTTTGAGTAAACTATCCTCTACAGCATGAGGGCATTTCTTAAGAGCTTTCAAAAACAGTTTAAATTCCTTATGGGAAAATTTTAAAAAGCGTTTTTTTTTCTCTCAGGAGCTCATGCTTATAGACCAAACTCTCACAAAGGTATGCCTCTATTTACCTTAGCATTTTTTCTTGAAGAAATTTGGAAATAAATAAGCTTTTATTATAAGCTTCGTCTAGAAGATGTTCCTGACAACCTCAATCTCATCTCTAGCTGAGTCTGGTTAGGTGAGTGATATATATGCTTCCACAGCATATCTATTTCTTTTGCCATAATTTCTCTTACCACACTATATTATAATTATTATCTGTTTATAGACTACAAATTCTGTAAGGAAAGAAGAACGTCTTATTTTGCTTATTACTTTTTATCAGGTTCCTGGCCGCAAACACTCAATGACTATCTGTTAACTGAATTCTAAGAAAATAATTACAAATATGTGTAAGAATTGGCCACAAGTTTGTCAACCAGATTGTCTACAATACTGAAAGGTTTGAAATACCCTAAAGCACAGCTACATAAAAATGTAGCATAGTGGCTCCAACACCCATTCATGATAAAAGCTCTCAGTAAACTAGGAATACAGGGGAACCTCCTCAATTTGAGAAATAGCTACAAAAAACCTAGAGCTAACATCACACTTAATGAGAAACTCAGAGCTATCTCACTAAGATCAGGAACAAGGCAAGGATCCCCCCGTCACTACTGCTTTTCAACATCATATTGCAAGTCCAAGCTAATGCAGTAAGACAAAACAAGGAAATAAAAGGTATATAGATTGGGAAGAAATAAAACTGTGTTCACAGATGACATGATCCTCTAAGTAGAAAATCCAGAAGAACTGACAAAAAAGGCTCCCAGAACTAATAAGCAATTATAGCAAAGCTGTAGGATACAGGTTAACATACAAAAGTTAATCACTTCTATATACCAGCAACAAACAAACAGAATTTGAAATTAAAAAAAAAAAATTTACATCAGCACCCAAAACAACTAAATACTTAGGAATAAATCTAACAAAATATGTATCAATACAATATCCATATGAGAAAAACTAAAAACCTCTAATGAACAAAATTAAAGAACTAAATAAATGAAGAGATATTCTATATTCATGAATAGGAAGATTCAATATTGTCAAGATGTCAGTTCTTCCTGACTTGATCCACAGATTCGATGCAATACCAATCAAAATCCTGGCAAGTTATTTTGTGACTATCGATAAAATGATGCTAAAGTTTACACGGAGAATCAAAAAACCCAGAAGAGACATTACTGAAGGAGAAGAACAAAATGGGAGGACTGAAGCTACCTGACTTCAAGACTTACCATAGGCTACAATAATCAACACAGTGTGGTACTGGTGAAAGAACAGATTAATGGGACAGAATAGAGAGCCCAGATATAGATCCACATAATATGGCCAGTTGATTTTTTGACAAATGAGCAAAGGCAATACAATGGAGAAAAATTAGTCTCTTCAACAAATAGTGTTGGAACAACTGGAAATCTACATATGAAAAAAGAATCTAGACACAGACCTTACACCCTTCACAAAAATCAACTCAGAATGGATCACAGACCTAAACGTAAAGCACAAAAGTATAAAGTTTCTAGAAGATAACATAGGAGAAAATCCAGATGACCTTGGGTTTCATAATGAGTTTTTAGATACAACAGAGGCACAATCCATGAAAGAAAGACTTGATAAGACAGACTCCACTAAAATTAAAATGAAAACTTCTGCTCTGCAAAAGATAGTGTCAAGAAAATGGAAAAACAAGCTGTAGACTGGGAGAAAATATCTGCAAAACACACAGCTGATAAAAGCACTGTGATCCAAAATATACAAAGAACTCTTAAAATTAAACAATTAGAAAATGAACAACTTGGTTTAAAAACAGGACAAAAACCTTCAAGATACTTCACCAAAGATAAACGCATGGCAAATAAGCATATGAAAACATGCCCCACATCATATATCATTAGAGAAATGCAAATTAAAACAACAGTGAGACACCGTTATACCTCATAGTGGTACATTCTATATACCTAGTAAAGTAGTCAAAATCTGGAACACTGACAACACCAAATGCTGATGATGTGGGGCAACAGGAACTCTCGTTCACTGCTGGTGGGAATGCAAAGTGGTACAGCCACTATGGAAGACAATTTGGCAGTACTTGTATAAGATGAGCATACTCTTATCATACGTTCCAGCAACCGTGAACTTTAGTACTCATCCAGAGGAGCTGAAAACTTATGCCCATACAAAAACATGCACATAATGTTTACAACAGCTTTATTCATAATTGCAAAAACTTGGAAGCAATGAAGATGTTCTTCAGTAGGTGAATGGGTAAATAAACTACAGTACATCCAGACAATGGAATATTATTCAAACTAAAAGGAAATGAGCTTTCTAACCATGAAAAAATACAGAAGAAACTTAAATATTACTAAGTGAAAGAAGCCAGTCTGAAAAAGCCACATATTGTATAATTACAACTATATGACACTGTGGAAAAGGCAAAACTATGGAGACAGTAAAAAGATCAGTGGGTTGGGGGAAGGAAGGGATGAACAGGCAGAGCAGAGAGGATTTTTAGGACAGTGAAACTACTCTGTATGATATTGTAACAGTGAACACATATCATTATACATTCGTCCAAACCCAGAGAATGTACAATTCTAAGTGAACCTTAATGTAAAAACTATGGATCTTGGGTGATTATGATGTGTCAAAGTGGTTTCACCAATTGTAGCAAAAGTACCACTATGGTGGAGGATGTTGATAATGAAGGAAAATGCATGTGTAGGGGCATTATATGGGAAATCTCTATACCTTACATTCAATTTTGCTGTGAACTTAAAACTGCTCTAAAAAGTAGTCTATTTTTCAAACAATGTAGTAGCAGAGTGGCATTTACTGACACAGAAAGATGCTTTTAATACGCCATTATATAAGAGAAATAGTTACACATGTGACCCGGTTTCATGACACTACTCATTAAAAATAAATGTTTTCAGCAGTTGGCCCTCTGTTTCTGGGGTTCCAACAGATTCAACCAACTGAAGATTGAAAATATTAAAATAGTAAATTCCAGAAAGTTCCAAAAAGCAAAACTGGAATTTGCCACACACCAGCAACCACTTCCACAGCATTTACCTTGTACTTACAACTATTTACAAACATTTACATTGACATAGGCATTATAAATAATCTAGAAATGATTTTAAATATATGGGAGAGATTGTATATAGATTATATGCAAATACTATGGCACTTTATATAAGAGACATCCATAAAAGGGATTTTTGGTATCTGTGGGATGTCCTGGAACCAATCCCCTGTGAATACTGAGGGAGAACTGTACTTGTTTTGAATAAGATACAGGCATTAAGGACCTACATATAATATACCTGTACCCTCAACTTCATTTTGAACAAATATTTTATTTTTGAATACCAAAATTTCCTGGAGATCAAAGCTCTGGATTGTAGTTCTGCCTGCACACTAACTTGTCTATGGTTACATAAATTTCCTTGAGTACCATTTTTTTTGTCTATTTAATGAGAAGTATATCAGAATTGCTATAACAGTCTCTTTTTTTTACCTACACATTTTACTATTTCACAATTTCTAAATCTAAAATCACCTAATTCGATTTCTTTTTGCATTTCTTAACCTTGCTTGATAATAACTTTGAAAAAACAAAACACCAAAATTTGTAAAAACTAAACGCAACTTTAAATATAGTCAGTCTCAACTCACTGCTATAATTTAATGCCTGTGTAATGAACCTGTGACCAAATCTCAAGAGAAAAGACAATCAACAGATCCCAACCCCAAAAGAGCTCAGATGTTCGAAGTATTAATCAAACAAACTTTTAAAAGCTTTTCTAACTATGCTCCATGAGATAAAGGTAAATACATATGAAGTGAATGAAAAGAAAGATGTTCACAGCAAAGAAATAGAAACTACCAAAAAAAAAAAAGGAAAATTTCAGAACTGAAAAAAATTATCTAAAGTAAAAAGTTCAGTCTCCCTGGTGGCGCAGTGGTTGAGAGTCCGCCTGCCGATGCAGGGGACGTGGGTTTGTGCCCCAGTCTGGGAGGATCCCACATGCTGTGGAGCGGCTGGGCCCGTGAGCCATGGCCGCTGAGCCTGTGTGTCCGGAGCCTGTGCTCCGCAATGGGAGGGGCCACAGCGGTGAGAGGTCCGCGTACCACACACACACACACAAAAAAAAAGTTCGCATAATGGGTTCAATAAAAGACTGAAGATGACAGAAAAAAGTGTCAGTGAACTTGAAAATAAATCCATATAAAGTATCCAATCTGAATAACAGTGAAACAAAAGTTGAATAAAATGAACAAGGGGGACTTCCCTGGTGGTCCAGTGGTTAAGAATCCGCCTTCCAATGCAGGGACACAGGTTCGATCCCTGGTTGGGGAACTAAGACCCCACATGCTGCAGGGCAACTAAGCCCATGTGCTCTAGAGCCTGCGTGCCAAAAGTAGAGAGCCCTTGTGCCGCAACTACTGAGCCCGCGCACCACAACAAAATATCCTGCATGCCGCAATTAAGACCCAATGCAGCCAAATAAATAAAAAAGTAAATATTAAGAAAAAAATGAACAAGGCCTCAGGAGTCTGTAAGATAATATCAAAAAGTCTAACACTCATGTCACCAGAGTTCCTGGACAGATGAAAAATTTTTGCACAAATATTTACAGAAGAAATGGTTGAAAATTCCTGAAGTTGAAGGATATAAATTTATAGGAGCAAACCTCAAAGAGGATAAAACCAGAGAAAACTATGTTTACACACATCATCACACAGCTAAAAATAAAAGTATTAGAGAAACAAATGAAAGTAGTGAGAGAAAAAACCCATTTTTACAGGGGGACACCAATTAAAATGACCATAGATTTCTCATCAGAAATCACAAAGACTAAGAAAACAGTCTAAGAATACTTTCAAAGTGATGGAAGAAAGAACTGTCTACCCACAAATCTATAAACAGCAAAAATACCCTTTAGGAATAAAGGTAAAACAGTTTTCAGATGAAGCACAAATAATTCATCTTCAATAAACCAGGTCTAAAAAAAACAGTAAAGGAAATTCTTTACGCTTAAGAAAAATGATACAAGAGGAAACAATGAATGAAGGAAAAGCAACAGAAATGCTAAATATCTGAATAACAAAAAGAAACTACGTTTTCCCTCTTCAATTCTCTAAAATAGATACGTCTATTCAAAGTAAAAATTGTAATGCAGTCCATAGTTATAATACATGTAGACTATTAACAACCTATAACGTATTCTTATCATAACTGAATGTTTATACTACTCTAATATCTTGGGTATTCATTTTTGTCTGACATCAAAGTCAGAGAATGAAAAACTAGCATGTTGATGTAACAAAAAGGACTCTTTTATATCATAGTTCAGTGCCTGAGAGTGGAGAACAAGATGGGAATGGTGTGGACGGGTGAGCAACTCCAGTAATGGCTGTGGTGGCAGCAGTCACCCCACTGTGGGGAGACTATGAGGCATGCATTTTCTATTGGCGCCCATCCATCAGCAGCATGGAGTGCCCTGCTCCACTGCTCACAGAGCAGTCATGGAGCAGTCACTCACTAAAGGCTCTCAGGACTCACTTATCTCTGCCCCTGCCTCTCCATGTCTCCTTCAGTTTCCTAGTGAGTTCAGGAAGAGTTGTTCTCCACTGGATGGAAAGGAGTAAGGAGAGAGTGGTCCATCAAACAAGAAAGTGATGGTGGAAGGGTACAGTAACAGCTTCTGGGTGATCAGAATTATAGTTGTCCGAGACAGGCAATGAGGAGACATCAGTGTTTTTAATAAATATATATTCTTTTCTTCCCCATATCATCATTTAGTACTTTTCTAGAGATTATTTTTATTAAAAGTTTCAAGGTTGCTAATATCTATTCAAAAAAAAAAAACAAAAACAAAAACAAAAAAACAAACCAAAACAATTAGCGCTTTGGATTGCAACGAAGACTAAAGAAGCCCACCTAAGCCTCTTTCTCCCACTGATTAACACTAAAAGCTCTGGATAGAATACAGAAACAATGATCTAAAAGTAAAAAATAGGCAGGGCTTCCCTGGTGGCGCAGTGGTTGAGAGTCCACCTGCCGATGCAGGGCACATGGGTTCGTGCCCCGGTCTGGGAAGATCCCATATGCCATGGAGTGGCTGGGCCCATGAGCCATGGCCACTGAGCCTGTGTGTCCGGAGCCTGTGCTCCGCAATGGGAGAGGCCACAACAGTGAGATGCCCGCGTACCACACACAAAAAAAGCATGTAGAACAATTCTTTGCTCAAAAAGACAAAAAGTTTTGGGAAGATGGAATTATGAAGTTGCCTGGAAAATGGCAGAAGGTAGTGGAACAAAAGGGTGAATACATTGCTCAATAAAGTTCTTGGTGAAAATGAAAAGTGCGTCTTTTATTTTTACTTAAAAACCAAAGGCACTTTTTGGCTAACCCAATACTTGCTATGCTTTGAGTAAGAAAGTCCTTTACCATGTCAACTTCCAGCAACCATAAAACAAGTTAATCTGTTACCTTACCAGGAGGGTAAAGTTTACCCTTTACAGTTCTTGAAAGAAAAAATTAGTGACCTTGAAGATAAATCATTAGGAAATCTCCAATCTGAGTAATAGAGAGGAAAAAAGAAATGAAGAAAATGAACAGAACCCCAAGGATCTGTGAAACAGTATAAAAAGGTCTAACATTCATGTTACTGAAGTCCTAGAAAAAGAGCAATGCAAAACAATATTTAAAGAAATGATGCCTAAAAACTCTCCAAATTTGGTGCAAGACATTAATTTACAGATCCAAGAAAATGAAAACTCCAAACAGGACAACTTCAGAGAAAACTAGATGCAGCCTCATTATTAAAAATGGCTGCAATGTGGGACTTCCCTGGTGGTCCTGTGGTTAGGAATCCACCTTTCAATGCAGGGGACATGGGTTCAATCTCTGGTCAGAAAACTAAGATCCCACATGCTGTGGGGCAACTAAACCTGGGCACTCTAGACCCCGCATGCCACAACTAGAGAGCCTTTGTGCCCCCATGCCACAACTAGAGAGTCCATGTGCTGCAACTACTGAGCCCAGGCTCTGGAGCCCATGCACCACAACTAGAGAGCCAGCGTGCCACAACAACTGAGCCTGTGCTCTGGAGCCTGCGTACCACAACTACAGAGCCCACGTGCTACAATTACTGAGCCCACAGGCTCTGGAGCTCACACATTGCATCTAGAGAGAAGCTCACATGCCACAACAAAGAGCCCACATGACGCAACTAAGACCCTAGGCAGGCAAATAAATACATCAATAAAAATGTTTTAAAAAAAAAGAACCAAAGAAATGGTAACTGTGGAAATAAAATAGACCATTTTTCTTTTCTTAAAAGTTATTTAAAATGTGTATAACTATGAGAGCAAAAATTATAACAATGGTAAAGTTTTCAATGAATGGAAATGTAATACACATGAGAAATACAACATGAAAGAAGGGAGATAAATGGACCTATATGGTTGTAAGGCTCTGAATTTTGTTTGTCAAAGTACAATATTAACTCTAACTGGACTGTAAATGTTTAGGTATATATTGCCCTCTGTTTTCAGAGGGAAAAACAGAAGAGAAAAACAGTAATCAAATAAAATGCTAGATCTAATGCAATCACACCAATAATCACATTAAATGTAAATATTCTAAACACACTAATTAAAAGACAGAAGTGACCATACTGTGTACAAAAATAACAATGCACAACAATATGCTGCCTATAAAACCCTACTTTAAAGACATAGGTAAGTTAAAAGTAAAAGAATGGAAAAAACATGTCATGCTACCAAAGAAGAGCTGGAGTGTTACATTAACATCAGATAAAATAAACTTAAGGAGTATTATCAGCAATTAAGAGGGGTATCATGTGATAAAAGGATCAATTTACCAAGAAATTATAATAATACTAAATTACAGTAATTGATACAATAAATAGATAATAAGGGAAGATAGAGAAGACCTGGAAAATACTATCAATCAACTTGACTTAACATTTAGAGAACACGTCAACAATAACATTAGACTATATACATGTTTTTCAAGTGTACACAGACTGTTCACCATAACAGATCACATTCTGGGCCATCAGACAAACCTTAACAAATGTAAAAGAACTGGAGTCATAAAACATTCTCTGACACTAATAAAATAAACCTGTATCAGCAACAGAAAACTATCTGGAAAATCCTCAAATTTTGGAAATTAGCACACTTCTAAATAACCTACAAGTCAAACAGGAAATCACAAGGGAAACTTGTGACTAGAAAATAGTTTAAATTGAATAAAAACAAAAACACAGTATCAAAATTTGTGGGATGCAGCTAAAGCGGTGCTTACAGTGAAATACATAGCTAAATACTAGCACTCAAAAAAAAAAGTCTTAAACCAATGATCAAAGCTTGACAAAACAGAAGAGCAAACTAAACAGACAGCAAGCAGAAAGAAATTAATGAAACTAAAAAACAAAACAAAAAATAAACAAGAAACCAAGAGACTAAAACCCGATTCTTTGGAAAGATTCCAATAAAATGACAAACCTTTAGCATGATTAAAATGAATGAATAAATAAGCAAACAAAGAGATGACATAAATTACCAATATAAGCAATGAAAAAGGAGGGGCATTACCCAGACTACACAGATACGGTAATAGGATAATGGAGTATTATGAAAAACCTATGCCCATGAATTTCACAGCTTACACTGAACAGACAAATTCCTTGAAAGTCACATACCACCAAAGTTCAACAAGAAGAAATACTTCTGTATCTATCAGATACACTGAATTTGAAGTTAAAAATCATGCAGCAAACAAAACATGTTCAGATGATTTTACTAGCAAGTTCTGTCAACACTTAAGGCAGACATATGACTAATTCCACACAACCTCTTCAAGAATATAGAAGAGGAGGAAACACTCTCCAACTCATTTAATGAGGTAAGCATTTCTGATACCAAAATCAGACATAACGAGTAAAAGAAAATGACACACAAATATCTCTCACAAACACAGACACAATAACAGAAAAACACTAGCAAACTGGATGTAGCAATATATAAAAAGTATAAACACATTATGACTGTGTGGGGTTTATGCCAGGAATTCAAGGTTTAGTCAACATTTGAAAATCAATCAATATAATCCAGTTTATCAATAAACTAAAGAGAATTATATGAACATCTTATTAGATGCAGAAAACTCATTTACCAACATCAACATCATTCAGAGATACAAAAGTCAGAAAACTAGAAATAGAAGGAAACTTCATTAACCCAATAAAGGTCATCTACCAAAAAAAAATCATATTTAAGGGAGAAAAAAATGAATATTTTCCCCCTATTAGCACGAAAGGGGAAAAGATACCCACTCTCACCATTTCTGTTCAGTATTACAATATTGGTTCTAACTAGTGCATTAAGACAAGAAAAAGAAAGACATACAGATTGGAAAGAAATAAAACTCTAATCAGAGACATGACTGTTTACATAGAAAATCCCAAAGGTTCTAGAAAAAAACCTACTAGAACTAGAATGTTTAGCAACAGTTGCAGAAAACAGGGTAAATATGCCACCAATGAGCAAATGTAAAAGATATAAAGGCACCAAAAAACCATAAAATAGGTAAAACTAATACAATATGTACTAGATCTGTATGCTGAGAACTATGAACACTGATGAAAAAGATCAAGACAGACCTAAAAGAAAAAAAAAAGAGAGAAATAGTATACTTATGGCTTAAAGGCTCAATATTGTTAATATGTTAATTCTCCCCCAAACTAATTAATGGATTCATTACAATCTCAATTAAAATCTCAGCAGGCATTTTTGATAGAAATCAATAGATTCTAAAATTATATGGATAGGCAAAAGAACTAGAATAGCCAAAACTATTTTGAAAAGAACAAAGTCACTGGATTCACACTACCTGATTTCAAGGCTCAGTTAATCAAGGTAATCAAGACAGCATAGAACTGGCAAAAAGATAGTCAAAAGATCAATGAAACAGAGTCCAGAAATATATATGCTCTACTGATTTTTGACAAAGATGCAAAGACAACCCAATGAAGAAACTTTTAAAGTCTAGCTTCTCTAACTTAATATAAAACATCTGAAATTCACTGATGTTTGTTGCATGTACTGAAAAATACTATCAACTAACAATATTTATAGAACATTCCAACCAATATCAGACTAAATACATTCTTTTCAAGTGCACACATAATATTTACCACAGAAGACCATATTCTGAGCCATAAAACAAACTGTAAAATGATTATCTTTCAGTAAATGGTGGTTGAACAACAAGATATTTATATTCAAAAACATGAATCTCGGGCTTCCCTGGTGGCACAGTGATTGAGAGTCTGCCTGCCAATGCGGGGGACACGGGTTCGTGCCCCGGTCCAGGAAGAACCCACATGCTGTGGAGCGGCTAGATCCGTGAGCCATGGCCGCTGAGCCTGCGTGTCCAGAGCCTGTGCTCCGCAACGGGAAAGGACACAACAGTGAGAGGCCCACGTACCGCAAAAAAAAAAAAAAAAAAAAATGAACCTCAACTCATAAGAAAATAAACTCAAAATCAATCTGAAGTCCAAATATAAAAGCTAAAACTTATAGAAAAAACATAAGCAAAACCTTTGTGACCTTGTGTTAATGTTAGCCCAGGATTTCATATGTAACATATGAAGTACTATCAATTAAAAAAGGATAAAACAAGGCAGAGATTGGGAAAAAATATCTTCAAAACACACATCTGGCAAAGGATGTGTATTCAGAATACATGAAGAATTCTCAAAACTCAATAAGGAAACCCATTTTAAAATGGCTAAAAGATACAAAAGAACACTTCACCAAAGAAGACAATTTTCAGATAGTGAACACGTATGTGAAAAGATACACACCATCATTAACCATTAAGGAATGTATATTAAAACCACAATTAGATAACACTACATACCTTTTAGACTGGCTAAAAATCACTGGTATGCTGGTATATGTTTAGCAATCAGGTCTTTGGGAGAGAAGACCCTGAATTTTAGCTTTTGCTTATTTCTGTGGCATAAACATACCCTCTGTGGCTGATTTCTCCCGACTGAATGTGGAGCTAGGAAGATATGTTACTTTCCACCATACGGATACAACAGACATAATACAGAAACTAGTAAAACATAGTAATTAGGAAGCGACAAGTTTTATATATTTATTACCTTTGTTTTTTTAATATAATTTATGTTTATATAATTTAATTTTTAACAATGGCTGTTTACTAAACAGTTTACAAAATTCCTGAAAATTTAAACATCAGTTCTTTCAAGCCAGTATAAGCCAGCCCCAAGCGTGCCACTGCCTGAAATAAAACTGACACTAACAAGTGCTGACAAGGATGTGGAAGAACTGAATTCTCCATCATGGAAGAAAACAGTCTGGCAGTTATCTTTTTCTTCTTTCCCTTTCTTTCTTAGAATGTTTTACAATTTTTTTATATTTCAGAGATAAAATGAATGAAAACCTGACCAGAGACTAAAACAGGCAAATCCAGAGGCACTTAGTTTCCTTCAGACTAGCCTTCAGGATTCAAGCACTCAATAATACATACAAAGTGTGACTCTTTGAATAGGAATAAAGTGTCAATATATATATTTTTAAAGAAATTTATTTATTTATTTTTGGCTGCAATGGGTCTTTGTTGTCACAGGCAGGCTTTCTCTAGTTATGGTGAGTGGGGGCTACCCTTCGTTGCAGTGCATGGGCTTCCCATTGCGGTGGCTTCTCTTGTTGCAGAGCACAGGCTCTAGGCGTGCAGCTTCAGCAGTTGTGGCATGCCAGCTCAGCAGTTGTGTCTTGCAGGCTCTAGAATGCAGGCTCAGTAGTTGTGGTGTGTGGGCTTAGTTGCTCCGTGGCATGTGGCATCTTCCTGGACCAGGGCTCGAACCTGTGTCCCCTGCATTGGTAGGCGGATTCTTAACCACTGCGCCACCAGGAAAGTCCCTAAAACTTCAATATTAAAATAACTTTTATGATGGGAGGAAATACCATAACATACTTTTGTCTTGAAACATCATGCTTTCATTTTAATGAAACCATATATTATCAATTCTCAGACTTGGAGAACACTGTCCTAATGGACATGGTCTTGGGTTATATTACTAGTTATTATTATAACTTGAGTTATATCATTACTAGAGCCATTAACTTGCAAGACTAAAAGTAATTAACTTCATCTCCCTATGCTTTATCTCCCTTGAACCTTTCTGGCTAAAAGTTTGACAGTCTCTTAGAAAGTTAAACATGTATTTACCACACAACCAGCAATCCTACTTCTAAGTATTTTCCCAAAGGAAATGAAAATCGTTCATACAAAAATCTGTACATAGGGCTTCCCTGGCGGCGCAGTGGTTGAGAGTCCGCCTGCCGATGCAGGGGACACGGGTTCGTGCCCCGGTCCGGGAAAATCCCACATGCCGTGGAGCAGCTGGGCCCGTGAGCCATGGCCGCTGAGCCTGCGCGTCTGGAGCCTGTGCTCCGCAACGGGA
The DNA here is from genome assembly GCF_059928025.1 of Delphinapterus leucas. Classification (NCBI taxonomy): domain Eukaryota; kingdom Metazoa; phylum Chordata; class Mammalia; order Artiodactyla; family Monodontidae; genus Delphinapterus; species Delphinapterus leucas. Next base: position 102,573,143 of record NC_143131.1, on the reverse strand, counting down.
GAGGCCACAACAGTGAGAGGCCCACGTATCACAAAAAAAAAAAAAACTGTACATAAGATGTTTATGTCGTTTCTAGTCATTAATGCCCCAAACTGTAAACAACATAAACATTCTTCAACAACAAACAACTGTGATACACAATACAATGGAATACTAAATTCAGCAACAAAAAGGAATGAATTACTGATACATGCAACAACATCAATAAATATTAGATACTTTAGGTTAAGTTAAAGAAGCTACATTCAGGAAATTTCATACTGTTTTATTTATAAAAAATATAATTCCATTTATATGAGTCCATTTATATGAAATTCTGGAAAAGACAAAACTATAGGCAAAAAACAGATCAGTGGGTGCCAGAGGCTGGGAGTGGGAGGCGTTAACTACATGAAAGAATTTTTAGGAGGTGATGGAAGCGTCCTATATCTTTGATTGAGGTGGTAGTGAACTTTACTGAGGTAAATTTTATCACAACTAAAAATTATCATCACAGGAAAAAAACACCAGAGTTCAATTTTATAGGAAAGTGGGCATTTGAAAAGTAACATTAAGGACAAATCTAGGGAGTTCCCTGGCAGTCCAGTGGTTAGGACTCTGAGCTTTCACTGCTGAGGGCCTGGGTTCAATCCCTGGTCAGGAAACTAAGACCCCACAAGCCGTGCAGCATGGCAAAAAAAAAAAAAAAAAAAAATTATTCTTTTTAAGAAAAAACTGAGCACCTCTGCCTCAAGCAACTACATAGAATAACATTTTTTACAGGTATTAAAAATAGTTCATTCCAAAACCCTTATATTTAATGGCTTCCAGGGAAAGTAGTCAATTAGAGTTATACCTCGTCATAAATCTCTTTCTAGTATTTTCCATGCTGTTGCCTTTAAATACCTGGTCACGAAATGTCTTTCCTCTTAAACATAGGTAATTCATAATGAAATTTTCAAAAAAATTAGAACATTTAAAGTTGGATGCCAACCCAAAGGAAACAGAATTAGGAAAACAAGATATATGCTGTTACTACCTGTTGTGTTAGAACAATAGATACTAACTTCAGTTCTTTATCAAAAGACTTTTTAGTCTTACTCTACTTGCTCTCTTGATAATGTCACCCACTTTTCAGGGTTTCAAAGATCATCTCTATGCAATTAAGTCACTCCAGTTTTCTATACTATTTCTGTACCATGTGCATATTTCAATCACACATATATCACCTGGTATTGCAGATGCTTGTTCACACAGGTGTGTTTATTATGTTGACTCCTGTTGGTTCATATACTCCGTAAGGGCAAGGACTAGATTTCTACTAAACTAGTTTGGTTTAGTGTCACCATTCAATAAATTGTATTGAATCTGTATCTCTAGCCACCCAGTATTTCTAGCTGTCTGATAGCATCTGCATTGGTGTAACTTATTCCCAAATGAAATAAACTTATAATTCCTTCCCCTAGACGTTGTAAGTCTTAAGATGTCTATCTTTTAATCTGCTATTGCATCAACTTCTTTCTCTCCTTTATTATTTGCACTTTTCTTCTTGAGGCTTTTAACCTCAGATTTAAAATAACCTCTGGCTCATCAACCTACCAATGATACCTCGCACTCAAATTTATCCCTCAGACCACTAGCACATTAAGCTTCCTAGGTGATCATGTTACTGCCCTGAAAATCTTCCAGAGCTCTCACGTGCCTACAAAACAAATTTCAAAGCTGTTCACAATCTCACCACATTAACCTGTAACATCCTATATTCAGCCACTCAGAATTATTTATGGTTCCCTAAAATATAGACTGAACCTTAAGTGACACGTGCCATTCTCCCACACTGAAATTTCATTCCACCCTTCGAAGTCTCTCTTAAATATTACCATCTCAATGGCTTTTCCTAGCCAACAGAAACACTGTTCATCTACTATGTGTCAGGAACGCTGATAGGAGTTAGAATCGCTCCCATTTCACTGGTACTTTCAGTGTTTTCAGATCATATAGTCACAGTCTGTCTGTATGAGAGCTTTCTGTATATCTTTCTTCTCCACTGGAGATTTTCTGTCCTCAAAGATTTGCATTATCTTGCTAATATCTGCACTCCTGTTATCATCTAAAAAGTATGGTAGAGAGTAAATACTCAAGTATTCACTGAAGTCAACTAAGTACAGTATCTTCTGAGCAATTATGGCATAGGGTTACATGGTGGGAAAGGAATTCTAAGACCTGTGAACCTCCCATCTGGAAATTTCATTTGAAATGCACTATAAACTATCATGTGACAGTGCTGGGGAAACTGTGGTTCTCAACTTAACTTCAGCGGACCTTAAGATTTGAGGTTAGTGCAAGAACCAGGTGTAAACATCTACAGTCAACCAATTTTCAGAAAGGATGCCAAGACCATTCAATGGAGAAACAGTCTTTTCATCAAATGGTGCTGTGACAACTGGATTGCCACATGCAAAACAATGAAGTTGGACTTTACCTCATACCATATACAAAAGTTAACTCAAAACGAATCAAACCCCTAAATGTAAGAGCCAAAACTATAAAACTCTTAGAAGAAAATAGATATTCATGGAATTCATGGAAAAGACTCTGACAAGTACAGGTTTCTGGTAACTGACTATACTGCTGAACTGAATGAATAAGCATTTTCAGAACTCTAATGGAAAACTGATGAATTCATAAAAGTGCTAACAAAAGATCAAGATGAAAAAAAAATTAATTACATGGGGCTGAGTGAACTGATGAGGATGATTATAATTTTTGTGACTTTCTTTTTGAATAAAAAAAAATGTGACATAAATTTATGTAAAAAGAACTTAATGTAAAACAATGCCACTCCTCACATATTTTCTCTTGTTTTGGAAAATATATTTTCTGTTAAAAATGTGATTTATGCTGACACGTAATAGGTTGATTATTGTTAATATGAATGAATTAATAAATTTTAAAAAAACAGATATAAATCTTCATGACCTTGGATTGGGTAGAGGATTCTTATATATGATGTTGAAAGCATGACCAACAAAATAAAAAACAGATAAACTGGACTTCATCAAATTTTTAAAAAATGTGTGCTTCAGAGAACACTGTCAAGAACATGAAAAGACAATCTACAGAGTGGGAGAAAAATTTTTGCAAATCATGTATCTGGTAAAGAACTTGTATCTACGATATACAAAAAAATTCTTATAAATAAAAAGACAGGGCTTCCCTGGTGGCGCAGTGGTTAAGAATCCGCCTGCCTATGCAGGGGACACCGGTTCGAGCCCTGGTCTGGGAAGATCCCACATGCCACAGAGCAACTAAGCCCTTGCGCCACAACTACTGAGCCCGCACGCCACAACTACTGAAGCCTGTGCACCTAGAGTCCATGCTCCGCAACAAGAGAAGCCACCGCAATGAGAAGCCTGTGTCCCGCAACAAAGAGTAGCCCCCACTCGCTGCAACTAGAGAAAGCCTGCACACAGCAATGAAGACCCAATGCAGCCAAAAGTAAAATAAATAAATAAATTTATAAAAATAAAAAATAAAACGATAACCCAACTGAAAAATGAGCAAAGGCTCTGAACAGACATTTCTCCAAAGATGTACAAATGGCCAATAAGCATATGCAAAGATGTCTTCAAGAAAATATAATCAAAACCACACTTAGAAACCATTTCACATGCATTATGATGGATAGAATAAAAAAGTCGAATAATAACAAGTGTTGGTGAGGATGTGGAAAAACTGGTTCCCTCATACATGGCTGGTGGGAATGTAAAATGGTGTGGCCATTTTGGGAAACCACTCCAGCAATTCTTCAAATGATTAAATGTAGAGTCACCATATAACTCAGCAATTCTACTTGTACACAAATGTTTATTGCAGCATTATTTATAACAGTCAAAATGGGGAAACAATGCAAATGTCCAATGAATGACAAAATGGATAAACAAAATGTGGTATAGCCATACAATGGATTATTATTCAGGCATAAAAAAGAATTAAGTATAGACTTTGAAAACATTATGCCAACTGAAAGAAGTCAGTCACAAAAGACCACATGTTACATGATTTCATTCATATAAAGTCTAGAATAGGGACGTCTATAGAGACAGAAAGTGAATTAGTAGTTGCCTAAGGTTGAGAGCAAAGGAGTTTAGGGAATGGGGACGGGGGTGAGAGGGTACGAGGTTTCTTTCTGAGGTGATGAAAATGTTGTAGTATCTGTGAATATACTAAAACCCATAAAATTGTACATATTAAATGCGTGAGTTATATGGTACGTGAATTATAACTCAATAAAGCTGTTTAAAAAAAGAACAGGTGAAACTAACACAACACTGTAAATCAACTATAATCCAATAAAGAAAAAAAAAAAGAACAGGCATATAATATAAATTTCCTGACCGTTTTAAGGTGTTGTCTTACTACTTCATGCTGCCTTAGGGCAAGCACCTTTTAAGCTTAGGACTATATCATTAAAAAAAAAAAAAAAAGGCAGTAAAAGTGGTATTCCTAAACAATGTAAAGCCTCTCAGGTACAAAAGAAGAACAAGCTTTTGCCAGATATTTTCCCTTTTCAGTCCCTTCCCTGCCCCCATGCCAGCCCTTCTCCACTCTGTTTCATAGTCACAACAGAAACATACACTAGGGGTTTTAAATATGCTTTAGCTACTGAACATAGCTTTATGTGACTGTTCTTAATTTTGAAAGGAAAGTTTAATATTGGGATAAAAACATACTCATAGCATACATATACACTAAGTTGTATAGTCATTACAAGCTTAACAATTATGACATGGAAGCTGTGTATAATTTGATTTTCACTTATATGGATTTCAACTGATTTTTTTCCTCCAAATGCCCTCAAATGAAAAAGTTTCTACATGCATAATATTTTTAAAACTCTGACTTAATTTTTTTTTAAATAGAAAGACATTAATTTTTATGCCTTTCTTACAATTTACGGCTTAGGTAAGAACTATTCAAAGCAGATGACCTGTATCAGAATCACCTGGGGCTTTGCAACTCATTGTTGTCCTTGGGACTAGAAGCAATGTCATGAGGAGTTTGTTAAAAATGCAGAATTTGGCTTATCCCAGACCTACAGAATCAGAATTTGCTTTAACAAGATCTCTAGGTAACTTATATATAATGTTTGAAAAATAATGATCTAGAACACTTATAAAACATGCAGATTCTAGTCAGGCAAAGGCATCTGCATTTTAAACAAGAATCCTATGGTTTCCCCTACACACTGAAGTTTGAGAAGTACTATTCAAAAGAAAAGGGGCATACTGAAAAAACATTCCTTTAGAGCAGCTTTGGTATACTAATAAATGCTGCTATATATCCTTCCCCAAATAGTTTGAAAAGCAAAAAAAAATTTCTGAATTTTTAAGTCTCACAGTTATACTACCTTAAAATTAATACCCTGAATGAGTCTCATGAAATAAGGGGTTTAGATGAACAATCAAAACCAACTTTTTAAAAAGTTTTCATAATGCAGTAACCAAAATAAATTTATTCATACTCAAAATTCTGTAGACTTCTACTGAAAAGTCAAATACCTTACTAAAAAGTCCCATCCAAATGGGAAATATAAGTTATAGTTCCTTTTACTCAACTTTAAAAGACTTCAATTAAACAGAATGCTTAGTGTTCACAATATTCTAGTTTAAACTATGTTAATTAAGTTTATTCTGATCCTTGCTGGTGGAAAACCTTTGTACCTCTCACAAGGAATACAGGTCTTAGGATCATGCATAGACACTAACTTTCAATATGTGTTAAGGTAGCTGTAGAGTATACATAAAGGACTACAAGGATATTTGCCCCAAAATGTAATTTGCTGTGCAAGATAATTTTTACTAATTCTTAGGGGATGCTGGTTTTGACAATTAATTCAGCAAACATTTGCTAAATACAATCAATGGTCAAGATTTTGTGAGGAAACAAAGATGATCAAGGCACTATCCCTAGGCCCAAGAAGCATATAATCCTGAGGACAGGTGGGGTTTGGGCAGGAACCTGCATATACAATTAGCAGAATGTGGTCAGTACCGAAAACGGGTGCCGGAAGTTCCAGTTTCAGCTAAGTGAATGCCAAATAATGGATATTTTACAGTAATTTCCAATTGATTTGCTGCAGAGTTCAACAAGCTAGGAAAGCTTACTAAAAAGCAGTTTATAAAGAAGTACAGCCCAAGATAAACAATTCTCTGGGAAATTTGCTTATATTTTAATACACATACACACACTTAAAGTTGGGCTATGAGGTGTGTGCGCGCTCATCAAAGGCAAAGCAATTCAAATATGAACTGGATACAGGAGGCCCAATACAGTTAAGTTCACAGAGGGCGTTTCCTTTGACAAAAACAGGAAGACTTAGCTTCAGAGATCGCTGATCATGCGAGGAAAGAGGAAAAAGGAGTGAGGATCTGTTTTTATTTCTCCCCTGGTAACTTAAAAAAAAAAAAAAAAAAACCTCCCCCACCGCCCAGCAGTTTCCTGAACTATTCCCTCCCTTCAACTTTATATTTTATCAACACTATGTTCCTTAAAAAGCTTAAGAACTAAAGAAGACAAGCAAGACCGGTCAAATGCATTTACCTATTTAACAGTCCAAAACAAGTACCTCCCTCAAGGGGAACTAGCAGTCCATAAAGGGCCAGGACCGGGAAAAGTGCATCCACACGCTCCCTCCAGCGCCTCGGCCACTGAGCACTCTCTTCACTGCTCTCCCCTTTCGGAGGCACACCCTTCCTTGGGAAGGGAAAAGCAAGCACCTCTTAAAAGGGGCTGCGGAGGTTGTCCGGCAGCGCGGTGAGGTTTGCGGGGACCCAGGGCAAAACCTTCTCTGCACTGGAAGAAGAGGTGCAAGTGACACTGACGAGGGCCAGCTGAACGGGGAAAGGGCACTGCGATGCTCTGTCCGGTTCCGGCCCCTCAGGGGTTCAGGTCGGCCCCCCGGCCCGCAGTTTGCTGTCTTAAGCAGGCCTAGCCGCTCAGGCCAACTCCAGCCCAATGACAGGTCCCCGAGGTGGGGTCCGCGTCACAGGTGTCGCCCCAACCAGGTCCTTGCAAATCCCGGGGGGTGGGGAGGGACAAGTCGGGGCACGGCAAAGGCACCGAAAGGTGAGACGCGCGGCAGCGACGGAGAGCAGCACCCACGGAGACGCGGTCTCACCTCTAAGGTGGAGACAGTGCTGGTGAACAGGTCCTCTCCGTCCTCCAGTTCCTCAAAGTCGGTGGGCTTCCCGACCCCCAGCGGAGGAGGCTCCCTCTCAGCCGCCATCTTCGCTCGCCCAGACTACTGCGCGAGCGGGACCTCGCGGACCTGTCACGTGAGCACGCACGGCTAGGCTGGCGCGCGGGCCGCTGTGCTCCCCCTCCTCCCCGGCCCGCCGCGCGCGGCCCCGCCCCCGGCCACGAGACTGCGCCCGCCCGGCGCGCGCCGCGTTCATCCCCGCCCATTTGCTTCTCCTTCCACCTCCACGTCTGGGTCGCGGCCACCTTTTCACCGCCCACTTGCTGTACTGACTTTTGTGGAAGAATCTTGGACTTTTATTGCCACGTCCCTTTCTTAGCAGGACTAGGCCAAACGATTTCTGTTGTCGTTACCAGTTTTAAAATCTCCTTTAGGAAGTGGGAGAGCTTGGGGACCAGTCTTTGGGCTTGGATTATGCACAGACTGAGGGCAAGATTGAGGATTGGCGGAAGAGAGACGTGTCTCTTAGATCTCTAGGCTGTCCCATAGAACTTTCTGACATGATGGAAATGTTCTATATCAGTAGCGTCAAGTAGAGTAGCCGGTGGCCAAGCACTTGAAATGAGACTAGTGTGACTGAGAACTGAGTTTTAAATTGTACTTAATTTTAATTAATTTAAATCTAAATAGTCCGCATGTGGATAGAGGCTACCTATTGGACAATGCAGCTCCAAATAACAAAACCCACCCTGAATAACTTGTTGTCTGAGGTTTACTCCAATTTCATCACAAGGCAGCACACAATATTTTTCCTCAATAAAGTAAGAGTCAGAAAGGCTGGAAAAATGACAATTAGGAAAATTAGTGGATGGTTAGTAAGAGCATCAAACGCAACTCCCTTTGCCAATTAATAGATCTTCATTGTCGGAGGGTCTCTTGAAGACCTTCAGCTTCAATTACCTCACCTCACCGCATAGGATTATTGTCAGGATCAAATGAGAAAAAATGTGAAATTATTCTGAAAGCTAAAGATTGCTATGCCAATGCAAGGTTTGTTCATGGAAAAATAAAAAGGCATTGCAGGTAGCAACCTGAAGTTACAATTTTGCTGGAGAAGAAATCTTCACAGGGATTCTTTACAAATTAAGTATATAGAAGCCCTCAGCCCTCACTGACCTGGGAGTTAGAAGGCCTGGGTTCTACTGGCTATGTGCCAGACTTACTTAGCATCACTGTAATTATTATGTTTTTAAGGGTATTGGAGCAGAAGATTTTCTAGTCACTAGGATTTCTTCCACCCCTAAATTTCTGAATTTCTATGATTATTGTCAAGAAGTATCAACCCAAACCAGAACTAATTTAAGTAAGTATACCAAGTCACTGCTTGGTATCAAATGTTGCCTGGGTGAGTTGGATGCATGGGCCAATTGTCACTGTCATGCTCCCATCACCATTGCCACTGCCGTCAGCTCGTCTGGAATCAGATGTTGAGGCACATTCCCTGGCCTGCATTCCACCACCTATGGACAGTCTGTGGCCTGTCACTGATCAGAAACTTTAATCTCTTTTGAAAGCTCACATTGTGGCTTGACGTGATTCTTCTCTGTACCCTTTTTACCTGTGCCTCTGTTTATTGCTTACTACTTTCTGTCTTATGCTATGGTCATTTATATTCCCAGCATGTCTTTTTTATTGGACATTTGAATTAGTTGAAATATAGGTCCAGCTGCTTGTAACACAGAACCACATTCCAAATGGCTTTAGAAAAATGCAGTGTAATTATCCCTCATGTGGGAAGATGAAGGCTCCATGAGCTTATCCAGGGATTGCAGGCTCCTTCTGTGGTCCTCTTCTCCCTAGGGTGTAATCTCTTCCTCATGGTCCACGTTGGCTAACCACCACAAACCACATTCCAGCAGGCACAAAAGGAGTAAAGGGAAATGCAATGACATCCCCTTTACTTTAAGGGCATAGTCCAGAAATTGCACGCACCACTTCTCTCCACATCCCTTTGATCAGGTCCTTACTTACATGGCCATCCTAGATACAGGAGACTAGAAAATGCCATCATTATGCCACCCCCTAAAAACTAGGGGTTCCCTTACTCTGGAAGAAATGAAGACTATTGTAGGAAACCAGCAGTCTCTGTTATAAAGCATCTATTCACTCTTTTTATGGTAGCATATCTGAATTTCCTTCTGGGTAACCATTCTTTCCTACTCTAGCCTGGAAGTCTCCTCCAGCTCAGGAATGGAGTGTATGACCTAGGCTTAAGCCAAACCTAGCATTGACTCCCTTGGCCCTAGTGATTAGTGGGAGGTCAGATTCAGCCTCATTTCCCCAAACTCCTAGCAGCTTTGATTGCCTTTCTTTCCCTATTCAACCTAAATTCTACCAGGACTTTAAGAATTGTCTTGCTCTTTTTCTTGCCTCATTTTCTTCCTCGGTCCTTTGCTTTTCTGTTATATCTTTTCTGAAATCCCAAATTCAGTCATCAGCTTCTCTAATCTTATATCCATATTGCTAAGAGCATTTGAAAAGTAAACCCCAACCTCAACTGGAGAGCCTGTAAGTCCGTGATTTCTAACAGCAACTCCCCACTGCCTAGATACCACCATTTGTTTCTTTTCCAAACCCTTCAACTATTCTTTCCAGTAAAGGTTCTCTTTTATCATAAAGTATCCCATCACCTTTTCTCCTCATTTTCATCAAATGACTTAGCCTGCTCATTCAATGACAAAATAAAATCTGCCAGTTGAATCCTTCAGCCTTCAAGTAGGATGGAAATTCTCTTCTCTCCGTGCTCCCATCACTTACTGTGTATGTTTCTATAACACCTATTATATTGTACTGTGATCATGGCCACTTTTCTATCACCCCTGATAGCCTGCAGGATCGTTGCATTCCAGGGCTATTTCTTATTTGACTTTGGATCCTGGGTAGCCCTCAGCTAGTGATCTATAACTGTAAAACAAATTATAGCAAACTTAGCAGCTTAAAAACACAAATATTTATTTTCTCATGATTTCGGTGGGTCAGAAATCCAGGTGCAACTTAGCTGAGTGCCTCTGACTCAGAGTCTCTCACAAGGCTGCAGTAAAGGTATCTAGCAGAGCTGCAGTCAGTTCAAGCAAGACTCACCTGGGAGAGGATCTGCTTCCGTGCTTACTCACGTGACTGGTGGCAGGTCTTAGGTCCTTGCTGGCTGTTGCCTGGAGATTGAGTTCCTTGGCACACAGGCCTCTCCAGAAGGCTTTTCATAAAACATGCCACTTGCTTCCCCTAGAGTAAGAACTCTAAGAAAGACAGAGTGAGCCAAGAAAGGACAGAAAGGGTGAAGAAGACAGAAGCCAGAGTCCTTCCGTAACCTAATCTCAGAAGTGGCATCTCATCACTTTTACTGTATTCTGTTCATTAGAAGCTCACACTCAAGGAGAGGAATAAAACGGGGGTGCGGCTAATAGCAGGCAGGGATCTTGGGGGCCATTTTAGAGGTTGCCACAAACCAGAATAGTATTTATTGCTCAATAAAATAGTACGCGATTAACACCTTCAATGAATAGATGAGTGAATATGAAACTCAAAAGAGAGGGCTAAGTGGAAGATACAGATTTGGTAGTTTAAGCCACTAGTATATGATAGGGCCCAGGTAGTCTGGGAAGCACAACGCTTAGGATCATTAAAAAAGCAGGTAAAGGAAGAGGTGCCATAAAGAAAACTAAAAAGCAACAAAGAGATAGGAAGCAATGTAGGAGAGAGAGCAAAAGGAAGCAAAAGAACAAAGAAGAGAGTGTTTAGCAGTATCCATTGCCTTGGGTATGTTAACAAGATGGTAACTGAAAAGGTGAATGATTAATGAGTCCAAAAAATGAATACAACAAGTTGTGATGGTTAATTTTATGTGTTGCCTTGGCTGGACCATGGTGCCCAGATATTTGGTCAAGTATTATACTGGATGTTTCTGTGAAAGTGTTTTTGGGATGAGATCAACATGTAGATCAGTGGCATTTTAGTAACACAGATTACCCACCATAATGTGGGTGGGTCTCATACAATCAGTTGAAGACCTTAATAGAACAAAGACTGACCTCCCCACAAGCAGGAAGGAATTTTAGCAGACTACTGCCTTTGGACTTGAACTGCAACCCTTTGCTGAGTCTCCAGCCTGCTGGCCTACCTCATCAGATTTTGGACTCACTAAGCCTCTACAGTTGCATGAGCCAATTCCTTAAAATAAATCTCTCTATATATATGTAACACACCCTGTTGGTTCTGTCTCTATGGCAGATCCAGACAAATACACATGTATAGACTATTCTTTTAAAATATATAAATGGAAGCAACGCAGAATAGGTCAGTAACTTGCTGAAGACACAGGTTTATTTTTTTGCATGTTTTAATTAGATTTAAACGTTTATATATTAGGGAAAGAGGTGAACAGAGAACAGTAGGTTGAGAATATAATATAGAGAAATAATCAGAATGGATGAGGTCTGAAAGCATACAGGCAGGAATGGGATAAAGAGCAAGCAGAGGAATGTGCCTTAAAAAAGAGAAGGTATACTTCTTCCTTTGTGAATAGAGAAAGGGCCATTTAGAGCTTGTTCTAGCTATTGTGCATAACAAACCATTCCCAAACTTAGTCATTGAAAATGACAACCATTTCTTATTTCTCATGAGTCTGCAGGTCGGCAGGGTAGTTCTGCTGGACCGGATTTGGCAAATCTCCTTGTAGGGTTTGTTCATGTATCTGTGGTTAGCTGAGGGGTTGGCTGGGGGCTGACTAGACAAGGCTGGTTTGGGGTAGGACAGTTTCGCTCTGCTCCATGTGCTTTCCTTCTCCTAGACTGGGCTTCTTTTCAAGTCTATGGCAGGGTTCCAAAAAAGAAGGTAGACACATACAAGTACGTTTTCAAGCTTTCACAAAAGAAAGTCACATAACCAAGCCCAGGATCAGAATGGGAAGGGGCTGTAAAATTGTAGGGCAAAGGGTGTATAAAAAGGAAGCCATTAATGTGGGCCATTAGTGCAGTCAGTTTACCACAGGGGGATGCATTTACAGACTTGTTTATAAATATAGGCGCAGGAAACGCAAAAGTCCACACTCAAGATATATATATATTTATATATACATATAGGTACATAGATATTTATACATATATTTAAATTCATAGTTTATTTATTTATTTATTGGGGCAGGAAAGGTTAATTTCTAAGAGAAAAGAAGTCAGTACCAGCACAGGTGGCAATTCGAAGTATTTTCAGTAGATCTTTTGAAGATTTAGCGAGGACATTCACCAGGGACATGTAAGGAACTGGCAGACGGTACTGGAAGCCTATTGAGAGAGAAGCCATATGTTTCTGGCAGCAATAATCCCAACACTTGTGTGATTTTCTCCTGTAGTGTGGAATTGGAGGTGTAGGAGTGCAAGAGGATGATAGGATTGATTCAAGGCTAGATATTTTGAGGATGAGCTTGATGGAGGGAAAAGGCAGCTAAGAATTTTGGGGCCCCCTCAACAGGGAGGAGTGACCAAAAATAGATGCTTTCCAATGACAAGGAGGGATAGCAGGTGGCGTGTATTCCAAAGAAGAGATTTTTTTCCGAGGGGATTAAAAAGTGATAGTATTAAAGTGATATTTAGAACCCAGTATGAGCTATATTTTTGGTGAAAAGTGACATATTAGTCAAGGCAAGGAGGTTGAAGGAACTTTCTGGGCAGAAATTCACCATGTAAGAACATTTGGATGGGAATTGGGCATCTAGGAGGCATAGTGAGAGTGAGGACAGCAGTCAGGCATAGATGGAAGGATGCGTGTGAGGTGAGGGGAACAAGTCGAGAAGGCCCTGGAGAGACCTTGTCCTTGAACATAGCTTCTGGTGAGTGATGTGACATACAGGGCAGCAGCTATGATAAAATAAGATTCATTATGATCTTCTTTGCAATTCTATTGGGAGAGTAATCATTTGGTTGCTTAACTTTAACAATAGTTAAGTGAAGATATTTAAGCTTCTTTTTGAAAGATAATGAAAGACTTCACATTTGATGAAGGAAGGAAGGAAGGAAGGAAGGAAGGAAGGAAGTCAAGCATAGTGTTTTCTTTCTCACAGGTCATACATGCCAACAAACTACCATTACTCTGAAAGTATCAGTGATTCCCTAAACAGTGACATTACTACTAGCTGTAAAATGATTATATAGTTACGACCCCTATGTCTCAGTCCTTGAATGTCACAGAGTCCTATGGAATAAAATATCCTTTCAAAATTGTTTCTTCACTTCTATTTCTTTTCAAAAATAATTAATTAATTTTTAATTTAAGTATAGTTGATTTACAATGTTTCATGTGCACAGCAAAGTTATACGTATATACATATATATGTATTCTTTTTCAGATTCTGTTCCATTATAGGTTATTACAAGATATTGAATATAGTTCCCTATGCTATACAGTTGGTCCTTGTTGTTTATCTATTTTGTATATAGTAGTGTATATATGTTAATCCCAAATTCCAAATTTATCCCTCCCCTCCTTTCCCCTTTGGTAACGATAAATTTTTCTATGTCTGTGTGTCTATTTCTAGCTTGTAAATAAGTTCATTTGTATCATTATTTTAGATTTCACGTATAAGTGATATCATGATATTTGTCTTTCTCTGTCTGACTTACTTTACTTAGTATGATAATCTCTAGGTCCATCCTCTTCACCTATATTTCTTCTTTTTTTTCAGTTCTATTTCTTGAACACCCTAAAGGGAGACATCCAAATCATAACACTCCAAACAAACAAAAAGCCTTTATCCTTTTCCCTCCCTCCCTTTTCTCATACTGTAAACGACCCTCTCTCACCCCAAAATGCCCCTGAAAAAACCCTCACCCTATGTTTCTGGGCTGTGCTTTCCTGCTACACACCTGCCACCCACTTCCCTGGCTCCAAGTGTCCACAGGTGCACTACCACAGTCATGGCCAGCTTCATGGCCATGAGAGCTATGTAGCCAACACGGCACCTTGCACTCAGAAGCACCTCATGTTTAGTTTAATGCTTTGCTGTCACTGGTCTTGAAATTCTTAACAAGTTCATTTTGCACTGGGCCCTGCAGATTATATAGCTGTTCCTGGCACCAGTCTGTCAGTTATGACAGCGCCAGAGGACAGCAGGAGGATTGGGTGTCCCAGGTCCCCCAGGGCAGGGGAAAACTCTCAAGTCAAGAGAATTGCCTGAGTGGCTTTTGTGGCTTCACCCAGGCCTCTCATCTCTCTACTGCTGGGAGGAGCAGTAGTGAATGTTGTAGACACTTACATATTAATAATTTTTGTCCCATCACACGTTCTTCTGAGGATAAGAAGTCAAGTTCAGACATGAGTTATGTCATGTAGGTATATATGGTTAACTTTACAAGAACTAGAGCATATAAAGAAAGGCTTAAAGCAATTTTTCAGTACAATAAAACATTGGCAACAAAATAAGGAGGATAATATTTGATATTTCTAAGAGATGCATTTATGAATACAGACTTCGAGGGACAGAGTTATTTACCTGGTTGAGCTGAAATGGGGATGGAAACTATTAAACGTGGAGAAAAGATCTAAGGAAATAAGATACAGCATTGGGGGTCAGGTAGAGAAACTGGGCCAAAACCAAAACGAAATAAAACAAAACTAATAAAGAGTTACTGCAACCTCTTTTTTTTATTTTTCCAATTCTAGTCATGAACCTTGTCTCCTACATCAGACATTTTCTTGTGCCAATGAAAGATTATATTTTTTTGTCTTTCATCGTCCTTCACGTGGTACCTTACACATTGTACCCCTCAATCAATATTTGTTGTTTAATTGAAAACAAATCTACAAAAGACACAAAGCCAATTCTTTTAGATCAAAGGAAGCAGACTTTCAGCCTGCAGCCTTGACACAGATGGGTTTTATTTGGCCCACACCGTTTTTTATATTTTAATCAACTGGTAAGATTTAAAATTCAGGAGATTTCACATAAAAATCCAGATTTCTGGCTTCTCTTTAAAAAATCTGGCTACATATGGTCGAGACCTCTATAGGCATAAGCTATCCTGTTCTTCACAGTCCCCAGTTCACCCTGCTGTCCTCCAAACATGGATGAATCCCCCCATCCCTCTGTGGCAGAGACTGTGAGTTGATCCCCTAAATTCAAATCCAACCATACCCCATTCTTCCTTAATAATAAGCTTCAGGTTTCAGCAGGCATGGTAACTCAGAATAAAGAGAACTTTTCCTCCTCTTACAGCCAAGGGTGGCCATATAACTAAGTTCTGGCCATCCTATATAATGTAAACAGTTGTAATATATACAACTTCTTTAAAAAAAAAAAATGTGCCCTTTCCCCCGCTTCCTCCTTCTGCAGGCTGGAATTTAAATGTAATTGCTGGCATTCCAACAGCCATTTGGGACCATAAAGTAAACTTGGGACTGGTAGAGCAATCAATTAGAGGGGGCCTGAGTCCCTGGCTCTGAGAATCTGCTGTATCAACTCAGGGCGGCCTACCTCCAGGCTTTTATATCAGACGGAAACACACTTCTACTTGGTTTAAGCCATCATTGTTTGGGAATTTCTGTCACATACAGCCAAACCTAATCCCAAATAATACAACTACAGATCATCTCTGGTAAGCAGGATTTTTCTTCTTTATCATGACTACTATTATTAAAAAGTAAATGCTATGAAAAATCATAGTCTTTGGAAAGAAGGATGGTGCAGTAGATCCCATAATTTGGGAGGGATACTTGTACATTTCATGAATACAAATTGGTTGAGGCTCCTCTGTCTTTGCTAATATTGTGTGGTGGTGAAGCACGCAGGCTTTGGAGTTTCTGAATATCTCTATGCTTCGAGTCTCTCATCTATAAGAGGAGGATAATAAAAATAGGAACTTCCTTAATGGTTTTTTGGAAAGATTAGATGAGATAATGTACACAGCCAAACAGAAAAGTCTCATTCCTTAAATTCTAGGCAGATGAGACAGAATGATGGCCTGGAGATGGCAAAGGATATGGAGACACACGTTTCACTTCCTGCGCACACTGCTCTTTTCACATTAAGAAGTATTAAAGACGGTGGGAGTGATAGTGAAAAGTTTTCATCAGACCACAGAAGAGCTCAGTGTGTTGTTATTTCAAGACAGTATACGATCTATATAAAGTTCAGACTAATGAGGAAATCTCAAATATTATTGTTTTTATATCACACTTAAATCATCCCTAAAAGCAGTGAATCTGATGACATTTGAATGGGAATTATATTTTCTTGATCAAAGCACCATTATTAGACAAGTAAATCCTCAAAAGAGCTCTGAGTTTACCAAGAAACTTAATTCCTGCTGTTGGAGTGAGCTCCTGGTCAGAAAAGTTCTCATGAACTAGAAAAATGTACGTACAAAAAGTAGATATTTCTCCTTCAATCAATAGAGCAATTTCCATATATTTCCATAATATCTCTGTATTTTTGGAAACCAGTGTGCCAGTAAACTAGAATCAGAAGAAATTCCATCCATTTGGTAGTTTTTATGAAATAAAAAAAATTTTCCTTAAGCCAATAACTAACCCTTTTCTAAAATACTCTCCAGTGAAGTCTGAAACTTTAAAAATATCTTTAGTTGAAAGTAAACATAGGGCTTAGAAGAAATAAAGGAGGTGGTGCCATTTTAAGGAAGTAATTGAAAAGTGGTTTTATCTCGGCAGAGTATAAGTGGAAAATATTTGCATAGATGGAAAAAAAATATTATACATAGAGTCAGTGTGTAATTTACACAGAGTTAGATTGGGACATTTTTGTTCATTACTCAGTGTCCACAGTGAAAATATCTTATTCTTCAGTGTGTTTTATATGAAAGTTGTCATTTTACCAGTGAAAGAGCAGAGTCTTTACATATCATTTCCTTGTCCTCTATGTTTAAAGGAATATTCTATTTAAATAAAAAACCTAAATCTTCTCTATATTTGTGATATAATGATTCATGAATAAGTTATATAAAATGGCCCTGAAAAGGATCTGAGAAACCATATTTTTACTGGTAGAGATTATACTAATAATTTTTTTTCCAACAATTTTTTTAAACTCCCTGAAAATGCGATTGTGGGGACATTTTTAAAAATTATAGTTGTTAGTTTGTTTTTGTGAGAATTCCCTAGGATAATCTCTTGGTATGGGGCCAAGACCCTCCAGGTAAATACCATTTATAATGAGGCTTTCTATCTTTGAGGCCAGATTCTCAAAGTATTTGAAGCCATAGACTTTAGATATAAAATAGGCTGATGGTATGGGATTAAATACAGCTGTTTAAGTACCAAAGTTCTATCTAAATTTTAGTGTGTGATTGACTTTTGGATATATGTTTTCAAAGGCTTGGAGAGTCCCTTTTGCCTGGCAGCCCCTTCCCTGAATGCCTGGCTTCCCTTGATGTGATGGGCAGTCCTGTCCCTGTTTCCTGCCTCTGTCAATAAGAGGACTACAGCCAGCCAGCCCAGTGGGAGGGAGGGAACAATGACCATCTCTTGGGATAGCATAATGCAACAGAGCACACACCCAGTTCATGCTGCCAGTGTCACAGTCACTTGCTAATTTAAATTGACCTTGTTTGTTGGGGCAAAGTCAGACTCAATTCCCCTGAAGACTTGTTGGCTGTCTGAATGTCTCCACCCACCTACCTCCTCCACTTGCCTAAGTGGCTAGAGAAACTAACTCTTGGCTAAAAATCACTAAAGATCATTTTCTTTCTCCCTCATTTGGTCATGAGAGCATGGTGAGATAACAATCTGTTTATACTTTTTCCACACTCTGTGGGACTATGTCCTTGTGTAAAAGTTGACTTATGGAAAGCAGTTATTCTCAAGTTCCACTGAGTACCAGAATCCCCTGGAGGGCTTAACAAAACACAGATTTCTGGGCTTTACCCTCAGTATTTCTGATTCAAAGAATCTGAGGTGGGGACAAGAATTTGCTTTTCTAAACAGTTGTCCATAATATTGGTGCTATTGTTGGAGTATCAGACTTTGAGAACCACTGATCTAGAGGATAAAAGCCTTTGGATCTGCCTCTGGAACTAGAAAGTTAGTTCTTTAACCAACTGATATGTAGTTTTATGTCTATCAGATCTTTCGGTATTTAAGTGTGTTGTCATAATATACATCTTAGGGATTCTTATTGTGTTAATCAAATAAGTGCTCTTTGATGATGTTCCAAACCTAAGGCTGTGGATAGAGACCTGAGTTTATGTGCAGGGGGAGCAAACAGCCTCCCTCATGATTTGCCTCCTTTTTCACTTGATTCTCATTTGGTTCTTCAGCCAGTGTGATCTAAAATTTCTACAGTCACTTTCCAGTTTAAATAACAAAGGCCAGGGACTTCCCTGGTGGCGCAGTGGTTAAGAATTCGCCTGCCAATGCAGGGGACATGGGAACCCCGGTCCAGGAAGATCCCACATGCCGTGGAGCAACTAAGCCTGTGGGCCACAACTACTGAGCCTGAGCTCTAGAGCCCACGAGCCACAACTACTTAGCCCGAGTGCGGCAACTACTGAAGCCCGTGCACCTATAGCCCATGCTCTGCAACAAGAGAGGCCACCGTGATGAGAAGCCCGCACACCACAACGAAGAGTAGCCCCTGCTCAATGCGACTAGAGAAAGTCCACGCACAGCAACAAAGACCCAACGCAGCCAGAAATAAAGAAATTAATTAATTAATTAATCAAAATAAAGAAATAAAGTTAAAATGATACTTTAGTCATTTTTAAAAACATATTTTTAGACTTGCCTGAAAGTAATTTAAGGAGTGCCTCTTTAAGAAGGGCATTAAGAAGCTCCATGAGGCCAGCTGTCTGTGGGCCTAACATGGATGGAAGACGCAAAGAATATTAGGTTGGAGAGGCTGATGTGGAGTCTCCTGAGAGCCGTGTGGCTGACAGGGTCTTGGTGCGTCAGCCAGGTGTCAGGCTTGTGCCTCTGAGGTGGGAGAGCTGAGTTCAGGACATTGGTTGACCAGAGACCTCCCGGTCCACGAAATATCAAACAGCGCAAGCTCTCCCAGAGAGCTCAGTCTCAACAATAAGACTCAGCTCCACTCAACAACCAGCAAGCTACAGTGCTGGACACCCTATGCCAAACAACCAGCAAGACAGGAACACAACCCCACCCATTACCAGAGAGGCTGCCTACAATCATAATAAGGTCACAGACACCCCAAAACACACCACCGGATGTGGTCCTGCCCAACAGAAAGACAAGACCCAGCCTGATCCACCAGAACACAGGCACCAGTCCCCTCCACCAGGAAGCCTACACAACCCACTGAACCAATCTTAGCCACTGGGGGCAGATGCCCAACACGATGGGAACTAGGACCCTGCAGCCTGTGAAAAGGAGACCCCAAACACAGTAAGTTAAGCAAAATGAGAAGACAGAGAAACACACAGCAGATGAAGGAGCAAGGTAAAAACCCACCAGACCTAACAAATGAAGAGGAAATAGGCAGTCTACCTGAAAAAGAATTCAGAGTAATGATAGTAAAGATGATCCAAAGTCTTGGAAATAGAATGGAGAAAACACAAGAAACGTTTAACAAGGACCTAGAAGAACTAAAGGGCAAACAAACAATGAGGAACAATGCGATAAATAAAATTAAGAATACTCGAGAAGGAATCAAAAGCAGAATAACTGAGGCAGAAAAACGGATAAGTAACCTGGAAGATAAAATAGTGGAAATAACTACCACAGAGTAGAATTAAAAAAAAAGAATGAAAAGAATTGAGGACAATCTTAGAGACCTCTGGGACAACATTAAACGCACCAACATTCGAATTATAGGGGTCCCAGAAGAAGAAGAGAAAAAGAAAGGGACTGAGAAAATATTTGAAGAGATTATAGTTGAAAACTTCCCTAATATGGGAAAGGAAATAGTCAATCAAGTCCAGGAAGCACAGAGAGTCCCATACAGGATAAATCCAAGGAGAAACATGCCAAGACACATATTAATCAAACTATCAAAAATTAAATACAAAGAAAATATATTAAAAGCAGCAAGGGAAAAACAACAAATAACATACAAGTGAATCCCCATAAGGTTAACAGCTGATCTTTCAGCAGAAACTCTGCAAGCCAGAAAGGAGCGGCGGGACATAATTAAAGTGATGAAAGATAATATCCAGCATATTAAAGTGATGAAAGATTATATATTAAATATCCACCATATTAAAGTGATGAAAGATAATATCCACCATATTAAAAAATTGAAGGATAAAAATCATATGATCATCTCAATAGATGCAGAAAAAGCTTTCAACAAAATTCAACACGCATTTCTGATAAAAACCCTCCAGAAAGTACGCATAGAGGGAACTTACCTCAACGTAATAAAGGCCACATATGACAAACCCACAGCCAACATCATTCTCAATGGTGAAAAACTGAAACCATTTCCTCTAAGATCAGGAACAAGACAAGACAAGGTTGTCCATTCTCACCCTATTATTCAACATAGGTTTGGAAGTTTTAGCCAAAGCAATCAGAGAAGCAAAAGAAATAAAAGGAATCCAAATCGGAAAAGAAGAGGTAAAGCTGTCACTGTTTGCAGATGACATGACACTATACATAGAGAATCCTAAAGAATCTACCAGAAAACTACTAGAGCTAATCAATGAATTTGGTAAAGTAGCAGGATACAGAATTAATGCACAGATATCTCTTGCATTCCTATACACTAATGATGAAAAATCTGAAAGAGAAATTAAGGAAACACTCCCATTTACGATTGCTACAAAAAGAATAAAATACCTAGGAATAAACCTATCTAAGGAGACAGAAGACCTGTATGCAGAAAAGTATAAGACACTGATGAAAGAAATTAAAGTTGATACAAACAGATGGAGAGATATACCATGTTCTTGGATTGGAAGACTCAACATTGTGAAAATGACTACACCAACCAAAGCAATCTGCAGATTAAATGCAATCTCTATCAAACTATCAATGGCATTTTTCACAGAAGTAGAACAAAAAATTGCACAGTTTGTATGGAAAGACAAAAGACCCCGAATAGCCAAAGCAATCTTGAGAAAGAAAAACAGAGCTGGAGGAATCAGGCTCTCGGACTTCAGACTTTACTACAAAGCTACAGTAATCAAGACAGTATGGTACTGGCACTAAAACAGGAATATAGATCAATGGAACAGGCGAGAAAGCCCAGAGATAAACCCACGTGCCTATGGTCACCTTATTTTTGATAAAGGAGGCAGGAACATACAATGGAGAAAAGACAGCCTCTTCAATAAGTGGTGCTGGGAAAACTGGACAGCTACACGTAAAAGAATGAAATTAGAACACTCCCTAACACCATACACAAAAATAAACTCAAAATGGATTAAAGACCTAAATGTAAGGCCAGACACTATCAAACTGTTAGAGTAAAATATAGGCAGAACACTCTATGACATAAATCACAGAAAGATCCTTTTTGACCTACCTCCTAGAGAAATGGAAATAAAAACAAAAATAAACAAATGGAATCTAATGAAACTTAAAAGCTTTTGCACAGCAAAGGAAACCATAAGCAAGACGAAAAGACAACCCTCAGAATGGGAGAAAATATTTGCAAATGAAGCAACTGACAAAGGATTAATATCCAAAATTTACAAGCAGCTCATTCAGCTCAATATCAAAAAAATAAACAACCCAATCTAAAAATGGGCAGAAGACCTAAATAGACATTTCTCCAAAGAAGATATACAGATTGCCAACAAACATGTGAAAGGATGCTCAACATCACTAATCATTAGAGAAATGCAAATCAAAACTACAATGAGGTATCACCTCACATCAGTCAGAATGCCATCATCAAAAAATCTACAATCAATTTTGGAGAGGGTGTGGAGGAAAGGGAACCCTCTTGCACTGTTGGTGGGAACGTAAGTTGATACAGCCACTATGGAGAACAGTATGGAGGTTCCTTAAAAAACTAAAAATAGAACCTACCATATGACCCAGCAATCCCATTACTGGGCATATACCCTGAGAAAACCATAATTCAAAAATAGACATGTACCACAATGTTCATTGCAGCTCTATTTATAATAGCCATGACATGGAAGCAACCTAAGTGTCCATCGACAGATGAATGGGTAAAGAAGATGTGGCATATATGTACAATGGAATATTACTGAGCCATAAAGAGAAACAAAATTGAGTTATTTGTAGTGAGGTGGATGGACCTAGAGTCTGTCATACAGAGTGAAGTCAGAAAGAGAAAAACAAATACCATATGTTAACATATATATATATATGGAATCTAAAAAAAAACCAATGGCTCTGAAGAACCTAGGGGCAGGACAGGAATAAAGACGCAGATGTAGAGAATGGACTTGAGGACACGGGGAGGGGGAAGAGTAAGCTGGGACGAAGTGAGAGAGTGGGATGGACTAATATATACTACCAATTGTAAAATAGATAGCTAGTGGGAAGCAGCCACATAGCACAGGGAGATCAGCTCAGTGCTTTGTGGCCACTTAGAGGGGAGGGGTAGGGAGCCTGGGAGAGAGATACAAGAGGGAGGAGATATAGGGATATATGTATATGTATAGCTTATTCACTTTGTTATAAAGCAGAAACTAACACACCGTTGTAAAGCAATTATACTCCAATAAAGGTGTTAAAAAAAAAGAAAATGAAAAAACAAACAAACATGTTTTTAAGATGATGCATTTAGAGAATGCCTGGAAGGATCTATATTGACTTAATAATAATTAAAATAATAATAACCACTAAAATTTTTATTGATTGCTTACTCATGCTAAATATTTCATATGTTATATCAAGTAAATGCTAAATATTTTATATCATTTCATCTTCACAAAATTCCTATGAAGACTGCTATTTGCATTGAAAATGTTTTTATTGATGTTGAATCACATTCGGAACCAGATTTTAATAAAAAAAATTTAATATATTAAATCACAGGGTAAGGAAGGTTTACATTTCACATAAGCTGGATACCCAGAACCATAACTCTAAACAAATAGCCTCTTGTTTCCTGATCTTGCTTTTCTACTGCTGCATTTTCACTCCTGCTTCAAACATCTTTTCTATTCCTTTCCCCCATAGTTGAAATTCTGCTCCTGGTCAAATTCAAATGACACCTCCTCCATGTTTTCTGTTCTCACTTCATCTTCTTTTTAACAGTCATATATAATGAAGAGGTGAATGTGTTTGGATATGGAATAGCAGGTGTTCATTCTGATTTTTGCCACATATTGGCTATGGAACTTTGAGCAATTAGTATCTCTGTTTCTGTGCTTGAAAAATGGGACTAATAACATACTAGTATACTGACCTGTTTTTATCTTATGAATTTATGAATCAGTAACTAACTGAATGTCCTCTGTGTTGTCTTCTAGAAAGCTCAGAGATTAACTGGCTGGCCCTCTCTAGGAAATGTACCGGATCTCATGGCATTTCACCTCTGTACTACTTCCTTGTAACATTTTCCTCTAGACTTACCTGAAGTCTAATTAATTTACAGGGCTTCCCTGGTGGTGCAGTCATTGAGAATCTGCCTGCTAATGCAGGGGACATGGGTTCAAGCCCTGGTCTGGGAGGATCCCACATGCCACGGAGCAACTAGGCCTGTGAGCCACAACTTCTGAGCCTGCGCGTCTGGAGCCTGTGCTCCGCAACAAGAGAGGCCGCGATAGTGAGAGGCCCATGCACCGCGATAAAGAGTGGCCCCCTGCTTGCCACAACTAGAGAAAGCCCTTGCACAGAAACGAAGACCCAACACAGCAAAAATAAATAAATTAATTAACTCCTACCCCAACATCTTCCTTAAAAAACCCATTAATTTACAAACATAATTCAACTCTGTGCATACATATTAGAAAATACAAAGCCCCTACCTCCAGCCCCACTCACCCACTGAAGAATAATCACTTCTAATATACACATTTTCTCATTCATATCTATCTATCACCTACCTATCAATCTACCAATTTAAAATGGTGTTCTACTATTCGTATTGTTGTGTAACCTGATTTTTTTCATTTAGGAATATATTGTGAACATTTTCCCATGTCAATAGTTTTCTAGAAATGAATATTTATCACCTGTGGAGTTTTCCACTCTAAGGCTCCACCATGATTACTTAAAATCTGAGCAGGTGGAAGTGGATGGAACTCAGCACAGAGGGGAAGGTCTGATTTTAGGTAGGGGGAGAAATGTTCCTTCCACTTTAACAGGAAGAAATGGTATCTGCAGATAAAGGTAGACTGTAAATATATATTATATATAAATATATAATATATGTATATACACACATATATGTGTGTATATATATATTTTTTTCCCCCTTAGACCATAAGGTAAGATAAGAAGAAGCATGGGGTTGGTGACCTGAAAGCAGAAAGCAGTCAAATCTCCACTGCCAGAGTTAAGTTCAAAGGAAAAAATGGCAGCAGCTTGAATGGAACTTTGTGAATAAACGTAATCAGTTGCCTGGGAATCATTGTTTAAAAATAAAAAAGTGTGTCTTACTCAAACCTGGAAGTTAAACTGGATTTAAAGTAAGCAGTTATTTAGGACAGTTACGGTGAGTGAAGCATCTGATGGTGTGTAGGACTTTTATTGCTGTATTCATGTATAGTATTTAAAAATATTACTTCATACTTTCAGTGAATTTTTGTTAAAGTCTTACTGAGTGGAAAGGTATGCTATGCATTTTTACTCAGGTAAGCACTAGCATGAGAAGTACCAGTTCTCTTTCCTACTTCTAACTTTATCCTAGCTGTTTGCTCTAAGTACTCTGTGTTAAAGAGAAAAACCACAGGCATCAAATGGCGTCACTGGTGCCAAACCATGATACCAAACCTATTTAATACCTAACCTATTGCAGTTTTGAATTTCACCAGAAAGCTAATCTTAATCAACCAGTCTGGAATTTTCTGGTCAGCACCTATAAGGTAATCTGCTCTGTGGGTCCTCTTTATCCCCTAGAGGAAGAAGAGGAAATATGCACGATAAAACCCGGTCCACCATATTCTTCCCCCCCCCAAAAAATATGTCCTGGCCCAAAATAATCCTTTCTTTTTTTTTGCTAATAACTTCTTTGCCCCACACTCCTTTTGCCTTTATAATAACCTTCCATTTTGTATAACTCCTTGGAGCACCCTTCTGGTTGCTAGATGGGATGCTACCTGATTCATAAATAGTTGAATAAAGTCAATTAGATCTTCAAATGTACTCAGTTGAATTTTGTTTTTTTAACACCTGTCATTTGCAGATTGCTCTGCTCCTCTGCAGTAAACAAGGGTGATTAGACACTAGATTTTTCCTTGCTAATAAGGAATGAAAAATTGCTCTAGCTTTTACTGAAGTTTTGAAGCCCTGAGTACTATGGCTGTGCTATTCTTGGCTATCAGTCCTGTTGTCAGGTCCCCTTAATTACTTCTGGAGAGATGGCAGAAGGATTGCTTGGCGTCCTTATGCTCAGGTCTCCAGGGCTCATGTTTGTCCCTTACTTTTCCACAAAGGGGAAACTCACCTCGAACCTCTGCTAGCCAGGTTTCTGTGTAATTCTTTTCAGCCATTTCCTGGGAACTGGGCCCTGACCTACCTCTTTCACGGGGTGTATTTTTCCACTGACTTCCCCGGCTCTCTATGACCTTCCAGCACCCTGACTACAACCCCTGAAGGTGTGCCTCTTATTTGATCCTAGATCAGACCCTTTGCTCCTACCCTTCCATTAGCTTCCCAATTATCTGCCTACCTTGAGGTCTCTACAGCCACTCTCAAACCACTGCAGGACATTTTGCTAAAAGAATTATGAGTCTGTGCCTAACTTGCTGGCAAAAATACCCATTAGGAAATAATCCCTGGAGCATAAGTCTAGAAACTCAAAAGTGCAAAGAACAAAAACATGATACACATTAGATCAGTGAAGTTCACACAACAAACAGAAGCCCTATGATCAATTTTTCACCAGGGAATCTATTCAGAAGTATTGAGAATAGTGCAGTGATGTATGAAAAACTATGTCCTTGAGTTGATTCAGAGATGAAGATGAACATGTTTACATTTATGCAAAATGCAGTCTGTTCAAGTTAACCTTTAAATGACCAAAAAAAATATTTCTGGCTGAGTGACTGAAGTCTACAACAATAAAAATGTACTCACCTTCTGCTTCTATAACAGCCTGTGTTCTTCTGTTATAGAAGAAAGGTGAATTCTTTCTGTAGATAACATCTACCTTACTTGCTTATTTGACTTTACAATTACTAGCTCTCAAGTGTAAACATGTGAGATAAGCAGTCACATGGTTAAAAGACCTGAACAATATAATCCTCTAATGCCATTAGGTTTGTTAAATGTTACAATAAAAAAATCAAAATCAACTACCAGATATTGACACAAAAGGTCAATGTTTCTATGTGTGTATATGCCAGTCCTTAACTAAATGAGTTTATTTCCTTACAAAAGGTTTATTTTTGACATGTAGAAATGTGAAAAGTATCATGGTAAGCATGATACTGGGATACTCAGCTTAATGAGATAAAGGCTTGTCCAGGGAGGTTTGGGGAGAAGAAATGATGGGAGGGGGGATGGAGGGAGTAGTCAGCAAAAGCCTTAAGGGTGACAGAAGAAGAAATGATAGTCATAAACTCACATTAGCAGTAAAGGCTACTAGATAAGTAGGCAAAAGCAAGTTAATATATATTCATCTGAGTCACAAGACCCAGGGGTTTACAACTAAGTGAGAATGAGAATTTTGAAAGAGCCCAAAGTTCAAGTTGCAAGACCAAAGAATGTCACTACTTCATTAAATTCAGTAACCAAGTAGATGTTGGAAGTATAACTATGACTGATAAGATTATTTAATCAAAGTTTTATAATGATTATGTTGATGGTATAATTTTGGAGTAAAAAAGGGAAGTACAAATTTCACTTAGTAGCCATTATCCCATACCATTTCTAGTGAGAAAGAGGAGTGGGCAAAAGACAAATGGACAATTTAGCCATCAGTATATGTACTGTGTGGTTCTGAGCGGACCTCTTATAGGGAATGAATGAAGAAAGGGTAGCAAATTCTTCCTAGATGTTCTCAGGTAAGGAACAATTTCTACCTACCACCCATTACTTACTGTGTGCCGTTCACAGATGAAGTTGGGAATTTGACCCTATGTCATGTTTTTCCTGTTCCTCCAGATTGTGGAGAGGAGGTTGGAACTGTGCACCCTGATTATCTTAATGCAAGGCAACTTTCTCTCCCTGTCTCTTTTCTCATTCTTTTCTATGGTCAGGGTCAGGGAGAAGTATCCTATATGTGAATAGCTTGTAATTTTCTTCATACTCCAGGTCCTTACCCTTGTCAAATTAAATCTGATCTCTTAAAATGGCAAGGTCGGGCTTCCCTAGTGGCGCAGTGGTTGAGGGTCAACCTGCCGATGCAGAGGACACGGGTTTGTGCCCCGGTCCGGGAAGATCCCACATGCCGCGGAGCGGCTGGGCCCGTGAGCCATGGCCGCTGAGCCTGCGCGTCCAGAGGCCCGCGTACCGCAAAAAAAAAAACAGTGAGAGGCCCGCGTACCGCAAAAAAAAAAAAAAAAAAAAAGGCAAGGTCAGTCAGTCTGTACCACCAAAGTTGTTCTGGAAGGGGATGCATCCCAGATATTTGCCAATCTCGACATTGAGACAGGCTAGGACCTGAGACCTGGGACCCTTTACTGGAGTACTTGCACCTGGACTAATATCTCCTCAAGCAACAGAATACAAAGAAACTGCAAGGGACTAAAAATAACTGCACGCATGCTCAGTCAGTGCAATTATGAACAATGAGATACAAAAAGGCCACAAACCAACTACCATTCCTGAGGTACCTGGAGGGTACTGCACATGATCCTGCATACAGCACCACCAAGGGGGTGGACAGACCCCCTAAGCCACCCCCCTAACCTCACCCCATGTAAGGAACCAGTCGCCCTCCTCAGAGAGCGAGCAAGAGCACCTGTTTCTTATTTTTGCTCCCTTGTACTGTAGCAATAAAGTCCCAATAAAGACTTGCTTGAATTTTTCTTCTGGCCTCTTATCAATTTCTATTGATTAAAGAGTCCAAGGACCCAAGTTGGCAACAGCATAGCAGCGACATTTCCATTGGTCAGAACTTGTTACACGGCCCCAGTTACACGCACAGAGGCTTTGAAATGGGGTCCTTGGCTGAAATGAAGTCTCTGACTCTTTCCTCTCAGACTCTGGCAGCATCCTGTGTAATCTCTCCTTAAAATTCCATTAGGTTCTTGGCTGAAGTGGTCCTCACACAAATTTTATGTGGCCCATAGATTGTTGGTCAGGACAATATAGAAATCTTTTCAGTTAGTTGTCAATATTTAAAAATATGGAGATTTCAACATTTAAAAAGTCTACATTTTGGGTTTCTCTTAAAAAAAGTCAGATTCTCTGGCAAAGCTAGGCCTATATTTATGCATGGTAACAAATGACTATAGCTGGATCCTGTGTAATTTCCAGTCTGCTTCAATCCCCTTTAGCAATCCCAGTTAGTCCATCCAGCTAGTTTCGCTGTTTTGGATTATTTGCTTTGGCACTGCTGGCATTTGAGCTTGTGTTTCTGGAGCAGAAAGCGAAATTATGGTGTGGCATGGCTGGAGGTGGAGGAGAGCTTCTTGCTTTGCCCAATGTATTAGTTTGTCAGCACTACTGTAACAAAGTACCACAAACTGGATGATTTAAACAACAGACATTTAATGTCTCAGTTCTAGAGGCTAGAAGTTTCATATCAAGGTGTTGGCAGTGTTGGTTCTTTCTGAGGGCTATGAGGGAAAGTTCTGTTCCAGGCCTCTCTCCCTGGCTTGTAGATGGCCATCTTCATGTTCACATGGCATTTTCTCTGTATGTGTATCTCTGTGTCCAAATTTCCTCTTTTTATAAGGACATCAGTCATATTGAATTACGGCCTGCCTACCTTAATGAGTTCACTTTAACTTGAATACCTCTGCAAGGATCCTATCTCCACACAAGGCCACATTCTCAGGAGATGGGAGTTAGGACTTCAACATATGGATTTGGATGGCACACAGTTCAACTCGTAATACCCTATTTACTCACTTGGTTTCATGTGCATTTCACGATTACATAGAGGAAAAAAAAAAACCTCAAAATAATCTCAACTAGAAAATGGATCATCCTATACCACTGTGTTGAAAAAAAATCCTGGCATATTTTACAGGAGAGTTGAGATGCAATATTGAAATTAATCTCTTTTCTTTGCAAGGAATGCCACATTTTTGGTTTTCACTGTGCCGCTCACATGGTCTATTCTGAGGCCCAGAAGAATCTCTCCATTGCATGGGGAAAGGCTTTTTCATATGGGAAGGGGCAGTGCAAAGGACGCTGTTGTGGATGAAGAAGGTCGCCTGTCACATCAGTAAACAAAAGATGTTGGGGCCGTCATGCCGGCAGCCACTGCAGCCATCCCCAACTGTGCACCCTGAGGGATTCAGGATGGAGAAAAGCAGGACACTGGCCCCTGATAGTTAAGGTGCCTATTAAAGGAATGATTTCAATGAGCCCAGACTCTTGCATCTCCCCATAGATAGAAAAGAACTAAATTCATTAACTCGAGATGTCTGGTTTTCTTTAACGAACAGTAATCTTTTGATGTTCCAACTACCTGGTTTCTGTTGCAAAAACTCCTCTATATCCTGGTTCCTCCCTTACCTCTTTGGAGCAGTCCCTCAGAGCTAGCTGAGAGGCTGCCTTCCAGGCTTCAGTCCTCAGAAAGTCTGCCAAATAAAACGTAATTCTCAACTTTTATGTTGTGCATTTTTTTTTCAGTTGACACTGTGTTCCTTGACAAAAGAAAGAAGCAAACTTATTACTATAGCTCTGCTCAATCTTGCATGCATGAACTTTTCTTCTTTCCCAGGCAGAAAAATATGTTCCTTTTCATGTAATCGTCTACCCACACCTCCTATCCCCAGCAGTTGTGAAGCTACCACACATATCCAGTGGGCTGTCAAGTCTTTCAGTAACAGGACTTCCCCCACAAAGCAAGCTATAAAATGTCGCCAAAGTTCAGTTGTGGTAAATTGAACTGTTTACTGACGTTAAGTGGAAGCGTTCCTTAACTGCCGTTCTCATTTTTTCAACTTCTCTCACCAAATCATTCACTGACTTCTCTGAGGGGGCATGGGGGCCTTTCTGGGTGGAGACATGGGCCTGGGACAGCCAGGACAGGCCACAGTGGCTTGAATGAAAGAGCTCGCAGCAGCCGGGCATGATGGCACAAACCAAGGCACACCCTTCCTCTCTTGCATCCCTTCGCTAATAAAACACAGTGAAAGGAGGTACAGTAACACCGAGCTCTCAAAACTCTGCTGATACTACGCTTGGGAGCTCAAAGAGCCAAACCCCGGTGGACTGATTTAGATACAAAGGGCTATTGAATTGTTATTAGGAGTGGGAAAAAAGGCCCAGTGTTTGAGTGTTCATGAAGGCAAGTTGTCAGTTTAACTGTTGTGTGTTTTCTATTAGCCCATGGTTTGACTCGCTTCAAACAGATCAGTTGTTTGGAGACACATAAGCATAGTCCCACATAAAAGACTATTTAAAAATCTTTAAAGTCAAATCAGAGGGTTATGAAGATAGACAAACAACCCGAACGAAAATATTACAAAACGTTCTGCTTACTTAGAAAGATCAAAATTCAAACTTCTTGGAGGTATTGAGACAATTCAAGAGCACTTGGTGCCACAAAAGTCACATGATTCATTTCCTTCCTCATGATATGAGAATATGAAAGGCTGACACCTTCTTCCATTAGCGTTGGTTGAAAAAGAGGATCTGGGAAGTACTCTCTGGCTGCAGAGGTGCTGAGTAGCTGAATGTAACTGTAGAATTCTGGAACTCTGCACAAATGAGATAGTCTGTGATTTGGTCTTAGAACAATGATAGGAAATAACCCATCATCTCTTCTCCAGAGAAGAGTTTTCCTTAGAAAACCATGTGACTATATGTCCATGCCACTCTCTCACTTTGTCACAGCTTACCCTTCCCCCTCCCCATATCCTCAAGTCCATTCTCTAGTAGGTCTGTGTCTTTATTCCCATCTTACCCCTAGGTTCTTCTGAACAATTTTTTTTTAGATTCCATATATATGTGTTAGCATACGGTATTTGTTTTTCTCTTTCTGACTTACTTCACTCTGTATGACAGACTCTAGGTCCATCCACCTCACTACAATTAACTCAATTTCTTTTCTTTTCATGGCTGAGTAATATTCCATTGTATATATGTGCCACATCTTCTTTATCCATTCATCTGTTGATGGACACTTAGGTTGCTTCCATGTCCTGGCTATTGTAAATACGTAAAATAGACAGCGAGTGGGAAGCAGCCGCATAGCACAGGGAGATCAGCTCGGTGTTTTGTGACCACCTAGAGGGGTGGGATAGGGAGGGTTGGAGGGATACAAGAGGGAAGAGATATGGGAACATATGTATATGTATAACTGATTCACTCTGTTATAAAGCAGAAAGTAACACACCATTATAAAGCAATTATACTCCAATAAAGATGTTAAAAAAAACAAAAAACATGTGACTACATCCTCCTTTAACCCAAGCCTCTGCTGCCTGGTAATTCCCTAACCTTCTGTCCTTCTGGAATCGCCCTTTTCTTTCATAACCAAAGAACACTCCCAAGCTCCCATCCCATTCGCTGCAGTCTGGAGATGCCTTAATAAATCCTCCTGAAGAGAGGAATGCCCAGGTCACTTCTGCATCCACTCCCACTGCTGTCTGTTCCTACAGACTACTGGTTCCTTACATTACTCTTAGCTCGTTGTTCTCCTACCTCTATGTTTCAAATATAGGACTATCAGACTTCTACTGAAGGCTGGGAGACAACAGAGGATAATTGCAGTTCAGGGTATTAGACATTCTTGTCCTAAAACTTCTCGGCTATCTTCAACATATAACAATCTCTTCTCAAAGAACTTTCTTTCCAGCCTCTGCCTGCCATCGTATTGCTTGGGTCCCTCTCTCTTTTAGGTTATCCCGAACTCCCCTCCTTCAGCTGCCACTAAGGCAACAATACCCAAGTCTCTTGATATAGTGTCTATGACAGTAGGCTCAGCTTGTCTGCTAGGTTATGAGAAAAGTTGCTTTGAGTGTGTCTTGTTCTAGCTCTCAAACCCTGGCCAAAATCTCTTATTGATATGCAACTTCATCTAGCTGAGAAAATGTTTCCCCAAACTTGCTCTAAGGAGCAAATCGCAAATTATGTTTATACTACAATTTTTCTTTAGTGGGCAGGAGTATTTTTATCTCGGGGAAAATTTGGAATTAAATATGGAAGTGATGAAGTAGATAATCCATATTGTTAATATATATATATATATATGTATATACATATATATATATATTGTGGTACGCAGGCCTCTCACTGTTGTGGCCTCTCCCGTCGCGGAGCACAGGCTCCGGAGCGCAGGCTCAGCGGCCGTGGCTCACGGGGCTAGCCGCTCCGCGGCATGTGGGATCTTCCCGGACCGGGGCACGAAACCGTGTCCCCTGCATCGGCAGGCGGACTCCCAACCACTGCATCACCAGGGAAGCCCTTGTTAATATATTTTTGTTAAGGAATAATCTATATTTAGATATTTAAAACATTTTAGATAATTTGGCCTGTTAGAAGGACCCTATCATTCCAATTTAAAGTGAGTAATTGAATAACAGTTTTACATTTGTGATGTTAAGTTAAAATTTAAGTTTAGAAAGAGTACAATTAGAACACTTAAGAGAATTTAAGATTCATCTTACTTATAAATGTAACTTATTTGATTCTTTTATAAGAATCACTTAAGGAGTGTGGGGTTTCTTTATGGGGTGATGCAAATGTTCTAAGGTTGACTGTGATGATGGTTGCACAGCTCTGTGAATACCCTGAGTTATACACTTTAAATTGCACACTTTAATTGTACTCTTTAAATGGGTGAACTGTGTGGTATGACTCATATCTAATAAAGCTGTGAAGAAAAGAATCACTTGCCTTCTTGAGAAGGTTTGTTTGTGAGTCCATTGTAATACTGAAAAATAAAATATAATACGTTTATAAATTCAGTGTCAGAATATTTTTTTCCCATTTCTGTGTCAGAATATTTAAAAGCATTAGAGTAACTAAGTTATAAAAGCTTCCTTAAAACTGATTGTTAAAATTTGCCAAATAGAATAATAGGATTTATAAATTATAATTAAAGTTTAAGGCAAAAGTAGGTTTTTAAAATTTAATGTTAATAAATTGAATAATAATAAAAAACAGAATATCTTATGCATGCTTAGAACTTCCCTATGGAGTGAAGAGGATGAAATTTATAGGATCCTTTAGTCATTACAACATAAATTAGCAGTACTGAGATCTCTGTATGATGGATTAACAAAAATTCCAGCAAAATTGGGGTTGAAAATCTAGTAATTCTGAAATTAGAGTCAACAACTTTAACTGGTACCAACTCAGGCCGGTTATATTTCACAGAATCGAAGCTGACAAAATGCTAACTTTATCTGTTTCCTTCACTGTAAAACAGAAAGAAAATGACCTACCTCCTATGACTGCTGTGATGATTAAGTAAGGCAGTACATGTAAATGGCTTTGTTATTGGCACAGAGAAGGTGCTGCATAAATATTATCTATTATTATTAGCCGGTCAATGTCAGAACATCCTAGGTATATGCACAGCGTGGACAACAGATGTCTTCGTTATTTTTTGGGGGCATTTAGTGTCCATTCTCCCTTCCCAAGTCTTGATTTCCTTTTTGAGAAGTTACCCATTTCCCAATGTGCAGTACCCTTGGTGGAACTATATAGGTGCTTGTCCTCATGGGCAGGCAAGTAATCCAAGCTAGGCTGACTGGATCCCCAACCTTTACCTCTGGGGAATGTGATTCTTAAGTGAGGTGGTGCAAGAAAGGAAAATGTGGGGCTTTCCTGATGGCGCAGTGGTTGAGAGTCCGCCAGCCGATGCAGGGAACACGGGTTCGTGCCCCGGTACAGGAAGATCCCACATGCCGCGGAGCGGCTGGGCCCGTGAGCCATGGCCGCTGAGCCTGCGCGTCCGGAGCCTGTGCTCCGCAACGGGAGAGGCCACAACAGGGAGAGGCCAATGTACCGCAAAAAAAAAAAAAAAAGAAAGGAAAATGTTTTCTCATCCAAGGTATGCGTAGTACTAGTCCACAGTCGCAAATTTTGTGGTGAGCCTGGGTCCATAGGTGGTCAGCAGGGCCAACGGTCAGACAGCTGAGCACGACGCGGCACAGAGGACAGCGAGGACAAGCTGGGACCCGCCAGGCGCCTCTGCATCTGTCTGTTACTGTATCTGACAACCTCCCAAGAGGTTCTTCTTTGCTCAGCTTTAACTTGGAACAATACAGAGAAGGGGATTCTGAGAAAGAAAGCTCCTAAATAAATCAAGTTGACAACTACATATTCCAGTATAGTTTTTAAGAAAATAAATGGAGATGATATACATGAACATGTCAGTGCAGGACCCGGCCCACAGTTAGTGTTTACTAAAATCTCATTTATTTATCACTGTGTTTGTAAATCAAGTGACCTGCGCTAATAGTATTGAGACTTGAAGTCATTGTTTATGATCATTTTAAACATGTGAATAGCTGACACACATTTTTTTAGAGTGAATAGCATTGCTGGTCCCCTGTACCTCCTCCTATGAACATATTTGGAAACTGTTTATATGGATAAGCTAACTTAATTTGGTTAAATATCAAAAACAATAAATACAAGTTGTGCATTTCTTGTATTTAGATTTATTTTCACTAGCCTTGTAATTGTATCTTTAGTTTTACAAATAAGAATGGTCTTTTTCTCATTTTCCTATCAAACTTGTGGTTTGTATTTGTTAGAGCAAGACCTTTTCCTTCTGCTATGCTTTCTTCATCCTGATTTCCTTCTTTCAGCTTTCCAGCATAGACTTCATTATTTATTAAATTACGCCAATTTACTGTCCGTGTTCTTCTTGCCTGTACTTTTCTTACAAAAGAGGTAGCTAATTAGCTCTTAGATAAGACTCTCAGTAAGCATAATTTTATCAGAAGGGTTCTAGCAGGAAACAGAAGGCACCCCCAGCTGGGATTTTGAAGATAATTTATTGAAGGGGCCATTTACAGAGGTGAAGATAGGGCAACGGGAACCAACAAGAAATGCTGAAGCACTCAGGGACCAGCCACAATTCGAAGTAATTACTGCCCTAGGCTTGAAGGGAACAGGGGAGGAAATGGCCTGGTAGGTGCTGGAACCAAGCAAGAGGAGTCGCCCAACAGGAGCTGTAGCTGTAAAGGGACGAAGCCTCCTCCAGAACTTTCTACTGAAGCAGGGCAGGAGTGAAGGAAGAAAAGTCCACCTTTTTCTCCTGCTCACTGGTCTCCTGCCAATGCCCCCTCATTGGCTAAGCCCCATTAGCAGCGAGAGGACAATGGGGTGTAGGTGATGCAGTCTACAGAGGGCGGCTCTGCTGGGGGGCAGAGGCCTCACTCATGTGCAATTGTGTATGTGTGAGCACTAAGCGGGTTCTGTGGGCGCCCCTGGGACAGTGTCCGAGAAGCCCCAGAATAGGGAGCAAGAGATACTTGGAACAGACTGAGGTGAGGTGCTGTTCCTAACAGGCTGAACGGGAAGCTGGTGGAACTGTCACTGGTCACCACAGCTGCGCCAGGATTAGGAGGTGGGGCTAAGAGGCTGAGCAGTGGTGCACAGGAGGTGTCTGGTACAATTCTGTAACAGCACTGAGCATAAGCTCTGGTCTTTCTTCCCAACTAGACTATGGTAGATGGTGTGAGTGGAAGGGTCACGTCTGCTTTACTTATCAGTGTATATACCCCATTTGTCTTTTCATGATTTCTTGCATTGAGTGAAAACCACAAGTAATCTCAAAAAAACAGTTTTCTCTATTAGGATAGTTTTAACCTTCGCCTCATAAAACCATTACAGTAGAACAGAAGTTAATTAGCAGAACACATAAATAAATTCATTGTGCTTCATCTTCAGTTATTAAAGAGTTAACCTCAGCAGTAGACAGGAAGAAAAAAAGCAGCAATGGATAGGATTTCTCTACAGGGGGATAATACGCTGAAAAATTGGTTATCTTTTTTATAATTTTTAGACACACCAGTTCTGTTTCAGGTATTAATTAATCCAATAAATTTTTGTGGAACAGCTTTTAGGTGTTTTGTTTGTCATTGTTGTTATTATTATTATTTTGAAGCAGCTTTTAGGTTGGAGGTAATGTACTAGCTATTGGGGGGATAAAAGAATAAAAAGAACCAGACATATTTGTGTTTTGTTTGGCAGAAAAAAAAGTCTTATTGTTTTAATTTGTTATCTTTAATTACTAGTGGGTTAAAATTTTCCCATATACATGTATTTTGTATGAGTTGTGTATTTATGTCACTAGCTCATATTCTCCATGTTTGTTTGTAAAGTCTCTTTATATATTAAGAATACAAATCCCCTGTCTGTCATATTTCTTTTTGCAAACTTTTAATTCTGGTTTGTTTCAGTTTAATTTTGATATAGCATAGGGAGTTTAATTTTTACAAAAGGTTTTTCTCCTTTTTTTCCCCTTTTTTATTGTAGTATAATTGATTTACAATGTTGTGTCAGTTTCTGCTGTATGGCAAAATGATTCAGTTAAATATATATATATATATATATATATATACATTTTTTCAATATATTCTTTTCCATTATGGTTTATCATAGGATATTGAAGAAATACAAATGGTCAATAGGCACGTGAAAAGATGCTCAATATCTCTAATTATTAGAGAAAGGCAAATCAAAACTACAATGAGGTACTACCTCACACTGATCAGAATGGCCATCATTAAAAACTCTACAAATAACAAATGCTGGAG
Organism: Delphinapterus leucas; assembly: GCF_059928025.1. Lineage (NCBI taxonomy): Eukaryota > Metazoa > Chordata > Mammalia > Artiodactyla > Monodontidae > Delphinapterus > Delphinapterus leucas. The sequence continues at coordinate 102,536,012 of NC_143131.1, read as the reverse complement.
AGGATGTGGTGAAAAGGGAACACTTCTACACTATTGGTGGGAATGTAAGTTGGTACAGTCCCTGTGGAAAGCAGTATGGAGGTTCTTCAGAAAACTAAAAATAGAATTGCCATATGATCTAGCAATCCCACTCCTGGGCATATATCCAGAAAAAACTCTCATTCAAAAAGATACATGCGGGGCTTCCCTGGTGGCGCAGTGGTTGAGAGTCCGCCTGCCGATGCAGGGGAGACGGGTTCATGCCCCGGTCTGGGAAGATCCCACCTGCCGTGGAGCAGCTGGGCTCGTGAGCCATGGCCGCTGAGCCTGTGCTCCGCAACGGGAGAGGCCACAACAGTGAGAGGCCTGTGTACCGAAAAAAAAAAAAAAAGATACATGCACCCCTATGTTCATACCAGCGCAATTCACAATAGCCACAACATGGAAGCAAATTAAGTGTCCATCAACAGATGAATGGATAAAGAAGATGTGGTACATATATACAATGGAATATTACTCAGCTACAAAAAAGAACAAAATAATGTCATTTTCAGCAACATGGATGCAACTAGAGATTATCATACTAAGTGAAGTAATTCAGAAAGAGAAAGACAAATACCATATCATATCACTTACATGTGGAATCTAAAATATGACATAAATGAAACTATCTACAAAAAAGGAACAGACTCACATAGATAACAGACTTGTGGTTGCTAAGGGGGAGGGGGTTGGGGGAGGGGTGGGGTGGGAGGTTAGGGCTCCCAGACGAAAACTATTCTATAGAGAATGGATAAACAATAAGGCCTTACTGTATAGCACAGAGAACTATATTCAGTATCCTGTGATAAACCAGACTTGGTTCTTGACTGAAGCTGTGTATAGTTTTGTAAGAGAATTAGCTAGCAGGACCTCATGAATGACCAGTGAAGGGTGATGAATGAGAGGGATCCCAGGCTTGCAAACATCCCTGCTTGGGCACCAGACATGTGACTGAATCATCTTGCATGTTCCAGCCCCAGCTACCATCTGACTGCAGATTCCAAACAAGATCATCAGGAGAACAGCCTGACTGAGCCCAGTCAAACCAAAGAATCATGATTAAGCTGTTAAATTTTGGGGTGGTTTGTTAGAGAGTGTTAGGAAATGGAAACATCCAGGTGCAACAGCAGTTGTCTTCTGGATGAGGGGTCCTCCTGGGTATCCCCAGGGGCCCAGGGCCCTGCATCTGAGTATCTGCTACTCTGGAATGGGGGGAAATACCTCAAAGTATTTTGAAGAATGCTGGTCTCCAGCCACTTACTCTGGTGGTTATCTAGTAGCTAACGCTTCTCCTTTAATTTTATATTCTTTGCCTATGGGGTTAGTGTGATTGAGATCCACACCCACTCTTCTGAGTAGTCCTCTTTGGTACATATTTCAGGATGGACATACTTTGAATTGTATACTGTCTGCTCTCCTTTTTACAGGGAATCATAAATATTTCGCTGATAGCAATTAATTTTGTTTTCCAGTTTTCCTAAAGATATACTACTACTTCTTGTGTATACAATTCTGTTCTTATTCTGTTCTTTTCCAAGATATTCTTTTGGAGAAGGAAATCGTTTCTTGCAGTTAATCTGCCTTCTTGATACAGTTCTGTTTATCCTTTTTTATTTCCCCCTAAGTTTTGTGATCTAATTCATTGATTTTCTGCCATATTCAACTTGATTTTTTAAATTAATTAAAATATTTTGGCTGTGTTGGGTCTTCGCTGCTGCATGCGGGCTTTCTCTAGTTGCAGCGACCGGGGGCTACTCTCTGTTGCCGTGTGTGGGCTTCTCACTGTGGTGGCTTCTCCTGTTGTGGAGCACAGGCTGTAGGCACAAAGGCTTCAGTAGTGTGGCTTGCCGCCTCTAGAGTGCAGGCTCAGTAGTTGTGGTGCACGGGCTTAGTTGCTCCATGGCATGTTAGAGTTTCTTCCCAGACCAGGGCTCATACCTGTGTCTCCTGCATTGGCAGGTGGGTTCTTAACCACTGTGCCACCGGGGAAGTCCCTTAACTTGCTTTTAACTGCCTATATTCGTAGACAGAAGAACACCAATGGTTAAAAGACTGGACTCTGAGTTAGACTACTTTGAATTGAATTCAGGGTGAACCACTTACTAGTGTATGTCTCAGCCAAGATATTTAACTTCCTTCAAACCCTTTTACAGCCTGAGGAGAAAATGGAGAAAGTAGCAATGCCTAACTTGCAGAGTTGTTGAAAGCACTAAGTGAGAGCACACATGTAGAGTTCTGAGTGCGTTGGCTAGCACATGGGAGGCACTTGATAAATGGTTGATGCTATTACAGGAGACTTTAAAATCAGCACTGATAACTAATTTCTCCCTTTTTATTTATCAAGTCAGAGCACATTCAAAAATGAAAACCTCCCTCTAAATCATATCACCCAGAGAAAATTACTGTTAACACTTTGGTGTTATTCATATTCATATGTAACAAAACATTATTATAGTTTCCATACTGCTATGTGGCTCACTCTTTCATTTCGTGTTCTATCATGAACATTTTTACAGATAAATATTATTCCACACAATTATGTTTACTGGCTACCTACTATTCTAAATAATAAACAGCATAATTATTTTTAATGATTACCTCTATAGACGCACAATAATTCCTTCCTAACAAGTTCTCTGCTTTTGGACATTTAGGCTATCTCCAATTTTCTTGTTTTGTAAACTATTGTGAACTCAGTAGTTCACTTAATAAACGTGTTTGTACCCATGTTTGACTTTTTTCAGGATAAATTTTGAGAAACTGGGTTGTTCTGTAAAAGAGTATCAAAAACTAATGTTAAGTATTTTAAAATAGTTACCTAATGTTAAAATGCCTCTCATATGAGGTGTATCTCACTAGTAACGGCATGTAAGCTCCGGAGGACAGGAATTTTGGTCTGTATTGTTCACAATTGTATCCTAGGTCTATAGAGCAGTGTGAACAAAAACACCCTGCTTTTCAGTGAAGGAAACAAAATAATATTGTGAATACATATTAGTATGAACCAAGAGCAGTGAGATGATTTTGAAGACCTCTGCTAACAATACAGAAATTTATTGAGAAAAAAAGGAACAAGTGTTGTTTGTTTTTAAGATATTGTTTTACAATATCTTAACTACTTCAGAAAAGGACATCTGGACAAAATGAGGATTTTTATAAAAATGGAGAAAAGGGAATGGCTGTTGGGTAGGCAGTCAACAATGTCTGCTGCACAAGTAAAATCATAGTTTTCTTAAATTTTGAATTATAATAAACATGCTATTTACAATTAAGTTTTAGCTATATTCTTGATTGCTCTATTAATCTGTAGGAGGAAAATTATTTTTGAAAGAATTAAGATGTTGTAGTCTCCTTAAACACACACACACACACACACACACACACACACACTTCTGGCCCATGAGATTTGAGGAGAAGCTTGCTAGGTGTGTAAGGGGTGGATTCTGGGAAACTTTTTCTTGATCTTAAAAAGAGACTCAGGGAAGAAGAAGGTCTTTTCTTTTCTCTTTCCTCTTCTTTTCTGTCTCTGAATACTGTATTCATTTCTAGAATGATCCGTGGAGGGACTTAGTGTAAGGATGAGGCTGATGTGCTGAGAAGGCAAAACAGAAAGATGGAAAGAATAAGGGTCCTTGGAAATGTATTTGGGCTGCTAACTTCACCAATCCTGAGCCCATCCTATCTCATGACTTCCTATCACATGAGAATAAGTTTTCCAATTTTACTATTGTTCAGACCATTAAGACAAGGCCTTCTGTTCCCAGAAGTGGAAAGTGTTCTAATTAATTCCAAATAGTTTGGAGTAAGTCGTGTGTGGTACAATTATAGCCATTTGATAATTCTTAGAGCATGAGTTTTAATGACAATAGATGTATACAGCTATATATTTAGCAGATATGGTTTACAGTTGGTTAAAACGTTTATAAAACACTTATAATATGGTAGGCATTAGCCTCAGCTTTGGGAACGCAAAGGAAAGTAAAACAGGGCCCTTTCCCTCTGGGAGAAAAACATGATTGTTTCCCAGTATTTTTTATTTTTAGCATATGTCTCCAGGAATGAAAAAATGAGCTTTGCTTAATACTTGTTAATGCAGTTTATTTCTTTTTTAAAGATATTTAATGTGATCATAAAGAAATTATGCTATTTTAAAACCCTAGAAAGAGAACTAAGAACATATGTGAAAGGCTCAAAGACAAATTCTTATTTATGAAAATTGCTATATATATATATATATATATATATATATGTATTTTCTGAAGTTCTGTACAAGAATGTTACCTTTGAAAAGACCAACGGAAGCATATTATTTTGGATTCATAGCACATCCCACTCAAGAGGTAAATTTGTATATTAATGTCCAAATAAATTTTTTAGCACATATTTTATGAGAAAGGTGAAATATTATACTATTTTTGACAGCTAATCAATAAGGTAGGCATTTAGTTTTACTACTTTCTGGGTTATTAGGCTGCTGAGTGAAAGCAATATAGCTAGTTAAAAGAGGTATCCATTTAATAAAAGGCATGTAGAATATTAATTGGTCGTTAAGATATATACCATGTTCCTAGTTGCCTTCTCTGATTTCCTTAGCTTGACATTTAAAAAATTAAGTTCCAATGTTCTAAGGCACCTTTCTCCTTCCCTTATTGATCTTCCTTTATATCTGTCACTGACCAAGATTTAAACACGACACATAAATCATACATATAAAGTTACAAGGCTAAAAGAGTAATAGAACAAGTAATAAGATAAACCTGCTAGACTCTGGTTAAAAACCTCTTTGTGTGAGGGAGTTGCTTTCCAGTGACTGATGTTGTATTGTGAGCCCAGTCCATGAATTCATACCCTCTTGAATTAGACCATAAGGCATGCTATGGAAGGAACTGAGTTTTTTATTGCTCTTAGAGTTCATTGCATCATTTCCATGACTCCCACCTAGAGAGCAGTGTTGGCACCTCCAGGTCATCATACCAACTAACTTAACCAATAATATTTTTGAAGGTGTTTCAGGGCCTTACCCTTCAATCCTTCTTCTGATCATGTCACAAATGCCTCTTAGTGGAAGATTCTTGCTTTTCAGGCTGTTTCTGATCCTTCAGAGGTAATGTCAGGACTCACTGCAGTCTTTAAAATAAAACTATGATCCCTTCTACAGATACGGAAGTTCTGCCCAACTGTTCTGAGATAGGTTAGTGGACCCCACCGGTATCTGTTGTGCATATACAATGTACAGACCAAGTGATTTGTGAAAGGTGCTCTGGGGGATAAAAAGAGAAGCAGGAGATCCAGTCCCCGCTTTCACTGGGTGAAAGCTGAATAGCTTCCACGTGCCATTCTAGGTTCGTTCCACACTCTTCTCCAACATGCTGTCTGTCCCAAGAAGCTGACTGGTAGGGCTTCCGTCAGTGAGTTCCTGTGGTTCCTGGTTCCTGGTTGGGGTTAGCCAATGGGTTGTCCCGACAAGAAATTAGAGGAAGGGAGGAGAAGAGGTCAGGGTATGACCCTGGTGACCTCCCTGTGAAGTCACCTTAGGTTGGCTGTAACAGAAAGTCTCAGCTCCTCCCAAAGAGGCTCCCTGTTTATAACTCTCTCTCCTTCTGGTAACCATTTCTCCCTGTGAGCCTATGGTGTGACAGCACCCTTTAGCTAGCCCAGGTTTCTAGGCTATCTCTTGTGGTTCCTCGGCTATCTCTTGTGGTTCCTCTATATGGTGCCCAGACCCATGTAACAAGTTCATTGTGAATTATCCCAGCGTGCGTGTGTGCCATCAGTGTAGTATTGGGGTCCTGACTGTTATAGTGGGCTTGTGAGACATACAGACAGAGATTCATAAAGAGATAAAATGTGCAGGTGAACCAATATAATAGGATTCTATAAAAAGGAGCAATTCATGCTACCATTGGGTGATGGAGGAGTTTTCCTTGAGGAGAGGCGTTTGTAAAATGTGCAGGGGAAAATGAAGCACTGATCTGTTTCTCATGATCATGTTTGAGCACGGGTCTCCATCTACTGTGCACATTTTGAAAAAAGGGTGGAAGACAAGGCAAGATGTTAAAGAAAGTTGTCAGTAGCAGCCAAGTACATTTATCAAGTGCCTAATTTAACGTGAGAAATCTGGTGATAAGCATTCTTTTTTACATTAACAAACTCTTATCTTCACTATTCCTCATATTACCTGAAAGATGTTAAAAAGCATCTTTTTGCTCCTTCACTATTTTCTATAAATTTGTTCCTTGTTCCTAAGGGGTAGAGAATGGAAATAAGTTATAGCCCACAGGTTGTGAATTTATCATCTGTACCTCTAATTCTCATTTGCTCAGTTAGAAAATCTGTCTGTGACTGTCCGATAGACAATCATAATTACAGCTCTATTAAAAATGTTCATCAGAATGCTTACATAATTCATTTAGTCAGCAAATATTTACAGAGGGCCTATTACGTGCCAGCCACTCTTCTGGGCTGTAGGCAGAGAATAGCGAACAAACAAACAAAATCCCCGTCCTCACGAAGCTCACATTTAAGTGGGGCAAGACTGACAGTAAACCAAACATAAAGTAAAATATATAGAATGTTAGTGCCATAGAGAAAAATATTGCAGAGGAGAAGGACAGTAAGTGCTGAAGGCTAGATTGTGATTTTGTACTAAGGGGAGGCAGCTTTGTAATGTGACTCAGCTAGGCTGAATTTTCCCCTTCCTTGTATGTTTCTTGTGTAATATTCAGAGGGAAGACGTGAAACAGCTACCATACTGTTTTTTATGCTTGAAAGGTCTGTACAGGTGTTATTGTAGCTCACGTGTGTTGCAGCTTATCTGGGGGCTCACTTCATTAATAGGGGGCAGTGGCCAGGACTGCATTCTGCTTCAGCTTCTCTGTCTCCTGGGCCAGGTGTGTGTTTAGTTCTGTGATGAAGGGGACCAGTTTCTCATGTAGGACACCCACATCAACAGGTTGGAGGCAGTGAGAACTGATATGGGTTGCAATGCGTCCTGTTGGATTCCAGTTGGTCCTTGCTCTCCCCAGTTTTATATCTATCTTTCCTTCCCGCTCTCTGATCTGTGGACATCAAGCCCCAACACCAGATGTAAAGAAAACAATCTTAGAGAGACTCCTTAACAAGCTCCCACAATTGTATAAAGTCAAGTCCCTATAAGAAATCAATCTCTCTCTCTCCCCCCTCCTACATGTGTCTATCTATCTATCATCTATCTATCTAGTTTCAAGTGATTATGCTCATTTAATTGAACCCTGTCTGAAACAGATGGCCTAACTGAAAAGCTGGTATCTTAGCAAAGATCTAAAAGAGGTGAGAGAGCAAGCTGTGCATACTGGTATTTGGCATAAGAGCATTTCCATGCAGAGAGAGGAGCAAAGCAAAGGCCCTAAAGCAGGAGCAGCTGTGACTGGTGTGACTGAGAAACAGCAAGGAAGCCAGCGAGACAGGATCACAATAAGGGTAGGGAGAGGAGCTGGGATGAGTTCAGAGAGGTAAAGGGGAGGGAGAGGGGCAACACTTGGTTGTGTAGAGCCTTGTAGGCCACTGAATGCATTAGCTTTTACTTTGAGGGAGATGGGGAGCTATTGGAGGTCTTTGGAGCAGAAGAGTGACCTGATTTGCCTGAAATTTTAGCAGGATGCCTCTGGCAGCTGTGGGGAGAATTAACTGTAAGGGAGAAAGAGTGGGAAGCGGCGAGACCAGTTAAGAGGCTATTGCAGGATTCTGGCAAGAGATAATGATGATTTGGAGCAGGGTGAGCATTAGTGGTGATGAGAAACATTGGATTTTGGATATTATTTGCAGGTGGAGTCAACGGGATTTGTTGGTGATTTTTTTTTTTTTTTTTGCGGTACGCGGGCCTCTCACTGTTGTGGCCCCTCCCGTTGCGGAGCACAGGCTCCGGACGCGCAGGCTCAGCGGCCATGGCTTACGGGCCCAGCCGCTCCGCGGCATGTGGGATCTTCCCGGACCGGGTCACGAACCCGTGTCCCCTGCATCGGCAGGCGGACTCTCAACCACTGCGCCACCAGGGAAGCCCTTGTTGGTGATTTTTTAATGAAGGATGTAAGGTAAAGAGAAGAATTAAGGATAATTCTAGGGTTTTGGGCCTGAGCACCTAGGTAAATAGGAAGATGGGGGAATGGTCAGGGAAGAGGGTTTGCGGGAGAAAATTGAGGATTTGGTTTTAGATATGATAATTTTGAAACATCTATTTCACATTCAAGTGGATGGTCTAGAGTTCAGATGAGGAGAGATCCAGGCTGGAGAAATAAATCTGTGAGGTGTTGTAGTGGAATTTAAACCATGGGGCAGACTGAGATTACCTAGGGAGCTGGTGACCTTGATAAGGATTATTTCAGTGGAGTAGTGGGGATCAAAGCTTAGTTAGCATGTATATAAGAGAAAATAGGAGCCAAGGAATTGAACACAGAAAACTTAGGGAACCCTTCTACATTGCTGGTGGCAGTGTTAACTGGTGCAGTGTTAACTGGTGCAGCCACTATGGAAAACACTATGGAGGTTCCTTAAAAAATGTAAAATAGAACTACCATATGATCCAGCCATCCCACTCCTGGGCATATACCCAGAAAAGATGAAAATTCAAAAAGATACATTCACCCCAGTGTTCACAACAGCACTATTTATAATAGCCAAGACATGGAAGCAACTTAAGTGTCCATCAACAGATGAATGGATAAAGAAAATGTGCTATGTATATACAATGGAATATTACTCAGCCATAAAAAGAATGAGATATTGACATTTGCAGCAACATGGATGGACCTAGAGATTACCATACTAAATGAAGTAAGTCAGAAACAGAAAGATGAATATCATATGATACCACCTATATGTGGAATCTAAAAAATAATACAAATGAACTTATTTATAAAACAGAAACAGACATAGAAAACAAACTTATGGTTACCAAACAGGAAATGAGGGGAGGGATAAATTAGAAATTTGGCATTAGCAGATACATATTACCATATATAAAATAGATGACAAGGACCTACTGTATAGTCCAGGGAACTCTATTCAATATCTTTTAATAACCTATATGGGAAAAGAATCTGGAAAAGAATGTATATATATTTATGTATATACATATTTATGTATATATATATATTTATGTATATAGGTATATGTATAGCTGAATCACTTTGCTGTACACCTGAAAGTAACACAGTATTGTAAATCAGCTATACTTCAATTTAAAAAAAAATGAAGTCTACCTTCTCTAGGAAAGCTTCCCTTAGAGACGAATTCAGGTAAGCTCTCTTCCCCTACACATTCTTTTTCAGACCATCATTGTGGCAGGTAACCCACAGTGCCTTGGGTTGTGAATATTTGGACACACTTTTTTATCTCCTTGTCCTTCAGAGATAAGACTGCTGTTACTCACCATTGTACATCCCATAATCAGCACACACTGCTTTGCTTCAAGTATTGAATAAATGTGTGGTAAAATAGGAAAAAAAAGATAGCAAACCTTGACAGTGCTCTTGAGGAGTTTTCCTTTCATTAATATTGATTTATAACCACAGTCAATGTATACTTAAAACACCATGAATCATTTGTATCTTATAGACATTTTCATTAAAGAATCAAGGATGACATTTTATTTAATTTTTGTTTATATGTATGCCTTTCCTGCTAGCCAACCAGCTCCCAGAGAGAAGAACCTGTTTTTCTTATCTTTCTTTTCTTGCCAAGCACAATGCATGAAATAGAGGTTTACTGAATAATAACCATCTTTCATTAAGTGTTTCTCTGAGTTTTATCTATTTCTATGCAGTTCTTGGGAACTACCATGTGAGGACACAGTGAGAAGGTGGCTGTCCCCAAGTCAGGAAAGGAGTCTTCACCAGAAACCAAACCCTGCTGGAATGTTGATCTTGGACTTCTGGCCTCCAGAACTGTGAGAAAATAAGTTTCTGTCGTTTAAGTCACCTAGCCTACAGCATTTTCTATGGTAGCCCACGCTGACTAAGACAGAGGACAATACTTAAAAATGGAAAAGATACAGTACTATTTTTATTAATACATTAAAAAGCCCCAGAGCCCTTATAATGGAATGCATACATAATGCCAGGTACATTTAATTTCATTTAATCTTCAAAATAATTCTTTGAGATAGGGATTGTGATTCCTTTTTAGTGCAGCTAGTAAGTGGAGGAGTCAAGCTTCATACTTCCTTCATTTGATATCAAAAGACAGATTTTTAGCCATCCATTTTATTCATTTTCCAAAAAGTACTAGAGTCCTTACTATGTGGCAAGAATTAAAGTGGATATAGACATGATTTTGGACCTGTTTCCTGCCCTTGAGGGACTTACAGTTTTGAGGTGCTAGGGTCTGTGCCAGGATGCTATATGTGACATCCTGAAAGCCTAGGTCAGATATGGAGAGGAAAACATCCAGTGGTAAGATATGACGTGAAAGATGAGAATAGGAATCTGAAGCATTCTCATGAATTCTAGAGCAGTGGTTCTCAAAATATACTGTTCAAGGATTTCCCTGGCAGTCCTGTGGTTAAGACTCTGTGCTTCCACGGCAGGGGGCACAGGTTTGACCCCTGGTCAGGGAACTAAGATCCCACATGCTGTGGAGTGTGACACACACACACACACACACACACACACACACACACACACACACACACACACACACACACACACACACACACACACACACACACACACACACACACACACACACACACACACACACACACACACACACACGCTGTTCATATCAATCACCTGGGAATCCTGTTAAAATATAGTTTCTGATTCAGTAGGTATTGGGTAGGGCCTGAACGTCTGCATATGTGACAAGCTGCCAGTCAGTACAGAAGGTGCTGGGGACCACATTGGGAGTATCAAGAGACAGATGCAATCCTTGTTGCAGCCTAGAAAGAAGCCAGCCATTGGTCTTACATGAACACACATATTTGAGCTCACTAATGGGTTAGGAAACAGGGCCCCTTTGGTAAGAAAACATGTGTTCTTTTACTTAATTATTCCTTATTGAACACCACATTTTAATTAAATCAGGTTATATGGTTCTACATTACCCCAAGTGATCAATTTGACAGAATTTTAAGTTTCACAATTAATGTATTTTTTTTTTTATTAGAGGTGCAGGTTTTGACTTCTTCATTTGAAATCACTGTGACATCCCTATGTAGAGGGTATAGAAAGAAATTAAAGAAATTCCCCAAACAAAAGCATTATATACATAATGAAGTGTTTTTCTATGTTCTGAATAGTTGGCTATGTGATTAACTTTATTTCAGTTATGGAGACTGAAGCTTGCTACCTTTTTCCTCCTTCCTTCCTTCCTTCCTTCCTTCCTTCCTTCCTTCCTTCCTTCCTTCCTTCCTTCCTTCCTTCCCATAATCCCAACAGTTAGTATCAGCAATTTTCAACTTTTTCACCAATGTTGCTTTATCTATCCCCCCAACTTTTGGTTACTTTTGTTAGATTATTTATGCACACTACTATATTTAAAATAGATAACCAACAAGGACCTACTGTATAGCACAGGGAACTCTGCTCAATATTCTGTATTAACTTAAATGAGAAAAGAATTTGAAAAAGAATAGATATATGTATAACTGAACCACTTTACTGTACAAACTAACACAACATCGTAAATCAACTATAGTCCAATAAAAAATAAAAATTTAAAAAAGCAAAACAAAAAAATTAAAAAATAAAAACAAATCCCAGATACCATAGCATTTCAATTGTAAATACTTTAACATGTAACTGTAAGAAATAAGGGCATACATATACTCACCCACAATGCCATTGTCCCACTGAATGTGCCTAACAACGATTCTTTAATATCACCTAATACCCAGTCCTTGAAATTTTCACAGCTGTGGAAAAAGTCTTTTTACAATTGATATGTTGGAATCATTATCATTTAGCTGTTAACATCTCTCTAATCTCTCTTTTTTTTAAACATCTTTATTGGAGTATAATTGCTTTACAATGGTATGTTAGTTTCTGCTTTATAACAAAGTGAATCAGTTATACATATACATATGTTCCCATATCTCTTCCCTCTTGCATCTCCCTCCCTCCCACCCTCCCTATCCCACCCCTCTAGGTGGTCACAAAGCACCGAGCTGATCTCCCTGTGCTATGCAGCTGCTTCCCACTAGCTATCCGTTTTACGTTTGGTAGTGTATATATGTCCATGCCACTCTCTCGCTTTGTCACAGCTTACCCTTTCCCCTCCCCATATCCTCAAGTCCATTCTCTAGTAGGTCTGTGTCTTTATTCCTGTCTTGCCCCTAGGTTCTTCATGACCTTTTTTTTCTTAGATTCCATATATATGTGTTATCATACGGTATTTGTTTTTCTCTTTCTGACTTACTTCACTCTGTATGACAGTCTCTAGGTCCATCCACCTCACTACAAATAACTTAATTTCATTTATTTTTATGGCTGAGTAATATTCCATTGTATATATGTGCCACATCTTCTTTATCCATTCATCTGTTGATGGACACTTAGGTTGCTTTCATGTCCTGGTTATTGTAAATAGAGCTGCAATGAACATTTTGGTACATGACTCTTTTTGAATTATGGTTTTTTCAGGGTATATGCCCAGTAGTGGGATTGCTGGGTCATATGGTAGTTCTATTTTTAGTTTTTTAAGGAACCTCCATACTGTTTTCCATAGTGGCTGTATCAATTTACATTCCCACCAACAGTGCAAGAGTGTTCCCTTTTCTCCACACCCTCTCCAGCATTTATTGTTTCTAGATTTTTTGATGATGGCCATTCTGACTGGTGTGAGATGATATCTCATCTCTTTTTATCTGTAACTCTACCCCTACACCATTTATTGACTGAAGAAATCAAATCTTGTTCTTTAGATTGTCCCACATTCTGGAATTGACTGATTGTTCCCTTGTTGTGTTGTTTAATTTGTTCCTCTATCCATTCCTCACCCCTCCCTAATTTCCTATAAATTAGTAGTTAGACCTAGATATTTGATTAGATTCTGGAATGGTTTTACAGGGGAGGCGGCAAGAATACTTTAGAGGATTGCTTCGCATTTGTGGTAGCTGACCACAAAGATGGCCCCCATTGACCCCTACTTTCTCATATTAATGTCCTTGTGTAGTCAGTTCTCTCCCACACAGAATAGAAGAACTGACTTGTGAGCCAATGGGACACAGCAGAAGTGATGCTATGTGATATAAAAGATTTTGTAGAGTCTTCTTCTCTTCCTTTTGGATGACTCAATCAATCTGGGAGCAGCCAGATGTTAAGGCAGATGCACACACTCCAGTGGCCCTAACAGCCAACAGCCATGTGAGTGAGGCATCATGGAAGTGGACCCTCCAGCCCCAGGCGGGCACTCAGATGACTGTTACCTTAGCTAATGTCTTGACTACAACCTCAAGATTCCTTGTGCTAGAACTTCCCAGCTAAACCACTGCTGAATTCTCGATCAGAGAGACTGTGTGAGATGATAAATGTTTACTGTTGTTTTAAGCCACTAAGCTTTGCAGTAATATGTTATACAGTAATAGAAGAAAAAAAACACCAATGTGTCACAGTTTGCTTGACATACCTTTAATGACACTAAGATTGATCAATGGTTTCAGGTGTTGTCAACCTGACCTATCCATTATAAAGTTCTCCATGAATATTTCACCTAATGGTGTTAATGGTCATTGATGTTCACTGACTAGATTTATTATTTTATTGAGGGTTGCATAAAATTTCTTCCATATTTATTAGTTGAGATTCTTAAAAACTTGGAAGTTTTATGCAGGCTAAATGAAGAGACATTTAAATTTTTAAAATATTTATGTTGTTTATATCTCCTTCATAGTTGGCCTAAATGAATTAGAAATTAGTGCCTTCAAACTAGAACATTTAAAATTAAAATTACATGGGGATAAGGTGAGGGGAGATTTATGAAATGATGCTAAATAATCTGTTCTGTTTTTCAAGGATGCAACTGGCTGCTTTGATGTTCAGTGGTGAATGAGATGTGAGATTCAGAGAAAATAGTGCTGGGTTGTAGTTGCCAGTGAGTGCTGATGTTTACTGGATGAATAGGTCTAATATGACTACCAGCACTTTCTGTTCCATTCAGCTTTAAAGAGTCTCCTGGGCTAAGTGTTTTGCAAAGCAGCAAACATTACTGCCTATGTAGTTCTTATTGTAATCACTTTAATACGATTTTATGTAATCACTTCTGGGCTATAAAATGGTGCATTTCCCAAAGCTATAAGGTCATCTAAAATTATGGCTAAAAATATACACAATAACTTTCCACAACTCCAGAAATTATTCCCAGCAAGCTCTAGTTATGAGAATGGATTTCCCCCACTCTTTAAAAGCATCACCTGCCACACATTATATTTTCTAAATAAGCAAATCTATTACAATATTTTATTTCTTAGGATTGGGAATAGTTAAATGCCAGTATTTTGCTTTAAATGGTTTTCAACCATTTCCTCTGGGAAAACTTTTCTATATAGTAAGATTTTATTTCACATTTTGTGAAAACACACTTTTTGGGGAAAGGAGACTGAGTTCTCACATTTTAAATGTTCACGTTAGAAGTGTATATCCTTAACTCATATTAGCTTTGACCAGTTACCGCTGTCAACTTGCTTTTAGGGTTTGCCCTCCATTCAGTTAAGTTCTATTTCCCAAACATTTATTGAATATTTTCTAGAGGCAAAGCTTTATGCTCATAAGATATGAGTTGGTAGAGTTACAAATGTGAAAGAGTGAAGATATAGTAACCAGTGTTCATTCAAAATGGCCAATTAGTTTCATTTTATGACAAACTTGGATTGGTTATTTAGGACTTCCAGGAGTGCTATATGGAAAAGAAATCTAGGGCCACATTAAAGGTCAGCAGACAGAACTGCCACCATCAAAGTGATATCTTCCATGGTCTAGAGAGTGGAAATTGGTGGTAAAATTGCAAATTTTAATATAAAAATTACGAGAAAATTTAGGAGAAAGGATCATTATTTCTCAACTGTTTCACAGAAGAAATAACTATGAATTAGCCTTGGAAAAGGAGAATTTAGATCCAAAGAATGAAGAGGGAAGGGACATTCCAGGCAGTAGGAATCTGGAAGATCACGGAATAGAGATAAGCAATCCAGAAGAGCCGATTTGTGAGGCTGGAGCAAAGTTTGCCTGGACAGATGTGGGAGACAAGGTTGGAAAGAACATAAACTGACTTACAGAGGACTGAAATCATTATCTCATTAGGTATCCAAATGGCTGGGTTTGGTATTTTATATACTTGTACATCAGACCATAAATGCTTATGAACCTAAATGATTCTATGTTTAAAAAAATATAAACAATATTGAAAATGTCTCTTACTAACATGTTATGCCAGTACTATCATAGTGAACACAATGCTGCCCAATGTACGTTCCCGCCCTATCTAGGGCCTCTCCCCTCTGCTCAGCCTTATTTTATTGGAAGGACCATTTCCCCTGTTCCATTATATCCTGGGAGATAACCTCAGGATGGAGCCAAAACACAGAGGAGGACAGAATTAACATTTGGAGATGAACTGAGCGTACAGAACATTGCATAACCCCTTGGAGCAAGTTATCCCTGAAGCTAGACAGTCCCTGAGCCTGCAAACAAATGAACCAACAAATTCCTTTTCTGAATTAAGTTTGAGTTGGATTTTCCATCATATGCAATGGAAAGAGTCCTAACTTATAGAATGATTTTAAATCATCACAGTTGTAAGTTCTTTTTGGGTTACAATGAAAGTTCTTCCTGTGACTTAAATGTGTCCTTATTAACTTGCTGCTGAAGCTATTTTGATGGGCAGCCTCTAGGGAAACAAAGACCAGTCACTCTGTCACCCAGTGAATTTTACATCTTTGTATAATGATAGTTTTCCCCAACTGTTCTTGGAATGGGGTGTTTCCGTTGACTTTCTTTTTTCCTTTTTTTTTTTACATCTTTATTGGAGTATAATAGCTTTACAATGGTGTGTTAGTTTCTGCTTTATAACAAAGTGAATCAGTTATACATATACATATGTTCCCATATCTCTTCCCTCTTGCGTCTCATCTCCACCTGAAAAACTTAACTCTTCTTATCTGGTACTATAATGATCAGTAAAGAGTGTTATTTAAACTGATTAAAATAGCTTTATTGTAAAACCTAATCACTAGATATAATTATCTCCAGCATAACTATTTTCACTGTCACTAATTTAAAAGGGCATTTATGGCCACATTGAAAAAAGATACTTAAACATAGAAAATTAAATCTATAAACCATCTTCAAACAGGTTAAAAAAAAGGCCTGGGCATCCATAAAAATGTTCAATAGCCTACTAAAGAGTCTTTAGTTGCTCTCTTATGCACTATTAACTGTTAAAATACTCATCATTTTAAAGAAATTATATGTTTAGATTTAAACATTATTTTGTTCACAAAGGTGCAGTTTGGGAGGGAGTCTGTATTAGTTTTCTATGTCTGCCGTAACAAGTTATCACACATTTGATGGCTTAAAACAACACAAATTTACTATCTCACAGTTCTGGAGGTTAGATGCAACACAGTTCTCACTAGGGTAAGATCAAGTGTTGCAGGGCTGTATTCCCTTCTGGAATCCCTAAGAGGGAATCCGTTTCTTTGCCTTTTCCAGCTTCTAGAGACCGCCTGCCTTCCTTGGCTCAAGACCCTTCCTCCATCTTCAAAGCCAGCAACAGCGGGTCAAGTCATTCTCCCAGTGAATCACTCTGACCTTCTCTGATGCTTCTCTCTTTCAAGGATCCTCATGATTACATTGGACCCACCTAAAAAAATCCAGGATGAATCTCTCCAGTTTAAGGTCAGCTGATTAGAAATCTGAATTCCATCTGCAACCTTAATTCCTCTTTGCCACGTAAGACAACATACTCATAAGTTCTGAAGATTAGGAAGTAAATACTTCTCCATCATTCTGCTTACTACAGGCTCAATGGAGATGATGGCCCTTCTCTGCTCCACACAGCATTAGCTGGGTCAGATGGACTGGGTCTGGAGGGTCCACTTCATGACAGCTCACTCATGTGGCTGGCAGGTTGGTGCTGAGTGTCAACTGGGAGCTCAGCTCCTCTCCATGTGGGCTTCCTTATGGAGCTGCATTGGCTTCCTCACAACATGGTGGCTGGCTTATAAGGACTATGTTCCAAAGGACAAGAAATGCAAGCTGCTTTCTCTTAAGACACAGTATCATTTCCATCATATTCAATTGATCAGCATGGTCAGAGTGCCCATCTAGATGCAAGGGGAAGGGGCATAGACCCCCAACTCTCAATGGCAGGAATATAAAAAAATGTGATCACCTTTTAGTCTCCATATTCCTCACTGGGAAAACAGGGATAATCTTTACTTATAGTATTGTTGTGAGAGTAAGAAATGAGCCATGTAATTTGGGTAATAACATTCCTACTACATGTATAACAATAAAGGGAAGGGAAAACTCTCAATGTCTGTTGAATATTTGGATATGTATGAATAGATAAATGCTGTGGCTTATATTTGTGGGTGTGAAAAAAATGTAAAAAGATTACTTTGCAAAACTGGTGAAGGTTACAGTCCTTCTCCACAGAAAAATGTATGCATGCACTTATGTACACTCTTTGGACGACCATTTCAAGGGATTTCCAGACGAGCTAAAGAGCCTTAGCACTAAGACACAGAGTAACAGTAGATGAAAATACTGCGGGGCAGCTGTGCATGTGCTGTGGGGCATAATTTGGGTTTATTTCCTTTTTAGATCTGGGGCCAGAGAGAGTTTTCATATCTGCTTCCAAGATAGCCTGCTTTGCTTTTTTTTTGTTAAATCAGAGATATGGGGAAAAGATGTTCCACTAGAAGTATTAAATGTGCTTCGTCTGTTGTTTAATTTTCTCTCCTCATATAAAGGAAATGCTATTAGATAGCAATCATCTTTAAGAAAGGAAGGGGCTGAATATTTCTATTTTTCTTAAAGCTCTAATCTTTCATTGTACTTTTTAATTTCATTTCCATTCTGGCTTAGTGTAAATATGGATAATTGCACTTTTATGCAATTAATCATTAATTGTTTCAATAGCATTTTAAAATTTTAAATAAAAGCTTTATTTTTCCCTAATGATCAAAGTCATAGATACTCCTGAGAATTTAAACAATACAGAGATAAAATAAAAGGGGAAAAGTCTTTAAAATGTGGAAGGATAACCACTACTAATGGTCTGGAAGATGTCCTTCCAGACTTATTACCATGTTTATATACACATAAAACAAAAATAGGACCAGGATTGTGGATACTATGCAGCTGTTTTCTTTTTTCCCTAAATATATTAGGCACAGCTTTCTATGCTAGTGCTTGTTGATCTAGTTCTTTTTTCTTTCTTTTTCTTTTTTTATTGAGGTATAGTTGATGTATAATATTTCATAAGTTTCAGGTGTACAACATAGTTATTCACAATTTTTAAAGGTTACACTCCATTTATAGTTATAATAAGACATTGCCTATATTCCCTGTGCTGTACAATATATACTTGAGGCTTATTTATGTTATTTTTAGTAGTTTGTGCCTCTTAATCCCCTATTCCTGTCTTGCCTCTCCGTCCTTCTTTCTCCCCACTGGTAACCACTAGTTTGTTCTCTATATCTGTAAATGTGTTTCTTTTCTGTTATATTCACTAGCTTGTTTTATTTTTTAGATTCCACATATAAGTGATATCATGTAGTACTTGTATCTGTCTGACTTATCTCATTAAGCATAATACCCTCCAAGTCTACCCATATTGTTGCAAATGACAAAATTTCATTCTTTTTTTATGGCTGAGTAGTATTCTATTGGCTATATATACTGCATCTTCTTTATCCATTCATCTGCTAAGGGACGCTTAGGTTGCTTCCATATCTTGGCTGTTGTAAACAATGCTGCCATAAACGTTGGGGTGCATGTATCTTTTCAAATTAATGTCTTCATTTTCTTCAGATATATATACAGGAGTGGAATTATTGGATAATGTTGTAGTTCAATTTTTAGTATTTTGAGGAACCTCCATTCCACAGTGGCTGAATCAATTTATATGCCCACCAACAGTGTACAAGGGTTCCCTTTTGTCCACATTCTCGCCAACATTTTTATTTGTGATACCTCATTGTGGTTTTTTTTTTGCGGTACGTGGGCCTATACTGTTGTGGCCTCTCCCGTTGCGGAGCACAGGCTCCGGACGCGCAGGCTCAGCGGCCATGGCTGACGGGCCTAGCCGCTCCGCAGCATGTGGGATCTTCCCGGACCGGGGCACGAACCCGTGTCCCCTGCATCGGCAGGCAGACTCTCAACCACTGCGCCACGAGGGAAGCCCTCATTGTGGTTTTGATTTGCATTTCTCTGATGATTTACAATGTTGAGTAAATCTTTACTTGTGCCTGTTGGTCATCTGCATGTCTTCTTTGGAAAAATGTCGATTCAGGTCTTCTGCCCATCCTTTAATTGGGTTGTTTGTTTCTTTAATGTTGGGTTGTATGAGCTGTTTATACATTTTGGATATTAACCCCTTGTTGGTCATATCATTTGTAAATATTTTTCCCATTCAGTTCTTCCTCATTCTTTTTGGTGGTCGAAAACTTTTCTGTTATGCGAATGTATCAGAATATATTTTACCAAAAAATAAAACCCTTAATTAGAAGACTTGGGCAGGAGGGGACCTATAATATATCACTGAATACATGGGTAAAGGAGATTATTTTATGTCTCTTCTTCCCCTCCCCCTCTAATTTATCCTCATACTAGTTTCACTGGAAGACTCCAGTAGGATACGTTCCTTGATGATTGCCCCTTGTGAAGCATTTGTTTTTACGCTGCCACAGTCTGCAGGTGCTTTCTGCTGTGGAAAGAGCTCTGAGACTCCAGAGACCTGGGATTGAATCTAAATCCACAGCTCAATGTATAACTCTGGGCAATTTCCTTACTTCTCTGGACTTCACTTTCCAGAAGTGAATGCAAAAAGAGGTAAGTGCAAAAGAGGTAAGTGGATTACATGGTCTCTGAGGCTCCTGGCCATCTCTAGTTGAGTTTCTTGAGTCTACCATGTGCTAAGCACTGCACGAGGGACTTTACAGGTTGTCTTTATGCTCATTTCAAAAGGTAGATAATAGAATCCCCATTTTTCACACAGAGTTGAGGGAGATAGAATGTAAGAACCCAAAAGGCAAAAGGGAGCCTGGCATTATTGGAACAGGACTGAGCAAGGAAAAGAATTGGAGATCCCAAGCTCTTAGAAGCAGCTTTACCTAAACTGAAACCCTGAAGCTCACAAGTACTTGACAGTTTATAGTCCAGTTTCACAAATATTCTCTCACTTCTGCTTCCCCAAATTCTGTGGGTAGGTAAAAATGATATTTTTATTCTCATTTTAAAAGTGATAAAACAGAGAAGTTAAGTGGCTTGTGCAAGGTCATATAGAGAGGAAGTGGTCTTAGAATTAATTTCTGGTGAGCAAATCACAAAACCAGGCTTTCTGACCTAATTATGGTGATCATTTTCAAAATTCATATTGCAATACGTAAATTGACTGTGCTAATTCCCCAGTTACTATAGAGAAAAGGACGCTGAAACTTATAACTGAGAAGCATACATTGGTAAGAAAATATTTTTAGAAATCAATATACAAAATTTACCTAGACTACTCCATTTTATATTCTTAAAATTCAGTTACAATTTTATTTTATAACCATTGTTTTAATTACTGCCTCTTTTCATCTTTAAATAATATTACATTTAGGATATTGGCAATAAGTATTCTTTAAAATGAGTAACAGACTCTGTTCAGCAGGAGAAGAGTTTCAAGGGAATAAGAAGAAAGAAATATTTACCAATATGGTGAATATCTAGTTTTAGTTCAGTTTGTAAACAGATGACAGGCCCGTAAGTCCATGAAGGGACCATATTGCTTCATGTGTTTTTTTGGGTTTTTTTGCAGTACGCGGGCCTCTCACTGCTGTGGCCTCTCCCGTTGCAGAGCATGGGCTCTGGACGTGCAGGTCCAGCGGCCATGGCTCACGGGCCTAGCCGCTCTGCGGCATGTGGGATCCTCCTGTATCCCCTGTATCGGCAGGCAGACTCTCAACCACTGTGCTACCAGGGGAGCCCCATGTGTTTTTAAGGTAAGTACAAATCACATTATTTAAACAAACTCCCTAATCAAGTAGAACTTAATGTTTCTATTGCAGGAGCTTTAATAGCTGCTTTTCATCCTAATTTCATTTACATTGTTGCATTTTAATAGAAAGCTTCCCACATATAAAGCATGTAGGAATTTCCCATCTAAGAGGACTGTGAAATGGGAATGTGCTTACTTGTTGCCCCGAAGTCTCCCTTCTGGGCATTATAGCTCAAGTCCTGCTTAGAAAACAAGCAAGAGACCTCTGAAGTCTCTTAGGACACATTCCATCTCTATGTATAAACACTGTGCCTACTTGGGATTGGTTTTATGATCTCACTTTTTAAACCTCTACTTTTATCCCAACCAGTTCTGGTTTTAATTATGTAGTTGGCTCGGCTCTCTTAACGAGCTTCCATCACGACTCCCTCTTAGGAATAGCCTTGCTCTCCCTTTCTTCCTTCCCCTTCCCCAATCACCAGTCAGTTTAGAGACGCTTTCCTTGCCATGGGCTTCGCACTATTTTCTCTAATCTTACTAAGTACTTTTCTCATTTCCAAGTAGGTTTTTTCCTACCTCTATGCTCTTCCATCAGAATTTTTTTTTTGTCTCCTCAAACAAAGGGAGAATTTGTTGTTTGCCCAAGTAATTCTTTTTTTTTTTAATTACAGCTTTATTGAGATAGCTGATCATATGGTAGCCATTCTTAATTTTTTGAGGAAACTCCATACTGTTTTCCACAGTGGCTGCACCAATTTACATTCCCACCAACAGTGCCCAAGGGTTCCCTTTTCTCCACACCCTCCCCAGCACTCCTTATCTCTTGTTTTTTTGATTCTAACAGGTGTGAGGTGATATTTCATTGTGGTTTTGAGTTGCATTTCCCTGATGATTAGTGATGTTGAGCACCGTTTCATGTACTTGTTGGCCATTTGTATGTCTTCTTTTGAAAAATGTCTATTCAAGCCCTCGGCCCATTTTTAATTAGATTTTTTATTGAGTGGCATGAGTTCTTTATAATTTTTGGATATTAACCCCTTATCAGATGGATGGTTTGCAAATATTTACTCCCATTCCATAGGTGCCTTTTCATTCTGTTTCTTTTGTTGTTCAGAAGTTTTCTGTTTGAATTGGTCCAAGTTGTCGATTTTGTTGCTTGTGTACTAAGACCAATGTCAAGGAACTTTCCCCACATGTTTTCTTGTAGGAGTTTATAGTTTTAGGTCTAATGCTTAAGTACTTAATCTACTTTGAGTTAATTTCTGTGAGTGGGGTAAGACTGGGTTCCAGTTTCATTCTCTTACATGTGGTTATACAGTCTTCCTAACACTATTTATTGAAGAAACTATCCTTTCCGCATTGACTCTTATTGGCTCCCTTATCAAATATTAGTTAACCACGTATGCATGGGTTTATTCCTGGGCTCTTGATTCTCTTCCATTGGTCTATGTTTCTATGCCAGTACCATACTGTTTTCTTTTCTTTTTTTTAACATCTTTATTGGAGTATAATTGCTTTACAATGGTGTGTTAGTTTCTGCTTTATAACAAAGTGAATCAGCTATACATATACATATATCCCCATATCTCCTCCCTCTTGCATCTCCCTCCTGCCCTCCCTATCCCACCCCTCTAGGTGGTCACAAAGCACCGAGCTGATCTCCCTGTGCTATGCGGCTACTTCCACTAGCTATCTATTTCACATTTGGTAGTGTATATATGCCCATGTCACTCTCTCACTTTGTCCCAGCTTACACTTCCCACTCCCCATGTCCTCAAGTCCATTCTCTACATCTGTGTCCTTATTCCTGTACTGTCCCTAGGTTCTTCAGAAGCACTTTTTCTTTTTTTTAGATTCCATATATATGTGTTAGCATATGGTATTTGTTTTTCTCCTTCTGACTTACTTCACTCTGTATGACAGGCTCTAGGTCCATCCACCTCACTACAAATAACTGAATTTCGTTTCTTTTTATGGCTGAGTAATATTCCATTGTATATATGTGCCACATCTTCTTTATCCATTCATCTGTTGATGGACACTTAGGTTGCTTCCATGTCCTGGCTATTGTAAATAGAGGTGCAATGAACATTGTGGTACATGACTCTTTTTGAATTATGGTTTTTCTCAGGATATATGCCCAGTAGTGGGATTGCTGGGTCATATGGTAGTTCTATTTTTAGTTTTATAAGGAAGCTCCATACTGTTCTGCATAGTGGCTGTATCAATTTACATTCCCACCAACAGTGCAAGAGGGTTCCCTTTTCTCCACACCCTCTCCAGCATTTATTGTTTGTAGATTTTTTGGTGATGGCCATGCTGACCGGTGTGAGGTGATACCTCATTGTAGTTTTGAGTTGCATTTCTCTAATGATTAGTGATGGTGAGGATTCTTTCATGTGTTTGTTGGCAATCTGTATATCTTCTTTGGAGAAATGTCTATTTAGGGCTTCTGCCCATTTTTGGATTGGGTTGTTTGTTTATTTGATATTCAGCTGCATGAGCTACTTATAAATATTGGAGATTAATCCTTTGCCAGTTGCTTCATTTCCAAATATTTTCTCCCATTCTGAGGGTTGTTTTTTCATCTTGTTTATGGTTTCCTTTGCTGTGCAAAAGCTTTTAAGTTTCATTAGGTCCCATTTGTTTATTTTTGTTTTTATTTCCATTTCTCTAAGAGGTGGGTCAAAAAGGATCTTGCTGTGATTTATGTCATAGAGTGTTCTGTCTATGTTTTCCTCTAAGAGTTTGATAGTGTCTCATCTTACATTTAGGTCTTTAATCCATTTTGAGTTTATTTTTGTATATAGTGTTGGGGACTATTCTAATTTCATTCTTTTACATGTAGCTGTCCAGTTTTCCCAGCACCACTTATTGAAGAGGCTGTCTATTCTCCATTGTATATTCTTGCCTCCTTTATCAAAAATAAGGTGACCATATTTGCATGGTTTATCTCTGGGCTTTCTATCCTGTTCCATTGATCTATCTTTCTGTTTTTGTGCCAGTACCATACTGTCTTGATTACTGTAGCTTTGTAGTATAGTCTGAAGTCTGGGAGCCTGATTCCTCCAGCTCCATTTTTCTTTCTCAAGATTGCTTTGGCTATTCAGGGTCTTTTGTGTTTCCATACAAATTGTGAAATTTTTAGTTCTAGTTCTGTGAAAAATGCCATTGGTAGTTTGATGGGGATTGCATTGAATCTGTAGATTGCTTTGGGTAGGATAGTCATTTTCACAATGTTGATTCTTCCAATCCAAGAACATGGGATATCTCTCCATCTGTTTGTATCATCTTTAATTTCTTTCATCAGTGTCTTATAGTTTACTGCATACAGGTCTTTTGTCTCCTTAGGTAGATTTATTCCTAGGTATTTTATTCTTTTTGTTGCAATGGTAAATGGGATTAGTTCCTTAATTTCTCTTTCAGATTTTTCATCATTAGTGTATAGGAATGCAAGAGATTTCTGTGAATTAATTCTGTATCCTGCTACTGTACCAAATTCATTGATTAGCTCTAGTAGTTTGCTGGTAGCATCTTTAGGTTCCTCTATGCATAGTATCATGTATCTGCAAACAGTGACAGTTTTACTTCTTCTTTTCTGATTTGGATTCCTATTATTTCTTTTTCTTCTCTGATTGCTATGCCTAAAACTTCCAAAACTACGTTGAATAATAGTGGTGAGAGTGGGCAACCTTGTCTTATTCCTGATATTATAGGAAATGGTTTCAATTTTTCACCATTGAGAATGATGGTGGCTGTGCGTTTGTCATTATGGCCTTTATTATGTTGAGGTAAGTTCCCTCTATGCCTACTTTCTGGAGGGTTTTTATCATAAATGGGTGTTGAATTTTGTCAAAAGCTTTTTCTGCATCTATTGAGATGATCATATGGTTTTGCTCCTTCAATTGTTAGAATGGTGTATCACATTGATTGATTTGCATATATTGAAGAGTCCTTGCATTCCTGGAATAAACCCCACTTGATCATGGTGTATGATCCTTTTAATGTGCTGTTGAATTCTGTCTGCTAGTATTTTATTGAGGATTTTTGCATTTATGTTCATCAGTGATATTGTCCTGTAGTTTTCTTTTTTGTAACATCTTTGTGTGGTTTTGGTATCAGGGTGATGGTGGCCTCGTAGAATGAGTTTGGGAGTGTTCCTCCCTCTGCTATATTTTGGAAGAGTTTGAGAAGGATAGGTCTTAGCTCTTCTCTAAATATTTGATAGAATTCACCTGTGAAGTGATTTGGTGCTGGACTTTTGTTTGTTGGAAGATTTTTAATCACAGTTTCCATTTTAGTACTTGTGATTCGTCTGTTTATATTTTCTTTTTCTTCCTGGTTCAGTTTCAGAAGGTTGTGCTTTTCTAAGAATTTGTCCATTTCTTCCAAGTTGTCCATTCTATTGGCATACAGTTGCTCGTAGTAATCTCTTATAATCCTTTGTATTTCTTCAATGTCAGTTGTTAGTTCTCCTTTTTCATTTCTAATTCTGTTGATTTTGAGTCTTTTCCCTTTTTTCTTGATGAGTCTGGCTAATGGTTCATCAATATTGTTTATCTTCTAAAAAAAGCAGCTTTTAGTTTTCTTGATCTTTGCTATTGTTCCCTTCATTTCTTTTTCATCTATTTCTGATCTGTTCTTTATGATTTCTTTCCTTCTGCTAACTTTGGGTTTTTTTGTTGTTGTTCTTATTTCTCTAATTGCTTTCAGTGTAAGGTTAGGTTGTTTATTTGAGATGGAGATGTTTCCTGTTTCTTGAGATAGGATTGTATTGCTATAAAATTCACTCTTAGAACTGCTTTTGCTGCATCCCATAGGTTTTGGGTCATCGTGTTTTCATTCTCATTTGTTTCTAGATATTTTTTGATTTCCTCTTTGATTTCTTCAGTGATCTCTTGGTTATTTAGTAGTGTATTGTTTAGCCTCCAGGTGTTTGTACTTTTTACTAATTTTTTCCTGTAATTGATATCTAGTCTCATAGCATTGTTGTCTGAAATGATACTTGATATGATTTCAATTTTCTTAAATTTATCAAGGCTTGATTTGTGACCCATGATATCATATATCCTTGAGAATGTTCCATGTGCAGTTGAGAAGAAAGTGTATTCTGTTGTTTTTGTATGGAAAGTCCTATAAATATCAATTAAGTCTATCTTGTTTAATGTATTATTTAAGGTTTGTGTTTCCTTATTTATTTTCATTTTGGATGATCTGTCTATTGGTGAAAGTGGGGTGTTAAAGTCCCCTACTATGATTGTGTTAATGTGTATTTCCCCTTTTTTGGCTGTTAGCATTTGCCTTATGTATTGAGGTGCTCCTATGTTGGGTGCGTAAATATTTACAATTGTTATATCTTCTCCTTGAATTGATCTCTTGATCATTATGTAGTGTCCTTCTTTGTCTTTTGCAATAGTCTTTATTTTAAAGTCTATTTTGTGTGATATGAGCATTGCTACTCCAGCTTTCTTTCGATTTTCATTTGCATGGAATATTTTTTTCCATCTCTTCACTTTCAGTCTGTATGTGTCCCTAGGTCTGAAGTGAGTCTCTTGTAGACAGCATATATATGGGTCTTGTTTTTGTATCCATTCAGCCAGCCTGTGTCTTTTGGTTGGAGCATTTAATCCATTTACGTTTAAGGTAATTATTGATATGTGTATTCCTATTACCATTTTCTTAATTGTTTTGGGTTTGTTATTGTTGGTGCCTAGAGAAGTCCCCTTAGCATTTGTTGTAAAGCTAGTTTGGTGGTGCTGGATTCTCTTAGCTTGTGCTTGTCTGTAAAGGTTGTAATTTCTGTGTCCAATCTGAATGAGATCCTTGCTGGGTAATCTTGGTTGCAGCTTTTTCCCTTTCATCGTTTTAATTATGTCCTGCCAGTCCCTTCTGGCTTGCAGAGTTTCTGCCGAAAGATCAGCTGTTAACCTTATGGGGATTCACTTGTATGTTATTTGTTGCTTTTCCCTTGCTGCTTTTAATAATTTTTCTTTGTATTTAGTTTTTGATAGTTTGATTAATATGTGTCTTAGCATGTTTCTCCTTGGATTTATCCTGGATGGGACTCTCTGTACTTCCTGGAGTTGATTGACTATTTCCTTCCCCATGTTAGGGAAGTTTTCAACTATAATCTCCTCAAATATTTTCTAGGTCCCTTTTTTTTCTCTTCTTCTTCTGGGACCCCTATAATTTGAATGTTGGTGCTTTTAATGTTGTCCCTGAGGTCTCTGAGGCTGTCCTCAATTCTTTTCATTCCTTTTTCTTTATTCTGCTCTGCAGTAGTTATTTCCACTATATTATCTTCCAGGTCACTTATCTGTTCTTCTGCCTCAGTTACTCTGCTATTGAGTCCTTGTGGAGAATTTTTAATTCCATTTATTGTGTTGTTCATCATTGTTTGTTTGCTCTTTAGTTCTTCTAGGTCCTTGTTAAATGTTTCTTGTATTTTCTCCATTCTATTTCCAAGATTTTGGATCATCTTTACTATCATTACTCTGAATTCTTTTTCAGGTAGACTGCTATTTCCTCTTCATTTGTTTGGTCTGGTGGGTTTTTATCTTGCTCCTTCATCTGTTGTGTATTTCTCTGTCTTCTCATTTTGCTTAACTTACTGTGTTTGGGGCCTCCTTTCACAGGCTGCAGGTTTGTAGTTCCCATTATTTTTGGTGTCTGCCCCCACTGGCTAAGGTACGTTGAGTGGGTTGTGTAGGCTTCCTGGTGGAGGGGACTGGTGCCTGTGTTCTGATGGATGATTCTGGATCTTGTCTCTCTGGTGGGCAGGACCGCATCTGGTGTTGTGTTTTGGGGTGTCTGTGAGCTTATTATGATTTTAGGCAGCCTCTCTGCTAATGGGTGGGGTTGTGTCCTTATCTTACTAGTTGTTTGGCATAGGGTGTCCAGCACTGTAGCTTGCTTGTCGTTGAGTGGAGGTGGGTTTTAGCATTGAGATGGAGGTCTCTGGGAGAGCTTTTGCCATTTGATATTATGTGTAACCAGGAGGTCTGTGGTGGACCAATGTCCTGAACTTGGCTCTCCCACCTCAGAGGCTCAGGCTTTACCCCTAGCCGGAGCACCAAAGTCCTGTCAGCCACACGGCTCAGGATAAAAGGGAGAAAACAAGAAAGAAATAAAGAAAAAAAATAGAAAATAAAAATAAATTATTAAAAATAAAAAAATTAGAAAGTAATAAAAAGGAAGAAAGAAGAGAGCAACCAAACCAAAAAACAAATTCACCAAGATAACAGGACCTAAAACCTATACAAAAAAATAAAACAACAACAACAAAAAACAGACAGACAGAGCCCATAGGACTAATGGTAAAAGCAGAGCTATACAGACAAAATCACACAAAGAAGCATACACATACACAGTCACAAGAAGAGAGAAAGGAAAAAAAAATTTATGTATAAAAAAATAAAGGAAGAACACAAACAAATCAATAAACAAAACTACCAGTGATAATAACTCTAAATGCTCAATTATGATAAACATAAAACCAGAAACAAATTAGATGCAGAAAGCAAACCCCGAGACAAGAGTTGCTCCTAAAGTCTACCAGCTCCATTTTGGGATGACCCGTTGTCTATTCAGGTATTCTGGAGATTCAGGGAACATCAAGTTGATTGTGGAGATTTAATCTGCTGCTCCTGAGGCTGCTGGGAGAGATTTCCCTTTCTCTTCTTTGTTTGCACAGCTCCTGGGGTTCAGCTTTTGATTTGGCCCCGCCTCTGCGTGTACGTTGCCTGGAGGTGTCTGTTCTTCGTTCAGACAGGACGGGGTTAAAGTAGCAGCTGATTAGGGGGCTCTGGCTCACTCAGGTCGGGGGAGGGAGGGGTACAGAATGTGGGGCGAGCCTGTGGCAGCAGAGGCCAGCATGACTTTGCAACAGCCTGAGACATGCCATGTGTTCTCCCTGGGAAGCTGTCCCTGGATCACGGGACCCTGACAGTGGCGGGCTGCACAGGCTCTCAGGAGGGGAGGTGTGGATGGTGACCTGTGCTTGCACACAGGCTTCTTGGTGGCTGTAGCAGCAGCCTTAGCATTTCATGTCCATCTCTGGTACCTGTGCTGATACCAACGGCTCGCGCTGGTCTCTGGAGCTCATTTAGGCGGTGCTCTGGACCCCCTCTCCTCACGCACCCTGAAACAAGGTCTCTTGCCTCTTAGGCAGTCCCAGACTTTTTCCCGGACTCCCTCCTGGCTAGCTGTGGCACGTTAGCCTCCTTCAGGCTGTGTTCATGCAGACAACCCCAGTCTTATCCCTGGGATCTGACCTCCAAGCCAGAGCCTCAGCTCCCAGCCCCCACCCGCCCTGGTGGGTGAGCAGACAAGCTTCTCAGGCTGCTGAGTGCTGGTAATCACCGTCCCTCTGTGTGTGGATCTCTCCACTTTGCCCTCTGCACCCCCGTTGTTGTGCTCTCCTCCGTGTTTCCGAAGCTTCCCCCCCGGCCACCCCGTTTCCGCCAGTGAAGGGGCTTCCTAGTGTGTGGAAACTTTTCCTTCTTCACAGCTCCCTCCCAGAGGTACAGGTCCTGTCCCTATTCTTTTGTCTCTGTCTTTTCTTTATTCTTTTGCCCTACCCAGGTACGTGGGGAGTTTCTTGGTTTGGGGAAATCTGAGGTCTTCTGCCAGCATTCAGTATGTGTTCTGTAGGAGTTGTTCCACATGTAGATGTATTTCTGATGTATTTGTGTGGAGGAAGGTGATCTCCACATCTTACTCCTCCTCCATCTTGAAGGTCTCCTACCATACTGTTTTGACAGCTATTACTTTGTGATATAAGGACGTGTGATGCTTCTAGCTTCATTCTTTCTCAAGATTGTTTTAGATATTAGGGGTCTTTTGTGGTTCCATACAATTTGAGAATTGAAAAATGTCATTGGAATTTTGATAGGGATTGCATTCAATCTATAGATGGCTTTGGGTAGTATGGACATTTTAACAATATTAACTCTTCTGACCCATGAACATGAATAGCTTTCCACTTATTTATGTCTTCTTTAATTTCTTTTATCAGTGTCTCATAGTTTTCAGTGTATAGATCTTTCACATCTTTGGTTAAATTTACCCATATTTCATTGTTTTTGATGCTATTGTAAATAGTGTTGTTTTCTCTATTTTTCAGATAGTTCATTGTTACTGTGTAGAAACTCAACTGATTTTTGCATGCTGATTTTGTATGCTGAAATTTTACTGAATTTATTAGTTCTAACAATTTTTTTGGTGACATCTTTAGGATTTTCTATGTACAAGATCATATCATCAGTAAAGAGAAACGATTTTACTTCTTTTCTGATTTGGAGGCCTATGATTTCTTTTTGGTGCCTAACTGATCTGGCTAGGACTTCCAATACTATGTTGAATAAGAGTGGTGAAAGTGGGCCTCCATGTTTTGTTCCTGATCTTAGAGGAAAGTCTTTCAGTCTTTCACAATGAGTATGATGTAAGCTATGGGTTTGCCGTATATGGCTTTTATTATGTTGAAGTATGTTACATCTTTTTTCTTGGCTGCACTGTGTGGCTTGCAGGATCTTAGTTCTCCAACCAGGGATCAAACCCAGGGCCCTGGCAGTGAGAGTGCAGATTCCTAACCACTGAACCACCAGGGAATTCCCAAGTATGTTTCTTCTATACGCAATTTGTTGAGAGCTTTTATCACAAAAAGATGTTGATTTTGTCAAATGCTTTTTCTGCATCTATTGAGATGATCAGGTAATTTTTGTCTTTCATTCTATTAATAGGTGTATCACATTTATTGATTTATGTATGTTGAGCCATCCTTGCATCCCACGGATAAATCCTACTTGATCATGGTGTATGGTCCTTTTAATATGCTGTTGAATGTGGTATGTTAGTATTTTATAGAGAATTTTTGCATCTATATTCATCAGGGATATTGGCCTGTAGTTTTCTTTTCTTGTAGTGTCCTTTGCTGGCTTTGGTATCAGGGTAATGCTGGCCTTGTAAAATGAGTTTGGGAATGTTGTCTCCTCTTCTATTTTTGGGGAGAGTTTGAGAAGAACTGGCATTCATTCTTCTTTAAGTGTTTGGTAGAATTCACCAGTGAAGCCATCTGGTCCTGCACTTTTCTTTTTTGGGATTCAATCTCCTTACTTCTTATTGGTCTGTTTAGATGTTCTATTTCTTCATGATTCAGATTTGGTAGATTGGGTGTATGTTTCTAATAATTTTTCCATTTTTTCCCTAGGTTGTCCAATTTGTTGATGTATACTTCATTGCAGTCTCTTATGATCTTTTGTACTTCTATGGTATCGGTTGCAATGTTTCATTTTCCATTTATAATTTTATTTTGAGTTCTTGTTCTTTTTTTCTTGGTAAGTCTAGCTGAAGGTTTGTCAGTTTTATTAACTTTTTCAAAAAATCAACTCCTGGCTTTGCTGATATTTTCTATCTTTTCTGGTCTCTATTTCATTTATTTCGGATCTGATTTTTATCTCCTCCCTTCTGCTAACTTTGGGCTGTGTTTGTTCTTGTTTTACTAGTTCCTTGATTTATAAAGGCTGTTTATTTGAGATCTTTCTTTTTTTCTTAACAGAGCCTATAAACTTTCCTCATAGAACTTCTTTTGCTTCAGCCCATATGTTTTCATTTTTGTTTGTTTCAAGATATTTTTTGATTTCCCATTTAATTTTATCTTTGACTTGTCTGTTGCTCAGGAGTGTGTTGTTAAATTTCCTCATATTTGAAAACTTTCCAGTTTTTCTCCTCTTATTGATTGTGGTCAAAAGAGATGCTTGGTATGATTTCTTTTAAAATTTGCTAAGACTTATTTTGTGATCTAATGTATGATCTATTTTGGAGAAAGTTCCATGTATGCTTTAGAAGAATGTGCATTCTGCTGCTGTTGGGTGGAATGTTCTATGTATCTCTGTTAGATCTGTTTGGTCAATTTGGTCTAAAGTATACTTTAGGTCCAGTGTTTCCTTATTGATTTTCTGTCTGGATGATCTATCCATTACTGAAAGTAGAGTATTGAACTTCCTTACAATTACTGTATTGCTGTCTATTAATTCCTTCAGATCTGTTAATATTTACGTAATATATTTAAGTGTTCTGATGCTGGGTGCATATATATTTACAATTGTTATATCCTCCTGATAAATTGACCCTCTTATCATTATATAATGACCTTCTTTGCCTTGTGTTACAATTTTTGACTTAAATTCTATTTTGCCTGGTATAGTTATAGCTACATCTGTTTTCTTTTGTTTTCCATGTGTGGGGAATATCTCTCCCCATACTTTCACTTTGACATAATGTTTGTCCTTCTTTTTTTTTGGCTTGTGGGATGTTAGTTCCCCGACCAAGGAAAGAACCTGCGCCCTTGGCAGTGAAAGCATGAAGTACTAATCACTGGACTGCCAGGGAATTCCCCCAATGTGTGTCCTTGAAGCTGAAGTGAATCTCTTGTAGGCAGCATATAGCTGTTTTTTTTTTTTTTTTCACTCTGCCACTGTATGTCTTTTGATTGGAAAATTTAATCCATTTACATTTAAAATAAGTATTTGTAGGTATGGACTTATTATGGCCATCTTGTCAATTTCAGACCTTTTAGTAGTTCCTCTGTTCCTTTTTTTCCACACCATCTTCCTTTGTGAATTTATAATTTTCTGTAGTGATATACTTTGTTTCTTTTTCTTTATCTTGTGTGTATCTAATAAAGGTTTTTGTTTTGTGGTTAACATGAGGCTTACTTGAAACATCTTATAGATACAAGTCTATTTTCAACTGATAACAACTTAACTATGATCACATACACAAACTCTACATTTTTACTAACAACCCCTCAACCATGTTATGCTTTTGATGCCACAATTTACATATTTTTATATTGTGCATCTGCTAACAAATTATTGTAGCTATAGTTATTTGTAAAATGTTTGTTATTTAACCTTTATACTTAAGTGGTTAACACATCACCATATTATAATATTAGAGTATTTTGAATCTGACTATATGCTTACCTTTACCAGTGTGTTGTATATTTTCATATGTTTTCATGTTATTACTTAGCATCCTTTCCTTTCAGCTTGAAGAACTCCTTTCTGCATTTCCTGTAAGGCAGGTCTAATGGTGATGAATTCCCTCAACTTTCATTTGTCTGGGAAAATCTTTATCTTGCTTTCGTTTCTGAAGGAAAACTTTACTAGGTAAAGTGTTCTTGGTTGGCAGTTTCTTTCACAAACAACAGCTATGGGAGACCTAGCTGTTGGTGTGCACTACCAGCTGCAGGGAATCACCATAGGTGCACAGCAGTGGAAGCCACTGTTGGAAGTTTGGCTGAGAGCATGCAGGTGCATAGATGGAGGGACCGGCTGTAGGCGAGCCCAGTTGTTCAGGCTAGTCACTGGAGACAGGGATGAATCTGGGCTCAGAAGTAGCTGTGGGGGCCTTGGTTTTGGGTGTGCAGTCCTATGCTTAAGAAAGTTGGGGACCACATTCTAACTTCCTCTTACAGCTGTTCTTTAGAGCTAACTCTTATTATTGTTTCAGTGTTTGGTACAGAAGAGTTAGCTTTTCCAACCATTTGAGGGCCCACTTACCATACTCTACTCAACTTAGAATTCAGACAAAACAGAGAAGGCCTCTTTTAAAAAATTAATTATTTTTAATTTTTGGCTATGTTGGGTCTTCGTTGCTGTGCATGGGCTTTCTCTAGTTGTGGTGAACAGGGGCTCCTCTTCGTTGTGGTGCGTGGGCTTCTCATTGTGGTGGCTTCTCTTGTTGCAGAGCACGGGCTCTAGGCATGCAGGCTTCAGTAGTTGTGGCTCATGGGCTCTAGAGCACAGGCTCAGTAGTTGTGGTGCACGGGCTTAGTTGCTCCGCGGCATGTGGGATCTTCCCGGACAAGGTCTTGAACCCATGTCCCCTGCATTGGCAGGCGGATTCTTAACCCCTGTGCCACCAGGGAAGTCCCGAGAAGGGCTCTTTTAATGAAACTGATTTCTTCTTTCTGATGGGAAACCATCTCTGACTTCATCATCTCTTTTTTAAAACTTTCCTTAATGTGGCAAGGAGTAGCCAATACACAGAAAGATTCTCAGTTTTTCTAACTAATTCTCTTAAAGGTATAGGCTCTAAGAGTTTGTGGTTTATCTCCCAAAGTATGGCAGGCCACAGTTTAACCAAATATTTGTCCCAGCATAACAAGAGTCACCAACTTTCCACCCTGGATTATCTGAGTTTTTACTGCTTTATACCCAAGTGATGATAAGTTAATATCACATATATCTTTTGTTATAGCAGTACCACTTTTAGATAGTAACTCTATATTAGTTAAATATAGGTTTAACTGCTGAAACAAAGGTCACCAAATACCAGTGGCTTAAGAAAGAAGAAGTTTATTTCTTTCTCATGTTGCAGCCTATGTAAGCTGATCATACCTAATATGGCATCTCTATGATGTTAAGGCCTAGGTCCCTTCTATCATGTTGACTTTAATATGTGACTTCTTTAACATATGACTTTCATGTTTTTGCCCAAGATGGCTTCTCTAGCTCTTGCTGGAATTTACATGTCCCAGCCATCAGGAAGAAGAAAAAGGGGACATGAAGAACATGACCCATTTCGTTTTGAGTATAACCAGGGAGCTGTAAATGTGACTTTTACTCATAACCCATTGGCCAGAACTTGGTCACACTGTCACACCTAAATTTAAAGGAGCTTAGAAAGTATAGCTTTAGTCTGGGTGGCTATGTGCCCAGTTAACATATTGGGGCTCCACCAATTAAGAAAGAAGAGTAGAATGGATGTTGGAAAGAGCTAGCAATTTTTGCCACATTACTTGAATCTAAATCATAGTTCTTTAAAAATCTGAAGTCTGTAACCCTACAGTAATGAGTTATGTTGGCTCCTCAGTTTTCTTCATTGGGTCTGAAATATGTTATCCTCCAAAATACTCAGACTAGAGATTTAGCTAACCCTTTGGAACTCTCTGAATGTTGAAAATAATCCCTTAAAAAGAGAGCTTTTGTTACTCTCTACCAAGAATCACATAATTCAATATTTTGTTGAAATGGTAGATGGAATCTGCTGGTCTCCAAGGAAACCTTATTTCTTGATGTATGAGGAAATATAATAACAAGGAGGCCAGAAGTTAGCTGGGGAAATTGCAACAAAGTTTGCCTCAGCCAACGTTTAAAATGGTCCTGTAAGACTTAAAAAAATTTTTTTTTTCAAATAACTTACTTTCTGGCAAGGATCTTGGTATCCTTGCCAGAAAGTCAGGGTTCTCCAGAGAAATAGAACCAATATTTTATATATGTATACACACACCTGTGTGTGTGTGTGTGTGTGTGTGTTTGTGTGTGTGTATATACATATTATATATATTTAATAAGGAATTGGCTCACATAATTATAAAGATGGAGAAGTCCTACAATCTGCCATCTGTGAGTTGGAGAACCAGGAGAGCCATAGTGTAATTCCATCCAAGTTTGAAGGCTCAAGAACCAGAAGCACTGATGTCCCAGCTCAAGCAGAGGCAGCAAATTCACTCTTCCTCTACTGGGGCCCTCAATGAATTAGATGATGCCTACCCACATTGGTGAGGGGGATCTTCTTTACTTAGTCTACTGATTCAAATGTTAATCTTTTCCAGAAACATCCTCCCAGACACACCCAGAAGAATGTTTTTTCAGCTATTTGGTCATCCCTTAGTCCAGTCAAATTGACACATAAAATTAATCAACACAATCTGCAAGTATTACAATCAGAAAGAAGCTTAAACATAAGAAAAACTCAGGACTAACTCTACAGTTAGAAATATTCTGTTTAACTCTCTCCCTTTCTTTACAGAGAATGGTTATTTGGAGAAGTGGTTGATTCTAGGGCAGGAGCAGGAAAAGCACAAGATCAGCTTGAAATATCTTGTGGTGCCAGAAAGTAAGGAGGTGCTCAGAAAGTGATGTGCAGTCATGTCCAAAGGACACAGGAATATTGTAAATCAACTATACTTCAATTAAAAAAATTTTTTTTTAATGCAAAAAAAAAAGGGACACAGGAACTGACTGGAAGGAGTAACTTAATGGTCAAATCTGAAACAGTTGAGCAAAAAATTTTAAAGTAATTAATTATAACCGATAAGATAAAAAAATATTCATGAGTCCATATTGATATAAATAATCAAATAGGGACTTCCCTAGCCATCCAGCCGTTGAGACTCCATGCTTCCACTGCAGGGGGTGCGGGTTCCATCCCTGGTCAGGGAACTAAGATCCCGCATGCCGTGTGGTGCGGCCAAAAAGTTAAAAAAAAAAATCAAATAAGTAAATATAAGTTCTTCCTTATAGTACAATTCTAATGACTGAATATAGAAGCACTGAAGGAAATAGAGAATCACCATTTGACAAACACCTCAGTAATAGCCATTTTAGGCAAGGATCATTAATGGATGCTAAAATTAGTGGGTGAAAGTTTGATGAGAAACAGGATATTTGCAGAGGCTCAGAAGTATCTCTCCATGAAATACTGATTAGTTACAGTGAGGAATTAATGCAGTGGGGGAACTTGGTAGACCTGACCTTAACAAAGAGATC
This sequence comes from Delphinapterus leucas, assembly GCF_059928025.1. NCBI lineage: Eukaryota > Metazoa > Chordata > Mammalia > Artiodactyla > Monodontidae > Delphinapterus > Delphinapterus leucas. The sequence continues at coordinate 102,499,254 of NC_143131.1, read as the reverse complement.
AAAGTGAACATCATCAGGAATGAGCCTTATTACATCAAGTTCCTCCTGATAAGGGGCTCTGAGAAGGTCACAACATAAATTCTGTGCTATTCTTGCCAAAAATTGCATAACCTGAATTTCATCATGAAGAAATATCAGACAAACCAAAATTAAGAAACATGCTACAAACTAGCCAATACTCTTCAAAAATGTCAAGGTTAAGAAAGATAAGAAGAGAGTACAGAACTGTCCAGATTGGAGGAGAAAATGTGATATGACATCTAAATGCAATGTGAGCTACTGGATTGGACCCAGAAAAAAGTATTAGTGGGACAACTGGTGAAATTTGAATAAGTACCATAGATGAGTTAATTGTATAATATTAATGTTAATTTTCTGGTTTTTATAATTATGCTATGGTTATGTAAGATATTAACATTTGGGGAAGCTGGGTGAGGGTATACTGGAAGTCTTTTGCAATTTTTCCCCTAAGTCTAAAATTATTTCAAAATAAACATTTTTAAAAAGGAAGAAAATGGTAATAAGACTTAAGAGGTGATCATAGGCATTGCCTAGGTACTTCCTCCCATTAAAGGTGATTGAGTTGAACTTTGAAAGCATTCTGATATGTATACTTTTTAATCAAAACTTATATGTCACAAACTTCTTATATATCCTTCTCTGGATTTTTATTTTTCTTGACTCTATATTATAGTTTAGTTTAGCAACCAGAACTCTATGCATTATTCCATATAAGGCAGTTCTGAGATGAGATACTCTTCTGTATCCAATATCCTTTCCTGACAAGGCCTGGGGTTTTATTTAACTTTTAGCTACAACACCATACTGGATCTACGCTCTTAGAGGTCTGCAAATATGACTTTAAGATCAAACCTCCAGATCACTACAGAATAGAGATTTAAAATTTTGTCAGAGAGGGCTTGGACTATTTTTCCCTCTCCTCCTCCTCCCCAATGGATTATCCTAATTTACATGAGTTTTTACTTACTTTTTGTTTTCATTACCGTAAGATCTGACTTCAAAACAGTTTGTGAATGAGAATTTTGATGTCTCCCTCAGCAGCTTTTGTTATGTCCTTTTTCCCAATCATACACAGTACAGTGGCCACCACATGCTATGCATTTTAAATATACTATCTCTAATCTTTTGAGGCTTTAGTATATCCCTTTTAGGGATGAGTAAAGTGAGGTTCAAAGATTACACAACACCTAGAAAAATATCACTTTAAACTTTGTTTACAAAATTTAGAGTTTGTGATTGCTCTAGAATGCCATGATCCCCAAATCGTCAGGTAATCCTGGGAAATCTCTAACAGATTCTATCTGGCTTTTACTCTTTGATGCATTTAATAGCATAAATATTCCTGGCAAATCACACAGGTGTTCTGCTACTTCTAGGATCAGATTTCTTTGAAAACTAAAATCAAAAACAAAAAAACCACCAAACAATAAAATATACTCAGCCCCATAAACAAAAAAACATAATTGATTAATTTCTATTAGGTCTCTGGCCTGATTCTTAGGCCTTTTGGAATTATTTTGGCCTTGAGTACATGTTTGTCTTCATATTTCTAAAATAGTTCTATGGAGCTACGTAAAAAAAGTTCTATGTAACAAATATACATCCTCACTGGCATTCAATAGGTAGTACTATTTCAACGTCTACATAATACCTGAAAATGGCAAAATTTTAACCTATTAGAAACCAAACTTCAAAACAGTTATTTTAAATTACAAATGCACAATTGTTGCTTGTTATAGACCTAATTTGGACAGAAGCTTTGGCATCTATTAGGTCACCGTGAAAATGTGAGTAAAGAATTAGGGACTTAAGTAAACTGCATTTGTAGGGGTAAAACATCTTCTATCAAGAAATAGGGCTCTCCACAGGAACAGATGGTTTCACAGGTGAATTCTATCAAACATTTAGAGAAGAGCTAACCCCAAGCCCTCTCAAACTCTTCCAAAATATAGCAGAGGGAGGAACACTCCCAAACTCATTGTATGAGACCACCATCACCCTGATACCACAACCAGACAAGGATGTCACAAAAAAAGAAAACTACAGGTCAATATCACTGATGAACATAGATGCAAAAATCCTCAACAAAATATTAGTAGACAGAATTCAAAATTCAACTGCACATTAAAAGGATCATACACCATTATCAGGTGGGGTTTACCCCAGGAATGCAAGGATTCTTCAATATATGCAAATCAATCAATGTGATACACCATATTAACAAACTGAAGGAGAAAAACCATATGATCATCTCAGTAGATGCAGAAAAAGCTTTTGACAAAATTCAACACCCATTTATGATAAAAACCCTCCAGAAGTAGGCATAGAGGGAACCTACCTCAACATAATAAAAGCCATATATGACAAACCCATAGCCAACGTTCTCAATGGTGAAAAGCAAACCATTTCCACTAAGATCAGGAACAAGACAAGGTTGCCCACTCTCACCACTATTATTCAACATAGTTTTGGAAATTTTAGCCACAGCAATCAGAGAAGGAAAAGAAATAAAAGAAATCCAAATTGGAAAAGAAAAAGTAAAACTGTCACTGTTTGCAGATGACATGATACTGCACATAGAGAATCCTAAAGATGCTACCAGAAAACTACTAGAGCTAATCAATGAATTTGGTACAGTAGAAGGATACAAAATTAATGAAATCTCTTGCATTCCTATACACTAATGATGAAAAATATGAAAGACAAATTAAGGAAACACTCCCATTTACCATTGCAACATAAAGTATAAAATACCTAGGAATAAACCTACCTAAGGAGACAAAAGACCTGTATGCAGAAAACTATAAGACACTGATGAAAGAAATTAAAGATGATACAAACAGATGGAGAGATATACCATGTTCTTGGATTGGAAGAATCAACATTGTGAAAATGACTCTACTACCCAAAGCAATCTACAGATTCAATGCAATCCCCATCAAACTACCAATGGCATTTTTCATAGAACTAGAACAAAAAATTTCACAATTTGTATGGAAACACAGAAGGCCATGAATAGCAAAAGCAATCTTGAGAAAGAAAAATGGGGCTGGAGGAATCAGGTTCCCAGACTTCAGACTCTACTACAAAGCTACAGTAATCAAGACAGTATGGTACTGGCACAAAAACAGAAATATAGATCAATGGAACAGGATAGAAAGCCAGAGATAAACCCATGCACATATGGTCACCTTTTCTTTGACAAAGGAGGCAAGAATATACAATGGAGAAAAGACAGCCTCTTCAATAAGTGGTGCTGGGAAAACTGGACAGCTATATGTAAAAGAATGAAATTAGAACACTCCCTAACAACATACACAAAAATACACCCAAAATGGATTAAAGACCTAAATGTAAGGCTAGACACTATCAAACTCTTAGAGGAAAACATAGGCAGAACACTCTATGACATAAATCACAGCAAGATCCTTTTTGACCCACCTCCTGGAGTAATGGAAATAAAAACAAAAATAAACAAATGGGACCTAATGAAACTTAAAAGCTTTTGTAGAGCAAAGGAAACCAAAAACAAGACAAAGAGACAACCCTCAGAATGGGAGAAAATATTTGCTAAAGAAGCACCTGGCAAAGGATTAATCTCCAAAATATACAAGCAGCTCATGCAGCTCAATATCAAAAAAACAAACAACCCAATCCAAAAATGGGCAGAAGACCTAAATAGACATTTCTTCAAAGAAGATATACAGATTGCCAACAAACACGTGAAAGGACGCTCACCATCGCTAATCATTAGAGAAATGCAACTCAAAACTACAATGAGGTATCACCTCACACGGGTCAGAATGGCCATCATCAAAGTATCTACAAACAATAAATGCTGGAGAGGGTGTGGAGAAAAGGGAACCCTCTTGCACTGTTGGTGGGAATGTAAATTGATACAGCCACTATGGAGAACAGTATGGAGGTTTCTTAAAAAAGTAACAATAGAACTACCATACGACCCAGCAATCCCACTACTGGGCATATACCCTGAGAAAACCATAATTCAAAAAGCGACATGTACCACAATGTTCATTGCAGTTCTATTTACAATAACCAGAACATGGAAGCAACCTAAGTGTTCATCGACAGATGAATGGATAAAGAAGATGTGGCACATATATACAATGGAATATTACTCAGCCATAAAAAGAAACAAAATTGAGTTATTTGTAGTGAGGTGGATGGACCTGGAGACTGTCATACGGAGTGAAGTAAGTCAGAAAGAGAAAGACAAATACAGTATGCTAACACATATATATGGAATCTAAAAAATAAAAAATTGTCCTGAAGAACCTAGGGGCAGGACAGGAATAAAGACACAGATGTAGAGAATGGACTTGAGGACACAGGGAGGGGGAAGGGTAAGCTGGGACAAAGTGAGAGAGTGGCATGGACATATGTACACTACCAAATGTAAAATAAATAGCTAGTGGGAAGCAACCGCATAGCACAGGGAGATCAGCTTGGTGCTTTGTGACCACCTAGAAGAAGGGTGGGATAGGGAGTGTGGGAGGGAGATGCGAGAGGGAGGGGATATGGGGATATATGGATACATATAGCTGATTCACTTTGTTATGCACCAGCAACTAACACAACATTGTAAAGCAGTTATACACCAATAAAGATGTTTAAAAAAAAAGATACGATATTATCTCTCTGAAGAAAAAAAAAAAAAGAAATAGGGCTCTCCATTCATGTATTTTGAGTTGCTGTGCCATGGGACACAGATATTTATGGATTCATATTTTATTAAATGATTGTTTCACTCAGTTTGCATTTAGTATCTTTATGCTTTATTCAATCTCTGTGAATTCCAGAAGGGAAATGCTTATAGCATTTAAGGTAAAGAGGTATTTCAAAAATAATTTGAGGGAGAAAAACTAATTCTTGTCTATAAATTCAGTTATTAGCAACATAATCACTGTTTCACATTTTAAACAATATGATCATACAGTATAGAACATATACATTAAAAAATGTCTATTTTCTCTGTTCTTATTTTCTAATTCATGGTAAGAAGCTGGAACTACATACTTCCTCTAAGGGAAGAACTCTACGAGAAAGGGAAATTATGCCCATAAATTTGGTGAAATGTATCCAGCCAGGAGGTCTTTGGGAACTCATCCATGAGGTTTTTCACTCACTTTCCTCAACACTGCTTAGAGCCATTTAAGAAGTAAATAGTATTTGTATATGGTAGAAAATTCATGTTATCTCAAAACTATAGTATGGACTTTAAAAATTCAGATATTTTGTTTTTATCTAAGTAAATTTGCTTTATTGGTTGGTAATCTGTTACCAAAAGGAAGGTTTTGTTAAATATTCCTACCATTATATTCATTACTCACCATTATTTATCATTATATTCATTGATTCTTTCTGCCCTTTCTTGGTTTCTAACATTTCTTAAAACCAAAAATGTTGTAATAAAATTTGACTGGATTATTAGAGGCTAGAGTTACAACGTTAGGACATAGAGTATCTTAGGTGTTTGAGGAAAAAATTAGTGCGGAACACTTTTTCTGTGCTCTATTTATTATTCACAGCCATAACTTAAACTTGTAAATATAAAGAGAGCATCTAAAGCGAAACAAACCAAAATATACTGAGTCCAAAAGAAAGAAATTTATATTGACCTTAAAATTTGCTAATTTCGTTTTAGGATTCTACCAGTTTTTATATTACTTAGATGATTTCAGCCATCCTTTAGAGAACTAGATAAAGCTGTTGGAGAAAAAAGACCAATTGGCTCCTCTCATATTTTTATTGCTAGAGGTTAATAATTAAGGCAATATGTTTCTTGTTAGAGATTATTCAGGTACCTTAGCCATTAGGGCTCTTTTTTTATATACAGCTAGGATTTTATTTTAATACATGGAGTATTAATATTTTTGGATCAATAATTTTTTCATGATTCATTAGATAGAAATGATGGTGCTTTGCTGGTTTTATTACAATCAGTTCTATTATGATAATTTTTGTTATTCATGGAAACTTTATCAAGTCCTGTGCTACAACAGAGATCTTACTTTGCTTTCTGCCTGTAACTGAATCTTAGATTTGGAAAGGGTTTAAAGATTGCCCCACCTTTCTCCTCAGTGCACAATCTCTTTTGTGGAGTCCTAGGCAGATTACCATTGATGATTTCAGTGAATACCTCCTAAAAGGACTCTTTTTTTTTTCCCCTAGAAGCTCCTTGCTATTCCTGGAGAGCTCTAGCTGGTTTCAAAGGGAAAATTGGAACAATTCTTTTTACGTACATTTTTCCAAATTTTGAAATTTAACATCCATGTGTGAAATTTGCTTTTATAGTTGTTATTATTATATATTTTTAAACATATTGTCCACAAGAATGCATCAATAGATCAAACACAGCCACACAAAGGCTCCAACTTCATGTCACTAAAAAACGTGACTCTCATGGTCTGAGACAAATGAATTAGCACTTTGAAGATTTCACACAGGCAGCTGAAATAGGAAAAGATGAATCAGGAGTAAAGAATTAAATATCTGAACACTGGATTTAATCGGACTGGCAGTCAACATGCCCCTAATTTTTGGTACAAGGCCAGTTATGAAACTTTTATACAGTGACATGAAACCATTGAAGCATTAGTGTAATTTTCAAGCAAAGCAGAGTGATTTCACTGGTAAACCAACAGAATTTTTCAAGAACAAGTTTAAACCCTCCTACACTGTTGGTGGGAATGTAAGTTGGTGCAGCTACTATGGAAAACAGTATGGAGGTTCCTTAAAAAACTAAAAATAGAACTACCATATGATCCAGCAACTCCACTCCTAGGCATATATCCAGAAAAGACAAAAACTCTAATTTGAAAAGATACATGTACTTGATATTCATAGCATCACTGTTTATAATAGCCAGGACATAGAAGCAAACTAAATGTCCACTGACAAACTATTACATACAGAATGGATAAAAAACAGCACAGGGAACTATATTTAATATCCTATGATAAACTATAATGGAAAAGAATGTGAACAAGAATGTATATGTATATATATATATATATATATGTAAAACTGAATCACTGTGCTGTACAGCAGAAATTAACACATTTTAAATCAACTCTACTTTAATAAAATAAATTTCAGTGAGATGAGTAGGAAGTAGCCAGGTGTCAGTCGTTCCTGTCACTTTCTCTAACTGAGAATCAAAGACTTGTAATTGTCTTGCTTACAGTGACCCAGAACACTAAGAATTATAAAGAGAAAATTACTTGGAGTTATATTGCTAAAAATAATTCTCTTTCATTCTACACACACACACACACACACACACACACACTTGTATTTCTATATAAGTAATATATTTTATACTCAATGTGTTTCCCTATGTTACTAAACAGTTTTCAGAATAATGACTTTTCATGGTTGTATAGAACGCCATCTTTTGGATGCACATTATATATTTATTCCTTGATTGTTAGACATTTATAAAGTTTCCATTACTTCATTATTATATAAAATGTGGCAATGACCATGACTGAATATAAATCTTTATGTGAATCTATGTTTCAAAATTTTAAATTCTTTCTGTTAAATTATATTCCAAAAAAATTTTACCAATTTATACTTCTACCAAGATAAATGAGAAGAACCATGTCCCTGTATCTTTCCCAATACTGTATATTATCATTTTAAAAATTCCAATTCTCTTTTAGCTTGAGCGGTAAGGAATAAAATTATTATTTTATTTTGCATTTTCTGGAGGCACTAAGTTCTAAGAAAACTTTGTTACTTGGGATCTTACATAGGAAATCTGCTGTGTAACTTTCCTTCTTGTTAAAATGTTCTATTCATTTAGACTCAAAGTTTTTAGTATGAGTTTATCCACTAGCTAGGTATGTGAACTTGGATAATTGATAACTACTCTGGACCTCTTTTTCTTCAACTGTAAAATGATCACTAAAGTTCCTTCTGCAATTTTGAAATAAGAGATGAGATTTAATATATAATTTTTGAATTGAATGGTTCTAAAATATAACATTAGGACTGGGAGTTAACTCATATTAAGTTTCTATTTAAGGCTGAATAGCATAGAGTGGCTATAAATTCCTACATTTCATATTTTAAAAAATTCAGTGTCTACATAAACTAGTGACTGAACTACACTTTTGTGTGATCTGAAATAAATATGTAGATATTCTACACACCCTCTAACTTCAAGTATTTACATTTTTTTTTTTCAGTAATGGAGAGAGGATTGTTTCTGGCAACTATGCATTCATGGTTGCCAGTTAAACATCATAGTGCAATTTTTATCCTATTTCAATCACACCTTTACACACTCCCTCTAGTGGTTTATTGAACATTCCAGACCAAATTAGTTTCTTAGCTGTACTGTACTGATGCTTAAATTTGTCCTCTCATAGCCTTTCTTCATCTATCCAGAACCAATATTGTTTTTTAATGTGTCATTTAAGGTGAAGGTGAAAAAAAAAAAGATGGGGGGATGATTTCTGTGCCATTTTAATTTAAAACGAAAGGAAGCAAGGAAATGCATTAACTCAATTCAACACAAATTTGTCGATGATTGTGTGTACAGTACTAAGGTAAACAAAGAACTACAGGACAATTTCTGTGCTAGGGAGGCTGTGTTACTCCTTGTCTTTTCTCCTCTGTGTGGCATGTAGTCTATGGAGCACTGGGAGAGGTGTGTGGCTGGCCTGGTAGGGTTTTGCCCTAGCCTTGTGATCAAGGTTTTAGTTGCCAGCTTCCAAGCTCACTAGTGTCCTCTGAGATGTTTGTGATCCCACTGGGTTTCCAGTCCCACGGTCCATGCTGCCCTTCACAGCTGAGTCCTTTCAACATGACCATAAGACCACTTTGAATCTTATGGTCTTCAATTAGTACTTCCTCATCTCTCTGGGGAATGGGAATGTTGAGCACTGTTGTCTTATTAAGCCATTCAGGGGCCCAAAGGAAACTTTGGTGGGGGCTGTGTCAGCCTACTGTGGCTTCATTCGTACTCTATTGCTGCCTGTAGATTTAGCCTTGATGGCTGCAGGTGCGGGACATGTTCCATGTCTCCTTCCAAAGGGCTGCTGCACCTAATCATCTTGCATTTCTCTTTAGATCTCCTCCTCTCCCCAACTCTGAGAACCCAATCCAGGCAAGGGAGGGGGAGAATCACACAGCCTTTCTACCAACACTTTTGACTGAAGGGCAAAAATACCCACAAAAAACCAAAAACCCTAGGGTGTCTGTCTTTACTTCCTTCCTCACACTTCCATTCTGCCCCCTTGGAGCAGAGCTACTCTCAAGTCTCATACCTGAATAGGAGAGAGTCATAGGAAAAGCATACAGTTAATTCCTCCCTTATCCCAAGACAAGGGATATCCCAGAGAAGGGTGGGGTGAAACTGTACAAAGTTTAAGGAGAATGAGGGGAAAATGAGAAATAATATTTCATTTGGAGATGAAGAGGTCATTAGTACCTTTAAGAAATAAATTTCAAGCCTCTGGTAGTATGGGGATGGAGGAAGCATGGCTGGAAGGCAAGGGGTGTATGTGGTTGGTGAGGAAGTTTAACACCTCATATTTATTGAGCACTTACTATGTACCAAGCACTGTTTTAAGAGCTTTAGATGGTTTAACTCACTTATCTTCAAAACAACTCTATTTCCCCTCCACTTAGAGATAAAGAAACTGAGGTTCACACAGGTTAAGTTGGTTGTCTAAGGACAACCTACAGTTAGTAAGTGGAAGAGGCAGCCTGGCTCCTGAGTCCCTAAATGTTGCTACAGTGAGGACTTGGTAAAAGATCAGAGGGAGGACTATCTCAAGAAGAGAGCAGAGTTCAGGAATTTAATTTTTGAATTAGGATACCTGGACAACTGTAGAGAGAGAAGAAGGAACTGGTGGAGTAGGAAGAAAACCTACTTTTAATAAACATTTATTCAATCCCTAACACATGAGAGAGAAAGGGAATAAGAGGTGATAGAAAAAGCAAGTATGAGACAAGACCACAGTAAAGCAGTATGCCTGGGTAAGGGGTGGAGGTGCCTCTCCCTGTGAGACAGCCCGAAGGAAAGTCTGAGTGAAGTACTGAGAAACTCTGAGCTCAGTAGGGTGTTGGGACAGCTGGAGAGGGGGCCACGAACCATTGGCAGGATGGCTTTGATTTCCTTGTTGTATAGACATCAAGGTGGCCAAGAGTGAGAAGGAGAGCGGGGAATCTTAGGGCTGTGGGAGCTGTCTAGAGTACCTCCTGTGAGGAATGCAATAAAGTCAAACAGAAAGAAAGGAAAAATTGCTGAGTCACAGTGAAGTATTATGATTATGACCCAGTTATGTACCAGACACTATACTATGGACATTATATACCTTTCCTCACAGTGGCTTTCCATGATAAAGATGATTACCCTGATTTAACTGAGGAGGAAAATGAGAAGCAGAGAATTCAAGTAATTTGCTCATGGTTATTCAGCTAGTCAGTGGTGGAACTTATACACAAATTCAGGTGTTGTGAAATCTGGGGGGCTTCCCAGCCCAGCACAGGTAGTGGTGACACAGGGCACCAAGAGATGACATTTCAGGCTGTGAGAAGGAATAAGACCACCAGAAAGAGGCTCTAGATAGGGTGGAGATGAGGGCCTGTCTTTTGTCAAAGTCCATGTGTTTCTACACCCTGAAGGTATTAACAAAGAATGAACCTGTAGTAGTCAGCACACTTTATGCCTTTCTCATGTGAGTCTTGGCAACTTGAGAGCAGAAAAAATAGATGGTAAGAGGCATCCAGAGTGGGGAACTGATGTGGAGGTAACGGGTAGAAATGCTGGAGACTTCTGGTAACTTCAGATCCTCTTGAAGTGTAGTAATGTGTTATGTCACTTCAAGTTAGTTCACATTCAGCACCTTTGAAATTTAAATTTTTGGTCTAAATTTTTCCATTGTGATAATTTTTGGCATTTCAGATATTTTTCTCTGAATTTTTTCATCTTTGAGATCACACTGTGTAGCAGGAGACCATAGGTTTAGTGGCCATGTACATCTTGTAGACAAGACTGCATCTTCAGAACTGGTTGGGAGTATGTTTTTCTAAAAATTCCGTTGTTGATGTCTATTTTCTTCTCATGGCCATGTAGATGAATACATTTTCATCCTTTATTTTATCTTTCTAAGCAAAATAAAATATGATATCTCTTCAAAAACATTTAAGAAGGAAAATGAAAAGCCAGTTTGAAAAAAAGGTCAGCAAGACACAAGGAAGTGTGATATTTGCTGAAAGTGCCTGTCAGAAGAGTCTGAATAATGTGGATGGGCCAACGGAAACAAGATAATTAAGGCGAAACTCATTCCCCCAAGATAGCTGAAATGTGAGTTTACTAATCCTGAGAGGTAGGGGGCCAAATGAGGTCTAATTGTATCTTATTTAACTTGGCTTTTTAGATGGATAACCCTTGGCTCTCTTTGCAAATATCACACTTTTGTCAAACTGACCTTATTCTAATATATTTTTCTTCTTTTTGCAAATGTGAAGTATTTTTGATCATACAATAGTAACTCAACTAATAAGGTTTTCAACTACAAATGTAGACTATGCTCTAATGGAAACCATGTTATCAGCAGAAAGAGTTCCATTCCTTATTAGCATATTCTAGCTTGAATAGTTTTCACAGCGGGACTTTTAAAAGGGCCCGGAAAAATAACTCAAGAAATACTACTTTTGCAAAGATTCACACACTCAGTTTGAATATACTGGAAAAATACGAGACTAGGTCATCCAGATAAATAGATGTTCATAATTAGGAAAGAAATTTTGAAATATTGTCAACCCCAGGTAGTCTTCTAGTTGCACTACAGAAAAACCCAAATTAGACATATTTCTCAAGCTACTTGTCTTAGGGTTCATACTGAAGTATATAATATTTTCTGAAGGAGATTTAACTTATTTTTAATTGAAGTACAGTTGACTTACAATGTTGTGTTAGTTTCTGGTATACAGCAAAGTGATTCAGTTTTACATATATATTATATATATATATATATACACACACACACATATATATATACTTACATATATATGCTTTTTCAGATTCTTTTTCATTAAGGTTATTATAAGATATTAAATATAGTTCTTAATTTTATTTTTCTGGTTAGGGTTTCCCTGGAAGTCTTAAGGTCTTGGGTCCAGGTGATCAGAGTTGGCCATCAACTCACAATGTGCATTTAGACAAATCACTCATTCTCTGTGGGACTCCATTTCCATTTCCCATTTACAAATGACTGTTCTGAATTAGATGATTGCCACCTACCCACACCCACACCTTTAACTGTATATAACACTTATATAACACTATTTGACTTTGAGCCTTTGTGAATAATCTGAAGTTGAATTAAAGTTGAAAGGAGAAAGGTGGTCTCTCAACGTCTTTAGTTTTTATTCTATCTTTTTTTTCAGGGGGGTGGGGAACCTTAAAAAACTTCAGGAGAAGGCATTTCCCTTGAAAACCCAACATGTCATGTCCTAGGAGAACGGGGATCTGCCCTGGGTCCTTGTGGGAAATACTTCAGACCTGGATGAAAGAAGAAGAAAGGATAAAAATGAAGGCAGGAAGGACAGAGATGGTGGGAGCTTTGGTTCTGAGGATTCGTAATTGTCCTTACTCACATAGACTGAATTCTTGTCTGCCTATTTTCCTGGGTCTTGTGTAAGAATATCTTGAAGAAAATATTAACAGTGTGAGTGACCTTTGCTAGGTTTAATGATTCACTGATTGTAAAAAATATTTTACCTGGAATAACAACGAGTATGTATCCCTAGAGCCTATACTTGTGGACCTGGAAGGAGGCCCCCCAAAAGTGTGCTAAAAGGACAAGGGAAGCCTGGCTAGTCTATATTTATCTAACCAGATAATTGAGTGAACTAAAAGGTCTTTTATTATCCTTGTGTGGATTACGTACTTCGTAGGGTATCCACAGTCATTATTAAAACCATGTGTATTCCTGTCTTACTTCTGAGCACCTTCTCTGAAAATCAATCCATACATCCTCAGGAATACAAACCACACTCATTTTAGAGTCAATGTAAACAAACATAATTAAGGAGGCAAATTTACTTCAGAAATTATCTAATGCCTTCCACATTAAAATAGAAATAACTTTTGGCTGTTCCCTTCTATTTACGTGGATAATTGTTAAGTTCAGATCTGATATTTCTGGAAAAACAAGTTAAAAAATCTCAACAGGCTTGATCTAGTCCTTCATTCCCCATGTTTCCCACAGTGAAAGGTAATTCATAGAAGTTACTATCTCAGAATTTTAAATACAACTTTCTTAAGACTGAGTCAAGATAATCTCATACAGATAAGATTATGGGTAAAACTCATAGTTAGAGAGGTGGTGCTGAAGTGACCACAAACTCTCACAGGATCAGAATACTTTTGTTATATAGGAAGAAGGGACTTGCAGTTTTAGTCTTGATTATCAAGAGGAAGGAAATCAAATAGCTTTGAAAATTCTCATTAAAATTGTACTTTAATAAATTTTCCCCAAGACATAAAGACATATAAACTAAGTAAAATTTCTTGATCCACACTGGGGGGCATATTAGATCACCTTCTTGTGTTTACTGCTATTTCTTAAAGCTAAAAAGAAGCTAGATTTTACAAAGTCTTACTTATCTCATGCTGCTATAAATATTTAGTCCACAACAGCTAATCCTTTTCATGGTCAAAACCATTTTAGGTTGTAAATATTCTTTTAAAAAATATTAATAAATTAATAAAATATGAAAGTGAGACCTATGAGAGTAATTTTATGAAACTGTATTTTAAGAAAATTTAAGAGTATCAAATATCTCTTTTAATAACCATTCTTATTTATTAAATATTCTTGCTTATTCTATTATGGATCTTAAAATTCAACTAGTATGTCAATATCCTTTATATTTTGCTTTAATGCTATTAAAATATTTCAAGTTAAATTTGATTTATTTAAAAATATTTAAATTTAGGATCCATAAGTAAGAATTCATAAATCCATAAATATGTTGTTTTAGTTCATTTCATTTTAAAATTATTTTTAAAATATTTAAAGTTTGATTATATAAGCAACAAAAGAATATATTCTCACACCATTGTAAAGCAATTATACTCCAATAAAGATGTTAAAAAAATATATTCTCCTGATAAAAATTAAAACTCTAAAGATATGGGTCAAGTTTTTTTGACTAGCATGTGGAATCTAGGTCTCCTACGGAGATGATGTGAGCATTGCTGTCTGCTTAGTGTGTATCCTTCCAGATAACTGCTCTTTGTATATATATTTCCTTTGCAAAGTATAGAGTATTTTGGAGTATGTTTAACATAACTGGTATGAAATGGCTGAGCTATTCTATAGCTTGCTTTTTCAATTGGTAATATGTCTGGAAGAGTTTTCCCTGTTAGTACATATTATTGACTTCATTATTATAAGCTGTTCCTTAGTACTTTATGGCATAGCCATCAAAAAGTCATTTTCTATTCTAATTTTAATAGGTATTTTGGTTGTTTCCATTTTGTTTACAGTGATGAAGAAAACTGCAATTCATTGTGTGCCTCCGTACGACTGCCAAGTCTGAACAGCATCATCAACAGGCTTTTCTTCCTGAAGCTTTGGCTCAGCCAATTCTAAGTCTCCTAAAGATTACTTTTTACCCTCAGCCTCTATCAAGGCATTTTCACAAACCAAGACCATTCTCTCTCTGAGAAGCATTTTGAGAACAGCTGTTAAAGCAATTTAAAAACTTCCCACCTCATTTTATCCTCAGTGCTTGGCACTTGAAATAGCAAATAGTTGATATTTGATAAACATTTTTGCTGAATGAATAAATGATATATTTGAGGCACTAAGAGCATTGAACTGGGAATGAGAAGAGCTAGGCTTCTGTGACTTGGGTTTGTGATCCTGGATATAGGAAAAATTGCTTCCAACTTTTTTTCCTTCCTCAGAAATAGAGGATGGTCAACCAAGAGGTTTCAAAGGTCTTGCCCATTGCTCTACCTTGTAGTTCTATCTTTTTAAAGGGGGCTAGGGGTGCTTTCCCCAGTGCTGTACACTTAATAGATGCTAAAGAAGTATGTGAATATATCATAGTTTATCTAATATTCAATTAGATATCGAAAGTATCGAAATGTAGTCAAAATTTAAATACATGTTTATAAATTCACTTCAAAAGTGTGGGTAAGATGAAAAAGTCAAAGTTTAAGGCAATCTGTCACACTAAAAGAACACATATTTATGAATCTAGATATTAATCCTAAATATTAAAGGCAGAAAATATAGATATCTAGGGATCAAAGGGAAAAAAACCATTTGGTGATCATTTCTTAGAGAACTAATATAATTCTTGAAAATAGGGAATCCTTGGGGAATTCCCTGACAGTCCAGTGGTTAGGACTCTGTGCTTTCACTGCCAAGGGTGTAGGTTCAATCCCTGATTGCGGGGGGGCACTCCCGCAAACTGTGCAGCACAGCCTAAAAAAAAGTATCCAAAAGGAAAATAAACATGAAAATATTTTTTAAAAAGACTTTAAAATAGGGAACCTGTGATTAAATTCTCTTTTTAAAAAAGAAAAGTATATTCATATTGGACTTGAGACAATAAGTTGCTTATTAGGTGCATCCTTTATTCTATACTCTTATATATTGATTTCTGTAAGAAGGTAACTGTCTACACTGATTTTTTCTTTTTAATCAAATGCCCCCGTCTAATTGCTATACATCAAAAGAATCCATGACACTCTCTGTTTCAAGTAAGTTAGTTCCTTCAGGATTGCTCTACAATGCTCCCCAGAGCCAGGAGAGCTAAATTTAGATTTATAAATTATGAGGAAAAAAAGGGATATGTATGCATATATAAATGACTCACTTTCTATAAAGCGGTCTCCTACTTTGTTGTGAGAGTAGAGGTCAAAAGAGAGGAGGCATACTTTACATAAATTCTTTTACTGAAAAGAAAGTCTTCGGGAATTTAAAAAACTAACAAGTGAAAGATGTACAAAACCCCAAATTCTCCTATCATTGTGTAGTTGGGTAACTTATTTTTATGATTTAAAATATTTGAACCGGGCTTCCCTGGTGGCGCAGTGGTGGGGGTTCGCCTGCCAGTGCAGGGGACACGGGTTTGTGCCCCAGTCCAGGAGGATCCCACATGCCGCGCAGCGGCGGGGCCCGTGAGCCATGGCCGCTGAGCCTGCGCGTCCGGAGCCTGTGCTTCACAACGGGAGAGGCCACAACAGTGAGAGGCCCGCTTACCACAAAAAAAAAAAAAAAATATATATATATATATATATATATATATATTTGAACCTTGAGCATGTTCAATATTTTTACTTGAATGGAACTCAGTTATGATTACTTAAGTTACTATTTTCTTAAAGTCAATATGGCTCTGACTGAATCACTAGAGTTTTATTTGAAACTATATGATCAGAGTTCCCCTAAGGGTTTTATTCCTTCATCTTTCTTAGATTAGTGTATTCTTATTATTTCCTCAATAACAACAGTCTTTGCTTAAGAATTCTTGTGTAAGAGTAACGTGGTAATTGTGTCAACACTCACTCATATTATTTTTCACTAAACTATTAGAATTTAGCCTTAGGTGCTCAATGGTCTTTGAAAAGGTTAATTTAATAAACATGCAATAGTCTGTTAAAAGATAACTTTATAGATTTTAGAACAGGGAAACAGAGGGATTCAGTTGCTTATTCGTGTTAATACCGTGATTTCATTGCAAAAGCAAAAAATATATACAATGACATTTCCTTCTTCCTGATTATTTGAAGGGTAGCTACAATTTATTGAGGGCTTACTGTGTGCCAGGATCAATGTTAAGGTAGGTTAAGCTACTATAATGAGACTGAACAATAAATCAGTGGCTTAAAGAATGTTGAAATTTATTTCTCTCTCAGGTAAGAGTCTGGACTAGTTGTTCCAGTCACTCAGGGGCTCAGGCTCACCGTAGTCTGTGTGGTCTCCAACAGTCCCTCTGGGGCCATTCCAGTCAGCAGGAAGTGGAAATTCAGTGTGGCGGATTGTGTTGTGCAGTGTTTATGGTCTAAGAAGTGTCATTTTGCTTAAATTCTATTCGGTGGAGTTTAGTCAGCTGGCTGCCCTTGGCTGCCAGAAGGTCTGGGAAATGTAGTCAATGGCTGGGCAGCTATTTCCCAAGTACAATTCTACCACCAAGAAAGAAGTGGAGCACAGTTGGCAGATTCTGCCATGGTGTTTTACATAATTATCGGATTTAAGTACTACTCTGAACAAATAGGATTTTTTTTTTTTTTTGCGGTACGCAGGCCTCTCACTGCCGTGGCCTCTCCCGTTGCGGAGCACAGGCTCCGGACGCGCAGGCTCAGAGGCCATGGCTCACGGGCCCAGCCGCTCCATGGCATGTGGGATCTTCCCAGACCGGGGCACAAACCTGTGTCCCCTGCATCGGCAGACGGACTCTCAACCACTGCGCCACCAGGGAAGCCCGAACAAATAGGATTTTATAGAAACTAACCCATTACTTATCCAAGGTCATACAGCTTCTAAGTGATAGAGTCAGAATTTGAACCTACGCCTCTTTGGCTCCAAAGTCCATGTTCTTCCTCTCTACGCCATACAGTATAACAAAAGTTGGAATATACCCCAGTCAAATGAATTGCAAATACTCCTTTTCTCCAGATTTCTTATAGAACCATAATACCTACTCTGCATAAAGAATGAACAAGTGTGTTGTTTGACTTGGCATTTAATTGTCAGGTTCTCATTACAACCACAGATGCTGCTCTAAAACAGTTCAGGACATTCTGGAAGGTTTCTAATTTAATTCAATTACTTTCATTTTAAATGCACTTGTTGCAGTCCATTTTGCTGAGCTGGGTTGGCCGAATCTACACCTATTCCCAGTCATCTTCCTTGCTTTCCTCTAACTCAGAAGTGGAAATCTGAAATTCCCTAGACCTGTCTCATCCAGTGGTGATCACCAGGTACAGTTCTACCAGTGAGATATAGAGGGAAGTATTCTAAGACTGGCTTCCTTTTGCAAATAAAAAGACAAAGACCATCAACTAGAAAGCTTTGGGCCTATTTGCCTTACTTTTGCCTCAAATGTGAATGAGATTTCTTCAGGTGCTCGGTCACCTCATTATCCTGAGGATAAAGGTCTATATGCCAAGGATGAGAAGTGGGAAGATGGAAAGCTTCTGCTGGACCTGGATACATCCACCCTGGAGGGCTCATCTCTTGTGGTATTTTCTATTATTTGCTGCAGAAAGCAAATACACTGAATGTCTTACCTCCAATTCCATTCCCTTCCTTCCTTCCACTTTCCCTTCCTTCCTTCTTTCCTTCCTCCCTCTCTTTGTCTCTTCCTTTCTTATTTTTCAACTTCAGACAATGGCAAGTTGAGATCAGTCCAGAATTTAGTGTTCGCCTCTGTCATGTATTTCAGTGGGTTTGGGCCAAAGGGTGGTGAGGTAGGAGAAATTGACAGCATGAAAGAAACTACTCCCATTCTCCTTTTTTTCTTTGCAATTCTAGGGATTATAATCCTCACTTATCCAGGCATCTTTATATAATAACTTGGGGGGGAGGAGCAATTCTTTTGCTTTTAAGCTCTAGGAATGGCAAAAAAAAAAAAAAAAAAAGCGCAAATCCTTCCTCTTTTTGGTAATGCATCTTCATTTCCTCACTGGGCTTTTGTGAATGGCTATTTAATTACCTTGTGGTAAATATTAAAAAACAAACTTCAGCTTCTGAGAGGATTTTTGTTAACTGAGTTTTAAACGCAAGTTTCTTGGAGGAAAGGAATTCTCCATCTGAAAAGAATCTGAGTTTCTAAAGTTAATTTTTGTCCTTTATTTATTTATTTATTTAAACATCTTTATTGGGGTATAATTGCTTTACAATGGTGTGTTAGTTTCTGCTTTATAACAAAGTGAATCAGTTATACATATACATATGTTCCCCTTTATTTATTTTTTTTAGAAAACTATCTTTCTGTTTGTGAAGTTGTCCTTGTAAGCCATGTAAGGACACTGATTTGAACACTGAGAAGGAAGGAGCAGCTAGAACTCAAGGGGTGGGAACTGGTTTCTCCATGCTCTTAAGGCAGTTGTCTTTGTGTGTTTCTGATGAGGCAAAAATTATGGTCCATCAGAGGGGATTGGCACAATGGAGGTTTCTCTGCTTTGGTCTGTTAGGTGGTTAGCGGTTCCTGGTTTCTGGAGATGGGATCTGGACATTCCACTAGACATACTTCTGGGCAGCCCTTTTTGACCTCTCTCAATACTGTTCCTTTCTTCCAGGCTATCACAGAATAATGCTGAGGCTGTCAAGTATGCATGTTCTCAACCTAAAGAAACTGATTTGGTCCTGGGCCAAGTGTATTGCTATTACCTGAATGAATAGACCTTATTCTCTTCATTTGGAAGGTTTTTCCACATGCTTGGGGAAGGAAAATATTTTAAAAGACACAGAGTACAGAAAATGCTTTAATTTTCTTACATGTGTACAAAAGGTATTTCTTATTTTGCACTTCAGATAACACATGAGCATATTTCTCTGCATAACTTTTGGATACTGGAGCAAAAAGGAATAAGAGAAAATGAGTCTAAGCAGAGTATAATAATTAATAATAGCAAAGGGTCAGGGCCACTGTGTGACTTTGAAGGTTGTACACTGCACAACTCTAGGGGGTGCTATTCATGTAGATTGTGGTGTGGAAAGTGTTCCATAGAGTTATGCAACATGGCTGCCCTGCAAACACTTCAATAGATTCACTATGTCATGCACTATTTTAAGAAGAGTCTACTCAATTTATCTTCACTGCAATCCTATGAAGTAGATCCTAATATCTTAACTTTACAGGTAAGGAAACTGAGATACAAAAAAGTTCAAGGTCAAAGAAATGGCAGAGCTGGGATTTGAAACCAAATCTGGCTTCATAGTCTCGGTTCATAACCACTTTACCATACTGTACCTGAGCTAGTTAGTACAGATCCAAGGAAAACATTCTCTGTTCACTCACTCATCACTCCAAAATGATTTTTTGAGTGTTCTGGGCATTGTGCTAGGTGCTGGGATAAAGCAGTTCAACAACCCCATTTTTAGCCCAGTTTAAACTAAGAAAGTTACAGGACTGTCTTTTCCTAAGGTTTTTTTTTTTTTTTTTTTTTTTTTTTTGCGGTACGCGGGCCTCTCACTGCTGTGGCCTCTCCCGTTGCGGGGCACAGGCTCCGGACGCGCAGGCTCAGCAGCCATGGCTCACGGGCCCAGCCGCTCCGCGGCATGTGGGATCCTCCCGGACCGGGGCACGAACCCGTGTCCCCTGCATCGGCAGGCAGACTCCCAACCACTGCGCCACCAGGGAAGCCCTTTTCCTAAGTTTTTAAAACAGTGGTATTGTCATGAATTTCTGAGGTGAGCTGAAGAAAGAGAATAGTGTGACTGATTTGTTAAGGTCCTTTGCATGCACAAGAGCCAGACTGAGATACGATTAATGACATTCTAGATACTTCCTGCTGTAAGACTCTCTATTACTCTCCTGATTCCAAAGTGAATAAGCATGAATGTTACCCTCCATCTTATCCTCCTCCTCTTTCTTTTCCTCTTATTCTAATACTACCTCTCTCCTCCTCCTCCCATCTCATCTTATTGTCTGAATGGGAACTCACAAGAATGACCCAAATCTTCCTTACTAGCAAAAAATGTGTCAATTCAATAATCTCAATAAATTTATAAAAATAACACTAACTGAAACATATAGACATTTGATTTCTGAAGGCAGAGACTCAAATTGTGTTTTGTTAAATAAACTGGGTGACCTAAACTCACTCCTTTATGGTCATACTAGTAAAATATGAGCCAAGTGGACTCACAGAGGGGGCAGTGTGGGAAAAGAACAAAAACATATATAGAGGCAAAAATCCATCTGTAATCACCATGTTCCTTGTGCATTATAGTCTCAGGCCAAAGAACTTCTCAGTGGACATATTTTTCCCCTTAGGTTGATCTATATTGACAACCACCCATGGACACTAATTTTTTAAGAGTAGACTGTGGCTTGAAGGAGGAAGAGGCAACCCTGTACTATATTTCACTGAAGCCATTTGCTGTGAAAATAACGGTATTGCCATTGCCACTCAATGGTCAATACCTTTCAGTATGAATGCAGGGAGTGACATAAATTATATTTATACCAGCTTCCTTGAAACTGTGACAAGGTGGAGATAGGGGGATGGGGAGGCCCAGGTTGAATTATACCCATGTTCTCTAGCTGTTGTTCAGGAAAAGAAGGTGAAATGGCAGGGCACACCACGGTGCAAATGTAAGCAATATTTAACCCAGTCTGTTAATAAAGAGCAAGGTTTGCTTGCTGGTGCCCCAGTAAGCCATGCCTCATAAGCACTGTGGTTTCCAAAATTATTCCAAGTTAGGCACTGCTACAAGTAAAATACGCTGCTGGCTGTGAAATAATGAGAGGGATAATAAATATATAAAACTTGGAATCTCTTGACGAAAAATGAAAGCGATTTACTGAACCTAACCAGTCAAACACAGATGAAAAACCCCCAGTGTGCTCACCATGACTAATTCCCTGGCCTTCCATATGAGAAGCTCAGATTCAATTTCCTATTCTGATATCTTGTTCTAGAGGCAGCTATGATTGGGATCATTACTGGGACAGCGAGTTCATCTGGTGTTGGTAAGTGTGTGGCTCCAAGGTCCAGGTGGGAAAGAATGAAAGTTCAAAGCCATGGTGTGTGAACACGTACCCCAGAAAATGTGTCTCTAATTGTGCAGATATTAGAAGGGACAGTTAATGATGGTAACACTGAACTTGATATATCAGTGTGGAATACTGTTTTTAATTACCCTTCTGTTCCTCACGACCCTGAGGGAAGTAGTCAAATGGGTCTCATAAAATCATATAACAGTCGAGGAAACAGAGGCTCAGGAAGTCTTGCCTAAGGTCTCATGACTGGTAAGTGGCGGAGCTTAGAGAAAAAGCCTGATCTTACCGCTGTGTAGAGCTCTCCCTTCATCTCTTCATTGTTACTGTTTCCCTAACCTGCTCTTAAACCCACATGCACAGGCGCGGGCACTTGCATGCATGCGCACACACACACACACACACACACACACACTCTGTGGGGTATGAGCAAACCAGGCATCCTGTCTAAATTAATTTATTTCATGAGATCATTTCTCCACACTCCATTTCACATTGCCTGTGGAGACATAAACCTAGTCTTGAGTAAAAGAATGAGGACTTTGGTCCCTAATTTGGCCCTAAATGTCATGCAGAAAATGTTTTCTTAACTCAACGTGAGCCCTGGAAGGCTTGTTTGTTTGACTTTCAAACACTGCCAGCCAGAAGACACATCATCCTAAAAGACTTTACAGAGAAGGCTGAATCCTGATGGAAAATTTATGCCTGGGAGGATGTTACTGTACAGAAAAGATTTGGCGGGGGGCACATAAGGCTTAATAAAAATTCTTCCTCAGCTGGAAATTCTGGCCCATGGGTTCCCAAGCAAGCTTAATTTTGTAGATGTTAGCTATTATGAATGACCATAATGGTTGGTACAGCCTCATCTCAAATTTCTCAAGTAGAGGAATGTCTCTTAATTAATCATTAAGAGCAAAATAGAAGAATAAAGCAAGAGGAAAATTACATGTTTGTCTTATTGTAGATAACGTTTTAAGCTCTTTGACCCTGCTGAGCCCACAGAAACATGCCTGTGACACCAGTAAGTAAAATAAATTGCCAGGTCGTCACACCTTGCCCATATCAGACCTCCTTTCACATTCAATAAATGATGTGTCATTAGAGGTGGGCCATTAGCATCATGAGGGAGGATGTTTTAGGAGCTCTTTTTCTTTCTCTTCCGAACATTGGGGCTGTGGCTGAGTGCCACGGTATTCTAATCTACCCGTCAGGAGCTTCAAACAAGATGTTCTGATGGCCTCTGAGTGTACATTCTGAGGTCCCTGTTTGAAACTAGCCTCTCTGTCATCAGTGTGGTTCTCAGGGCTGTAGAAGCCAGTGGCTCCATCCTACGTAGGTAGGATGGTTAGTGGTACACAATAGGACATCTCCCCAGTTTTCACATAGCTATGCTTTTAGAAGAAGGCTCCCAGTGCCTCTTTAAAAAGAAGACACATGACATCTGGAAGTGACAATAATCCACAATCTCTTATTTATACCCCATAACAGTGTTTCTCAATTATAAGTATAGGTAAGGATCATGTAAAGTGCATCTAAAACACAGATTACTACTTCCCTCCCCCAGAATCCATTAGGTTGGAGATGGGCAGATGTTTTACATTTTAGTAAATTCCCATGTTATGCTGCTGCTGCTGGTAGGGGCTTTACACTTTGAGTAGCACTGTTCTAGAATCAACTTTTCAGATTAACCAGTTGCCTAATGGGGATTTGAAGGAATGGGAAAGAGGTAGATTGTGATGCAGAAAGGAGAATGAAAAATTTTTCAGAATTTGGGAATGGTGTAATGGAGAGCCAATATAAAAGCAGGTTACCCAGAAGCAAGCCCTGGGAAGCATGTGGGAGAGAAGGAAGAACAAGAGAGGAATGCAGATGGAAGAGGATCTCATCGAAAATGTCCACGCTTCACATGTTTAACCAAATGTCCACGCTTCACATATTTAACCAAGACCAATGCTGGTACTGACAACTGCCGCCCAAGCCCTTCTTGTTTTCTCCACCTATGAATGGAAACCCTTCAGAACATTCAGTGCCATACCTTTTGACAGTAAACTTTAAGAATGACAAACCAATCAGCAAGATGTGAATCAATGATTATTCTTGAATGACTAGAAAATTCTACCTGCCTTTAAAGTTGAATCTATCCAGATGAAAGATGGGAAGAAACTGGAGTTGGGGGGGCATTGCAGGGGAGGGGGTGGGAATGGGTTTCTGGGTGCACTTTGGGCTGGGACATTGGGATGCTGTATACTGTTCTTTTGAATTCACTGAAGAACCTCAAACATGGATCTGCCCATTTGGAGTCTTCAGTAAGCTTTGATTGACCATATTGTCCAGACTGGCAAAAGTTCAGTGCTGCTCTTTGTTGCTTCAGAAATAGAAAGATTGAGAACAACTGCCAAGTCTTTGAAGTGTGTGCCTGTGGGGCTGGCCCTCACAGCTGCTCAAACCTGAAAATAATTAAGTATTTCACCACTGCAATGACTCAGTTGGGGTTAGAACCTCACCAGATTGGAGCTTGACTATTTTTAATGCATCGATTTCAAAAATAGTTGAGGGGTGTGGCTCAGAATATAATCCATCCAGAAAAACTCATGTCTTCCTGTAGTTTCTGGCAACCCAAGGCCTCTATGGCAGCCCACGCACCCACCAGTCCTGTTGCTAAAGCAGCACCCAATTCTTTAGACTTTCCTGATTTTTCCCTGTTCCTCCCTCATCAAAAATTGTCTCCTATGCCCTAAAAATACACTAAAATAGTAAGTGACTTTGGCTAGGTAATTTGATGAACACCATGGTTGGCTTTTTCTTGTCACTCATATCTTAGCTTACTAATTACCTTTTCACAGAAACTTTCCCTAATCATCCAGTGTAAAGAAGCAGTCCTTTTTAAAATCATCTCAAACTGTTTTATTTTTTCCACATCATTTACTACTCTCTGAAGTGGCCTTGTTCTTTTATTTACTTACTAGCTCCCTCCCCACTTTCAGTGTAAGCTCCATGTGAGCTGAGATCTTGTCACTCTTGTGACAAGTATCTCCAGTGCCTAGACCCGTGTTTGGCACACGGCAGATGCTCAAAGCTATTTTTTGACTACGTGGATGCATTCAAGCCAAGGTGGAGATTAGTGATGTCTACAGGTTAGCCCTACAAGATAAAGCACATTTTAATAAGACCCTTAATTCTTTAACTCAAAAAAACAAAAAAAATGTGGACATTTCGGGTTCTTCAGGGAAGCCTGAGCGTAGCTGTACCACTTCACTCATTGCTCAGCCACATCATGGTGGTGACTAGCTCGAGCCCCATACAGATGCTGGCACGTTCCATCACAGAAAGCACTTTCTGGCTAAAAGGACTAATAGGAGTCTCATGAAGGTGATGGAAAGAGCTTGTCAGCCCAGAGTCACCCGCCCTCATCCTATAAGTGCCTCTCTAGAGGGATTTTTGTCTGACGGTCATTAGGTTATAGATTTTAGAGGAAAGTGACATCATTTCAAAGCTTTGTACTAGGGTAAAAATAAGCTATAAATTCCAAGTACACAAACTCTTCTTATCTCTGCCTAAAATGAGTCTCTATTCATCTGTTTTAAATTGAAGACATGCACTTTCCTTTACTGTTCATGTCCTTTCTGTTTCCCAAAAGACCAGAGAAGGGAAATAACAGGAGACAGTGATTGTGCTCTTCTTTAGGATCTGTGGAGATACCTTGTTTTGCTGATTGCCAGAACTCTTTAAAGAGTTTGAGAAAAGAGAAAAATCTAAGTTCTGAAAGGTATTTCTCAGGGATAATACCTCCCCAAGACTATGGCCTAGAACAGTAATTTACAAAGTGTGGTCCTGGGATCAGCAGTATCATTATCAGCGGTGAATTTGTTAAAAGTGCACATTCTCCAACACCACTCCAGACTCAAGGTGTTGGTAGGGCTGGGTTCCAGGGTGGGATCTAGGGGAGAATACATCTTTTCTTTCTTTCTTTTTGTGTGTTTTGGAGTTTTGGTGGCTGCCAGTATTCTTTGACTTGTGGCTGCATCAGTCCAATCTCTGTCTCTGTGGTCATATGAATCAGAAACTTGGGTGTGGATAGCCATTTGTGTTTTTACTAGGTAATTCTGATGCGTGCTGAAGTTTGAGTACCACTGTCTAGAACCTTGCCACTCAACATGTGACCTGCAGTCTGGCAACATCAACATCACCTGGGAGGTTATTAGAAGCACAGAACCACGGGCCCTGCACCAGACCTAATGAATCAGAATCAACATTTTTAACAAGATCCCCAGGGGATTATTATGAACAGTAAAGTTTGAGAAACACTGGATCTAGAATCTACTGGCATGTCCTGGTAATAAGTCATATGAAAAACTGAGGATATTAAAATATTGTACCTTGCTCTTGCACTGCATTTGTAGGAGGTAAGGTTTTAATTTTCTTTAACATTTAAAGAATAAGAGTAATCTAAATTTCTTTTTCCATGACAGTTTTTTTTAAGGTGTGCTCTTCAGATAAATCATCTGGAGTACTTACTAAAATTCACATTCCTTGTCCATACCTCAGTTCTATTAAATTGAAATTTATGGAGACATGCCTTGGAATCTACATTGTTAACAAGCATCTTGGTGATTCTTATACATTTTGGTCTAAAGGTGGTAAGCTTTTGTTTTGGAGTTAGTTTTCTCTATTTTAAGCCTTGAGATGTGTCCTTGAACATTAACATTTGTAAATTTCTAATGGCATGAAAACCAATGCTATTAAAAGGAAAATACTGAATAAATTTTATTATAAATTAATAATTTGTTTATAATCTTAATAATTATAGAGCGTTACTCAGGGCTGTATTCTCTTCCTTTAATATTTCTGATATTAGCAGATTTAAAGTCAAAAAGTTAACTTTTCTGAGAAACATAGTAACCCATAAAGGTCTTGGAGAAAGGGCCCCCATTTGTGTTGGCTAAGAGTCTCTTTTTCTCTTGTTATTATTTTTCCATCAAATTGTTTTTCTATCAAGAATATAAGCGGTCATGAAAAATTAAAAATGTGATCCAGGAGAACTCATCCCTTCGTCCTTGTTCATGCCTTCCTTCCTTCATTTTGTTGAAGTTGCATTAGAGCTGCCAAGACATCCACATTGGTTAACAAATGGCTAATTGAGAGTCACCCATCTGTTGATGTGATTTTGGCTGTTTTCAGATGGAGTCAATGATCATTAGATTTTGTTTCCCCTCATGGGGGAAAGCTGTGACATACTGATTACCTGACAGTGTTAGAAAGATTTCTGACTTATTGTTCATGTAGACTAAATAGATCTTTCTTAAGGTTAGTGGTCCTGTCTCACTACTAGTTTCTATCTAAATCCATAGTTTAATTATTTTTATAATTGCATACAGATATTGTAGTTTTTAATGGTAGTGGTGTATAAATTGTGGTTCATACACTGAAGTATTACAGAAATAAGTAATTGGCACAATTTGATGATTTGCCTTTCTAAGCTTAAGGAATCCCCCCCCCCGCATACTGTGTTTTCTCATATGCCTGTGATCTCTCTGCTATATAAAATATATAAAAGCATTTTCAGGGTGAGAGGGAAAGATGCAAGAGTGATGCTCTAATATTTTCATGGTGGAAAGCCTTGACTATACTTGGCCCAGAGAGAGTAGCCATGAAGCAGTACACACACAGTGACAACCAAGCTTTGAGCCCTGACATGAATGTAGCTTTTCTGTTTGGACAGTATCTAAGCAGCATTAGTGTGGGATATTATAGTAGCTGTGTAGTGCTATTCTTGTTTCTCTCCTCTACTTTCTTGTACTTAACAAATGATGACCCCTTCTCCTTGTGAGATTGGCCTCTGATTAAGACTGTGATCCATATGTAGATGAGTCTACTTTCTAATAATTGTCTCTTTTTTAGAATGAACATTTGGGTCTTATCTAAGTCTATAGGATGACGGGTTTCTTCAAAAAATTTAACAGCTCATATAGCTCAATATCAAAAAAACAAAACAATCCAATAAAAGATGGTCAGAAGATCTAAATAGACATTTCTCCAAAGAAGACATACAGATGGACAAAAGGTACATGAAAAGATGCTCAACATCACTAATTATCAGAGAAATGCAAATCAGAACTACAATGAGGTATTACCTCACACCAGTCAGAATAGACGGCATCAAAAAGCCTACAAATAATAAATGATGGAGAGGGTGTGGAGAAAAGGGAACCTTCCTACACTGTTGGTGGGAATGTAAATTGGTACAGCCACTATGGAGAACAGTATGGAGGTTCCTTAAAAAAATAAAAATAGAGCTACCATATGATCCAGCAATCCCACTCCTGAGCATATATCTGGAGAAAACCATAATTCGAAAAGATACATGCACCCCAATGTTAATTGCAGCAGTATTTACAATAGCCAGGACATGAATGCAACCTAAATGTCCACCAACAGAGGAATGGATAAAGAAGATGTGGTATATATATACTATGGGATATTACTCAGCCATAAAAAAGAATGAAATAATGCCATTTGCAGCAACGTGGATGGACCTAGAGATTGTCATACTAAGTGAAGTAAGTTAGACAGACAAAGACAAACATGATATTGCTTATGTATGGAATCTAAAAAAAGGGTACAAATGAACTTATCTACAAAACAGAAATGGAGTTACAGATGTAGAAAACAAACTTATGGCTATCAGGGGGTAAGGCGGGGAGGGATAAATTGGGAGATTGGGATTGACATACACACACTACTATATATAAAATCGATATTTAATAAGGACCTACTGTATAGCACAGGGAATTCTACTCAATACTGTTATGGTCTATATGGGAAAAGAATCTAAAAAAGAGTGGATATATGTATATGTATAACTGATTGACTTTGCTGTACATCAGAAACTAACACGACATTGTAAATCACCTCTACTCCAATGAAAATTAAAAATAAAAGATACATGTATCCAAAGTTCATAGTAGCACTATTTATAATAGCTAAGACATGGAAGCAACCTAAACGTCTGTCAACAAATGAATGTATAAAGAAGATGTGCTATACAATGGAATATTGCACAGGCATAACAAAGAATGAAATAATGTCATTTGCAGCAACATGGATGGACCTAGAGATTATCATACTAAGTAAAGTAAGTCAGACAGACAAAGACAACTATCATATCATTTATATGTGGAATCTAAAAAAAGTGATACAAATAAACTTATTTACAAAACAGGAACAGACTCACAGACATAGAAAACAAACTTATAGTTACCAAAGGGGAAAGGTGTGTGGGACTGATAAATTAGGAATTTGGAAGTTACATACACACACTGCTATATATAAAATAGATAAGTAACAAAGACCTACTGTATAGCACAAGGAACTATACTCAATATTTTGTAATAACTTATATGGGAAAAGAATCTGAAAAAGTTATATCTATATATATGTATAGATAGATAGCTGAGTCACTTTTCTGCACACCTGAAACTAACAAAACATTGTAAATCAACTATACTTCAGTAAAAAAATAAATCAATTAAAAAAACCAAAAAACCCCCAACCAAACAAAAAATATATAGGATCATTAATTCTGACACAAAATAAGCACTTTATCATTAAATTATCTTATAACTATATATGCAACATATTTTATTGAGTGCCTACTATGTGCCAGGAACTGTGCAAAGTACTGGGGATATCATGCTTAACAAACCAGATATTGCCTTTGTTTCCATGTAGCTTAGACTATAATGGGAGAGATGGGCATTAATCGAATCATCACACAAATAAATATGAAGTTATAATGTGAACTGTTATCAGGCTGGTTCAGGAAAATTTCTTAGAAAAAACAATGTTTGAATTGAGATTTGAAGGAAGGGTGGGAGTTAATTAGGTAAAGGGGAAAGGATGAGCAGTTTGGGCAGTGCAGGCTCTGGGTGGGATGGAGCTTTGCAGGAACTGAAAGAAGGCCAGTGTGATGATCAAGTGGAGAGCTGTGGGGAGTGTGACAGGAGTGAAGTTGGAGACACATATGAGGGATACATTGTGCAGGGTCTGTAATTCAAGTAAAGGACTTCAGTTTTTATCCTAGGATTAATAGGAAGCCATTCAAGTGTTTTAGGAGAGGGATTAGAGGGAAGCAAGAGAAAAGGACCTGTTTAGGAAACCATTTCAGTAGTCCACAAGGAAGAGGACAGAAGTTTGGTCTAGAGTATTTGTGGTGAATACCAAGAAAATTAAACAGATATTGTAAGCCATTTAAGAGGTAAAATTGATGAATTTTGATAATGGATTGAGTATTTGAAATGACAAAGAGAAAGATGGTACTTTTTAATTGGAAAGATGGGTACTACGGAGTGCCTAGTTTTAGTGGAGGGGGATCATGAGTTGAATTTTGAGCATGTGGAATTTGGAATGCCTTTCGGATGCTTAAGAAATGATGTGAACTGGGCAAATGTCTATATTGTGTTAATATAAATTTGTATATAGATGGCACTCAAAGCAATGAAAGTAGAAAAATTTACTTAGTGAAATTGCTAGTGTACAATGAAAAGGGAAGCTCCCAACATTTAATGGCAGAGAAGAAGCGATGAGCCAGCAAAGGAGAAAGAGAAGAACTAGCCAGAGAGGTAGGGAAAAACCCAAAAGAATATAATGTCTTTGAAGTCAAGGGCATGAACTGTTTTGGGAAGGTGCCAATACGGTAAAACATCCCCAGTAAAGTGATCACTCGTACTGAAGATTTGAACATGTTTCATGTCAGTAAGAAAGACGGAGAGGGAGATGCTGAATATACAGGAAAGAGAAGGGATTCTAGACAGTGAAAAATTCCTGAGAACATAAGAGGGGAGGAGATCTAGAGCTTAGGTTGATTGTTGGCCTTTAAGAGGATGAGGAATAGTTCTGCTACAGCAGTAGTCCAACTCTGGGCTTATACCTGAATCATCTGGAAGGCTTGTTAAAATACAGATTTCTCTCCCTCTCCCTCCCAGAGTTTCTTATTCAGAGGGTCTGAAGTGGGACCTAAGAATTTGCATTTCTAAAACTCCATAGATGATGCTGATGCTACTGGTCGAGGCCCTACATATAGTAACTGGAGGTCAGGTTCCTATAGGTAGCTTCTTATGTTTTGGTTAAAAGTAGATCAGGGAGTCCTTGCTGAAAACTTCTGTAATTATTTTGAAGGAAGAGATGAGGCTCTTTTCAGAATAGGAAAGTTGTGGGCTTGAGAGAAGAGAAGTATGAAATAGCCTTTGTGAAGAGTAGGAAAGAAAAATGGCCTAAGAAATATGAAAAAATTGCCCTGAAGGGTTGAAGGTCCTCTTGAGGTTGGTGGTCATGAATTCAGCCATTTCCATCTGCCCTGTTTTGCGGTTTTCTGAAAAAAAAAAATGCGGCTCCTCAGATGCAGGCCTGGAGAAACTGGATTATTGGTTGTATCTAAGATGAGCATGTTGCAAAATGTGTAAGATGAAAATAGGGGAGCGCAAGGTATTTGGCAAAGGTTTTTACAAGAGTTATTGAAATGATGAAGAAAGCAATCCAAGCTGGAGGTAGGGGAAAGTGAAGAGAGGACAGGACTAGTGGGTTGGGAGAGAGTAGAGGCATCTTGAAGGCTTGAGGCTCCAGTGAGGTCAGGAGGCAGGTTTGGTGGAGGTGTTGAACAAAGGTGCTGGGAGAATGGAAATTTGTGTTTAAAGTGTGGGATATATGAATTAAAGATTGTAGAGGTGGGATAGCTAGGGGTGATGATAAAGCGATCCTGTGAGAAAGTGACTGCAGATGAGGAAATTAAGGAACTAAAGGGACAGTATGTTGAATGGACTCTTTTTTCTCTTTTTTTGTTAGTGAAGTATAGTTGATTTACAATGTTGTTTAGTTTCAAGTGTACAGCACAGTGATTCCATTATATATATATATGTATAACTTTTCTTACATACATAAAAATTATAAATTTTTTTAGGTTCTTTTCCCTTATAGGTTATTACAAAATATTGAGTAGAGTTTCCTGTGCTATACAGTAGGTCCTTGTTGGTTATCTGTTTTACATGTAGTAATGTGCATATGTCCATCCCAAACCCCTAACGTATCCCTCTCCCACCCCACCCCACCCCACCCCACCCTGCCTGACTCATTTTTTAAAAATTTTTTTTATTTTTTATTTTTGCGGTACTTGGGCCTCTCACTGTTGTGGCCTCTCCCGTTGCAGAGCACAGGCTCTGGACGCGCAGGCTCAGCGGCCATGGCTCATGGGCCCAGCCACTCCGCAGCATGTGGGATCTTCCCGGACTGGGGCATGAACCCGCGTCCCCTGCATCGGCAGGCGGACTCTCAACCACTGCGCCACCAGGGAAGCCCCTGCCTGACTCTTGAATACAGCACCTGAAGTTACCTGAAGGATGGGAAGACTTGAGTTGGAGAGCAAGATGGTGGCCTAGGGCCAGAGCTTTGATGACTGAGGGAGAATAATGGTGAGAGAGGGGGAAAATTGATGAAAAGAGCAAAGATAGGAGTAGACAGAAGTATTTTTTTTTTAAATATAAGATTGGAGGAAGACTACTCTGAGAGAAATGTCCTCATTGGAGATCAAGGCTTTATTTAAGGCCTGTGGCAAAGGGGCAGTGAGAGAAGAGATTCAGGATTTGGGATTGTTTGCTGGTTATAGACTACCATTCATAGAGAGGAAAGGAAAACAGGTACTATTGTCTCCCTTTTTCTTTTTAACAAATGAAGAAATAGGGGCTTAGGAAGGATGAATGGCTGTCTGAAGTCTGCTGAGCTAAGAGGCAGTGAAGCCAGGACCAGAACCCAGCTCCTGTGATTGCTAGCCTAGTTCTCTTTCCACTCCCTCATGAAGCAGCAAAGCCAAATGATCAGGCAGCAAAGCCAAATTTTCCAGGTCTTTGTGTCTTCCTGTCTCTTCAAAGACATTTGTTGTTTCATTTTTTTCTGATTAAAGTTTGTGATGACAAATTTTGGTTTGTTAACTGTAAACCCTTTTAATAAATGCTTTGAGTGGCTCTAAATGATTCTCTGAATTCTAGCATCATTTATTTCAAATGAGCACATTGGAAACTGAGAACTATAATAGCTATGAGTCATGTCTTGGAGAGGGAAGAGAAAAGAGCAGTGAGGATAATATTTTCCCACCAAAAAGCACTTAAATTCTCCTTATTCAAGGAGCTCATGTGCACATGTGCTTAACAAATACTTTTGAAGTAACATACTCTCCCCCCACCCCTGATCAAATGAAGAGTAAACCAAATTATAGAGAACACATAGGTAACATAAATATTTTCTTAAAATAATTTATGGCTTATTTTTCAAAACTACCTCAAAGTACTAGATTTAAATCCATGCTTTCACTAGCATCAATTTTATTTTATAAAAATGTATTTGGAGCCTTCCCATGCATAGACTACAGAGCCAATTAGGCTGGGGTGGAGGAGCGCTAAAAGAGGGACTGGAGTTTCTAAACAAACCTGAAGCTTGTGGAGCCAACTTGAGAATCTAGGGGGTGACCTTCAAGGTGGCAGAGGAGTAAGACATGGAGATCACCTTCCTCCCCACAAATACATCAAAAATACATCTACACATGGAACAACTCCTACGGAACACCTACTGAATGCTGGCAGAAGACCTCAGACTTCCAAAAAGGGTCTTGGTGCACCGGCCAGGTGTTGGGCCTCAGCCTCCGAGGTGGGAGAGCCGAGTCCAGGACATTGGACCACCAAATAACACCCGGCCCCATGTAATATTAATTGGCAAGAGCTCTCCCAGAGATCTCTGTCTCAACACTAAGACCCAGCTCCACCCAACCATCAGCAAGCTCCACTGCCAGATGCCCCATGCCAAACAACTAGCAAGACAGGACCACAACCCCACCCATTGGCAGAGAGGCTGCCTAAACTCAGACTAAGTTCACAGACATCCCAAAACACACCACCAGATGTGGCCCTGCCCACCAGAGGGACAAGATCTAGCCCCACCCACCAGAACACAGGCACCAGTCCCACCATCAGGAAACGTACACAAGCCATTGAACCAACCTCATCTGCTGGGGACAGATATCAGAAATAAGAGGAACTATGAACCTGTAGGCTGCAAAAAGGAGACCCCAAATACAGTAAGTTAAACAAAAAGGGAAGACAGAGAACTATGCAGCAGGTAAAAACCCACCAGACCAAACAAATGAAGAGGAAATAGGCAGTCTACCTGAAAAAGAATTCAGAGTAATGAGAGTAAAGATGATCCAAAATTTTGGAAATAGAATGCAGAAAATACAAGAAATGTTTAACAAGGATTTAGAAGAACTAAAGAGCAAACAAACAATGATGAACAACACAATAAATGAAATTAAAAATACTCAAGAAGGATTCAATAGCAGAATAACTGAGGCAGAAGAACGGATAAGGGACCTGGAAGATAGAATAGTGGAAATAACTGCCACAGAGCAGAATAAAGAAAAAAGAATGAAAAGAACTGAGGACAGTCTCAGAGACCTCTGGGACAACATTAAACAAACCAACATTTGAATTATTGGGGTCCCAGAAGAAGAATAGAAAAAGAAAGAGTCTGAGAAAATATTTAAAGAGATTATACTTGAAACTTCCCTAACATGGGAAAGGAAATAGTCAATCAAGTCCAGGAAGCACAGAGAGTCCCATACAGGATAAATCCAAGGAGAAACATGCCAAGGCACATATTAATCAAACTATCAAAAATTGAATACAAAGAAAAAATATTAAAAGCAGCAAGGGAAAAGCAATAAATAACATGCAAGGGAATCCCCATAAGGTTAACAGCTGATCTTTCAGCAGAAACTCTGCAAGCCAGAAGGGAGTGGCAGGACATATTTAAAGTGGAGAAAGGGAAAAAGCTACAACCAAGATTATTCTACCAGCAAAGATCTCATTCAGATTCAACGGAGAAATTAAAGCCTTTACAGACAAGCAAAAGTTGGAACTCAGCACACCAAACCAGCTTTACAACACATGCTAAAGGAACTTCTCTAGGTGGGAAACATAAGAGAAGGAAAAGAATGCAAAAACAAACCCAAAACAATTAAGAAAATGGTAATAGGAACATACATATCGATAATTACCCTAAATGTAAATGGATTAAATGCACCAAGCAAAAGACACAGACTGGCTAAATGGATATAAAAACAAGACGTGTATGTATGCTGTCTACAAGAGACCCACTTCAGAACTAGGGACACATACAGAGTGAAAGTGAGGGGATGGAAAAAGATATTGCATGCAAGTGGAAATCAAAAGAAAGCTTGAGTGGCAATACTCATATCAGACAAAATAGACTTTAAAATAAAGACTATTACAAGAGACAAAGAAGGACACTACATAAGGATGGAGGGATCAATCCAAGAAGAAGATATAACAATTGTAAATATTTATGCACCCAACATAGGAGCACTGCAATACATAAGGCCAATGCTAACAGCCATAAAAGGGGAAATTGACAGTAACACAATAACACCCCACTTACACCAATGGACAGATCATCCAAAATGAAAATAAATTAGGAAACACAAGCTTTAAATGACACATTAGACCAGATGGTCTTAATTGATATTTATAGAACATTCCATCCAGAAACAACAGAATACACTTTCTTCTCAAATGCTCATGGAACATTCTCCAGGATAGATCATATCTTGGGTCACAAATCAAACCTCGGTAAATTTAAGAAAACTGAAATTGTATCAAGTATCTTTTCTGACCACAATGCTCTGAGACTAGATATCAATTACAGGAAAAAGCTGTAAAAAATACAAATGCATGGAGGCTAAACAATATGCTACTAAATAACCAAGAGATCACTGAAGAAATCAAAGAGGAAATCATAAAATACCTAGAAACAAATGACAATGAAAACACGACGACCCAAAACCTATGGGATGCAGCGAAAGCAGTTCTAAGACGGAAGTTTATAGCAATACAATCCTACCTGAGAAACAAGAAAAATCTCAAGTAAACAACCTAACCTTACACCTAAAACAATTAGAAAAAGAAGAACAAAGAAAATCCCAAAGTTAAGAGAAAAGAAATCATAAAGATCAGATCAGAAATAAATGAAAAAGAAATGAAGGAAACAATAGCAATCATCAATAAAATTAAAAGTTGGTTCTCTGAGAAGATAAACAAAACTGATAAACCATTAGCCATACTCATCAAAGAAAAAAAAAAGGGAGAAAACTCAAATCAACAGAATTAGAAATAAAAAAGGAGAAGTAACAACCAACACTGTAGAAATACAAAGGATCATGAGAGACTACTACAAGCAACTATATACCAATAAAATGGACAACCTGGAAGAAATGGACAAATTCTTAGAAAAGTATAACCTTCCAAGACTGAATCAGGAAAAATTAGAAAATATAAACAGACCAGTCACAAACACTGAAATTGAAATTGTGATTAAAAATCTTCCAACAAACAAAAGTCCAGGAGCAGATGGCTTCACAGGTGAATTCTATCAAACATTTAGAGAAGAGCTAACACCTATCCTTCTCAAACTCTTCCAAAATATAGCACAGGGAGAAACACTTCCAAACTCATTCTACGAGGGCAACATCACTCTGATACCACAACCAGACAAAGATGTCATAAAAAAGAAAACTACAGGCCAATATCACTGATGAACATAGATGCAAAAATCCTCAACAAAATACTAGCAAACAGAGTCCAACAGCACATTAAAAGGATCATACACCATGATCAAGTGGGGTTTATCCCAGAAATGTAAGGATTCTTCAATATACGCAAATCAATCAATGTGATACACCATATTAACAAACTGAAGGAGAAAAACCGTATGATCATCTCAGTAGGTGCAGGAAAAGCTTTTGACAAAATTCAACACACATTTATGATAAAAACACTCCAGAAAGTGGGCACAGAGGGAACCTACCTCAACATAATAAAGGTCATATATGACAAACCCACAGCCAACATCATTCTCAATGGTGAAAAACTGAAACCATTTCCTCTAAGTTCAGGAACAAGACAAGGGTGCCCACTCTCACCACTATTATTCAACATAGTTTTGGAAATTTAAGCCATAGCAATCAGAGAAGAAAAAGAAATAAAAGGAATCTAAATTGGAACAGAAGAAGTAAAACTGTCACTGTTTGCAGATGACATGATACTATACATAGAGAATCCTAAAGATGCTAGCAGAAAAGTACTAGAGCTAATCAATGAATTTGGTAAAGTAGCAGGATACAAAATTAATGCACAGAAAACTCTTGCATTCCTATACACTAACGATGAAAAATCTGAAAGAGAAATTAAGGAAACACTCCCATTTACAATTGTAACAAAAAGAATAAAATCCGGGCTTCCCTGGTGGTGCAGTGGTTGAGAGTCTGCCTGCCGATGCAGGGGACACAGGTTCGTGCCCCAGTCCAGGAAGATCCCACATCCCGCAGAGTGGCTAGGCCTGTGAGCTATGGCCGCTGAGCCTGTGCGTCCGGAGCCTGTGCTCCACAACGGGAGAGGCCACAACATTGAGAGACCCGCTCACTGCAAAAAACAAAACAAAACAAAACTACAAATAGAACTACCACATGACCCAGCAATACCACTACTGGGCATATATCCTGAGAAAACCATTACTCAGAAAGAGACATGCACCACAGTGTTCATTGCAGCACTATATACAATAGCCAGGACATGGAAGCAACCTAAATGTCCATCAACGGATGAATGGATAAAGAAGATGTGGCACATATATACAATGGACTATTACTCACCCATAAGAAGAAATGAAATTGAGTTATTTGTAGTGAGGTGGATGGACCTAGAGTCTGTCATACAGAGTGAAGTAAGTTAGAAAGAGAAAAGCAAATACCGTGTGCTAGCACATATACATATGGAATATATAAAAAATGGTTCTGATGAACCTAGTGGTAGGACAGGGATATAGATGCAGACGTAGAGAATGGACTT
Source organism: Delphinapterus leucas (assembly GCF_059928025.1). Taxonomy (NCBI): domain Eukaryota; kingdom Metazoa; phylum Chordata; class Mammalia; order Artiodactyla; family Monodontidae; genus Delphinapterus; species Delphinapterus leucas. Next base: position 102,461,542 of record NC_143131.1, on the reverse strand, counting down.
GAAGGCACAGGGTGGGGGGAAGGGGAATCTGGGAAGAAGTGATAGAGTAGCATAGACATATATACACTACCAAATGTAAAATAGATAGCTAGTGGGAAGCAGCCGCATAGCACAGGGAGATCAGCTTGGTGCTTTGTGACCACCTAGAGAGGTGGGATAGGGAGTATGGGAGGGAGACACACGAGAGAGGAGATTTGGGGATATATGTATACATATACCTGATTCACTTTGTTATAACTAACAAAGTAACTAACACAACATTGTAAAGCAATTATACTCTAATAAAGATGTAAAAAGAAAAAGAATCTAGTTAGTACTCAAATTTCCAATTGCTTCATAAATATTATTTTGTTTTCCAGTTTGCTCCTTTGACTTAGAGTTCAAATAAAGTCTACAACTTGCAGTTAAAAAAAATGTATTTGTGGAATGATATGTCCATGTAAAATTTGGCATCATACAGCTTTCCACAGCTAAATATCTGGAAGGGTGATTAAAATGGACTATTTTAGAATGGATTTATCCCTGATTCAGGCATGTGCACATTTGTGTGTGTGTGTGTGTGTGTGTGTGTCTGTGTGTGCATGCACATGTATGTGTCCCAAAGTGCATGTCTTAGTACAGTGAAAACCATCTATGAAAATGTTGGCTACTCTTTGAACCAAACTCCATTGATAATTAGTCAGGAGTTACTTGTATATTTATTTATATCCTAAGTTAGTCTAGGCCCGTTTGAAGCACTGACAGAACTCAGCTGTTATTCACAGAAGCATTTGGTTTGTTGAGACTGCTGGAATAACTCAACTGCTTCCATAGTAAATACATTACTCTGTGATGATATTTAATAGGCTCCTGACATCCATCAAACAAAGTAGCATGTCACACTTTGAGGCAGAATACTCCAGACAGTATTTCAAACTTAATTCTCCAAGTGGAATGAAAATAAGAAACTACATTTGATAAAAAGGAAGTATTGAGTTGGCAGGATTTGTGAAAAATTCTTTCTACAGCTTGCTAGGCAAACTGGTAGTCTAACCTTCTGGAAAAAGAATTATGTTGCTCATTAGAGGTTCAATTCTACCTTCATTTTTCACTCATTGTTCACGTTAGAATCTATGTTCTGTCCAGCATTGTACATGCAAAAAGTAAGAGAAACAGAATGAAGCTTTTAATTTAAAAATCCTCAGTGCTGGGCTTTATTTTAAACTGGTAATTTAAAAGCAATAAATATTTTAATTTTATACTTTGTAGAAGTATAGTTCACGTCCTTTCTTTTAAAGGCCGAACCAACTGAATAATTTAAAAACAGCAAGTTTCTAATTGGCAAGATGATGAGACATACATAAAGTAAAAAGAACAAAATCAAGATTTTTTCTTTTTTTTTTTGCGGCACGCGGGCCTCTCACTGTTGTGGCCTCTCCCATTACGGAGCACAGGCTCCGGACGCGCAGGCTCAGCGGCCATGGCTCACGGGCCCAGCTGCTCCGCGGCATGTGGGATCCTCTCGGACCGAGGCACGAACTCGTGTCCCCTGCATCGGCAGGCGGACTCTCAACCACTGCGCCACCGGGGAAGCCCCAAAATCAAGATTTTTTTTTTTTTTAAAAAGATGTAAGAGGTAAGATTTAGTATGGTGTGAATGTGACATGCAAGTACATTTATAGAACTTAGTTTGGATTGATTTGATTATTTCTACAACAAAATTTCTACCCTTACTGCTGAGAACAAATTAAAATTACATATATATAACTATATATTTATATATATTTATAATTATATATAATATATATAATTAAAAGTGGGTATATGAATGTGTGTTTATGTGGGCTTATTTACGTTTAACTCATACTTTTTTTTAGTACTTTTTTGTCCTTTTAGTAACATTATTGGCTTTTAAGGTATTTTTAGTTTTTCTTTTTTCTCTTTGGTACTTGAATTTTTCCTTTATAAACATTCATAAGCTATAATATTCTTGTGGTGGCTATCATTTAACTAGCTTTTTTCACTCCTCTGACTCTAGTTTCCTAATTGAATTTAGCAGAGTCTCTAGAAGATGAGATTTAACCTGCTTGGAGCCCTTCAGAAAAGTAGATATTGCAACTCCCTTTATTCCCCCCACCTCCACCCCATTACCACTCCCTTTAGTAATTCATATCTTTAACAATTCTGACTCAGTAAAATTTCCCTCATTTCTTAACTAAAGCTCAAATAGGAATCAATTAGCCTTTGTCCATAACTCAATTATCTTCTCCAATTTTCTGGATTTCTTTTGTGGAGTCTCTCCAAAGTAATCCTTTAATGATATGCGAAAATAAATAAAACAAATGAATGCAGAAGAATCACCCTCCAATTCTTCAGAAATCTTCTTCTCTTTGGTATATCACAAACATGGGGGTTCGAAGGCTGAGATCTGAGGCCAAATGGACTAAACTCTCAATTCCAGGTTAGTCTTTTACTATGGGTGATCATGACTTTATGAAGTCTCAGTTTTCTTATCTGGAAAATGGGGACAATAATTTTTTTTCCCATTTGAATGTTTGAGGATTAAATGAAGTAATACTTATCATACTACTGGGAACTTCATAAGTGCTCAACATAAATTAGATAAAAATCCTAGTTCAGATTTTGGCTTAAAGTATATAATGGTATTTAATTTAGTTTGGGGATAAAATATCTGTGTAGAGAAATAAGAAGTTCTTATTTAACATGCTTCTGGGTGAATAAGTTGAGTGTAGGGGATTTTAACTTATTAGTTCATTTTCAAATAAAACCTTTGCAAACTACTAGGAATTACAAAACAAAACTCCCATATGAACAACTATACTCCATATATAAACTATATATTGCAGAAGCTAGCCAGAAGTGTTGTATAAAGATATTCACTTTTCTAAAGCTTATTCAGCTACAATTGTGACACTATACAGAAGTTGAGTTCTCACTCCTAGGCAATAATATTTTCATTTATATAACATTTTACGAGGCATTTTTACATACATTAGCTCATTTTATCTTCACAAAATTCTTGTAAGACAGAGGAAATCCAAACTTATTATCTGCAAGATATCATCTTATTTTGCAGGTGAGGAAAACCAAACTCTGGAGAAGGTAAGTAACTTGCCTTAGGACACAGAGTTCCTAAGGAAGAAGAATTCGCTTTCTGTCACCAGTTCTTGGATTCCCGCTCGTCCCCACCTCCACCTTCATGCTGCCTCTGCCAGCCTCAGCAATGACAAGGTTCAGACTTAAGTACAAGAGGTCAGAAAAGGAAAGGTGTTTAATCTTACTCTTACCATCTTCCAGGCCCTGTGCTTGGAAGGGGTCATGAGACAGGCAACCCTTTAATTTCCTGCCTCTCTGGACTATACTTGTATATAGAAATGGTTCAAGATGTCACATGAGACAGAAATGGGAGTGCTCAGGGGTGGGAAAGAGGGGGTAAGATAGAGTTTCAACAAGGAGAGGGAGGAGGGCGAGGGTTTAGAGAAGGGGAGGTAACAGTAAGGAGAACATGTCTACCCTGCTTTTTTTTTTTTTTTTCCTAGCCATGAAAGAACCTCCATGCCTGCTAATTCTGAAGCTTCTGCTTCAGAATTATTACCATAGCAGCTAGCAAGTAATAATGACTTGCTCCATCTAAGAGAGCTGATTTTTTTCCAGGATCCATGGGAGTGAATAAAACCTTGTAATAAAATCTTTACCTAACCCAACAACAAAAGGATGAATAACCCAATTAAACCATGGGCAGTGTTGTGATTAGACAGTTCTCCTAAGAAAGTACACTAATGGCTAAACACATGAGAAGATGCTCAATATTATCATTATGGAAATGCAAATTAAAACCACAATGCAAATTAAAACCACTTCATACTCACTAGGATGGCTAAACTAAAAAAACCCAAAAAGGGGCTTCCCTGGTGGCGCAGTGGTTGAGAGTCCACCTGCCAGTGCAGGGGACGTGGGTTCGTGCCCCGGTCCGGGAGGATCCCACATGCCGTGGAGCGGCTGGGCCCGTGAGGCATGGCTGCTGAGCCTGTGCGTCCCACGCCTGTGCTCCACAATGGGAGAGGCCACAACAGTGAGAGGCCCGCGTACTGCAAAAAAAAAAAAACAACCCAGAAAACAAAAAAACCACATAATAAGTGTTTGTGAGGATGTGGGGAAATTGGAATCCTCATGCATTGCTGGTGGAAATGTAAAATGGTGCAATGGTTTTAGAAAACAGTTTGGCAGTTCCCCAAAAAGTTAAACATAGAGTGTTGACATTTGTTCCAGCAATTCTACTCCTAGGTATATACTCAAGAGAACTGGAAACATGTCCATACAAAACCTGTACACTAATACTTATAGCAGCATTATTCATAAAAGCCAAAAACTATAAACAATCCAAATGTCTATCAACTGATAAATGGATAAACAAAATGTATATGGTATATCCATACAATGGAATACTATTTGGCCATAAAAAGGAAAGAAGTACTGATACATGCTATAACATATATGAAATCTGAAAACATTATGTTAAGTGAAAGAAGTCAGACACAGAAGGCCACATATTATATGATTCTGCTTATATGAAATGTCCAGAATACACAAATCTGTAGAGACAGAAAGTAGATCAGTGGTTGCCATGGACTGTGGAAAGGAAGAATGGAGAATGACTCCTAATAGGCATGGGATTTCTTTGCGGGAAGACAAAATGTTCTGGAATTAGATAGTGGTGATGGTTGCACAACTATATATCTACACTGAAACCACTAAATTGCACACTTTAAAGGGGTGAATTTTATGATATGTGAATTATATCTCAATAAAAAAATCCTTTCCAATAGCTAACATTTATTAAGGGGTAGTGCTAGAGACTATGCTATGAATTTTATGGATTATTTTATTTAATTCTCATAACAACCACAGGAATATGTACTTTTACTATTTCTCTCTTACAGAGGAGGAAGCTGAGGCTTGCATAGACTCAAGTTGCCTCATGTCACATGAATTTTGATGGCAGACACTGGTTTTACCACATAGTGCTTCCGTGATAAGCATGGCTAGACCTTATATATTTCCTGTTCTCTCTGTACTGCAGTCACTGGGTTCAACTTTGGTGTTTTTAAACTTTTGCTATTTTATTCTTTCAGGATTCTACAATTGGATGGTCTACTAGTCAGGAATAGGAATAGGTCTGAATAGTGGTCCACCTCCCACCCAATAAAGGATTTTATTGAAGGCTGACTTTATCCCTCATTTGTTCAAATGTCATGCCCTTGGAGCAGCCTTCTTGATTCCCCAATCTAAATGAAAGGCCTCCCATCAGAGGCGTTCACTGAACTGTGCAATTCTTTTTTATAGCACCTATCACAGCCCAGAGATTTAATATTTGTCTCCTTCCCTGGATTACAAACCTCATGATGTCAAGGACCATGTCTATTTTGCTCACTCAGCAAGTAGCACCAAGCGCACAGAGTAGGCGCTCAATAAGTATCAACCGAATGACTAAACACCATCTCTGTAAGAAGACTCCTACAATCTTCACACTCCTCTACTGTCTCCCACTGTACAGAGTCCCTCTTCAGAAATTTTATGTATCATTCCTCGGGCTTCTGGGTCCAGTGCTTGAACTTGGCGTGGGAGTGCTTCAGAACCACAGCTGGCTCATGCTGTTGGAAAGTGACGCACTAGTGGAAAGCTTTGGCTTTGGTTCTAACCTCAGGGGCTTCACTAAAACATTTCCTATGTGTCGTGCTCCTCTACTCTGACAGGGATTTTGGCTTTTACCTCACTTCTTGCTTCCGTTAGCCCTCATGACTGTTCGTAACAGCATTTCCCATTAACTCCCTCATGATCCTAAACAATTTGACTCCTAAAAATCTACAACCACCACTAAGTGGTTAAATATGTACATTGCAATCTTCCTAAGATATAAATAAGCAAAGTATCGCAGAAATGTTAATTGCTTTAGGTTATACAGCAAATAAGTGATAAAAACCAGAGTGGGAAACTACTAGATTCTAAACACTTTAAGCCCTCTGTTTTTTTTTTTTTTTTTGCGGTACACGGGCCTCTCACTGTTGTGACCTCTCCCGTTGCAGAGCACAGGCTCCAGACGTGCAGGCCCAGAGGCCATGGCTCACGGGCCTAGCCGCTCCGCGGCATGTGGGATCTTCCCAAACCGGGGCACGAACCCGTGTCCCCTGCATCGGCAGGCGGACTCTCAACCGCTGCGCCACCAGGGAAGCCCACCCTCTGTTTTATATAGTTAAGTTTTCCTAATCATGCCCAGCACAGTGCCTGGCACATATTAAGAGCTCATTAAATATTTGTTGAATGAGAACCCCAAATTCTAGCTGGAAGGGATTCACACTCCTTTCTACATCAGCTGATTCCTAAACTCCCAATATATCTCCCTTCTACTAAACTTTCTAAGCTGTATGAGTTTTTGGGTTGGAGTGTCCAAATTTTAAATGTACCTAACTAAACCCATCAAACCAACCCCACTTTCTCATTTTTTTGTATCACTAATATTGGCACCAACATTTGTTATCCATCTTTGGTTGAAATCCATCTCTTCAATTCTCCAATCTCATTACTACACACAAGCAATGGTCAAGTCCTATAGATTTTTTTTTTTTTTTTTTTTGGCCTCATCATGGGGCTTGTGGAATCTTAGTTCCCCGACCAGGGATTGAACCTGGGCCCTCGGCAGTGAAAGTGCAAAGTCCTAACCACTGGACAGACAGGGAATTCCTAAATCCTATAGATTCTGCTTGCACAATATCTCTGTGTTTTCATTTCAGTTCCCACTGCCATCCAGGGCAGATTCTCATTACCTTTCAACCAGACTTATCTTAATAAATGTTTCTGACTCCCTATCCCTAAACTCTCCCAACTCCAATAGTGTCTACATACCGTTTCTAGATTAATTTTTTTATTCTGATATATTCTTTAGAAAAACTTTCAATAACTCCTTACACTATTTTGTCCAACTTTAAATGTCATGTAATTCAAAGTTGTTCAAAAATAATCCCAACTTACCTTTCTACCCTTATTTTTCCCTTCTACGTACACAAATTTCTCTGAGCAAGCCAAAAGAAATGCCTCAGTATTCCTTGGGCAGAACTCATTTCCTCTCTCCATGCTACCTATGATTTATTCCTTATGTTCAAATACCTGCACCTTGACCTGAACAACTCAAACGAAAGCTCTTTCAGGAATTTTTTCTTGACTCCTGTCACCAGATGAAGTCTTGCCATTTTTGACTCTTCTACAGATCTTTTCATGCCTCTTCTGTGGCTTATCTAGCTGGTGTTATAGTTTGGTGCAAGTGTCATCATCTCTGGTAGATAATGAGGTCAGAGTCCATAACTTATACAACTTTGTAACCTGTACACCAAGCTAGTGTCTTGTATAGAGTGAGCAATTATGGAATTCAAATAGCTCTCTTTCTTTTATGATCCATTTCTTTTATTTACATACCAGAAAGATCTATTTCCTTGTATTCAATATGTTAGAAAGCTGATAAACCCACCTCATATATCTAAAGCTCACCGCTCAGCTCACTCACATGCTCCATGTATACGAAACTGTCTTCTAGCTTCATGTAATTGAGTAATAATTAGAAAATACCAACTTTTAAAGAGGGCATAGCATATGGTGACTAAAAACTTTAGATAGTTATTCCTAGTTCCAATTAATTTTTAACAGGAAAATAATGAGAGGAAAACTTAAACATTTAAGGGCACAATGGAGGAGCCAATAGACTAGCCTCAGTCTATCCAATGGAATGCAAGTTTCTGGCTCCAAAAATTATTTACAGTTATCTTTTTTGCTGCTTTTGAGCAGCAGTGACTGGCATTAGTGGGATTCTCCTCTTTTGGGGATGAAAAATGAAGTTTGAAAGAATGTTCATTACCATTCAGGTATGTGGTGACCAAACTGATTTTTCATCTGCCAAAATGTGTATACTGGCTTCTGTCTCATCTACAGACTTCTGGAAGTAAAAGTAGTTGATCAAATTAGCTCAACTATAATCCCCCACTAGTTCTTTTATGATTGCAGCTTGTTAACCTTAGTACACTGTTTATTTAAACCATGTGGATGACGTCATGAAAACCACCCCCAGTTCATCAAAGCATGATGCAGACTATGAGAAACAATTTGGTTTCAAACCACTCTAAGATATCGTCTTTTTTCTTTTCTTCTCTATATTGAAAGATAAAGTGTAAAAGTTCTAAGTTCTTAGTCATTTGATTTTTACTCCAGCTGTCCCTCCCCCAGTTAACTGGAAGCATTTTCATGTCATTTAGAATGAAGAAAACTAAAATATTAAACAAGTTTACTTCAGCCCTAGAAAAGGAGAATTGATGATAGAAATTATTTTGATATTCCTCTTATCCTTTATTTGCCAAGTTCACTTTTCCATGTTGTATAATGGTTGCAAGATAATGCCCAGCAAGTTACTATGCTAGAATTAGTCATGGGACTAATAAGCTCTTTTCCTTGGGCTAGGAAATATATTCTTTCTTGGCGTCCTTATGTTCCTCTATAAGCTCTGATCTGCTTTGATTAGAACAGTTGGTGTATGTATATACCATTCTCACCTCCAAGGCATGCTAAGTTCCTTGTCTTCTATGGTGTTTCTGCGGTCACAGTTCCAACATTATTCCAACACACAGTTCCAACACTATTCCACAACACAGCTTCCTCCTTAGCATAAATATTAGCACTTAAGAAGCCTAATTTTTGAATACTGGCAGGAGACAAATGGATTGGTAATTCAGAAGTGAACTGTTGCTTTACTGGTGGCACCAGTATGAGCCAACACTCCAAAAGTAGACAAGGAATACAAATAAGTAATGCAGTCCATGATAGATTTACTCTGTGGGTACTTGCAATTTTAATCATCTTGGATGATAAATCTACCCTTTAGATTCTGAGAATTTGTTAAACTAACTAACCCTATATGTGTTATTAAAATTGTTTTAGGTAGTATGAGGGGTTAAAAATGTATAAAGTCATGGTTATTGTCCATAAGATATTGATAATGTAGGCCAGCATTTCCAAAACTGTATTCTTTGGACCACTAGTTCTAAGACATGCTCTGTGAAAAAAGAATTCCACGTACAAAGAAGTTTGGATTCCCTCTTGAAAAATCATAACGTATTAAAGGCCCTGAGAAATCTGGAAGAGAAGAAATATGTTAAATCTGTTTAACCTAGAGTTTATCACATTTATTTGACCATGAATCACTGTTTTCATGCAATATCTCTAGACATCTCATGGAATGTGTTTTGGGAAATGCTAGCTCAGTACACTTGAGTACAGGGTACTTCTTTGGTATTGCCCACAGAAATATCCACAATAAGATTTTAGAAATATATGGTTAAATGAATATATTGTTAAACCCAGGCAGTTAGAGAAGAGGCTCCTATATTCCAGTCCAGAGACAGGTGTCTGCTGTCTGCATTAGTATTTCTTGGGAAAAGTGTTATAAATACAAATTCCTAGGCTCTGTTCCTAAAGTTTCTAATTCAGTAGGTTTGAGGTTGGGTCTGAGAACCTGCATTAAAAATTTCTCAAGTGATTCTCAGTCATGGATAGTTTAGGAACCTCAAGTAAGTATATGAAAAAAAAAATGAGGCCCAAGTTGAGCATTTAGTGTCTCTTAACTAAGGTTGTACATTCTCTGGTCACAAAGTAAGTCCTTTCTTTGAAAATATATGTCCATTGTAATCCATCTAGAATGTGAATGAACCTGGCCAAGTCCAAAACACCGAGCCTGCAGGTAAGTCAAGTTACCTTCACATATAGAAAAATTTCAGATTTAGCACAGACTCGGGGTTTGGAAGAACTTGGATTGGGCCAGGAGAAAATGGAAATAATAGTATTTATTTATTTATTTAAGGTCAATCATCCCCTCCCCAGTGTGGATTAATAATGCTGTAAGTTGCATCATTGCTATCTATAATGACTGGTAAACGCAGAAAGAACTAATGAAAAAGGGATGTGAACTATTTCTGGAATTGGGAGTTTTTTGGATTGGTCTTTAAGATTGCTACAATGATATTGCTGGCCATATACATCCTCTCCAGACTACAAGAAGGTGACTTTAAAACTTAGAAGTCTGGGACTTCCCTGGTGGCGTGGTGGTTAAGAATCTGCCTGCTAATGCAGAGGACACGGGTTCGAGCCCTGGTCCGGGAAGATCCCACATGCCGTGGACCAACTAAGCCCATGCACCACAACTTCTGAGCCTGTGCTCTAGAGCCTGCGAGCCACAACTACTGAGTCTGCGTGCCACAACTACTGAAGCCCGAGTGCCTAGAGCCCATGCTCCACAACAAGAGCAGCCACCACAACAAGAAGCCCACGTACCACAATGAAGAATAGCCCCTGCTCGCCGCAACTAGAGAAAGCCCGTGCGCAGCAACGAAGACCCAATGCAGCCAAAATAAATTTTAAAAAAACAAAAAAACCTCAAAAAAACTTAGAAGTCTGACCTGACTGTGAAATCAAACCTGGGGTGTTAAGACTAAGAAGATAAGATGATTCTTTTTTCGACATCAGCATTGTAAACATTATAAAACAGAAAACAGCAATAAAAATTTCTATAAGACCATAAACTTTATAGGGTCCCATAACCAAAAAAGTTCTCTATAGAAACATGTACTGAAATGGTCTCTATATTTTATAAGACAAATATCTGAGGTCATTCCTGATTTGGCTTTCTTCTTATTAAAATCTTTGTTATTTTTTCATAATTGTTGATAATCAGAGTTAATTGATAGTTTACCTTCTGAAACAATCGAAAGCAATATCTTATAGATGGTCAAACCAACCAAAACTAACCTAAATTTTTTTGATAGCCTTTAAGATTATTTCCCAAGGATAAACAATAAAGAACATTATAAGGATTGCATATTAGTGGGTTTTAAAAAAAGTGATCATTATGTGCTACCGCCTCCCCTCCCCCTTATTTTTCTTACATTAGTTTTAAAAGCCAGCTTTAAAAAACTTTAAAGATTTATTAGCAGGCTACAATTTTACTTTTTTTTTGGCTTATTAACCTGATTTGGACCTTTATCATGAGATTATATTATGGTAGAATAGATCCTTTATAATTGTTTCCTTTGATTGGTTAAATAATTTGATTATTCCATACAACTGAATGCTATGTAGTGATTAAAAGTGATTATATAGCTCTATATTAATTGACATGGAAAGATATTCATGAAATAAAAGGAAAAGGAAAAGATGTTCGAGGTACATGGTTAAGTGAAAAAGCAGAATACAAAACAGTATGATTCCACACGTTTAGATTCTACGTATTTAAAGTATAAATTAAAAAAAGGAAATAATAGCTAAAGTTTGTTAACCTGAGATGATGTGCCAGGCATTGTTCTAAGCACTTCGTATACATTAACCTATTTAATTCTCACAACCACCTATTAAGGTGCCCTCTCTTATGCCTTCCCCCTGCTTTGAGAAACTGAAGCACAGAGATGCTAAGTCACTTGCTCAAGGTCACAAAACTAGTAAATGGTAGATCTGGGTTTTGAACCCAGGCAGTCTGTTTCCACAGCTCACATTCTTAACCTCTTGGCTATAAGAAATGTACCAAAATAGTAATGTTGTTAGTTGAGCTATTTTCATTTGCATTCCTTTATGGACTGTCACAATTTCTTCTTCAGTCAGCGTGTATTACTTTCAAATTAGAAAAAAACAAAGTTTTGAATGAAAATGAACTCCTCCTCCCCCACCTAAAGAACATAGTAATAAATACAACAGATCCTCAAATGACATCATACTATTTAATATTTAAGTTTCAGTCTAGTAATCTAAGCTAAACTCTTTAAGGATTACATATTATCTTAGCACTACAGATAAGGATATAAAAACTTAGCAAAGTAGTGAGTTCTCTAGTTAAAGATGAGTCAGTGGCAAAGAATTGCAATATAATCCAGTATCTCTAAGGACCTGAATTATACTTTAAAACTTGGATAGTGATGAATGGATGATACAATTTTTTGAATTTATTATTGTAAAAGGTCCTAGGGCACAAGCCTACAAGATGAATGTGCCATGCTCTGCTCAACTCCTGTGAACTAAAAACACTGCCTTCTACCTTACCTGCTGAGTGGGCTCCCGCCTACCGATCTGTGATAGCCTCTCACTGGACGACAAGAAAAGGTCTTTAAGGGTACTCTGAACTCAACCCCCAAGTCATATACCAACTCTAGTAGGAGGTTCTTATAAAATGCACCCTAGATTCACATTGTCACGCTTCATAATTGCTTAGTAATGTAGAAAAATAACTGTCCCATCAGTTTGATGACTCTTCTGTTTTATTATTTTCAGATGAGAGAAATCCCTTCCTCCTACATATTATAGTTTAGCTCTAATTAGTTCGATCTAGAAGAAACCTCAGGGAAATATAGTTTCATTCTTTAGATAATCCAATTTAGCCCTTAAATAGATATCAGATTACCATGTACAGCACTGAAAAGCTTCCAGGGTCCTTGAGAAACTACAATTGAAGCAATATTTATTGAGTAAATACTATATGTATTTGTACCAGAACTGTGCTAGGAGTGTTAGGAAAAGAAAAGAATTAACTCTTCTATCACTCCAGTTGATTACTTGTGGTCACAGATCAAGGGACAGTTAGAAATTGCAATTTAGAAATTGGATGATTCTAAATAGAGAGAAGGGAACGGTTAAGGTGACAAGTGATAACCAGGAGGCTCAGTATTAGACAGCTTGACTTGTACAGTCATGTTGTTTGCTATTCCTTAAGTTGAGGAAGAACATGTAAATAACATAAAGTTAGCTATTTTTCTAATAAGCATAATATATACGTTGCAAAAAATTTAAACTATATAGAAAGATAGAAAATAATTATACAAAAATTTTCACTGCTCAGAGATAAAAATTTTTAGTGTAACTTCAGACTTTTTGTTATGCATATTTCTTGCAAAAAAAGACAAACAAGACCAAAACTGTTTTAAAAATTGGTTACTGGACTTCCCTGGTGGTGCAGTGGTTAAGAATCTGCCTGCCAATGCAGGGGACTGGGTTCGATCCCTGGTCCAGGAAGATTCCATGTGCCTAGGAGCAACTAAGCCCGTGCACCGTAACTACTGAGCCTGCGCTCTAGAGCCCGTGAGCCACAACTGCTAAAGCCTGCGTGCCTGGAGCCTGCGATCCGCAGCAAGAGAAGCCACCGCAGTGAGCAGCCTGCACACCTCAACGAAAAGTAGCCCCTGCTTGCCACAACTAGAGAAAGCCTGCGCGCAGCAACGAAGACCCAGTGCAGCTCAAAAAAAAAAAAAAAGGTTACTCACTTAATAGCGCTTGTTTTCCTGTTAATAAATATAACTCTACATTATTATTTTTTAAATAGTTGTTTATTTCATTGTAAGAAGGGGCATAATAAATTATTTAATTGATCTTGTCCTTTTGGAGATTTGGGTTATTTCAACATTATATACAATGCCACTGCATGCATACAAACATACATATACACACTCGTAGAAATATGCATCTACATATGTATATGTTGATATTTATAGGATATGTATATGCATACTTTTTGCTTTTTCATTTAATTATTTCCTTAAGAATTTCCTTGGAATTGTGGCTTCTGAGGGTAAGCACATTTACATCTTGATAATATTGCTGGATTGCTCTCCAAAAAGGTAGAACCAGTTTACCCCCTGGCCCACAAAATTAGAATGCCTGTATTGAGACAAATCACCAACCCTTGGTGTTATCAGTTTCTAAACACCTGGGGTTGTTCTAGGTAAGAAAATTAGCTTTATTTTGGTTACAACTAAGGTTGAATATCTTTTTACATGTTTATTGGCTATTTATACTCTTTCTTTTGTGACTTGCCTGCTCCTGGCCTTTGCCCACATTTCTACTGAGATATTTATCTTTTCCCAATAGATTTTAAATTATTTATGTATTTATTATTTAATTTTAATTTGTCATATACATCATCAAGCTTTCCCAGTTCATTTTATCTTTACTTATGTGCTTTCTTTCTCTTTTTATTTTCAGACAGAATTTAAAAATTTCTAATTAAAAAAAGATGACTACAGGTAAGTTTTCCCAGGGAGCCTATGTTGTTATTATTCTTTCTTGATTTAATTAACAGAAAACAAATCTAAGACCATTAATGAAATGTAGGAGTGCTCATGCAGGTTGAATAATAAATGTATTCAGTATTTTACTGTTACAAGCAGATGAGATTTTCTAAGTATTTAGCCATTATTTAAAGTTTGAACTAGAATGTCTTTTCCCTGTATGTGTATTATAAGACACACACTTTCATACTTTTCTAATTTAGTATGTGTTTATATATACATATATCTAGCTTTACATTTTAGGTAGCTATGAAGAGTAATACTTACGTGGAAACACACACACAGATTTTTAAAAATTTGATACTTTGTATACTTTTGCATATATTCATAGATATACATGTATTACGGCTTAGCATTGTCAGGGAGCATTTATCCAGCTCCCAGAACGTAGGAACTATAGAAAGTAACACGGCCCTAACATGGTTAATAGAAATGGAAGTGTGTTACAAGCAGTTATTGTTAACAGAACTTGCATTTGCACTATTTTTTAAGTATAAAGAAACTGACCTTTTTACTTTGGTAACTGAAAGGTAGCAGAAAGGACAATAATTCAGCTATGGGCCAATGAAAGAAGTTTTGGTGAATGCTTGCCAAATGCCTACATGCACCCACTTGCAAAGCAAGTAGTGATCTTGCTGCATGGCCCAGCTCCATGTGTTCAGTCAAATTTCCTCTGAAGAATTCATGAAGTGAGCTGCCACCCACAATTCAAGTCGGTTGTATTTTACCTCTGGCTTTTAATGAAAATGTAAAACCCATGGGCCCAATTCTCCCTACTTGACTATGTATGTGTAAAGGGTGAGTTGAATAGAAATAATTAAGGACAGATTGGGAACTTTCAGAAAAACTAAACTAGGGATTAACTCAGATGCACTAAGAGTTGTTTAAATTCTTTTTGACCCTCTCTTATAAACATAGCCTGTTTTAGAAACCTTGACTGCCTTGCAAAGTTGAGTGGTCATCTCCCTGTGAGGTAGGTTCCTAAGAATTCAGTCAAATACGAGACCAAGAGATAGAAGTAATAGTATGTTTAGTATTTGAATTATTACTTTCAGGACATGTTATATAGACTCTTTAAAAGAAAAAGGGTTTCATGCGCACCATTCTGATTCATTTGGGGGCCATACTTTTATTGCCACATGGACTTTAAGAGACTCCAAGCTCATTTCAATTGCTGGTGCAAGGGTGTAATATATTTTAGTGATTTGGCATTTGTTTATTATTACTGTCACTGAATCTGCACATGTGAAATTTATTTTTAGTTAATGAATGTTATTGTACATGAGTGAGCTTCTCAGATGCCAGAAGGATACACCAAGACCCCCGTGTCAATTAAAAGTTGAATTTGAATAATGGTTTCTGTACTTTATTTATCTTTTCTTCTGGGTAAATTTTATAGAATTTTGGGTAAATTCTTTCACCAATCTAAGACATAATCTTTTAGAGGGTATATGCAAGATACTAGCAAAATATAAAATATAAATAAAATGTAAATAATTTTTTGTTACAGATTTTATGAGAGATCAGAATAATGACATAATCTTTCTTTTTATAATAAATTGATGTTTTAAAATCTTAAAAACAAAGTATGGTCCATAAGATAATAGACTGAATTTAAGGAATTTGAAGAAGGTGATAATTCTGCATCCATAATACCTTGCATGGGTGTGAGATTAGAAGGCATTAGGTTTTCAATAGTGCTTAGTGGAACTGTGCACAGTGAAGGCTGTCCTCTTGGTTCTATGTGTAAATTGGATCTCATGAGGTTTCTGTGTGGATTTAATGAAATTACACATAATGCTTCTAGCATATTGCCTTACTGGCATAGAGCAGGGGCTCAAGAAATGTTCTTTTAAGTTAATAACCCAGGCTTACCTGATACTGGCACCTCACTACTAGCAATTATTTTCCCCATATTACAGATGAAGTAACAGGTTTAGAGACATTAAGAAACTTTCTCAATTCACATAGTAAGTTATAGATCTGGGATTCAAACTCAAGCTTGCTGACACTTGAACTTACCCTCTATGATATTCAGCAATGTTCCCCAAAATTTGGTACCTTTACTTCTGGTAGTATATATGAAATTATTCTAGGCGGGACACAAATACAGCTTTTAAATGCAATTGTATGTATGTGTATATCTATATCTATCTAAATATTCTTTTTTACTAGCCTCACCATCCATTTATTTTGTGTTTTGTTTCAGTGGAAAAGCATCAGAGAAATTCTTATTTGAAAAGAAAAGTAGTTCTTTATAAATAAAATATTTGCAGTATCCCTGAAGCACCTTTACCATTTTTGCTATTTATTTTTAAATAGTGGCTTTATTGAGATATAATTCATATATCATCAGGTTCACCCTTTTAAAATGCACGATTTTTAGTATATTTACAAAGTATTCTGATCGCTGCTATCTAATTCCAGAACATCTTCATTATCCCAAAAAGAAATTCCACAGGCATTAAGCAGTCAATTGTCATTCTCCCCTTCGCCCAGTCCCTGAAAACCACAAATTTAATTTTTGTCTCTATGGATTTACCTATTTTGGATATTTCTTATGAATGCAATCATACAATACATGGCCTTTTGTGTCTGGCTTCATTCAGTTTGCATAATGTTTTCAGCATTCATACATTTTGTATTATGTGCCAATAACTGATCCCTTTTTGTGGCCAAATAATATACCACTGTGTGGATGTACCACATTTTGTTTATCCATCCAACAGTTGATGGCCATTTGGGTTGTTTCTGCTTTTTGGCTTTTATGAATTATGCTGCTATGAACATCCATGTGCAAGTATTTGTTTGAGTGTCTGTTTTCAAATCTTTTGGGTAATATATCTAGCAGTGGGATTGTTGGTCGTATGGTAATTCTATGCTTAACTTTTTGAGGAGTCGCCAAACTGTTTTTCACAAAGGCTACAGCATTTTACATTCCTATTAGCAGTGCGTGAAACTTCCAACTTCTCCATATCCTCGCCAACACTTGTTACTTTCCATTTAAACAAATTAGAGCCACACTAATGAGTATGAAGTGGCATATGTATTTATCTTCAAATATATTTGGAAGTATAATTATCACATTAGACTCACAGTATTGTTTGTTTCCCATTTATGCACTGATAAGATTTCTTAAATACAGTTTCATTTAAGTGGAAAAAAGTGAATAATTTAAAGAAAGTAAGTAGGTAAATAATGTATGAATGAGATGTAGATATGGCAAAATTTGTAAAGGTATAACCTGGGGCAAGTTACTCAATTTCTTTGAGCCTCAGTTTCAACATCTGTCATAAAAGGGGGCTCTGGACTGTTAAGTGGATTAAATGGGCTAATATTCATAAAGTGCTTAAAATGGTGCCTCCATAAAAGTATGCTAAATAAATAAAGTGGTATTGAATGACTGAAGCTTGAGAAACTCCTATGTAACTTATACTACACTCTGTATTAACCGGGGCTGGCTTCTTCCATAGGGGGTATTCAGTCAATGTTTAATAAAATGAACGGCAGAGCGAATTTAATTGTGGCGTTGAATTTCCCCGCTCGCCCTGGGTTTGTGTGATAAAAGGTGCTGCAGAAATGGAGCATTTTCTCAGGGTGGGAGTGGTGTGGTCCCACAGGCACCGACTAGCCACTGCTGACATTCTGTCCCAGAAAATCCCAAGCTATCCACCAGCACCAGCCATCACTCAAAATGCTGGTGCTTGCAGGGAGGGGTGAAAAACATCCATCTCTTTTCCTCCTGGACTCTTGGCTTCTCTCTCTTTCTCTTCTTTTTTTCCCCCTTCCTTTCTTCCTGTCTAACAATTTTCTAATTAATTGGTGGGGCTAGAATCCAATTCTCCCTCCTTTTGGCCAGGACAGAAAGGCAAGTACACTGTGACAAAAAATTGTGATATTTCAGAGTCTTTATAATGGTATTCAGCCTATATGTTGTTCTCTGGAAAGATCATGGTTGCAGTCAACGGTAGCCACTTGACCCTTTGGGAAGTGAAACATTCCAAACAACTCCCTTCTCTTACCAAATTCATCCTCTCACACTTGGATTTTAGAATTTAAACATCCATGAGTTAAATGGCCAAAAAGTGATTGTTCAACTTGAGATCAGACATAAAGACTTTCCTTGAGGAAAGCAGGAGAGTTAATGAAGAAAAATATTTCCCTGATATAAAAAACACTTTAATTTTCATTTATAGAATTATGAGCAGTGTAATGTTCTCTGCTCAGCAGTGCCACTGTTTTATGCATCTTTACAGTTAATAACTTATTCTAGGTATTAAATCTGTCACATTCCTTTTACTTGGACCTGCAGTGAAGAATTTACAGCAGGAGACCCAGAACTGACCCAGCAATTTGAAAACATAACACAGATATGAATCCAATTATTCTCCATCTAAATGCTGACACTTATGCCCTGCATCAATATGCGACATCTGGACCAGTCATACTTAATATCTAACTCATCAAAGCCAACCCAGAAATACAAACAAAAGGATTAGTTCACACCCACCTTCAGAAGAGTTTGAATAATAAAAATAAAAAAATACCAGCCTGCGCAATGTAATTTAGATACTGACGTAAAACATATTTTTAAAAGTTGGTTAAAGAACAGAATATGTGCTCCCTCCTGGTGCGCTGGTCTTTTCCCCTTTACCGACTATTTTGCTGTGAAAAAGAAAGAGTTGCTTGTCCAAGTTCACAAAGCAAAACAAATCATTTGTGCAGCAGGAATATATCAGTGGCTTACTCCGCAGGTCTAAGTGTTCCTGCCAAATGTAGCGACCATTTCTGTTTTTATTCTTTGTAAAATCAGCAACCAGAGCTGCTGAAAATATTTTCCATATAAAAATGTAACTAGATCAAACAGTGGCCTTGTGAAGGGAAGGGGGTGGCCAGGGGAGTTTCCTTCAGAAAAAAATTTGAACTTCAAGGGTTGTGGTATAAATAAAAATTACTTTTAAGAGGTGTAAAATGAGGTATTTTATTTTACCCCTCTTTAATGGAGAGAAAGGGAGACATTCTAGAACAGGCTAAAAAGTGACAAATAAAAGGATTGTGAATTAGTGCTTCAACCAAGGAGGAAAGGAACCTTTTTCTAGCTCAGTAAAGGAAGCAGAAGATGAAGAGATATTAGCATCAGGAGTGAGAGCATGCACGTGTGCATCTGCACACACTCAAACCATGCTCACTTCCTTTCGTAAAGGTTAAAGTAAAAGTCAAAGCACAGGAAGCAAGTTGGTCACAAGACCTAGTTTCACATGTTTGATCAAAACGACTTTCTACGTGGAGGAAAAAACAAAATCTTTTCAGGATCTGTTTGACTTCTAATGGATGATAATGACAATGAAGGGACAGATTATCCAACAACCCTCATGATAAAATTTCTTAGTCATCTTTTTACAATATGTGAATTAGACTTTGAGTTTTTATTCTGTTATATTTATGTTATGAGAGACTAATTCCCAATCTATCATAGTCACAAAGGGGCACAAAGCCAACACAATCCAGAATCTCCAGAAGTTCAAGTAGAAACAAACAAAAAGACTTAACATCAAAACTCAAAATGACAGCAAGAGTGATACTCTTCCACCAAACACACAAACTCTATATTTTATGTTTTCATATTTTAACCCATAGAAAAATATGATCTGGAAAAACGTCAAAATCTTAGCAGTGATTATTACAATTTAGGGAAGCGGTGGGATTGGAGGATGGGGAAGGGGGCTTTTATTTTATTTTTATTAAAACATTTTTTTAATTGGAGTATAGTTGCTTTACACTGCTGTGTCAGTTTCTGCTGTACAGCAAAGTGAATCAGCCATATGTATACTTATATACCGTCTTTTTGGATTTCCTTCCCATTTAGGTCACCACAGAGCACCGGGTAGAGTTCCCTGTGCTATACAGTAGGTTCTCATTAGTCATCTATTTTATAATACATTTTAGTGTATCTATTCAATCCCAATCTCCCAATTCATCCCACCTCCGCTTTCCCGGGAAGGGGGTCTTTCAAATATAGTGCAGAAGGGAGTGAAACAAGCATTCATGTACATACCACTGAGGCTGAACAACTGTTAGTATATTGTGGTCTTTGTTTTAGATTCCCCACTCCTCCCCCTTCCCCCTTTTTAAAAGAGAAATAAAACATTACAGATACCATAGTGCATTGATCTATGTTTTTTGAAAACGATCTTGGAACCCACCCTAGGTTGCTTGGGCAACAGTCCAGCTGAGACTAGTGGCACCCCCAACTCCATGCTGGAGAGTCTACACCCAAGTTCAGCTTCCCACAGCACTCGTGGTCTCTAACCCAGGCAGCGGTTCGGCAAACTTCTGTGGGCCCCAGGATCTTCAAGTGAAGGGCAGCTAATTTTCCCAGACAACGCTGTAAACAGCTAACATCCAAAATCCTGACCTCCTGGCACCAGGCAGCCAGTGTATTCCCCAATTAATAAGGCAGCTTTCTTGCCTTACCCTATAAAAAAGCAGAAAAACAGAAGGGCAATGTCCCTCCAACTGCCCATAGACTCACCGATCTCTGTAGGATGGTAGAGGGATGGAGACGTGGCGTCTTCCCTTGCAGATCATGATTTCCACACGAGTTTTCTCTTTAAGCAATAAAGCCCATTTCTTAACACGCTCCAGGTGACACTGTAGAATCGGTTTTCAACCTTGGTAGAGGACAGTCAGTCATCCAGATGGGACTCACCTGACATGGCAGGTAATAACCATGAAAGAACCTAAACTGCAAAACAGAGAGTGTTTTTCTCTTTTGCACATATCTCAAAAATAAATCCCATTTCCACTCCCCCCTAGACGTGAGTAGCAACCTGAAGTAGATGTGTGCTCATGTTTTCCTACTTCTAGTACATATGAATATATTTATAGACTATACATAGAATTGTTTTTTGAGTTTTAAAAATTTACATGAATTCTCTTTCTGTAACTTCCTCTTTTTAGTCAACATCATATAAGACCTATCCATGTGGATTTTGTATTTCATTCAATCTGAGAGTCTCTGTCTCTTAATAAGCAAATTTAATCTAGTGACTTTTATTGAGGTTATTGATATTTATGATGATGACGATACTGTTTTCAAATTTCCTTTCTTTTTTGTTCCTTTGCTTTACTTCTCTTTTTTGTCTTGGTTTAAGTGAATTTTCTTTAATCTGATCTTTTAGAAGTAATCCAAAACTTGTTCTTTTAAGTGGCTACCCCTCAATTTTTAAATGCATACTTAATAAGTCTAAGGCTGTTAATACAAGAAACTTAGAGCATTTTTATTCTATGTCCTTCATATTTTCTATGTATTGATGTCTAGTATTTTATTGTCCTTCCTTTTTTTTTTAACATCTTTATTGGAGTATAATTGCTTTACAATGGTGTGCTGGTTTCTGCTTTACAACAAAATGAATCAGTTATATATATACATATGTTCCCATATCTCTTCCCTCCTGCGTCTCCCTCCCTCCCACCCTCCCTATCCCACCCCTCCAGGCAGTCACAAAGCACCGAGCTGATCCCCCTGTGCTATGTGGCTGCTTCCCACTAGCTATCTACCTTACGTTTGGTAGTGTATATATGTCCATGCCTCTCTCTCACTATGTCACAGCTTACCCTTCGCCCTCCCCATATCCTCAAGTCCATTCTCTAGTAGGTCTGTGTCTATATTCCTGTCTTACCCCTAGGTTCTTCATGACATTTTTTTTTCTTAAATTCAATATATATGTGTTAGCGTACGGTATTTGTCTCTCTCTTTCTGACTTACTTCACTCTGTATGAGAGACTCTAGGTCTATCCACCTCATTACAAATAGCTCAATTTCGTTTCTTTTTATTGCTGAGTAATATTCCATTGTATATATGTGCCACATCTTCTTTATCCATTCATCCGATGATGGACACTTAGGTTGTTTCCATCTCCGGGCTATTGTAAATAGAGCTGCAATGAACATTTTGGTACATGACTCTTTTTGAATTATGGTTTTCTCAGGGTATATGCCCACTAGTGGGATTGCTGGGTCATATGGTAGTTCTATTTGTAGTTTTTTAAGGAACCTCCATACTGTTCTCCATAGTGGCTGTATCAATTTACATTCCCACCAACAGTGCAAGAGGGTTCCCTTTTCTCCACACCCTCTGCAGCATTTATTGTTTCTAGATTTTTTGATGATGGCCATTCTGACTGGTATGAAATGACATCTTATTGTAGTTTTGATTTGCATTTCTCTAATGATTAGTGATGTTGAGCATTCTTTCATGTGTTTGTTGGCAGTCTGTATATCTTCTTTGGAGAAATGTCTATTTAGGTCTTCTGCCCATTTTTGGATTGGGTTGTTTTTTTGTTATTAAGCTGCATAGGCTGCTTATAAATTTTGGAGATTAATCCTTTCTCAGTTGCTTCATTTGCAAATATTTTTTCCCATTCTGAGGGTTGTCTTTTGGTCTTGTTTATGGTTTCCTTTGCTGTGCAAAAGCTTTGAAGTTTCATTAGGTCCCATTTGTTTATTTTTGTTTTTATTTCCATTTCTCTAGGAGGTGGGTCAAAAAGGATCTTGCTGTGATTTATGTCATAGAGTGTCCTGCCTATGTTTTCCTCTAAGACTTTGATAGTTTCTTACATTTAGGTCTTTAATCCATTTTTAGCTTATTTTTGTGTACGGTGTTAGGGAGTGATCTAATCTCATACTTTTACATGTACCTGTCCAGTTTTCCCAGCACCACTTATTGAAGAGGCTGTCCTTTCTCCACTGTACATTCCTGCCTCCTTTATCAAAGATAAGGTGACCATATGTGCGTGGGTTTATCTCTGGGCTTTCTATCCTGTTCTATTGATCTATCTTTCTGTTTTTGTGCCAGTACCATACTGTCTTGATTACTGTAGCTTTGTAGTAGAGTCTGAAGTCAGGGAGCCTGATTCCTCCAGCTCCGTTTTTCGTTCTCAAGATTGATTTGGCTATTCGGGGTCTTTTGTGTTTCCATACAAATTGTGAAATTTTTTGTTCTAGTTCTGTGAAAAATGCCAGTGGTAGTTTGATAGGGATTGCGTTGAATCTGTAGATTGCTTTGGGTAGTAGAGTCATTTTCACAATGTTGATTCTTCCAATCCAAGAACATGGTATATCTTTCCATCTATTTGTATCATCTTTAATTTCTTTCATCAGTGTCTTATAGTTTTCTGCATACAGGTGTTTTGTCTCCTTAGGTAGGTTTATTCCTAGGTATTTTTTTGCTGTTGTTGCAACGGTAAATGGGAGTGTTTTCTTGATTTCACTTTCAGATTTTTCATCATTAGTGTATAGGAATGCCAGAGATTTCTGTGCATTAATTTTGTATCCTGCTAATTTAACAAATTCAGTGATTAGCTCTAGTAGTTTTCTGGTAGCATCTTTAGGATTCTCTATCTATAGTATCATGTCATCTGTAAACAGTGACAGCTTTACTTATTCTTTTCTGATTTGGATTCCTTTTATTTCCTTTTCTTCTCTGATTGCTGTGGCTAAAACTTCCAAAACTATGTTGAATAAGAGTGGTGAGAGTGGGCACCCTTGTCTTGTTCCTGATCTTAGTGGAAATGGTTTCAGTTTTTCACCATTGAGGACGATGTTGGCTGTGGGTTTGTCATATATGGCCTTTATTATGTTGAGGAAAGTTCCCTCTATGCCTACTTTCTGCAGGGTTTTTATCATAAATGGGTGTTGAATTTTGTCGAAAGCTTTCTCTGCATCTATTGAGATGATCAAATGGTTTTTCTCCTTCAATTTGTTAATATGGTGTATCACGTTGATTGATTTGCGTATATTGAAGAATCCTTGCATTCCTGGAATAAACCCCACTTGATCATGGTGTATGATACGTTTAATGTGCTGTTGGATTCTGTCTGCTAGTGTTTTGTTGAGGATTTTTGCATTTATGTTCATCAGTGATATTGTCCTGTTGTTTTCTTTTAT
Organism: Delphinapterus leucas; assembly: GCF_059928025.1. Lineage (NCBI taxonomy): Eukaryota > Metazoa > Chordata > Mammalia > Artiodactyla > Monodontidae > Delphinapterus > Delphinapterus leucas. The sequence continues at coordinate 102,437,455 of NC_143131.1, read as the reverse complement.
ATGACATCTTTGTGTGGTTTTGGTATTAGGGTGATGGTGGCCTCATAGAATGAGTTAGGGAGTATTCCTTCCTCTGCTATATTTTGGAAGAGTTTAAGAAGGATACGTGTTAGCTCTTCTCTAAATGTTTGATCGAATTCGCCTGTGAAGCCATCTGGTCCTGGGCTTTTGTTTGTTGGAAGATTTTTAATCACAGTTTCCATTTCAGTGCTTGTGATTGGTCTGTTCATATTTTCTATTTCTTCCTGATTCAGTCTTGGCAGGTTGTGCATTTCTAAGAATTTGTCCATTGCTTCCAGATTGTCCATTTTATTGGCATAGAGTTGCTTGTAGTAATCTCTCAAGATCTTTTGTATTTCTGCATGTCAGTTGTTACTTCTCCTTTTTCATTTCTAATTCTATTGATTTGAGTCTTCTCCCTTGTTTTCTTGATGAGTCTGGCTAATGGTTTATCAATTTTGTTTATCTTCTCCAAGAACCACCTTTTAGTTTTATTGATCTTTGCTATTGTTTCCTTCATTTCTTTTTCATTTATTTCTGATCTGATTTTTATGATTTCTTTCCTTCTGCTAACTTTGGGGTTTGTCGTTCTTCTTTCTCTAATTGCTTTAGGTGCAAGGTTAGGTTGTTTATCCGAGATGTTTCCTGTTTCTTAAGGTAGGATTGTATTGCTATAAACTTCCCTCTTAGAACTGCTTTTGCTGCATCCCATAGATTTTGGGTCGTCGTGTCTCCATTGTCATTTGTTTCTAGGTGTTTTTTTATTTCCTCTTTGATTTCTTCAGTGATCACTTCGTTATTAAGTAGTGTATTTTTAGCCTCCATGTGTTTGTATTTTTTACAGATCTTTTCCTGTAATTTATTTCTAGACTCATAGCATTGTGGTCGGAAAAGATACTTGATACAATTTCAATTTTCTTAAATTTACCAAGGCTTGATTTGTGACCCAAGATATGATCTATCCTGGAGAATGTTCCATGAGCACTTGAGAAAAATGTGTATTTTGTTGTTTTTGGATGGAATGTCCTATAAATATCAATTAAGTCCATCTTGTTTAATGTATCATTTAAAGCTTGTGTTTCCTTATTTATTTTCATTTTGGATGATCTGTCCATTGGTGAAAGTGGGGTATTAAAGTCCCCTACTATGAATGTGTTACTGTTGATTTTCACTTTTATGGCTGTTAGTATTTGCCTTATGTATTGAGGTGCTCCTATGTTGGGTGCATAAATATTTACAAGTGTTACATCTTCTTCTTGGATCGATCCCTTGATCATTATGTAATGTCCTTCTGTGTCTCTTCTAATAGTCTTTATTTTAAAGTCTATTTTGTCTGATATGAGAATTGCTACTCCAGCTTTCTTTTGGTTTCCATTTGCATGAAATATCTTTTTCCATCCCCTTACTTTCAGTCTGTATGTGTCTCTAGGTCTGAAGTGGGTCTCTTGTAGACAGCAAATATATGGGTCTTGTTTTTGTATCCATTCAGCCAATCTGCGTCTTTTGGTGGGAGCATTTAGTCCATTTACATTTAAGGTAATTATCGATATGTATGTTCCTATTCCCATTTTCTTAATTGTTTTGGGTTCGTTATTATAGGTCTTTTCCTTCTTTTGTGTTTCTTGCCTCGAGAAGTTCCTTTAACAGTTGTTGTAGAGCTGGTTTGGTGGTGCTGAACTCTCTCAGCTTTTGCTTGTCTGTAAAGGTTTTAATTTCTCCATCAAATCTGAATGAAATCCTTGCTGGGTAGAGTAATCTTGGTTGTAAGTTTTTCTCCTTCCTCACTTTAAATATGTCCTGCCAGTCCTTTCTGGCTTGCAGAGTTTGTGCTGAAAGATCAGCTGTTAACCTTATGGGGATTCCCTTGTGTGTTATTTGTTGTTTTTCCCTTGCTGCTTTTAATATGTTTTCTTTGTATTTAATTTTTGACAGTTTGATTAATCTGTGTCTTGGCATATTTCTCCTTGGATTTATCCTGTATGGGACTCTCTGTGCTTCCTGGACTTGATTAACTATTTCCTTTCCCATATTAGGGAAGTTTTCAAGTATAATCTCTTCAAATATTTTCTCAGTCCCTTTCTTTTTCTCTTCTTCTTCTGGAACCCCTATAATTCAAATGTTGGTGCGTGTAATGTTGTCCCAGAGGTCTCTGTGACTGTCCTCAGTTCTTTTCATTCTTTTTTCTTTATTCTGCTCTGCAGTAGTTATTTCCACTATTTTATCTTCCAGGTCACTTATCTGTTCTTCTGCCTCAGTTATTCTGCTATTGATCCCGTCTAGGGTATTTTAAATTTAATTTATTCTGTTGTTCATCATTGGTTGTTTCATCTTTAGTTCTTCTAGGTCCTTGTTAAATGTTTCTTGCATTTTGGATCATCTTTACTATCATTATTCTGAATTCTTTTTCAGGTAGACTGCCTATTTCCTCTTCACTTGTTAGGTCTGGTGGGTTTTTATCTTGCTCCTTCAACTGCTGTGTGTTTTTCTGTCTTCTCATTTTGCTTATCTTACTGTGTTTGGGGTCTCCTTTTTGCAGGCTGCAGGTTCGTAGCTCCCGTTGTTTTTGGTGTCTCTCCCCAGTGGCTAAGGTTGGTTCAGTGGGTTGTGTAGGCTTCCTGGTGGAGGGGAGTAGTGCCTGTGTTCTGGTGGATGAGGCTGGATCTTGTCTTCTGGTGGTCAGGTCCACGTCTGGTGGTGTGTTTTGGGGTGTCTGTGGAGTTATTATGATTTTAGGCAGCCTCTCTGCTAATGGGTGGGGTTTGTTCCTGTCTTGCTAGTTGTTTGGCATAGGATGTCCAGCAATGTAGCTTGCTGTTCGTTGAGTGAAGCTGGGTGCTGGTGTTGAGATGGAGATATCTGGGAGATTTTTGCCATTTGATATTATGTGGAGCTGGGAGGTCTCTTGTGGACCAGTGTCCTGAAGTTGGCTCTCCCACCTCAGAGGCATAGCACTGACTCCTGGCTGCAGCACCAAGAGCGTTTCATCCACATGGCTCAGAATAAGAGGGAGAAAAAGTAGAAAGAAAGAATTAGTAGAAGTAGAAAGAAGGAAAGAAAGAAGGGAGGGAGGGAGGAAGGAAGGAAGGAGGGAAGGAAGGAAAAAAAGAAAGAAGATAAAGTAAAATAAAATAAAGTAAGATAAAATATAATAAAGTTATTAAAATAAACAAATAATTATTAAGAAAAAAAAACAACGGACGGATAGAACCCTAGGACAAATGGTGGAAGCAAAGCTATACAGACAAAATCTCACACAGAAGCATACACATACACACTCACAAAAAGAGGAAAAGGGGAAAAAAATCATAAATCTTGCTCTCAAAGTCCACCTCCTTAATTTGGGATGATTCGTTGTCTATTTATGTATTCCACAGATGCAGGGTACATCAAGTTGATTGTGGAGCTTTAATCTGCTGCTTCTGAGGCTGCTGGGAGAGATTTCCCTTTCTCTTCTTTGTTCTCACAGCTCCCAGGGGCTCAGCTTTGGATTTGGCCCTGCCTCTACGTGTAGGTCGCCAGAGGGCGTCTGTTCTTCGCTCAGACAGGACGGGATTAAAGGAGCCGCTGATTCGGGGGCTCTGGCTCACTCAGGCCGGCGGGAGGGAGGGGCACGGAGTGCGGGGCGAGCCTGCGGTGGCAGAGGCCGGCGTGATGTTGCACCAGCCTGAGGCGCGCCGTGCGTTCTCCCAGGGGAGTTGTCCCTGGATCCCAGGACCCTGGAGAGCTGCACAGGCTCCCCAGAAGGGGGATGTGGATAGTAACCTGTGCTCGCACACAGGCTTCTTGGTGGCGGCAGCAGCATCCTTAGCGTCTCATGCCTGTCTCTGGGGTCTGTGCTTTTAGCCGCGGTTCGCGCCTGTCTCTGGAGCTCCTTTAAGCAGCGCTCTTAATCCCCTCTCCTCACGCACCAGGAAACAGAGGGAAGAAAAAGTCTCTTGCCTCTTCGGCAGGTCCAGTCTTTTCCCAGGACTCCCTCCCGGCTAGCCGTGGCGCACTAACCCCCTGCAGGCTGTGTTCACGCCGCCAACCCCAGTCTTCTCCCTGCACTCTGACCGAAGCCCGATCGTCAGCTCTGAGCCCCGCCCGCCCCGGCGGTTGAGCAGACAAGCCTCTCAGGTGGGTGAGTGCCGGTTGGCCCTGACCCTCTATGGGGGAATCTCTCCGCTTTGCCCACCGCACCCCTGTTGCTGTGCTCTCCTCTGTGGCTCCGAAGATTTCCCCCTCCACCACCTGCAGTCACCGCCCGCGAAGAGGCTTCCTAGTGTGTGGAAACCTTTCCTCCTTCACAGCTCCCTCCCACTGCTGCAGGTCCCGTCCCTATCCTTTTGTCTCTGTTTATTCTTTTTTCTTTTGCCCTACCCAGGTACGTGGGGGGGTTTCTTGCCTTTTGGGAAGTCTGAGGTCTTCTGCCAGCGTTCAGTAGGTGTTCCGTAGGAGTTGTTCCACGTGTAGATGTATTTCTGGTGTATCTGTGGGGAGGAAGGTAATCACTGCGTCTTACTCTTCTGCCATCTTCCCGGAAGCCCCCTCCCGGTCCTTCCTTTTTAAACAGTCAATATTTATTTATATTTGTCAACATGTTACTGTTTTTCTGTTTTTTTCTCCTTATTGTCCTTGTAATAGTGTAATCCATCCCTTATTTCTGGGTTATTTTTTTTCCTTATCAAAGTATAACTTTTAATACATGACTTTTTAGTGTAGTAGTATTAGTCAGGGTTTATTAGTCAGGGTTCTCCACAGAAACAGAAGAGAGGGAGGGAAAGAGAGGAAAAGGGAGGGGAGGGGAGGGAAGGGGAAGGAAAGGGAAGGGGAAGAGAATTGGGAGGGGAGGGAGGGAGAGAAAGATTGAAGTGTTTCATGAGATCATGAGATTGTGGAGGAAACCCAGGGAAGAGTTGCAGTTTGAATTGGAAGGTTATCTACTGGCAGAACTCTCTTACTCTTTCAGGGAGGTCAGTTTTTTTCTATTAAGACCAACTGATCAGATGAGGCTCAGCCACATCTTGGTGAGTAACATGCTGTACTCAAAATCTACTGGTTTAAATGTTAATATCATCTAAAAAATAGCTTCATGGAAACATCTAGAATAATGTGTGACCAAATATCTGGGTACCATGGCCTAGCCAAATTGAAACATAAAAATAACCATTGCAGTCTCTAGGTAAAATAATCTCTTGGTCTTTGAAAATGATTTTTTTTTAATTCTTGAATAATAGTTTGGCTATTTATAGAATTCTGATTTGAGAATATTTTCATTCACCTCTGAAGATATTATTTTATTATCTTTTATTGCTGCTAACTAGAATTCTTCTCTAAATGTGATTTCCATTCTAAGTAATGTCTTCTCTTTACAGATTTCCACTTTTATTTTTGATTTTCTGTAATTTATTTATGAATGTCTAGGCATCAATTTGCTTTTATATTTTTCTTGGGATTTTCCATGTTTCTTCAATCTCAGACTATGTCTTTCTTCAATTCTAGAATGTTCTCAGCCCTTTTTATTAAAAAAATTTCCTCCGCCATTTGTTATAACAATATTTTCTTTTTAACCATGTTAACTGCAATGAGATACAGAGACATGGTACTGTAAGTGTGTGAGACAGGTGAACTTGACCTAGTCAGGGAGACTGGGCTTCTCTCAGGAAGTGGCAACTGAGTTGGCAGCCGAAGGATGAATCAGAGCTTACTAAATGAGGGAAAATGGTAAGTGAACGCCAAGCAGAGAACTCATTGATAAGTGGGAACATGGCTCAAATAAGGTACTGAAAAATTGTGTTCTTGTGCCAAAAGCACAGTCATGAAGTAAGATGTGGCTAGAGAGGGAATCCGGATCAAGCCGTGGGAAGGAGTTTTGAATTTTTCTTAAGAGCAAGAAGAAATGACTCAGATGTTAAAATTTGTTAGTGTTTGTGCATTTGCACTTAGAAAAGCATGGAGAATAGACTGATGGGAGCCAAAATGGATGCAGGTAGAACAATTAAGAGGCAATTCTAGTAGTGAAGGTGCTTAGATTAGTTACTTTTGACTAGTTATTTTAGACTAGGGTGTCCTGTAACTATAAACTTGGTTTAAAAAAAATTTCCTGCCTCCCAAATTAGGATTTTAGGTTCTTTTAACTGATCAAATGTTTCAAAGTGTACAGACACAGGTACACAAGTTTCGCCAGAACAGTATGTTTAAGAGTAGTTATGCTTGTTCTGCTCCAATTGATCCAGGTGCATCAAGTTTCCGTCACTGAATTACTTAATTGAATTAGGCAGCTCTGTTGATTGTATTCACCCGTTTACAACCATGCACAACTCTTTTTATTGTCCTGTGTAGACCTTGCATGTGCAGTGTTTTATATTGACCCTCCCATCTATCAAGGGAAAATGCCTACTAGCCAGTTCACTCGTCAATTCTTCTAAGGGACCATGGAAGTTTTATCATCAATGAATGTATAGATTAAGTCTGTAAGTTGGTAAGATCATATTTCTTTGACTTGAGATGCTATTGATTATAAGATTCACCATTATTTTGTATACTACTAAAAAAACTGCTGCCTTTAAAACTATTATGCTGCTTTCTAATCACTTAGAATTTTTATTTTACACTTACTGAAAGGGCTTTTAAACTTATTTATGCTCCTAGGTCTCTGTAGAGACTCCTTTAGCATTGACAGTCTAATTCTGAGGCATGTTAAAGAACACTCAGCTATTTTTCAGCATTTCCTATTTGACTAGACTTGCTTTTGTATTTTTATGACTTAAGTCACATGACATTGTCACAACAGCTTTTTCTCAGTGCATAAAACTTCTTTGCTCTAGCCTCAGGGATTTTAAAATTTTCTCTTACATACCTTACTGCCATGTGATAGTCTTTTTGTGCTTATCTCAGGAATAAAATACAGCATGACTTCATGCATGTGTGGTGACTATCCTTTCCTAGGTCCTACATTCTCGAGAAAATATAGTTTGGGTCATTTACTGCAATGGCAATTCTTTGCTGCACTAACATCAAATATGCACCCCCCTGCTCTGTTTCTGTGCTGTTCACATCTATAATATCTTTTTGTTTCCAAGTTGAATCATAGTGTATATTTTTGAAGATATTTTAAAGTTAATATGAAAAGTCCCAACACTGCACATAATTCATTTGAAGTGCTGATAATATAAGCAGCAATGACTATATTGCTGTATGCACAGGTGATGACCGCTATGTCAGGGCTGTCACCTGGCCAACAGGTATTTTAAGATCGCACTGATTTTGATTTTTTATTAGTAAACTTATATTTTAGAAAATGTTTAGGTTCACAGCAAAATTGAGTGGAAAGTACAGAGGCCCCATATACCCCTAGTCGCCCCCATATACATAGCCTCCCTCACTGTTGACCTCCCATACTAGCATGGTACATTTGTTAAAATAGATAAACCTACATTGACACTTTATTATCGCCCAAAGTCTATAGTTTACATTAGGGTTCTCGCTTGGTGTTGTACATTCTATGGGATTGAGCAAATGTATAATGACATGTATCCACTATTGTAGTATCATCCGGAGTAGTTTCACTGTCCTAAAAATCTGTGCTCTACCTTTTCATCCTTCTTTACTCCCAACCCCTGGCAACCACTAATTTTTTTACTGTCTCCAAAGTTTTGTGTTTTCCAGATGATATAGTTTGAGTCACACACTATGTAGCCTTTTCAGACTGGCTTCTTTTACTTAGTAATATGCATTTAAGGTTCCTCCATTCTTTTCATGGCTTGATAGCTCATTTCTTTTTACTGCTGAATAATATTCCATTGATTGGATATACCACAGTTTATCCACTCACCTACTGAAGGGTATCTTGGCTGCTTCTAAGTTTTGGCAATCATGAATAAAGCTGCTATAAACATCTGTGAGCAGGTTTTTGTGTGGATAAGTTTTCAATTGAAGGAGACTGATTACTGGATCATATGGTCAGAGTATGTTTAGTTATGTAAGAAACCACCAAACTGTCTTCCAAAGTAGCTGTATCATTTTGCATTCCCACCAGCAATGAATGAGAGCTCCTGTTGCTCCACATCCTCACCAGCATTTGGTGTTGTCAGTGTTCTGGATTTTGGCCATTCTAATAGTACCATAGTGGTATCTCATTGTCTTAATTTTCAATTTCCTGATTACCTATAATATTGAACATATTTTCATATGCTTACTTGCCATCTGAGTCTTCTTTGGTGAGATGTCTATTAAAGTTTTGGCCCACTTTTTTTTTTTTTTTTTTGTGGTATGTGGGCCTCTCACTGTTGTGGCCTCTCCCATTGTGGAGCACAGGCTCTGGAAGCGCAGGCTCAGCGGCCATGGCTCACGGGCCTAGCCGCTCCGTGGCATGTGGGATCTTCCTGGACCGGGGCACGAACCCGTGTCCCCTGCATCGGTAGGCGGACTCTCAACCACTGCACCACCAGGGAAGCCCCCTGGCCCACTTTTAATTGGATTATTCATTTTCTTCTTATTAAGTTTCAAGAGTTCTTTGTATATTTTAGATAATAGTCCTTTATCGGGTGTGTCTTTTGCAAATATTTTCTCTTAGTCTATGGCTTGTTTCCTTGTCTCTTGACGATCTCACTGATTTTAAGACATAATTTCAAAGGTGTAAAAGTGTGGAAAAATGTGCATTTGTAGAATCAGTGAAATATAGTTCATGCAAATGTCTTAATCTCTAATGGTAACCAAAACGGGGGGGTCAGGCCTTGGCTTATCATGGAAACTGGATGACATAAGGCTGAGTATAATAGCAATTTGATCCCACAAAGCAATCATCTGTAATGATGAGTCAAATAAAACAGGAAGAAATATACTAGGAATTAAACATAAAATTCTATACTTAGGTTCAAACAAAATAAAACAACTCTAAAAGTGTAATATAGAGTAGAATTGATTTAACAAGCATTTGGTGATGTTAAAAATTGCCTATAAGTTAAAAAATGTGAAGTTACTGCCAAGAAAAAAAAGATATACAGAAGAGTTGCATCTTACATGGTTATCAAAAGTCAAAAAAAGACACGATTTTCACTGAGTCAAATACCTTGAAAATCTAAAATTTCCCATAAAGAGTGGCAATGTATTTAGGGGTGAGGAAAAACACCCATCTTTAAACTCTTGAATCATATTTAGCCCTGACTATAGGAAATATTAAATTTATGACCCATGAGTGTCCAGATTCACATTCTCATCTCATGTTTACTCAGAGACATGTTTAGTGGGTGGGCAATGTTCCTTTTTATTTGTTTTTGCTGAAACGTATAGTAGTATTACTGTAAGTTACATGAATGTGTGATGTAGCTTCACTATAATCTTAGACTTGATAAATACAAAAATAACTTGCACAGGGCAGGTGAAGGTCCTACACCCTTCTATGTTAGCCATTCTACATCTGGCATCCCATCCAATCCTGTGTGACACATTTACAAAGAGTTGTTGACAAATGTGCAGAGAGCGGTATTATTAACAAGGAATTGTCCTGATGACACAACACCTTGTTCTATTAAGAAGAGCAATACTGAGCTTGGAGGAGGCAGCTTGAAAGCTGTCTTCAAATATTTGAAATTCTGTCATGTTGACGATGGATTAGATTTAAGATGTGTTCCCTTGAAGTCAATACAATACTCCACGTGTGGTCAACTAGTATGCAGCTCGGTGGGAAGATAACCTCCCATTTTCTTGGGGACTGGAAATGTAACCAAAGACTGCCGTTGTTTTCTTGGCAGATATTTCACACGACTGGCTCATGTTACACCTTCAATCAACAAAAAAGTCTAGTTCTTTCCACAAGCTCTGTACTTAAGACAGATCTGCCTAATTCTGTGCATGCAAAGTTAAGATTTGTATTCAGTGATGATCTTTACATTTCTTCTTAGTAAATAAAGTTTTATAAGCTTTGCTCTTCAAGTTGTTTACTGAGGATTTTTTTGGTAATACTAATTTTCTGAAATTGCTCTCCTGTCTAGCTTTTTGTAATTCACAAACAAGATATAATTGCTCTACACTTTTCATCCAAGATATTAAAGAAAAATATTGGACAAGATGAAACTCAGTGCAAATTAGTGAAGGACTTGACTAAAAGGTCCCTCTCATTTGATGGCAATTCATAAGTTAATGGTATTCTTCATTTTTCCCATTAGAATATAATAAATTAAGATATACCATCTTTATGGCTTTTCCTTAAAAAGCAGTGGAAGAATATGATAGAATAAAGAAATTAGCTTTCCTTGTTATGAATTATTCTTAGTGCAACCATGCTGGCTAATTGTAATCATTTCCTAAATGCTTCCAAATTATTTAAATATCCTGAAATTGCCTTTTGTTGCTAGAGATCAGTGTCAAATGAGTCTTATAGTTTTAATTTCTGGAATATATCTTTATCCTCCTTTTGAAAATTGGTATATTTTTCTATTTCTTACTCCTCTGGCATCTCTTCCATTTTCTGTGATTCCTCAAAACTCTCTGACAGACTTTGCATGAATGAACATGCAGGGTCTTTCATTTACTGAAGCTATGACTTGTCTGAGCTTAGGCACCGAAACTTAACCAAAACAGCATAATTATTACACTGATCATACATGGGGATTAATTTGTAGAGTCAGTGTATAAAGTGAAAGTTTAGAGCCAAAGTACTCTTGAAATCTCTTAAATTGCCCATATAGAACATGATTTTGGTATACCATTCTTTATATATATGATATGAATAGGTATACGGTGAATATAGTACACTGAAATATACATATGTAAAATGTACATAGTAATAGATAATATAAAATAAAGAGTATCTATGAAAAAATACAGTGCACACAGTACAAGGGCACATATGACTGAAATTTACTAAGGCGGAAAAAAATCCCGGTGTTTCATTCTAGGCAGACTGTGGAGCTTAAAGTGAATTCAATAAATGGGTGGGAAAGAGACTTTCAATTTTTCTGACTCTGAGTTCCTATTATAGTTGCATTCCCTCGAATAAAATACCCCTTCATGCCATTGCTCTGTCACTTGTCCTCTATCTTGGGCTTTATTTCTTCCTCAAGCATGTTTTTCTCTGCTCTGCTGGAGTGGTAGAAAAATCTCAAAGGGTAGAAGGTCAGAATATTTGGTAACCTTGAGTCAAAAAAGAATCCTGCCTGTCATGTGTGGCAGATTTTATTTCTCACTGCATTTCATCCCTCCCCACCCGCCCTTAAAATCTGGTAAGAATTATTATACGAAGGCTTCATCATTACGGTATCACGTTGGTCTGTGCCTTGACATCATTTAACCTGTTATTCACACTCCAAATCCTTTCTATTAAAAGGAATTCCCTCCAGCTGGAAGATGACATGAAAAAAGAATCTGTATCCCCAACCTCTTAAATTTCCTGGTGGTGGGACTAAGTGATACAAAAAAAAGTCCTGAAATTTTGTTTAAAGAAAAGAACCAATTGCTAGAAACTTCCAGATTCAGAGAGCTCATATATCAAATTCTATCTGTTTGGGCAAAGAAATGTGCAACTTTGGGAGACTGCACAGATAATTCAGGTAAACATTTTCTTATGTGCCCCCGCTCCACCCAAGCTACTGAAAATAATATTTGAAACCAAACCAAACCTAAGTTGTTTGCATTTCCTCTATTCACTGTTCACTCTTCACAGAATTGAGTGTAGCTGCTCACTCAATTCTTAACACAAATACAAAACAAAAAATGTGAACTGTCTACCTTAAACACTATCCCGGAGACACAGAACAATATCATATGATGAAAAACCTGGCCAGGGCCAGTGAACATGGCACCAGGTTCAGTGTGGACTTGAGACGTATTTGATCTTCTTTGGTAAATAAGATACAGTGAAATTAAGGCAGTTGTATTCGGAGGAGGTAGGGATAAGGTGGCTGTGGATGAGGTAAAGCATCACTTTAAAGGGGTCAGTACAGCAGGAAAGAGGCAACAGAGAAAAACCCGCTGTGAAGTATTTCATTTTTGTGATTCTTGAACAATTTACAAAAGCAATGGCACATAAGGGAAATTTCTTTCTCTTTGGGGAATCATAAATAAAATCGTGGTGTAATCAAAGGACAGGAAAAAAAAGAGACTTAAGGTATTTAATTCTTATTTACCTCCTTCTCAATTATGTATGACTCCTGGGCAGGCGGGAGGGTTACAGAAAGCAATAACTCAGCCTGCCCCACTTACCAGAGGCTTCCAAATTCTGAGCCTGCTGCTCTAATTTACTGCTTTCTACTCAGTGACTAGAGAAGGATTTGAAAAGGTCTTCAGGAAAAAAAAGGTGGTGAGGTTTCTACTGGATTTGCTATCAGGGCTTGTTCCTCTCTCTGATCGATAGTGCTTTCCACAGTTTAGGTCTCCCCCACGGTCTCCAGAGAGCATGTGCTTCTGCTGGGGGAACTTCCAGAAGCTTCTACTTGACTCGAGGGCTGAGAGTCCAAAATGGAGACGGTGCTTCAAATGGCTGGGGAGGCCCTTTTTCTCCCACCCCTTAGCCTGGGATCCTGGCTGTAGCTGACAATTTCTTTAAACCTATATATAAACACAATGCCCAATGAATGCCATGTGCTAGTACCTTAGCGGAGTTTACTGTGCATGATAAGGAAGAATATAATGTGGTGAAGAGAAAGGTTAGGCAGGATTCTGCAGATAAGGACAGATGACTGCCACTCAGCTATATCCCCCAAACCAGAGATGGACAAACCCTTGCTTCACGTTGTCAAGCCCACTCTTGTGAAGTGCAATTCTAAATTCTTCCTACGGGAAGATAGCCATTGTTCCCCTAGTCTTTTTGAAATGCTTCAGAAACAGACTTCCAAACATTTCTCTCCACAAGATCCTTTACTCATAAAGATACTGACTGGGCCTTATGCTTTGCTTGGAAAGCAATGACTTACTACACAAGCAACTGCCGGAGGTCCTTTCTAGGACTCTGCAATGATATCACCAATAAATTTTCAAACCACAATTTGATATGTATTATTAAAATCAAACACAATATTTTAGGATTAAGTCATATTTTCTAAATGCTCTCGCTATTACCGACCATCTTGTTACAGCAAAAGATCTTAGCTTTGCATAGACTTATCACTATTCGATAACACAAATAATGTACAGAAGAATTGTCACTTGCCTGAGGTAATTCAATGCTAGACATGAATCTGAAAAGTATGTTTCAACGTTAAAAGCAAGGAACAAATGTGGATCAATGAAAGAATTTGTAAAAAGACATGGTATTGTAATTTGCTTCAATCACAATCAGTGATGGGAAAAACTGATCATGAATCTTGTGGTCAAAGTTTCAGCTTTTGACATAAACCATATATTTCCCCAAGTCATTAGGAAAACAGGATCACGCAATAATTTGCACCCAAGATATTTTCCACACAATATTAAGAACAAAGTTGTCTTAATAAAACAGGATGAGTTTTCTTTCCATATAAAATAGAAATTAATCGTATAATTCTTAGACTGCAATTAGAATTTGAAGCCAGTTATTTATTATCTTTCACTTGGATGGAGAGTTAGGAAGCAAATATGACCAGACGCTTGTGACTGGACAAAATAACAGCTATGTGAATGTGAATTTAGCAGATTGGCTGTTACTCCTGTGGGACTGGGACCAATAGGGCCAGGGCTAAGGTGAGGCAAGTAAGGCACCCAGGGAGCAAAGCTGAAGTGTGTTCACTCGACTCTGAGAGAGCCTGTCTCCTCAAGTTTTGTACTCCTCCCCTCAGTCCCAGCCCTGGGGAGAAAGTTCAGTTGTATGAGTAAGTGTACTGTATATGTTGAAAAATGCTTATATGTCAAAAACTAAAAGAAAGCATAGCCTTGGAAATCGTAATTCATTATTCTCTATTATCCTGCACTTATGTTAAATTTCCCTCTCCATCTATAAAAGTCTCAGGTTAAATAAATTAAATTAATAAGAAAAATAAAATAATGCTGTTTTGGGAGCATTGAAGTAGAACCAATGGTAGAAAAATGACCGTCTGACATGGTTATTTAAATTTTCTTCCAAAGAACTATTTGGCTAGCATTTTCATAATGGCCACATATTGTGGGTTGAGAGCAAGTTGATTTCAAGTCACACTTTTGTAGGTAGAAATCTTACCTATTTAATCTACTTTATCAATTCTTACCATAATAGTAGAAGCAAGTCAGTTACTGAGGAACTAAGTTTTGAAGTGATTGAAAATTTCTTCCTTAAGATCATGCAATGTTAGGATATAAATTGATCAAGGATCTCCTCAATGTCTTTCCAATGGTCTAAGAAGGAATAAGTCAGACATAGATTATTTCATAGTGAAACGTTGATGGAAAACCTTTGAGGATCTTGTGAAGGTGAAAAAATGTTTTCTTGCAAATGGCTGATTTTGCATTCACCAACTGCACCCACAGCTATATGCCAGAGCTACATTGGCACAACTGACTTACACCCATAAATTCCCTTTCATCAGGACAATTGTCACAACTGTCCCTGAAGCACAAAGATGCAGGTCCAAGTTTACAGATGGTCTCAGTATTCTGATTCTTTCTTTTCTCTTTCTTTGGGGATGTGCTTAGCCTTAAACCAAGGATCGTCTACTTTTCTTTGGAGCAGCAAAGATGTCTGAGATATATATATATATATATATATATATATATATATATATATTTAAACTTTAACCTGTTAAGTTAGAATAGTTACCTCTGATGGTACTTTCTTAAAATAAAAAATAAATTGATAATTGCAAACATTTTAAGGCAACTTAACAGTTTGCTAATTTTCTTCTCATTAACTTTACAAAGAAAGATGTTCTGCTTTCTAAAAAGCTACAAACAAGCATGAATCTCTATGTTTCAGCAAGCCCCAGGCAAATTACAAATATTGTAGCTACATATAAGCAAATTGTTTCAGTGTCAAAGGTTCAATACTAAAGGGGAGCAATGTGCTGATGACAGCAATAATTCAAATTTCCAAGTACGCTTGCCATCTTTTCTCTGCAGACAGATTTCTTCCGAGCCACCAGTGGAAGCCTCCCAGGGAGATGCAGTTTTATTCCCTCATGGCAGACAGGAGGAGGACGCTGTGAGGAAGCTGATGCCACCTGGCAGCAATGGTCGCACAGACTGCTGGAGAGGCACAGATTGGAACCCAAACGTCATCAGAGGGCAGCTGTGACAGTGGCATATTTCAAAAATGTATTGCTAATTTCACACAAGGGGTCTTTAAAATAATTTGAAAGTCTCCTTGGATTTCATAGACTTTTAAGAGTGAACACCTCTTTGGAAAGCAAAGCACTACTTGCCTATTTTACGTACTTGAAGGCAGATAAGAACTTACAGTCACATTGTTTTTTTGAAATCTGCCGTTGATTATGCTGTTTTCAAATAGGCTACTATCGATAATTGACTTTCTCTTAAGAAACAAAAACAAAGCTAAAACAAACAAACAAAACCTGGGCATTTGGGCACTTCACAACTGAAAAAAAAAAGAATGTAAGTTAAATGACATTGAAGACATTCCCCCCAAGGTCAGCTTTCTTAAACCACTTAGAATCTTAGCAGCCAGTTTGAGTATTTGTCTTGTGCTTACCATGATGTTAGCAAAGGAAAGGGCAGTGCTAATGGAAGAAGTATATCTTTTGGAATCCCTCATGAAAATTTGAGAAATACCCATCTTCCCCGTTACCTTCGTTAGCTATCCACTTCCAGAGATTGTTTCTGCATCAGGCTTGATCTGCAACAGAGAAGGATCAATAGGGATGGTGCTTCAGGCCATAGAATCACAGACGTAGCAGGAATTCCGAGAAGCATCCACTCTCAATTTCAGCCTCCATGTAAATTCATATTTACGATGCACATGAATTATGGCCTCTGTAGCTTATTAGGGGTAAGAATATCTACTTCTTTGCCTCAGTGACTTTGTTCTTGCCACAGGTGGGTCTGGATTTTGTGGAACCTGAAGTTTACACAATTTGGGGGGCCTTTTTTTAAAAAATAAATTTATTTATTTTTGGCTGTGTTGGGTCTTTGTTGCTGTGCACTGGCTTTCTCTAGTGGCGGTGAGCCGGGGCTACCCTTCGTTGTGGTGCGCGGGTGTCTCCCTGTGGTGGCTTCTCTTGTTGTGGAACACGGGCTCCAGGTGCACGGGCTTCCGTAGTTGCAGCACGCTGGCTCAGTGGTTGTGGCACATGGGTTTAGTTGCTCTGTGGCATGTGCGATCTTCCCGGACCAGGGCTCGAACCCGTGTCCCCTGCATTGGCAGGCGGATTCTTAACCACTGCACCATCAGAGAAGTCCTGGGGGGCCTTCTTTTAGCAAAATACTAAGGAATTATAAATAAAAAATTAAGTCCAGGGTCTTGAGGTTCTAAAGTTTAAGCTTCATCAACTTCATGGTCAAGCCACCTCAGGGTCTTACAAAAATGTCAAGGCCCCCTTCTGATGGCAGTGCAGTGGGCTGGATTGTTTTTTACATTATAGAGAGAGCAGACAGGGTTTTGTCTGCACGTGATTCCTAAGAGTGTCAGGAAGACAGTAAAGCTTCTTCGTCACAGGAGTAAGATCTAAAGCCCATGACGTCAACATTTAGGGAAATGGAGAGTAGCTCGTCAAGTAAGAATAGATGACTAGATTTTTACTCCTTTCCATACTGTCTCTGCAAAATGCAGTTTTGAAAAGTCTATGAAGCCAAAGACATAAAGAGTTCTGAGAGCACATTTGACCCTCTTTTAACCAGTCACATGGCTACTTGTTTTACCCTTTTCTAGTGTGCTTATTAGCCACTCTAACCTGAAAGGGCAATTTCCACTTTTAGCTACCAGGCTGTGAACTCAGTTTGAAGCAGTTGGTTAAACTCGATCATTACACGTTGACAGCCTATCTATAAATTACTCTGATGGTCACTGCATAGCAGTGCCATCTCCACACAAGGACTCTCAAAAGCCTAGCATCACGCAAGGGGGTCCATCTCCCAGGGGGTGATGACAAGTCCGTTTAGGGCCTGACATACTCAGACACTGTCTTAATCAATTCAAAATCACTGTGTCTAAAGTTTATACCTAGAGTTGACTCATAGTTCAGAAGTGGTCGAAATAGCCTCCAGAGTTGGCAGATACAGAGTATATTAAACTTCAGCCAGGATGGGGTCAGTACCAGGACATTATGTATAGGAAGAAAGAGTTCTATTCACCAGGATTTAACTGGTTCCCTTGATGGCTCAGTGGAATTTGACAGTTCTGTGTTTTCAGTTCTTTTACCCACACTTCCTGCCCCTTTGCGTTTTCTTAGGGGGCTCTTTTATACCAGTCTCTCTCAATCTCTTGCTCTCTCTTATGAAATAAATACATAATAAAATATGTGTGTGAATATTCTTTTTCTTTAATGTTTTCCTAGAAGAATAAAAACCCCACAAGGATTGTATCATTGCTCTGAACATTATTCGCTAAATACCATATTTTAGCACTTTATAGTAGAGATGATCAGTACCAATTGGCTAGATTCAAAAATAGGATCAGGGGCATGTGGATGGTAAGGGAATATAAATTAACACTCATACTTTATAGAACACTGTCAGGAATAAGTTCTGGCTGATGTCAGACACAGGTCAATGTTGAGGTTATCCAGCGATCTGCTAATACTAACCAGCCCTGGAACAGTACAAGGAACAAAGCTGTACTTTTCCAAAATGAAAGGCCAGGAAGAGAAAAGCAGGACAGGGTCACTCTAAATCTGTAGGATCCCTCTTACCTCACAGAATTGTTATGAGGATTAATTGAGATTATCTACATGACTTAAAATTTAGAAATTATAATTGTCTGAGGCTGGGACATGTTGAAAGGGTCATGGCAGAAGATGAGGGGAAGACCTCTCCTTAAACTTGAATCCCATTGTGATAGTGATTTCTTCAAACAAACGTTGCCTTGCCTACAGACAGGATCCATGAAAAAACTTCTGCTGTGGGTGGCGGGTGAAATTGGGTGATGAATAAGATGCAGGGTGGATTAAACAGTGAGTTGTACAATGTGCTTGGATGTGGGTCTCACATATGGATCACACATGACATTCTTTGATCCATTTCAAATAGATATTAAGGACTCAGGACAGATTTTTACCATCACAGGGCTAAGCATATGGTGGGGGTACAGTTATATTTGCTAAACAAACGAATATACACCTGCAGTCTGGCCTGCCCTACTCTCCAAGTAGGGAGTAGTCACAAAAAAGTCCAAAAAACAATTAAAATTAAACAAAACAGTTTCTCTAAAAGGCAGATTTCTCCCCAATGAGAGGCTATCATAAGATCCTTAGCTTGGTTGAGGTAAAGAACATTAAAAGAGCTTTTTCATATCACCTCTCCATCTGTCCGTCCATCCATCCATCCATCCAGTCTTCCATCCATTTACTCAATAAATAATTATTGAGTAATTGCTAAATCTCAGGCTCTCAGTTATATTCAGGAGATGAACGAGACATGATTCCTGCCCTTTGTTCCCTCACAGAGTACCTAGTTTTGCTGCAACCATCACCACCACTATGATGAAGGCAGTGGAAAGAGAACACGCAAGGTACTGTGGGAGCACAGAGTAAGCAGGCCTCACACAGTGCCAGACCCTGTAAGTGCTGGTAGCTGAAGTCTAATGCAATGGACACACCCAACAGGGTCGTTAATTACTGGTGTCACACATGATGGAAGGTTTGACTTTGGATGTGAGCTTTATTGCAAAGAGGAAATACGGTTAAGTCACACACGCATACACGCACGCACACACTATGTGAAAAAGGGTGGGGGCAAAACCAGAGACAGGCAAAGAGAGTAAGCGTTTTAGGCTCATTCTCTTCCTTTCAATCTATGGGTAGACAGTAGGGCTAGAGAGTGATGGCCTATTCCCTTCACACTACTGTAGGGATCTCCCATTAGAAGGATCTTAAATCCTACTGAGTATCCTGGTCTACTGCTAAACAGGCATATACAGTCTCTCACATGGTAGGAATTTTATTGCTCATGCCACACATTTTTACTTATTCCATGGACTTAGCATCCATCAGCAGCCTCAATACTACTAAGCAAGCAAGGTATGTGTATTGGGAGATGGGTGGGTGGTTAGATTAGGACTATTTTTTAAACCACAGGTGGTAAACCATGGAGTCTTAAAATCAACTTAGTGGGTCAAAACCAGTAACTGAAAAATCAAATAGAATAAAATAAAAATTAAAAGTGGCGTACAGTGCGTGTTGTAAATATAATTCTTTTGTGTGTGACATTTTTTTTCAGTTTTATGACTCTGTGTGTGTTTGTGTGTGTGTGTATAGTGAACGGTGATGTAAAGTATTTCTTACTGAATTACTGAGTCAAGGTAAAAACAAATTGAAAGACCCCCGTGTTGACCCTCCTGGTGAAGCCCCCAGAGCAGTTCTGGGGCTTCTCTCTGCCTGCCATCTGTCATCATGGTTTGGCCCACGCCAAAGTCATGCCACAAGTGCTGCTGCAGGCTGTAGGCTGAACAACAGGATGGTAGGAAACCTGAGCTGGAAGCCATGTGACTGGAGCACTGTGCAAATATCCTAATCACAGTATTGTGAACTCTTGAGAATTATGATTAGAAATTGTAGAATTTTGCAGGAAGAGTAGGGTGGCCATGGTTTCTTGGAATGATATTTTAATCAAGGATTGAACTGTGCGAATAGTAATGCATGGGTAATTTCTCTTGTTTCTCCTTCGGCATCTTGTGGTGGGGCAGGGTGGCTCTGAGAGCCTGCCTTCCAGCTGCCCAGGAGGGCCTCAGGATTCATTCAGCGGCAAAGCTCACAAGAGCCTGCTTTCCTATGTGGTCCACGCTCTCCATCCGAGTCACTCCCAGCTTACGTGTCTTTGGGTTAATGCATTGGACTGGAGTTATGCTCTTAGTGGGTGAGTTGGAGTGAAGCCAAACTGGGTGGTGATGTACCCACTCCTTGCTTGAATCTTCTAGTTCAAAGAATTGGGTTCACTGGGAGGACCAAACCAAAAAACCTCTTTATTTTCTAGCTTAGCTGTTACCGCTCTGTGATTCTAAGACTGCTTTGTTGCTGTTAGAAACCATGATAAATGATTATATCCTCGTAGACAAAACATGTTGGAATGGAGAGCACAACGGTACAGGAAAGAAGATCATGTACGTCTCCCACCTCCTTCTCCCTGACAATTTTTGCTCTGAAGGACATAGAAATCTTTTAGTGCAGCGTCCTTAGCACATACCTCCAAGTAACTGATAATTCTAGAGACTTTGAGAGGCTCACAGAATCTTTCCCATTATTATGCTTTCCTGTACCATGTTGCGCAAGCTTTTCAAACCTGTTTTAATGAAGGAAGACTGGATAGATCTAAAAAAGCCTCCTTTCTTCTTCTCTTTCTTCCACCCTCTTCCAAGGCATCCCCACAACATATTGAACTATTACATTACTCAAAAGTGCTGAGTTTAGCTGGAGTAGTTCAAATGTGAGGTCTCTGTAGAAATTATGGGAATATGAGATGCTATTAAGCAGAAATAGAATACGTTGTGAATGCTTTGTGTGGGGGGGTGTCCTTTTATAGCTATGAAAGCAATTCATGCACTTTGGTGAGCTTCTAGATCCGGCCCGCATAGCCCTCTTTGGGGTTCTTCCTTCCCAAAGGCAGCACCTCTGGCTTATTTGATTTTATACTCCTAGCACAGTGCCTGACATCTAATAATTGTTTGAAGAATGAATGTTTCATCAACTCCAATGGAGAAAAATATTTTGATTACACAATGTCTGTTAAAAAAAATGACTGCAAGCTAAATAAGCCACTATGTAATAGAGATTGGCAAGATTTTGACTTGAGTATCTTCACTTTGGATTCATCACACAAGTAATAAATATTTGAGAGTACATTACTGGGGTGTAATTTGTTCTTTTTTTCCCATTTATAAAAGAACATAGTTTTTCAAGATGTAACAAATGATATGTATGGGAAAAAGAAAACAAACGATCTAGCCAAAGAAGTGAAGCCTTAACTTCTTAATAATTGTGTGTGTGTGTGTGTGTGTGTGTGTGTGTGAGAAAGGGTGAAAAAAATTCTACAAATGGCTGAAAGGAGAGATAAATAAGGAGACAATGTCTCATTTACATCAAGCTGTGAGGCCAGATATCTGTTATTGAATCCGTGGAATAAGAGCGCAGCTCTTGTTTATTTACATTTGTTCTCAGTTTGAAAGACAGCCCAAGAGGTAAAATAAAATGAGAGTGCCTCAAATGCCTTCTAAATTTCCCCTTAAATTGAATTTCTTGTTTTATCAGGGAACAATACTTGCACTGATGTTAGCCAGACAGCTAAAAGGTCAACAAGTTCCCTTGGTTGCCTTTTGTCAAGGGTTTTTGACTTGTCTGTGAATAAAGATCTCCCAGGAGGAAGGCAGACCTGCATTTCCTGTCATCTGGAAGACAGCAATGAATTTGAAAATGTTACAAAAAGCATAAGGGACTTCAGGCACACCTTCAGACCCACTGCAGATGCCAATCGCTGCACATGTAAACATGTACACAGAAATGTTTTGGATTTGTTCTGTCAACTTTTGGTTGTGAAACAAATGTTCTACAGGAGCCCACCCTGAATACAGAATGAACCTGAGGGTTTTTTTGTTATTGTTGTTGTTACCGCCTCACATCTGATCTGAAGATAGCATTCTCTCTGTTCCCTCACCATGCGAGAAGCATGCTCTGCTTTGAGGAACGAGGGCATTTCCACTAGCAAAGCCCCATTTTCCTGATCACGTTTCTGTTACTTGAACCTCCTCAGATCTTCTTCATGTATTTTTTAAGTGTCTGAGATTTCTATATGTGTGGTACCAGGTAAGTCTTAACTATTAGCATCTAGACAAAAATAAATGAATTTCTCCTGTTAGTCATTCTTTGAAACGAGTAAATTATTTTTCTCCAAAATAGCCTCCATAAGAAATATTCTCCCTCTAGCTTTCTTTATGGAAGGTTGTTCTTAGAAAATGTAAGGGGACTTTTTTCACTCCTTTTCAAGCTGGTAATTGATTATCATCTGCCCTGAACCCTATTTAGGTACCTGGAAATATCAACTGGGAAAGGAGATTAGGCTGAGTGGTCCTGCAATCTCCTTTAGGCTATTGAGAAAGGTACACAGTTCACCTCCTGCATTAATTCCAGTATGATCACAAAGGGATTAAAGAGAATTTAAATTCCTTATTTCAAATGTTACTGATCAAAACATGATTATACATTCACTAGACAAAAATTTATTGAGTGCCTTCATGTAAAAGAAGTTGAACCAGGTGTTATAGACAATGATAGCAACAACTAGTATAATTTGAATGTTAACCCTGTGCTAGGCGATGTGCTAAGTACTTTATATATAGTCTCTTTCATCTCTGAGAAACCCTACAAAAAGGATTTTTCTAGGAGGAAATTGAAGCTCAGAGAGATTAATTCTATGTTCCATGATTATATCACTACAAGGAGATGGACCTGGGATTTGAACACAGGACATTCTAAAACAAAATCCTGCATGAATTAGTAGACATTCTTATCACAAAGAAAGATTTAGCAATTTCAAGTTCATGTTTTATCGTGGCTCACACAGAGCTGCCACAAACACTGAGTTATACTATGTGGGGAGTTATACTAGGTGGGGAGATTCAATATCATAAATAAGCCTCAACTTCTCCCCTTTTATGGTTAACCAATAGGTTTTGTTGTTGATTTTTTTCTTTTTTGCAGTTTCAGTAAATTTTCTATTTTGAGGGAGAGGCAGCAAAGAAATTCTAAAGCTCATCGCAAAGAGTAAGCACAAAGAAATGGCCAAGGAATTAAAAAATGCAGCAATGAGAGAACTGTCTGACTGGATAATGAAATATATTATAAATCTATCATATTTAAATCATTTAGTATCAATACAAGTTTAGACTAAACAAGTCCAGAAACAGCCCCAAGAATAAATAAAATTTTAGGGTGGGAGAAATGTGACATTTCAAATCAGCAAAGAATATTTAGTTAATGTGCTGAAACAGTTGTTTCACTCATTCGAAAAAAGCTCAATTAAATCTTTACCTTACACCCTACGTTAAATTAATTGCAACTAGACTTAAGAAGTTTTCTTTAATTTCCATCAATAATATTTTATAGATTTCTGTGTGCAAGATTTTATATCTTTCAATACATCTATTTCTAGGTATATAGGAATTTTGATGCTATTATATATGGTATCTTAAAATTTTTAAAAATTTTCTAACTGCTTGTTCCAGGTCTATAGGAATAAAATTGCATTTCACATATTGATCTTTTATCCAGTAACCTTGCAAACTTACTAATGCTGAAATTTTATCTACAGATTTCTTTTTATTTTTTATATTCACAAGTATACAGATTGATTTTCAAATTTTAAACCAACTTTGCATTCCTGAAATAAACTCATCTTGGTTGTGTTCTATTGTATTAATTTTTTTATGTATCACTGGATTCAGTTTGCTAAATCTTTTTTAAGATTTTTGTGGTTATGGTTCTCGTAACATGGGTCCACAATTATCCTTTCTTGTAATGTTCTTGTCAAGTTTTATAGAATGAAAATGAGAAAGTATTTGTTCTATTTTAGTTCTCTGGAAGAGTTTTGAGCAAGAATAGCATTATTTCTTTCTTAAATATTTGGTACAATTCAGCAAATGAAGTTTTCCAGCTCAAGATTTTGGTAAGAAGGTTTTAAATTACAAATAATTATAATTAAACTACTAAATAATTATAGGACTATTCATATATTCCTATATTCTCTTTTTCCTCATGTCAGTTTGTATAAGTTGTGCTTTTCTAGGAATCTGTCCATTTTATCAAAATTTATAATTTATTTGTATTATATTGTTCATAATATCCTCTTATAATTTTTCTTAAATAATAATTTTAGAATAGCTTTAAATTTACAAAAAAGTTGCAAGATAGTACAAAGAATTCCCATAATATCTCAGACTCGCTATTCCTAACATCTTACATCATTATCGTACATTTGTCACAACTAGTAAACCAATATTGATATATTATTATTAAATAAACTTCATACCTTATTTGGATTTCATTAGTTTTTCCCTAATACCTTTTTATCTGTTTTAGGATCTCATCCAGAGTATCTCATTACCTGTAGTTGTCATATTCCATTTTCTTAGACTTTGTTTTTGACGACCTTGACTATTTTGAGGAGTACTGGTCAGTATTTTGTAGAGTATCCCTCAATTTGAATTTTCTAATGTTCTCCTGTGGTTAAGCTGGGTTTTTGTGTTTTGGGGAGGAAGACTAGAGAAGTGAAGTGCCATTCTCATCACATCATATTACATTTTATAATTTTTAAAATATCTGCAGTATCTGAATGTCTCTCTTTTCATCCTTGATATTGGTTGTTATTTCTTTAATTTTTTTCTTGACAGCTTTTATAGAATTTTTTTTCAATTTTTTTGTCTTTTCAAAGAACTGACTTTGAGGATTCCGTCTATTGTATATTTGTTTTATCTACCTGTCTGTCTGTCAGTCTATTTCCTTTTCCTGTTTGGGGGTTTAATTCCCTCCTCTTTTCCTAACTTCTTGAGATGAATTCTTAGCTATCTGATTTTTACCTTTTCTTCATTTCTGATATTTTTAATATTCTACATTAAAGGCTACAAATTTCTCTCTAAGTGATGGGTTAGTGGCATCTACACACTTTGATATGTAGTATTTTATTACCATTCATTAAAAAAATCACTTAATTTTCCTTTTTGACCCACTGGTAATTTAGAAGTTATTTTTCTTATTATTGAAAAATATGGTAATTTCATGGTTTTGTTTTGGTTATAGATTTCTACCTTAATTCTGCTGTATTCGGACAACATATCCTGTAAGATTTAAATACTTTGAAATTTACTAAGAGCTGTTTAATGGGCTAGCATATTGTCAAAACTAGTCAATGTTCCACGTACATTTGCCCAGATGGGGATCTTATGACCAGCTACCTGCTTTACATGGACTGTATACCATTCCTGTGGGCCTTTAGTGGTGGTTAAAAGTCTATCTTCCTCCCTGAGCCCACAGGCCATACGCCCCACTAGGTCCTCTTCTAGGATTATACCCTCCCTAGGCCTCCACAGTATCAGTTAAAATCACTGTGTTTGCTTTTCATTTCAAGCACATTAGATTTCCCTTTTTATTCAACCTCAGATATATATGAAAAAGTGTTTTCTATTCTACTCTATGTGGAATTTCTATGTTCTTTTGGTGGAGAGGCTTCTCTGCTACATTGCCACAAACTCTTACCTCTTCCTTCCACTAAAACATATCGTCTTGTATGCAAATATTGATTTAGGCTGAATTCTGAATTGGGGGGGGTGGGTTCAGACGGAATGAGGTCTCACTGTACATATAAATGATTGCCACCTCCTCTAAAATGCTTGGGTGCTAGCATATGTTAACATCAGCATTTAAAAATGGAACTTTCCTGTCAAAAAAAGAGTTTTGGACCTTTCAGGAGGCAGGTAAATATGAAATGTAGAACCACCACTGCCAATGGGATCTTGGATGGGAAATAGGAATTTGATTCATTTCACCTCAATGAACGTGAGGGAAAAGGATCCTTAATGTCAACACATTTCTGAATTGACAGTTGAAAGTCTGAAATGGAACTGTGTCCCTTTTAAGCTGGCAAAGGTTCTTCTTTCACGTATACCAGAAAGGTATACTTCCCTGAGGGAAATGAAAATATGTAACAGAGAAAGCTGAAAAGGACAGGTGCTTAAACAGATCTATATTTCAAAGTAATAGTCTGAACATCAGTTGTGATAATAGCATAGTGACTCCGAAAGGGCTTAATCAATGCTGCGTTAAGGGCTTTACCTGGATTATCGTATTCATTTCTCACAGGAACCCTAAGGTTCTTAGGATTTAAGATGTCAAGTGGGAACATATAACTGAAATACCAATATACAATAGGTGCTGCCTTCCCTAGGAGGGTATAAAAAGGAAAGAGAGATTGAGAATTTGGGAAAGCCAAGCTATGACTCCTAGTTTCACTTCAAAGAGGAGGGGTGGAGATTGCCTCTTACCTTCATTTTGGTGAAAGGGGCTTAAGGAAGCCCCTGGAGAGCTCAGTGTGTTCCTAGGGGTTAGAAGGCACATTGGAGTGAGGCAAAGACACAGGCTTGAGAAATCTAAGGGCAAAATCTGTGCCTTAGCATCTGAGGTGGCAGAGAGCGAGGACCCAGGCACACTCCTGCCAATAGTAGGCAGCAATAATGCCTGAGCTCTCTTACAGACCAGATGCGGGCCAGGTGGAGAGAAAGCTGGACTAAAGCTCCTTTACATCTTGTTTAAGAAGACTGCCTGGAAATGCAACGGGATCCCAGTAGTTTGTAGTGACCATGTGGAATGTGGACAAACCAGAGACTAAGGCAGAGCAGCAGCAGTGCAGTAGCAGACGCTCCATGGAGACCTCAGAAGAAGACATGAAATTGCTTGAGAGAGTAACGGTCATCTTTAAATATGTGCTAGGCAGACATTCAGAGGATATGAAGCCACTTCATAATGGTACAGTCAAGAAAGAACTTTTGTCCTGCCTTTTCTATCTCTCCTTTCCTCAACCTATGTTGGAGTCAAAACCAATGCTTGCTAAGGTGGGAAATGGAAGGCAAGGGGTAAGTCAGACAGTAAGAAAAGGCCCATGTCCTTACAATCCACGAAAGGAAGTTCATAGAAGTCTAGGCTTTGTAGCTGCAGATCACTGGGAAGGTGCCATTTCTTCACAGTGCAAATACCCACTCTAGTGTCCTGCCTCCTTTCTATCCCATGCTATCATCCCATGCTAGGGGATCGTACAGTTAGGAGGATGGAAGGCAAAGAGTTTATTCCAGAATCAGAGACTGAAATTCTGATATATGGCACTCCCTTGAAGCACTAGTTCATTCTTATGGTACTTGACCCCTTGGCTTGGATCCCTTGTTTGCCTAGATCCACAGAATATTCAATTCACCAAATATTTATTGTTGTTTACCAGCTATCAGACAATGGGGACCACCAGATGAATAAGACACTTTCTGAACTCAAGGAGCTTACAGTCTAACAGGGGGAGGCAGATGTACATAGAGTGCAGTGTGATAAGAGCTAAATAGGGGCAGATAAAAGTTGAGGGGCAAGGGAGAAAATGGGTCACTCTATGAGGAAAGATAAAGGATGTCTTAAAGGATGAGAGGGCATTTGTGAAATGTAGGGGTTTTTGAGGAGGGCTGTGCTATGTATAGGATCACAGGACATGGAACCATCAAGGCACCAAATATTTGGATCTGGTCGGAGCACTGGGTGCAAGAGTGGAAGTGGTGGGAGCTGAAGCTTAAGATATGGCAGGAACAGACCATGGGGCTCCTTGAACCATGTTTTGAACTTCTCACTACAGATGTTAGGGAGCCATGATTACAAGGTTTCAAGAAGAGTATATTATTTTATCAGATATTTGTTTTAAGAAGGTGGCTCTGGTGGTTCTGTGAAGAATGGGGGGTATTTGGGGAGTAACCATTTCACACCATGTTCTACCCATCGTGAGTAGGTGGAAGACAGATGTGAAATTCAGATGTTCATTTTTTCCCTGCCTCATTTCTAACAGTGGCAGAAGTGCCATAGAAATTAACCCATCAATTCCTGATACGCTGTTGTATTTCAGGTATGGATCTCTATGCTACTCTTGGGGTTGATTCAGCTTTTTACATTAACTTCTGAGAATTATTTGAATGCAATTAACTCATGCATAGCGTGCTAGATGGTTGCTTGAAGTTCTTCCTGGATTCTCAAACAAGATGAATTATGCCAGAAACTAGAGCTCCATGGGTCTTTAATATTTTTGAGCATAAATTCATTTGAGAATCTCCTGAAAATTGCATATGCGTGTGTATGCATGCACACACAAAATTTTTATGTTCTCAGGGTTCATAGACCCACTTAAGATCATCTGTTGATTTCCTATGGACTATGGATCCCAGGTACAGGATGCCTGCTCTGAAACCATTCAATAAACTGGAGGTTAAAATCTTGAGTTGGTAATCAAGCTCAAAATGGTTAAATGTCATAATTCTTCTAGGAATGTTTACAGTTCACTAGATGTCTCCCTGTAGCCCAAAGCCGAGAACAGAGGCAGGGCTTTATGTATGGGAGATTTTCGTCAACTGCCATCAACTTTAAGTGTCAATATTGATGGCTTGACTGTCTTCCTGCTACTTCGGGTAGGGGTACTTGTAGGGGTAGATGTAGGCAGGTTGAATGCTTCCAAGGAAAGGCTGTGAACTCTCAAGTGAAGACTGATCTTCTGTGGCTAAAGTGGCAATAGTAGTCATGACAGCTTACTGATGTGGAGCTGAGGGATATACTGAGGGGTATTTTATGTCTTCTACCAATGCTGGCCTTGTGAACCATTTTTGTATAAGACAAGCCAATATAATTCCCACACACTTTATTTTCTCCTTTTATTATCACCAAATTTTTTATAGCCTCAAATATGTATTACTTGACTCATAAAAGAGCAATGTGGAGAAGAAACGTAGAAAAGAAAACATGTCTAATCTCACATAACTGCCTGCCTGTTATCTGAGACCCAAGAGCCACTGGAAACTCTACTTTAAGTGTCTTGCTGAGTTACTCTGTAACTTTAATTTGTGTGTATTTTTGGCACAGTAATTGTTTTAGTAAGTATTTTTGGCACTTGGTTTTGGCATTTCAAAATACAACTCATAGACTTTTACAATTTTTCAAAAGTTGCCCTCTCATGTATTAGCCCTTCGTAGCTGCCTAAGAAATCCAGATGCAATGAGATTTTTAACTCTGTGCAAAAGACTGATTCTGTGTATACGTGCTTTAGAAAACATCTAGCATCAATATAGTATACACTTTTTTTTTAAGGACAGAGCAAAACTGCATTTCTTTTAGCATAAGGGACATATCTCTTATGTCTCCAAAGATCTACAGAAAGAGAAACTTTTAAAAACAATTCTGCCATTTTGGTAAATAATAACAATTATAAAGACAACAAAAAAGAATCTTGCCAGTGTGTAATCTTATCTGTTAGGTGGGCTAGATTTATTATATTAATATGTGCTGAGACTTTAAAAAACAGTGATCTTCTGTAATATGGAGAGACTTGATTTTTATCATGGTTCTACTGTAGGGCCAAATAGAATGTGGCTTTCAAAAATATGGGTCTCAGGAACCAACACAGAGTAGACCTTACCCAGACTATGAGACTGACGGACATTATCTATCACTTGTTTATTTGTTTATTTTTTAAGAGTGAATTGAAGTCAACTTTCCCAAAGAATGGAAAGTCCCCAGTACACAGTCATATTTATTTCTATACAATAAAGAGTGCTTCCTTAGACTCTGAGACCACTGTGTTCAGATCCTTGTTATTGTGATGGACCACAGCCCCATTCCTTCCACTTTTAAGTTTTCATTTTGTAAAGGAATGCTATTTTGCACTAGTCCTGACACTACAGTTTAAATTTGTAACAACTTTGCCTGGCTAAATCCTAAATCTTTCTTAAAACTCAGTTTAGGCATCCTTCCTCTGGAAAATCATCTTTGTCTTTGGGACAAGCATTTTTGGTGTATCATAAATAAATGGGCAATAAATTCAATGATAATAAATTCAAAAAGTATGACAGTAGGAAAGGATGACGCAAAGTTGAATAAGATGTAGTTCACAGTTAAAACTATTAATCCTTTTGATATTTCCTCTGGTTTCCTACTTCTACAAAGCATTCAACATTATTTCTTAATAACAGTGCCATATAATTACATATAAATCTTTATAATTTTTAAAAATAATTGGAGTGAGAATACAGCCTTTGAGGGAACCCTCCTACACTGTCGGTGGGAATGTAAGTTGGTGCAGCCACTATGGAGAACAGTATGGAGGTTCCTCAAAAAACTAAAAATAGAGTTTCCATATGATTCAGCAATCCCTCTCATGGGCATATATCCAGAAAAAACTACAATTCAAAAAGATACATGCACCCCTATGTTCATAGCAGCACTATTCATAATAGCCAAGACATGGAAACAACCTAAATGTCCATTAGCAGATGAATGGATAAAGAAGATGTGGCACATATATACAATGGAATATTACTCAGCCATAAAAAGAAACAAAACTGAGTTATTTGTAGTGAGGTGGATGGACCTAGAGTCTGCCATACAGTGAGGTAAGTCAGAAAGAGAAAAACAAATACCATATGCTAACACATATATGGAATCTAAAAGAAAATAATGGTCTTGAAGAACCTAGGAGCAGGACAGGAATAAAGACGCAGACGTAGAGAATGCACTTGAGGACACGGGGAGGGGGAAGGGTAAACTGGGACAAAGTGAGAGAGTAGCACTGACACATATACACTACCAAATGTAAAATAGATAGCTAGTGGGAAGCAGCCGTGCACGTAGCACAGGGAGATCAGCTTGGTGCTTTGTGACCACTTAGAGGGGTGGGATAGGGAGGGTGGGAGGGAGACGCAAGAGGGAAGGGATATGAGGATATATGTAGACGTATAGTTGATTCACTTTGTTATACAGCAGCCACTAACACAACACTGTAAAGCAATTACACTCCAATAAAGACGTTAAAAAAAAAAAAGATGTGGTACGTACATACCATGGAATATTATTCAGCCATAAAAAGAAAGAAATTTTGCCATTTGCAGCAACATGGATGCAACTAGAGATTATCATACTAAGCAAAGTAAGTCAGAAAGAGAAAGACAAATACCATATGATTTATACATATCACTTATATGTGGAACCTAGAATATGACACAAATGAACTTACCTACAAAACAGAAACAAACTCACAGACATAGAGAAGAGACTTGTGGTTGCCAAGGGGGAGGGGGTTGGGGGAGGGATGGACTGGGAGTTTGGGATTAGCAGATGCAAACTATTATATATAGAATGGATAAACAACAAAGTCCTACTCTGTAGCACAGAGAACTATATTCAATATCCTGTGATAAACCATAATGGAAAAGAATATGTAAAGGAATGCATGTATATGGCTAACTCAATCACTCTTCTGTACAGGAAAAACTAACACAACATTGTAAATCAACTATATTTCAATAAAATAAATTTAAAAAGAAAGAATATAGCCTTTGTGGACAGACTGCCTTGGTGTGGCCCTTGGCTCTTCTTGTTAAAAGCTGTGTGACCTTGGCCAACTTACTTAACACCTCTTAGCCTTGGTTTCTTTCTTTATAAAATAGTAGTGACAGTACTTACTTCATAGGTTTGTTGTGAGTATTTGATGCAATAATATACATAATTTCACTTGCCACTAATTAGGTGCTCAAATACCTTTGGTTATTACTATTATTATCATTTTCACTCTTGGCTATGCAGGCCACTGTGTCCCTCTCTCTTCTCACTGCTCTTTGTGATTTTTCTAAAGTTCAATTTAAATGGACCATCTCCTCATTCAGAAAAGAACTAATTTTTAGGCACAATTGCCATTGTGACCCATCATTTGGTGCCTGCAGCTGAAGAAAACATTCCAGGCCATATTCCAGTGCCCCCAGCCGTTTCTAGGAATAAGCCTAAGGAACCAGAGCTGGGAGACTGCCCTATCTTTCTCTCTGGGAAGCAGACAAGCAGACATATAACAGGAAGGAAAACTTCATCCACCCAGGAACCCAGAAGAACTCAGTTTCCTTTGTTCCCAGGGAGTGATTTCAGGGGCAAAACCTCTGCCTGCAGTTGCTGTCTGAGGCCAGAAATTTCATTCGAAAGCGTTTGAGCTCAGACAAATGTAAATGCCTAGAAGAGGTAATGTTTATACTGAAACACATTCAGACATAAAACAATACTTATTTACTCATTCTTCACAAAGTAGCAAAATAATATTTACAAAAAATATAACTCATATTGCATCACCTCCCTACCTAAAGCCCTCCAATGGCTTCTCGCTGCATTTAGAGTAAAATTCAGTCAACAAACTCTTGACCCTGCACTACATGGGCCTGGGAGAAGTGTCCTTGCCTCTCTATCCAGCCTCATCTTGCACCAGTTCTTGCCACTGTATGTTTCTGTTTCCTCAGAGCACCATCTATTTCTTGCCCCAGAGCCTTGGCACTTGATGCTTCCCAAGGCCTTTGAATGGCTGTGTCCTCCTTCAGATTTCAGTTTGAATAGCACTTACTTAGAGAGACCCATGTATCCCAACTGAGTCGGTGTCTACCCTGCCCTCCCTTACTCCTCGTTCTGTCATTTCCATCCTAAAACTTGTCACGAACTATGACGATCTTCTTTGTTTATTTACATATTTTCACCTCTCCCCACCCCATCATACACATTAGAATTAAGTTCCAGAAGAGCAAGGATTTTATTATCTTAGTCACTATTGTCTTCTGTATCTGGAACATGTGTTACACATAGTAGATATTCAATGAATGTTGGTTGAATAGAAAAGTGAACATGTTATTATGAGATTTCGGAAAATACCAGCCTCTTACAATAAGGTAGCGGCATTGTAAAAGCAGAGGAGTAGAAGGCCATAAAACTAAAATGCTAAAGTCAAACTTCCTTTTATGTTTTTCTTAATTATTGACCCTGTATACCTTTGTCAGACCATGATAGAATAGGAGCTTTGTGTACAGGTATCTTTGCAGTTGGCACTTTGATGAAAAACACAGTTTCATGGCTCTCTTTTTCTAAATACAACATGTTTGTATGCATTATTAATAATAGCAGAACTTACTATGTGTGCCCAACACTGACATAAGGGCTCTATGTGTATTAAATAATTTACCTTCACAATAGGGCTATGTGGTAAGAAGCATTATTTCCCCTATTTTACAGATGAGAAAACTGAAGTATAAAAAGTTTCAACTATTACCCAAGGTCATAAAGATTAGAAAGAGCAGAGCTGAGATTTCAACCCAGAATCCATGCTCCTCACTTCTGTGATGTACTAATCTTTAGTACTTTGATTAGACCTCTATTTGAAGAACTCTGAGAAACATTTATTTGCTACCATTCAGGTAGATGGCATCTCCTTTCTAATTCATTTCTATAGGTCTAATCAGCTATTTGCGTTACGAAGCCATTTCTTATGTAATGACATTAAGCCTTACTCCAATCAAGAATACAGTATTGCAGAGCTAGCCTCAAGAATTTTACCAGAGCCCTGGTTTTGTAGAAAAGTATAAAAAGGCCCATTTCCCCCTGGGTTACAGAGTAATAAGGTTTTTTTTTCCCCCTTTGTTATCCTTTCAGTTAGTTATTTCAGCATATCACAGCATTAAAACGCTTCCATAGAAAAGGTCACTCTTTCTCTGATCAAAACATTTCTTTGCTGTTCTGTTCCCAGAGGTGCACATGGGAACAACAATCAATAAGAGAAGCTCATGGAACATTTTGGCTTACCTTTGAGAAATTGCCATTAGGCCAACATATTTTGTGGTGGTTTTACAACCAATAATTTCTCTCATAATGGCACTTTCTAATCACTGGGTGAAAATAGCTATAGTTGCAGTAATAGGGCTCCATCAGAATCTTTAGGATCTTTTCCAGAACTTTGACTTTCACATTTTCTTTTCATTTTGACATTTTTTTCATAATGTTATAAAAACGATTTCCGATGTTTCAGACTAAAAGGCTAAAACATTTTCCATTATGATATCAGCTGCAAAATAATTAACCATTGTTAACCCATATTTCTTTTTCTATATTTTTTACTTTTTAATGTTTATGCATTTCAACTACATATATGAGGAATGCAGATGAATTTATTATTATAATTCCTCATGACATTGAATAGTGCCTTTCTCTGGGGTTCAAAACCTTGAACACATATAATTTCTACAAGCTTTCTATCTCACTGACAAATAAAAATAGGTTATAGAATCCTATTTTGAAGTAGAATAAAATAGCAAAGAGTTTTCAAAAGAGAGCTACTGTGGGAATTTATCAGCATTTAAACTGTAGGGTTATTATTATGGAAACCTCCTTAGTAAATGTGACCCTTAGAAGTTCATTCATGAGCTACAATAGATGTGAAAAAAGGCCTATAAATAACATGGGCAAATTTAAAGCAAGAATTGCAGATAAACTCTGAAATAGTACTGTGTGTTTTATGCTCATCCCGTCTACTCATGTATGTCTCCATTGTTGGGTGCTCAGAAATTATCTCTCAGGATGAGGTCTATGTATATATGGTTTGGTCTGAACTCCACTAAGATTTTGTTTTAGGTAAGATTTAAACATTTTTGTTTTAAAAGTTTTTTTAATGGCTTTTTCTCTTTTTCTTTATTATTATTATAATTATAATATTTTGGCCATGCCACATGGCATGCAGGATCTTACTTTCCTGACCAGGGATCGAATCCATGCCCCCTGCAGTGGAAGTGTGGAGTCCTAAGCACTGGACCTCAAGGGAATTCCCTAGGTAAGATTTTTTTAAATGGAATTTTTTATCATGTGAATATTTCATACACACAAAAGAATATATGTAAATCATGTGGCATAGTAATAAAATTATTATTAGCATACCTACTACTCAACTGAAGACCACAAAAATTACTTATACTGTTGTTACTACTAAGGTACTCCTCCCTACACCTATACCATCCTGGAGGTAAATACTATCTTAGATTTTGTTTTTCCATGGTTTTGAGCTTTATAAAAAAATAGTATCTTACCTGTATATGTATATATTATATACTTTTCTGACTTGTTTTTTTCATACACCATTATGTTGTTAATATTGCTGTTGCATGAAGATAGGATTTATTTAGTTTCATTGCTTTGCAACAATCCGTTGTGTGAAAACACTGCAGTTTATTTATTCATTCTCCTGTCAGACACATGGAGAGTTCTCAGTTTTTGTTATTACAAATAGTGCTGCGAAGGTGTTTCTTATACAGTTCTTTGGGTGCACAAAGGCAACAAAGTCTCCATGGTGTATACTTGGGAGTGGAATTGGGTATACACCTGAGTCATGCAGACGTTGAATGATAAGAAAGTAACACCAAATTATTTTACAAGGGATTGTACCAATATGCTCTCTCCCGCTGGCAACCCACTTTGCCACCTGGGATACGGGGGTGCTGAGGTAACCTGCTTTGTACTTCCTTTGGAACAACTTCACTTTTACACTTTACTCAGATCCTATGGCTAAAAGAAAAATTAAACTTCTCCACGGTGCTACTTTCTGTAATAAGTGAGCCGAGAGAGGAGGCCTTTTAGAGAAAGGATATACAGCTAGCCTGTGAATAATCCAGCGTATTACAAAGAAGGCAAGGCCCCTAGATAGCCAGATGCTTGAGCACACCTCAAGATCCCTTACTCAGCAGCTTGGGGTGGAGTGACCAAGCTGAAGTCTTTGAGAAACAAATGGGTGCCCAGGAGAGTGGTGGTGGGCATCTATCTCCTCTTCTTCTTTCTCAGGTAAGAACAGACTGTTAAAGTGGGACAAAAGTCACCCATTAAAATCATAAACGTCCTACCTCCTATGTACCCTGCTTAAATATGTTCCAAACCAAACATTAAATGTGTCTAGGCATCTAACTTATTTTTGTAAATTCTTCTTTCCCTAAGCATACTTGTAGAGCTGCATCTTCTCAGGCCAAGAGGCTTACGTTTAGTCCAGTCAAAACTATTAGGACAGAGTTGATACCTTGACTGAAACCAAATTCATTTATGCCCATGTGAAACATGGCAAATAGCAACCCATAATAAATTTTCCTGACCTTAACTGAATGAAAATAGGTGTTTTTTGTTTTTTTGTTTTTTGTTTTTTTTTTTTTTGCGGTATGTGGGCCTCTCACTGTTGTAGCCTCTCCCGTTGCGGAGCACAGGCTCTGGACGTGCAGGCTCAGCGGCCATGGCTCATGGGCCCAGCCGCTCCGAGGCATGTGGGATCCTCCCGGACCGGGGCACGAACCCGTGTCCCCTGCATCGGCCGGCGGACTCTCAACCACTGTGCCACGAGGGAAGCCCGAAAATAGGTTTTTATAAGTGAATTTCTTTGATGCTTCTCACATTTACTTCTTGAGGAAATGGAAAGATTTATTATAGGTATGATATTAATTGCCAATCCATAAAAAATATTTTAATAACAGGGGTTGCTACAATGACTGGAAAGGATCGAGAGATAAGAAGGGGTCTGTCAGCCTTCCTTTATGATGAATTCAATTAAAAATAATATAAAATTATTTTTATATTAATGGTATTAGCACCTCCCTGGTGGTCCAGTGGTTAAGAATCCTCCTTCCGATGCAGGGGACGCGAGTTTGATCCCTGGTCAGGGAACTAAGATCCCACATGCCGTGGAGCAACTAAGTCCAGGTGCAGCAACTACTGAGCCCGTGCGTTCTGGAGCCTGCACGCCACAACTAGAGAGAAGCCTGCATGCTGCAACAAAGAGCCTGTATGCCACAACAAAGATCCCGCATGCTGCAACTAAGACCCGATGTAGCCAAATAAATAAATCAATAAATAAATCAATAAATATATATAGATGGTATTGGTGAAGGTGAAAAAAAAAAAAGCAAAAATAAACAAAGGGGATCTAATCAAACTTATAAGCTTTTGCCTAGCAAAGAAAACCAACAACAAAATGAAAAGACAATCTACAGAATGGGAAAAAATGTTTGCAAATGATGCAACTGACAAGGACTTAATTTCCAAAATATACAAACAGCTCATACAACTCAATATCAAGAAAACAAACAATCTGATCAAAAAATGAGCAGAAGACCTAAATAGACAGTTTTCCAAAGAAGACATACAGATGGCCAACAGGCACATGAAAAGACACTCAACATCGCTAATTATTAGAGAAATGCAAATCAAAATTACAAAGAGGCATCACCTCACACTGGTCAGAATGGCCATCACCAAAAAGTCTACAAATAATAAATGCTGCAGAAGGTGTGGAGAAAAGGGAACCCTCTTACCCCGTTAGTAGGAATGTGAATTGATGCAGACATTATGGAGAACAATATGGAGGTTCCTTAAAAAACTAAAAATAGAGTTATCATATGATCCAGCAATCTCACTCCCGGGCATACACCCAGAAAAGATGAAAAGTCTAATTTGAAAAGATATATGTACCCCAATGTTCATAGCAGAACTATTTACAATAGCCAAGACATGGAAACAACTTAAGTGTCCATTGACAGATGACTGGATAAAGAAGATGTGATGTGTGTATTATATATATATATATATATATATATAGTACGTATAATGGAATATTACTCAGCCATAAAAAAGAATGAAATAATGCCGTTTGTAGCAACATGGATGGACCTAGAGATTATCATACTAAGTAAGTAAGAAAGATAGACAAATATCATACAATATCACTTATATGTGGAATCTAAAATATGATACACATGAACTTACTTATAAAACAGAAACAGACTCACAGACATTGAAAACAAACTTATGCTTACCAAAGGGAAAGGGGGAGAGGGCTAAATTAAGAGTTTGGGATTAACAGATACACACGTTATATATAAAACAGATGAAAAACAAGGACCTACTGTAGAGCACAGGGAACTATACTCAATATCTTGTAATAACCTAATAACCTATAAAGGAAAATTATATATATATACACACACACACACAACTGAATCACTTTGCTGTATATATGAAACTAACACACATTGTAAATCAACTACATTTCAATTTTTAAAAAAGATGGTATTGGTGGAAATTTAAAGATATTTAGATAAATCT
The DNA here is from genome assembly GCF_059928025.1 of Delphinapterus leucas. NCBI lineage: Eukaryota > Metazoa > Chordata > Mammalia > Artiodactyla > Monodontidae > Delphinapterus > Delphinapterus leucas. The sequence goes on along the minus strand of NC_143131.1, from coordinate 102,399,728 downwards.
ATAGGAATGGTGTGAGTTTTTGGACCAAAAAGTCTGAATTATCTGATTTAGTGGACTTCCCAAGATGGATAGAATCCAGAACTACCCCACCCCTTTGAACACCTATCAGGAGATTTCATGTGAACTTGAGGACTGAAGTTTTCAGTTGTAACTCTAACTCTCATGACTATTTAGCTGGAGTATTTGCCATCTTTCTTGCCATTTCTCAAAATGCTTGTACATGGTAGACACTCAATATACATTGGTGGAAATAATAAATGAATGTAGTCAACTGCTCCACCCTTATTCTGCTACTACCATGATCTATGATGGAAAGTTAAAGAAAAAGACAGTGAGAAAGTGTCTGTCAATATTTCATACACAGTCTATTCTGGGGTTTCACAAATCAAACTTACATGAATCTAATAATAGTGAAAACAACAAAAATAACAGTAGGCATTTATTTAGTGCCTATGAATATTCTAGGTACTGGGTTAGACACCTCATATGCAATCTTTATAACTGGCTTACAATAGCAATCTGATTATTTCCATTTTATAGATGAGTAAACTGAGACTCGAGAGGAAAATGACAAGAGACAGCTATGAAATCCAGATCCAATTCACTGTGCTGCACTGCCTCCCATGAAAAACATTAAAAAATAATTTCCAATGTTGTGTTTATAATTGAATTTTAAAGGTAATTTTTGAAAAGTTAAAGACATGCTTTTGGTTCAAAGCAAAGACTATTTCATACATTTTATAGATTACATGGAGCTTCTAAAAGTGAAGGGGGTCATTCTGAAATAAATAGACATCAGAAATAAACATTAAGTTGCATTTATTGCCAGAATACATGGAAAAACCCAGACTACTTAGGGAATTTAGGGTACTTAGACTCCTTACACTACGGCCACGGGCTGCTAAAAACTGCACTGTCTGTGTAAGCCATCTCTGAAATATGTTTAAATTATTTTGTCCATTGTCTGTGCTGGAATAGAGTTATGCTCTCTGTCTGACCACTCACAGCTCTCTGTGTGGAGCAGGGAATTTTGTCCATTGCAAGGATTCAGTAAATCATTGGTTTAAGGACTCAGTGCTCATCCAACTACTTCATGAGGTTTTCCCTCATTGAAAACGACACAAACAAGCACAACGTCCTACAGTTCTCCTTTTATGACCCACCTTTACCATTCATGTATTATTTTCTCTTTTTAAAACGTAGTTAATCCCTTACTGGTTTAACTAACTTTTTTGATATTGATTCTTCCTGAGGCAAGGCTGATTTTTGTCAGAATGTAAGCAGCTGGAGGTTCTGCGTGGTTCAGCTCTGACTGGGGCAGATTCTCTAGAGATAATTGCTTAACACTATAAACACTTTCTGAGATTTAACAGACATCGGCTCTTACGTTTATACCATAGGACCACATACCCCAAAATTCGAGACATTAGTACCGCCCCCCATTTGGTTCCATGCCCTATATCTGGGACAAATAAATGGCAAAGTAAAGGACAGATATAGGGTAATTCTATATTGCAGCAAAATTTAGCTTGCTATCTTGAAAATAGTCATACTATTTTGGGATTTTACAGTAAACAAAATTCAGACAGCAGACCAGAGGGGCCATTTACGAGTTATAAAATTGCCTGGGTGAGATAAGGCAACTCATAAATGATTCAGTGAAGTGCACAGAATAAATCTTACTTCTCATACACATGAATTCAAGGAAAATTCTGTGATGTTCTTAGCCGCTGATAATGTAAGAGAGGAACACATGTCACATTAAGAACCTGACATGGCATTAGAGTGCTATAAAATGTTCAATTAAACATGGCAACTGCAGGACAAATGGTACCCAGGATACAGTTCTTTGTTTGCCTTTAAGAACTTTAATGTGTCTTATTTATTGAGGGCAAAGAACATAAGGATAGTAAAGTGACAGACTCTAACCCATCTGAAAATATTTGTGTTAGTGTCAAGACAAATAATAAATGGGGCTGCCTCAGGATCTTAGCCTTTTCAAAAGATGGACAGAGTTGCATTTGGTGGATTGCACCTTATGGAATTAGAGCCGACTTAAGGAAAACTGTTCCAGCATCTGTCTTCTTTCAAGCAGATTGTCAAGAGGGAAAAGTACTGGGGAGGAGGGGGTAATGGAGTAGGGGACGGAAGAAGAGCGAGAGTGGTGGGTGGGGGAGGAGAGAAGCAAGCAGGGACATATTGCATGTTTTAAACCCTCAAGATAAGCTGTCGCTTAGAACCTTGACAGCTCCAGAACTTGACACACACAAGCGCTCTCTGGGGGACCTTTCTTGCTGCTCTGTGGGCAGATCACGGCCACTGAGCTGTGACGCCCCGGCACTTGCCTGACCTGATATAATGGGCAGCTATTTACTGCAAACAAGGTAGATGGAAGAACATAGGCTTAAATGATGCTCTGGTGTAAGCAGGAATCCACTGGGATCCCTTGCAAGCCAGTCAATCTTCTGTTTTTTTCCCTCCTTCCCCCTCCCCGCCCCAACCTTTCTTCTAGGCTGGGACTATTTATTTCTTTCCCTCAGGACCAAACCACAGATGCCTGACTCTGAGCAATGCTTGTCTTCCATCCAACCCCCTCTTCCTCCCACTCAAGATCAATAGAGTGGGTTAAAGAAGCAAACGCATGACAATAAATAAAAAAGAAAACAAAGTTTGGATACGACCACTTCCAACTGACTGGGCTTGTTTTTTATCTATTACTGAGGAAGAAAAAAAAAAAAAAAAGAACAGCCCCAGGAGGCCTCCTGGTTAGGCTGTCAGATCGCTTCAATGAGAAACCCAATCAAACTTGATTTGTGAAGAGTGTCAAAAGCTGTAGTGAATCATGCAAGCTGAAGCCTCCTCATGCGTGTTTCTGAAGCTTGTGGATGTTTATTTCTGCTGCATCTAAGAACACACATTTGCACTCTACATTTTCTGATCAACGGGAACAGTCAAAATGGGAAGCCTTGGGAAGTGAACTCCAGTGAACGCACAATCAGGGGGACTGGCAGTGTTTGCTTCTATCTCCCAGACCTAAGCCCATTGCAGTAGAGGAAATTATCTAAAAAGTCTTCCTTCCATGGCATCTTGCTTTTCAAAGAGCCAAAGGGATTTTATTTCTTTTATTGAATTTATTTCCTGTTAAGTGAGGTAAGACAGGCAGGTACACAGAAATCTGAGGCTCAGCGATGTTGGGCTTAACTTGTCAAGGCTATGGTGTCAGTAGCACAATGGTGTCCACATTTTCCGGCTTCCAAAATTGGTCTGTTTCTCCCATGAACTTTAAAAAGAGAAGGCAAATCCTCTTCTTGAATCTTCTAAAGATTTAAGTGACACAAATAGGTTGAAAAACCCTTAGTTTGGTCTGATTACCCCACCTCCCCTACAGACGCCATGTATACCCTCCTGTCTGTGAATCTCTTTACATAATATAAGAAGCTCAAACCAAGAGGCTCTGTACCCTGGATCTCTGCCACGCATGGGAGCCAGGTTCCTATTGGAAACTGATTCTGTTTTTTTTCTTGTTAAGTAAAGCCTACATTAGCTAGAGAGGAGAGAGACATTCTATAATTTTATTATCGATTATAATAGCTGAGTTGAACCTTTACTTTCTAGGTTAAGTATAAGGCCATACCTGCTTCTCAAACAATTTCACAAACCAAGAAGAGTCATCTTATAACTCTGCCGACTCTCCTGATTCATTCTCTTAGATACTTGTACACAACTTTCCTGTCACTTGATAATTATTTACAATAAAGTGGAACAAGGGTGACACAGACACTTGAAAATGCACAGACAACCTCCACCTTCAGTTCAGTTGATCCTTTCCAACTCATCTTTCCCCAGAACTATTTACTGGCAGGGAAATTGCTTTGCCTCCGTCTAATCCACTGTTCCTTCTGGAGAGTGTGGGCATCAGTGCAGGCCAGAGGCAGGGGATTGAACAGGTTTTTCTTTCCTTTTCTTTTGAAAATTTCCCTGTACCTGATTTCTTCCTGCAAACTTCAGCTGAGCTCTTGGAAGAGGCTGATCCTGGTTTTGCACATTATAAGCACAATAGTCAATTTTATTTCTTTTTTTAGGCTGCCAAGAGTGATCTCATGTTCTGGGCTACTTTCATATTTTCAAAGAAATTATTTCCAAGACTCTCATTCTCATATCTTCTCTGAGAAACTCCACTCTTGGCCGTGAGTGTGTTCTGTCAGTGGACTGAACAGAGTACATTTTCACAGCTACAGTTTCACCCTGGAGAAACGGAATAAAGGAGACACTGTTTGGGCTCCTTTATAGGAAAGGAAATGGGGGTTTTGTTATCCCCACCCATAACTAAAACTTGTTAAGCAATTATGTTTTCAATTAGAATGGTAACTCAATGAGGAACACTGCACGTGTTACTTAAAAATGTACAGTTTGGGGCCACTTTCTTCTCTTCTGACCAAAAAGATCGTCATTCCTCAACCCTGCCATGAGAACGATATTTGTTACTTAGTTACCAAGAGCTGGTAGATGAAGCAGGACTCCTGGGTGTATGTGGCATCCTGTCTTCATACCGTCTTTGCAATACGTGTGTGTGATTTGTTTCATAGACTATACACACTGAAGTAGGAAATAAGCAGGATCTGAAGGTGGAATTTTGGGTTCACAGTGCTCTCCGATGTGCCATGATGTGTCGCACGTGTATCGGCTTCCCCGCGCTCACCACCTTGCATTCTTTTACAAATGTGGTGGATACTTTTTTCAATTAGTTATAAAGCAGGTTCCCCTCACCCTGAGCATTATTGGTATTTTAAACTAGGTAATTCTTCATTGGAGAGGGCTGTCCTGTGCATTGGAGGATATTTAGCAGCATATTTGGCCTCTACTTGCTGGATGCCCCCACCACCACCAAGATATGACTGTCAAAAATGTCTCCAGACATTGCCAAATGTCCCCCGGGGGGCAAAACTGCCCTCAGCTGGGAAACACTGAGGTAAAGTAATATATGACGTGTATCTAAGTTCCCCTCTTCCCAGTAGATTGGCATCCTGAGTCTCATTTACAAGAAGTTCTGAAGCCACTGCGTAAGCCATAGAGGCGGGCCACTCAGGTCTCCCTTCCAGAGGGAACCTTCTGGGAGGAGTCTCCAGCTGCCACAGCAGTCAGGCTGAGGCCATGCTTTCCTCATGCTGCTCTCAGCTAATGACTCAACATAGCGGGAGCACTAGAGCTGGGACATTTCTGTCCAAAGTGGAACCCTTCAGATGAGCAATATTTATTCCGGCTCCCAGTGGCCTGGCTGGAGCTTCCTCAGAGCTGCACAGTAAGCTGAGGCTCTTGGTACCTAATCCTCCTTCCTTCTGCCTCTCCGTTCCCGGCTGTCATGACTTACAGATCTCACAGCCTTTACCTGCTTCTTCTCCCCTCTATATTTCACAGGCATTTTACCAATAAATTTCTTGCATTTCTACTTTGGTCTTGGATCTACTTCCTGGATTACCTGACCTGATGCACCAGCCATCATGTACGTGCAATCCTGGCTTTACTGCTGTTCCTCAAACACTCTGAAACTGTATCTACAGTAGCGCCTTCACAAAAGTGGTTGTTTCTTTATGAAACGTGCTTTTCACAGCCTTTGCATAGCTGGTTCCACGATTCAGGTCCCAGATTAAATGTTACATCCTTAGTGAAGCCTTTTCTGACACACAGTCTAGAATGGCCTCCAGGCAGTGTCCATCACATCACCCACTTTGATGTCCTTCATAGAATTTTTAGTTGACTTTTTTGTATGTACCTGTTTCCCTCCTTTAGAATAAGCTCTTTATGGACAGGGAGCATGCGTGCTGCTCAACATTGCACTTCTGATGTCTACAACAACTGAAAAATGGGAGGAAACTAGACTCCAAAGCTCAGGCTCTCAGCCCCCTCCACCTACAAAATTTGTTTTGAAATAATGATTTCAAACTGGTTGGTTCTCCCTGGCTTAGAGGAGATTCCCAGCTTGTTTCTTTGCCAAAGATTTAGATTTGGTGGTAGATGAATCATAAACTTATTGAGAATCCAAATTATCTCACAGCACTGGACAAAAGGGATGCATAAAACACAATTCCTGCCAGCACGTACACAGGAATTAAGGAGTTGTGCAGCAAAAGCCAATGAAACAACAAGTGGGCAATTTCAGCCATGATGCTGGAAGGAGGGGAAGCGGAGGGGGTATTTGAGGGACAGGGTACGCATCAAGTAAAGAACCAACCCCTGATGGGTAGAGCACCTTTGCACAGCATCCAGACCAGAAATATTTATTATTTTGTGACAAGCTATGCGGAAACTGATAAATGGATGGCTTTTGGCATGTGCAGGGACCTGGGACAGGCATATCTGCAGAACCTCAGAGGAGCCACGATTCTGATTTTTCTCCCCCTTTATGGATTAGCGTGATTTTTATAGCAGTAGTGAGGAGTCATGGCTAATTAGATGAAGACTTCATAATAGAGTCTGAACGTTGATTAATAACAAATAGAAAGGTATAGAAATTTTAGTTGTTATAAGGAAGTGACTATTTTGATGTGACTTAACAGGAATCAGCACATTATGGGCTGGCCTGAAACAGAGAAGAGGATGGCAGATGATCTGGGTAAAAACTAGAGACAGAAGGGGACTCACAGCATTTCCCAACAGCCATACCTGAGGGAGGTTGAAATTGACATAACTGCCTTGATGTTATATCTATTTATTATCTGTGTCCATTTTATATACATGTATGTACACATATGTGGCCAACAGCATGAAGGAGAAGTGACAGGGTCCAAGCCACGCCCGGGCCTTGTTCTCTTAGGACTCCTGCCTTCACCAGGTGAATAAGCCCTCCAGCCTTGCTAGAGCTTGAGAGCCCTCATGTCAGAGTCCAAGCAGCCAGTTGTTCCAACCAGGGCCACAGAGTTGTGAGAGAGCCCGGCTAAGACCATCAGATCCATCTGCCTATCCCACAATAGACTGTTCTGAGTCCAGCTGAGATCAGCCTAGCCTGGCTCAGATCAGCAGAACCATACCCCTGACCTGCAGACTTGTGAACAATGGTAAATGGTTGTTGTTTAAGTCACTAAATTTGGGGGGATTTGTTACACAGCCATAGATAACAATTTGCTATTCATGTGTATACTTACAATCTTGTTGGGGAGGTCAAATGAACACACTAAACCACAATTCTGACTAGAAAGGAGAAAAGAGTCAGCTGTGGTAGTAAAAGGACATACCAAAGAGAAAGGGATTTGGGGTGGACCTTAGCATCCATGCAGGCTCTAACTGAGCAGGAAGATATGGGTGAAGCCATTCCAGGCAGAGGAAAAACACATGTCAATGTGTGAAGAAGAGAATGAGAGCATAATGTGGGTAGTGGACAAGACAGGGCTTCCCTGTAATTGGTGGCTTCAGGAGAACACCCTAGTGGAGTGTAAGGTGGGGGGTGTGTGTGTGTGTATAGGGGAACAAAGGAAACTTGGCCAATCATATATAAAACCATGTGCGGTTTTTTGCCAAAGGTGTAGTGTAGATTTAATCTCTGTTGATGCTGGATTCTGATAATTGAGTCTTTTAAAATGTCTTATCAAGGGGACTTGTGAAGTGTCAGTTCTGTGCTCACCGGTTGGAGGGTGTGTAGGAGCTCAGGCCCAGCTCAGCATGCTCTCTCTCAAGGGTAGACATGGTTCCTTGTGCCAGGAGCATCTCTACCATGAGGATTAAATTCATATTCAGTTTTGTTCCAGTATCTAATTGTAAGTCAGAGACACTTTGATGCCTTTATGTTTTGCTTTTCTGTAGGAATTCAGAGGTGAAAGTGGGCAAGGGGCTGCTGGTGCTAACGAGCATCTTCTCTACAAGGTCCTTGGACCGTCCACTGAATCTGCTTTTCTGTCACTGCTCTTGCCACAGCCAAGGTGCCAGCAATGAGTGATGGTCAAGGCTTGTTCCTTTGCCAATGGAGCCTCTCTAGAAAGATTGTGGTAGCAAGAACTTTTAAAAAAATCTAATTTTTACATCACTTAAAGAAAGTATTTTGCTCTCTAATGGTATTATGAACACAATCCAAGATGGCTCCATGTTACTGCAGTATAATCCCACCGCTCCAGCAAATTCCTTCATTGTCAAATCATCTGAATCTTTCTCCAAGTTGAAGTTGGTGCAGAGAGTCAATGCTGTCCAATAACAAACATTCATTTAACTCCAGACATAAATAGGAAGAGCTGATACATGACTATCCAGGCTTCTCGTAGCCACAGAGAGCCTACCCAGCTCCTCTCACCCTATTTACTTGCTCTGCCTCTTAGTGCAGCAAGAGATTTTAGGAATCTCTGCAAGAGGCAGTCACCAGACTTTTGCCACTATTTTGATAACCTATTACCACTAGTCTGAGATCTCAAAAATAAAAATGGCAAAAGGTTAATAAGGAGGTGAATTTGGTGGAGGAGGACAGTATACCTGCGTGGTATCTGGATTTTAAAGCTGTTTGTCCCAGGCTGTCGTAGCCCCGTCTAACCCACCTGGAGCTCACCTCCTCCCGTGCTCCGGGCTGCTCTCTGTGTATCAGCCACTCTGGCTTATTGGAGTTCCTAGAACTGCATTAGTCCCTCTTGCCACGTGCAGATGACTGACTTGTTCTCCCTTTCCTCTCTGCCCTCCCTGTCCTTCGTGTGTCAGTAACTCAGTTTTTCAGATCTCAGCTCAGTCATTACTTCCTTAGTGAAGACTTCCCTGAACTTTTAGTTATAAACCTAACAGTCCCATTTATCTCTCATTCAGAGCATGTGCCATATTCCACAGTTATTTGGGTTTATCATCTGATTAATGCCTGTCTCTCATATTAGACTAAATAACCCAGGAGGGCAGAGATGCCATTTTTTTTCTCATTGTTACATCTCCAGTGTCTGCAACATAGCAGGTGCTCAATAAATATGTATTGAGTGAATGAATTGAGGATTTTCTCTAAGAGCATGAGATACCCAGTGACTAGACCTTCTAAAGATTTCTCCTGTATACTTGCCATGACTATCTACTGATGCCGAAAAATATAGTATGGGTAGATGAATTTGTTCTGGAAAATGGAGTTTCACTATTTGCTCAGGATGTATTGTGGAAATTCTTCTGTGATGAGGTTTATAAAATGCTTTCTTGAGCTATTTATGGAACAAAATCAAGTCTGGGCTTTCACCTTCCTTGAACTGTGCATTTAGCTACTGATTTTTCCCTGGAGGATTTGGATAATGGACATTTTTCTTTAATGTTTACTCCAGCCCTCCCTCAAAATTTCCTAATATTGAATGATGCAATTCAAAATTTAAATGCCAAACAATAGAAATTATGGACAGCACTTGATGAGTGAACTTCATAAACTAATGAAATTAAATGCTTTTAATTAAAGGAGTTTTCTTAGTGTGATTGAAAACACATTTGCACTGTGAATTTAGGATAAATGCAAACAACTCAAGGTGATTTAAACATTAGAGATGATCCCAAGAAGACTCAAGATGCTATGGCACAACTGTGGATACCTCAAGTGACCACAGATTTTATTCTTGCAAGCGTCGGGAGACTTGGGCAGACAAAAAATGGACTCCTTCCTCTATCCTCCCCTTTTAAGTATTCAAGGTCTTCTTTGAATAGCTCTATCCATGAGTAGTCAAAGTCATTTCAGCCCTGGCACTGTCTTGCTAAGCCATGTGGCTTCCTCTAACACATCACTGCCCCTGACTCTGACTGAGAAATGAGCATCCCCAAACCTCTAGCTCCCCTAGTCTGAATCACCCTAGCCCCAGCACCAGTAGTCTTCCCTCAGCCTTTTGTCCTGGTGCTTAAGCAGTTAGGACATTAAGAAAACTCTGAGAAATCATTTGTAGCTCTGAGCAAATGATTAAAAAACTGGGGCAGAACCTCTTTAAAGACCACAGGTCTAGGGGAGTAGATGTGAAGTTCAACGTCTTTGAACTAAATGCCCATCTCCAGTGTGGCCTTGGTACCCTTATGTAACCGACCAATGCCCTCCCCTCTCAGGTGCATATGGCGGGTAAGCTGCTGCCTTATTTCTTCTTTTGTTCTATCTGGCTGCTCTCCACTCCTTGTACAAACAAGTGCTTATGCTAATAGCGAGCTATAGCCCAACCTTAAAAAAGGGTGTAGTGATCAGTATCCATCATCTTTTCAAGTGCCTTGTCACTACATCAATTAATACAATTGAGCAAAAAATGTCACGGGCCCTGTGGAAAAACCTTTTCACAGCCTTTCAGGGGGAAGTTTACTTGCAGCTTTTTTCCCTTGCATTAGCTCCTGTCATCTACAAAACAACAGAACCCAGTGGTGTCAATTATATTTGATTGACTGAGTAAAGCACACACACAAATAAGCGAAAACAATGGACACAAAAATCTATAGATGACTCCCCTTGTCAGAGAGAATGCTTGTCTTCTCCATTTTCATGCGGCACGGTGTCCTGCTGCTCCTGGCTTAAATGTTTCCTTCAGCCCCCAAACTATCACCAATTAAGTTAGCACGGTCTTCAAAGGTGTCAAACGACTCCCTAGGCAATCGGCTCTAACTGCTGTTCAATAAATGAGGTCTAATTTATCAGTTTAACTTCACTTCTAAAAACCTAATGCTTCACAGTGCTGGGCGCTATTTACCTAGACTGAGGCTCAGCCAGAGCCGGCAGCACGGGCGAAAGTTACGGCACGTCTCCTAATGACTGCACATTTTGTTGGGTGCATATTCTTTTCCCCTTTTCCTAATTTCAATGTGCACTTTCCAACTCTGGACTTTTTTTGCACTTATCACCTTGCACACACACGCACATGAGAAATCCCCATGGGCCAACATCAATCCCAAGTCTGGACTATCTTTGGTGCCGACAGTTAATAATGGGGGAGGAGAAGCAGAACCCTTCTTTCTTTTTTATGTTCTGCCCTTGTGTTGTCACTGTAGAGACTCACAGTTTTAAAAACTCCAGGAGGTTAACTTTGGCAGCAGAACAGGAAATGAATGTATGGGCTCTTGTTCCTAAGTAAATTAAACAGGTACAGATTTGGTACAGGACTGTTTAAGTAGAAAGTCTTATGAATAAATGGGCCAGAAATTTTCATTAACAGCTCATGAGTGAAAATCATTCAGATCCATTGATGAGACGAAGAAAGCGGTGATTTCAAGCTCAAACATACCAATCACATTAGAATTGTTCGTATTTACTTTATCTGAATATCAAATAAAGACAATGGGCAAGATAGACTAAAAATATTTCTTGATGGGTTTGGACATGGACTTAGATGGAGACTGAATGGGTATATATGTACACACAGCCTTGTGAAATATGAGATTATCTGCAGAGTAAGGATACATATAAAAGTTGGGCTGAGGTGAATGGGCAGTACCATGTATTATATCAAGAAAGTGTGCCTGAGTATATGATGACTGTGGAGGTATTTTCATTTTAATGGGAAGACATGGTATTTGCAAATACTCCTAAATTTGCAGCTCTATCCCAGGCAAGGGGTAACTGGAATTTGGATAAAAATCACATTTGTAAGCAAATTTATGTCATTCTGGAGACTCAACATTTTCCACGATCCTTCTTAAAGACACACTGCACATGATATGTAACTGGGGGCGATATTTTATTATTAATATGCTTTCTCTGGTGCCTCTGTGAGCACATTAACTTTGCCCTAATTCACCAGAGGAATCCATTTGCCTAGAGGAAAATTAAGATTTGGTTACTGAAAGAAAGCTTGTAGAAATAACATATTCTTTAGCTCCAGACATGTACTATAGAATTTTATAGTAGGAAGAATAACCATATAAACTAGGCTTGGGATGGGATTTTACGGATTCCTTTGTTCCTCCTTTAGCATATCAAAAGCCAGAAGTAACCAGCTCACAGAGTTCTCTGGGGGTATAGACATCCCATAATATTGTTATAGTATACATAGAAGACAAGGAAAAGTTCCTGTCTCTCTCCAACTGCCCTCACTTTCCAACTTCAGTACCACACTATGTGGAACTGATTGTTCCAACATGTAAAGACTCCCATCACTACCTACCACCTCCAATTCCTCTTGCTCTTACTGTCAAGATCATAGAGTGTGAGGCTTTTACTTTCCATTTGCTTTATGTATGGTAGACCTTTAGCTTGTTAATTTATCCATATCAGGGATATTTTATTTGATAGAGAAGCACAGACTGTAGAGTCAAACAGATCTGTGTTTGTGTCCATACTCTGCCAAGTGTTAGCTGTGAAATATTGAACCTGTTTGTTCAACTGGAAATGGGTATAATACTATCCCATAGAGTTGTTTTGAGACTAGAATTAACTTACGTAATGGGCTTAACCCAGGAACTGATACTTTTCCCTGCTCAAAAATATTTGATGGCTTCTCCTCCACCCAAAGGAAGAAGTCCCAAAACATTAACATGGGTGGTCTAGCCCCTGTCCACGGCTCCAGTGCCATCTGCCTGCCTCACCTCACAAAACTAAATTCCAAGCTAGACCTTACAATTTTGTAATTGACATTTCCATAAAACATAAGTAAGAGCAAAGTAAAAAGAACTGTTGAGAGTTTAGTCTGACTGAAATCTGGCATTCTATCTATGAAAGTAGTCACTATTGTTATCTTACCCAGTAAAGCCTTACGTTGTGTGTCTGCATGCCTGTCTATACCAAGGTCTAGCTTTCAAACATCTCACAGTTAATTAAGAATGAGCAAGGAGGGGGAGGGATAAATTAGGAGTCTGGGATTAACAGATACACGCTACTACGTATAAAACAGAAACAACAAGGACCTACTGTAGAGTACAGGAAACTATACTCAATATCTTGTAATAACCTATAACAGAAAAGAATCTGAAAACGAATACGTATATAACTAAATCACTTTGCTGTGCACCTGAAACTAACACAACATTGTAAATCAACTATACTTCAATAAAAACTTGTTTTGAAAAAAAAGGATGTTAAGTGTATTCTTTCTTTTTATTGCCCAATAACTTTTTTATATTTGTGTATTATCTTCTGTGAAGTGACTTAAAGTCTTTTATTCATTTTTCTATTGAGTTGTCTACTTTTTTATCCTGATTTGTTGAAGATCTTTATATAGTCTTTTTTTAACATCTTTATTGGATTATAACTGCTTTACAATGGTGCGTTAGTTTCTGCTTTATAACAAAGTAAATCATCTATACATATATATATATCCCCATATCTCTTCCCTCTTGCATCTCCCTCCCACCCTCCCTATCCCACCCCTCTAGGTGGTCACAAAGCACCGAGCTGATCTCCCTGTGCTATGCGGCTGCTTCCCACTAGCTATCGATTTTACATTTCGTAGTGTATATATGTCCAAGTGTATTCTTTCTTAAAAAGGAAGAGTGATCTAAGGAAGGGTTAGCAAAATATGAAATCTATTATATTTGTATGTTTGATCCAGTGTACAACACTAGTTTTGTACAATAACAGTGGTACATAAAATTACTTTTTATTTTATGATGAATTTCTGAAACATTTTATGTTGTCATTTTGAAAAAAAAACTGAACTGCAAGCATATTGAACTTCCCACAGGTCTCTGAATGTAACAGGCAGTGTCATGCTTCCATTCCTTTGCTGTTCTAACCCCTCTGCCTGAAAGATCCTTTGAGTATTGCCTTTATAAACCTGTGGCCTCCCCAAGACAGAACTGACCCTCCTCCTTGAGAGCATTCCTGTAGCCCACAAATGCTCCACAGAACTTGATCACATTCCTTTTGTTTACATGCCTTGCTCTTGCAGGTCATAAACTCTTCGAGGGCAGGGACAGTGTTTTATTCATCTTTATATCATGAATACACAATATCCTACACGTAGTAGGTTTTTAGTAAATGTTAAGTGAAAACTGGTCATTCCGCATAGAGTAAACAGAATATAGTAAGTTCTCAGTTAATATTTGATTGACAGGCAGATAACCCTTTTTCATTAAACTTGAAACCGAGCTGACTATGTAATCAAGAGATATAATCAGACAACTTTTAACACCTCAAATGACAATTTTTTTTTTTTTTTTTTGGCTGCACCGCGTGGCTTGTAGGATCTTAGTTCCTCCACCAGGGATCGAACCTGGGCGCCCTGCAGTGGAAGCGTGGAGTTCTAACCACTGGACCGCCAGGGAATTCCCTCAGTTTCTTAATATTTACCCATTATCAGTATTTCAAGGACTTCAAGGATATGTACTTCACTCCTCCATAGATTAAGTAGTACTATTTGAGTAAATTCTTACAGGAAATTGTTAACCAAATATGTTTTTCATTTGGAATTTTAACTTAGTATCAACATTAATAATGTTTGGTGCTATATTTCTCTATATCCTGAACTGTATATATGTATAAACTGACTACTACTTAGCATTGGACTATGAGTTGCAAAGCACGATTTTCATGCCTTTCTTGAATGACTTGAGATTATGTCTTCTATTTCATAAAAGGGAGAGCATCTAACAGATGGCATTTAAAACAAATAGCTGTCCTCAGAATGTTCTGCACATTTAACAGCGTGTTCCTGCTGCAAGGCTAGTGAGGCCCAGCTATAAATAATCCTCTTGGAGACAGTTTGGAGGGGGTCCATGTTGGCATGAGGAATTTTTGCAGGCAGGCAGCAGGGCCCCAAGCAACAGCTCAGCTTTAAGGTTGAGACTCCATCCTTTTTTGATTGAAGAATTGGGCAGGATCGTGGAGGGACTCAGAACTGTACAGATTTTTCAGGAAAAGACACTAGCCCAGAAGGGCATGACTAGGACCAACTTCTAAGAATCGACTTGGAAGCTATCAAAGATGGAGAGAGAGAGCAGAGCTTCCCAACCTTTAATGCGCCTACAAATACTGTGGGGCTGTTGTTAAAATGCAGATTCCGGGCTTCCCTGGTGGCGCAGTGGTTGGGAGTCCGCCTGCTGATGCAGGGGACGTGGGTTCGTGCCCCAGTCTGGGGGGATCCCATGTGCCGCGGAGCGGCTGGGCCCGTGAGCCATGGCCACTGGGCCTGCGCGTCTGGAGCCTGTGCTTCGCGGAGGGAGAGGCCACAGCAGTGAGAGGCCCACCTACCACAAAAAAAAAAAAAAAAAAAAAAAAAAGCAGATTCTGATTCAGTAATGGGTGGGTGCTACCAATCATGTGGGTGACGCCAATGCTCCTTTGAGGAGCAAGAAAATAGATGCTTCAGGTTGGGGAAACCTGATTTACTCACTTGCCTTAATTCATAAGGCTAATCAGAAAGTCAGAGAAAGACTCTGCTGAGAATCCTCAGTAAAACAGACTTGTGCCAGTTCTAGACTTGCTCCGGGTCCTGTAATCATTTTCTGATAGAAAGAGTAGGTGTCAGTGGAAGAGAGAATTTGCTGCAGGTTCTTTCTGGGTTTTTTTTTTGCTAGTACGTTGCACTATAGGTGGAGCTTTTTCAAAACATAGATTCTCCTAGACCAGGAATCAGAATACATAGGGGAGAATATACATGTTTATTGATATATAGTTCCACCCATAACTCTGATCATCAGCCAGATTGTGCCAGAAGCCCCCTCTGAGCGGAGACAGCTGGAGCTGATTGTTTGGTCTCTGTGCTGGGGGGGAAACGGTGTGGGCAAGAGAGTGAAGGGGAGCTCGGTGCTGTTGTTTTGATCTTGTACTTCTACTTTATGCACACTGCCATTTCATGCCTGCAAAAGGATCATTAACACTTGGATTTAATTGTGTTTTAAGAATTAGTATTTCCTGTTTTAGTTTCCTTTAGCCCTGGTTGGTGTGTGTGTATGTGCCCCTACGTGCGTGCTATAACCTCATCTGTGCTCGGTTTCGAGTCCTAGCAACAAGATACCAGAAGCTTCTGATTTATAGCTTAAGTGAGCAGTCTGAAAACTTAGAACTTACCTCACCAGAACTCTTAAAGACGAAACCACTGACCCAAAGAAGTCCCAGGCAAAAGCGTGATGTGTCTTGTTTGTTTCTTACCTGCTATTTACTCCCATTTAGTCCAGAGGCTGATTTCCTGGGTCATAATTGAGGTCTAATTGAATAAAGAAAAAAAGCCCATTACTCTGAGGAAGCAGGTTATGTGAATTGAGGATAAGTTGGGATCCAGGAGGCATTTTCTCTGGACTTCTTATGAAGCTATTAATCAATTTTTCACATTAAAAGACATCCCCTAGACAGAATCAGCAGAGACAGGATAGGACGAAGAAAAATGACACTGCAGTTCTCTAAGAAAACAAAACCAATTCCAAATGCTGCCCATCAGCTCAAGCCATTCATCTTCTCTGTGCTTCATGTCATCTTATTTTATTTCAATCGAAAATCCACAGGCAGGGATATACCTTTTGGATGATCTGGATAGCACCGTAGATCCAATTGCTGTTCAGTGATTCTAAACTTGGAAACTCTAAATAAAACTGAAGGAAAAGGAACTTCCAAAAGGGAATTAGGAGAAGTTTCACCAGATGCTTATTGGAGCAAATAGAAATAGTAGAAAAAGAAGTAGAAGTTAAGGGACTTCCCTGGTGGTACAGTGGTTAAGAATCCGCCTACCAATGCAGGGGACACGGGTTCAAGCCCTGGTCCGAGAAGATCCCACATGCTGCGGAGCAACTAAGCCCATGCGTCACAACTACGGAGCCTGCGCTCTGGGGCCCACCAGCCACAACTACTGAGCCCAGGCACCACAACTACTGAAGCCCGTGCGCCTAGAGCCCATGCTCCACAAGAGAAGCCACCGCAAAGAGATGCCCACACACTGCAACAAAGAATAGCCCCTGCTCTCCGCAACTAGAGAAAGCCCGATAGGCCTCATGCAGCCAAAAATAAATAACTAAATTAAAAAAACGTAGAAATTGAATTACTAGCTCAAGATATTTATATTTTTAATCAAAACATGATATGTTTCAGATATTACATTTTAGTGCTTCAGTTGGAATTCAGGTGAAAAGAATTAAAAACAGGATATGTAAAATCCATATTTATCAATCAAATAAATTGAAGAGAATCTCAGTTTTCTCATCTTTAAAATGAGAATTGTAAGTGTAGTTTCAAGAATTAAGCCGGGTATATATAGCACTTAGCATGGTGCCTAGGTCAGAATATGGGCTCAGTAACTGTTAGCTATTATCAAAACTATTTAAAAGGATTGCCTCAGTGCACAAAAATAATTAACAGAAGATTAAATTGTGAACCTTTTCAGTATTATAAAGTATAACTATGCAAAATTAGATATATTCTTACATTTTCAGGACCTAGGGAGAAGTTGTAAATCTGTAGGCAATTATTCATTCTTAACTCATATTTTGAGCACGTTATTTCATGAAGTTTCTACTCAAAATTCATTGTGTCTATCTAATGTAATGCCTGGTGAGTGAATGAGATTAATAAACTTAGACTAAAAATACAGTGAGATAAAGACAAGGAAAGAAGTATGCTAAGAGGATCATTGAGAAAGGGCAACTTACTCAAATATTTCTTACAGTAGAGAAAACTTAGAGAAGTAAAGTTTTGACAGGAAGAAAACTTACAGGCTGAAGAATCAGCATGTGGAAAATGCAAATGCATGAAATGCACCATGCACTCCAGGAAGCAAAGTATCTGAGCATGGCGAAGGCGAGGCTGCATGTGGGGTAACACGGGAGAAGTAGGGAGCACTGATTCCTCAACAAAGTCAAGGCATTTGATCCCTTTAAATCATAAACGTGACACCCTCAGATTTGTATTTTAATAAGATCACCCTGGTGGCAGTATGCAGGATGGGTTGGTGGTGTCAGTCTCTGGTACAAGCACCTAACAATTATATATGTGTGAATTGCTATGCACCTGTATTGTGGCTCAATACAAAAGAATCAGAATGAAGGTTTCCAAGTTGATTCTTCAGCACTATACCCAAGGGCATGCAGATAATCTAACTGAATTCATCTGCAGACAAATACCTGATGTCTGGGTGGACTTTGAGGAAATTCTTACCCAATAGCCTCTATTCTCTGAGAACGAGGCATCAAGGTCATTTATTGAGTGAAGCAGGTAGAGTTTGGGTTCTTGTCTCAGGGTTTAAAAGTCTGCCGAGGTCACTGAATTAATCACACCAGGAAATTGTGCTATTATCCGTGGTAACATAGAATTACTGAGGATTTCAGTGACCAGGGCATCAGGGTTATTCTTCGGTTCTCTGAGGACAACCTGAACCCTAAGGCTTTTAGGTGCACCCTGGGCGTTTCCCAACCCTGAAGTCTTTACTGCCTGACATTGAAAATGCAAAGTGCCCAAGGAACCTATTCTTCCCTTCAGAATTAAGTTGAATCATATGAAACTGCTGATTTTGACAGACTTTTTACTTCAAAACTGACAAGTTTATATGGTTCAAACTAATAACGTTTTACATATATTGAGAGAGTTTCAAATATTTTGAAAAATGAATTTAGAGGCAAATTCACAGAAAGAGAGAGTTACAGACAATCTTCCCAGCAAGAAAACGTGCGGGCTTCTGAGTTTCCAGTGTCCCCTCTCATTCTGAGGCTGTTGAAGATGTTTCTACTGACAAAGATTGTCACCTCGACCAAACTCTAATCAGGCTCTTCTGAGCTCTTTCAACTGGGCCTTGATTTTGGACTTCCATGTTCCTCTCTGCATTGTCCACTTTTAGCAAGAACCCTGCTAAATTAGTTGAGGCAGCCTCACCATTTCGATATCTGATCACCCCGCATCTCTGAACCTGATCCCCACCTCCCACCCCCGCCAGGTGACGTCTGATCACCGTGGCCTACCTTCAGCAAGAATTCTGCTAGGTCAATTTGCCCAGAATCTCTCCTCACCCCTGATGTTTTTGGACTAATTTTCCGTCCACTGGCTCCCACTCTGCTCCTTGACTATAAATCCCCACTTTTCCTTGTGGTATTCGGAGTGGAGCCTAATCTCTGTCCTGCTGCAACACCCCATTGCAGTGGTCCCTACACCTACGGCAACAACCCCCCGGCTAAAGTCAGCCTTACCGTTCTTTAAGAAGTGTCACGAATAATTTTCCTTTAACCTGCGAACCGTGAGGAAGGGCAACACAGCCCAGCCAGAAGCTGTGGTGACCCTCACGGAAAATTACGCGCTCCCGGTGTAATGGGGCGGGGCGGGCGCGCCCTCCCTTAGCACGCGGCCGTAATTGCTAGACCCTTAGCGCAATGCTTAGAGGTCCTGCTCTGTGGTCAGGCTCACAGTGGTCCTCCCAGCAGAAAGAGCAGAGAGAGGAGGATCAGGTGGATCTCTGCCTTCTGCCTGGGGTTCTCCAGGCCCTTCCGCCTTGGGCTGGTGCGTGAGCTTGGGGGCCGGGCGCAGGCTGAGGGCTGTGTCCCGCAGGGCTCCAGAGCCCTCGCCGCGGCTGCCCACTGACCCGGCGCAGGCCTTGAAGCGGCAGTGAGCCTCTCCCCCATCGCCGCCTCCGAGACCTAATGGCCGCGGCAGTCTCCATGGGTCGCAGTCCTCGGGACCCGGCCCGGTTTGGGCGGTCTGAGGAGCCTGAGGGCCGGCTGGGTCCCGGGCACCTGGCTCCCTCATTGATGACGGCTGGGTGGGGTCTGGGGACCTGGTCCTGGGGGTGGGAGGACCCAGGCTGGGTTCTGGACGAACACTCCCGGGCAGGGTAACGGTCCAGCCCAGGGACCCCCTCCTCTTAGCCAGAGTCTGGACCTGAAGCCTTGGGACCTTGCCCTTTCGTGTCAGAACAGAGAATAACATTTGTTTGGTGGAGATTTACAGGAACACTGTGACCTGAACTCAAGAAAAACAAAATGGATCTGACACCCAGAAGTTTGCAACAACTAACCACGCCGCTCCCTTACCTTTCCTATAAAAGGGCTTTGCTGAAAGCTTTTGGGGAGTTCGGGGATTCTAAGGCCTGAGCCACCCGTCTCCTTGCATGGCCCTGTCATAAACCTTTCTCTGCTTCAAACTCCGAAGTTTTGGAACTGTTTGGTCTCACTGTGCATCAGGCACATGGACTTGCATACCACTGGTTGATTGCTCCCTGCTGTTGACTATTACTGACCCTCCTCAATTACCTGTGAGCTCAAAACCAGGGCTCCTGCCTGCCCTCAGCTGGACTCTCTCAGGCCTGTGTGTAAAGGTCTAATTTTTGTCAGAATCAAGGCCGAATCCATTCTGCCTCTGATTTCTGTTTCCTCAGTTGCCTGCAAACCTCTCAGGTCATCTGTCATTCCCCAAACTCCTGACCTCTCACATGTCTGCCCTCCCTCCCCGTACAGCCACATCTCTCTCCCCCGCTCCCTCCCAAACCCTTCCAGGGGGCTCTTGGGAACTCCCTCTCAGATCAGCCCCCTTTCAAGTGGATGGGCAAGTCAGTCTGAATCAGGATGGATGTAGTTTTAAGCAACCTCTCTGTGGCTGGAATTCTAAGCCGCACTTCCCAACCCAGCTTTATCAGAAATTGTTGTAGAGTTTCTAGAATTTTAGCATGTTCTAGAATTTCAATTTCAACAATAGAGCAAGGTCTATTTATGGGTCTGATTCCCCCTGCAGGGGAAGGGTTAAGACGGCATGTCAGTGACTCCAGCAAAAACAGCTAGCCCATTAATATCCCCTCACCTCCTGCCATGTTCTATCCTAAAACCCCTCAGACTTCATTTCCCTTCTTGTTATGCTTAAAGTCCATGGTACATCATTATATTCTCTCAAAAATATCTTTGTCCCTTGCATTAAAAATATAATTTGATCGAAATAATAAACCCGTTATTATCTAGCTAGGAAAGATTAAATCTAGGAATCCAATTTCTGCCTCCTTTGAGAAAGAGAAAAATAGGCAGACAGAGACACAAATGGTAGCTGAAAAGTAACTTTTTCTGCCAGAGTCTTGTATTTTTAGATAATATTCTCCATCTTCACACCATCTACTTAACGACGGGTGGTTTCACAATTTCCTGAGGTATTGCCTTTCACTTAAACACCAAGCCCCACAGCCAAGCCTTACTTTCTTCTTTCCCAGTGGTTTCTCCACTTTCAAAGTAGTTTGTGGCTAAGTCAGGGATCACCTTCCAGAATGATGAGAAAAGTAGGGGCATAACTTAAATTGGTTTGGGTCCCAGAGGTCTCAATGTCTAGAGTTCCTGAAACTCTCTGTGGTTGAAAATTATGCAATTGCAAATCATTGCCAAGGTGTCAAATGAAAAATTCTAGGAAGCCTAAGGATTTCAGGGTACCATATAGGTTACAGGGAAGGGATCTGCCCATATTCTGGCCAAAGACTTTTGTCTAACGCTACCACAAGGCCAGCATGGCTTAAACCAATCTCTTTTAACTATTAGTAAAATATTAGACATAAAGAATTTGACACAGGGCAGTAACTCTCTGCCCCTTGCTCACACTTTGTCAGCTTTATAAGGACCTGGGCATTCTTTGGGGCACAATGTAGGATGGGGAAAGCTGCAAATGGAAGGTGGGTCATTTCATGTCCTATTTCCCTTCTTGGTCTTACTGCCACTCCACTGTGGGTCCTGGCACAGAACTGATGTAACTAGAAATCTTATCTATAGCAGAGAATACTAGCTGTTTATCAAAATCCATGCTCTTCTTTTCTTCCCAATTGGAACCCGCCTCCTAGACTTTTTTGGAGTTGGGTGTGGCCATGAGTTTGAGTTCTAGACAGTCAGATCAGAGGACAAGCTGTGCTGTCTGGGCCATGGCTTTGTAAGAAGCTGTGCTTCCTCCAGACTGTTTTGCCTTTTCGCTGGCTGGATGCAACTGATGGTGAGGATGTAGGGGAGGGCAGAGCCACAGAGTCCACCATCCACTGTGTGCCGAGGAACCCCCACCAACCAGGAGCACTTGGTTGGATTCTTCCATGAACAACAGGTAAACTTCTATCATATTTGTCCTTATGCATTTTTGTCTCTGAGGCCTAGCTTACCTGAACTCATTCAATATGTTCACCAGATTCACTTAACTCCTTATAAAGTTTTAACAGATCTCTTGTATATATTCAAGAATATATACACAATGGTACATTACTCAGCCATAAAAAAAGAAATAATGCCATTTGACACAACATGGATGGACCTAGAGATTATCATGCTAAGTGAAGTAAGTCAGGCGGAGAAAGACAAATATCATATGATACCACTTATATGTGGAATCTGATTTAAAAAATGATACAAATGAACTTATTTACAGAACAGAAACATACTTACAGATATTGAAAACAAACTTATGGTTACCAAAGGAGAAACATGGGTGGGGGAGGGATAAATCAGGAGCTTGGGATTAACATACACACACTACTATATAGAAGATAGATAACCAACAAGGACCCACTGTATAGCACAGGGAACCCTACTCAGTACTCTGTGGTAACCTATATGAGAAAAGAATCTGAAAGAGAATGAATATATCTATATGTATAACTGAATCACTTTGCTGTACACCTGAACTATACTCCAATAAAAACTTTTTAAAAGATAGCTTATTCAAAGAGAAAAAAATGCATCTTGAATTCCTAAAAAAAAAAGAATATGTTGTCCAGCTTGAAAACAAAATCACTGGCCGATCTGTGTAGGAGAACTTTTTACGACTCCAGTTCTTACCATTTTAGTGCTGCCTTTCACAGCACTCACGCTAGACTATTTATCCTGTATAACCACGTGCATTTTAAAAGCTCAGATTTCACTCTCAGCTTTATATTCCTCGTTTCAAATGTGTTTAGTTGTTTCAGAACAACTGTTGCCGAACCTGTTTAGGTTTGTAGTAATCCAATCCGAAAAGGGAAGACATTTGTGTAACCATGGTACATATTATTTTTTTATAGATATGGCCTCCTCAACCCAAACCAGTGTGTGTAAAGCTCTATTTTTTGTCAATTGCCTAATTACTATGTTTTATTTGTATTTAATTTGGTGAATTTTGAGGGATGAGAGAAGGGAGGAATATGAGAGCTATAAAACCCTCATCAGTATCCCCTTTATTCAACTCAAAAGGGCATGGAAACTTCTTGCTATAACTTCGTGGTAACATTAGACCTTTTTGCTTAGAACATGGGCTAAGCTAATGAATGTATTACCAACAACTACATCTGCAAAGCCCTTTATAGCTTATATGATTTTATTTAATCTTCACAATAATCCTGGGAGACAGTAGGGAGGATATTTTGATTTGGGGATTCCTTTTGAAGGAACTGAGGAAAGAGAAAATAAGTGATGAACCTGAGGAACTGTGACTATAACATAGGTGGCCTGTGTCCACATCCTTTGTTTTTTGCGTTATATGATACAGTGATTCTCAGCCTCAAAGTGCACCGTTCACGTTTATGTCCTGTGGCATCATTCTCTCTAAGATGGGGGATCTGTATGAGCTGATTTCCAAGTTTCCTTCAGTTTATGTGTTTTATGACTACATTCTGCTATCTGCTTTCATATAAAAATGTTTCTAGGTTTCCATTATGCCGAAGGCCTAGGGTTTTCTCTTCTGCTAATTCTGTCTTCACAATGTTGAAAAGGCTTCAAGTTTTATTTACTGAAGAGCCCATTCTCCATTTCTCTTCACTCAACATTGATTTCATGCCCTTAAATACATTATGTTTGAAGCTGTGATTTTCCCCTGGAATTAAGCCAGGAACGAAGTTAATCTCAGCCCATTACACTACTAATGCTTAGCTCCACCTCAGGATGTTTTCCAAAGTACTTAGAAATCATTATCCCTTATAGGTCTAGCAGTTTACCTAGTTTCTACTTTGTTTAAAATTAGTGTGACCATATAATTTATTATCTTAACCAGGATACTTTCAGCAGGAAAGGAGGCTCTATTAATAATTATGCTGGGACAACTGGCATTGACTAGGACTGTCCCAGTCAAATGGGCACATATGTTCACTCAGTTAAAAGGCATCTCTTGGGGAGCAGGAGGGTGTGCTCCGGCTCTAAAATCTAACACGAGTTCTCTCCCTTGTTATTATCTACTTTAGCAACGAATTATTTTTTCTCATGTCTTTTATCACAATGTATAAGGAAATGTTTATTTATGTACTTAAAAATATCTGTATTCCTCACTAGAGTTTTTGTTCCATAATGCAGGAACTAACACCTAGGACAGCATTTAACACATAGAAGGTGCTCAATAAATGTTTGTTAGATGAAGGAATAAATAAACAGACAAGTCTCCTACTCAAAGGCATCTGATGGATTATTCAGAAGATCTCAAAATAAAGAAGGTTTTTGCAAAAGAAAGAAAATGCCAGAGATTGGGCAACTTTAGTAGATTTCAGACCTAAACACAGCTGCTTTGTATTTTTGTTGTCTGAAGTAAGTCCCACCAGCTACCTCACCAACAGCATAGTAGAAGGTTTTATGCTGAGAAACGTTCAAGTTCAGTGGCATCTCAAAATGAATTAATAGCAAATGTAAAAGTGTAATGAGGTTGTTTTCCTCTTCAAGGGGAATGGAGCCAAAGAGTGGTTTTCTGGCTACTCTGGGATCTCCCCCCAGCCCGGGGAGGGGGGCAGGGCTTTGGGTGCAGAACAAAGGCTTCAGGGGCCATTCATCACCTGCCAACAATCAGCAACAAAATTCTACCAGATCAACAAAAATTGTTAAGGTTTTGGAGGACTGACTCACGTGAATTGAACTCAGAAGAGCTCAATTAATAAACTGGAATGCAACTTGAAAATTTACAAAGAAAATTAGGCCAAGAAAACCAGAATACTCATGTGTATTGGTCAGTACAGTCTCTCCCATGGAGAAATGTGAATTAGTGCCCAAAGGCTGCTTAGGAATATAGACTCCAGGTACGTAGTTGCATGATCTTAATGCTGTTGGAATCAAGCTTTGAGAGTGTGGATTGTTAGGTCTCCAAGAATGTAAATAATGTCAGGTACTTGGAGAGCCAATTTGCAGACGTACTCTTGTCTGCTCTTTGGAGAACCCTCTCTCCTGTGCAGAGCCAGATAGTGGGAATGTTTACAATTTTAATATGTGATTTAAAATTGTTTGTAATAATACACACAATAAACTATTGTAAGATTTTTAACATTTTAAATAAGAAAGTGGTATGCTTATCAAAGGGGAAAGGCAGAGGGAGGGATAAATTAGGAGTTTGGGATTAATAAATACACACTACTGTATATAAAATAGATAAACAACAAGGACCTACTGTATAGCACAAGGAACTATATTCAATATCTTGTAATAACCTATAATGGAAAAGAATCTGAAAAAGAATATATACGTACATACATATGTATTACTGAATCATTTTGCTGTAAACCTGAAATATTGTAAATCAACCATACTTCAATTAAAAAAAATAAGAAAGTGGGATCCAATAAAGAAAAAAAAGGTGGGGAGGACTTGATGTTTGCATGGAAAATTCAGGTCTGTTAAATCCTGTATGCTTGACAGAGGTGGGTTTTAAATTTTAGCCTGAGCTTTCCAGTAGCCAGGATGGAGAAAAAAACTGATCGATTCTTCCTCTCCAGTTCCCATTTATCATCTCCTCATGCCTGACATATTACCAAATAACTGACTAATTAAGGTATATCCTGGTTTGGGAGAGTGGATTGGATTGGAAGACTAGCTAGTTTTTCTAGGTACACGTTTACATATCATCTCCTTGGGAAGGTTCTTCTACACATGGATGACTTAATCCCAACTTCAGTTCAGAGGGTGTTTGTTTCTTTTGGTACTCGGGCCTCTCACCGTTGTGGCCTCTCCTGTTGCAAAGCATAGGCTCAGGACGCGCAGGCTCCACGGCATGTGGGATCTTCCCGGACTGGGGCACGAACCCGTGTCCCCTGCATCAGCGGGCGGACTCTCAACCACTGCGCCACCAGGGAAGCCCGGGTGTTTGTTTCTTAAGATTAGTTCTAAACTCTGTAAAATGTGTCCTACTTGGAAACAGAGCCCTATGTACTGACTAATAAATCACTTAATAATTACAAAGACATGATGTATTCCTAGGTGAAGTATGATCAACTAAGCTTTCTGATATGTAAACCAAAGACCTTTTTTTAAGGAAGAAACACTTTTATCCCCCTACCACATGTATATCATGGCCTACAATAACTGAGGCAATACCCTGATTCATTTCTCTTTTTACATGGTGATAGAGTGCAATTCATTTCATGATTAGCCAATACCTTCAGCTCATTCTTAAAACATGGTATGGACCACAAGAAAATATCATTTTACTAGAGTAGTGGTTCTCAACTCTGGCCCTCCTCCTCTGTTCTCCCCCATCTTCCAGCCAGATGAGCTGCACTGCTGTGATTTGGGCATGTGCCATGTTCCTCAGGTGTGTTGGGGTCCTACTAGGTTGAAAATCACTGCCATAGACAACATTATTTGGGTAAAGACTGACATTTTTAATAATGAAGTCACCTTAACTCGGCCATTAGCTGAGACTTGGTAATGTTTTAGTCTTAATGAGTTTGTTCTTAGAAACGTATTTGTGTTACTGTGATCTAAACTATGTTTGAAAAGAAAATTACCAAAAATTCACATTTGTCCAAGCTTTGATACTGAATTTTAAAGCTGTGTATGTACAGATACAGACAAAGAACCAGGAAAAGTCCAGCAGCAAAATAAAGAACCTCTATGGCATAAACGTATTTGAAAAACGTAATAATATGTCATGTAGAAGGTGACATATTGCTAACTTCCCAAGCTAAGGATGGGTAACAATCTTCATAATGTTCGGGGAGTGCATTCAATTAGGCATTTGATAATTCCATCCCTCATTAGAGATAATCAGTGTCTAGAGACTAGACTGATAGATGTTTCTAAAATTTTGCCTAGAATTATATAAAAGAAATTAGACAAGAATTATAGAAAAATCATGAACAAATTATTTAGTAAAACATTCACAAGCAGCTTACACATAAAAATGCCTCTTTCCTCCTATGTCATTCCAGGATTAGGTCTTAGTTATGAGGATTTTTGACTCTAAAACATATTCGTATGGGGGGCAAAATGTAATGCAAAAGATCTTATTTATAAAAAATTTAACCAGTGCATAGGCCCATACAGATTTTTATAAGTTTAATATCCTGATTTAGCAAATGAGAACATTACAGCTTGTAAGGGATGAAACATGAACTTCTCCAAAGCCTAAACTCTAAACTATTCTGTTATAGGGCTATAATAAATGCAGCTTTGTGCGTGTGTGTGTGTGTGTATTTTCCTAGGACTAGGGTCTTTGGCTTTTATCGGATTCTCACAGGGTTTGTAACTTTCAAAGGGGTAAGATTTATTGTTTTACTGGCCAATTTGGAAATTTATATATAGTCACAGGGTTAATAGGGTAAGATTAGGACAAATATAATTAAAATTCAGAGGCTTAGCTTACTAGTAATAGAGGAAGATGTTTATTGTGTAAAAAAGAAAGCACAGCACTGACTTAGAAAATAAAACTTAACGAGAAGTCCTTGGTAACAGTTTTATTAAGCCAAAACAAGAAATTAATGAGTGAGAATTAGTTGCAGAATTTCCAAGGTTCAAAGTAAAGAATTGTAGAGATTAGTTGGTGACAACATATTGGTCAGATGCCACAGTATGTCGTAGTTTGGAAAGTTTCAGTTCATGACAACATTTAGCATTATTCTTGTTTAGATTGGGATTTGCATGCACAATTATTGGCATCTGGGTAGATATTAGGAAAATCAGGACCTCAGAAACTTGTCAAATTATTTATGTTTCAGCCTCCTTTGAAATTATTTGAAACTCAAAAATCTGAAAATACTTATTGGTCTCTAATTTAGGTACCACATACAAGGACTAACATTTTCAGAATCATTTCCCTAAGTGAAGAGTACTGGGCTTATACTGTTACGCACCTGCAGCATTTGACCTTGCTGATGAAATAAGCAACAGGAATTTGGTGCCAGAGGAATTAGGCCTAGAATATGCATTAACTAACTATGTCTTTGATCTATAGTCTCGTATCTCCCACCTCTGTTAATTTTCAGTATAAGTAGCATTAAGGAGACAGGAGCTAAATGTGATTTGGGGAATAAGTACTGGTGAGCTACTCACATAATGAGACCGGGTTAGGGTTGAAACTAGAATTCCAAACCTGAGATCTTGTACTGGTTATTCACCTCATGGTAGCCACATTTCCTTCTCATAGATACAGGGCGGTCCAAAGAGGTTGATGTGTTAACAGTTCACAGCAAAGAAGAGCAGCATGAAATGGTCGTCTGATGGCTGATGGTATGAGGCCAAACTGCCCCACAGCAATTTGTGGGGAAATCTGATACTATATTAATTCATCAGCAAATCAATTTCCTCAGCTGAGACTTCTCTTTCTAGCTCATAAGAATCTGACATGTTATACTCTCTTCCCCTAAAGGGCTTCCCTCTTTAGGGAGGGGAAAGTAGACCTCCTAGGAAAATTTTTTTAAAAGGCTAGAGGGGTGGGATAGGGAGGGTAGGAGGGAGGGAGATGCAAGAGGGAAGAGATATGGGAACATATGTATATGTATAACTGATTCACTTTGTTATAAAGCAGAAACTAACACACCATTGTAAAGCAATTATACTCCAATAAAGATGTAAAAAAAAAGATGTTAAAAAAATAAAAATAAAAACAATAAAAAATAAAAAGGCTGAGAACTGCCATGGAAAGTGTGACTTAAAGCAAAGAAGAATGGGGATCTGTATGTGTACATATAGCCTGTGTGTGATTGTTTGCCTATAAAAGTACAATATATGAATACATAATTTTAAAATAGTTATTTTTCATTAAAATTGAAGTCAACTTTTAATTCTAATTTTTTAGAAGTCTTTTTCATTTTGTAGTTGTGATTTCAGCATTTCTGAAGGATTACTTTCATCATTATTTACCATAAAGGTAAGGTTGAAAATGATAATTAGCCAAATGTGTGCTTTATCAAACTTAAAAATATCTGATATTTTTAATAAGCATATTCAAGAGCTACAGATATACAGAGCAATAAACAAACTGAATGTTTTATCTCCAAGATTTTAAACACATACCCCCTTTTTCTTTGCTTCTGGCTGGGGTCACTCCTGTCCCGGTGAGAGTCATCCTGCTTGTCCTCTCTCAGAGCCATATAGTAGGCTATAGATATGATTTACATGTGAATAAAGAAACAGGTGCTATTTTTAAAGAAAAGGCTTTGTATTTTTTTTCAAAAACATTGACTTGAGTCATGAGTCACAAAATTTTGTGTGATTTTTTTTAATGATGTGTAAAAAAAGGACACAATGAGTTTGTGTCAGTTATACACTGGTAGATTTGTACAATAAAATTAGTGAAGGTGGAGTGAAATAATCATCATGGTGCTGGAGAACCTATTAAAGCTCAGTTCACTAAACTCAATTTCCTAGTAGAAGCACGTTAAAACAAATATAATTTCCTAAAAAACATGTAGTGCGTTAACATAATTTTATGCTTCAAAGGATAACATAAGGTCTGAGTTTAAGGTTACTATCCACAGTAGATAAAATTAACTCTTCCTATTTAAAAAAAGCAGAAAACACAGGAAAGCTTGTCATCCTTTTCAGCAAACAGACCAAAGACCAAATTTGTGGTGACAAAATATAGAAAATGTTTAGAAATAACTTAAACAGGACTTTCTTCTCGCCTGGCTAACAATCTTTGATCTTTACCCTTTTATGGTAGTTGATTTATAAATAATTACCAACCTTTGGTCTCACATTTACAAAATAGGTTAATGACTAGACCAATGCTTTGCATTGTTAAAATATGTTAAGTCTTCCAAAGTTGTTCATTAAATATGTGGTGGCTTGAGGAATATGGTTTTACATACAATTTTAACCCAAACAGAATAAAATACTTGGGGCTTACTTTTTTTTTTACACTATCTTATAGTAACCCCAAAGAGCGGGAATTAACCCTCAGGTGATACTGGCATATGTAATACAAAATCTGCCATCATAAACCTGCCTGAGCAGGTTTCAGAAGCAACTCAGCAGTTACAAAGGACTTATACTAGTTTCCTATTGCTGCTTTAACAAATTACACAAATCTTATGGCTTAAAATGACACAAATTTGTTATTTTACAATTCAAGAAGGCAGAATTCTGAAATGGTTTCACTTGCCTAAGATCAAGCCTGTAGCTCGGGATGCCATTCTTTCTGAAGACTCTAGGGGGAGAATCTGTTCCCTTGATTATTCAATCTTCTAGAGGCTTCCTGATTTCTTTGCTCATGGCCCCCTCCTCCATCTTCAAAGCCTGCTGTGTAGCATCTTCGCATCTCTGACTCCAACTGCCCTGCCTCTGTCTTTCACTTTAGCATGGAGTGTTGACAATGTTCTATTATTTTTTAAAGTAAAATAAATATAACTTTGTACTATAATATGGAAATACATTTACGTATTTTAAAGACTAGATAAATCTAAATTTCTTCACTTTCTCCTCCCATCCAGTCATCTCAGAACTAACCACTGTTGCTCATTTAGTTTATGACTTTTACTTTTTTTCTTAACATCTTTATTGGAGTATAATTGCTTTACAATTGTGTGTTAGTTTCTGCTTTATAACAAATTGAATCAGCTATACATATACATATATCCCTATATCTGTCCCTCTTGCATCTCCCTCCCACCCTCCCTATCCCACCCCTGTGGGTGGTCACAAAGTACTGAGCTGATCTCCCTGAGCTATGTGGCTGCTTCCCACTAGCTATCTATTTTACACTTGGTAGTATATATAAGTCCATGCCACTCTCTCACGTTGTCCCAGCTTACCCTTCCCCCTCCCCGTGTCCTCAAGTGCATTCTTTACGTCTGTGTCTTTATTCCTGTCCTGCCCCTAAGTTCTTCAAAACCATGTTTCTTTTTTAGATTCCATACATATGTGTTAGCATGCGGTATTTATTTTTCTCTTTCTGACTTACTTGACTCTGTATGACAGTCTCTAGGTCCATCCACTTCACTACAAATAACTCAATTTCACTTCTTTTTATGGCTGAATGATATTCCATTGTATATATGTGCCACGTCTTCTTTATCCATTCATCTGTTGATGGACACTTAGGTTGCTTCCATGTCCTGGCTGTTGTAAATAGAGCTGCAATGAACATTGTGGTACATAATTCTTTTTGAATTATGGTTTTCTCAGGGTATATGCCCACTAGTGGGATTGCTAGGTTGTATGGTAGTTCTATTTTTAGTTTTTTAAGGAACCTCCATACTGTTCTCCATAGTGGCTGTATCAATTTACATTCCCACCAACAGTGAAAGAGGGTACCCTTTTCTCCACACCCTCTCCAGCATTTATTGTTTGTAGATTTTCTGATGATGGCCATTCTGACTGGTGTGACATGATACCTCATTGTAGTTTTGATTTGTATTTCTCCAATGATGAATGATGTTGAGCATTCTTTCATGTGCTTGCTGGCAATCTGTATATCTTCTTTGGAGAAATGTCTATTTAGGTCTTCTGCCCATTTTTGGATTGGGGTGTTTGTTTTTTTGATATTGAGCTGCATGAGCTGCTTGTATATTTTGGAGATTAATCCTTTGTCAGTTGCAAATATTTTCTCCCATTCTGAGGATTGTCTTCTCGTCTTGTTTATGGTTTCCTTTGCTGTGCAAAAGCTTTTACGTTTTATTAAGTTCCATTTGTTTATTTTTGTTTTTATTTCCATTTCTCTAGGAGGTGGGTCAGAAAGGATCTTGCTGTGATGTATGTCATAGAGTGTTCTGCCTATGTTTTCCTCTAAGGGTTTGATAGTGTCTGGCCTTAGATTTATATTTTCTATTTCTTCCTGGTTCACTTTCGGAAGGTTGTTCTTTTCTAAGAATTTGTCCATTTCTTCCACGTTGTCCATTTTAATGGCATATAGTTGCTTGTAGTAATCTCTCATGATCCTTTGTATTTCTGCAGTGTCAGTTGTTACTTCTCCTTTTTCATTTCTAATTCTATTGATTTGAGTCTTCTCCCTTTTTTTCTTGATGAGTCTGGCTAATGGTTTATCAATTTTGTTTACCTTCTCAAAGAACCAACTTTTAGTTTAACTGATCTGTGCTATCGTTTCCTTCATTTCTTTTTCATTTATTTCTGATTGTGTCTTTATGATTTCTTTCCTTTTGCTAACTTTGGGGTTTTTTTTGTTGTTGTTGTTCTTCTCTCTCTAACTGCTTTAGGTGTAAGGTTAGGTTGTTTATTTGGGTTCTTTCTTGTTTCTTGAGGTAGGACTGTATTGCTATAAACTTCTTTCTTAGAACTGCTTTGGTTGCATCCCATTGGTTTTTGGTCATCGTGTTTTCATTGTCATTTGTTTCTAGGTATTTTTTGATTTCCTCAGAGATCTCTTGGTTATTTAGTAGTGTATTGTTTAGCCTCCATGTGTTTGTATTTTTTACAGATTTTTTTCCTGTAATTGATATCTAGTCTCATAGTGTTTCAGTTGGAAAAGATACTTGATATGATTTCAATTGTCTTAAATTTACCAAGGCTTGATTTGTGACCCAAGATATGATCTGTACTGGAGAATGTTCCGTGTGCACTTGAGAAGAAAGTGTATTCTGTTGTTTTTGGATGGAATGTCCTCTAAATATCAATGAAGTCCATCTTCTTTAATGTATCATTTAAAGCTTGTGTTTCCTTATTCATTTTCATTTAGGATGATGTGTCCATTGATGAAAGTGGGGTGATAAAGTCCCCTACTGTGATTGTGTTACTGTCGATTTTCCCTCTTTTGGCTGTTAGCATTTGCCTTATGTATTGGGGTGCTCCTATGTTGGGTGCATAAATATTTACAATTGTTTTATCTTCTTCTTGGATTAAGCCCTTGATCATTATGTAGTGTCCTTCTTTGTCTCTTGTAATAGTCTTTATTTTAAAGTCTATTTTGCTGATATGAGAATTGCTACTCCAGCTTTCTTTTGATTTCCATTTGCATGGAATATCTTTTTCCATCCCCTCACTTTCAGTCTGTATCTGTCCCTAGTTCTGAAGAGGGTCTTTTGTAGACAGCATCTATACGGGTCTTATTTTTGTATGCATTCAGCCAGTCTATGTCTTTTGGTTGGAGTATTTAATCCATTTACATTTAAGGTAGTTATCGATATGTATACTCCTATTACCATTTTCTTAATTGATTTGGGTTTGTATGTAGGTCTTTTCCTTCTCTTATGTTTCCTGCCTAGAGAAGTTCCTTTAGGATTTGTTTTAAAGCTGGTTTGGTGGTGCTGAATTCTCTTAGCTTTTGCTTGTCTGTAAAGGTTTTAATTTTTCCACCGAACCTGACTGAGATCCTTGTTGGGTAGAGTAATCTTGGTTGTAGGTTTTTCTCTTTCATCAGTTTAAATATGTCCTGCCACTCGCTTCTTGCTTGCAGAGTTTCTGCTGAAAGATCAGCTGTTAACCGTTTGGGGCTTCCCTTGTATGTTATTCGTTGCTTTTCCCTTGCTGCTTTTAATATTTTTTCTTTGTATTTAACTTTTGATAGTTTGATTAATATGTGTCTTGGCGTTTTTCTCCTTGGGTTTATCCTGCATAGGACTCTCTGCACTTCCTGGAATTGATTGACTATTTCCTTTCCCATATTCGGGAAGCTGTCAACTCTAATCTCTTCAAA
This sequence comes from Delphinapterus leucas, assembly GCF_059928025.1. Lineage (NCBI taxonomy): Eukaryota > Metazoa > Chordata > Mammalia > Artiodactyla > Monodontidae > Delphinapterus > Delphinapterus leucas. The sequence goes on along the minus strand of NC_143131.1, from coordinate 102,366,169 downwards.
TATTTTCTCAGTCCCATTCTTTCTCTCTTTTTCTTCTGCGACCCCTGTTATTTGAATATTGGTGTGTTTAATGTTGTCCCAGAAGTCTCTGGGACTGTCCTCAGTTCTTTTCATTCTTTTTTCTTTATTCTGCTCTGTGGTAGTTATTTCCACTATTTTATCTTCCAGGTCACTTATCTGTTCTTCTGCCTCAGTTATGCTGCTATTGATTCCTTCTAGAGAACTTTTAATTTCATTTATTATGTTGTTCATCATTGTTTGTTTGCTTTTTAGTTCTTCTGCGTCCTTGTTAAACATTTCTTGTATTTTCTCCATTCTACTGCCATGACTTTGGATCATCTTTACTATCATTATTCTGAATTCTTTTTCAGGTAGACTGCCTATTTCCTCTTCATTTATTTGGTCTGGTGGGTTTTTACCTCTCTCCTTCATCTGCTGTGTGTTTCTCTGTCTTCTCATTTTGCTTAACTTACTGTGTTTGGGGTCTCATTGTCGCAGGCTGCAGGTTCATAGTTCTCATTGTTTTTGGTGTCTACCCCCAGTGGCTAAGGTTGGTTCAGTGGGCTGTGTAGTCTTCCTGGTGGAGGGGAGTAGTGCCCGTGTTCTGGTGGATGAGGCTGGATCTTGTCTTTCTTGTGGGCCAGACCATATCTGGTGGTGTGTTTTGGGGTTTCTGTGACCTTATTATGATTTTAGGCAGCCTCTCTGCTAATGGGTGGGGTTGTGTTCCTGTCTTGCTAGTTTTTTGGTATAGGGTGTCCAGAACTGGCTCTTGCTGCTTGTTGAATGGAGCTGGGTCTTAGCAGTGAGATGGTGATATCTGGGAGATCTTTCACTGTTTGATATTACGTGGCGCTGGGAGGTCTCTGCTGGACCAATGTCCTGAACTCGGCTCTCCCACCTCAGAGGCACTGGCCTGACACCCAGTCGGAACACAAGACTCTGTCAGCCACATGGTGAGGGGGGAGAGTTGGGAAGGTGGGACAGTGCAGAGGGAAGGGTGACTTGGGGTTTCATCTGTGGCTTCCTTCCACCCTTGGCTACTGAGCTGCAGAGAAGGCAGGAGCTGCTTCCCCATCCTCCCTCTTCCTCTTTCCCTCGACTTTTACTATTTTTTGTTTTTAATGTGCTCACATACATTTATATGTAGTTAAAGAAGTATAGTTTGGTTTGTGGTTTTCCTTTCTTTTTTTTCTTTTTTTCTTTTTTTTACAAATCCTTTGGGATTTTAATAATCACTTTGGGGTTAGAAATGAGTTCCCTCAGTGACAGTAATGCCTTTACAATAATTAGTCTTCCTATCCTGCAACATGGTTTATTGTTCCATTTATTTTAGCTCTCATTTTAAAGACATCAGTAAAGTTTTACATGTTTTCTTTTCTTTGAAGACTTTTTGGTTAGCTATATTTTATGGGGTTTTTTTGTCGTTGTTGACATGGTGAATGTAATTATTTTTTTCTATTGCATTTTCTAATGAATTATTACTGAATTGCAGGAAAGCTATTGATTTTTGTGTGTGCATTGTTCCAGTATCTAGCCATCTTGATGAATTCTATAGGTTCTAAAAGTTAAAATTTATTTTCTTGAGTACCTGGAAACCTCGGGCCCGGGAGCCAATTCTTGCTGGGGACGCATACCTGGGCAGCCATGGGAAGCCAAGGATACAGCATTACATTTAATCTTCATGTCTCCGTAGGCTCCTCTTGGCTGTGACAATTTCTCATACTTTCTCATACTTTCTCATACTCATTTTTGATGGCCTCGACAATGCTGAAGACTAATGCCCTGTTCTAAAGCCTCAGAGTCTTCTGCTTCAGTTGGCAGAAAGTGAAAGAGACAGTGGAGGAGCCACTTCAGATTCATAAAAACCCAAGCTTAGAGCTCTCAGAGGAGGTGGAGACATTCAGATGCCTTTTACAGCAGGGAACTGATGTGTTCAGGTGGTTCTAATGTTTCCCAAGCCATCTCTATCACTGGGGGTGGCAGGGCAGTGCCCTGAAATTCTCCCTGGAGGAACAGAATTTAACTTTGCAACATGGATAAGAAGTAAAAGTCAATATTCTCCATATAAATAGCCAATTATTTCTCTGCTATTTGTTGAAAAGACTTTCCTTTTCCCAAATGAATTGATTTTTTGCCTTTGTCAGAAGTCTTTAGAACATAGAGAGATCTGTACATCCTTTTTTACTTCTGGTATGGAGCGATGGAGATCTCCTCTAGCACCCAGTGCTAAGGCAACATTTCCAATTTGAATCTTCCATTGGTCAGGCTGCTGCAGGCAGCCCAGCTTTAGCAAGACCAGCCAGATGGTTGAGAGTCTTGGTGCTCCAGCCAGCTGTCAGGACTGAGCCTCTGAGGTGGGAGAGCCGAATTCAGGAAATTGGTCCACCAGAGACCTCCCGGCCCCACGTCATATCAAACGGTGAAAGCTCTCTCAGAGATCTCCATCTCAATGCTAAAACCCAGCTCCACTCAATTACCAGCAAGCTACAGTGCTGGACAGACTATGCCAAACAACTAGCAAGACAGGAACACAACCCCACCCATTAGCAGAGAAGTTTCCTAAAATATAATAAGTCCACAGACACCTCAAAACACACCACCAGATGCAGTCCTGCCCACCAGAAAGACAAGATCCGGCATCATCCACCAGAATACAGGCACCAGTCCCCTCCACCAGGAAGACTACACAACCCACTGAGCCAACTTTACCCACTGGGGGCAGACACCAAACACAATGGCAACTAAGAAACTGCAGCCTGCAAAAAAGAGACACCAAACACATTAAGTTATGCAAAATGAGAAGACAAAGAAATACACAGCAGATGAAGGAGCAAGGTAAAAACCCACCAGACGAAAAAAAATGAAGAGGAAATAAGCAATCTACCTGAAAAAGATTTCAAAGTAATGATAGTAAACATGATCCAAAATCTTGGAAATAGAATAGAGAAAATACAAGAAATGTTTAACAAGGACCTAGAAAACTAAAGAGCAAACAAACAATGATGAATAACATAATAAATGAAATGAAAAGTTCTCTAGAAGGAATCAATAGCAGCATAACTGAGGCAGAAGAACAGATAAGTGACCTGTAAGATAAAACAGTGGAAATAACTACTGCAGAGTAGAATAAAGAAAAAAGAATGAGAGGAATGGAGGACAGTCTCAAAGACCTCTGGGACAACATTAAACGCACCAATGATCGAATAATAGGGGTCCCAGAAGAAGAAGAGAAAAAGAAAGGGACTGAGAAAATATTTGAAGGATTATAGTTCACAACTTCCCTAATATGGGAATGGAAATAGTCAATCAACTCCAGGAAGTGCAGAGAGTCCCATACAGGATAAATCCAAGGAGAAGCATGCCAAGACACATATTAATCAAACTATAAAAAGTTAAATACAAAGAAAAAGTATTAAAAGCAGCGAGGGAAAAGCAATGAATAACATACAAGGGAAGCCCCAAACAGTTAACAGCTGATTGTTCAGCAGAAACTGCAAGCCAGAAGGGAGAGGCAGGACATATTTAAACTGATGAAAGAGAAAAAACTACAACCAAGATTACTCTACCCAACAAGGATCTCAGTCAGGTTCGGCGGAAAAATTAAAACCTTTACAGACAAGAAAAAGCTCAGAGAATTCAGCACCACCAAACCAGCTTTACAACAGATGATAAAGGAACTTTTCTAGTCAGTAAACACAAGAGAAGGAAAACACCTACAATAACAAACCCAAGACAATTAAAAAAATAGTAATAGGAGCATACATGTTGATAATTACCTTAAATGTAAATGGATTAATGCTCCAATCAAAAGACATAGACTGGCTGAATGAATACAAAAACAAGACCTGTATAGATGCTGTCTACAAAAGACCCACTTCAGACCTAGGGACAGATACAGACTGAAAGTGAGGGGATGGAAAAAGATATTCTATGCAAATGGAAATCAAAGGAAAGCTGGAGTAGCAATTCTCCTATCAGAAAAAATAGAGTTTAAAATAAGACTATTACAAGAGACAAAGAAGGACACCACATAATGATCAAGGGTTCAAATCAAGAAGAAGACAAAACAATTGTAAATATTTATGCACCCAACATAGGATCACCTCAATACGTAAGGCAAATACTAACATCCATAAATGGGGAAATCGACAGTAACACAATCACAGTAGGGGACTTTATCACCCCACTTTCAGCAATGGACACATCATCCAAAATGAAAATAAATAAGGAAACACAAGCTTTAAATCATACATTAAACAAGATGGAGTTAATTGATATTTATAGGACATTGCATCCAAAAACAACAGAATACACATTCTTCTCAAATGCTCATGGAACACTGTCCAGGATAGATCATATCTTGGGTCACAAATCAAGCCTCGGTAATGTTAAGAAAACTGAAATTGTATCAAGTATCTTTTCTGAGCACAACAGTATGAGACTAGATATCAATTACAGGAAAAAACTTTAAAAAGTACAAACACATGGAAGCTAAACAATATACGACTAAATAACCAAGAGATCATTGAAGAAATCAAAGAGGAAATCAAAAAATATCTAGAAATAAATGACAATGAATGCCTGACAACCCAAAACCTATGGGATGCAGCAAAAGCAGTTTTAAGAGGGAAGTTTAGGGCTTCCCTGGTGGCACAGTGGTTGAGAGTCCACCTGCTGATGCAGGGGACACAGGTTCGTGCCCCGTTCCGGGAAGATCCCACACGCCATGGAGAGGCTGGGCCCGTGAGACATGGCCACTGAGCCTGCGTGTCTGAAGCCTGTGCTCCGCAACAGGAGATGCCACAAAAGTGAGAGGCCCGCATACTGCAAAAAAAAAAAAAAAAAAAGAGGGAAGTTTATAGCAATAAAATGCTACCTCAAGAAACAAAAAAAATCTCAAGTAAACAACCTAACTTGATACCTAAAGCAATTAGAGAAAGAAGAACAAAGGAACCCCCAAAATTAGCAGGAGGAAAGAAACCATAAAGATCAGATCAGAAATAAATGAAAAAAATTGAAGGAAACAATAGCTAAGATCAATAAAACTAAAAGCTGGTTCTTTGAAAAGATAAACAAAATTGACAAACTACTAGTCAGACTCGTCAAGAAAAAAAGGGAGAAGACTGAAATCAATAGAATTTGATATGAAAAAGGAGAAGTAATAACTGACACTGCAGAAATACAAAGGATCATGCGAGATTACTAGAAGCAATTCCATGCCATTAAAATGGACAACATGGAAGAAATGGACAAATTCTTAGAAAAGAATAACCTTCTGGGACTGAACCAGGAAGAAACAGAAAATATAAAGAGACCAGTCACAAGCACTGAAATTGAGACTGTGATTAAAAATCTTTCAACAAACAAAAGCACAGGACCAGATGGCTTCACAGTTGAATTCTATCAAACATTTAGAGAAGAGCTAACACCTATCCTTCTCAACTCTTCCAAAACATAGCAGAGTGTGGAACACTCCCAAACTCATTCTACAAGGCCACCATCACCCTGATACCAAAACCAAAGTTGTCAGAAAGAAAGAAATCTACAGGCCAATATCACTGATGAACATATATGCAAAACTCCTCAACAAAATACTAGGAAACAGAATCCAACAGCACATTAAAAGGATCATACACCATGATCAAGTGGGGTGTCTCCCAGGAATAAAAGGATTCTTCAATATACTCAAATCAATCAATGTGATAAACCATATTAACAAATTAAAGGAGAAAAACCATATGATCATCTCAATAGATGCAGAAAAAGCTTTTGACAAAATTCAACACCGATTTATGATAAAAACTCTCCAGAAAGTAGGCATAGAGGGAACTTACCTCAACATAGTAAAGCCCATATATAACAAACCCACAGCCAACATCATTTTCAATGGTAAAAAACTAAAACCTTTTTCTCTAAGATCAGGAACAATATAAGGTTGCCCACTCTCACCGCTGTTATTCAACATAGGTTTGGAAGTTTTAGCCACAGCAATCAGAGAAGAAAAAGAAATAAAAGGAATCCAAATTGGAAAAGAAGAAGTAAAACTGTCACTGTTTGCAGATGACATGATACTATACATAGAGAATCCCAAAGATGTTACCAGAAAACTACTAGAGCTAATCAATGAATTTGGTAAAGTAGCAGGATATAAATTTAATGCACAGAAATCTCTTTCATTCCTATACACTAATGATGATAAACCTGAAAGAGAAAATAAGGAAACACTTCCATTTACCATTGCAACAAAAAGAATAAAAATACCTAGGAATAAACCTACCTAAGGAGACAAAAGACCTGTATGCAGAAAACTAGAAGACACTGATGAAAGAAATTAACAATGATACAAACAGAGGGGGAGATACGCCATGTTCTTGGATTGGAAGAATCAACATTGTGAAAATGACTATCCTACCCAAAGCAATCTACAGATTCAATGCAATCTCTATCAAACTACCAATAGAATTTTTCACAGAACAAAAAATTTCACAATTTGTATGGAAACACAAAAGACCCCGAATAGCAAAAGCAATCTTGGGAAAGAAAAACGGAGCTGGAGGAATCGGGCTCCCAGACTTCAGACCATACTAGAAAGCTACAGTAATCAAGACAGTATGGTACTGGCACAAGGACAGAAATATAGATCAATGCAACAGGATAGAGAGCCTGGAGATAAATCCACACACATATGGTCACCTTATATTTTATAAAGGAGGCAAGAATATACAATGGAGAAAAGACAGCCTCTTCAATAAGTGGTGCTGGGAAGACTGGACAGCTACATGTAAAAGAATGAAATTGGAACACTCCCTAACACCATACACAAAAATAAACTCAAAATGGATTAAAGACCTAAATGTAAGGCCAGGAACTATCAAACTCTTAGAGGAAAACATAGGCATAACACTCTATGACATACATCACAGCAAGATCCTTTTTGACCCACCTCCTAGAGCAATGGAAATAAAAGCAAAAATAAACAAATGGGGCCTAATGAAACATGAAAACTTTTGCACAGCAAAGGAAACCATAAACCAGATGAAAAGACAACCCTCAGAATGGGAGAAAATATTTGCAAATAAAGCAACTGACAAAGGGTTAATCTCCATAATATATAGGCTGCTCATGCAGTTCAATATCAAAAAGTCAAACAACCCAATCCAAAAATGTGCAGAAGACCTAAATAGACATTTCTTCAAAGAAGGTATACAGATTGCCAACAAACATATGAAAGGATGCTCAACATCACTAATCATTAGAGAAATGCAAATCACAACTACAATGAGGTACCACCTCACACTGATCAGAATGGCCATTATCAAAAAATCTGCAAACAATAAATGCTGGAGAGGGTGTGGAGAAAAGGGAACCCTCTTGCACTGTTGGTGGGAATGTAAATTGATACAGCCACTATGGAGAAGAGTATGGAGGTTCCTTAAAAAACTAAAAATAAAACTACTATATGACCCAGCAATCCCATTACTGGGCATATACCCTGAGAAAACCATACTTCAAAAAGAGTCATGTACCATAATATTCACTGCATCTCTATTTACAATTGCCAGGGCATGGAAGAAACCTAAGTGTCCATTGATAGATGAATAGATAAAGAAGATGTGGCACATACATACAATGGAATATTACTCAGCCATAAAAAGAAACAAAATTGAGTTATTTGTAGTGAGGTGGATGGACCTAGAGCCTGTCATACAGAGTGAAGTAAGTCAGAAAGAGAAAAACAAATACCGCATGCTAACACACATATATGGAATCTAAAAAAATAGAAAATGGTTCTGAAGAACCTAGGGGCAGGACAGGAATAAAGATGCAGATGTAGAGAGTGGACTTGAGGACACAGGGAGGGGGAAGGGTAAACTGGGACGAAGTGAGAGAGTGGCATGGACATATGTACACTACCAAATGTAAAATAGATAGCTAGTGGGAAGCAGCCGCATAGCACAGGGAGATCAGCTCGATGCTTTGTGTCCACCTAGAGGGGTGGGATTGGGAGGGTGGGAGGGAGATGCAAGAGGGAGGAGATATGGGGATATATATTTACGTATAGCTGATTTACTTTGTTATACAGCAGAAACTAACACACCATTGTAAATCAATTATACTCCAATAAATATGTTAAAAAAATAAAATAAAATTTATTTTCTGAGTTGTTTTACAGAGGCAATTAATTTATCTGAAAATGATGAGAATTTTACCATGAACCACCCTTTACCAGAGCTATATTCTTTCATCAGTGCATTTAAGACTGTAAATTCACTCCTCGGTTCCATATTAGCTGCATCTAACAAGTTTTGATATGTAGTATTTGATTGTTGTTCAGTTCTCAATATTGCAGTCCACTTTGTTTTTATTGTGATAAGAACAGATACCATGAGATCTACCCTCAACAATTTAAAAAGTGTACAGTGCAGTAATGTTAACTGTAAACACAATGTTGTATGGCAGATCTCTAGAACTTTTTCATCTTGTATAACCAAAATTTTATATCCATTGAACAGTGACTCCCCAATTTCCCCTTCCCTTAGCCCCTGGAAACCACCATTCCACTTTCTGCTTCTGTGAATTTGACTAGTTTATCTACCTCATATAAATGGAATCATGCAGTATTTTTCCTTCTGTAACTAGTTTATTTCCCTTAGCATAATATTCTCAAGGTTCATCCATGTTGTCATATAAGGCAGGGTTTCTTCCTTTTTTATGGTTGAATGATATTCCATTGTATGTATATTTCACATTTTCTTTATCCATTAATTGGTCAATGGACATTTAGGTTGTTTCCACATCTTGACTATTGTGAATAATAATGCAATGAACATGAGAGTGCATACCTATTTTTGGGATTCTGGTTTCAATTTTTTGGATAAATACCCCAAAGTGGGATTGCTGGATCATATGGTACTTCTATTTTTAATTTTTTGAAGAGCCTCCACATTGTTTTCCATAGCAGCTGCACCATTTTACATTCCAATTAACAGAGTACAAGGATTCCAATTTCTCCACATTCTTGTCAACACCTCCTTTTTTTTTGACAATGGACATCCTAACAGACATGAGATGATATCTCATTGTGGTTTTGATTTGCATTTCACTAATGATTACTGATGTTGAGCATTTTTTCATATACGTGTTGGCTACCTGCACATCTTCTTTCAAGAAATGTCTGTTAAAATTATTTGCCCATTTTTAAAAAATTTATTTATTTAATTTATTTTTTTTTGGCTGCACTGGGTCTTCACTGCTGCTCGCGGGCTTTCTCTAGTTGCAGCAAGAGGGGGCTACTCTTCATTGTGGTGCACAGGCCTCTCATTGCAGTGGCTTCTCTTGTTGTGGAGTATGGGTTCTAGGCACACGGGCTTCCGTAGTTGTGGTACATGGGCTCAGTAGTTGTGGCTCGCAGGCTCCAGAGCACAGGCTCAGCAGCTGTGGCACACGGGCTTAGCTGCTCCGCGGCATGTGGGACCTTCCTGGACCAGGGCTCGAGCCCACGTCCCCTGAATTGGCAGGTGGGCTCTCAATCACTGTGCCACCAGGGAAGCCCGCTTTGCCCATTTTTAAATTAGGTTATTTGATTTGTTTGTCTTTTTTAAAAATTAATTAATTAATCAATTTTAATTAATTTATTTATCTTGCCTTTGTGATGTAGGAATTCCTTATATATTTTGAATATTAACCCCTTATCAAATACATGGTTTGCAAATATTATCTCCCACTCCACTGGTTGTATTTTCACTCTGTTGATTGTTTCCTCTGCAGAGCAGAAGGTTTTTAGTTTGCTATAATCCCACTTGTCTATATTTGCTTTTGTTGCATTCTATTTTGAATGGGATCTCTCCCTCTCCCTGTTAAATATTCCTCCCTATTTCCCTTAGATTTATAATTACTCCTTCCAGGCCCCCTGGGGTTCTTATTCTAGAAACAGGTGGTGTTTTAGGACTCCTTTTCTGTGGCGACATTGAAACTATCAAAGATGCTGTCACCCAACCAGCAATTCCTGTGTCTTGGCCTAGGTCGTTGTCCTCCCACCTCCTTAGTTGCAACTCTAAATAGGGCACATCTGTAGCATTTTTAGCTTCCTTTGCCTCTTTAGATGAGCCCCATCATAGCCACTGATTTTAAGGAATAAGCCTTATTTTGATTACATGGAAAACTTTCAGTTCCAAGTACCTCATAGGAGCTGAACTTCTACCACCTATATTTGATTTTGGATTTTAACACCAGCAAACCTGCACCATCAGCCCTGCTCGATACTGTGTTTCTGGGTTGTGAAGTTGTTAATATTATTTTTGAATTTAGCTGGTTTTGCTTATTTTTTCTGTTTATGTTTTATCTGTCACTGGAGCAGAGAGATTCCATTAAATTATGGCCTTCCCCTCTGTTTCTCTTGGTCAGAGACTGCTCCTCCTGTGTGCCCTGTTGGCTTCACTGCTCACTGTGTCACCATCACTCTGTACCTTTAGGGTTGCTTGTTTCTGGTTTTCAGAGGAAGAGCAGCTCCTACTCAGAGAGGCAGAAAGGCTGACTCACTATCATTATATCTAAACCTAGTTCTTTAAGGTGTTCCCAGATCTTGCTCTTTGAATTACCCTCTGGTCTTTGAGCTCTCTTTCTTTGCTGCTTCCCTTTCTGAATGACAATGTGCTAAAGCCTCCTTTTGATAAGAGAAAACAAACAAAAACCAAGAACAAACAACAAATATTTCTTTCCTTAACCCTGCTACTCCCTTGAAAGATATGGCTCTTTCTTTCTCTTTAGTGTTAAACATTTTAGAGGAATATTGCATAGTAGCTAAGTCTAATTCTTTTACTCCCATCTCATTATGCTGTTTGCAATCTGGCTTCTATTATAAGCAAACTTCCCTCTCAAAAGTCATTAATAAATCCTTATAGACCAAACACAATGGCCATTTCTTGGTTTTCATCTTTCTTAACCCCTCTGTAGGACACAAAGGAGCTGTTCACCCCTTTCTGCTTATAAGTCATCCCTACTTCTATATGTCTTCCCCTGAGGCTCTTTGCTCGCCCTTAGTCATTCTCTATCTATACTTTTCCCCTTGGCATCTCCAGTTGCTGCCATTTTTACCTTTTTAACACACGACCTAAAAACTTTCCTTGTAAGCAACTGTTTTGCATCTTTTCAGAAGTAGTGAGTAGTGACTAGCAGTAGTCTTAGAAAGAGTTTTGGAGCCAGATAGAGCCTAACTCTTCCACTGAGCAATGTTCTCACTGAAAATGTGGTTAATACTTAATACATCTTGGTGGATTTTTGTCACAATTAAGTGAGATAACATGTAAAGAGTAAAGGCACTGAATTGGAGCTCACAATATTAGTTCCTTTTTCTCTTCTTCCTTATAGAAAGAGGCAGATCTTAAATAAATTCAATAAGCACAAAAACGTCCAGTCCCATATATCATATACCCTTATCTCTATCTAGTACTTCTTACTCTCTGTTGAGACATCTCTAACTAGGCGCCAAAACAGGGAAGCCTCAATTTCAGTGTCCCAAAGTGAATTTAATATCTTGCCCACTCTTTGTCTTTACCTGAAGTTATGTTTCTAGTAACCATGGCAAACTTCTGTTGTGTGATCTGTCTTGGCCCCATTGTGTAATTTGGTCTTGATTCTATACCCACAGTGTATCTTGCATCCATCCACTATTTTACGGCCTGAAATCACTATCTTAGCTTAGAACTTTATAGCCACTTTTGAAGGTTAATGCAAGTAGATTCAAACTATGCTTTAGAAAGATGAATCTGGCAACAGGGCTTGAAATTAAAATTGACCCTTGAACAACACAGTTTTGAACCGCATGGGTCCACTTATACAGAGATTTTTTTTTCCAAGGTCAAACACCACAGAACTACCTGATCCTCGGATGGTTGAATCCATGGATACAGAGTGCTGACTGTAAAGCTATATGCAGATTTTCAACCACATAGAGTATGGGTGCCCCTAGCTCCTACATTGCTCAAGGGTCAACTACATAAGTATATATACACAGATATATGAAAATATCTGAAAAATATCAGAAGCTATAAAAATTTCAGAAGTAATTATTTATCTATAATAGGTTCACCATTAGAATTATCTTTAAAAGAAAAATTTTAATCTAAATAAAGGGAAAAACCCACAAATGATACCTTACCTTCACAGGTTAATCAGTGAATGGCTCCATTTTTGTTCAAGTAGCCAGTTGGATCATATGTCCAAGGGCCTCTTGATGGTACTTTTGTTTTGGTGAGTCAGCAATGCTTGATCCTATATTCAGAGGGCTTAGTTGCAGCCCTAATTATCAAGAGTGTTGATGTTTCATATGAACTCCCAGTTGATGGTATTTTGACTCTGTGGTGACAGAGCCTTCTTCAGAGAAAAGGCTTAACGGCTTATTAACTACTACATATTTGAAAAATCACTTTTAGCAGTATATTTGATTATACGTCTACCTTAAGAATTGTTTTGCTTTTTAAAAAATACAATCAATGTTGAGCTGCTTTTAATGCACAACCCATAGTTATTTTAGCAAAAGGTAGTAAAAATAACTTACCCTGCCCCCAAAAAATACTGTTTTAAGGATACTGAGGTGCTCATTTTTGATTCTCTCATTCCCCCACCCCCAATATATACATGAAAACAAGTTCAAAGTGGCTGTCTGAATCCCCAAAGTCTCTCAGAAAAAAATGAAATCTTATTTTCCCAGATCACAGTGTAGTGAAATAAATTAGTATAATGATTTATGTTTACTGTTTTAGTCAATTCTGATAGAGATTATAGAGACAAAATGACAAACTGCCTTAGTGGTAAACTTAAATCATGTCAGCCAATCTTTAGTTTTTCCTTACCCTAATTGCTTCACCTGTTCATTTATCTTCCCAGGCAATCTTGGGAAGAAATACTAGTTCAATCAGTGCATGTGCAAACCACCGGAGATAAAAAAAAGTTTAGTCTAATTTGTCTCACTAAATTGTAATGCCTCTAGCAAACAAATTTTGGTTTGAAAGGAGACTGGAGAAATCTGAATAATTATGGTGCAAAATGCTCTCTTTTTGAATTTCGAAAGATACCATTTATATACATGTTGCTGTCTCTCCACTCCTACCTCTATACTTCTTTCCTGTTGTTTTTGAAAGCATGTCCTATTTCCAAATTAGAACCAAGAATTGCATGCAGTATCTTTACTCACACAGCTCAGGACCTGCTCAATATAAAAGTAAAAGATATACACTTAAAAAGAATCCAACTGTGTTCTACACTGAAAATGTCCAGGTTGAGAAGTAACTTTTATAGGGATAATAAAGAGATTCCAGTTTAAAGTGGAGATAAAACCTCTAGCTACAGGAAGATGACTTTGAAGCATGGAAGCTCTTAGGTGATGAGAACAGGGCTATGAGTGTGTGTTCTTTGTTTCAACAGCAAATCTTTATAATGGGCTTATTAGGTGCCAAAAAGTGGGCTACATCACTTTTCATCTGGGGGGACTATGGAATCCAGGGGTATTGGCTTTGTCTCTTTCTGTTTTTTATTGAAGAGTCACAGAATATCATCTCCATGTTAGGAAACATATCAAATGAGGGTGATTATGATTAAAGTATTTTAATTATTTTTTTTCTCTTCACACAGAACAAGCTGACTTCTCTGAGTTTTCTCTGGATCTATCAGAGAGAAGACTGAATCTGAGCTGTCAAGTGCTGCTGAAAAAAGGTGGGTGGCCTTGTCAACAACACTGGGGTAGAAATTACTAGAATGCAGCAGCCTCCACTCGCATAAGAAGGAGAAAGTCTATAAAGCCCAGGGTGGTGTGTGGAAGTCACAGCATTTGTTTGCTGCCCCCCACAGAAGTTCCGGGTGTGACTCCCTAGGATGTTTAGATGAGGGTCGCTTATCAGGCCAAGCTCGGCAGCGTACCCCAAATCAGCAAGATGGGTTTTCATGCTTGTCATAAACTGTTAGAACTAAGGGATCTTAGATGTCATCTTTAAAATGAGAACATTGGATATAAAGGAGACGCTAGTCTAGAAGAGATTAGGGAATTTCTTAAGGTCATATGGGAAATAAGGTAGAGGGCTAGGACAGAAACTGGGATCCTACCAAACCAGGAGGACTGACCCCAGACTCTCTAGACCCACCCTTAGGATGGAACAAGAATGAAGCAAACCAGAGAAGCACATTTAAAGAAAGAGAAGGCTTGAAATATTAAAGCAAACTTTACTCTTTCCTGACTACCAGAGTCACTTTCATGCCAACATACTTGGACTTGGATGACTAACACGTTTGCTTTGAGTTTTCTCTTTCAGAGGACTGATAGAGTGATTAAATAACAACTGGGTACAAATCACTCTGTTAGGAGCTTTGGGGAAAACAGAGAAGGCCATGGCATGACCTCAGGAAGCTCACAGTCTAGCGGACAAGGTGGACTGGACATGTAATTAACCAGCCACGGTGCTAAGTCAAAGAAATCAAGGGGATAACTGCAAGTTATTTGTAGAACTATTGTGAGACAATGGATTATTCGACATAAAATTTCTCTTTATTAGTGGATCTTCACTGCGCAGGAAGAAAGGTTAATGGCTTATATATTGGTGAATAACACATCCAGGGTGAGGTGATGTAATTCACATGACTATCAGTGAAGTTACACTAGTGCTTGCCTGTCCCTATTTTTCTAGCTCAAAAGATAAAAAAATGTGCAATTTGTACAGAAAAGAAATGAACAGACCCATTGCTTTCTTATATTTTACAATTTAAATGGTCAATTTAATATACATGTAATAGTGTTATCATATTTCTCTTTTGCAGGCCTTTGTTGTGGAGCCCTGCCGATGCAATGTTTATGGGGGAGCTACCATTGATCAAATACTGCTATGTGCCAGGCATTGTCATGGGCACTTTGATGTATTTTATCTCATGTACTCATCACAGCAGTCCTATAAATAATTGTTACTATCTCCATTTTACAGATGAGAAAATTGGATTTTAGAGAGGGTAAGTAATGCGCCCAAGATCACAAAGCTAATAAATACCAGAGCAGGAATTTTAACCAGATCTGAAGACCCCCGTATCCATGTTCTTCTCCCTCATCCCATTGTTAAAACATGATGCTTTGGAGAATAGAGAAGGAAATCAATCATCTAAACCAACAAAGAAGGAAAGATCTTTCACAGAAGAGTGAACAGGAGGGAGTATGATTTTGACAGTCAGCAGTCAGAAGGAAGCAGGAATGAGGAAAGAGTGTGTGGCAATCAGAGACACAGACACTAAGAATGACCATGCACCTGTCTTCTGTCTTATTCTGCTAAGATCCCTGGGCCAGAGCAGCGTTTACTACCTGAGAATAATGATGAGTACATGTGGATTTGTACCTTTTCCTTCTGCATGCTCAAGCAGAAGAGGGGAAGCCTGAGGGGGTAGGTTTGAGTTAGAACCCACATTTGTGTACAAGCTGAGGACTTTGGCAGTGAGACCAGAGGCAATGTACATACTATGCAACCAGGCTAGGTTAGAGGGAGAAAGGAAGGGACCAGCTTGGAATCTTTACATATGCAACATTATATCCTTATGCTCAGGTTGGATAGTAAATTTTTCTTGTTTGCTATTTCAGCAACAAAGTGTTTCTATTAAAGGAAAACAACTTCAATATTTAATAGGGGATGTTATCTTTTATTAAAGACCCTATCAACAACAACGAAACAAACAACCACAACAAAAACTTGAACAAGGAAAGGATCTTAAAGCAAAGTATGTTAGTATCAGACAACAGTCACAAAATGTTTTGAGAACTTTCTGTGTTTAGATAGGAAATCTTTCTTTGTAATTAAGAAATTAAAGAGGAAAGATAAAAGAATCTTCGCTTCTGTATGAGTGAGGACATAACTCATGCCAAAACTCTGAATTCTTATCAC
The DNA here is from genome assembly GCF_059928025.1 of Delphinapterus leucas. Lineage (NCBI taxonomy): Eukaryota > Metazoa > Chordata > Mammalia > Artiodactyla > Monodontidae > Delphinapterus > Delphinapterus leucas. The sequence goes on along the minus strand of NC_143131.1, from coordinate 102,350,258 downwards.
TTTCCCAGGATACCCATTTATCATGGTCATCTATCTACTTATCAGGCCTGTGAGAGGAACACATCAAAAAGCATGAGCAATCTTGATCCCTTGAAAAACCCCGGTATTGGGCATGACCCTTCAAAAGGCATTATCATCAAACAGAAGCTATGTCAACTCCCTCACATGGCCAGAGGTTATCATGCTAAAGATTAAAGACTTGATGCTACAGGGAAAACAGGAGAAGCTACATTTGAAAAAAAAGATAAATTCCTCTTTTTTCTGAGCTCTTTGCATGACTGTTCTCTGTAACTTACTTCACACAGAATTTCCCAGCAGCAGTTTTCTGAAGGAAAAAGCTTAAGGAAAAAATGTTGTCAAAAATTTAAAGAACTATTTATTTATGTTATTTTATCCAGGATCTCAAAGCCTATCTTCCTCCCTGCAATGCTAAAATTCAAAGACACCAGAATGAGAAAGAACTGAAGACTTGGTTGGTAGAAAATGTGTGGAATAGGATTCCACGTGGCATCATTGAATGCACCATTATAAGATTTCAAAGCCTAAAACCAGTCCTAACGTCCATGCATTTTACGGAAACTGATGGGCTAAGTAGCTGGGATTCTCAGCTTTTATTGCAGGGAGCACCTATCTGAAGTGTAACCACCATCTGTGTATTATCCTGATGGATGCTGAGTAGAGAGTAACTGAGCAACCACATTTGAGCTCTTGCTACCAGAGGAACGTTCTACAGCATTATCCAGGAAGTCCACTGGTGTCCACAGATCTATCCCTAGCAGAGAGGATGAAATCTTCTCTTTGTGCTGGCCTGTGGAGGAACGCTCATCCTATAGTGAGAAAATGGTGGGCACAGCCTTGCAGGTGCAAGGGCTGGAGTTAGGCAGCAGCATGGCACAGCTGCATTTGCAGTGCCCACTGGAAAGAAGCGTAGCCTTCTGTGGATAACACCCGGAGGAGCTGAGAGTATGTCTTGATTAAGTGCACAAAAAAGGTGAATAGTGTGAAACAGAAAGCAGGGAGACTAAACCTCAGAGAACACAAAGGAAGATCCTGATTTAATCAGACTAACCCAGAACTATCCACTTAGTCACACTAGGTAGAGGTTCATTTGCAGGTTCTTTAGTGGGGAGAAAAAGGAATCTGACCTCAGCGCCTCTGTATCTTTTTTTAGAGCATGGGGTCTACACCTGAGACATGTGAACCTGAGGTTCCTCAGATGGCCTCAGGGGGACCGGGAACCTTTAAAGTTCTTTGAAGAACCTGTGGTGTTGTTGTATAAACGTGCCTTTCCTTCTGAGGAAACAGTATTCAAGTGGGACTAGAACCCAAAATAGGTTGACTACTGCTTTAATACTTATTGTATATATAGGTAAGTACATTGTTCTTACGCAGGGTAGGTTAGCCATAATGTAGTAATCATTCTCAACACATCTTTTCCTGTCTTAGTTTCCATAGTCTTGAATTCAAAGACTCTTCTAAGTTTTTCCACATTGTTATATGAAATAGGGGAACTGCCTTGTTATGGGCAACAACAGTTTGATTCTCGGTGTGGACAAAGCCAGAGAAGCAGCCCGCTTACCGAAGTGACCTAATGAAGTTTGATTCCATCTGAGTATGCAATAATTATAGCCAAATCTTGCAAACTCAGATGCAGCCTGCAGAAGGTCAAGCCATAAGGTAATAAAAAGCAGTGAAAACTCACCTTTTGTCTTGGGAGACAATGAGAAACTGGGCAGCACATGCCAGGGGCAGCCAAGACTCAGCTCCAGAGGTTACTATGATGGGATGCTTGTCCAGTGTTGCCTGATCTTCCAGATTTCCAAGGAGATCTAGAGACATGGATTTTTAACAAAATTTCTGTTATATTAAAGCTACCCAGAAAAAGCGTTATAAAGATGTATGAATCTTTACTTGATGCGTGACTGAGCTATAAATCTTAGTTTGGGGTAATGTGGATTAAATGCTTTTAAAAGACTTCTCAAATTTATCTTTAAGATTTATAAAACTCTAAAAATACTTTAACTTAAAATGAAAATATGTGAGAGCAGGTAGACGGGTGGAAGCTCATCTCTCTCTGAAGATGTAGTCGATGATATTGTCCGCATGATAGAGAATGTCACTAGGAAGAAGCCCAGGAAGAGCAAGCCTTCAGGTGCTTGGGGTAGATGTGAACTTGATCCATGTTGTCTGCAGTGGACAGATATAACCTGTGATGTTACTAATTCTGAAGAGTAGCTGATATTATTTTAGAGGGAAGTTTTACTGTATATGGCTAGAGAAATGACACAGCAATGAGGCAGCAAAGAAGGAACAAAAAGGAAACTGAAACTGTATAGAGCCCATGCTGCAGGCCTTTTCCTTCCCTCCTGAGAGGGGAAGAGCTGGGAATCACAAGCCTGAGCAGCAGCAGCGAGGCATAGAGGGCTTGATACCTAGTGAATAGGAAAGCATGGGGTGCTCATTTTGGCAATAGAGGTGCCTCTACTAAACATGAGGGTTGAGTTTCTAGTTTGCCCTGGGATACTTACCAAGCCTAGAGACTCAGCATACCACACCTGACTCAGACACACCCAGGAGACATTTATTCTCCCAAGCCCAGTATCTAATGGGCAATGTTAGAGGAGACCCTTAGAGATCATATGAGGTTTGCATTCAGTTCTTGCAGAAATTCAATGCTTAAAAAAGGCTGATTTCACAGTTGACTAACCTGTAATCCCTTTGCTTTAGTTCCAGCCTGAAGAGTCATAGTGTGTTTAGTGTGTTCTAAAAGGCTTCTCTTTACGGAAGGAAATATGGCATTATTTTATATGCACTGGGACTCTATTCTAAAGGACACTCACAGGTGTCCATTGTGAGGGCCATGCCTAAGAGAAGGACACTATATTATCTTTGGTGAACTGACTGTTCAAATATTTTGTCCATTTTTTTTATTAAAACAGGGGCATTAAATGTCCTTTCCTCACCCTGGCCTGCAGAATATGGTTACCCTGCACTGGCAGGGTGGTATCAAGAGAGATGGCAAACATAAAATGTTCACAAAGAGTGGCATAGGGTTGCCCAGTAGCCAGCCACTAAAAACAATGATGTACAAGATAGGGAGATACTGGTAAATGAAATCTTTGTTCTTTTAGAATTTGCAATTGACTTGTCACCCAAGGAGGCTTTAGTAGAATCTGATTATGGTGCTGGTATCTGAGCACAAGGATAATATCCAGTTCAGTGGCTAGGTTGAGAGGAGTGGCTTCCAGCATTATAGACAAAGAGACACCTGCTTTGACCTCTAATAGTGTCAGATCTTAGTTACTCTGATGGTCTTTTCGATGTATTAAGTTGGCTAAGCTACAGACCCCAGTTATTCAATCAAACACTAATCTAGGTGTTGCTCAGAAGGTATTTTGAAGATGTGATTAAAGTCCATAATCAGTTGACTCTAAAAGAGATTATCCTAGTTAATCTGAGTGGCCTGATTCAATAAATTGAAAGGTCTCAAAAGCAGAGCTGAGGATTTCCTGAAGTAGAAGAAATTCCCCCTGCGGACAGTGTATGCCCAGGAGTTGCCCTTCCTGATGGCCTGCCATATGGATTTTGGACTTGCCTAGCCAGCTCTGGCAGTTGTATAAACCAACTCCTTGCAATAAATCTCTTAATATATACCTTCCACTGGTTCTGCTTTCCTAGTTGAGCTTTTTTTTTTTTAAATTAATTAATATATTTACTTTTGGCTGCGTTTGGTCTTCATTGCTGGGCTTTCTCTAGTTGCAGTGAACGGGGGCTACTCTTCGTTGCAGTGTGGGGCTTCTCATCATGGTGGCTTCTCTTGTTGCGGAGCACTGGCTCTAGGCACACAGGCTTCAGCAGTTGTGGCACGTGGGCTTCAGTTGTTGTGGCTCGTGAGCTCTAGAGCGCAGGCTCAGTAGTTGTGGCACACAGGCTTAGTTGCTCCGCGGCATGTGGGATCTTCCTGGACCAGGGATCGAACCCGTATCCCCTGCGTTGGCAGGCGGATTCTTAACCACTGTGCCACCAGGGAAGTCCTTCTATGAGAACTTTGACTGACAGAGTCACCTATTGACTAACTCCCTCTTGGACTGTATAGATTTGGCCTCATTTTTCATAAACACGTCTTAGCCCACAAAACTTTTAAAAAACAAACTAGTTTCAAGTTGTTTCTTTCAATCAAGATAGAGCTGAATTAGAAAAAACTTTAATAAACTGTCACTTAATAGAGTCAATAACATTTTTGAATTTTTGTGACTAGTGATCTATTTGTACTTATTTACACCATCAAATTTTGTGTTTTCTGTTGACACATTTATTTTTTATTTACTTCTCCTTCCCCTCTTTTTAGTGCATTTTATTGGATTGTTAAAAAATTTCAAAATTTCTCCTACTGCTTTGCTGGTTTGAAATCTATGCAATGCATCTACCTTCTTTCAGTGGTCACTATTATTTTATATCTATATTTATTTATATTTTTAGTAACAAAACATTAAGTTATTCATTATTTATAGATTTTTCCCAAACATGCCATGGAACTTATTTGGTTTTAAATACCATCAAACAATCCCAAACCATTTATTGTTATTTTTTTCTAGAGCTTTAGTTTTATTATCAATATTTTTATATATGCTAACACTTGTTTTGGTTAGTTTTCAGAGTAAACTATTAATTCTTTTCCCCATACATGAATGAAGGCCACCTAGGCCTTGAATTTAACTTTCTATTATAGATTTTTCAATATTTGACATGATCTCAACTATTAAAATTATCAAGATATGTCTTAAACAGTGTAACCCAGAAATGCTCTAAAATTTCACAAAACACAACCAAAAGATGAGTAAACTAGAATTGCAAGCTTAATTCATTACATTTTCCAAGGGGCATTCTGTCCCTTTTCATGAATTTCTAGAATCTTGCACCATAGAATCAGAAACGAATAGAAAAGAATAATGAGGCATCCACAAATGCCTTCAAAATATCTGGAAGCAAAAGGTTAACCTTTAGTGGTGTTAGACAAAATTTTAACATGACTTAGATATGGAGTTACAGATTATATAGTATAAGACAGCATTTAATATGCAAAAAGAAGTTCCTTTTCTTTAAACTTTTTTTTTTCAGAGACATAAAATTGTTCCTTAATTAAGAGTCAAATTTTTAAACTACTACTAATTAAACCAATGTTGTTATTGAGAAAGATTGCATATCTCAATCCATTGATTCACACAAAGTAATAGCCATTATTACACTGAATTCAAACCTTCTGGGAAAGCAGAACACAAACCCTGAACTTAAATAAGATTCAGAGTTATCCTAAAAATGGTGTAAGTCAATATTTAATCAATCAGAACAAATCTGTTTTTGTATAAAAATTTAAACACACAAAATGAACACCTTGAGACACTTTCGGAATATATGAAAGCAAAGAATTTCCAAATAGACACAGTCTTAGCTTATGAGTAAAGCCCTCGGTTGTTGTGGGTTTCAGAAGAGCAGCGCAGTGTAGACAAAGCATGATAGGGCCATAGATCACAGTAATAACATTTGCAATAAACAATAACAGAACAAAGCAGGCATCTATAAGAATCCCACTAGGAATTTACGTTATCCATAATTTTTCTTTACATTTGAGAAACTATGGCAGGAAAGGCCATTACATTCAATGGCACCAATTAATTTCTGCAACTTTTAATGACATCTTTCTGAGTAAAAACCTCACATAATGCCCTGTGCACATGATTGATAGCAGCTTATGTTTGATTTGTACTGGATTCCTGATTTTTTTTAGTATTTTTAAAGAGTCCCTCTGCAGCCAATCAAGCAATCAACATGAAATACTCAGATTCTCTCTTGAAAAGTACAAGAAAAAAGAAAAGACAATGTGGCTTCTTTCCTGGGCCAACAGAAGACTAGTGATGTTATTTAAGTAGTTTTCTGGATGATGGATTACAGAGATTTTTATTCCAAGAGAAAATGATAGTCAAAGAAAACCATTTAATTCTTGTTCTATGCAGGATATCAGAGTATAACTCTACTCTTAAACATGGGTTTGTAATACACAATTTCCCTTTATTGACTTCCCTAGACTTTAGCGAAAAGTATTTCTTAATATCCTAGAAAATATTCCAAGTTTGTAATATCAGTGAAAGGATTTAAACTGAACAAATAGGACCACACAAGAACTCACATATGTTTTTAGTGGGCATGATCATGGGAAATGAATCCTTGATTAGCATGGGGTTTGGATAGAACTTCTCTTTCCTTTAACCATAAAAGCTCCAGTCAAACTTTGGTTGAGTAGTTTAAAAAATAATCTAAGATAGTTAGTATATCTAGTGGTGTGCTGGTAAGCGCAAGGATCCTATTCACGAGATATGCATTCTTTAGAAGGCTCTTCTGAATGAGAAACAGAGAAGCCTAGAAAGAGCCTACGTAGCATGTGCGCCAGTGACAACCTGTGAAGTAAAAATGGCCCGATGAAGATCAAATACTTCCCAGAACCATTTACCGGTGATGACCATGAGGGGAATATTAGAGTGTCTAGGAGGTACGAAACATGCATTTATTCCATAAACGTTCATTGCCTATTTTAGTCTAAATAGTGAGACAAGTTTAGAAAGACTAAATGGCTTGGCCAAGGGCACAAAGAAGATAGCATAGAGATGGGGTCATTCAAAATTGTAATTTGTAAACAATATGTTTTAGTATGTCATGAAAATAATACAAGCAAAAGGACAGTGGATTTCATGATTTAGTAAATTAAAATGAAAATAGAGTAAAATTCTCCTATTAATTGGTGGTTTAGATATTTCTGGACTATTTCAACCATAGATTTTAATCATCTAAGAAAATCATAATTCTTGTTCAAGGGACTCTATTTAACTGTCAGCAGTCTTGGGCTCATGGTTAAGGAAGAATCAATTCCTAGGTACTTGTGGAATAAACACACCCAGACCTTTAAATTTCTATAACTCTTCTATAATTATCCAAGGTTCCTGGTATGTTCATTAACCAAGAATTCCAGATAACCCAGCAGTTACTCAAATCCCACAACCTCTGCTGACAAATAGAGCTTTGGATGACAGAGATCTAGATGAAAGATGATAAAATTCAGATTTTTCCATGACCACCAATATGGTCATGAAAGAGTTCTGTGGTTTTATACCAAAGCAATCTATGGGCTATGTTCTGATGTGTGCTTTATGTAATCTTTCTTTCAATCCACAGAAAGTTACATAAAATGGAATCCACAGAAAGTTAAATAAAATGGAATAATTCTTTTTCTAATGAATGGACTCATCCAGTTTTATTTTCTACATTGCTTTTACTTACACAATTGCTGCCTAAGTCTTTACTTCTAAAATGTTATCCCTGTAGATAACTACTGAGGATTATTGCATATTAAAGGGGACCCCAGAACTAGAAGTGACCTCAGAGGTAATAAACTCTATCATCCTCATTTTACAAATCTAGAAATAGAAGCTTTGAAAGTACTTGGCCAAGACCACTGAGAAAGTTTGCAGCAAAGCCAGGGCTAGACCTCTAGTGACCAGATGCCTAATAAAATACAGTGATGCTCCCTGATTATTTTTTTTGTAACATCAAAATCAGAGTAACAAGAAATAGGGTATTGTACTGTGTTCCCTAAAAACTTTCTGTGAGCCCTGTTAGAGACTGGCATATTCTTTGGCCTCCCCCTCTTCAGGAGACACAAACTAAACCTTGCCCAGAAAGATCAAGATAAACTTAAAGTTACTCCCCCAAGTATATGTGTTAGTATTCTGAACAGTCAATACTGGTCATTGTTATTCCTCTTAGCAGAGGCTGAGAGTCTTATTAATTGCCATGTACCTTTTTTTCCCTGTAAAACAAAATGTACTCCTTGTATATGAAAAGCTTATTTTCTTATTCAACTAAAGAAAGGAGGAGAAATAGGAAAGAAGTGTTGGGAAAATTAAGGAAAGCGAAAAGAGGTAAAATGGGGAAAGAGGACAAAAGAGAGTGAGAAGTTTAACTAAACAATACCAGGGGATCACTTCACACGCATTGGGATGGTTATTAAAAAAACAAACAGGAAATGACAAGCGTTGGCCAGGATGTGGAGAAATTGGAAGACTTGTGCGTTGTTGGTGGTGATATAAAATGGTGTAGCATCTGTGAACAGCTATATGGTAATTTTTTAAAAAAGTAAACAGGGTTACAATACGATCCAGCAATTCCATTTCTGGGTATATAGCCAAAGAAGTGAAATCAGGGACTCGAATAGATATTTGTACACTTATATTCATAGCAGCACTGTTCACAAGAGCCAAAACATGGAGGCAACTCAAGTGTGCATTGATGGATGAATGGATAAAACAAATGTAGTATATACATACAATGGAATGTTATTCAGCCTTATAAAGGAAGGAATTTCTGACACATGCTATAATATGAATGAACCTTGAAGACATTATGCTAAATAAGCCAGTCACAAAAAGATAAATACTGTGTGATTTCATTTATATGTGGTGCTTAAAGTAGTTGAATTCATAGAGGCAGAAAGTAGAACAGTGGTTGCCAGGGCTTGGGGGGGAGTGGAGAACAGGTAGTTGTTTAATGGGTATACAGTTCAAGCTGGGAAAAATGAAAACGTTCTGATGATGGTTGCACAGCAATGTGAATGTACTTAATGCCATGGAACTGTACATTTACAAATGGTTAAAAGGGTCAATTTTATGTTAAGTATATTTTACCACAATTGAAAAAAAGAGAGTACTCGGAGAAATTTATGAAAGGCAAAAATATAAATGAGCCTTATACTTCAGTATGCACTAAAAAAATAATCTCCCTGAAGTAATATTCATTATTTTTAGCAAAGATAATTCTTTTGGTTTCCAAAACAAGAAATTGTTTTTCAAAGACAAGGGGCCTGGGGGCAATTCCACTTTCTTTCCCCACAGACAGTGTTTAAAGGCAGGTAAACTAGTGCACTCTTTCTACCTTAGAAAAGGTATCACAGCTTTCAGAAGTGTACCCTCTACGGAGTCAGTATGTTTTTTCCCTTGTGCAATACAATATTTGCTTTAATTATTCCTATTTGAAAATAAATAGCCAAGTCTTTATTTTTACAATACTCTTTCTGATCAATTCAAAGGCAGCAGAAATGAAATATTTGTTCTTTCTACTCCTTTACAGTTAGTTTTTCTTTAATTACAGGAAATTCTCGTTATAAATATGCTCTTTGTTATCAAGCAGCATCAGCTATTGGATACTTAGCCTGGTTGCCAAGTTTATTTTAGTCTTTACAGCTCCTACCTTGCAAGGACATTTCAGCTTTTCCCATATCCTTTTAGAGATTGGGTAATGGCCAAACTGCAAAGGATTGTTATTTATTAAACAATAGAATAGCTTCCCGTGAGCATAGATGATATGAAGCAACTCATTTAAGATATGTAAAGCGGTGCTCATTTTTATTGGCAAAGTATGTAATATCTTGAGATGAAGGTTTGCTTAATCATCACTGCAAGAATATCATATTATTATTACTCTCAGAGACTTTAAGGAAGCTGCTACTGTGTGCTAGATCATTTACTATGCCTCTGTGACACAAAGGGTTGACAGATACGGTTCTGGCCCCAAAGGATCTTACTACTTATTAAGGGCACCATATGGGTAGATCTTGGTTAACTTGCTTTATACAATTTTGTGATTGAAATTGTTCAGGAGCAGTTCTGTTCCCAATATTGCCAGAAAATGCATCCTTTTTATGGATCTCCATCTTTCACAGTATGAGAACCATATCACATAGCTTACTGTCTACATTAAAATGGGTTTACTATTCCATTGTTGTCAGTAGCATAACTCTACTATTTCAAGAGTCTCTTGCCCAAGTAAATAACTGAATTGTTTATTACAGAACTTTCCCGAAAGACCAATCAACTCTTCAATCGAAAGCATCAACAGGCAGTTCACATCCCAAGACTCTTTGAGCCTTTGCCTAAAGATGTTTGCCATTTCTATCAATCCTAAACTAGTATATAATGATCCTTAACCAGTCCTACTGAAGTCCAGGCTTTAAAAGACCATCTTTGAATCCAGACTTCAAAATTCTAATAAGTCAGAACTTGCCCTTCTCTCAAGTCTATGGTATTCACAATAGCCAAAAAGATGAAAAAAATAACAACAAAAACCCAAAATGTCCATCAACAGAAGGGTGGATAAACAAAGTGTGGTATATCCATTCACTGAAACACTATTCAGTCATTAAAAAAAAGATCAAACTACTGATACATGCTACCATGTGGATAAACTTTAAAAACATTATGCTAAGTGAAAGGAGTCAGACACAAAAGGTCACACACATATTGTACTGTTCCATTTATATGAAATACCCAGAATAGGTGAACCCATAGATACAGAAAGTACATTAGTAGCTGCCAGGGATTTGGAGTGGTGGAAGGAGAATGGAGAGTGACTGCTTACTAGGTATGAGATTTCCTTTGGGGGCGATAAAAATGCTTTGGAATTAGGTAGAGGTGATGAACGCACAACGTTGTGAATTTACTAAATGCTACTGAACTGTACACTTTAAAAGGGTATATTTTATGTTGTGTGAATTTCACCCCAATTAAAAAAATATTTTTAAGTCTGCAGACCTGATGTTTTCCCCTACCTTGATAAGAAATAAACTCTTTTGTATGATTAACAGTGTGTTTGAATGATATTTGGGGAGCCATCATTCAATAGCTGTGATTTAAATCAGAGACATGTCTGTGATCCTGTGTGGGTTTTGAAATTAGATCACACTCCCCTTGGTTTTGACCCTCAATGACTCCCAAAGCTGGAGTTCAATTTCCCCTCAGTTTTCTCTCCCTGTGAGTAAATGGTCCCCTTTTGGCCACCGTGTTTTATCCTCTTATGTCTTATCTTCCTACACTTCAGTAATCTTTAAGATGTCACTGATATTGAGGCACTCTTATTTGCAAATTCTAATCCCTGTTTGGTTAGCTCTAAATTACTGTATACGGTCTGTTTTTCATTATGATGTCTTAATCTGTAAAAAATTGTAATATTTATACATATTCACTTTTTGGTTTGTTTTTGCTTGTTTGTAACCTTTTTTTAAGTTGTTACTTTTTTTAAAGTTCTTCTATTGAAGCCACAGAGACTCTCTAAAGACATCTTGAGCAAGGAGGTCTATTATGAGGACCCTACATTCAGTTCTACCAGAACAGGATGGGAATGGCAGCAGCTGGGCCTGGGTTAGTCTCCATCTGCTTCCCTAAATACAAATATGAGAGGTGTAAGCATGTAGGAGATATTCCCCATTCCTGTCTCATTTGCCCAGGCTTTTTGTTCCTATTCAGATATGCTTTTCCTGACTGACTCTTATTCCAATTTTTTCCTCATGGTTTCTCAACTTATAACATAGCCAGAAACGAGTTCTCTGAACAAGCGTACTGTGAGGATCCCTATGCCTCTTGCTTTGCCATTCTATTGTCCATCCTTTCCCACGTTGCAAAATGTACACGGATCTAAACACGTCTAAGTCGTGGGTTATTTGTATGAGTATGTATCTGCTTTGTTCAAAGACATCTGTTTCATCCTAAAGCCCAATTCAGTAGATTTATCTTCAACAAATACTGAGCTTTGATCACCCTAGAATAGGTGGTATTGTGTGGTATGTAGCTGCCCTTTTCCAGGGCACTTCCCTTATCAGGATACATGTCTGTTGATTTGTGGGAAGCTGGCTGTTTTTTGTTCCTGACAAACTCCAGTGATTAAAATGTAGTGGCTTGCTCTTGTTCCCCTGATAAAGGTGACAGCTGCAGACTTTCCAGTGGTGGTGGATATCATCCATGCAGATTGCTTTTTAATGAAAGCAATATATTATCTTACCTAGAGACCCTGAAGCCTTACTTTGTTAATGTACTCTAGCTTGGCACCACATTTATCTATAAATTAGTTGTATTAAACACTCTCCTTACTATTTATCCAGCCTTTAAAGAGTTTTTCTAGTGAGAGGATTTTGCCCTCTTTCCTCACCTTAAGTATTGTTATACCCAATGACAACCCCACCAATATTTTTAAGTGTAGTTTGGTAAAAAACATTCCCAGGCTGGAAAAGTATTACAACTATACTCAATAACTTGATCATCCTTCACCACATTTAGCCCCTAAAATAAGAAAGAAAATATGGAATCGTTTAGAGCTCCAGCCTTTCAGTTGAGTCTCCTAAAAATCTATGATAATTCTGACAGCAAGGCTCACTAAATAGCATGACTAAATAAACCAAAGAGAAGAAATCAACTTAAAACTTAGCTTGTAAAGATTTAAAATATGAGATTATAGAAACCCTCTTATTCATATGTAGAAAAATAAAAAGAAAATGCTGTCATAGTTTAAAACTCAAATAATCCCGCCAACATGCAGCTCTTTGTTATCCCCATGTCTCACACAGGGTGTATATCATCAGGTCTCCTATGAATGGTCACAGTTCTTCTGGGAGTGAATGGCATCTATTGTCCTCATGGAGGAAGACGCCACAGTGAGGTGCAAACTTCATGCTGTGGCTCTGGAAACAGTTACAACACCAAGGCCTTGTAATGACCCATGAACCAAAATTGGAAACAAACAACTATTTTGCTGAATGTGTCCTCTCTGACCTAAACCCAATATTAAACTTTTTACAGAACTATAAATCAAATCCATTAAAAACAAAAAAACCCAGTGAACCAGTCTGAACTAAATCCAAACCTACATATTTTCTAAAACAACTGAACTGTAACAAAACTAAAACATCAAAATATTCTCCAGCCTGAATCGATATTTCATTTGGTTCAAGTCTCTGAACCAGATTTTCTATTTCGAGACAGGATTATTGTTGTTAACCATCCCTTTAAGGAGGAAATACAGAAGGGAAGTTAATGCCATAGTTAGCACTGAGTATAAATAAGAAAAGCATGTGGTAAAATGTGTGAGAAATACCCATTTTATAAACAATTTTAGTAAACACACAATCATTCAAAGAGAAGCAAGAAGAAAAATCGTCAAAAAGAAGGAAAATACAATAATCAAATTTGTGAACAATTGGGAAAATATAGGGGAATCAATGCAGATCACCCTTAGGAAGTGTTAAATTCCATATGGAGTGAATTAATTCCGTGGTATGGTAGAGGAAACAAGCAAGCAAATATGTATTAAGTACTGCTAACATCATTATATTTTAGATTACAGGGAATTACATTCACTCTCATTAGAATTTTCCTTATTTATTGGTTATTTTTGTTGATTATGAATGGTAGAGAAATAAGTAGTAAATTAAAAAATGGGAACTAACTTTTGGTCTGTATGAATAAGAAATTTCAAAATTCAAAAGTATCTTATTTGAATTTTTAAGTTATCCTAGACAGGTTAAAATTTGGATGATTTTCAGAAGAAATTTATGCTTAAGAAAATGATTTTCTAACATCAAAAATTTTGTAAATTTTTTTTGTTGTGTAGAAACACAAACAGGTCTCTAAAAATAACTAAAGCATATTTATTTGCATATTATATTTAGTTATGCTCTGGCATATACATATATAAGTATGCACACACATTTATCTAAAGAAGTCTAGCTTTTTATGAATGTCATATCATTAGGGAAATGATCACAGGGCAGACAGTCTACGAATTCATGATTTTTTCCAACAAGTTCAAGTAAACCAAGGTTCCTGATAGGAATACTAACATATTCAAACTTTGTATCTCTTAGAGCTGTGATGAAAAGTTAGAAGTCTTTTGTCTAGACATCTAGAAGACATGTGTTCAAAATACTTAGAAAAAAATAAAATTATTCTCTATTTCTGGAAAGCACTCTTAAAGAAATAATCATGAATGTGAGAAGATCTACCCACAATATTGTAAGTAGTTGGGAAGAAGAAAAAAAATCCCTTTAATTTTCTTCATAGTTTAATTTGATTTTATTCAATGGAAAACTGGGGATTTAAAATGGAGGGAATGTTACTGGTGGTTAACTCCTGCATTTACCTTGTCAAAATGTGTGTGTGTGTGTGTGTGTGTGTGTGTGTGTATGTGTGTGTGTGTGTGTGTGTGATATCTAGTAGGAATCAAATTGAGACTTGACCAAGCAAATGACAGTGGCATGGCTGGATTCTTAACACTCCTAAAAATCATACTGTATGGCTGCCTAGTTGTCCTAGAAAATATAAAGAATCATCTATTATTAGGTGACTAAGGATAGAAGAGCATATCCAATTTTCTTTTATATTCATTAACTTTTACTTTATGTATCAATTTTTCAGTTATTGCTCCTTTTCATGATGTTTATTATTTGTATTATGTAACCAGCTATAACTCATTTACTTTTATTAAAACTAGATGAATATTGTCCTTTATTCACATGGTAGTTGCTGTCTTAATTGACTTGTACATAACCAACTTAACCAGAATAAGCATGTCTTCTTTCCACCAAAAACATCCTGATTGAAGTCCATTGCACTTTCAGTGCATGGAGTTAACATATTATGTTTCAATATCTTTGTGCATTTCCAGAACTACCAGTTGAGCTGTAATCTAACTGAGGGTTGCTGGGTTTGAGATTTGATTTCTGCTCTGCTTAGAAGCTGTAAATTAGCCTGTTATTGTTTCATGGTTGCTGGCAGAGGACACAAGACTCTTGGGTCAGAGACAAAGGACTCTATTACTCATGGCATAGCAAGCAACAGGAGCATCAGCATATTTGCATTAGTTCCCCTTGTTTCCAAGTCTCATGAGGGCAATGTGATAGGCCCAGTGAATACTATACATGCAGTTGGTTTGCACTGCAGTGGAGGAACATTGGAGTTGGGGAATCTATCTCTATTATAGTAAGCACTAAGCAAGCCTACTCTTTGTCCAGGGGGAGATATTATCTCATCTCCCAAAGTTGTTGCATAGCAACACTGAGTAAGGATCTGAATGAAAGAGTAGTCAAAATCTTGCAGTATTGGCACACAAAGTTGTTCTGAAAAATTGCCCTCAAATATAGTACAGACAAGATAATTATGAAATATTGGCAAATGTTTCCTAAAAATCTAGATAGGTCTAGCACTAAGATTATATCACAAGTTCTTAAAGCTGTCACTGCATTTTAAAGAAACTGGAAATAGAAATCACAGACCATGCATTCTGGTTTGTGAAATAAAGTCAACAAAGAATTACAGTTAGTACTTGCACACTCAAAGGAATGGCATTAAATGAAGAGATTGGCAAATGAATGCATATTTCTATGTCTTAAGTTAAAAATTTATTTAAGGAAGATATGCATAAGTGTTTCCAACTTGGTCAGTATTTTAATCCACTTTTTCAATTAACTGTAGTTCCAAACTATTGTACTTTTTCTCCTTTTCAAAAGCTGTTTATCATCATGTGGTACCTATCGATAGCCTCCCTAGTGGTATAGAACTGGAATCCCCCTCTATTTTCCAAAGAGAGTGTCTCATCAAAGAGGATGAGAGCTACGTGATGTCCAGAATCATATTACCCAATTTTCTCAGGGGTTTCCTTTCAGAAACCACTTTTCCTCTCTCAGAGAAAAAAATCAACACCTTTTCAGGTTTTGCAGGTATAACAACCTAGCTACCATAAGAGCTAGCTTCCAGTTTACGAAACACGAGAAAACATTTGTGGACAACATGACAATTTCTAGATAAAAAGGTCACCACAAATTAAGAAGGAAGAAGGAGTTGTAGTGGCTATAGTATGTATCATAATCCAATGATTTATGAGATGTTTTTCCAGAGTTTTCCATGAAGTACCAGCTGCCTTTGACTAAGCTGTTGTTTTTTCCTCAGACAGTTGATATTGAACTTCACACCTATCCTGCATGTGGCTTGAAGCCTGGAATTGAGAAAAGGGGATGTGGATGGCCTCATGTGAAGAGTCCCAAGCCACAGATGTAAGTATGATTGAATTTTATGAGCACCTCAACTATGGCAAAGGTACTTTTATTTCATGAGCCCAGAGGACTCCTAACAGGGCAGCAGGCCCATAAACACAGTGGCACATTCACGCTAATCAAGTTCAAAGATTTTTAAACTTATCTAGTGTACTATAGAGAAGTGACTTGGAAATAGCTTACTCTAAATTCTTATTGAAAACAAATTGTGTTGAAAAGGTCACAACCCAATCTAAGTTTGGAAAATTAGTGTTTGACCTGAATTTATATTATATTAAGAAATATTGGGAGAGAAAAGGGTTTCGTGAGGGAAAATAATTGGCCATGACTTTTTCCTACAGTCACAGAATTCCATAAAACACATGCAAACAAACCCTTTAAAGCTCTGACTAGCCCATTTATTCTGCACCCAGAACACCAGTTCCTGCTTTGTAAACTCTTAACATTTTGGGGCTTCCCTTTCTTCACCTCTTTTTTTAGGCTTAGTTCCTGTTGCATCCTGATAATTTGATTGACAAAAAAGACCTCCTGATGAAAAAAAAAAAAAAGCAAACCATTTTCAGAATTAGATTACTAGGGAAAAGAAAGAGATTATCAAAGATCTAAATAATGCAACCAGTAGCAAAACATCCTAGTAAGTCATACTAACCCAGCTAAATTAGATACCACTGTCCATATACAATTACACTGTTGTGCTCCCATGACAGCCTTTAAGTGTGACATGTTATTTGACATGTTTGCAATTAGGGCTTAGAAAAAAAGTCAATTTTTTTCTATTCCACTTAAAATAAAAAATGTACTGTTTCCCAATGAAATACCCTTTTCTTTAAAAAAATTTTAGACAGACAAAAAAGTAATACCAGAACAAACATATCACAGCTGCATTATGAAGACAGACATTTAAAGTCCGATTTTATTAGATATTATCAAAGGGCAGCACCTAGAAGTAATTACCAGCGTGTTGTGTTTACTTTCACATCATTATCCTTACTTACTCTGCTCCTGGACTGGGAACAGGCAGTGAGGTCCACAGTAACTGGTGGTCCTGGGTGAGCTTCTGAGAAGCTCTGTGAGAATTGCTTGTGTTCCCGACCACCCAGCAGGGCATGCTCCTCCTTTCCCTAAGGACCCGAGTAACTTATTCTCTGTCCCTCCACCTTCTGTTTTCCTTCAGTGTTGGTTCCAAACTGCTCTGAATAATCCATATACATTAGATATGGATAAATATTCAAAGGTGAGATTCTTAACTGAATAAAATGCTTCCAACTTACTGTCATTCTTCCCTTCTCATAGTCCCTTATTACTTCTTATATCCTCTGAAAATCTATAATAAACAGCTGACATTTCTCCTCTTTCAGAAAGACATTTTGACCTTTATTATAGTTTGCCTCATCCTCACATATCAGATATATACATAATAGTAATAATAACAATAATAGCAATAATAGTAGCAATGAAATAACATTATTTGTATAGCTTCTATGCACCAGGCACTGTTTTCAGTGGTTTACATGAATTTCAGCTGATCTTCACAGTGACCCTACAGTTATTATTATTATCACCAATAAATATATCTGCCATTATCAATACAGTAAGGGATCTCAGCTATAATTCTGCAGTAAATCATTATAATTCTTGCATTAATAACAAAAATCAATACAAATAGGAGGCTTATGATAGTTAAATAAATCTTGAGAGGAATTTTTGATAAAACAAATCAAGCATCATTGTAGGCAAAATAATACCCCCCTCCAAGACATTCATGTTCTAATTTCCCAAACTTGTGAATATGTTACCTTACATGGCAAAAGGACATTGCAGATGTGATTAAATTAAGAATCTTGAGATAGGAAGGCTATCCTGGATCATCTGTGTAGGTCCCCCCAAATCACAAGAGTCCTTATAGGAGGGTGGCAGGACTGTGAGAAGAGAAGAGAAACAGGAAGATGCTATGCTGCTGGCTTTGAAGATGAAGGAAGGGGCCACAAGCTAAGGAATGTAGGAAAAGGCCTTGAGAAGCAGGAAAAGGCCAAGTAACAGATTGTCTTCAATAGCCTCTGGAAGAAACACAGCCTAGTTGACATCTTGATTTTAGCCTGATGAAACTTATATTGGAATTCTGACCTCCAGAACTATAAGATAATAAATGTGTTTCTTTTTTCTTTTTCTTTTTTTTTTTTTTGCAGTACGCGGGCCTCTCACTGTTGTGGCCTCTCCCATTGCGGAGCACAGGCTCCGGATGTGCAGGCTCAGCGGCCATGGCTCACGGGCCCAGCCGCTCCGCGGCATGTGGGATCTTCCCGGACCGGGGCATAAACCTGTGTCCCCTGCATCGGCAGGCAGACTCTCAACCACTGCGTCACCAGGGAAGCCCTACATGTGTTTCTTTAGGTAACTAAATGTATGGTAATTTGTTACAGCAGCCATGGCATCAGGCATGGATCAGGCATGAATCAGGCATGGATCCTGATTTAATGTATTAAGTGTTATTATATGGTATGAAAACATATGGAACCTGTGAGGCAGGGCTGGGAGGAGCCCACTCTGTCTGAACTAGTCAATAGTGAAGTTAGAGGGAGCACCATCCACACAAGACCTCACTTCTGACACAACTGTAAGTTCAGGGAGCTCCCCACACCACACTGAGTTTTGATAATTCTCCAGAAGGACTCACAGAACTCCTGAGTGCTGTTGTACTCATGGTTATAGTTTATTACAGAGAAAAGGCACAGATTAAAATCAGCCAAGGGAAGACGCACTAGGGAAGAGTTTGGAGAAGTACCAAACATGACATTCCATTTTTCCTTCCCTGCTGAGTTGTAGACAGCCTCACTCTCTCGGCGTTGGTGTGCGACAATATTGATGTGTGGTGTGGACTACTGTCTTGGCAGAGTTTTTATTAAGGCTCCATCATGTAGGCTTGATTGACTGATTGGTCAGTTGCTCACATGGTTGATCTCAGTTTCCAAGGCAACTGATACCACTTTACTCAAAATCTCCACTCTACCTTCTATTGTTGGTCTTTCTGATCAGTCCCCACTCTTAATACTATCTGGGGTGGCCAACCTCCACCCTAAATCATAACCTTAGACTATGTGGCCTGATCTAAAAGCCCCAGGCAAACAAAGATGCTCCTATCAAGCATGACACTTACTAGGGCCCAGAGATTATCTCTGAGAAGCTGAGGCTTTCAGACTTTCTCTTTGGACAAGGCTAAATTCTTTACTACACATATACACCAAGCTGTATTTAAAGGGTGAGTGGGATTGTTGCCACTGGAGCAAAGAAAGGGGGAGAAGACATAGAAAGCAGCATGAACAAAGACAAAAATGTTTGTGGTATTTCTAAAAAAAAAAACTAGTAATGGATGGCAATTTGAATACAGGATACTGGGCACTGGGAGATGGGAAACCTGGAGAAAACTCTGATTGCAAAGGCCCTAATGCCAGATAAAGGAATTTTGTATCAAGAGCAAGGGGAATTTGGAAGACTTTTCGTAAGGGAGTGATGTAAACAATGAATCATTTTGTAATGTGAATAGTCATCTCCCATTTTCTGTTTTATGAGTTCATGCTTTTGTCTATTGGAGTTATTTTTTTAATAGGGCAATTTGTGTTTATAAGCAAGGAGGAAATTCTCTTTTTCTGCAGTAATGCTGACAACAGAGACAGTCTGCATGGACCAGACCAGGACAAGTCCTAGAGTGCAGGACAGAAACTCTGGCAGGGACCGGCCAGCAGGACTTCTTTCCCCAACTTCTTATCATCATCTAGAAAATGTAGTGTAACTGGAAGAAACCCCAGTGATGCTGAGACAGAGCTGGATTGCAAGTGGACTTCTGGCAAACAGCTGAATCAGCACATGGCTAGACTTCAAAGAACCTTACCCTAAGCTTATTTAATCTTTATTTTATTCCCCACAGAGGTCTCATGTTACAATGCTGTGATGGTCAAGACCCAGAGATCATCAGAAACTCACTGTCTCAGCAGCTTCGGCTGCTACAACAAAATAGACTGCGTGACTTGAATAACAAACTTTTTTTCTCATATTCCTAGAACCTGGGTCATCCAAGATGAAGGTGTGGGCAGATTCAGTTCTTGGTGAGGACCTTTTTCCTGGCTTGCAGACTGCCACCTTCTCACTCTGTCCTCATATGGTAGAGAGAGAGGGAGAGAGAGCACGTGCACTTTGGGGTCTCTTCCTCTTCTAATGAGAGCACTAATCCCATCATGGGGCCCCCAACCTCATGTCCTCATCCAAAACTAATTACCTCCCAAGGGCCCACCTCCTAATACCATCACAGTGAGGGCTTAGGGCTTCAACATATGAGTTTGGAAGGGACACAATTAGTCCATAACACTCACCATTTTTCTTCACTCAGTTTAGAAGTGCCCATGGGGGTTTACCACACAAAGGAACACTGTCATTTTCTGTCATTTCCTTTTCACAACAGGCTTGTGTCTACACCTAAGCTAACTTATAGGCATCTTTCAATTGAGAAAATTATGTTACGTGCTTCCTGTAGAAAGGACTGTAGGATTACAATGCCTAAGAATGTGGCTTAAGTGATCTTATGCATAACTTCCATTTATGATCTTTTATATGACCTTATGCATAACTTCCACTTAATTTTAACCTGTAAAATGAGAAGAGCAATACTTTTTTCTGAGGAGCCTTCACAGCGTTTTGTGGCAACCAAGGAGTACCGAGATGGTCATAAACGATGGTACATGTGAATTTTTGTCTATGTGACACAAAACGTTGCTTTCATTTTCTTGGAGGTTTGTGGGCCTGCTGGAAATGTTTAAGGACTCCTCAGTTAGAAAGCACTGCTCCCTGAGGAGCCTCTGGGGAAACAAAGGATTCTAAGACCTGGGGTCCATATTCACAAGAATCTTATGATCTACTTGATGAAGCAAGTTAGTCACAAAGATGACCTCAGAAGGAATTTTCTAGATTTAGCAAATTTTTAAAAAGTTCAGGTTTTCAGTTAAATGTGAATTTCAGATAAACAAGGAATGATTTATGTTAGTATAAGTATGTTCCAAATGTTGCATGACATACTTATACTTAAACAATTATGTGTTGTTTATCTGAAATTCACATTTAACTGGGTGTCCTGTATTTCATTTGGCAATCCTACACTTAAGCCAAATGAGAACATGAACTCTCTTGGAACTCAAATGAGGGAATGCCTCAGTGGTTCTCAAGCAAGCAAATGCTGAGGCAGAGTTAGGAGGGCAAAGGCTTATCACACAGTAAGATCTGTGAAAGGAAAAGGGAGAAAGCAGGGTTTGATGGGTAACCATCCGACAGTGATGCCACCTGACCAAGTCTCTGCCAGCACAACAGGGAGCTCTGACAAAGGAGTACCCCCTAGGGGAGTCCATGCTTGGTAGAAATGACTAGATTTCTATACCACTGAGCTGCTCGTTTCCTCCCAACTCCACCCAAAGTAGCTTCCTTCTAGGCCAGTCACTGATGCTGAAAATTCTATCATTATAATGCCATTGGTGTACAACAGAGAGAATTGGCTAGATTCTCTACCTTTCACAATACTATGCTTTCATTAAATATATTTATAGAAAAGTGCTGACCAAAAATTGGTTAAAACTCAGGTTATAAAACAGTATATAGGGTACGATCTTATTTTGTTAACACATGTATTTGTATCCATGTTTATACGCACATCTGCACATACACACACACATTAGGGGGATAGAGAGAGAAGGAGAGATAAGGGGGAAGAGAGAGAGAAACTGATAGAATATGCACTAAAATGTTCACAGTAATTATCTCGGAGTGGTGGGATTATGGGAGATTTTTCTTGTTTGTTGTCATTAATATTTTCTAAAATTTCTACAATGAGTTAGTGTTATTTTTTATTACAAAGGTTAAGTTATTATAATTTTTAAAAAGCCACTATTACACTTCTTGCCTTTTCCTTCCCTTCTCACAAGAATTAAATATTTGTCTACATATTGTATTTAAAGTATAGTTGGAACTCAGCATAGGCAAAGATGTCAGCCCTTACTTCATCCTACTGGAGAAAGGGGTCTAAGCAGTTTCCGGGGATTCTCCTCTTTAAAACCCTACACGTCATTGTAATGACAGCAGGCAAATCTGATAAATGCTGGTGGTCACAACAGAGATGATTTTTACTTTCATTATTTTTTCCCTGTACAAGAGGAAAGGAAATGGCAGCTTCCGTGCTACCACCTTTTCCCTTCTATTTTTTACATTTAGTCTCTTCTTCATTCTGGAGAGCAAAAACATCACTTTACTATTAAAACACCTTGATTTTGCCAGGAACACTTTTAGATTAAAGAGCTACTTATGGAATTTTAAAGCTTATGAAAGCTTTATTTTTCAGAGATATAGATGGCTAGTTCATAAAATATGAAACCGTCTACATTTACCTTGAAGAAATGCTATGGTTTTCTCGGACCATATAAAATACTGCCTTCAGCAACATTATAAGAAGAAATGAAATATGCACAAGAGGAGAGAGAAAATAAAATCTTATTTAGTTTGGATGCTTGCAGTTGATACTGTGAAGCCTGGGATTTGTTTTCTTTTTTTCTTCTTATTTTAGGCAGAAGACATAAAATAAGACAAAACTGGAAAGAAGTAAGAAAGAAAATGGCTGAGGCTTTCACGAATTATGATTTCATTGGAGAAATCAGTAAGGGAGAACTGAAGATCTTTTAAAAGCCAAAAAATCTGCTTCTCTCCTTTAACACTGGTGGAGAGGGGTATGTCTTCTCAGGGGTCCAAAGAGAAAGTTCTCAACCTGCCTACTTCTGGATTCCAACCAGGTTGACAACTGTTATGGTTTCTAAAACCATGACATCCAGATTTGGCTGGAAAAGTCTGGACATTTATTTAATTAAACAGCATTCTGTACACCTACTAGATACCAGGCACCGAGGTGCTAAGGATACAGACTATGAGATGCTCGCTTTAGAAGAGGAGCAGATTACATGATTGTTGAGGTTCCTTCCAGCTTTAAAGTTCTGTATAACATAATTTCCTCCAAGTGATCAGAATTGGAAGGTAGCTAAAATCAAAGCAAACTAATGGTTTGGCCAAATATAAGAAAAAGTGAGCAAAGACTCAAATGAAGGCCCCCTACTCAGGCTGGGGGAAGAGACACTGGGAAGGCTTCCTGGGAGAGGGAATTGCTTAGTTGAGTCGTGTAGGACAGAGAGGAGTTGGACAGACAAGGGAGAGAGAAAGGAGCAGTGCGCAGAAGGGCTCTGCAGTTTGGAAGAGTCTGCAGGGAGCTTGGGGAACTGGAAACGGGTTGGTGTAGTTTGAGAGTAAAGGTGTGTCTGCCGGGGTGATCAATGTTAAGAGTGGAGGTGGAGAAGCAGCCCATGTAGAGGGCTTGGCACAG
Source organism: Delphinapterus leucas (assembly GCF_059928025.1). Taxonomy (NCBI): domain Eukaryota; kingdom Metazoa; phylum Chordata; class Mammalia; order Artiodactyla; family Monodontidae; genus Delphinapterus; species Delphinapterus leucas. Next base: position 102,326,940 of record NC_143131.1, on the reverse strand, counting down.
CAAATGCGGGAACTTGAGGAGCCAATGAAGGGTTTTCAGTAGAAGGGTATCTTGCTCAGGTCGGAATTTTAGAAAAAAGACCCTGAGAGCAGCTCAGGGCATGGGTTTGAGGTTGGGGGTTGGTGAAGAGCGGAAAGTCAAACAAGGAGAGAGACGGCCTAATTTGATGTCCTGAACTGCGGCTATGGGGATAAAAGGAGGAAATGGGTTCCAGACGTAATGAGAAGGCAAAATTGGAAGAACTGGGTAAGAAATTCAGTGGGCTTAGATGAGGGATTTGTGTGATGGGTAAGGTAGGATTCTGGATTGACTCCCAAGTTTCTGGCGTAAGCAACTGAGGGATAGTAGTGTTATCCGGTCAGGTAAAGAATTAAGACAAGGTAGGTTTGGAGAGCAGGAAAGATGGTGATTTTGGTTTTGAACATACTGTGTTTCTGTTGTGTGGTAGATCATATTTCCAGAGATGGTCCCAACCTTATCTCACCTACCACATGCTCTTAGAACAATGTGACTTTGATACATTCATCACTGAGATATGGGGGTCTCTGTTCCTTCCCCCTAAATAGGGTGGGCCTTTGTGACTGCCATGACCAACAGAATATGATGGAATTGACGCCATGTGACTTCTAAGGCTACATCATAAAAATTTCATGCATTTTTACCTTGCTCTCTTTGGATGCTTATTCTCAGAACCCAGCTGCCATATTGTAAGAAAGTCCACACTGGCACCAGCTAGAGAGACCACATGGAGAGCCGCTGTGCAGGTCATCTAGACAGCATCCCAGCTGAGGTCCTAGCCAACCGGAACATCAACCACTAGACATGTGAGTGAAAGTGTATCCAGATGATTCCAGGTCCAAATTGTCAATTTGTCCCAACCTTGAATCTTCTCAGTTGAGGTCCCTGACATTGTTCATTACAGATCAGCTATCCCTATGGTGTCCCCTTTGAAATCCTGGCCCACAAAAATCTATGAGCATAGTAAAATGGATGTTTTAAACCACTACGTTTTAGGCTGGTTTGCTATAAAACAATAGTACCTGGAACAAGATGCATGGGAGATATTCACGTGAACATGTCCAGTACAGATCTGGCTGGGTGTGCTGGAGCTCACAGTTCAGGTCTGGCTGGAAATGCTGAACTGGGCATCAGCAGCATATAGATTATAACTGAAACCATAGATATTAAGTGCTCTCTTAGGAAGTGTCTTAAATAAGAAGACAAGAAGGGTGGATCTGTGATCTAAGAGTACACTTATATTTAGGGAGAAGAAAAGACGTATGCAGAAGAAGCTAAGAATAATACTGGTCAGGGTAAAGACTGGAAATGAGATATAAAGTATTGATATTTCAAGCAGAGATTTAGGTTTTTATGAAATTATTGGAAAGTCTAGGCATCTGCTCCTAGCTTCCAGGTTTACTGCCATAGCTGTGGTCCAGAGTCAGAGAGCTGTTGCCACAACCCAGAGAACAAGGATCTGCAGAAAACAGTTAGCAACCTCGCTGATCCACCTCAGCATAGAGATGGTGACTTGTAAGGGGGCATGGATGCTGCTGCAAAAATTCTTCTCTGTGCAGCCTATGCCTCTTTTGCCCCCGCAGGGGGCAGAAGAATAACGTCCACTTTCTAAATCCGGTGAATGCATCTCACTGCATCCAGAGTGCAATTGTTATCTAGGACTCTGGAGCAAGGGAATCTAAAGAAATGTGTCCCAGGCTTCTTCTAAGCATAAAGCATAAGGATGGGGGGTGAGAATGTACGCTGATTACAAAAACCAAATCAAACTGAACCAAATACATCCCAATGACTGTCCAAAGGAACAGGGCAGCTGGAGGTGCAGAATAGACTTCACCTCCAAAGTCAAGTCAGGAAGTGAAATTGAGGGTTGGAAGGGCAGTAAATTATGGAGTCCAGCATCTAGAGTTCAAATCTCCGATTCAGTCGCTTACTTACAGGACTCACTACTTTTCCCAACTTCTGTTTCCTCAACTATCAAACAGGGGTGAAAATATAAACATTGCAGGGTTGGTTGTTGGGAGAATTCAAAACAATATGTGTTGGGTGCTGAACACAGAAGTTGGAACATGGCAGCAGACATAAATGGTGGCCTTCATTGTTCCTGAGGTGGGGAGTCCAGGCACGACTCCATCCAACAGTGGGGAGGTCCTGCCCTTGTGGGAGGTTCCATCTACCTCGGTGGGTGAAGAGCAAATGGCAAGTCCACTAGGGGAGCAGAAACTTCCTGAATGGCATTTTGTCAGACTTTATCCAATAGTCCTCGAGTTAACACAGCTCCTTCAGAGATCTTTAGGAAGAAGGTGGCTTATATCCTCTTTGAGAGTTAGTTTCAACGCAGACTTGTAAGGGTGGAAGAAAGTGGCCAAAACAAGAAAAAGCTGCTAAGAGCTCAGTTTACAGCAGCTGGTAAACTTGCGATTTGTTTCAGCACCAACCCCAATCCTTCCATCATAAGCCTGTCTGATCCTGGCGGGTGGCGAGGCTTGCTCAGCTTTGGACATCTTGTGAATGCCAGTCAGTCTCTGCTTCCATCTAGGCTATTTCCACCACTGACTCATACTCCAAAAGATGGAACAGCAGAAATACAGCGTGTAATATCTGAGAATGCTTGGCATAGTGTAATAGAAAGAGCACAGCTGGATTTAGATCCAGGTGATGCTACTTTTCAGCTGGGTCAACACAGTTACATTCTGAACCTCTCTGAGCCTCAGTTTCCTTACTGATATATTAAAAGAAAATGTACTAAGTACCTGGCAGGACTGCTGTGAAGATGAAATGAAATTAGTAAATCATGATAGCTGCCATTTATTGACAGGTATGTGTCAGATGCTGTGCTAAGTGCTTTACACACATTTACTTAATTTAATCCTCAGAATAATCCTATGACAATTTGTTATCCCTAATTTGTAGGTAAGGAAACTGAGGTTTAAAGAGATTAAGTAACTTGTCCCAAATCGTCCAGATACTAAATGTGCTGCAGAGGCAGGATTTGAACCTCTGCTGATGGAAAGGTCTAGCAGGGGTCTGGCATGCTGGCAGTACTCAGAAATGGAAATGTACTAGTCTAGCCCATCCCTTATTTGATAGACCCCAAATGGATTCACAGAGAGTGACTTGCCAAGGGGCAGGGTGGGGTTGAAACTTAAACCTCCTGATTCTGAGTCTAGTGCTTTTTCCGTTAACCTAAACTGTCCTCACTGTATCAAATCTTTTTCTAGGAAGACTAAACTTGAAGCTTTAGATAGGTTGGACATGAATCGTCACATGTGCATGACAACAGCTCTCTCTGCTGGCCTCAAAAAGAACTGAAAGCGGCCACCTGGCAGTTGCTAAAGGTTTCTTTACTGTTAGACTTTCTATATCAGCAGAGTTTGATTACCCACCTCCTCCTCCTTTATTTAAAAAAAAGAAAGAAAAGGGCACCCTTGTGTCTTTATGTCTCTCACTTACATTTTATTAGAAAGTCATCCTTGGTCTTGGAAAACCTTGTGACACTACCCAGGGTAAGACAGGGGTAGACCCAGACTTAGGGGGTTCTAGCATGTTCTTCCCCAGGCTCCCCCTTACTGAGAATCACTACCTCTGTCAGTACTGTAGCCCAGGCCATACGCTTTGGGGGTGCTAGTGAATGGGAGGGTGAAAGGGGTATGAGCACATACACAGAGATCTTTCCGGTGTGAGTTCCCCTCATCTCAGCTCTGCTGGAGTCAATTGGAGCTCTTGACACCACATCTGACCCCACCTAAGCTTTGTGTTTCTACATATACCATGGTAACCAGATGTATTCTCTAGGGGAGAAACCCAGCAGCTCTTGGCATCTAATTCCAGAAGTCAAATAGACAGGGTTCGGTGACCACTACATATTCAGTGTCTAATATTATGAGCAAATGTTGGTGTTTCTAAATGATGAACACATTGATAGTCAAATCCCTGCCCTTGCTGAGGGTTTAAGGAGACATCACACGTAATGTGCACTGCATGGTACCTGCCACTCAGACAGCAAGTAATAAAGAGTTGTTAGAACAAAAACCAAAACTAAGCCATTATGTTCTCAGAACCATTACAAACTCTCTAATCTCCTAACTTGCTTCCACAGATTAGGCATTGGCAGGCTTTTTGTCGTGAGAATCTGATTGCCCAGCATTTCATCCCCTGTGCCAATCACCTGCCCTTGGTAATGCTGGGATCATCAGCCTTCTCCTGGCATCAGAAACAAGCCTGTCATTTAAAATATTTTTCCCATCAATCCTCTTGCAATTACCAAGAGAGTTTGCTTTTCTGCCCTTTATTTTCAAATTAGAGAAAATTCACCAAAACTTTTCCTTGATAGCTCTCTTCCTGAAAAGGAGAGAAGATAGGGCTCCAGAGAGGAGAGGAACTCAATTACAGGCCTGACAGGATCTGCCAGTACTGGCCTGGATGTGGTTTTCTATCTTATTTAGGTGGAATTCTCACCAATGGGGACCAGGCAAAGTCCTACTGATATATACATTTGGACAGGAGTTTCTGGAACTACCTCAAGGCTGACTGAATTTGTATAATCATTTCATTCAAAGAGGTCAATTGGTTAAGGGCACGGACTGAGACAGGAACATCCCCAGGAGTCACTTACTTGCTAGGCAGCGTTAGATAATTTGTTAACTTCTTTGAGTTCTTCAACCCTAAAATAGGGATAATGATAACCAGATCTCTCCTGCCAACTCTTGTGAGGGTTATAGAAGATATTGTATGGAAACTGCTGGTCACTGTGTCTGGCACAGAATAAGCAATTAAAGTGCTCACTTATTTAACAAAAATCAATCACACACCTACTATGTGCCAGGCACTTATCCACGTTCTGGGGATTCAGTATCGAATGAAAGAGCTTCCAGCTCTCAGAGAGCCCACAGTCTAGTTGGGAAAGACAGATGCTACACTTGTAAGATATAATATATCTGGAGGGATGTGCTGTGAAGACAAAGCAGAGTAAGCACTTCGAGACAGTGACAGGGGCACTGTTTTTACCAGAGGGCAAGCTTCTCTTTTTCTTTTTTTTTTTTTAACATCTTTATTGGGGTATAATTGCTTTACAATGGTGTGTTAGTTTCTGCTTTAAAACAAAGTGAATCAGTTATACATATACATATGTTCCCATATCTCTTCCCTCTTGCGTCTCCTTCCCTCCCACCCTCTCTTTTTCTTTTTGACAGGGAAGTCTTCTCCAGGAAAATGGCATTCGGGAGGAGACCTGAGTGAAGTACAGGAGATGAGCCTTGGGATACCACAGGAAGAGTGTTCTAAACAGGAGGATCAGTGAGCACCAGGCTTTGAGCGCACTTGGACTTTGGAGCAGTGGCAGGCGAGACTGGAGTGTGGGTGCGGCCAGGAGTCCGAAGTGTCTGGGAGCCAACGCGTGTGTTGGGACTGCAAGGCATCAGAAGGACCAGTCAATGAGTGGGGAAGCTGTGCAGCGGGAAGAACCAGTTTTCTCCTCCTCGGCTCTTCTCCTTAGCCCTGCTTGGCACCTGTATCCAGTAGCAGCCTTGAAAATCATTCCATTTCATGACCATCGATTGCCCTCTCCTTGATTCTGGAAAACTTAAGACTCAGGGGAACTGAAACTTGGGATACCTGGTTGAGAGAAGGCATTTGAATAAATTCCAACCCAGCACTCATTCTGCCTTCTCCATTCAGTACTATTAATATATTATTAATATTAAGTACTTCCTAAGAGCAGCTTGTTTTCTTTACTGCCCAGCAAGGTTTTATAATTATTCACTTGAAAAACTCACTGTTTAGACTTGGAGAAAATGAACCCAGATTGTTTGCTTATCTAACAAATATGAAGGTCGCATTTCATCTTTCCCAGGAACAGAAACTAAAGTTATTGATTGCCTGTTTCCTTCAGTACACAGAAGTAGATATCTTATTTTCAAACTTGAGAAAAATCTCAAATCAGAAAGTCCTCTTAAAAACATAAACCTGGGCTTCCATGGTGGCGCAGTGGTTGAGAGTCCACCTGCCAATGCAGGGGACGTGTCTGTGCCCCGGTCCGGGAAGATCCCACGTGCCGCGGAGCGGCTAGACCCGTGAGCCATGGCCGCTGAGCCTGCACGTCCGGAGCCTGTGCTCCGCCACGGGAGAGGCCACACAGTGAGAGGCCCGCGTACTGCAACAAAACAAAACAAAACACAAACAAAAAAACATAAACCTGTCTATCAAGAATGTGTTTGATGACATCTAACAGACTGATGAAGTTACAGGGATCATCTTCTTGTATCAGAGGTGGAGTCTTGTTTTGGAGGATATTTAAATCTAACCCCTGTGTCTGCGTGTGTGTGTGTGTGTGTAGGCATATATATATATATATATATATATATATATATATATATACACACACACATATATATACACACATATGTGTGTATGTGTATATATGTATAGATATGTGTATATATATGTATATGTATATACACACACTCACACACACCTACATCTAACCTGTGGTAGGCAGCCTTTATGATGGGTTCCCAATGAACCCCTTCCCCAGAATTCTTGCCCTTGTGTAAATTCCCTCCTCTTCAGGGTGAGCTAGACCTAGTGACTTGACTCTAACAAGCAGAAAAGTAAGGAGATGTCGCTTCTGAGATTGGTTTCCAAAAAGACTGTGGCTTCTGTCCTGTGTCATTCTCTCCTTCTATCTCATTCTCTTTCTTGTTCTCTCTGAGGGTTCCTCTGAGGGAAGCCAGCTGCCATGTTGTGAGCTGCCCTATGGAGAGGCCCACGTGGTAAGGAACCAATGTCTTCAGCCAACAGTCAGCCAGGATCTGAGGTGCCTTGAGTGAGCTTGGAAGCTGACCCTCCCCCACTCAAGCCTTGAGGTGGCTAATGTCTCAGCCCACAGCTTGATTTCAGTCTAGTGAGGGACGATGAGCCAGAAGCAACCAGGGGGGCTGTGCCTGGATTCCTGACCCACAGAACCTGTGAGATAAGATTCGCTGTTTTAAGTCATTAAGTTATTCAGTGATAGAGAACTAATCCGTCGCTCATAGAAGAAACTTTTTTTAATCTTTTCCTCTATATACTGGTTCAAAGAAATACTTTAGGCATAAAATTCTTACTAAAAGCACTAGGTTTACTTAATGACCCCAGACATGTAAACTCAAAGACTAAAGGACTAGGTTTTTTTTTTTTTTACTATAGAAACTGTAAAGCAAGGAAACAGTCAAAGCCTTTTGAACTGAAATAATAAAACAAATGCTTTAAAATTCTCTCCACTATTATTCACCCCTCTGAAATATACTAAGACATAATCGAAGAATATAGCCAGTTCAGCACACAGTGGCATGTATACCACACGCCAGTCTTGGGGCCCAGGTGCAGAGGGTGCAAGATGGTAGCATATATCCCTGCCACCAGTAGCTTGCAGTCAGGTTCACAGTCATCACTACCTGTTATTTCCATAGAGCTAACACCACCATCTCACAGGCCTGGAGAAAGTTCCTGATTCCCTCTAGGAAAGGTTTTCCAGTTTGGATCAAAACTTCATCAGTTCCAGTACTGGCCTTTGCTCTTACAAAAAGTCAGATAAGCAGGATGATAAACCATGAATTGGGTCTAGAGTATGGATCTGAAGCAAAATAAGGATGCAGAAATCATTCCTTTCATTTACCTGAAAAATTCCACCAGGTGCAAAGGAGTTATAAATGTTCTTTAAGATTCCAGAGCTAAGTAGCTATATGAGACTATAGAGAAAGGTTTACTCCAGGGCAGGCACTTGCCTACCTATCGATACAGAGCTGGAGATAAAACAAAAAATATCCCCAGAAACACTGAAATGGCAGCAAAGCAAATAGCTCTGTTTATGGAGGAAAAAGGGCCTCAGATAAACATATAAATAACCCAAAATAAGAAGCTCTGACACTATCGTGAGCACCGCTGGCATAAAGAGACCTGGATATCTGCAAATGATATTTAGTTAGCTAAATGCAAATGCAACATTGCTAAGGCTTATCTGAAGAGTCAGAAAGCAAATGAGACTAGAATTAAATCAGATATGTTGGGTAGAATGTCTTTAAAACTTGTTTTCAGAGTCATAAAAATTCTTTGGAAAAAGGATCTAATAACTATGGAAAACCAGAGCTCATAGTAAATATTTGTTTATCTCTAGTTTCAGCTCTTAGTCTGTGATATACGTACACATACCTTGTGAGTATCTCAGCATTGAGGATTTATTCCTTAACAGACAGACCTCCATAACTTCCCTAGAGCATTTACTGCTTTATAATATATCCTTTTCCTTTCCAAACTATGAACCCTCTGAGAGCAGTCTAGATCACTTTTTTTAATCCCCAAAGAGCCCAATTCCTGGCACATAGTAGATGATCAAAATCTTTAGCTGAACAAATAAATAATAAAGTGAAGGAGCTGAAGGAGGACCTGTGTGAAGACAATGCCATAATCCCTCATCAGGAAATGGTCTCACTGGACCTTCACTTCATCCCAGAGAACCACCATCTACAATGTGAACTGAAGTGAGTCCCCCTTGGATAGGAACTCTACTCTAAAGCTGCTACCATCATCTTGAATCTAGTACTTCTGTTTCTACCCCATCTCCTTAATTCACTTTTTCTATCTACGCTTCTCTGCTGGGGTGGGGTTTCCAACCTAGCATTTTCATGACAGGGTGAGCAGACAGAGCAGAGAGACAGAGGCTGCCCACCCATCCATCCAGCTGTTACCCAGCGTTATTTTTATCTTTTGTCATGACTTGAGAAAAATAATCAGAGCCCAATAAACTCAACAAGATATAAACATTTATCTAGCTTATCCTGTTTAACCTAGTATGTTCGGAAGTCTTCATTGTTGAAGAACATTTGTAATATTGTCATGAGCAGGATGTCCTGGCTGAGGAGGAAAAGATTGAGTGTGAGATCATTTTAAAAGGATAGCCTATAAGTATCTATGGTGTTATTGGCACGTGAGCACTTTCCCAAAGCACAATGTCATGGCCATGGCTAGAGCTATCTTACTACCATTCCATTTTATATACATATATATATGTGTAAATATATATACATATATAATCTTTTTATATATATTCCTCATATATATATATATTCTTTTTAAGATTCTTTGCCATTATAGGTTATGACAAGATATTAAATATAGTTCCCTGGGCTATACAGTAGGTCCTTGTTGTTTAACTATTTTATATATAGTAATGTGTATCTGTTCATCTCAAACTCCTAATTTATCCCTCCCCCACTTCTCTCCTCTTTGGTAACCATACGTTTTTTTTTTTCTATGTCTGTAAGTCTATTTCTGTTTCAAAGTCTTAAAGCATTATCTACGGATTCTCATGTGGCTGCTGAAGGAGAAAGCTACCACTTTACAAAATGGAAAACTGAACTGCTACACGTGTTTTCTTGGTCTGGGACAGAGATGGCAAATAAATGACTCCTTCATGGCAGATCATTGTTAGTCAATCACAGAACTCACTTCTGTTGGGCCTGGGCATGACCCAGAATACTCTTCAATACAGCAGAGTATAGCTACACCATTTGGTGGCATGAGAAGGTACATACTTGCCATCCCTCCAGACACAGGGGCAAAAGCTAGTTGTGGCCACAGAGAGATTGTTCTGTAGATATCTTAGTAACTGGGGCATAAAAAATGTTCAGATGAGCATCCTGAAACTCAGTGAGATTGTCAGTTGACGAGGATCATGCAGCAAGGGGAAGGCAGGGCCCAGTTTGAAGATGGAATGTCTAGCCTGAAACCCTTCAGCAGTATTGGGTGGCTTTTCTTTTTACCTCGATATTGGGTTCCACCTTTCTAACAGAGAGCATCTGAGGGGGGACAAGTGAAGCTAAAACCTCAATACCTTTCCTGATTATAAATCCCCCTTCTCCAACCATCTGCCAAACTATGGTTAGATGGCCATCACTTTTTGTTCAAACTCCTTGCTATCTAGAGCCTGAAGTTCATAGTCTTACATACATATATCATTCCCCACTGTTGGCATGTGGTTTTCTCTACTTTCTGAACTATGAATCTGCAAAAGTATTTCCATCACAAAGCCTTTTATAATAAGCTCTAGGTTTTTGACTTAGAGAATACATCTGAAAAATATAAAAGACTAAAATTAAGAAGTAAACATGTGAATCAACAAATAATTTGGGAAACAGATGAAAACGTAGTGAAAGCCCTAGTAGTTTTATAGGAGAAATCTTATAACCAAACATGGATTTTTACAATGATGCTAGAGAAAAAGAAAAAAATGGAAAGCTTCTCACTTCATTCTGCGAGGCTAGACAAGATTCCTGATGCCAAACTGGAGAAAGAGCAAAAGAAACAAGCAAACAAATAAGCAAAAACCACCACAAAACAAAAGCAAACCAAGAAGCTCCTACCACTTTCATCTTGCTCCCTTCCTGAGCACAACATGGTTTAGTACTTCAGAGCTTAGGGCAGTCACACATCTCATTAGTGGGATGAGCCTGCTTTGGGATTTGGTGGTTCACTTGGTGGGCTGTGGTGATGAAAGGGAAGGGGATCAGAGCTCAGCCAGCATCTCTGATCATCAAAGAAAATGAGTTATTGTTTTAATGCGTAGTGTTGTCTCTGCCAGAAAAATAATTCAACTGCTGATAGACAGAGCCTCTTCTTCCCAACAGGAATTAGCTCAAGACACCAAGTAAGTGTTTTCTATGTAGCAACACATGTATTTATTGACACTAGGACATCTTCAGCTTAGGAGGGCCTTGTCACTTTTAGCAAGCTGACAACCAGAAGGTCATATTAGATTTTGGATTAGGAGCAAGAACACTGAACCAGGAGGAGTCAGAAAGCCAAGTGGGGCCCTAACTATGTCTCTTACTAACTCTCAGAGCCTTGGGAAGCCATTTAACATCCGGGGTCCCATCTCTTTATCTGTAAAAGGATGAGGTTACCTAAGGCCAGCCTGATGGAATGTTGAGAATCGAAGAGGACAATGGGAAAGGACTTTAGAATTTGTAATATGATATTAAAGAGGACTGTTCGGGGAGGAGAACCTTCAAAAATATTGTCTACTTCCATTATTTATTAAACCATCCACTAGCTTGTAACCTTGGGCATGTTACTCAGACTTTCTGGACCTCAGTTTTTCTCATCTGCTAAATAGGATTAATAATATTACCCATCTAATAAGGCTGTTGTGAAGATTGTTATTGTTTTTTAAATGCCGAGAAATATAAATATTTATTAAATAAAATAAAAATTATTGAGATGTCTCAAAACTTGTTTCACATAATATTATGCCTTATTGGGTGATAAATAAAACAACAATGAAACAAGATTTTATGCAAATTATAACTCATGATTTTTGATGATTATGAACTACTTTGCCACAGGCATTTGAATCTTGTAACGGTACCCTACCCTTGGGTTTGGTGACGAAGGACTTGTAAAATCCTGCCTTGAAACACCATTCACACAGAAAAGTGGCCATAAGACAACATACCACTGACATAAGGTCTAGGCTATAAGACGGGCTACAGAAATTTGGCCTTTATTTTATTCCTGAATGTTCACCTCGGTCAAATTTTCAGTGATCTAGGTCATTGTCATTGGACTTGTATGTTCACCAAATTGGGTGACAGTGCTTTAGGACTCCGTGTGCTCTAGTTCTCTGGGGTTCATCATGACATTTGTGCATAACCACGTAGAGGAGGTTTACAGTGCAGAACCCATTCAGTGTTAACCAAAAGTACGCCATCACCTTGAACCTGGATCTCATCAAACCGCCATCAAAGATCTGTTTTGTTTGGCTTTGCTGCACTTCACGTATTTTACAACTGTTGCTTTCTCACTCAAGACTTCCCACCCCCAGAAGAAATGCACACCTTCCGAAATGGTAATTTTGTGATCACACATTCCGGATGCTGCAGAAATGAAATATGCACAAGAGATACAGAGTCACAGGCAACTTGAAACATGCCTCCAGATGTTGCCAAATATGTGCATATGCAATTGAATTTCACACAGCAAAATTAGCATCAACCAAACCATCTGTTTACAGGAATGAATTTTTGAGCCACCCTTGTAATTTAAATACAGGAGCTTCCATCGGAGACACTTAGAATCATTGAACCCTTTTCCTTAGTGTTTTAACACTATTCCATCAAGGTTCACTAGGCCAGAGTGAAGTGTAGCCTTTAGGTCCATGGACTAGCCGTGTCTCCTCATGGGAGGCCCATGGACATGGTCAGCTGTCCTTAAGATGGGGGGTGGTGCCCCTGAATGCGTAGAAGGGGAAATAATCTCACTCATAGGGCCACGGCTGTTTAGATCAAAGGTGAGCACATGATCCAACCTGGGCCAGATTCTCTGTTTGGGGACACAGTGACAGTCAGGACCTTGATTTCAGGGGACATGTAGGATTGTTTAGGGCAGTTGTTTTTCTACAAATACAGTGAAGCACATAAAGCTTCACTTTAGGAAAGGGAAGGGAAAGAGAGAAGAAAAGAGAGAAGCAGATGTATCACGAGAAGACAGATCATTTGGCAGGAGGGTGAGAAGCAGGGGACAGTTTGAGGTTGCTTTGGTTCCTAACTGCTTTGTTGTCCCTACTTCCTGCCCTTGAGTCTGTGAAAGATCCTTGAGTCCTTCCAGGGTAATCTCCTTCCTCCCCCTTAGCCTAGGTTGAGTGGGTTTTTTGCTATATTTAACCAAGTAACACTTGACTAGGACAAGTGGGTAGGTAAACATGGTGAGAGGAAGAACTACTGCGCCGGCTACTCTCTGGGTTCTTTATTGCGGCCTCTGACTGAGTCCTGCTCTCGCAAACCTGTCTTCTCAGGTGGGCCACCTGGTGGCGAGGCAGGGATCAGCCTTTCTTTTTAGGTGTGGGGTCTGTGCTGAAGAAACCAGGTAATCATGACTCTTTCCTTCATTCATCAATTGCATAAATATTTAGAGAGCACCTTACTCATGCTAGCACACTTGGAAATGCTCTGCAGATGTCTAGGGAATAAAACCATGTCTCCCTTTTCTAGGAGTTTGGGGTCAATATGCTAAATATCTTCTTTAATCAGATCTGTGAATCAAGAGTAAATTTTATTTTCATTCTATCAATGAAAAAAATTTTTCCTTTCTATTGTATGGCAAATAGAGAGAAGCCTTAAGAAAGTTTAAAATTTAGAAATTAGATAATCATATCTTTAAAAAGAAGATTTCTGATGTTATGGGTATAGTTTCACATACCTGTTATTTATATAGAATGTTCGGATATTTGAAAATCCAACTTAAAGTTTAATGGCAAAAAAAAAATTCCTACAGATTAATTACACATCAAACTTTCCTTTGCCTTGGAAGTATTCAATTTCTTTCCTCAAAAAGAATTATCTAGTGTTGCTTTTGTTTTTCTGTCAAGAGCCCCCAGGATCTGACACAGGAGCTATGGAAACTCTGTATACTGGTGCCTTTTAACTCAGAAAGCAGTGTATTTTCTCAGACATCAGGTGCTGAGGCTCTGGGCAGAGGGGAGAGATTGACCTACTTGGATTGTACACTCTGGTAAAGCTGTTTCTTACCACTTAGAAACAGAAGAGGAAATGGAGAGGGGGGAGGAGGGGAAAAAAAGGAAGCGGCTGCAGAAGAAGAAATTAAAGCCCAAACAAAGAGTTCCATCAGAAGCTGTTTTCCTCCCTGTTCCGCACTTTGCTGAGTTCAGTGCTGAAATAGAAAAGCCCGTTATGTCTCAAGCTCTGTCTCCCCCTGGTGACCACTCTTAACTATCTCCAGATTCCTGCAAAGGCTGTGGCCATCCCTATTTTTCTGAGAAGCTGAACCTCCATTGATTAAAACGCTCACACTTTCCCTTCGAAGACTCAGACGGGAGCTTCAGCTGCAGCAGCCGTGGAACACCCTTAATGAATGGCACACACCTCGGGTTGAATGTCAGCTCCACGCTCTACTGTGAAGCATCCCGTGCATCACTGAAACTGTGCCTGTTTCCTTGTCTGTACCATGAGGGTGAGAGCTGCATGAACCAGAGGTCCTTATGAGGAGTGGATGAGACACTCCCCATCAGCACTTGCACTGTGCCTGGCACGGAGACCGTATATGCTGCTGAAGTTCTGGTCAGAGGACACTGGACTGGGACTAATGAGGGAGATGGCTTTCCCGACAAGCCAAAGGCATCTGCAAAGGAGACATTAGCTATGAAAGGATGAGGGTGTGTATATTAGGAGTCAGTTTCCTTGTAAGAATTCACAGCACATATTTTAAAGTCAGATCCTGGGTGGCACAAAGCATACAAAAAACATATAAAAAATTCCCCAGATCTTAGTCACTAGAAGAATTTAGAAATTTTGGACTCTGACTCTTTGGGTCAAATCCTGATTCCATCACTTTTCAGTTTGCTTGACTTTGGGCAAATTATTTGACTTTTCTGAGCCTTAGTCTCCTCTTCTGTAAAAAAAGGAGTTAGATCACTCTCCCCTGCAACTGTGTTCTTGGGACTATTAAATGGGACCATCAGCAGGAAGCACCTAGTAAATGCTTATGCAGAGGAAGCCCTCAGCCTATGTTACATATTATCAATTCCAGTCCAAGCTGAGCTTTTCATCCTCAGAGGAAGATTGAGCCCAGCATCAAGGGAGAAAGCTTGCTAACTATGGAGTAATCTCAGAAGCAATGGGGATTAGCAGAAAGGAAGCCCGCTTTCCTTACAAAAACGTGGTTTTCAGAATTAGCTGCATATTGGAATTGCTTGGGGAGATTTAAAAAATGTCAAAACCTGGGCTCCACCCTTTGAGGTCCTGATGTAATGGACCTGGGGTGTGGCTTGATACTGAGGTTTATAAAAGCTCCCCAGATGATGGCAGTGTGCAGCCAAGGCTGGGAGCCACTGCCTTAAGAGTATCTCTACACACCTGCATGATGTTGGATTTTTCTTTTCTTTGTTTTTGCACCTCTAAGGTGTACAAGCTAAAAAGCAATTTAAGAACCAATAATGTCTGAAATCAGAGCAGCTTGACTGAATTTCAAGGATCAGGAAAACAATGGGAAAGGACTTTTAAGTCCCACCAAGTGTTTTTGTCAATTGTGATGCTCGTCAGGACCCTAAACCTGCCTCCATTCTCAATGAAACCCCCTTCGCTTACAAAGAGGGCAGAAGTTCCCTGCCATCCCTCAGAGATCCAAAACCTGGGGTCAGTTGTACACACATGTACACACTTGAACCCAAGTCAACAGCCAACATCAAGGGAAGCTTTAAAAGGGAAGAGTCTTTGTGAAATATATGAAGCAACTCATAGGGAAGAGGTGCGGTGGGGGTCACTGGGAAGAATCTGCCTCTTTATTTGTGGCAAAGGACTTTAGTGGGAAGCCACTTGTGCTCTGTTTGTTCAAGGCCCAGAGCCCATCTGGGGATAAAAGGGTCAGGCAGTGGCCATTGGCTAGACCTTGGGGATGAGCGTCTCCGGGTAGCGGGGGTTTGGGGATGGTGAGGGGAGTACAGCAAGCCAGGGCTCCCTTGCCAACTGTGGAGGTGCAGGCACACAGAGACGTCATCCTAACAGGAGAGAGGGAGAACGTATCTAGCGAGTCTAGGGACAGCAATTAGCAATTAGATGGAGGGAAGCTTTTGACTATAACCTGCAGCGTCACTTGTCTCATGTTTTAGTCCAGAGCATGGACTCTGGAGCCAGATGACCCGAGATTGAATCCCAGCTTTGCCACTTACTATGTGACTTTGTGACTCAAATGGTCAATGCCTCTGTTTTCCCATCTGTAAAATGGCAATGATAACAGATAGCGCTCATTTCACAGAGTTGTTGAGAGGCTTAAAAACAGTAATCAATGTCAAGGGCTTTGAATTAGTGTTTGAGACTCACTGAGGAACATATTCAGTGTTAATATTTTTATTATTTCTGATCCAGTTCTGAAGAGACATTTTTAGGTCTCAAAAAAAGTAAAATTTAATTAAAACAAAAGTGGCTAGAATCAAAAGGGGTTGTACAAAAAAATGAAGAGAGTGATCTTTGGTTTGGGAGAGCTCTTATACTCCTGCAGTGAGGACCCTTCCTTTAATTTCAGCAGTAGAAATGTTGGAAGGATGCAGTGGCTGAGATCAAGCTAGGAAAAGAATGCCAAGTCAGGCCAAAGCCAGCCGGTGTCCTCTTAAGTGATAGCAGGGGGAAAAATGCCTGCAGAGTTGCAAGCTTTCTGCCTCAGAGGAGAACTTTATGTGCCATAAGGTGAACGCCTCAGCCACCCTGGGTTCCAGGGATAGGAATTAACTTCTAGCAATTTTGTTGTAGGGGTGACTAAAAATGACTGTCTCCATTGTTAGGTCTTGTAACTCCTTTTTCCACTTAGATGGACCTGACTTACCGACCAGCTTGTCTCCAGATGGTCCCTGAAGTATGAGACCCATTAAACCTGGAGGCAGAGAGATTGCTCCCATTATACCATCTTCGGGGGCAATTCTGCTGCACAGATTCTAAAGGGCAACTCCAGAGATCTTGAGAACTTTTGGATCATAGATAAGATAAAACCCCTAAGGAGAGACCCAGGCCCTCATCATTTACTGTGACAAACCCACAGACTCTATGGCTTTTCCTTACATTGTTCTGGGGGAGTGGGGATGGGAGTGGTGGTGGGGAGGTCCCTGTTGCTCACCAGAGTCAGGACAGTAGACATTTGGTCAAAGATGCCAGAGTAACCGATTCCTGGTCCACTTGGCCAAGATTTAAGAGTTAATAAATTCCTCAAACAACTTAAGTCCAGAGAAAAGCCCAGCAATGGTAAGAATCAGGTTCAAAAGGTAGCATGATAAAAGAAAAAGCTATTTCAGGGTCTGTGTTAATGAGGACATCACATGAAGTTTTCTCAGAAAAGGTTTTCCCAGAGGCTTTATAGGTTTTTTAAATTAATCAACATTTTACATTCAGCATCCCACGGATTTCACATCTGCCACTGATTTTCTTACTAATTGGAAAAGCTGTTGGTGGAGGAACTGTTATATGTTTGCACTGTCCAAATTAGGGCATAATTAGAAGGCAGGGTATATACTAAAGTGCGGCAAGGCTGATAAGGCAGTGCTGACAGCAACAGAAGAACCTTCCTTCTCATAGATGCTTGAACTCATTTCTACTAGAATCCTATGCGAGTGTAGGTACAAATCCCTTTGGACAGTTGGCTGGTCGTTGTTTGAAACCATACGGTCTTCAGAGAGGAGACTCGCCCTCTGAAGTCTTTTAGCCTCAAAATCCCATGGAGAATATTGCAGCCATGCAATACCTGTTCTCAGGTGTGATCAGGTGAGAGCTCGTACCATTCCCATTACTATCTAACAGTACTTTGGAATGCTTCTAGATATGCATCTTAAGGGGTCTCTTCTCTCTGTGGACCCTCCAGCCTGGCAGGGGCCAAACAGGTCCAGGCTATCGTGGAGACCAAGGCAGGGGCCAAGCTGACTGTCATATGACCCCAGTGTAGTTCCTGCCATGATTGCTCAGCCATTTTGTCTTTATGATCTTACTTAGGCACTGAAGACAGTCTGCTGATTCAATTTAGAACAAATAAAGAGTATGAGCTGTTTGGCTAACACATAGTAGTTCGTCCTAGAAGGTAACAAGGGAGATGTAAAGTATTTCCCTTGTCCACAGAAAGTACCTATCTTACTGAAGAAATAAAGCAGATACTGAAAGCCAATACAAGATAGGATAGGAGTAGCTGGTCAAAATGAGGCCATTGTGAGGTTTCCGAAGCCAGAGCCCCTGCCTCTGCCTTGGAAGATAGCAGTGACACTGATGAGAACTTGTAGACCTTGAAGAAAGGTAGAACTCCTGTGGGATCCCTGCTTCCATGTGGTTCTGGCCCCTTTATAGAAGGAAATCGCCATGGCATAGACATGTCACAGTCATGACATGTGGGTCCCAGATGATACCAGCATGTTGTTAAATACAGTAATTGCCATTGTCCCCTCTTGGGGAATCCCCGTCTACTGTCAACCAAAGCAACCTATAACCATCTGCAATCTCCATAGCAACACCCTGATCCTCTAAGCCTGTGGACCTTTCCTCCAGCTTCATGGCTTTGACCACATTCACAAGCAGATTCTTTGCTCCAATGACCTCTGCCTGCTTACCCACATTGAGTGGGTTTGTACAGTGTCACATACACCTGGCCATTCTTTAGGCCAGGCGTATTCAAAGTCCACCAGGACTAGAGACAAGTGATTGTGGAGACACTGGCAAACCACAGGGCACAGGCTCCTTCTATAGAAAGAAGCCACCACTCAGCTCCAACCACATGGAAATGTGGATTGAGCATTGCCAGACCTTTCTGATTTCTCAAGAGAAATTGGAACACTGGATTTATACAGGAAATTTGCCAATTTTGGAAATGTTCACAACAAATTCAAAACTTTCAAAAACCACAAGTCAAACAAAAGAACACACACACAAAACTCGTACCGTATTCATTCTCTGTGTGGCCCAGATGGAATCTGCCTTGGGCTGATGATCCCAGTCTCAACAGACACAAACAGAAAGTGCCAACAGAATTTAGACATGGGTGATTTTGACGTAAGCTGGGAGAATCATGGAAGAAGAAGGACCATGATAATCTTGTTGCTTTGTACATGATCTCTGGTGTTCTGTTTTGTTTTTTTAAAGAAAACATAGGGTTTTTTTGTTTTTTTTTACTTTATATATTTATTTATTTTTGGCTGCATTGGGTCTTTGTTGCTGTGCTCGGGCTTTCTCTAATTGTGGCGAGCGGGGGCTACTCTTCGTTGCAGTGAGCGGGCTTCTCATTGCACTGGCTTCTCTTGTTGTGAAGCACGGGCTCTAGGTGCACGGGCTTCAGTAGTTGTGGCACGTGGGCTCAGTAGTTGTGGCTCGCGGGCCCTAGAGCATAGGCTCAGTAGTTGTGGTGCATAGGCTTAGTTGCTCTGTGGCACGTGGGATCTTCCTGGACCAGGGCTCGAACCCGTGGCCCCTGCATTGGCAGGTGGATTCTTAACCACTGTGCCACCAGGGAAGTCCCTGGTGTTCTGTTTATTATTCACTTTGCCCATTCTTAAGTTGGGGATTTTTTGAAAATTATGAAATATTTGTAATTTTGAAAATATTCTGTTAATATAGTGCCTTATTAAGTCTCTGTTCCTAGAAAGCTGTTCCTGGCAGTTCCTGCATGCTACTTTATGCTGTAATATGTTGGGACAGAGGTAAACAAATCCATGAGGCAAAGCATAATTTTTAAAACTCAGGAATTTTAGCACATATCATTTAAAAACTCTGCTAGAGTGACAACTGCTAAAAGAACATTTACTCTCTGAAGACGTATCTGTAGCTGAATGTTGCCTTAAGGAACTGGAAATGCCTCATTTTTACCAAGATTTTGTATGTGAAATAAGATTACATTGACATTCCAAAGGTAGTTATGAAATGTTCTTTTATACAATGATGAAGTCATACTTCTATAATAACCTCCATCTTTCTTTTTGTATAATATTTTGAAGGGAGAAAGCTGCTTTAAAATTTTTATAACGGTCATAATTACATACTAGACAAAGGGATTCATTTTCTGTGGTATATTTTAAATTTTATTTTTCACTAAAAACAATTTATACAGAGTAAAATTCACCCTGTTTTGTGTATAGCTCTATGAGTTCTGATAAACACACATAGCTATGTAACCTCTGGTGCCATTTTGATGTCATAAGTCAAATATAAAGACAGTCTCACATACAGATGGCCAACAGGCACATGAAAAGATGCTCAACATCATTAATTATTAGAGAAATGCAAATCGAAACTACGAGATACCACCTCACACCAGACAGAACGGCCATCACTAAAATGTCTACAAATAACAAATGCTGGAGAGGATGTGGAGAAAAGGGAACCCTCCTACACTGCTGGTGGGAATGTAAGCTGGTGTAGCCACTATGGAAAATAGTATGGAGGTTCCTCAAGAAAACTAAAAATAGACTTGCCATATGATCCAGCAATCCCACTCTTGGGCATATATCCAGATAAAACTATAATTCAAAAAGATACGTGCACCCCTATGTTCACATCAGCACTATTCATGATAGCCAAGACATGGAAGCAACCTAAATGTCCATCGACAGATGAACGAATAAAGATGATGTGGTACGTATACACAATGGAATACAACTCAGCCATAAAAAAGAATGAAACTTTGCCATTTGCAGCAACATGGATGGGCCTAGAGATTGTCATACTGAGTGGAGTAAGTCAAAAAAAGAAAGACAAATACTATATAGTATCACGTATATGTGGAATCTAAAATATGACACAAATGAACCTATCTACAAAACAGAAACAGATTCACAGACAAAGAGAACAGACTTGTGGTTGCCAAGGTTGGGGGTAGTAGGGGAGGGCTGGAGTGGGAGTTTGGGGTTAGCAGATGCAAACTGTTACATATAGAATGGATAAACAACAAGGTCCTACTGTATAGCAGAGGGAACTATATTCAATACCCTGTGATAAACCATAATGAAAAAGAATATAAAAAAGAATGTATACATCTGTATGACCGAATCACTTTGCTATACAGCAGAAATTAACACAACACTGTAAATCAACTATACTTCAAAAAAAAGACAGTCTGAAACCTTGATTCATTAATTGATTCAATTAATTCTTTTCTCTCATACAATCAGTTAGCTCCTCAAATGGACAAGGCATTGGGAATATAAAGAAGCACAGACATGGCCACGGCTTTCTGTTTTTAGATAAGCCAGATATCTAAAAGTGACAATGCAGTAAATAAAATAAACTGCTGTAAAGGATATCTATGCAGATAGCATCTCATTTATTCACTTAACTAATAGAATCTGATCCACCAGAATGTAACTGTGGGCAGGAGAGTCCGGAGCAAGCTCAGACGCCAGCCAGGGAGTGACTAGATACAGAGAGGCAAGTGCCGTGCTGGGGAAGGGCGGAGATCTGTGGGAAGAGCCTGGGGCCTGGACAGAGCTACATCTCATGCCGGGAGCCGAAGGGAGGGTGTGCTGGGGAAGGCATAAAGGCTCTTACTGAATTCCTTGTGCAATTCGTCCAGCACAGCCCAGTTCTGGTGGGGTTGAGGAAATCTTCACTGAGAGGTATAGACATTGCTTAGTAGATTCATTTATGACTGGTTAATATGTGTGAGAAAATGTGTGAGAGAGCATTTCCACTAAACTACAATCCAAGAAAGCTTCTGTTTTTCATGCTCCAATCTGGCATAGAAAAATGGCTGTCTTGCCGACAGGGAGCCCACGATCCATGCCCTGGCAGAGTCCGGAAAGCCATTTATTAGTAGGGGGAGGACCGAGAACAGACCTGGGTGTCTGGTACCAGCCGCCCTGCCCAGCCGCCTGCTGGCCCAGCTCCAGGTGCTGATAGCCTGAGACTCTGGGCCCGTGATGAAGCAGACATTGGCAGGGTTCACTCCCAGCCAGCCATGGGGGTGCTGAGATAAGAGGGCCTAATGGGCTGCCTTGGTTACTCTAACAATCTCAAGGCAGGCAGACAAAGGTCAGAAGGCAGCCAGAGTTAAAGGTTCCCTGGACTGGAGTGCTTGTTTTTGTCCAGAGCCATTGGCAGGGTCTTTGGTATCTTCCACCATGCTGGGTAGTGTTCATCAGCTGACAAAGGGGACAGTTACTTTAAATGACGGGAAGTTTATTGGCTCGGATTCTGTTGCCTGCTCACTCCCCATCTCTCCATTACGCATGAGTGGAAATCTCCACCCCAAGCCTATGACTTGCTTTCATCCTCTTTTGCCCCCAGCCACAGCTTTGCAATTTCATCTGTGTTGCCCTGTATATCTAGATGCTGGATGCTTTGCAAAGCATGAAGTCAGCCTTAGAGTCAGACAGATGGGGAGTGGGGCGTAGGGATGTGCAGATTCTCAGCCTCGGCACTCTTGACATTTGGGGCTGGGTAATTCTGCCTGAGGGCTGTCCTGTGCATTACAGGAGGTTGAGCAGCGTCCCTGACCTCTACCCACTGGATGACAGTAGCATTCCCTCTAGTTATAGCAACCAAAAATGACTCCAGATTATCAAATTATTATCAAATGTGTCCCTAGGGGGCAAAATTGCCCCTTGTTGAGAAACACTCAGACCCGAGTTATAATCCCGGCTCTGCCACTTGTTAAGTTTCCTCGCCTCTCTGAATCCCAATATCCTTGTCCATAAAATATCTTCTATGGTTGTTATAATAACTGGAAAACTCTAAGGTTGATTAATTCCTGGCATGCGGAATATCTTCCAAAGGCAGCTATTATTACCATTTCAGTACTCTATGAATTTTCCTAATTTTATTTTGCTGTAATTCTAGATTTCTGATGACCAAAGTGTTCAAGAAGAACCGTGGAACTGACAGAAATTTCCTTGGCTCTGTCCCTGGCCGTGTAAAGAAGCTTGGCTTGGATTGCATCACCTAAAAGTATAGTTTGGGGTCTCTCTCTGGGAAAGCTGCTGTTTTCAACATTCCTGTAGAATGTTATCAGCAGCCCTGTGAGTATAAAGAGACTTTGGCCTTGTTACTGCTGGCTCTAGGATTTGAACTGCCTCCTTCACTTCCCATTATGAGCATATAGGTCACTGATGGTTCCTGAAGCCAAGGTCTGAATCCCCAGCCTTTGGGATTCAGGGCTTAGGACAGACGCAAACTGATTTAGTAGTAGCATTTGTAAAGGGTTTGTGAAGAGGGAACTATTTCTTGGAATAAGTTATAGTTTTGGGAGAATGACCATTTAGCGTTGCTGATCAGGGTTTAAGGAATGTTCCCCCTTTCCCTCCACCACTCCATCCCATATTCTCTTCTCTTTCTCTCTCATTCTGAGATTATGAACATTTTTATACAATTACATTGAAAAGCATTCTTCAAGAAATTAATGTTCTTCTCTTGGCTGATTTATAAGAAAAGGAAAAGGGGAAGAGGCATAGAAAGAGGAGACCTATTTTGTGGTTCATCGAAAGTATGAGGTAACATGTGAGAAATTCTCCTCCCTCTTCTCTTTCTTCCCACCCACCCTTGTCCTTTCTATAAACACCTTTTTATTTGCTCTATGACAGGCCATGCATAATGATATGTACAGACCTAGGACATAATAACTGAACTAAATAAGAATAGCGAAAGCAATTACTCAATTACATTGGAGTGAGCCACATGTCAACCATAAGTGTACACTCCAGTTGCACACAGATTTTGGTTAAAGTTTTATTTCTTTGGAAGAACATGAGTGTGAGGTACCTAGGACCCAAACAGGAATAAGACAATCTGGGTACCCAAGAAGTAGAGAAACTAATTGGGAGAGAATAAATAATAGAGTTACTGATAAGATTAAATTAGAAAATTGACTGAAAAGAGATTAGAACAGTGATCACACAGAGTAAGTGGTTGATAGATTTTAGGAGAAGGAGAAGTGGAAGCAGAGGGGGAAGGAAGGAAGGGAGGGAGGAAGGAAGCAAGGATCCTATACATTAGTATACATTAAATGACAAATGAGGGGCATAGGTAATTCTTTAGGAATTTAGAGAAAACTCCAGGGCATGGGTTATTCAAAGAAAGCTCCTTGAGGCAAACATGGAGAGACATACGAAATGTCAAGTAGTGAGTCGAAACAGAGATCTCAGTTTAGCCAACAACTTAAATATTTCTAAGAGATAAACCCTCATCAGGAAATATTCTACTAAACATGAATTCTTTTGAATTGCTACAATTCTCTTCTGAGCTCCTTGAACTATCAAGCTAATGAAGGACAATAAAAACCACTGCCTCTTAGTGTCTTAAACTGTGTATTTTTAGAACACAGGCATAAGATTTGCCTACGTAGTGAGTATTCCATGTCTGATGGAAAGACCAAGGCATGTGTAGGAAAGGGGCACAGCTATCTTCCCTAAAGGCAACCAAAAAGAGCTGAGACATGCCCTTATTTACCCACCCTAAGCTGGTGGCCATGAATTTCTCTCGTGTAGGGTTGTAAGTTCTTTAAGTCACTACCTGCTGTGTAAGTAGTAGCTCCTTATATTGTTCCTAAGTTTACCTCGTTTGGACTCTCAGATTCATATCTGAATCCCTAAACATTCCAGTTCCCATATAAAGAAAAATATCTCCAAGTCTTTCATTTCCCTATGGGCTGGAATGGTTGCTTCTTGCCCAAATATGTTTTTAGAATCAACTGGGATCAAGTCTTCATTTCTATTTAGGGCAAGAGGAAGGAGGATGTTCCTAGACCTTGGCACATTTGAGAAAATGAGATGATAGCAAGCCTGAACCCAGCAATATGAGGCCCTGTGTGAGGTCAGTAATTTGGAATTCCTTCAACTGATATATTCTTCGTGTGTTTATTTGACCTTTACTTAGAAGGGTGAGGAAATATTGATTTTTTTAATTAATAAAAGTTGTATACCTTTCTTTAGTGCTCAAAATTAAGACCTGATTATATGCGAAGTATGTAAAATTACTTATTTTCTTTTTAATTATTTGTAATTGCCTTGGAATTTCCCTTTTCTGGACCAATTTCTTGGGAAGCATGTTATCTAAACTTTAAATAATAAAATAATCACGTATTCTCAGTAAACAGCTCTCTGGTGCAGTTGTGATGGGCATATAGCCCTTTGGGAGGAGTGGTATTTATAGTTCTGCTTGAGAAGTTGTGTACTTTGTGGGAAGCAGGACCTATTTATATTTTACCAACGTGATCTGGGATCTAGACAGCAATCCAAATTAATAGGTGCCATGTTTTCAACGTCTTCTGCCCAGTTGGCCTGGCACTGGACCCAGCTCTGGATGACCAACTAGGCCGGACTCTGGCGGTCCCAGTGTCAGTTACTCTGGGCTCCTCTCTGGCCATTCCTTGAGGGCTCACTATTTGGGAATTGCTCACAAGTGACTGGCCCCTCCCAATGATGGATAATTCCATTGTGACCCTATCACATCTTCCATGGTTTTAAAAATTCAAGTTACTTCTCTCATCGTGTACTTTTCCCTTCAAATTGTATTAGTCATCCTATTCATTTTGGGGATTACTCATCCTGCCCACCATCTGCTTTTACTCTGGTGGTCTACTTTATAATGTTTGATACTGGGACAATAGGATGTAATAAACACAGTCTTTGACTTCAGAAACTTAGGGTGATTCTAAGTGACCTTTAAAACCTTCTGTGGAGTCTGGTGGGGGCAGGACAAATTATACCTCTGCCCTTGGAAAAATCACTTAAATTGCTCCTACATTCCATTCAAAGCCTTATAACTCTACATGATTTGTCCCCTGTTTATCTTTGACATCTTGTCCCATCACTCTGCCTCATTCACTCTATGTTAACCAAAGGGGTTTTCTTTCCATTCCTTAAAAATGGCAAGCTCATTTTCAACTCAGGGTTTTCTTTTTTTTTTTGGTCTGGAACACTGTTCCCAGATTTCTACCTTGTTCATTCTCTTACTTCATTTAGATGTCTATTTAGCTATCATCACCTCAGAGAAGCCTTTCCTAACCACTCTGTCTAAGCAAGTCACCAGCCTCACACTCATTCACTGGTCCAGTGTCTTACTGGTCTTCTAGGACCTGAAATATCATCTTGACCTTTTCTTCTTTCATTATCACTATTTGTTGTTATAGTATATATTTATTTTTGTTGACTGTTTTCTCTTCTAGAATATAATCTCACCTGGGGCAGGATTTTTATCTGTTTTACCTACTACTGTGTCTCTAGTATTATATCTCTAGAAGCCAGGAGAGGTAAAGTTAGGAACAATTTAAGGAATTAATATAAAGAATATAGTAGGTAGTTACCTAAAGAACTTACAACCTCACAATGAGAAAAATTTATGGCCACCAGCTTAGAGTAGGTAAACAAAGGAGACTGCGGTATTTCAGGGGTGGTTTCTGGCTCTTTCTGATTCCTGGCTTACAGTAGGCGCTTAACAATATCTATTTTCGCATAAATGATTAAATATTTCAAATTAAGAGTTGGAACTAGATAATTTCTAATGTCTTCTCTAATTCTAAAATTTTATGTGTCTTTAAAAATCTTAGAAGTGTCATCTATTTAGTGAATTTAGGATGTCTTTGGAATTCCTATGAGATCCTAGACTAGAGGAATTCCATCAATTTCATATTGACAAGAGAGAATGCTTAGGGAAGTAATAAGCTTGTGTCTCTTCTTTTCTTTTCCAGAAAGACATAAAAAAAGAGTCAGGAAGACATAAAAAATAGAGTGTTTTAATAGTGGAAACTGGGCTAAAACATAGAAGGTGTGCTCTATACTCTTCAAAGTGCCCGTGTTGGCAAACACGTAGAGAAGTTTGAGAGTTAACAGCTGTCACCAGGGCCCCAGGCAGAGTTGCAGAGAAGGTCAGGCTTGTGTTCTGCATTCCAACCCACCTTTTTCTTTCTGAGTCCACTTTTCTCCCCATTTATTGTACTCTAGCTATTGAATTTCCTTGTGCTGCATTTGCCTTCTAAATCTTTCCCCTCCCTGACTGCTCTACTGCTCTGCACAGAGATTTATTTTGTTTCTTTCTCACCCAGCTATAGTTCCAATCCCCTGATTCCCATGGTAGCCCGGTTGATTAAAAACATTTATATTAAAGCGTCAATTGGACCTAAAGAAAATTTGCAGTTTGAACAAATGGTCCAATGTCTTACTGGTCTTCTAGGACCTGAAATTCATGGAATTAGGATTGCCAATCTGACGTACATGCTTAAACACACACACACACACACACACAAACATCCTATTCCGCTGTTAAAGTTACCCTGCAGGCGAGGCAACAACAAACAAAGGCTCGCCTTGGTAGAAAGCCTAAGTGAGCAGTCATGGCTGTCTACATGCTAAGAGTAGAATATGCATGCTCACGTGTATCCTGATATTCCTGGGTTTGAAGGTATAATCTTTGACATTTTTCTAATCAGACCAAACTAGCAAATAATTGTTTTCAGAAAAAGGGATTTCTTAACCATTGCAA
This sequence comes from Delphinapterus leucas, assembly GCF_059928025.1. Lineage (NCBI taxonomy): Eukaryota > Metazoa > Chordata > Mammalia > Artiodactyla > Monodontidae > Delphinapterus > Delphinapterus leucas. The sequence continues at coordinate 102,299,950 of NC_143131.1, read as the reverse complement.
TTTTTATGGTCTTATGGAACAGACTACAGAAAAATGTACTCTGTGATTTAACAAAATAATTTAGTAACAATCCCTTAGAAGTCATCTTGACATGAAGCCAGAGAAGAGACCCTCATTCTCTCTTTGTCATTAAAGGATTTTATCCCTAATCCTGGATCCCATGGACAAGTGGTGATGATGAATAGGACATATTTCAGCATCTATGTAACCTTTCCTGGAGAGTTTTGAGATGACCGAGGGGAGAGGGCCTACAATAAGACTGGGCTTTTAATTTGTCTCAGGGCCCTCATAATTTGGTGTATAAATGATGAAAGTGACGTCGCTTTTTCTCTCAAGATGCTTACATTTGAAAAAGGCAGTTATTTAAAAAGTGAGGCCAGTGTCCAGTGGCAGCCCTGGACATGAGTGGGAATTGAGTTTCAGTACAGAGCCCTGTAGCAGTGACTCAAAGTCAAGTGCATTTGGGGTGTGAGCAGTGAACACAGGACAAAGCACTATGGCATTTCCCTTGGATTTAAAGTAGACCTAAGATCAGAATTTCTAGGGAAAAGGCCCAGAAATCTATATTTTTAATGAACACCCCAGGTGACTGTGATGCACAGTCAGATCTAAGATTACTTCCTGTAAGGACCTCTTCTAGTGGAGCAGACAAAGGCTGGGGAATATGTGTACTGATTCCTAGAATCATAGGGAATATGATCCCTAGAAAATAGGGAAAGGGGGCTTCCCTGGTGGCGCAGTGGTTGAGAGTCCGCCTGCTAATGCGGGGGACGCTGGTTCGTGCCCCGGTCCGAGAGGATCCCACGTGCCGCGGAGCGGCTGGGTCCGTGAGCCATGGCCGCTGAGCCATGGCCGCTGAGCCTGCGCGTCCGGAGCCTGTGCTCCGCAACGGGAGAGGCCATGACAGTGAGAGGCCCGCGTACCGCAAAAAAAAAAAAAAAAAAAAGAAAATAGGGAAAGGCTCTGCATGAGTTTGCAGCAGGGGATTATAGTACACAAGAGGTCTTGCATAGCTGTGGGGCAGAAGTGGGACCGTCTTTAGAAAATGTTTTTTAAAAATCAGCTTATTGAATTTATTGAGGTGTAATTTACATGCAATAAAATACATAAATTTTACTATACAGTTTGGTGAGTTTTGAAAAAAATATTTATATTCATCTGTATAACAACTACCCTAATGATGCTCTGGAACAGTTCCAACACATGTAAAATTTCCTACATGCTACTATGCAGTCAATCCCCTTACCAAGTGGATCCGCACTCCAGGCAACCACTATTCTTGCTTGCATCAGTTTGGATTAGTTTTGCCTGTTCTTGAAATCTGTATATATTCACAGTATATATTCTTTTGTGTCAGGCTCTTTTTCCTCAGCATAATGTTTTTGAAATTAAACTATGTTGCATCCATGAGCAGTTTGTTCCTTTCTATATCTGAGTAGTATTCCATTGTGAGTGTGGATGGACATGTGGGAATTTTCCAGTTTTGTGCTATTATGAATAAAGTTTCTATAAATATTTTATATGCTTTTTCAAGCTTTTTGTGGACACATGTTTCCATTTCTCTTGAGTAGATACCTAACAGTAGAACTGCTGGATCATGCAATTGGTACATGTTTAACATTGTAAGAAATTGTAAGAAATTTTGTAAGAAATTGTAAGAAATTTTCTGTACCTTTTTGCATTCCCACCAGCAGTGTAAGAGAGTTTCAGATGCTTGACGTTCTTGACAACACTTGGTATTGTCATCCTTTTTAATTTTAGCCTTTCTAGTGACTATACGGTATCTCGTTTTGTTGTAATTTGTATTTCCCTAATGACTAATGGTGTTGAGGATTTATTTTCAAGTGTCTGCCATGTGTATATCTTCTCTTGTGAAATACTGGTTCAAACATTTTGCCTATTTATTTTTGGGGTTGTTTGCCTTCTTATAATTGAGTAGAGTCCTTTATATATTCAGGATATAAATTCCTTGTCAGAAATACCTGCTGTGAATATTTTATGCTGTCTGTGGCTTGCCTTTTGTTTTCTTAATGTTATCTTTTTTAAGAGAAAAAGATTTTTGCTTAAATCTAAGTTATCTTTTTTCCTTTTAGTGTTTGGGAATTTTGTGTCCTAACTACAAAAATCTTTGCTTACAATCCAAGGTCACAAATATTTTTATCATAAGCTTTATTCTAGAAGTTTCATATATTAGACTTTTACATATAGGTCTATGATCCATCTTGAATTAACTTTTATTATGATCTAGCAAATTTCTTTTATCCACAGTTTTAGTCCGGATTCTCCAGAGAAATAGAACAAACGGGATATCTATACCTTTATCTATATCTCTATCTAAATCTATATCTATATATCTAGATCTAGATTTATTTTAAGAAATGGCTCATGTGATTGTGGAGGCTTGGTTAGTTAAAAATCTGATGGGGGAGGCTGGCAGGCTGGAGGCTCAGAGAAGAATTGCAGTTCAAGTCCAAAGACTGCTGGCTGAATTCTTCTTGCTCAGGGGAGGTCAGTCTTCATTCTATTAAGGCCTTCAACTGATTGGATGAGGCCCACCTACATTATGGAGGGCAATGTGCTTCACTAAAATTCCATGGATTTAAATCCTATTCTCATGCAAAAAACACCCTCACAGAAACATCTAGAATAATGTTTGACCACATACCTGGGTACCATGGCCCAGCCAAGTTAACACATAAAAATAACCATTACATCCACACAGATATCCAGTTGTTTTAGGGCCACTTGTTGAAAATACTATTCTTTTCCCACTGAATTACTTTGGGAAATTTGTCAAAAATCAATTGGCCATATATGTGTGGGGGTCTATTTTTGGACTCTATTCTGCTCCATTGATCCATAAATCTATCCTTAAACCAATACAACTGTCTTGATTTCTGTAGTTTTGCAGCAAATTATGAACTCAAGAGATGTAAATCTTCCAATTATTTTCTTTTTAAAAATTATTTTGGCTTTTTAAGATCCTTTGCACTTCTATATACATTTTCAAATCAGCATGCTACTGTCCTAAAAAATAAAATCCTGTCAGGAATTTGACTGGGATTGTATTGAAGCTACAGGTGAATTTGGGACAAGTGACATCTTAACAATATTGAATTTTTCAATCCATAAAAATGGTTTACTTCTCTGTTTTTTAGGTCTTCTATTTCTCTGAGTAATAACATAAGAAAATGGAATTATACTTTATTTGCATACATTACCTGCTTTTTAACAAAAATATCAAGAACATCTTTCTATTAAATAATTCCTGCAGCATTATTTTTTAAATTAATTTTTTAAATTAAATTTATTTATTTTTGGCTGTGTTGGGTCTTTGCTGCTGTGAATGGGCTTTCTCTAGTTGTGGTGAGCAGAGGTTACTCTTTGTTGCGGTGCACGGGCTTCTCATTGAGGTGGCTTCTCTTGTTGTGGAGCATGGGCTCTAGGTTCGTGGGCTTCAGTAGTTGTGGCTCATGGGCTCTAGAGCGCAGGCTCAGTAGTTGTGGTGCACAGGCTTAGTTGCTCCGCGGCATGTGGGATCTTCCCAGACAAGGTCTTGAACCCATGTCCCCTGCATTGGCAGGCAGATTCTTAACCACTGCGCTACCAGGGAAGTCCCTTAAATTACTTTTAATGTGCATAGTTTTGCACATTATGGATATATCATACAAAATTTATTTAAACCAAGCTCCTATTATTGGATAACTTGGTTGTTTCACATTTTTCATTAAAAATTGCTGTGATATTCTCATATATTAATCTTTGTGCAACTAAGAATTTTTTTCTTTGTATAATTTTCTACAAGTGGAACTGTTGGGCAAGGGTGTCCTCTTTCAAGACAGCTTCCTGTTTTCATAATGACTTCTTCTTGGGCCTAAGCCTACAGGTTTTTACATGGTTGAACCAATTTATTTGGCAAAATTGCCACTTGTTTGATTTCCTCTAAGTTTTTTTAATCTGTTGGTGGATATATTCTGCAGAAAATTCTATTAAATATTCATATTGAATCAGGCAAAGACACCAAATATTATATTTGTTGGTATATTTGTTGCTTCTTGGTTAATTTGTTTTTCAGAGTTGATGTGGTCTGTGGGCTGCATCAGCCCATATGCATGGCTATTTGGCATTCATAGTGATGAAAAATATTAAACTGCCAACATCTAAAATCTGGGGGGTATCCCAGATAGCATATGGATTTTCAGGCTCTCTTGGAAAACTGGGAATTTGGGCCAGCATTCCTACATGATAGGAATTAGTGGGAAGGGGGTAATTACTTTAGATAGAACATCCCCTTTCCATTTTGTCATAGTTCTCACTCAGCCAGTGTCACTTGATTAGGACACAGCTTGACTCTTATAGGTATTTGGATTCACAACCCCTGATTTGGTAGGATAGAACCTATTAGAAAACTAATGCTAGCCATGTATAGGCATAACCTGATTTACTACCCCAAACCATTGTCACATGGTGTCTGCATGCAGACATTGAAATTTCCCAGTGTCTATGACTAATATTTTGTCTCCTGCTTCCTTCTCCAAGAAATTCTAGACCTCCATCTGGTAACCTATCAGATTTATTCTTCCAAAAGGAAACTCCACTCTTCTGAGATACAGAACAGAGATTTTCTCTGTGCTTTAAGAAACAAGTTTTTCTAGGTTCTTCTAGTTTCTCTAGAACTATACAAACATAATGTATCTATATAATGTCGCTCAGATTTTTTAGGTCTCAGTTTTAAGGGTATATTGAAGATACAGCTCTCACTTCTCACTTTTTCACTCATGATACAATTATATTAGGATCAAATGATTAACGTGGGATGTTCTCTATTTCCATACCCTACCCAGCCAAAGAGAATTCTGTAATTACCAGATCAATTTCCCTATTCTTTTATTCCTACAAATAGGGATTCTTTTCTGCTAGGAGAGAGGTAAGGTCAATCTACATCATAAAGTGATGCAGAAAAGCGAGGGTGAGGAAAGCCAGAGAAAGGAGAATGAAGTGTTGAGAGACTTTATGGGGAATTGTGGATTGAAATGCTCTGGATTGGCAGCAAGTATGAGGGGGAGGGGTAGAAGACGAAAGGGAGTTTTAATAACTATTGTCATGGTCTTTGAATTTGGATACTCTACGGTTTTTAAGAAACATAAGGGTTTGAGTTCTTTCGAAATTACTTTTGGCTGTGGGAATATATTTCTTGACTGCAACCCTGCTCTGAGACCAAACTGTGTCTGCTCCAGGTTTATAAAGGTTATACAGGCTTATGAGTAGGTTTTCCTTGTTCATATGCTTCTAAAATTGTGGTATGATTGTATTAATTTGCTGTTCATGAGATGGTAAGTACTGGACACCTGTTTAAACAGATTTAAGATTGTTCCTTCTGGCCAATAGTTTTGTTGTGTACTCTCTTTAAAAATAATCCAAGACCAAGACAATTGAGACATAAATTTCTGTTCTCCTTTTCTGTTTATATTTCTCATTCTATGGTTTTTCTGAGGTAGAGAGTCCACATTAAAGGTCATAATGCTTCTGGCTCTAGGGTTTAATTTCTTAAACACATCCCAGGTCAACTAGAGTGCTAGAGTTTATTACTTTTTAAAAACAAAACCCCTGCCAAGTGAAAGGAGAGAAGGGCATGTTTAGATGAAAGTGCTTATGTTCACATTCTGCAGTTTGTTGACATTTTATTGCCCGGTGCAATTTTTCTACACTTCAGGGCATTCTGCTTAATGGTTTCACAAGAACAGTGCGATGAGGCTTCAAAGCAAGCCCCAGGTTTTAGCAACAATGCTCTTATTCCAGTTTATATGAGTCACATGTCCAAAACCTTGTATAAATCTGAAGTTTTTCTCATAAACACTAATGCCCAGAAACTATGGTAAGCCATGTTAACAAGCCGTATTAGGTATCACACACTAACATGGAAATAAACCAGGTAGTTCCAAGGTAATAACAGATTTTTGCAGAGGCTGTGGGGAAGAGAGGTGTACCTAAACTAGATTTTAGATGTACTGTAGTAAATTCATTCTGGGCTTTCTGTCACCAGCGGTCTGATAGTGCTGGCTGTCAGGTATGAATTTGTCATTAAGAATTGGCTATGTTGGTGTGATACCTTAAACATCGAATTATTCCAAATACACCAACAAGATGATATAACCCCAGGAAGTCTGTCCTTCATGAGTCTTTATTCCGTAGGTCAAGGGAAATATGAGCAATTTATTACCTTTAAAGTGGTTCTCGTCTTATTAAACCACATTCATACCATATGGTTAAAAAAGAAAGTGCCAATTCTTGCTCTTAGCACTTGAAGTGCTATCTAATCCCTCTCTTACTATTATCTGCTTCGGGAGCTGACTCCTCTGCCCTCTTTCTATGTTTGTACTGGATTGGATTCTTGTCATGGTCAACAGGGTTAGTCCTAAAACGAGCATTTCTGAGAAGGTGGGCCCACAGAAACGACTAGGCCTGGAGGAAGAAAGGCCTGGCATTAATGGTCGTCCCAACCTAAAAAATGTGGACTCTCATTCTCTGGAGGTTTATTAAAGAAAGTACATGCTTTCCTCTATCTGGAATGGTACCCATGTGCTACTTCTTGCAAGCAATGAGAGGCAATAGATCTCTCAGGTCTCTGCCCAGCATACCATGCTTTTCTTTTTGATGGGTTTATTACTGAAGAGCAGGAGAAAGTGGTCTCTTACCTTACAATAAGAAGATCTAAGAGCAGGCAGAGTGGGTAGAGTCACTTCATGGCTGACGGTTTCCAACAGGGTAATCCTCCAGGAACTAATGTCAGCCAAACCTGCAACATTTAGGAGACTGTGGGGTCTGAACTCATGTTTAGGAAAATGTTAATACGTATTTGAAACTCCATCTGACAGCCATTCTGCAATATTCATTGCACAACAGAGGAAATTTTCAGCCCTGGTTTTAAATTTTCTTCTCTCTTGCGGGCTTAGGGATGGACCTCAATGTTATTTTAACTTAGTTTCCTCCAGGCAAGGAGATTTACTTAATTAGGTAGCCAATCAAGAAACCCTGTGACTGAGCACTTAGTATCCTGCAGTCCATGTGGTCCTTATGGTTTGTGGTGTGTATGGAAAACAAAAGGGGCACACAAGGGGATGCTCAGCCATTTAAAATGTCTAGGAGGAGGCTGAAGGATATGCAAATAAAGTAAGAATTTTAAGTGCCAAGATATAGTCTGGTAAAATGATCCTAAAATCAGAGGTGTGATTTTGCTTCGCTGTCAGAGTTTAAGTCTGGGAAGAAACAATGGCCAGGGATTCACTTGGAATGCTGCTTTTGGACATACAGGCAGAAAGAAGCACTTTCCATTCCCTTCTGATCACTCTGAAGCTTAAGGATGAATTGCTTCCTCCTGGGGACATCATTACAACCCAGCAGTTGTTCGGAATATGAAATCATGGGATTCTTCTTGCAGATGTGTCTGCAGATCCAGATAAACAGGGAGGTTTGCAGCCATGATGTCAGGAATCCATTCAGACAGGCTACAATGGAATGGTTCCTTTCTCCTTGAAGTCTTTACAGGTTTTAGAAATTGGCTGTGACAATAAATCCTGCACAAAAAAGGTGGGCCTCCACAAAGGCAACCACCATTAATAACATAATGACAAGTAACTTTCAATCTAACTTGTTATTTATTCCCTGTACCTGCTACTCATTGCCTGTAACAAATTTATGAAAATGTAAAATATATTTAAAAGTACATCTCTTTTAAAAAAGATGAATATAAGGGAAATAAATGCTACAAATAACAAGAGATAACTTGAGTAATTTATTAGCATGTTCTTAATTTATTAAGTCAAATATGGAAAATGTGAAGGGCAGACCTGGGGTGAGAGAAGGGAAGTGTGACTTATTCACCTGTGAGCAGCAAAATTTTTGCATAAGGGACAAGAAATGCAAAAAAAGGGAGGGGGTGGGTGGAGCTTAATGCAGAATGAAAGCTCCTTTCCATCTCTTATTGGGCATGTTTTTCTTTGAACTCAGGTGGCATGTTTTGCCTGTGTTACAGGGTGAGTTTTCCTCGATCACATACTGCCTCTCCCTGCCCCACCAGCTTAAGCGAACAGAATATGGCTTTCTGTGATATAGCTCAAGGCGGGGAAGGAAATAGTTTCTTTTGGCACAAGCTACAGGAGACATACATACTAGCACCAAGTTCCTCTTTGCCAGGAGAAGACCCATACCCCTACCCACCTCCACCCACAGGGTCCTAAGCACCATCCTGACCCCAGCCTCCCAGCTCGGGGGAAGGCTGGGTGGGAAGTAAAGCCTCCCACCCAGCCTCTACTTTCTAAGGTAAGTAGAGAGAAAAGGATAACCCATGTTGAATGCTTACTCCAAGAGGAGGCTGAACCTTGAAGAGGGTGAAAGACTAAAAGGAGGTGGGTCCAAAGATGAAGGTCAAGGAGTGGTGTGTCGGTTAAGGTCATCTGACAGGCAGCCATCAAAATGGGACTAGAGGTGCAAGAGAGTGATTGAGGGACAGGCCTTGGGAAGGATGAAGGGGGAGGGAACAGGAGTAGCATGAAGAGCCTTCAGACTGGCACACAGGGCGGACACCTGTGCAGGGAGGTGGGGGGAAGAGTCTCAGACTGCAGCACCTTTTGGAGAAAGATTCGGCCAGGTGAGGGGAGTCCTGGGCCACCACCTGCCCTTAGAGGAGTTCCCTGGCAGGAGGATATGCCGACTCTGATGCCTCTGCTGTGCTCAGTCACCAGCTAAGAAAGCTCAGAGAAGTGGGCCACAGCAGAGCTGAAGGTGCTCCCCTCTGCAGGGCATCTTGAGTGGAGCCGGGCAGGGTTAACTGCATGGTCACCACCAGCGGGAGTCCATGGGGCTGGCCCAGGAGGGCTTGCAATGAAGGCTCTGAGAGGCTAGGATGAAGGCCCTGGCAGGTGAATAGAGAACCCATTTCTGAATCTCTTCCTACCTGTCTCTGTGTTGGAGAATACGCATTACTTGGCCAAGTTAAGGCTGACTGAACATTTGCCAAGAGTCTGTGAGTTGGACAAACTACCAGTAAGGCCATTTGGCTGTGGACACGCAGTGCCGTGTTCAGATGTGACCCTCACTTTGACACTGGATTACACTCCGTGGGGACTGGGTAGCCAATCACTGTGTCTGAGGGTATTTCTTTGCCTCTATTAAATGGGAAACTCACAGGGCACATGCCTGGCCTCAGCCAGACCAAGAGTGAGTTCCCCCTCCTGTCAACAACATTGGCCCTGGAGCCCGTACCACACACACTGCTCCTCGTCTTGCACTTCACATAAGTGTGTATGTGATCTCTCCCATCCTGGATAGACAGTGAGCAACTCGAGGTAACAGTTCTTTTACACTTTGAATCAGCATTGCCTTGCACACACGGTTGTTGTGGGTTTCAACATCAGTTAGATAAAATGAATGGACAGGATTGGAGAGGCAGGGGGTAAAGTGGGGAAAAGATAATAGGATCCTTTATATTTATTTCAGCCTACTTATTTTCAGAAGGTCTAGGGGTGGCTTATAATACAGATGGGCCACAACTATTGAAAAAGCATAAAGAAGTAGGAATAAAGAAAGGGGGTGAAGGTGAGAAAGACTGGTATACAGCCAGCCCTCCGTATAGGCGGATCCTATCAACTGCAGCTCATGTATTCTGTTACCATCACGGTTGAACGAATCTGCGAATGTGAAGCCCAAGGACACATAGAGGGCCAACTATGGGGCTTTAGCATCTTTGGACTTTGGTATCCATGGCGGGTCCAGTAACCAATCCTACATGGATACCCACGAAAGAATGTACTAGAAAGAACTAAGCTAAGGATTGCTACTGAGATGGAATGCAAACTTTACTTTTGACCTTTTCCTAGCAGGCAAGACAAAAAGGAAAACACAAGTTATATGAGGTTCTTATTAGCTAATAAAAAGAAGCATGCCAGTTTTTCTATAGAAGCAGATTTTTTCCTAGCACTAACTCTAAGAAGAATTTATTTTATGGCTCCTAATAGAGCCATTGGCTTTTTAAACATATGATGGTTTCAATAAGAGTTTGATAAAAAAATATATAGAAACTTTTTTCTTTATGGCTATTTCTTATATTGATTTTTGAGAAATTCCATAGTTCAGAGATGACATTTCTTTGGGGACTTAGGATGTAGTTCAGCCATCAGCAGTGAAATGAGGTTGATGGATTACATATGGGTCCATAGCCTATGGAAGGACCCTGAGAAAGGTATGTTACAATAATAATGACCACAGGCTACTACATTAAGTATCAATTTGACATTATTAGCAAACAAAGTTGTATTCCAATAGAGTATAACTTTGGTTGCATTTCTTTGAAGTTTGGCTAAATAGTTCTGCCGTGGCCACATGCATTTTGATTTGACACTGAACCTTTGTCATAATAGTCTAAATTCCATATTTGTACAATGATCTAAAATTGATTCCAGTAGCTCCCAAACTCATATTAAGGGAAACCACTCTGGGGGAATGTGAAAAGTGTTCTAAAAGTCCTCTGGTTTACAAATCAGTTTAAACACCTAACACAATTAAAGGTTTCTTTCGTACTCTGAGATTGTTCAAGACTCGAGCATGCTAATATGCTGTCCTAGTTTGAGTTCCCTGGTAAGTGGACTCTGACCTGGAGATTAGTGTACAGGAAGTTTATTATAAATGGTTCCTGGGATCAACAGGGGAGGGAAACAGGATAAGGCAGAGGAAGAAGTTGGGCCAAGCCCACAGGGAGCTCTGGAGCTAGGATGGCTTTCTGGAGTTGTCTCCAGTTGGGTGAGGGGCTGAGTGGGTCAACCCCTTACACTGACCAGTCGTTGGATACAGGCTGCCCTGGGAAGGGGCATGCTCTTAGGCAAGGCACCTCTCTCCAGCCAAGGGCAATTCTTGGGGAAGGCTAATTCTTGGAGAAGGCTCCGGGGCTAGTAGCACCGCCAACAGCTGGGAGAGTGAGTCCTTTGTTTCTGAAGGTGGTACATCACAATGCGTTATGGGATTCTGTATGCACTGTTTACCAAACTAGCAAAACCTACTTTAATCGTAAAGCACGGCCAAACATCTAGAGCTACTTGTGGATGGAACACAATTTGTGAAATGTACTTTTATCCCAATGAGCTATCGGATGTATACTACTTATTCTGTATGGTAAGTACATCAATTAGGTTTTATGTTTGGCTACTCCTACCAGAAGCTGGGTATCAGTGACTTGGTCAATGAAAAGAACTTATTTTACTCACTTAGATAATATGCAGGACAGTCCAGGGCTTACACAGCAGCTGCTCATGGAACCAAGTGCATTCTCTTTCCTTTTCTTCCTTTTTCATCATGTGACTTTGTTCTCATGGCTGCAAGAGGCGCTGCTCTACCCCAGAGGGAAAAGTACAGAGGCAAAGACAAGTGCTAGGTAAGCTTCTTCCTCCACAAAATTCTCTAAAGCACCACGTCATGATTTCAACTGACTTTTCATTGGCCAGAACTGAGTCACATGGGCATTCCTGATTTCAAGAGCATCTGGGAAAGTAGTTTTACCTGAGAACACTTAACTGACTTCTCTCAATTAGGAAGAAAGGGTATTGAGAAGGGAATAGCACTGCCTACCACAAATAATAGAATTTAACTCCTGCCTTCCTTGTTCCTAACCGGCTGAACAACTCCAAGAATGCATTCCACAGAAAGAAGAGATAAAATATATTTATAAAATACAAATATAAGTAAGACCACAACATCACAACAGATTGCTACACTTTTCAAATTTATTTTAACTCACACTTTCCACATTCCATCAAAAGCACTATGCTTTCATTACCGTAGATTTACAGTTGTATTTCCACTAGGGACAGCTGTGCACATGATAGGCATTCACTCTGTGTGTGTGTGTGTGTGTGTATGTCGTGTAAACAAAGGAACATATCTGGCATACAATATAGCACTGTGCTGTGTAATGAGGTCATAAAATACATCGTGCCTCTTGCTGGCATATTATGGGGAGCCCCTGCAGCAGTGGTTGGGGAGTGAGTTTTAGTCTTTGTTTCAGCGTGCTTTATCTTGGTTATTGCCATTGACTGATGGGTAGATTTCTGATGACTTGGCTTCTATAGATTTTAGGAAACTTGGGGCAATAACAATTGAAAAGCTAGCCCCATTATGATTAAACATAAAAGTGCAGTGACCCCATCCTTTACGGAAAAATTATTGTTCTGTCTTCTATCCCATCCAGAAAAGAAGCCTCACTTTCTATAATTATATGATTTGTAAATTTCCTACATATGAAACTATAGTATTGATTTTCAGTTTATAGGCACATTATACATAAGAGTATTATGCGACACTTCCCAATGACACTTCCCTAGAACACCTAGTAGTCTTTTCTCCATACCCTATCCCAGGTTTAGGGGGTACATCATTCTTCCCCTATCCTTAAGGAAGGGAGTTTTTCTGTCACGCTATCTTCTCAAATACTGTCTCAATAGATCACAGCATCACAAAACTAAAAATAGAGGCTACGGTAAATGCCAGAAGGAAGATTTTGCATTTCTAATACACTCCCAGCTGAGGCCAATGCTGACAGTGCCCGAACACACTTTGAGGCACTGGTTTTAAAACTTGACTGCACATTGGAGTCCAGGGGCAGTTTTTATAAATGCTTATGTTGGTTTTATCCAGAAAGTTGGATTTATTTGTTATGAGGTTTGGCTTGGGCATCAGATTTGGAAAAGCTTCCCCAGGGGATTCTAATGTGCAGCAAAATTTGAGAACCACTGCTATAAACCAATTAGAAGACTTTTTTCCCCATAAGTCCCTCCAAATACACAATTTGGTAGACTTCTCTCTCTTTGTATGCCCCTCTACCGTTGATACTGACTTCTGGGTCCCTTTTTTTCAAGGAGAGTGCCTAGCACAGGGCTTGATTCTTGGCATGGATCAATCATGGGTTATTGACCACATCAGCTTATAGAACAATCAGTGTTCTATCGACATGCTTTGGCAAGAAGGGAGAGGTGATTTACTTTTCATTGAAAACATGGGTCCAACACATTTCTACTTACTGCAATTCCTTTGCCAGGTTTCTTCTAAGGCAGATCCATATAAAGGACTTAGAGATCTTGAGAATTGAGAGTAGAGAAGAGAGAAGAAAAGGGAGAGAAGATGACAGCAAACAGGAAGGAGAGAGAGCAAGGGAAGAAACGGAGAGAAAAAGAGGAAGAGGAAGGGGTGGAAGAAGATGAATGGGGAAGAAATGAGAAGACAATGAGATGGATATAAGAATGCTGAAAAAATTGCTAGTAGATATTCACTAACCACCATCTATGAGAGGTGGTTCTGTTGAGATCAACAACAATGACTGTTGAGATCAACAAACTTATGGTCTCATTAGGAGACACAAATCAAGTGCTTGAAAAGTTATATAACACTATGCAATAGTTAAAGAATAATGTGTTACCAGAGATAACACAGGACACAGATCAACAAATCAGAGTTATGGGCAATAGACAGCACGAAGTCCATTTTTATCTGGGGAAATGGTATCAACCCTGTTGTAATGAATTCCTTATTCGTACTTTGCTTTATCAACTTAACATTAAGCACATAGGAGGCTATTGAAGAAATAACATTTAACCCATTTTGTATCAAGGAGTCTTTCAGGGAATTATTTAAATATTTCTTTTATGGTCATTTCCTCCAGCCTGTACCTTTCAGTATGTGGCTTATGAATGTACACTTTGAGGGAAAAAAAAAAACAACTTGTAAAAATTTGCTTCTTGAAGATACCTTTCAGAGTCTCATCCACACTCCTGACCCCATGATGTACATCTAGAACTTTCTTATTAGGGTTGAGGTCTTGATACTAATAATGGGAATTAAAACCATTCAAAGCGGTGAAGGTTTGGTATCTTGTTATCTTTTTTAAGAAACATTCTTAATTTGATGTGTTGAACTTTGGCAATACAAGTCCCTTTAGTGACATAAAAACAGCCAGACTTTAAAAGATGCTGACAGATGTTGTGATAGTTTTTTGTAGCGGAGCTGAGTTCCCTGCTCTGCTGCATGTAATTAGGCATGCAGATAGAGCTTCACTCGTTTTACTAGCCCGATGGGAGGGAGTGAGGGCCGGGACCCCAAAGCTGGGCTTACTAAAAGGAAACATACTCTTTCTGTAACATGTAAATGAGTCTTGATTTCTATAAAGAAGTAAGAGTTTGTGTTTTCATTTTTAAAATTCTGCCCAAAACTAAGTTTGTGGTAAGGAAAACATCATTTCTATTAATTTCAAGCACATATAATTCATCCATGTCATAAGGAACTTGGATGGTAAAGTTGTACATGTGTGATTTAAGAACCAGCAATTTTTTTTTTTTTTTTGTGGTACGCGGGTCTCTCACTGTTGTGACCTCTCCCATTGCGGAGCACAGGCTCCGGACGCGCAGGCTCAGCAGCCATGGCTCACGGGCGCAGCCGCTCCGCAGCATGTGGGATCTTCCTGGACCGGGGCTCGAACCCGTGTCCCCTACATCGGCAGGTGGACTCTCAACCACTGCGCCACAAGGGAAGCCCAGAACCAGCATTTTTAGTGTCCTAGCAACATCATTAAACATAGAATGCATTGTCATGTGGTCTGGCTCTTCTGAATCTGCTCGACTTCCCTATTTTACCTTTTTAAAAAATTCTTTGTTCTTCTGTGCTTAGTACTGTGGTATCTAAAATGATAGTGTCAATAAACAAATTGCGAGTTTTCTAGGTCAAGGCAGCATCTCTTTCTTTCAAACTCTTCACATTTTCTTTGCTGTGTTTAATTGGGAACTCTGTGTCTGGCTCATAAAATCCCTGCAGAATGCCCAGACCCCTTCAACTTTCAAGTTTAAAAACACAGCCTGTCGAAGAACAAAACTGGGGCCTCTGGGGGACAGAGAGAGCGCTCTCTGGGCCTCCGTTCTTTGCAGACCCCATTCTAGGGCTAAGTCCCAAAGGCTGGCTCACATGTGACTCCCGTGTAACTTCCTCCGCACCAAGCAGGAAACACAGGAATCCACATTTCACATATGCTTGCCATATATTCTCTAGTAGAATCTCAAACACTAGGACAGAGCAGTGAAATGTGAGGAGGCAATCAAAGAGGGCATAGGAAGCCAAGGGGCCACAATCAGAATAGGGCACCTCATTTGAGGAAAAGACAATGTGAGAAACGCAGAACCACACACGGCACTAGGCTCTGATGACAGGAACTCACAGGACCTGAGCGAGGACAGAGCAACGTGGCCGAAATTCATAGACATGTTGTTCTATAAATTGGAAGGAACCTACCTCCTAGATGTGTAGGTAAGCCAGGCTTCCCCTTTCCCAGATTTATCAAAGAGGCAGTGTCCCTTGCCTAAGACCAAAGAGTTGCCCAGGAGTAGAGCCAACACCACAACCCTCCCTTCCTGTGTGCTAGTCAATACACTAAGGAGATAGTGTAGTGCAGGACACACGGATAGTGTCGTGAGGATAATGAGAAAACTTGTACCAAAGCCAATTCTGCTATTGCTAGTGGTAGCACCTTGGACACAGGATTTACACTTTCTGAAGTTTAATTTTCTAATCTATACAATGGAAGTAATAATACCTACAAATAAGCATGGCTGGTACATAAAAGGCACTTTAATATTAGCTCCTTCGTCTATACGTCACTGCATCTCATCAAGCCTAAGTTTGTCAAATGATCCACCTATGCAAGATCGCCTCCTAATTCAGTACCTTGGCCTATTTTGTCCACGAGGATACAGAATGGCCCACGTTTGACTGCAGTAACATTGCTAGTAACTGTTAATAGCATACACTGCTCCCTCCTACTGATAAGAATACATTCTACTTTCAAACTAAAATTTGATGGGCCCCCTACAGGCCATGGCAACCCTTTGAAAATAAAACTCTTGAAGTTGCAACAGAAATATATGTTTACATGATAGGACAAAACCATCCGGAACTTACTCTTACATGGATTCAAAGAGCTGCATCAACAATAGAGCTGTTATGAACTCAGGCTCCACACTGTCTCCTAAAGGAATTAGACAGGCCTCGTCATGTGTTAGAGGCAGAAAAAAGTGACCCAGGAAAGGGGCTAAATCCTTAGCTGTCATTAGTATTTTCTCATGTCAACACTGCGATCTGAGAAGACAGAAGGAACTGACTGACTTTATATACTTGTCTGATCCTCTAGCACTTCGTGAAAACGAGAATGTTTTATTTGACCCCTATGGGAAAGCAGCTCAACTGGGCAGTTTGTTCCTGAAATAAAATATCAGCCGTCAAAATACTCTTAAAGCCCCTTAGAAATTAGAACATCACAGATTTATTAGAAGGTAAGTGCCCCAAGCTTATACGTGGCTGTTAACATTGTTTTATTTCCTTTACACAAAAAGTAGAAATGACAGAAAAAAACACTCTTAACAGAAAACAATAGCACTGACCTGGTCTCATTGAGAAGCTGAGCCCAAACTGCCCATGTTATGGGGAAAGGGAAGTTCAACCAACATCAGCAAACACCCATGCAGTTGATGAAATACAAAACGGTGACAGTGGCTTGGTGAATGTCCTGTGGGGAGGTTGAATCAATCTTAAAAAACATACATTTGCCCAACCATGCTTTTAAACAGCATCTCTTTAAAAACAAGTTATATATACAAATATCACCCAAAAATGTGTCTTATATACTCTAGTGCTATAAATTTAAGGCATCCCGATAGTCTATTCTTCTGCTGGTGAGGCACTGTTCTCATGATTCTATTTCCACAGAGGACAGTCCAGGCATTTCCAATGGTATCCAAAGGGCAGCAATGAGAGATAATAAACAAGTGATTTATAAGAAGAATTCTTTTGACTCTAGCTCAGCGACGTGCTTTATGCTGTAGGATTTCTTCATTTTTCTATTGATGTCATTATGCCTAAGCGGAAGAAAAACCATAGGCCAAAATTAGATAAAACTGTGGTCAAGTTACAATACAACGCCACTAAACAGCTCACCAAAAATGGAAATTATCCTCACACAAACCGCACTGAAGAGTACTTCATTCCGGTAATCAAATTATTCTCTTTTCATATAAACCACTCTTTAAACAATAAATAGTAATAACATACTTATTAATAAGTATGTTATTACTTAATAACATACTTTGTGGACACCTTTAAATTTGGCCCTGGAAGTAATTTCTCAATTATGCTGATTGGAGTCCAGGCAAAATTCTACAGTCAAGTGAATTTTATCAGAGTCAAACAAAATAGGAAGCATAGTACTGCTGGTTGAGTGGAAACAAAGAGATTTTTATATTTTATTCACTGGATTCACTGGTGACACCTTTTATTCTCCAGTAAGCTTGAGTGTTAGTCATGTAAAGGAAATGCTTTTTCTTTGGGTGTGTGATTACTGAGTAGTAGCATGTTGGATGACCACAAGTAGGTAAATCTATGGGAAAAAGAAGAACCTAGGGAAAAATAATGCTGTTTTCCCCTCAATACTTGATACCTCATAAGCCTATGGAAAGAAGTGCCAGCTCAAGCTTGGGAACAGTTTTAGTTTTGCTTTTTAAGTGAATTTCCCTCTGGGTAGAAGCATTCATTTTCATGAGATATTAGTCCCATTCTGAGTATAAAATCTTCCAGGGAGGAGTTATCTTCTGAGTTTGAGCAAGGCTACATATTACTAAATTCCTTCTTGTTGCTATACCAGACAAAAACAAACTATTTCTGGGAATGGTACTCGCTCACATGAAGACACATTTGGATGGAGAACCCCAAGTGGCTTGGGGTTTTTATGGCCTCAAAATCGTACTTGCTTACAAAGACCATGTAGTCTACTAATTCTTACTTTTATTTATTCATCTGAATAGAACTTCAGAGAGTTGTTCATGGGCAAGGAAGGGAAGAGGGTGGAAGAAAAACCTGGTTGGTTAAAAAATGTTTTAGGAACTTCCAATTAAACACGATGGATTAATAAAAACATAGATTTATCATCTCTTTCTTACAAAACAACACTGAAATGAAAGTAAAGAAATAAAAAAGCATCAACCTAAATGAATAAAGGGAAATGAGAGAGGAGATGATAACACACGAAATGCCAATAATATTTCAGAAACAGAAGGATGGATCGATATGTGGAACTGACTTAGCAGAGCAGGCAGGAAAAGCAGAAATCTAAGCCTATAGTCAGGGAAGCCAGGAAACTGATGTGCACTGCATGACTCGGGAACTAGAAGTACCATGAATTTTCTGAAAGTGACAGTGGGTGCTGTGTGAGTGCTGAAAATGGGAAGATTATTTGAAACTTTTTGGAAGTAGCAGTTCATACCTCAGATTACCTTCCTGACCCAGTGCAGCCAGGTGACTGTCCCTTTCCCAATGTGAAGAAAGACTGGAGGTTACAGTTTGCAAGGCATGGACCAGAGAGACTCTGATTTCAGCTAAAGGGGCTGGAAACCATGGGATTAAGTGAGAGTCCCTATAGAACACAATTATTAACACATCTCCTGCTAGTTTGACCTACAGATTCCTGGCAATCAGGTTAATAGGCCCTAGAAGGAGACTGGAGTTTCCTTATCTTGAGAAATCAACTGCCAAAAGAAAAGTCCTACAAATACTGACAATTAGTGAGTTTCCCAACAAAAGAGCCTAGTACTTAACCAGTCTGTGTGAAGAAACATCTACCAGTCTACAAGCCTCACCCATAAAGCCAGAGCTTCTAATTGCACTTTAGTGTCTTGTTTCTAAATATGAATGAGTCAGGGATCACCAGACTTTTGAGGGAAGTGCTACTATGACAGACAAAAACCAAAATAAACAGAGAAACAGAATTCAAAGTGAATAGAGGTAATATAGGGAGGTGATGAGAACTTCAAAAAATTGTAACAAGAAGAAAAGAAAAACCAGGGAAAATGTTTGCAATTCATATCACAAATGGTCAGTTTTTATAATGTGTAATATATAAAGAGCTGCTACAAATCAACAAGAGACCAGACTCTCAATAAAAATGTAGAAAGGATTAAAAATAGTACATTCAGGGCTTCCTTTGTGGCACAGTGGTTGAGAATCTGCCTGCCAATGCAGGAGACATGGGTTCGAGCCCTGGTCTGGGAAGATCCCACATGCCGCAGAGCAACTAGAGCCCGTGTACCACAACTACTGAGCCTGCGCGTCTGGAGCCTGTGCTCTGCAACAAGAGAGGCCACAATAGTGAGAGGCCCGCGCACTGTGATGAAGAGTGGCCCCTGCTCGCTGCAACTAGAGAAAGCCCTCGCACAGAAACGAAGACCCAACACAGCCAAAAATAAATAAATTAATTCATTAATTAAAAAAAAATTAGTACATTCATACAATGAAATAATATGTAGCTATGTAAAAGAATAAAGAAGCTTTCTCTATACTAATACATAAAGACCTCCAATGTGTTAGGTGGAAAAAAGCAAGAAGACAGACTGTGTGTACAGTATGCCACCTTTACTGTAAAAAGGAAGAAAAGATAAAAATATACATTTGTATTTGATTGTAAAATTTAAATAAATTCTGCATATATAATGCCATGAAAAAGGAACAAAGAGAAAACCAACAAAGTCCTATTAGAAATTAACACTATAATAGCCGAAATAAAAAATTCGAAAGGTTGGAAGGTAAAGTTCAGTAAATATTCCAGAAAGAACTTTTAGAGAAAGCCAAAGTATGGATAAGTACAGAAGAATGGTTAGAAAGTAGTTAGAAAAGTAGAAAAAAATAGTTAGAAAAGGATTAGTCCAATGTGTTGAACATTAGAATAATAGTATTTCCAGAAAAGTGAACAGAGAAATTGGAGGGGATAAAATTTTCAAAGATATTGTACCAAACACTTCCAAGAATTGAAGTGTGTACGTTTCCAGATTTAAAAAGCGGGCTGAGTGCCCACATGCCAGGAATGAGAATGGAATCATGGCAAAATATCATGAAATCAAAACAGTGGGGATAAAGAGAAAATCGTAAAAGCTTTCAAGGGATTAACAATTACAGAGGAATTGAGCTTCTTGACAGACACATTGAGGAAAATGAAATAATGTGTTCAAGATTCTAAGGGAAAATAGTTTCCTACCCAGAATTCTATACCCAGCCAAATATTCCTAATCCATATGACGGCAAACCAAAGATATTTAAGCCAGGCAAGGCCTCAAAAATTTTAGCACCCCCTTCACCTCCATAGGATGGGAAGATATATTTACCAAAGTAAGAGAATAAACCAAAAAAAAGAGGAAAAGATAGATTCAGGAAATAGGGCTCTACACAGGAGAGAAGCAAAAGGAATTCCCAGAATGATGTATGTGGGAAACTGCAGATGACAGCTGTGTGGCATTGCCAGATAGCCGCAGTACAGACTTGGATAAGAGGAAAGACGGTGTCTCTGTGAACAGACTGAAACACGAGAGGTACCTGATTTGTCTGAATGCACCAAAAGAAGGGTTCTGTCTCCAGCAGAGTGTTTGGAAATAAACTGTAAACTTAAAAATCAAAATTGTCATCTCCAAGGAAAACATAAAGTTACATGAATAAGGAAATGTAAAAATAGTATGCTGCATGGATCCACTGTGATTAATGTTTAGATAGTCATAATAATAATAAACACCAAATACTAATTTATAACCCCCCAAAGTGATACTATATTGATGGTGGGAAGACGAAGCAGGTGCGTGTTTGTGTGTGTGTGTGTGTGTGTGTGTGTGTGTGTGTGTGTGTTGGAGTGGGGGGCAGTGTTGGTTGCCAAAACCGAGCTGGATAAATTTGGTTCATTGTTGAGAACATGGATTTTGGAACCAAACTGACTGAGTTGAAACCCTGGCTACATAATTTATTACCACTGTTACTGTGTAACCTTGGGCAAGATATATAATCTCTCTGTGCCTTGGTTTCCAATCTGCAAAATTTGGATAATAATAGTATCTACCATATTGTGTCATTCATTGTGAAGATTAAAACAGTCAATATGCATGAAGAACCTGGAATATTCTTTGGTACATGATAAGTGCTTTATAAGTGGTAGCTATAATTTTTATCTTCTATACTAGGATGCCAATAGACAGTAGAGATAATATCTAAAATTTAAAGTCTGTATGAGCATGTTATTTAGAAATACAGGGAATTGCCTGGTGGCACAGTGGTTGAGAATCTGCCTGCCAACGCAGGGGACACGGGTTTGAGCCCTGGTCCGGGAAGATCCCATGTGCCGTGGAGCAACTAAGCCCACGCGCCACAACTACTGAGCCTGTGCTCTAAAGCCTGTGAGCCACAACTACTGAGCCCTCATGCCACAACTACTGAAGCCTGCGTGCCTAGAGCCCGTGCTCCACAACAAGAGAAGCCACCTCAATGAGAAGCGCGTGCACCGTGATGAAGAGGAGCCCCCGCTCGCTGCAACTAGAGAAAGCCCACATGCAGCAACAAACGCCCATCACAGCCAAAAATTAAAAAAAAAAAAAAAAGAAATAACAGAATACTAGAGAAAACACCTAAAGACAAGCAAGCGGTTGACTCAGGGGACTAGGAATAGAGAATGGAGTAGGTTGGGCACAGGGACGGCCAAAATTAAACTAAAAATAAATAAAACTTTAAAAATCTTAGGTTGTAGTCTAAGAATATCATCATCATTTAGACATGGATGGAGTATTTCTACTTTAATATAAGGGGTGCTCTGCTCAAAAACACTAAAAACACTTTCTGCAGGACAAAACCCAGCATGATTAGAGTTGAGTCAATACCAAGTAAAATGTTAATTTGAGGCATTTATCTGAATAATATCAGGATGACTCAAGTCTCCCTGAACCCTTCAATTACTTAGTCCTGAATTACCAGTATTCAAAAAAAAAGAAAGAAAAAAGGCAAAAGTGTTTGGGTAATTCTGGCATGAATTATTCAGATAATTTGGTGCTCCTTGATTTCATTTTTGGATATGAAATCACATTCTCTGTGACCAAAATTGGAAAGAAGGCTTAAATTTAAATAACAGTTTTTCAAGTAATCTAACTTGCTGACTCATCTAGGCATGGATTCCATATTTCTACAGCCCAGGGTGACCAGATGGCAAGTTATTTTAGAGACTCTGCCCAAAATGGCCCACGAGTAGGCATTACATTTTCCAGTGATAGACAAAACAGGTAGACTTACTTAGCTACTTTTGTGATCTCCTTCAGAGCTTCACTGAGAGCATATGTATAAATCCCATCTACTAAAAAAAATGAGATTCTGGTTCAAAGAATAAAAACATATACTTGAAATACCCAATATGAAACTCACTGTAGGAGGGCAGACTTGTAATCAAAAGGCCTAGATTTCTACAGAGCATACCATCCTTTCTGTGGGATGACAGGCTTGGTCCTTTTTAGTTTTCTTTTCCTTGTTTTTCCTCCTTTTCCTCTCTCTAGCTCTCCCTCTCTCTCCAAATATTCTGAAATCCTTACCATGTGCCAGGCACCAAGCTAAGACATTGGGGTACAGACTTGGATATGACGGTGCCACCAAGGGTCACTGGTGTCAGGAAGTTATACCTTTCATCGAGTTGACCATGTTTTAACTATATCCTCTCTTAGTTTTCTCTTGATTATGATCTTACTGAATGAAGGGACATGCCTTATTTTGGCACAGCAAAATGCATGGCTTATTGCTAAGGACATCACTGAAACAAGGGCACTGGCAATCCAGGGATCTGACATCCAGGAGAGTCATATAGCTGCTCTGTTCTCAGCATGGGAAGGAAAATCCCAACTGGCTGTGGTTGGAGCAGAGATTCTCAGTGAAGGTACTGGAAGGCATTTGAGTAAAGTCTCTACCTGATACTTTTAAACCTCAATGACTTGCTGCTTCTTTAAAAGTCCAGCCTTAAGAAAGTTTATAGACAGGCCCAGCTCTTTTAATGTGCAGGCACTCTAGTGGTGGCAGACATGTGGTGAAAATATGACATGGGTTCTATATTCATCCCCTTTGGAATTACACAATTCAAAACCAGACTGGGGAGGGCGAGGAAAGGAAGCTGGAGGTGGAAGAAGGGAGTTGTTTGTTCATAACTTTTGGGACTACACTTAAACCAGGATTAGCATGCTGAAAGAATGTATTTCTAGTGGGATAATTTTGGTTTCCAAGGCAGATCTCCCCCCGTACCCTCCTACCTATAGCTCATGGGTGTTCTACATGTTTATTTCTTGCCTTCCAAGGGCAGTGCTTTAAGATAGAACATGGGGTCTTAGTTGCAATAGCTTTTTCTATGTCTCAACTCATTATATTTTGATACTAAACCTTGTTCTACTGTCTTCCTGTGATGGAACACCCTTTCTCCTTTTCCCAGAGGGTATAAGGACCTTATGAATAGAAACTCCATTTGTGAGTCATGCTCTCATGAATCTTGCAAACTCTGGCAGCTTTTATAAAGTTTGCTAAGCTGTGCCCAGACACTGGAGATATCTGAATATTTTAACAATCCCCCATAACATGGGCATTTTCCTCCACACACAAGATCCTCCTATGCAACAGCCAAGGACAATGCAAAATTGTGATCCATTTCAAAGGAGAAGCTGTCACTTAATGAACGTAATCTGGAGAAATGGTTCAAGATTCGGATCTCCTTCCCCCACGTCATAGGGACAAAGCTTCCATATGAAATAAGGGTTTTCTCTCTGAAATGAATGTGAACCCTAGGGAGGCAGAGGTGGGGTGGGCGGGACAAGAGTTGGGCAGGAGAAACAGAGAACACCGGGGAAACATGGGGAGGGGTGCAGGCGAAGGAGACCAGACAGGCTCTAGGGGTTTCTGGAGTAGAGGTGGTCACCCCAGGTACACCATGGTACTCCTCCTGGCTCATTGGCTCTGGACCCCAGAGCTAGTATACTAGCTCTATATTAGACATGAAAACACAGAAAAACATACTTTAGATCAGAGATTAGAACTTGAAAGTACAGTTTTGGGGCAGAAACTCTAATGTCTATAGCGTTACTCAGTGCCCTTTTAGTACTAGCATTCTAACAAACTTTTCTGAACTGTTACATTGGTAAGATTCAGACTGCTCCAGGGGATTCACTCTAGAACTATGCAATCAACCTACTCTTAGCTAGCTTGGTAACATACCTATGACTAGGTAATTATATAATTATCCCTTCAAGATCCTTAAAAAGCCTATGAAAATACTTTAAGATCAAAAATTTAAGATTAAAATGTGGTTATTTGATTATATCCAGAGAAATTATGGCAAAGATGCCTTTGTTTACCAGGGATTCCTTTTTGTGCTGACTGCATTTTCCATCATGATTCTGGAAATGCTGTTCAGTGGCGCTGAGGGTATGCTTGACTCGGGACAGGTTTCAGCCAGGGCCTCACCTCTACCTTCCCAACGTCTTCCATGTCTTTGCTCATTTTTGTGTTTAGTAATATGTACTGACAATAAGGACAGAAATATGTGTATGTGTGTGTGTGTGTGTGTGTGTGTGTGTGTGTGTGCACGCTGGTGGTAGGGGTACCCTGAACTCTGACCTCCTATTGGGCACAGCAGATGACCACTGACATACCCTCACATCAACTCAGGCCAAACCTACCACTCTCTTTGAAGTAGCTGTTGAACAATCTTGACATCTATGTAGAATATGGGCTACTAGCTCTTGGGTCCGGATGTATAATTCCCAGTGTGGCTAATTCCTTGGCAGTAAAACCCACACTAATGGTGTTTATGGTTTAATGTCTTTTTAAGGAGTCTACTCTCATGTTGGTGCTAGGATTAGGGGTTTCCTGATGCTAACCCCTCAGGCTACAGTGCCTCTGTGGTCAAAGGGGATGTGACCACTGGTGGCCAGGGGTTAATGCCCTCTGCCCATCAGTAACTAGAATCAATGCTCACCTCAAGTGTTACAGATCTTGGATAGACTTAAGCTCTGGGAAATGAATGTCTTACTGGCATTTTAAAATAAGTAACTGCAAACATTCCCTTGGAGTTGTAATAATTCAAGACCAACTTGTCCTTTATAAGAAAAAGTAAAGATAAATCTGCTTGTTATAAACCAAGTCATCCTCCACAGTTGAAACACACTGGAACAGCTATTCAGAGTAATAGAGTTGAATCTAATTTTAAAGGGCAATGAAAAGAAATTTAGATTCTTTGCTATCAAGCTGTGACCAATTTTGAAAAATAAATAGCAAACAGAACCCCCTCACAGAGCTGACATTCTTTAAAGTGTTGTATTTATTGTCTCTATTTTTCCTTTACTAGGGGAAAAAAAAATCTTAGGAACTAAAATGTGATTCCAGTATAGGCCTGGAACAAGGGTCCACTGCCCGACTCTTTCTCCCAGGGCTATACTGAGACGGCCACCAGCAGCATAATGCTTAGAGCCAACTCCAACCCAATGACTGCCATTGCTTTCCAAAGTTATATGATCCCGGGCAGTCCCTGCTCCCAAGAGGAACCATGTGGCCTTCAAGCAAATTCTTGGGCCAAGATTTAAAGGCATCACTGACAGATGGACACTTGGGTTCCTTTCTTTCTTGCATCTTTCTGGGGGATGCCCTTTCTATGGGTCCCACAGGCAAAATGAAGCAGGCACCAGAATCACTTAGGTATTTTTCATGTCTACGCTCCCATGCCAGTTCATCTCTCTGAGGAATCTTTATCTCAACTAGATACATCTACCCTTGCTTTATCTAAGGAACGGACTGGGCTGGTTCTCCCTGCCTCTGTGTGATGATGAATCAGAGAAACCTTCCCCCATATGCCATGGACAAACTAGTGGGTTTTCACTTTCCACAGAACACATGCCAAACGACAGCCACGATAAGGGATAAGTTAATTTATAAGGTAGGGAGGGGAAGGGGTCTGGATGTTTATTTAACTACATTGAATATTATAATTTTGGGGTTTCTGTTTATCACTGAAGGAAAACTCTGTTAATACATAAAGCCAGTGAATCTGACAGGTTCAAAACTGAGCCTTCAGAAGGACTGTTCCTTAAACTGAGTAGGAAAGTGTTAACCCAGTTGTGGGATGTCTGAGTAACCTCATAACCTCCTTTTGTGTTCTGATTTTTGTAATCCTATTACAGTAGATTGTCAGCTTTGTTCTCTTACTTGTAAGAAGACAGGATGAAATATATCTGGCAGGAGAATCTACTGGGATACTAATTGTCTTGTTTCTAGGTGCTGTAGGAACCTGGAAGAAATGAGAGGTTTTCTCCTTCCCGCTCCCAAGGAGTTTGCCAAGCCTTTGTGCTTCCTTGCCTCAGGGTATTTCTGGTGACTTCTGCTTAAGGACAAAAGCAGAATTTTCCAGGCACCAGAAGACAGAACCTAAGATGGGGACGCAGAGGGGTGGGGAAGATAGGTTGGAAGAAACAGAAGTGGACCAATACCAGTGTCTGGGAAGGCAAAGGGTATTTTTTTCTATCTCCTCCCCACCCCAGGCATTGGGCTTTTAGCACTGGCCAAACTGCCCTGCCCTAGTGTGGCCAGAAACAGCCCAGACTTAGGCAGCATGTTGAGCCTGACCCAAGCAGAATGCTGGTGACCAGTAAATACTGAAGTTCCAAGGTGCTTCCTTCAACTTATGGAATGAATGAGACCCCTAGGGGAACCCCCTAAAATGACTGAGATTTACTTTTCCTCTAGCTTGAATGGAGACCTGGAGAAGATTAAATGTGATTTAGAGGGGAAAAAAAGGAGAGTGACATTCCTTACACCTTAGAATTCTGAACTAACATTTACACTCACAACACATTCACTTGTATTTGTGTACCTGTAATTATTATATACATACACACACACATCCACACAAATGTTCTGGAGGATTTTGGAAGGGTGCTGAAAGGTGTGCCACAGCTTTCTTTTAATTTAAATGATTAGTCTCTTTTAAAAGGGTGTTGGGGGTTTAACTCTTCTGAAATAAACCTGTCAAGAGGCACTCACTGACTTAACTGTCCGTCAACTGCTCTCTTCTTAGCCCTCTCCTCTTTCCTGCTCTGTTAGGGAGTTGTATGTGTCACTGGGGGACGAAGGAAAGCTGTGCTGAAGAAGGACTTTGCTCAAAGAGGAGACTGAGCCGCTGGGGACCTTGGAGATGATCCTTTTATATACGCCATGCATACATTTTGAATCACAAACATTCTGTTTGAGAAAGGCCATTGTTTTGTTGGTGGGAGCTCAGAGACGGGCTTATGGACCAGCATTGCGGTTCCAAACACTGAGGTAGAGCATGGCAGGACCTCACTTCTCCTGAGGGCAGCAGACTGCTGACTAAAGGAGCTTTCAGTCTATAACCAGCAATGAAGGAAAACCTCAGCTCTGTTTCAAAGTTCTAATTCTGATCGGAGGTTGACTCATTCTACCCACGGCAGGAAATTTCATTTCTATACTTACTTTGGTACCTTACTCCATTAAAACAAAGACTGAAAGCCAAGGTCAGTTGGGAAGCACAGCATGTTTGTGATCTGAGTAGATTCCTCTGCCCTCTGCTGCTGGACTGAAGCCCCTCCAACAGGGTACTTGCTCCCTTTCTAGGGCCCAGTTACAAGTCTGCCTTCTTCTATTTGGGGAAAGAGTTGTAATTTTCTACTTGCTTGGTGTCAGCCCCTGGGAAAGGTGCTCCAGGACTGGCATGTAAAAGATCATGCAGTTCAAAGTGAAGGCATGGCACTGCTGAGCAATACCCCTAGCACCACGTACTGTGCATAGTCACACAGATGCTCTTCAATCAGCGTGTTAGAGGAAAGATTGATGCAGCTGTCGTACATCTCCTAGAGAGGTGCGATTAAAAGTCATCTGAACACATGCGACAAGCTCAGCACATGCACAAGTCTCAATAAACACGAGGCATACAGGAGACAGATTAAAGGGTAGAAGCTTCAGACATACTTTAAGGAGCCTGGGGAACTGCTGAGATCTCTGACTTGAGCGAGAGGAACCCTTAAGTCACCTGGAAAAGTTTTATTCCAGCAATGTAAGTTTCGACATATTTAATCCAAAAGGCTCTGGTGTTTGGGGCACAAGTGTGACTTTTCTAGCTGAAGCAAATACATGCTAAAGTCTTTTAATAATGAAGACAACTCGGTGGAAATCAGTGTAATTAAAATTTGTGTTCAGTTAATTCGAGTGATATTAACTAAAACTTGATTTTGGTATTGCAAAAAAGAATTTGCACAGTTCTTAGACCTCACTGGAATGGGATTTTACCTTATGGCAAATAATAAATGATGCAGGTGTGACTCTGGTTAGCAGGATGGATATTCTGGATCCTTCTATCCCTCAAAGAGTTTCACATTTTGGCTGCTATACCACGTTTTTTAAGGGCATGGCATGCACAGAGCATGTAGGAAATGTTGCCTAAAAAGATGATTGTATCTCCTATTCACTGGATTTAAATCCAGATTATAGTGCATCGTTTTACAACGAATGCAATTACACAATGTAGTTCATGGCATACTCTGCTGTCCCCTGCGCGCTGGCAAGCACTTCAGGCCACTAGAGCTTCCTTAGGGGCTTGTGTCGTAAAACGCCAACGAGGGGGTCCCTGTGGTGTATTCATTCTGAAGGTCCTTCCAAAGTTGAGTAGTTTAGAAACAGAGTTTCTATTTATGTGCTGTTTAATTGGGCTCGAGAATAAACTGTCCAGTCACGTGAGGAGAACTAAGGCTTCCTGCGGCAGAGTCAGTGCCAAAGAAGGGCCTGATTTCACATCAATTAGTAGTCTAATCTTGTAGAAATGCCTCCCTGTCTATGACTCCTAATTCTCAAGGATCAAAACTACTTAGGGAAATTTAGGGACCAGAATACAATCTCCCGTGATTTGTTTAACCTTTCTCTCTTAGAGTATTTCCAAAATGTACTCTAACATGACATATCTCATTAGAAACACATGAATTTGGCTTTTCATGAATCCTTTGGAATTCTCCTGGGGATGCCCTCAAGGTGGCCAAGGGCAACAATCTGTAGTGTTCGGAACAATATAATTAATTTAAAGGAATAAAAAGGATATTCTCCAAATAGCACTCACCGCCTTATTCTTTCCTTTGCTAGCAGAGCTCCCTGGATTTCCCTTACCGTCTGTGGTCTTCCTCCCAAGTGAGGTTAAGGGCAGAGTGGAGGTCTTCAGCTGGTTGGATGCCTGATAGTTATTATTATTGTTCTGGTTGCCACTTAGCGTCTCCATGATGGATCGGAAGGTTCCAAAAGGCCTTTTCAGTTGATCCCCTGGTTCACTGCTCGCGGAGGTCCGCTGGAGGGTTCTGCCCTTATCTCGGTCCTTCTCTCCGTTTAGTTCAAGGCTTGTTTGCTCCATCTGCACCACAGGCTCCTCAAAGGTAACTCTGAGTTTCAAGTTCTGCGACGTTCGGCGCTTGGAAGATGGGGACTTGAGGGCGCTCTTGGGACTCGTGGCCACCTTCTGGGCAGCTGTGCTGTCAGGGCTGGGCTGAGGGAGTTCTCCAGAGGGCTGGCTTGGGGGCGCGGTTCCTGAGCCTGGACCCTGGGATTCCAAGTCTGGCTCGCTGCTCTCTGAGGTGGGGGACGGGCTGTGGCCCTCCAGAGATTTGGAGGCCTTGATACTAAAAGGAAACCTGCGTCCTGATGCCAAGCTGTGTTTCTTTATCATCAGGTGTAAGCTCTCTGCGCTGTCCATACTCTCCACGCTTTCCACGACAGGCTGTGGTCTGGGCCTGTCAGCCTTTCTCACAGGCGTGCCCTTGGGGTCCTCAGCGTTGTTGGAGTCTGGGTCAGGCTCACTCAGTGGCCGCTGCATCAGCTGCTTCAGCCTGGCTAACTTCAGTTCCCTCTTCTCCAGTGGGGTCTTTTTTGAATTTCTAGAAGAAGCCTGAGCATCCTGGAATTCCAAGGACAGCTTTTCCTGGGTGCAGACATTCTCTGAAATATCTTTTCCTAATAACTGGCGTAGGATTTTATCCGAATCTTCGTCTTTAGCTTTGGCCCTAGCCCGGCTGGACACGGACAGGCTTCCAAGAACTTGAATCCCCTCTTGGATTCCTGGTTTGCTTTTGCCTATAGGCTCATGATCTTCATCTGGGGATTTCCACTGGGACTTTCTGGAAGCTGGGGAGGATGGTGAACTGAAAGAGGATGAAGGACATATGAGATGACTTCCTACTGGGTTAAAAATAACTCAGCCACAAATCACTGCATGGCTTAAAGGCCACTAATAACTTACAAATCACTAAGACTGAAATAAGAATAATGAATATGTGTTTCAAGCAATCTACAAACATTCCATGGTGGCAACCAGAACCAGTATAGTATGCCTCATACCTTTTGCTTTGACTACAAAATGTATTCTTTTGTAGTTTTACAAAACTACAATAAATAGTTTTACAAAACTACAATAAACTACTGTTTTATTGTTTATATATTAATTTTGCACACATTTTCTCAATTGATCCCATCTTCAACAACCTTATGAACCTACATATCTTTATTTCCATTCCATAGATGAAGAAATAAAAGACTCTGAAAGAGTAAGTGACTTGTTTATAGTCCTGGAAAGAAGAAATGGCACAGCCAGAGATAAATTCAAGTCTTCTGACACTAGGTCCAGTGCCTTTCTCCATGTGATAGCTCATTTTTATTCCTCTTTATAAGAATAAAATGTTTTCTGTTATCTTCTTAAAAGATATTAAAAGAAAGTCCAAAAGAAGGCTCACACATTAAAGACAGTTAAGAATTCTAACCACCAACGTTCCTGGTATTACCTGGGCGAAGAAAGGAGAGATTTGCCCTCTGATTTCTGGGCTTCCAGAAGTTGTTGGAGCTGGTTCTGCAGTGTGACACGTTGCATTGTCTGTCTGGGAAAAACAAACCAAAATATATAAGCTCTCTGACACACTGCTACTATCATAAATTAACAGGTATACGTTTTTTTCATGATGATTTTCGATAAGTTGCAATAAATCTAAAAATCTTACAAATGTGCATAATCTTCATCCTTATAATTCAGAAATTTTCCTGAGGAGGCAATCAAAAGTACCCAAAAAGATATTCATTATTCACATGAGTAAAACAACTATAACCTAAATGATCATCAATAAGACTGAGTAAATAATTTATAATTATTTCTGTGAAGGCAGCTATTAAGAATGATAATATATTTGAATATCTATGGCATAGAAAAAGTTTCCCTAATATATGTGTATATATGTAGAAAGTATACAGTATGAAGTGTCCTTTAGAAAAGGGAAAATTTGGACACAGAGACAGACACACACAGCGAGAGCATCACGTGAACATGAAGGCAAAGATTAGGGTGATTCATTTACAAGCCAAAGAACGCCAAAGATTGGCAGCACACCACCAAAAACTAGGAGGGAGGCACAGAACAGATTCTCCCTCACAGCCCTCAGAAGGAACCAACCCTGTCAACACCTTGATTTCAGACTTCTAGCCTCCAGAACTGTGAGAAAATAAATTTCTATTGTTTAAGCCAGGCAGTTTGTGGTACTTTGTTACAGCAGCCCTAGCAGACTAGTATACTAGACATATGCTCACATATTTTTATATATTCATATTTCACATGCTCATATATTATACTTAAAAGTTGATTAGTCCTTTCTGAAGGCTTTTTTAGAATCTAGAGAATACAGTCCTTTCTTTCTCCATTCATACTTGTGATTTCTGTCATCAGTCCATCTAACTGCCTCCAAATAGTTTTCTTGACTGTGTCATAATTCACTCTGACACCTAAGAACCCTATAAAAGGAGTTTAACCTCCTTTTAATCTTTCTTCATCTGTTTTAACCCCTCACTAAATGTTTTTCTAAAAAACTTGACATGCAGTTCCAAATTTCAAAGTGGGAAAAGTAGAGTGCTCTTACGTATTTTTATTTTGTATTTATTCTTGAGACTAGGGTCAGCAAACTATAGACTATGGGCCAAATCCAGCCCATCACCTGTTTTTGTAAATAAAGTTTTATTGAAACAGAGGCATACACATTCATTTACATATTATCGAGTGCTGATTTCACACTACAAAAGCAGAGTTGAGTAATTATGACACAGAACATGTGGTGCACAAGCCTAAAATATTTACTATCTGACTCTTTAGGGAAAAGATTGCCGGCTCCTCCTTTAGACAATTAAGTTTTCAGTATGTGAGTCACAGAATGAGTGAGAAAAATGAGATCACAGACTTCTTAGGTCTTAGGGATGAAATGTTAGGACTAAGACTGACCACTTCTGAGAAAAGGAGAGTATTTGGGGCTGATGGAAGGTTATTATCCAAATCTGTTCTCACAGAATTAAATTTAGGCAGCCGACAGCTGTTGAGTACGTGCAGTGACATTTGGCAAGGAGAAGACTGGGCTTCCTCAAGCCAGTATCTAAGACTCGGCAGTCCTTTTAAGAACACTTGTAACTCATTTGTTTAGTTCCTCATCCCTGCTCACGAGAGCTGCTACCAGTTTTGATGCTAAGTGTATTAGTTTTCTACTTCTGTTAACAAATTATTACATGCTTAGTGATTTAAAACAACACATGTGTATCTTACAGTTCTGTAGGTCAGAAGACCAGAATGGGTCTCTCCAGATTAAAATCGAGGTATCCACAGTCTGCATTCCTTTCTGGAGGCTCTAGGATGAAAGTCTATGTCCTGCTTATTCAAATCAGGCGCAGAATCGGTTCCTTGCAGTTGTAGGACTGAGGTCTCTGTTTTCTTGCTGACTGTCAGTTGAGGGTCATTGCCAGCTCCTAGAGGTTACTGCACTTCTTGGCTCACAGCCCCTTCCTCCCTCATCAAAGTCTGCAAGAGCAGATTGAGTCCTTCTCACACTTTGAGTCTCTCTGATCTCCTTTTCTGCCTTCTCTTTACTGTTACTCATGTGATGAGATTGGACCAACCCCAATAATCCAGGGTGACCTTAACTCCATCTGCAACCTTAATTCCCTTTTTGTCATGTAAGGTAACATATTCATACCTTCCAGGGATTAGGATGTGATAGACATCTTTGGGGGACAGTTTGCGGTGGGAGGTGGGGGGCGGGTACCACACTAATACTGCAGAGTTCGGTAAATACTGTTTACTCCTCTAAAATCAGAATCAGTTTTCCTTTTTCCAAGTTCTGTAATAATTAATGTGTTTTCTAAACAGATTTCACTTTCTGTAACCTATGGCTTTTGACCTGTTTTCTTAACTTTAATGCACATTCTGATAATACGCTTCTATGTCCAGAGTAAATCGAGTGTTACCATACATTGTTTTCTCTTTATTGAAAAAATACCAAGTTATTTCATTGTTTTTACCCAACATGGAAAGAGTTTGCTAGCTTTGTTTAACTTAGTTTTTTTCTGATGGCTAAATTAATACAATTACTTTAAAAATTCAAACCATTTAGAAAGAGTGAGTAACATTTTGGAGTGTATCATACCAGCCTGGGGCAGCAGGGAGAGCGGGGGTCGGAGAGAGAGGGATTTCTTAGAAATGAGATTATACTGCACACTGTATTTTGTAACTTTCTGTTTTTACTTAAGTAAAATACACTGTGTGTGTGTGTGTGTGTGTGTGAGACTTCATTTTAACTTGATTACTTTTATAAAGACCCTATCTCCAAATAAGCTCACATTCCAAGGTACTAGGGGTTAGGACCCCAACACATCATTTTATGCGGCCACAATTCAACCCATAATACCTACGCCTGTAGATCAGGATCTCTAAGAGAGCTGAAGGTTGCCATTTCTAAATAATAGCTATGTTTATTAACTGCAAACGGTTGGTAAAAATATTCTAGTAGGAAAAGGCACTCAAGACTGTCTCCCACTCAACAATTTTGGGCTGAAAAACTAGTGTTTTCCGTCCTTTGTCCTGCACCTTTTGATGTTATTGATGCCCTAGAACCTGAAGGGTACAGTGTACTGAGGATAGACTAAGTGAATTTCTCTGTTCACTTCTAGTTTTGCCAACCTCACTGAGATGCAGAGTAAGTACACGACTAGGGTCTACAACGTAACTTCTCATATTTCATCTGTCATTGGCCTAACTACAACTGTCTACAGCATTCAGTTTGGAGACGGTGGAAGAACTGCTGTCTATTAGCATACATGTGTTTTACCCCAGGATCATCAACAGAGAGAGCAGCCAAGACCCTGACCTTGAAGAGTTCTACCAATAAAACAGATACTATAACTCATGAAAGCTTCTCCGACTCTGTGGTAAGAGACAGTGGAAGGTTTTGTGATCTTTTCTCTGAGTACAAACCTTAAGAAAAAACATTCCATTGGACCATTTTAAAGTTCCTCTTGATGGATATGTCCATATACTACTGGGGGGAGTGTCCACTGGTACAACAGTTCTGGAGGACAGTGGCGACATCTATCCACATTTTAAATACATATGCACTTTGTTCTGGCGATTCCCCTTCTAGGAACTTTTCAGAAACACCAGTACATGTACATAAAGACGTGTACAAGTATGTTCGCTGTAGCAAGATAACTTACTGAGTTATGAATCTGTGTGCATTTTCCCCAGACGTTCAGGCTCGCTTAGCTCATCTGCCCCGGGGGAGTCTTGTGTAACTGGGCAGAGGATTCTTGGAGGGAAAGGAACCGTTCTAATTTTTAAGTTTAAATTTTATTTTTTTTCCTAGTAAAAGCCTAAATTCATTAAAGAGAGTATTCTAGGTACTGGCAGGGGGAGAAGCAGAGGAGCACAGAGGCTCTTACCTCTAAGGCAAGGGAATAGAAGCAGAGAGAGAAAACAATTCCCCGAGCTTAGCGAGGAACCAGAGGATCTCAGGACTTGTCATATTGTTGCATGAATTACACTTCTACTCAGTTAAGGCCTCCTACCAACCACAGGTCTTTTTTCACAAGGAAAGAAGAAAAAAAAATACTTTTTATAATTTTAAAGCAAAACTTCATTTTTTTCCTTAAAATTTCATTTTTAAGATTTGTCCTCCTAATCTGTCACCATTACTTTGAGTAGTGTTTTTGATGTTCAGTGATTCCCTTCCTAGTATGGCAGCTGTCACTTGGCTGATGTGTTTTCCAAGGGCTGACCTTGGTCCCCTCAGACGAGCATCAGCTCTTTAATCCTCCAACCTGCTGGATACCCCTCGGATGGCCTCTCCTCTGGTCCTCCTTTCTTCAAGCATATCATGGCAGCCTTCCAGAAATGCTTCCCTGGCATCTAGGTATGCAGTGTGTACCAGCTGAATCATCTCATCAGAAAAGAACTGATTTTAGCTAGACAAAGAGTGTTTTAAGTAACATCACGCTAAGTTTACATTCTGAGGATTTTAAATTCTGAGGATTCATGAATCATCGGCTTAATTTTTATAATAAATTTGCCAGTGATATTTACCAGGTGACCTGTCTGCAATTTCCCAAATATACATTTTTTCTTTTTGAGAAAACTGAGAAACTGGCCCATCTCTAGCCCTTCTCTCTCTCTCTTGCTTTTGATGATTTGCTAGACTGTTAAGGACAGAAGCTTGGGATGATGCCCACGTGTGCTTTCCGCGCCTGCCACGTCATCTGACCCTGAGATGTGAGCACAGAGAGAGGCTCCTTCCCCTTGTCCACCGTGGCTTAAGTTCTCTGCTTAGGAAGCTAGCTCTGCATTTTTTTTGTTTAAATATCATTTTGCCTCTGCAGAAATGGCATGAATGCTGGCCATGAGGACTTGGGATGGAGGAAGAAAAGAAGATGAGGAGGATACTAGGGAATTCCTGTAAGACCAGCAGGAGGGAGCCTTCCAAAGACCTGGCTAAAACCTAAGCACAACGATGAGCAGCCAGACTTGGTTCTCATGGAACGAACAGGTCACTCACTCCTTCAGCTGCTTGGTTAGCTTCACCACCTGGGAGGCCAGCGACATGCAGGTCTCCACCACCACCAGGTACCGGGAGCACAGGGTGTGTCCGTGGCGCTCAGCGCTCTGGGAGGGCTTTTCCCCCGCGTGGTTCTGCATGGTGACATTTGCTCCATATTCAACCAGGGTCTGTCAGAGAATGCGGAGACATGTGATCGTATCAGAACCTCCCTCTAAACATTATTTATTTATTATTTTTTTGAATTGAAGTACAGCTGATTTACAATATTGCTAGTTTCAGGTGTGCAGCAAAGTGATTCGGTTATATTTATATACATTTTTTTTCAGCTCTTTTTCATCATGGGTTATTATAAGATACTGAATATAGTTCCCCATGCTATACAGCAGGTCTTTGTTGTTTATCTATTTGATGCGTAGTAGTTAGTATCTGTTAACCCCATGCTCCTAATTTATTCCTCCCCCTGCCTCCCTCTCCCCTTTGGTAACCATAAATTTGTTTGCTATGTCTGTGAGTCTGTTTCTGTTTTGTATATAGATTCATTTGTATTATTTTTCACATTCCACATACGAGTGATACCATATAGTATTTGTCTTTCTCTGTCCGACTTACTTAGTATGATATTCTCTAGGTCCATCCGTAAACATCCGTATTTTTTAATGACTGTAACAGAAGGTTGAATGGAACTTTTCCTGTTGTTCCAAAACCAGTCACCAGAGCCCATAGCGGGACACGGTTGGGTTGAGGAGTACCATCACACACGAAGGACAGCCTCTGGTGAGCTTTCAGTGGTCAGTATCAGATGCCTCTTTTTGGAGCCTACAACGATGCAGCCAACCAATCCCACTACTATCAATCTCACAACAGCCTCGGAAGGAGACTGGGAAGGGGTGGAGGCTCCTTCTTCCTTAGAGTCCTTTCCATTATGAGGTGTGCAGGGCAGTGTCTGTGGTGAGAGGCTTTGTCCCTTTCAGTGGGTGGGCCCTTGAAGTTGGGGATGCCCATAAGAAAAAGAAGGAATTTTGTTTACTTTTTCCTATTTACTTGGGCAGCGCACATGATCTGTTGCTGAACCTACCCAATCAGGAATAAAAAGAACAGGACAGAATTGCCATGGCAGGGCCCACATTCCCACCACGTGCCATGGCAAGGGTATGTCCCATATATTGAGCAGACGTTGTAGAAGGGAGCTTGCTGTGAGCTTGTTATCACCCAATTAAAAAGGAGAGGGTTCTTGGGTGACTTCCCTGGTGGCGCAGTGGTTAAGAATCCGCCTGCCAATGCAGGGGGCATGGGTTCGATTGCCTGGTCCGGGAAGATCCCACATGCTGCAGAGCAACTAAGGCCGTGCACCACAACTACAGAGTCTGTGCTCTAGAACTCGCAAGCCACAACTACTGAGTCCACGTGCCCCAACTACTGAAGCCCACACACCTGGAGCCCATGCTCTGCAACAAAAGAAGCCACCACAATGAGAAGCCTGCGCACCACAATAAAGAGTAGCCCCCGCTCGATGCAACTAGAGAAAGCCCGTGCACGGGAACGAAGACCCAATGCAACCAAAAGAATAAATAAATAAAATAAATTAAAAAATTAAAAAGAAAAAAAAGGAAAGGGCTCTTTAGCAACAGGAGGTGGTGGGGTGCAACACAGGTGGAGGGGACTGTATGGCGGAGGAGGGCGTGAGGTCGGGGCCAGATCTCCTGTCTCAGGTATCAGTGGGAAGGCTCTAGAGGACCCTCTGAAGTCCCCACCCACCGTGCCCACCAGAGATTCAGCCTCTGAAGGCTTCCCCAGAGGGCATCAGTGGCCAACCATAGTGAGCTAAAGAAGCAAGACAACTTTCAGGGAGATGCCATGACCTCTGGCAGTAAAGCAAAGAGACAGCTGACTTTTTCTCTCCATACCTCCCCTTTGTCTCCAACACCGGAGCCCAGAAGAGAGAGGGGAATAGGAGCTAAGGTGGTGTGTAAAAAACCAGTCATGCCTCCGTCCCGTACCAAGTCCCTTTCACCATGAGTCTGATCTGGGTTGGGGAGGACAATGCTTTGAACCAGAAATAAGACTGAGATTTTTAAACTGGTTTGAAATAAATTTGTTAATAGTCAAACGAAAGCAAAAAGTTAAGGAATCTGGCCAGGGTACCATTAGTAGAGGGGAGAGAGATTTGATGGAGCATGGTTGACATCGTTAATTTTTTTTTTTTTGTCTGCACCTCGGCTTGTGGGATCTTAGTTCCCTGACGGGGGGCTGAATCCTTGCCCTTGGCAATGAAAGCCCGGAGTCCTAACCATTGGACCGCCGGGGAATTCCCTGACATTGTTAATTTAAAAAAAATCAAAACTCTCTTGTTTTTATGCTGTGATGACAACAGACCCCACAAAAAGCTGTTACATCAATATTAATCAACTGTCAGAGTCTGCCGTATTTTTTGACGCTATCAAGATCAGTCTGTAGACCTCTGGATTTATTTTAGTAATAGAAAATGTTATTTCCACAAGAAATACTTGTGATTTTTAAATTCCTAGACTACTTAGACTCAGAAGTCATTAAGGAGCTTCATTTTCCTCTTGGTTTAGGATCACTCACCACAAAAGGTGCCATAAGGCCAATGCCACCCACGTCACAGGGTGTCCCAGAGATCACCTCACCCTGAGCTCTCAGAGACTCAGCATAAACACACTATTATCACTTCCCTTGACTCTGGCCTCTGCAGTTATCTTTCCAATGTTTTCCATACTTAGTTCCCCTCTTCACTTCATAAATGTCCTCGCTCACCCCCTTTTCTACTTTCAATCTCTTTGTACCTATTTTTTTTTTATTCTCACACCCAGTGGATAGACCCGCTTCCAAGATTATTCAAGTTTCCACATCCATGGTGTCTAGTGCCAAAAATATCATTTGTGTTAAGTGGAGAGACGAACACTCTGAAAAGACAGACTGCCTCTCCTCACATATTAAGAAGGAAAATAAGTAAGATCTCAAACAGAATTAGTGATATCAGCTGTTTTCATTGGGTTGCAGTCATTTACTGGCTGATAAAAACAGTCTACTTCAATACTATTAAATATATAGTGTTTTGTCACATGGAAAAATGAAGTTTTCAGTCTTCATTTAATTATTTTTCCTCCATAAAAAGTAATGCTACTCCTTTCATCTTTCTGCAGATCCTGGTAAAAATTTAAATTTCTCTCTTTTCTCATCACTCCTTTTACAACTTGGTGTCTTAAATTAGAAGATGCACGCTTTGCCAACAACAGTGGGGAAACTTCCCAGACACTTGAAATATTTCCTATCAGCGTGGCTTTCCACAGAGTGGTTGCATGTGAGGAGACTCTGCAGAGGGCTTTTTGCTGTGACCTCTGCTTTCCGGTTTTATGAATCTCTTGCCTCTTACGTTTACTGCTTTTCCACATCGTCTGAATTCCCTGAGTCCTCTCTACCGTCCCGAGCAAGTTCTCACTTCCCAGTTTTCTCTCTGAGATACAGTCTACCTTGCTCACAGTAGGACCTCAGTAAGTACCCGCTGAGTTTGGAATAAAAGAAACAATACCTAATAAGGCTGAAAAAGAGTGTTGTTTTCTTAGAGTTCTTACATACACATACTTTGAACTGTATAAATCTGGTGAGGTAAAAGTATTTTCTTTAATCATGGCCTTCAGCCATACGTTGTCAATCGCCCTTTCCTACATCTCAGGCAGATGTGGGAACAAATCCATAGATGCTGGGTCATTTTCAATGATGAGAATGGTGTGACTGGTTGGACTCTGGTAATTATGATTTATGTTCATAAATTAAATTCCAGGTCAATTCTAAACTCTGTTTCCAATTCAAAGCTTTTCCTCTCCTCACACTGTCACTCTCCCTCCTTCTCTTCAGCTCTCTTCTCTCTTCGTTTTGTCAGTCAGGGCCTTACATTTTCTAGGTAAAAAAGCCTATCCAGTTTTTTAAAAATTTTTTTAAAATTGAAGTATGGCTGATTTACAATGCTGTACTAATCTCTGCTGTACAGCAAAGTGACTCAGTTATACACAGAGACATTTTTTATTTAATATTCTTTTCGATTATGGTTTATCATAGGATATTGAATATTTCCCTGTGCTATACAGGGGGGTGGGAGAAGGAAGGACTGGGAGTTTGGGATTAGCAGATGTAAACTATTGTATATAATAAATACCCAGTTTTCACATTCACGTGTGCCCCAAGCT
Source organism: Delphinapterus leucas (assembly GCF_059928025.1). Classification (NCBI taxonomy): domain Eukaryota; kingdom Metazoa; phylum Chordata; class Mammalia; order Artiodactyla; family Monodontidae; genus Delphinapterus; species Delphinapterus leucas. The sequence continues at coordinate 102,259,953 of NC_143131.1, read as the reverse complement.
TCTGAGGACTCTCGCAGGGCCTCCCACTATGTGCTGTTAGGATGGCGACACTGGGTGTGGCTCAGCTTTGTGCAGCTCTGCATTCAGCTGTGGGACGAGAGGTCAACCCCTCTTCCTGTAGGAACCCTGTGCTCTCTAAGCAGCCCTCCTGGATGTACCTCCAGGTGGCCTGGGGCAGGGGGAAGGGCCTCCCCACCTCCTGTGGCTCTGCTCCCCAACCTCTCTACAGCACTGCACACAAAGGACATGGTAATATTCGCAAGGTATGTTGGGCTAAAAGGATGAGGCCACCGGAGGCTCTTGAGTGGAGCGGCTGGCCAACTGAGGCCCTGCTGAGCCTGCCCTCGGGCAGAGGGGACCAATATCGAGGGCCTCCTGGAATCAGTTCTGGGACTTTTTGAATGCTTTGGGGAAGCTCAGTCCTACTACAAAGAACGGGAGAAGAAAACCACACCACTCTCTCTCCTAAGCCTCCTGCTTGCTACTCTGAGGAATTCTTCTCATTCTTTCTTAAAAATTCGGTCCTGTGTTTCAGACATTTGGGAAGGCGAAGTGTGCTAATGACAGCAGGAAGGGCGCACCCTCCATGTGACGGACTCAGCGATGTCAGTCTGGTAGTGGTTTCCTGCTGTCTTGAGAACATGGGGGTACTTCATTGTCCTCAGCATTGGGGTTTTAAGGTAATGCTGCAAGGGCAAGAAGTGTCCCCTTGAACATCCTGTGACACTCCAGGAGAAACCCAGACAGCTACTGATGCCAGTGTTTGTGTGCATTTCTGGAAATACAAATGTAACAATTTGACTCCTCATGATCCACTATAAGAGGAAAAGCTGATTTAATCCAGACATTCTCCCAGTGAACAAAATTCCCATGTTTTGTTTTGTTACTTGATGCACTCATTTCTCTCTCCAGAGCAGCAGGGCCTGTGTACCTGTATGCACCCGAGGTAGCCATGCTGGGAAGCCACATGAACGGCACTGTTGCCTTCCTGGTCTACTTCATCCAGTGAGATGCCCTGCTCTTGCATGAACTGAAGAAGCCACAGCAGAATCTTTTCCTATTAAACACAAGGACAGGCTGGAATTAATAGACTGTCACGTAGTGAAGTCTAATATAAGGACAGAGGAAAACAAAACTCCAACATGTGAAGCTTAGATATAGCCAAGCTTACCTTACGAGGAGGACATTTCCATTCAGTATGAACTGAAAATTCTTGCATCTCTGACTAAAGTTAATGAAAGAAGAATGCTCTGAGAATTTGAAGAGCAGAAAGTTATCTCAGAAACGCTCTTGTTTTGCTTACTTATTCTACAGGTGGGAAAACTGATTCACAGAAAGTTTGAGTACCTCCTCAGTCACACAGTGAGACAGTCAATGTTGGAACCAGTCCAGTCTTTTGAGTCCAAGGCAATGTTTTTGTTACTTTGTTATATTATCTGGAGGCTTCAAGAATATTATTGTAAAACCTTGGACTATTGAGATACCTAGCTTCTACTTTAAGTTTATCATGCTTCAACCATGCCTTCCTAATCCCATACCGTACAATCAATAGGCTTACAAGAAAGAGGCAACATCTTAAGTTGCTAAGTATAAGATAACCACACTGAAATAAAACTGGGACCCTCTTGATTTTTCTGACCAAATGTTGGTGTTTTTTTTTGTTTGTTTGTTTTAACAGATAAATCTTTCTCTTCTTCTATGTTAAAGGAAGGGGACTCAAAGCTTCGAACACAACCTTTCAAAAGCAAAGACATAGAACAGTCAGTGTGTGTTGTCATAATCTGTTTGCATTTTACCGACTGAGTCTTTTGTGGTATTTACATGTTACGTTTGGCCTCAGGAGAAAGCACGGGGATGGGAATTCACTGTTTTAAAATAGAAAAATTAAATATAATGTTAAAAAAATATGAGAGTGGTAAAAACAACAGCATGAAGTTTAGTGGGTGGAATTTGACATTTAAAAAGATGATCATGCGTTTGAAATAGCCTTGAACCTCTCCTTAGCCTTTTAAAGGATTTTCTTTTCCAGTTATTTGCTTGGACTGGTCATGAACTTTTATATTTTTCTGGATTAAATTTGCCTTCACCTTCTGAACATGCCAACTAATCTGCTAAAGGAATGCTGGATAAAAACAGCCAGCTCCTTTCATGTTTCTCCCCTCATGTGGGGAACAGGGCACTGTTTATAAAGGCATCAATGACATCAGGGAGAGACTGAATATTTGTACCACACCTTTTTTACACGAGCAAGCAGGGAGTAACCCCTCTAAAGAGCAAGGAGAGAAAATGTAATCAATACCTACAACCGACCAAGAATGCACCCTGGGAAAGCATGGTGAGTGTTAGCTGCAAAAGCAGACAGACCTTGTAGGAAGTAAAACCCTCCACGTCCCTAGAGAATGAGGTGGAGCAAAGCCTGGAGGCTAGGGTTGGGAGGTAGGAGTGCGATAAGATAGGCACTCTTCTTCAGAGGCAAACTTGGAGGAAGCTGGGAGTGACATTTGTACCAGAGCAGGTGATGTTTCGAATGCATAAGGTACAACAACTTCCTTTATTTTTCCTAATTAGGTAGGGAAAAAACCAAAATATTTTTATCTGGAGATGATCAAACCATGTGATCTTAACTCCTGAAAAGATCTGGATGAGTGGGTGTACCTCAAGGTCAATGACATGACCAACTGGTTAGAAGTCAATGCCTAAGACACAGAAACATCAAGCGGGCAGGTTGCTGGGCCCCTACTGGTGAAAAGGACAGTGCTGCCATCTTCAATGTCATTGTCAAGCTTGTGGTGACCCCCATGATATTAAATGTTAAAAATGCGAAGTGGCAGAGATTTTAGGGAATTATCCAATTCAATTATTTTACAAATCAGAAAACTGAAGAAGACAACTGGATATTCTCTGATACTCTAGCAGCTTCTCTCTTTAGCAAGTAAAGTTCAGAGGAGTTCAAGATACTCAGAAATGTTTTATATGTACCTTCTTGTCAGGCATACTTTCATGTTTTTCAGACTCGATTAAATATTATAGTGGATATGTCTATTCCACATGCACAGAAAATGCCCTTTATTATAATTCAGTGTTTCGAATAACTGAATATAACTGAATAACTTATAGTAATGGAGTTATAGGAAATAGAATACTATTCCTAAGACTAGGAATTTTCCCTTTGTAGAAATCTGGGAAGAATCTAGAGACCTGGACTTTGCAGGGGCTTGATGACCTGGGAGAACAGGGCAAGGTCTATGTGAGGCAGGAGTTGCCTTGGCCCCTGACTCTCCCAGTCAGGTGCAGTCCATACTGTTATGACAACCTGCCTGCTTTTCTTACGATGTCATGGATAATTCTTTCCTATAATTAAGGCTCTTACCCAATTCAACATGCAAGACTTACATAAAGGAAGAATGTTTATCCTATTGTTCAGAACAAGGCACGTCTTTGCCCAGCCCCTCCAATTCAGTTTTGTGTTCTGCAGTGGACAATTTACTTTAATAAGAAGCTATGCAACTGGCCTGTTCACTGAGAAATCGATGGAAATGACAATCTCCCCTACGATACAGTGCACAGAAGCACTGCTCAAAGGGATGGGCTGGCTGTCCACTTAGGATTTCTGAGAGGGACATGGAGATGGCTAGAATCCCTTGGTTTGGGTAAAAGCATGTTTAGCATCCAGTCTCTGAGAAATGCTTTCTGCTCTGATTCTGGAGAACATTCCAGCAGAGATCCACAGTCCTACAATTTAAACAGTGACTTATTTGACAAATACCTAGTAAGGAGAACAGAACAAATACAGCTATTTTCTCCAACTAAGAAGGCCCTTGTAAATGCATACATGTTATAGATATATATGCAATGATGACCACCTCTTCTTTTATCTTTTAGACATTCCACGGGTTCTTTCCTCTGCCCCCCACCAGTGTGTGCGTGGTGTGTATGTGTGTGTATGTGTGTGTGTGTATCAGGAAGATGTTAAAGGAAGAATGTAACTTCAGATGTTCATTTTCCCATAGGCATTGCTTTCAGAGAACATCCAATGCAGTCCTACGGATGGGCTGGCTCTTCTGTATTATTTCTGTTTTACAGAATGCCTCTGCAACTGACATTCCACCCAATCACCCACACACCCACCTACCCATTCAACTTACATCTAACGACTTGAAACCTACTTCATGTACTCGTTTCCTCTTCTCGAGATTTTCTGCTCTTTTGGCGACCTGTTTTAATGTTGTATTTTGCACGTTCTTAAAGGCAATGCAATTTATTTAAAGCGGCAATTAATGCATGTAATTTATGAGATTTGCTGGACAGTCTAATTAAAAATGTAATTGAAAACTATGCCACCGGTTTATTACTGGTATCAATAAAATGTCTACAGTTTTGTTACAACCATAAGTTCTAAAGGAAGCAGCTTTGCCTGTGATCATAGGTTATCAAATCTAACGTGCCATCAATTATAAGATTCACTCCAGTTTTTGACACATTCAAATGTAAAAGGATGGCCAGCAATAATCTCATATTGTCATTTACTGTAAGATAAATGTTGAATCTAGAGATAGTAAAATGTGAAAAAAAAATACATCTAAGAATTGATTAAATAGGTTAAGGCCCAAATAATTCTTTGCCCAATTTCTCTGATACTTCACTCATAGTGAAATAAATATATTAAATAATATTTATAGAAATAAAAATAATAAAGTGGAAGGTATCCAATAACCATAATAGCCAACATTTACCTAGTGTCTAATATGTGCTGGCAGTGGGCAGTGCTTCATGTGGCTTTTCTCATTTGGACCTCAGAGTAACCCTGTAAAGAAGGTTCTATTATCTCCATTTTAAAGATGAGGAAACTGAGGTCCAGGGAGATCTTTTCTTTTTTTAAAAAATGTAAACGTATGCAAGGTTACTGAGCTAGTAAGGGTAGGGCTAGGATTTAAACTCAGACTCAGGAGCTAATGTTCTCTGTCTTCTGAGTATGAATATCCACCATGGCTCGTTGCCCCATGACCCCTGACTCCATAAAGGACACACTCCCTTTCCAACCTTTGGGTCACAGAAATCACATTAACTGTCCGTCTGTGGGTTGTGGAGCTCTGTGTTGGTTAAGCTTTTTCAAAGGTCCTTGGAGAGCAGATGAATGCTTGTGCCATTCAAAGATTTTTCAGTTTGCTTTCATCTGCAATCATAACCCTTTCAGTGTTGCTTACTTTTTTCTACCCCATGACAATGAAACAATAAAGTCAACAGAATATTTCCCCTTTTTAAAGTAAACCGTGGAAAAACGATAACACAGCCTGTGGAAGGAACCCCCTCACCAGCATGCCTATTCATGACCATTCGTAGGAACTGCTGAGCTTTTTCTTTTTTGAAAAAGTGCTTTTTGTTTTTTTTTTGATCTGTATCAGGGCAAACATTTAAAATGGAGAATGAACATAGCGTAGGCAAATGTGCTCTTTCTTGGTAAATGCTTAATGCTATGATTCCTGTTGTTTCCGTAGCAAAACTCCTTGACCAAAAGTCACATGAAAGATTCAGAAACAAAATGATAAGTTTGATGTTGAAAGTATCAGAGAGCCCACTGAACCAGTGACCAATGCAAAACAGGCCGGAGCCCCCAAGCACCTGAGGGCAAGAACTTTGCTGGGATCCTGGACGAGACCATCTGAACCTTCATGTTCGAATAAAACTGCCCAAGTTACACAGGCGGTGACTTTGACTTGAGACAATTCTGTCTCAATTGTTTCCCCAGCAAGCATCTCTCTCAAGGGACAGCAAAGCAGGCCCATCTGAGGACGCCCCTGCTCATTCCCTGAGCGTCCCTCATGCTTTCACCTTCATGCTCCCTGTGGCCGGTTCTGCTAGGTACAATCAGGGAATGAAATAGCTGCTCCCTCCGAGACCTGGTGTGTCAAGAGGAGGAAAATCAATTCCTATCACCCAAAGATCTATCACTCCAGAAGACCACTAAAAACTGCTGGCTACCCTGCGGTTCTGGAGCCCTTAAAGGTAATTTTAACCAGTAAAAGGACACAAATTGCGAGTCAAATGGAGCTCATTCTTTAAGAATCTATAGGAGGGGCAGAGGGCAACTAAAATAAACCAAGAGAGGAATTTTCCTCTGTACTATCCTTTCCAAAGGTATTTACTGAAGAAACAAAACCAGAACACACTCAAGTGCCTGCTTGATGTAGAAAAACCTGCATGTGCTGAATCCATTAGAAAACTGTTCAATAACAGTCTTCCTTGTGAAAATATTAGCCTTGTAATGGTTCCAAGTTCAGCATCTCCACAGGTTATCTGTTACATAAGTGGTCGCGGCGGATGTAGGATGGCTGGGCAGAATTTGCAGTCCTAATGGGCTTCTACATTTTCTACGTAGTTAGGAATGCTCTCCTGAAGGCACTGCTGGAATGCCTTGCTGTACTTGAGGTCATTAAAAATGCTTATCAGCTTGAAATAACAATCTGAAGACTGATACTAACATGAAGCAAATGTTTGACATGGCTCTTCACATAGGTCACTAATTTCCATATTTTCCTCTAGTCCAGCCAAGCAAACTACACTATCACCCAACCAGTCCCAGAAATGGCACTTTCTTTTGTTCTGTCCCAATAGCTTCAAAATTATGAGAAGCCTGCTGTGAGAGCTGAAGAGAGAAACTGGCACATATAAGCAACATTGCTCAGGACAAAGAAGGCCGGATGCCCAATTATTGACTTAAAGTCTCAGAACAGCAGTGCAATCCTTTCCTCCTTTTCTTTGGCAAGCTCTTCCAAAAGTGCAGTCAGCCTTTTCACTGATATCTGAAATTTCTCTTTAGGCTTTACATAAGCAAATGAAATCAGGGGTATGAAACAATTACTCAGACAATTTGAGAATAAATAAAATTTTGTTTTATACTGAGAATGATTTATGAAGACTATTGTCTTAATGATTCTTTTGGTCATTTGAAAACACTATTCTCCCCTTTGCCAGTCTAAGCAAAAAAAGGGCATCTTAACAAATCTTATTAATTCTTACATTTGTTTGTAGAGCACCATGACTGGGGCTCATAAATACAATACACAAAGAAAACGGAGTAATTATTTCAAAGACATTGGCTTTTACAAATTTTAAATGTTCTTCCTGCTCCTTTCTTCATTCCATGAATTTCATACGAGCTGTGTTAAGATACTCCAAATATCACAACGTATTGTGAGATAAAATTGTAAAAAAGGACTTCTGCAGCTGTATCCGTGCCACTGTAAACAAGCTATACAAATTATCTACACAAATGGAGGAAAACCAGAATCTGGTCCCAAAGCCAAAGGACCTGAGTTGAGATCCAGCCTTTGCTCTTACTAGCCATTAGACCACATGCAAGCCACTTAAGATTTCTTTTTTCAGTCTCCTCATCTATAGAATGGGGATAAAAACAACAGAATCCAATAAGGTTGTTTTAAGGCATAAGGCAGATAATGTACACAAAAGCCAACGGCATGGTGCTTGGTACATATAGGAAACATTACATATATATTAATTGAAGTTACCATGGCACAAAATAAACTATCACTTAACATGACTCCCCCTGAAGAAAGGCTGTGGTAATATTCTAGGAGTCTATTTTTAAAATTTGAGATTGTCATGCTTGAAAAAGCATAATCTCTTGTTGACAATACCACAATTTACTGCCACTGGGAAAGTGTATAAAGCCAAAGGGATAAGGTTATATGCATGAGAAGCAATTTTCTTTGCCACAAACAAATGTGATTAAATCTATTTTAATACAGTGCTGACTTTATTCATATTTTTTTAAGACGGAGATTGGCATTTTGTGGTTCCAATTTTTTTTAAAAAGATAATTTATACTCACCCTTCTCAAAGGGAGTTAGTGATGATTTTTTACTGCATACACTGGACTGTGATCTGTGCACATCAGTTACTCACACTGGGATTTCCTAACGCAGAAACTGGTTGTAACTGAGACTCTTTTAGTTAGTGTGATTGCTTATCTTTAATGGACGGAGACTTCCTCGATTAATGCCATACCAAAGATTTTCTTCTTAATTTTGGTTTCAAGAAAATCTATCATTTTTCCTTTTGACAAGAGTTAAATTTGTTTATTGTAGGAAATTTGGAAAAAAGTGAAAAATATAAGAAAGAAAATAAAAGTCACTTATAATTCTACCCTGAGTGATAATTACTATAAAAACAAGTTGTGACATAGTTTTTTCTAGTTTTATTATCTATTTCTCTTTCTCTCTCTCCAAAATTCAAAGTTGGTACCAAATTACAGGAACAGTTTTGTATCATACATTTTAATTCAATATTATATAATGAATATTTTTCTGTAAAATTCCATCATACGGATGTTGCTTCATTATTTATCCAATATCCTATCTGGAATATTTAGGTTGTTTAAAACATTTCTTTCATATAAAAAATGCTGCAATGAATATCACTGCTTATAAATCTTTGAATACATTTTTGATGATTTTTTATGTTTGGATTTTGATGGACTAAAAATTTAAAGAGAGATAGATTACATAGCATGCAAATAGAAGATAATTAAAAATTTCTTCATACCTGGCCAAAGCAACCTGCGTAATGAATAAGGCTTGGATAATCCTTAGAACAACTCAATTCAGCAATGGCTTCTGTTTCACTCACCATCCAGCGTACGCACTCCAATTGACCATTCTAGATTAAAAAGAAAAAAAAAAGAAATTTAAGGTAATTCAGGTTTGAAAAAATACCTCACAGGTGGTAATTTTACCAAGGGAAAAATCACATGAATTTTGGCTTTTATGTCTGGCTTAATTCATTTACAATAAATGTATATCACCTATTATATTTCTGAACAGTAATTTTGACTCTAAATCAACTGCATAATTTTTACTTAATACATTTTCGTAATTTCATCAGTTATTTTAAAATCAATTTATTGAGGTATAATTTGCAAACTATAAAATATACTCTTTTTAAAGTACAGTTTCATGAATTTTGACAAATATATTCTCTTGTTAACTACAACTCCAGTCAAGATGTAGAACATTTCCACCGCACACCCACGTTTCTAGTACTCCTTTGCTCTCATACCCCTCCCCTTTGCCCAGGCGACCACTATGATTCCTATCACAGCAGAATAGAGTATGTACTCTTTTGCATCTGGCTTCTTTCACCCAACATAATCCTTCTGAGATTCACCCAAGCTAGTGCTTGGAGATAATTTATTCCTTTTTATTGCTGAGAAGTATTCCATTGTATAAATATACCACAATTTGTTTATCCATTAACTCTGCTTTTTCTCTTGATAAGTTAGCATGTTAGGAGTCCAAAATAAAGAAAAGGAAAATAATCCCATTACACTGGCTCAAATGCTACTTTCACTGAAGCCTTCTCTGATTTCCTGCCCACGGTAGCCCTGTTCTCCTGTGCTCGGATCCCACACTGTGCAAACCAGGAAGGCAGTCGTGACATATGTAACCTAGTGATTAAGACCCAGACTTTGGAATGGATTTAAACCCTTAATCCACCACTTAGTTACGAGACTTTGAACAGCTTACCTCATCTCTCTGATACTCAATTTTCTCATCTATGAAATAGCAGGGGTTAGTAGCAGCTACCTCATGGAGTTACTGTAAAGATCAAATGAGGCGATGCATGTCAGCTTACTAAGCACATAATACGTCACCTTACACTGTATTAGAACGCTCTCTTAGATCCTCACAATAACTCCATAAGACAAATGAGACATTCAACTGCCTTCCTGGTTTGCATGGTATGGGACCTTAGCATAGGAGAAAAGAACTACTGTGGGCATGAAGTCAGGGAAGCCTATTCTAAAAACAAGACAGGGCGGGTAATCTGCTCATTCTTCATTTACTCCTATTTGGATAATGGAATTTCAAGTAGTCAACTTCCAACTATTCACACGCAGAATAGTTCTCTCTGACTGGGGCATCTAGCGTGATCAGGTGTGTGCTGAATAGCTTCCAGGTGCCCCATTCAGATCTATCTCCTCCTGTTTCTGCCCTCCTTTCTGCCCAGGGAGGCTGATCTGTATGTGTTGGCTCCCTTGCCCCCTGGCTTCTGACTGGGTTTGGCTAATGGAAAGCAGTAACAGGAGACCAGGAAAAGAGAGTGTTTGAGGTCCCCCTTGTTCTCAACTCCCCCTTTATGGAGGTGCCACTGGTCTGCTGAGTCCTGCCACCAGTCAAGGGTCAAAAGTCAGCAGTTCTACTCAACCCTCTCTATCTCAAGGTCCTTCCCCTGCCCTTTCAGGCTCTGGGTTGGTAACTGTGCTCTGGTTGTTACTGACCCCAATATACTGCACTTTCCTTCACGGGCTCCCTACACCCTGTCCACCCACCCTCCTTTTGTATATAAATCATTCATTACAGACTTTCCTTAAATTACACAATTTGAGCATGCAGTGTTTCTTACGAGAATTTAAAAAACCCCACTGACACAACGTGCTTCATTCCCTTTGAATAAAGAAAGGTGTAGGAACCATACTGAGCGTCCATGAGGCAAGACAATTTACATCAATGGATATTTACACAGAACACAAAAATATGAGGCAATAGTTCTGACTTTAGTAATTTGAGTCTTCTCTCTCTTTCTTTCCCTCTCTCTCTTTTTTGGTCAGTCTAACTAAAGGCTTGCTAATTTTTAAAAATCTTTTTATGAGACCAAATTTAGTTTTGCTGATTTTCTCTATTATTTTTCTATTCTCTATTTCATTTATTTTTGCTTGAAAAAAATTTAATTTTCTTCCTTCTGCTTGCTTTGAATTTAGTTTGCTTTATTTTTCTAGTTTCTTGAGGTAGATTAGGCCAATAATTTGAGATCTTCCTCCTCCTTTTTTTAATTTATTTTTTATTTTTATTTTTTTTTTGCAGTACGCGGGCCTCTCACTGCTGTGGCCTCTCCCGTTGCGGAGCACAGGCTCTGGACGCGCAGGCTCAGCGGCCATGGCTCACGGGCCCAGCCGCTCCGCGGCATGCGGGATCCTCCCGGACCGGAGCACGAACCCGTGTCCCCTGCACCGGCAGGCAGACTCTCAACCACTGTGCCACCAGGGAAGCCCCTCCTCCTTCTTTTTTAAACATATGCATTTACAACTATAAATTTCCCTCTAAGCATTGCTTTAGCTTCATGCTTAAATGTTGGTATGTTGCATGTTCATTCATCTCTAAATATCTTACAATTTCTGTTGTAATTTCTCTTTTGATACAATTATTATTTTGAGGTGTAATTCTATATACTTGTGAATATCTTAAATTCCCTTCTGTTATTAATACCTAATTGTATTTCATTATGGTGGAAGGACATACTTTGTATGATTTTAATCCTTTTAAATTTATTGAGATCTGTCTTATGACCTAACATATGGTCTATCATGGAGACTATTTCATGTGCACTTGAGAAAAATGCATATTCTGCTGCTGTTGGGGAGAATGTTCTGTTAGATGTGTGTTAGGTTTAGTTACTCAAGGAAACGTTTAAACAAATAAAAAGTTGCTAGAGAGGGAAAAGGAAATACTATATCACTACTATGAGTTTGAAAGCAGTATCACTTGCCATTATTAGAAATACCAAGAAAACAAAAAATGTTAGTAGATTCTAGTGGGAGATTTTTGCCTGCTGAAGTCCCTGAGCCTTGGGTCACTCACTGTATGTTAAAAAGGAATATCAGTAGGTTACATGTTTTCTCACCAGACCAGCATTTTGTCTTTGGGCTTACTCAGAAATAAAAAGAGAATCAAGGTTATTTCATTCCAAATCCGTTTAGATTCTAAAGTAATTTCTTGTGCTGGCTCCATTTTAGAAAACAGACTGTTCTCACCTTTTAGAAATCTTTCTTTACAATTATTTTGCTTAACTGTTGCCAAAGAGCACTTAATAATGCCTGTTGAACTCCCACAGTATCTAGTGTTGGGTCCCCAGAAAGCACTCAATAAAGTCTGCATGTAGCTGGCAAGAACTTATGATGTTCCATATTTAAGGAGTTTAACAGTGTGGGGAGATGTTCTTAAGCCTTGGTATGACTTCAGAGCCCCTTTTCTAATGTAATCTTTTTATTTGATACCTTGTCTCTGACTCTGCTTCCTGTCAGCCAACACATATTATCTGAGCAACTTCTGCCCATTTGTACCCAGTTTGTTTTCTTTAATGACAGCAGGGTTCTCAGAACTGTGCTTAAGGAGGTGAAATACCACCAGTTAGTTACTAGTGTTCAACACAAGGTCCTAAAATGGAAGAATGATGACTTCTTAGCACTCCCTCAATTTCATCAATGTCCATCACAATACACTAATGGACTGAGGCAGGACATGTGTCAGGACAGACGGCCAAAGAGGGTGGCATATATTATAAAATATTTGTATTTACTGCTTTTGTAAATTCTAGATTAAACAAAGGAGTAAAAGAATACTTCCAGTTCTCAGATCATTGTCCAGAAGTAAAGTATGAAAAGCCTGAGACTGCAAAACTATAAGAGCTTTTGAGTCCTGTGGGCTTCATTGAAGCAAAAAAAATTTTATTGTTTAAGTTTGCATGCTGATTGTATGATGGGGATCCTATGTTGACTGGAGCAGTTTAAGAATGAATTAACACTTAATAGGGATACCATAGAAGGAGTTTACCCAGGGTTGGCTTAATGACCACTAAATTTCTTATGTATCTTCCTACTCTGAAGATCCTTACCCTATCAGAACAAGGACTCGGGCATATAAATTAACAAAAACATTTCATCCAACTATGTATGTAGTTAGAATACATTCAAAATGCACCATTAATCAGGAAAACTAATGAGAACTGTATTTTATAAATACTAAAACGGCAAGGCGAATGTCAACAATCACTGGCATTGCAAGAATATTTTAGTCATAACTGACACATGCCCACTGATTACCAAACCCAACTCCTGCCTTCCTACAGGATTCCGACATGGGACTAGATCCTGAATTCGCCATCCTGCACTTGTATTACTGATAATTTACCTGCCTTATCCACCAGGCTATCAGTTCCTTAAGAAAAGGGACTATGTCTCATTTAAATTTGTTTTGCCAGCAGCTTAACACAGTACCTGGTGGACTCGTACACACTGCTGAACTCCACTATGCTTGACTTTGACTTCACATTTCATTTCTCTTTCTTCTTGATAGCTGCCTGCAGTTCAGCTCTTAATCTGACATAGCATCATTTACAACTAAAGGAAAATGATATTCACTGGGGTCATGGATTTCTTATTTGATCAAAAAAGCTAATCACTGAGTAACATTAAATAAAACAGAAAACAACTTTTTAATCTTTGCTGAATGATAAATAAATGGAAGACACAAAAATTCAGATCTGCATAAGAGGTATACTGGGGAAGGAAACTGCTTGTTTTTCAAATATAACACGTTCTTCAGTGAATTCACAAGTAGACTTCTTTAACTAGCAAGTTCCCCTAGTAAATTTCAGTATAATTCCATTTATAAAAATTATGATTATTCAGCTTTTAGAAGACGTAACTATTAAGTAAAGTAAAGTACATATGCAGAAGCACAAGATGTATTATATTTCCCTAAACTTCACTTCTGGCTTATTAATAAACGTGACTGAATTCCACATTTATTTACCAAAGATCTTAAAAGTAATTTTAGTTTAATAGTTAACCTTCTAGTGATGTGTTATATTTTACAGAGGCACTCACTGCAGTGCTATAAAAGACCATGTTTTCCTGTACCACAGTTTCTAGGTTTTAACTCTATCCCAGTCGGCATTAATTTGTGGAGTTTTTGACAGATAACATACTGTACTCTGCAAGAGCCAAACGCAAACTCGGCACTGATATTCTAAACAACTCCTGACACTGCAGACGTTTAAACTTGAGATGTAATCCATTAGAAGTCCACTTTATTGTCTGAAATACTTCTGAGTGCTAGCATCCCTTATAATACACCTTTTCCTCATTTGTCTTGATCATTATACTCACATTAGGAAAAAATGAAACAGCCTCACACAGATCCAGGGGTGGTTAAGAGTAACAAAAATTCTCAGAATGGCAACAGATCATTTTCCTTTCTCTTTATTAGTGATTTGAAGCTTACCCTGAATTGGAATATAGTCTCAAAATCCCAAAGCAGCTAGTGACTGAAATGATTAACCTTTTAAACACAACAGGTTCATTTGCTGTTTGCTTGGTATATCACTCTTCTCTCCCACCATTCTAACACTGAAACTTCCTAGGAATCTTCAAAGATAGAAACCCAACTTTTAGCTGTGGAGGGCCCGGCCCCCAACCAGTCACCTTGATGGCCAGGCCCGCTGGAGTCAGCTTCTCCACATTTCGCTCGTTGAGGCAATCTTCTCCCATCAAAGACGTGAGATGCTGCAGACATTCTGCATGTCCCTGCGCTGCGGCAACGTGTAAGAGATTGTTTCCGCTTTCATCATGAATTTTGTCTAGATTGTCGGCGGCTAGGTGTGGCTGAACACAGAGTGAGAGGAGAAAACTTAAGTCAATAAATCACAAGGAGATGCTATGGAGGTTTTGCTCTGGGCACTGGGAAGAAGAGATGAGCTTCCAGAAGCTCTGGTGGCAGCCATGGGGATCTAATAAGTCAGAACTCCTTGCAATTAATTCTAATGATTTTCAATGACATTTTTGTTATACTGCACTTTAGAACATGAATGCTCAAGTGCCTTATCTTCATGGGAGACATGTGACAGACAGGAGTCAGCAAGTCTGTAGCAGTTCCAAGCTGGCTTTCTAACAACTGCGATGACACTTAACAGTAACTGGCAGCTTCCCTGTCTGTCTCCTCTACTCCTGCTAAGTTCTGAGGGCCAGGCTGTGTTTTATTCCCTGTTGTAGGTTCGTTAAATGAATGAACTACCTGTCTTAACCATCTGCATTGCCTTGAACTATGGAGAGCTGGCTTTGACGGCAAGCTACGTGATGAGTGCTGCAGACAATGCTCCCACGGGTACCTCTAGACACTTTCATCCCTAAACAAACTCCTGGGGCATCTGGAGGCTACCTGGCCTTTGGTTCCCTCACCTCTAGTGAAGTTCAGTCCCCTGAGTATAAACTCGTTGATAAAGACTGGGTAAAACTGAGAGGTCTTATCACTTGGGAAACATAAAAACACGGGAAAGACAAAAGAAAGGAATGAACCAAGGAGAAATAGAGAGGAAGAGCCAGGAGAAATGGAAAAGACATCTTCAGGAGATGAAAAACATATTACCTTACTTTGTAAAATTGTTCAATCATATCATCCTATTATAACACTAAGATGTGTGATAACAGACCAAGCGCATTATACTTATCTACTCACGGCTCTACCCTAAGTAGAATCACACTGCCAAGATGTGATGATTTTCTTGAATGAGACTTTAATTAACACCACAGTGTCAGCTCAGGCTTACTACTGTTTGACCCAAGTTTGGAAGCCAGGAAAGAACAACGTAGGCAGATGGAATGTGACTGCAGTTTAGTTTTCTCTGAGCCTAAGCAGAACAGACTTTTCTTACATCATATAACTCTGTGTCTAGAGTCTTTGGAAAAGCTTCTTCATTCTCCCTAGACGTGCAGACCTGGAACTAAAAAAAACTCCATGTGGGTCAGAGGGCAGTCAAGCTCTAGGGTAAGTTTCTATCTGCAAATGCTTTCAAACATCCTGGTCCAAGTCTTCTGAATAATGATCAGGATAAAACAGAAGACCCTCTGTTCATGTCTCTGGCAGGTCCCCCATCAGCAAGGAACTGACATCCCCACAAATAACTGAGTGAGAGCGTTGGGAACCATTTGAAAAGCAAAAAAGAAAGACGTTAAGATTCATATTAAAGAAAGTGCTGGGCTTTCTTCGTTTTGTTTTTGTTTTAGACTCTGTGTCCTTATTCCAGTTGAATTCAGGCAAAGTTCAAGTGAAATAACACTCCCCTCAATAGCCAATTGTTTTTCCTTGTGCTAACCACCTAACTTATAATTTTAAAACTCAAAAGTCACATCTCCCAACCAAAGCCACAAGTAGAGATTGAACAAAAATTAGAACAGAAGCATCATCATTCTGTTAACTAATGAATGGAGCTGATAAAACTGGAGTCTCTAGATTGTTAGTATGTATACGGAATTAATTCATACTTACCAGGAGAGATATTTGCCCTTCTTTAACGATGTTCAGGATGCTTTTTACTTTTTTCAGGTACTCACTCCTTTCTTCTGGGCCTTGGGAGCTGGTCCAGTTCATGCCACCGATCTGCTCCTCTAGTTTGGGGTCTGGTGCTGAGGACTGCAGATGGAAGGCCCTGAGCTGGCAGTCTGGCATTGCCTTGTCAACTTTCCGACCATGAGGCTCACTAAAGGTCTTATTTGGGAAGTCCTTACTCTGGTTTTCAGGCTCATATGCAGAGCCACATTTAACCAGAGGAGGAGAACTCTCGGATTCTTCAGTGGAGAGCTTCTGCTGGTCACGGACGACAGAGGATGTTTTTCTCAAGTGAGGGCTTTTCACAGGAGAGAGAACACAAAATGGTGTCATGTTGGACAGTGAGTTCTCAGCATTTCCTGTAGAACAGGCTTTGCTAGAAAGGCCATTGATGCTTGTGCATAAACCCAAAATTCTTTTTTCTGAAGTCACCTTGGCAAAAGAGGCAAGCTGTTGACTGGATTTAATGTAAGGCACATCCAGAATCTCATCCATGTCGAGGTCATAATGCTCCAGTTCGCCCAGCAAGGGGCTGGGCTCCGTGCTCTTACTTTGAGGGCTGCTCTCTCCATCTCTGGGGCTGAGCTCCTCAGGTTGGGGGCCTGGGTCAGAATCACCCCCTTTCTGGTACTCTGCCTTCTGGTTCTTTTGGTCATCGCTTTCATTGTTCTCCAGAGTCTCTGGCTGATGTTTCAGTGGGGACACTCGCTTCACTGGGCGGAACTTACTGTATACATCGGCGATTCCCGTGGGCTTCTGTGTGTTTGTAATAAGAGTTGAGACACTGCAATTCCAGCTAGAGCTAGAAACTGTTTTAAAATAAATTAAAAGAGGGGACTATTAAAAACTCTTTTAAAATAAATTAAAATAGGGGACTATCTGAAACACTGAAAATAGCGTGGCCATGCAGGCAGACATGGTCCACTCAAGTAATGCTCAAAGGAAGCCCCGGACAAATTAAGGACGAAGCTCAAAGGGGATGAATTAAGAGAGAACGCATATCATAAAACAAACGGTTCATACTTACCATTGAAAAGCAGTCAATGATAAAAGAAACTTATGACATATTGGCTCAAAATTAATTCAAGTAGTAATAATAGTGAAGGCAGACAGCTAAAGAAAACAAACCCAGACAGATACTCAGGTTTATTCCCTGGGTGGTGGCACCTCCTTGATAGTATTTTGATACTTGCCATCACCCTGAAAAAGAGAATTGGAGGATAGGATCCTTTGTGTTAAACGAACTTCCAAACTAATCCAGGGAGAGAAGGGATGTACGTGCATATGTGCACACGTGCACGGGTATACTCTGAAAGCTTACGACGACGTCTCAGAGAAAGAAGGGATAAATGGTTTAATACTGGGCAAACTTAAACTGATACCTATTGGGTGATTCCCTAGGTGATTTGTTAGGTGGATTAGGGAAAGAACAGGAAGGAATGAAGTGGTCAGGACTGACTGGACCATGGGAGATAAGCCGTGGTTGAGTACATCCCACCACAGGCTGAGTATTCCAGTCAACCATCACTCACGGGCATTTGACAGTACTTTCTGGCATATGACACAGCAACATAATGCACTAGCTTCACACGGGAACGTGCTCTTTAAGAGTCACTGCTGCCCTCGGTCATTTGGAAAGAGGAGAAGGAAGGTGCAAAGGGAGGGTGAAGTAGGCAGACTATTTGTTTTTCTTCTCATTTCTTGCAAAGTTTAGATGAAGACTGTATAGTCTGCGTCCGAGTGCCTGGCTGAGACGGAGTGTAACGGGAGGTGAAAGGTAAGCACCACCTCCTCCTGCAGTGCAGCGGCCTCATGTGACCGGCTGCCCCTTCCTCCCTCAGCCTCGATGACACCACCTCCTCTCTGGGGCACTCCATTGACTGCGAAGATGACCCCACACTCTTGGTAGCTTGCAGCCCACCAGTTTACAGATTCCTACTCCCTTCTCACTGAGGTTACACCATCCCCCATCAAAGGGGTGAGGTTTCAGGACATGCCCTCTAACTAGGCATCTCCCATTGCTCTCTCCTCTTCTGCAACAACAGCAGGTGGGAAGTATTTAACCCCAAAGCATGTGTTTGCGTCTGTTCTTTGCTATGGAGCACAACCAAAAAGTAAAGGAGCTAAGACGAGGGTGTACTCAGGTCTGTAACTTCTGCAACAGTCCCTGGCTACCATTGATTCTTGGGGTGAAAGCAGGATATCAATTATGAAACGTTCCCCAAATTTAGACCCTTGGTCATTCTTCATCCTACTGCTATGTGTTCCAAAAGGATTCATACAAGTTCTGGAACCAAAATAAGGAGGTGAGAGTGAGTGTTCTAAGCCTAGATGCTATGTACCTATTTATTGGTGGGTGAGTTCTTTACTCCAAATGGACCACAATTTTGCTTGTGGTTTCAGAGGGTCTGCACGAAGCGGTCCTTCTCTGAGGGCTTTTGGGAATCTAAGAGAATACTGTGAGCTGTGGAGGGAGGCCTGGATTCTGTCCAGTAAGAAACAGGTATTAACAGAGAATGTTCCAGAAGGGAAGGAAGGTGTCTAGATGCTCTTAAGCTGCTGCTTCTCTTGCCTTCTGCTGGCTCTGGTTCTCAGTTGTATACAGTACTTGGCACAGAGCAGACAATTAACAAGTGCTAGTATTTGAATTTGAATCTCACTTTGTCCAACGCATTACATTTCTTTTTAAATGCCCAAAGAGTATCCTTCTCAGGGATTTACGGCTTAATTTCACAGGGGACAAAAGTCCTGTTAATAAACTCAGAGGAGTGGTAATCACCAATGAGAGCTAGATTTTCTAGTTATTTATGAAATGTAAATAGGCAAAGGCAAACACTAATTTCTGTTGTTCCATTATAAATTTAAAAGTCTTTCTATCCTTTATATGTCCCTTTCTCCCTCAAAATGTAAAGCTAAAAAACATTAAGGCCTGCCAGAAATTTTTGCCAAGTCTTTCTCTCTTCCTTTCAAGAATATATGGTTACTTACTTATTTAAACCAACAGAAAAATAGTGGACACAGAGTTTATAAATGTAAATATGCCTTAAATTTTATCCATCAATTTTCTGAAAACCTTAAAATAGAGTAGGAAAAAAATATATATATTTCTTAACATTTCTGAGATACATATATATTATTAGGGATAGTATTTGCTGGTATTTTCCAATTACCTTCATTTTTTGAAAACTTCTTGATAATGTGCATCTCAGAATGCAATAAAAAAATTTAAAGCCACATAACTTAGTGGGCCAATACAACGAGAGCATTGTACCAATATATTTATGTATCGTATAAGGTCGTGGGTTCAAAGGGCTACTCTTTTATGTTGGCTTTATTTACATGTGAAATTTTTTCCAAGTGATACAGGGAAATGGATACCATATGTTTCCCAGCTGTTTTGTTCTGACAGGAGCCATTAAGAATGCTCTATGGAAATGAATTCTGTCTGAGTCTTATGAAAACACTTCTTTCCACAGAAGAGCCTAGAAACTGAAGAAGGGGCATCAACATTAGGCTTGTTGTCCTCCTTATTCAAACCTATCACTCTTTTTTAGGCTGAGAGGGAAATCTGTGCTTTCCAGTCTGTGTCTTGACTACCTGGAAAAAAATCCCAGTTATGAAAAGTGGATTAGATAACAGTTTTTTGTGAGAATGTTCTAATTTATTACTATATCATATACCTGTCTGAGGAGAAGGACAATTTTATATATATATATATATATATATATATATATATATATAAATATATATAAGATAAAACGCAATTAGTTTATTTCTCCTAAGCTGGGAAAATGGGTATTTTAAGTACAACACAAGTAAAAGGGTCCTTAATGACAGGCAAGATTTTCACTTCCGATTCTGTAAGTCTACCAAAAATTCCACTTATACTGTTGTTCTACCCCGACCCCATGAAACACTTCTTATAATGCATGGAAACAAAGATCAGACTAACTAGGGCTTATAGGAAGATTCTGAGGCTAAAGTTGTTTCCTGGAAATCATGAATAAATACTTCACATGTTAAACTTTAAATCCCAGAAAATTTTATCGATTATTTTATGAGATCTTGACAAGCTCTGTGAGAAGAGTCTGTGTCTAATTTACCTCTCTATCCCTCAAAGCACCCAGCAAATTGCTTTACATGAGTAGGTTCTCAGTGACTTTTTTGGGTGAGTGGATTCATTTTTAACATCTTATGAACATAAACAGGCCCAATATACCTTAAACCTGTCTACCTGATTATGGCACAAAGTTTCTAAAATGGTCAGTAGGCAAATGGCAATGCATTCGAGGCTGATTGGTAGACCACAGTTCCCTCTTCCAATCTAACTGGCATTTGGAATGTCTCTGATCTCCAGCAGGGTATTTCCAGT
Organism: Delphinapterus leucas; assembly: GCF_059928025.1. Taxonomy (NCBI): domain Eukaryota; kingdom Metazoa; phylum Chordata; class Mammalia; order Artiodactyla; family Monodontidae; genus Delphinapterus; species Delphinapterus leucas. The sequence continues at coordinate 102,239,403 of NC_143131.1, read as the reverse complement.
TGCCTGCTGACCATCCACAGGTCACCATTTATTCAACAAGCATTTAATGTGAGCCTGGGATGTGCACGTTATGTGTAACAGGTAGCATGTTCTGATCGAGGGGTCTTATCACCCCTACCATCACCTGCTTCTTGCCTTCCCCCTCCTCATCCAAAACACACACACACACGCATATGCGCACACACACTCTACTCTGTCTTCCTTAAACGTATTCCTCATATACCTGGCCTGAATCACATGACCATGTATGCAGCCTCCCAAGCAATCCATCTCCAAGGCATCCCTGTCCCTCATCCCTTAGGTACCAACTCCTACGTAGCCTGATCCTAAATCCTTCTTTAATCTGGTCCCTCTATTCATCTTATTATACTGACTAGACCCTTCCACAGCCCCTGCAGGGTTTCTTTTCTTCTTTGGTTTCCCTTTTGATCCTGAGTCATCCCCTCTTCAGATAAGTCTGATTTTGTCACTTCTTAGTTCAAAAACCTTAAAGAGGCCTTGTACTGCCTAAAACAATATTTCCCCCTATGTGGGACACATACCCCTGCAGTATCTAAGGTGGTGCACAGGAACCATAAATCCCCCTGACTCAGAGAGTAAGCAAGCTATATACCTTTCAACTCTTTCTTCTTCTTAATTAATTTAAGGACTCTCAGTTTGGTGCTACAGTGACTTTAACTATTCTCCCAAACTTACAAACTCCCTTCAGAATAATGAAACTGTGGGTCTTTAGCTCAGAGACTTTCATAAGCAAAGAGTTAGCAGAAATGCTTTATTTTCATCACATTCATTTTAATGATGTCCTTGAATTTACTGCAAGTGACATTGATTTTTTACTTACAACACTGACATAAAGTTTCTTCCAAAAACAAATATGCTTAAAAGTAAATGGCTTTAGAAAAATAAGTTAAAAATAATAGTACAAGTGGTTTACAGGTCAAACAAAAATAAGAGAGGTTGTGGAAATAACACTTAAACAACTAAGCTTTGGGAAACCCTGACTTTCAGGATAGTAGCTAAATTCTTTATCATGGTAGCTATCAGCTCTTTTATTTATTTTCTAATTTATCTTCTCGTCTCAGCACCACCATTCCCACGTCACTAATTTTTCTCTGCATTTCCATCGCTAAACTCACCCGCTTCTGGATACCCCAGGTCCTTCCTTCTCTTCTCCTGCCTTTGGGCAAGTTCGCCCTCTCCTACGACACCTTTGCTGCCTTCTCTCCCTGAGGTGGAAGCTCATCTGCCAGGATTCCCCTCAGGTGTTCCTCCTTGGTGCATTTCCTCTGACTTTCCCAGGGAATCGTTGTCCTTTGCTTCTCAGTGTCCTGAGATACATCTGCCCATACCTAGAGTCACGCATTTATAAAGCTCTGTTTCAACAATTCACTCGTGCATCTGTCTCACCTTCTCTCTTGAGAGTCCCTCAAGGGCAAAGATGGCTCGTGAACCTCCTTGTGTTTATAACCAGCCCTCTGTCTAGCACAGCATCTCACAGATATTGGGGCTCAAGGGCTAAACCTTTTAAAGAATAAATGAATGAAGGGGGAGGGAGGGAGCAAGAGGGGGGAAGAAGGAACAAAGGAATATGCTAGACCAAAGATGCAACGTATACTAAATACATATGAGTCTTGTCACAATGAGTCACTCTCGCCACATTTTGGACACACTGAGTGTGTTGAATATTTCAAAGACAGTCTTGGTAAAGCTATTGAAGATGTGCTGCATATTAAAGGATTTTCATGTATTTCCTAAGTTCTAAGCCAAAACTTCTTCATCTGTAAAATAAAGGGGTTAGACACATGATTGCTAAGACCTGACCCACCTCTAAATTTCTATGACTGTATGGAATGTCTACAAATAACAGGGCTCTTTATTCTGAATGACTCACTATGAAACACTATAATTCTTCTGGATCCATGTATTTCAACAGATCCTCACAAATTTATAATTATGAGGCTAAGCTGATTGCTGACACAGAACAACTCTTTGGCTCTTGGGACTGATACATTAGTATTTTCTTAGGAAGATAATGTACAGTTTGCTATTGCAACGGTGGATCCAATTTTCAAGACTGAACGTCAGTGCTGGCTCCCAAAATGCCTATTTTACTTCTAAATATGGAGTTTTGTGTCCATATTAGAAAATTAGCTTTAGACATCAAGAAGAGGAAGAAAAGGATGTGTCTTTAGGATAAAATACTGTTTTCCTACTATTTATTGTTAGAAGTGAAAGGAATACTATTTTCCTTGAGAAACAAAACGGTCAGCTTTAGCTGTAATTGCCTTAAAATGTACACAACAGTGAACTTCACATCTACAGCTGCTGGAAACCCAGGCACCTTCAAGGGCATGACTTCTAAGTTCTCCAGGATTCCATTTCCTTCCAGTTTTATACCTAAGAGAGGGACGTTGTGAAAGATTAGGAGGGTCAATGCTAGAGTCAAGAGTTTCCTTAATCCGATGTAAATGAAATCCATCGTGGGCTTACTCATCACAAACACTTCAGGTTCTAAGGCGTGGTGACAGGTATACTTATCTCATGACAACAAGAAGACGGGTATGGAGCCTGGGTGAAGACTACTTGCTGGGTGCTCTTCTGTACCACCCTTGGAGACTAGATTGGAACCTGATCCAAGAAAGGGTTGGGTTAACTCTGAATCTGGGGTACTGTGTCAGGCCATGATGTTGGGAAGAGCCAGTGGGTGTGAGAAATGTTCCCATGGAGTTGTTTGCTCATCCCTTTCATTGGTGTCACAGACCCTTTATTGACGGTGTTGTGAGGCTGAAGGGCAAGTACAGAGGACTTTCTTATAAAAATATCAACCAATGATTTATTCACATTGAGATGTTAAAATATTACTGGAAAAGATTCATTGATGTGGTTCTAAACTTCCTAAGTGGCTACTGATATAAAGCAGCTGTAGAAAGTCAGATTTCCCAGTTTCCCAATTTCATAATTTCCCAAGTTTCCTAATTCCCAGCCCAACCCAGAAATGTCAAGACCTGCTCACATCACTTTGTACCCCATCTGCACCCATTTCTTTATTGTGTAAAAACTCACAGAAATACTCAAAAGCCCTTACTACCTTGGGTAGGAAAAGATACTTCTTCACCAAAGACGCATGTTCTATCATGAAATCAGACTCAATATTTTGACAACTTTAAACCTTTGGGCCTTGAAAGTATGGTTCCCATAGAAGACAAATGAGTGATTGTGAAGAAAGCACATGGTTTCAAAGTTATTTTGTCACCTAAAAAGCATGCTGACCTCCACTCTGACATCAGCAAAACCTCTTGAGTGGATTAAGTCTCACATCCACTCCAGGCCCATTACCAGATTTCCTTTCTGTTTTTTCCTCTCTCAGTGCTGAATTAGAGAGAGAGATACACATCCAAGGATGGTGCAGAGGCTCATCAAGCACAGAAGTGTGGAAACAGGGGAGAACTTGCTCAGTGTGGTTTCTGGAAAGTGCAGAACCACGCTTACCAGTTTTAACTGAAGGTGGCAATGTTCTACAATGCTGATCTGTCAAGGGCAGGAAACACCAAGATACTGCTCCTTGCTAAGGGAACAAGAGGCAGATGGGGGAGGTTTGAAAAATCCCTATCCTCTACCCTCTACTAGCCAGCTCCAACAGATGGCTCCCAGAATGCTGTCAGTAAAATGTTTCTTTTCCTCCTCGATGTGAAGTCATGTATCCAAATTAGGAATACAACTTTAGATACAAGAAGAGTAAAGGGGGTATATATCTTTAGGGTGCATGAGTGTTTTATTTTTTTACGAAACATTAAATGAATTCTATTTTCCAGAAACAAAGTGGTAAGTGTATGAAACCTAGTCCCACTTTGAGAGGGACGCGCCTCAAGGTCTGGAGGGGAGGAGAAATGGGAGGAAGAACTAGCCCAGCCTGCAGCCTCCTCTTCCTCTGGGCAGCCCCGTGGGGTCCACCCAAGCAAGCTGGTGGCCGGGTGGAGTTCTCCGTTATAGGCTGCAGAGAGGACAGGGAAGGTGCAGGGACGCAGCAAAGTGCAGATAGAGGCCCCTGCAGGACAGAGCCTGGCAGAGCCGCATTGCCTCCTTTCCTACTGCCATTTGGTACGCACTTCTCAGGCACTGTTACAAACAATGAAAAAAACCAAAACACTTACGTGTGTTTTAAAAGTTCCTCCAAATGCTATTTATTAATTAGAATTTTCCTAAAATGTCCTCCATCATTAAAATTATGAATACAATATATTTGTATAAAACTTCCTATGTTTCTGACCACAAGTCAAGTGTATGATGTCACTAGACGTTTTTACAACTCCGGAGGATGGATGAGCAGTGCTTCCGTATTCTCACTTGAAAATAAATGCGAACTGAGGGAGTTTCAAGTGTTATGTGGAAAATTACATACTATGCTGACTGCTCAACCAGGACTGAGGTTCCCTGACTCCAACTTTCTCTCCATAACACCGCAGAACTGCCTTATCAAAATTAAAATTATTCCCTAAACGTGCAATTCACATTTTCTCTATTTGGGTCACATGTAGGCAATGGAATTCCAGAAACCAGTAGTAAAACCTGGTTGTACTCATTTCAGATTCATTTTAAGCTAAATCCCAAACTGTACTCTCTGCCGAGATTTTGGTAACCACTGGCTATGCAGTAACATTAGGAAAATGGTTTTTAATAACAACTTTTCTTAGAAACAGTTGAGTGGAAGAATTTCCCTACTTTGTTCATCTTTAGCGGCATCAGCCTAAATGTAGAGTCATCTTATCACAGAAAATTTGTTCTGATTTCAGCTGCCAATTCTTTCAACTGGCTAAAGGTGGCAATTTCTTTCCAATATAAGCAAGACATATAGGAATACAACAGAGCTTGTTCAGAAGTGCTAAAGTCATTGGCAGAATGCTAAAAGACTCTTACAGGGTCCACTCATTCCACAAACATCTGTTCTCTGTGCACATGGCTGTAGGGGTACAGAGGGGAATGAAATAGACATAATCACCGTCCTTATGGGGCAAGCAGACAGTCAAGCAAGTATACAGATGAATGAGAAATTACAAAATGCAGAGCGCGCTTTGGTGGAAACAAGTAGGGTCCTGGAATAGAGAACAGCTGAGAAGCCTTATCATGGAGATGACATGTAAGCCAAGACCTGAGGGTGAGAAGAAGACAGTTATGAGGATCTGGGGGAAAATACAAGAGAAAAGACGATTCTGTGAAGATATGGGTAGAAGGAAGCCCATTCTCAAATGCCTAACGCAGGAGAGAATCTGGCAGGTTCCATAGTTCTTCTATCTAGAGCAGAGTGAGCTAGGGTGAAGGAGATCAAAGATGAAGTTGGGGGAGGCTGTCAGGGGCCAACTCACTTGAGGGTTTTATGGACCACAGAAAGGAGTTTGGGTTATATTTTAAGTGAAATGGGGTATTCTTAGGGGGGCTTCACAGAGAATGAAATGCTCTGCTTTACATTTAAAAATACATCCTTGTGCCTCCTCTGGGGGAAATACGGGGTGGCAAGGATTGATGGTGAAGAAAGAAGTCAAAGTATTAGTTCATGGTTGTTAACCCAATGAAACATAAAGGTGGCCCGACCTGGCTGGGGGCTGTTGAGATGGAGATAAGTGGACAGATGGGGATAGCCTTTGAGCACAGACGACTCAGGACCTGCTGATAGATGGAGTTGGAAATGAGGGAGAGGCAGAATCCTGGCTTCGGCCACAGAGTGGATGTTTCAGTAAACTGAGTGCTGATAGCTGAGGGGGCTCTGAGGAGGAACAGGTTGGGGATGGGGATTCAAGAATTCCTCTTCATAATTCCACAAGGCATCCAATGGAGATATCGAGTGGGTCATTAATTAGGAGGCTAGAGTGATGAGGTGAGTAGCAGCAGCAAGTAGGGGGCATCTGAAGCCATGAGAACGAATGAGCTATCAACCCAGAGAGACTTAGAGATTGAGAGGAGAAAGGATCCTACTGAATACTTCCATACCACTTGGATACGTAAAGGTCAAGTAGAGAAAGGAGAGGAGTTGCAAAAGAGACTAAGGAGATGTCAGAGTGTTAGAAGAAAAACAAGGAGTGAGGTGGTATCACAAAGCCATGGGAGGAGAACGTTTCCAGAAAGGCACGGCCAATAGCCTCAAATAACACAGCAATGCCAAGCAAGATGAGAACATCAGTGTCAATGGATTTGACCAACTGGAAGTTCTGACCTTCCCAAAAGAGGTGGAAGCCATACTGGAGATATTTAAGGTGAACAGGAGGTGGAGGACTACAGATCGAGGTTCCGTTAACTCTCTAAAGCATGTTGGCTATAAGTGGGGCCTGGGGTGGGAAGAAAAAGGAGCAGAGAATTAGGGTGGAGCCACCAGAGCAGTACTGTCTGCTCGTTTTTTAAGACAGGAAATAATTAGAGAGTGTTTGTATGGTGCAGATAAAAGAGGAATCAAATATCCAGAGAATATCAAAGTGTCAAACCAAATGAAGAGAAGCAAAGCAGCTGTCCCAAAGCTCAATTATGATACAAAACCCAAAGAAGTCGGCTTCCTTTTCACCTCTTTACACATTCAATCATCCATCCTACCTCAGATGTGTATGTAGCACCAGCAGTAGGCACTGGAGATACCATAATGAACAAAATTACCCAAAAGAGATTTTATTTAGTCTACTAGAGAAAACTGATATTAAACTACATTACCAATAATTTTTAAAACACAGATATTTAAAGAGGTGGAAAAGTACAGGGAGCTGGGAGATAATATAGTAAGTTGGGAGAGGGGTTCTAATATAATCTAGGCTTGCACTGTCCAAATAGGAGCCACTAGACACCTGTGGCTATTCGGCACTTAAAATGTGGCTGGTGGTACATATCAAAGTGCAAATTGATTTATTGGGATAAATATAAGGTATTATTAAATTAATCTCATCTACTTATATTTTTTCATATGACTACTAGAAGAAGTTTAAATTATGGAAACGGCCTACACTACATTTCTACTGAACAGCGGGAGTAGGGTGAAGGGCTGTGAGGAGGTGACCTTGGAGGCAAAAGGAGAGAAGGAAGGACATGTCACGTGAAAGAACACAGCACATCTGAGGAACCGAAGGAGGTCCCTTGATGAGACTGGCAGGCAGAAAGCAGGAGGAGAGCGGCATGCGAGGAAGCTTGCTCACCCAGGAGAAGAGTGCTTGAAGACTACGTAAGAGTTTCCCACTAAGAGAGTTTCCCACTGTGTATCCTGAGAACCATCTCGGGGAACTATTGCTTGATTCTGAGCACAGAGTGACATGATACCTCATCAGGGACGATGGATTAGCACCAAAGGTGGCCTAAGTCAGCACTTCTCAAACTCGAATATACACAAATGAGTCACCTGGAGAGCTTGTCAAGATACAGATTCTGATTCTGGAGTCTGGAGTAAGGCCTCAGGGTCTGCATTTCTAACAGGCTTCCCAGTGATGCTGGTGGTGCTGGCTGCGGTCTCGGAATGCACTGTGAGATGCAAGGGCCTGAGCAATCGATGCCACAGAAGGGTCTGGACTTTTGGAGATGATTCTTTACTCTCTCCGAGGATCCTTCAACTATGAGATTCTAGGATTCTGTTTCTATTACTTGAGTTTTTTAGTGATTTTTTTTTTTTTAGGGGAAGAGTCAGGGCAAAGAAGGTATGTGGACAAAGCGTGCTCATTTTAAAAGGGAAGAAACTGCCCACTGGGAGACAAAAGAAAAAGGATACACTTTCAGCAGGAAGTGGGGTGCTCTCAGAGACTCTATGAAGATCCAAAGCCAGTAACCACCCTCTCTCTCTCTAATCCTACTGTTGCCTTGATTGGGAACATGGGGCAGGGAAAACTGCTTCTCCCTAATGACAGGATTGACTTCTGAGAAGGAAGTCACTGTGGGGCCGCACAAGGTGAAAGGCACTTTGCTTCCGTACCGGTTTTTCCTTGTCCCTGTGCTTCATTTCTTCCCCTTCCTGCCTCCACGATGCTTTTCTCTCTACTTCTGAGTTCTCATGCTTCCTTACTGCCGATTCCCTTGAACTCATTTCTACCAAGAGATTTCCCCACCAGTTTTGACGGGGGAGGTATGTTTCTTAGAGTCCAATAAAACCAAAACATGGGAAAGGAGACTGGGTCTCTTCCCCAGACTTTGCTCTCCCTCTAGTACTGCCTCATTCCTGACTTTGTTAACTCTACAACCATCCAGAAAGTCAGGGAGCTAGGGGACTTAGATCAGCTCAGTGCTTTGTGACCACCTAGAGGGGTGGGATAAGGGAGGGTAGGAGGGAGGGAGACGCAAGAGGGAAGAGATATGGGGACATGTGTATATTTATAACTGATTCACTTTGTTATAAAGAAGAAACTAACACACCATTGTAAAGCAATTATACTCCAATAAAGATGTTAAAAAAAAAAAAAAGAAAAAATGTTCAAGGAGAGAAGAGGGGACAAAGATGCACTGTATTTAAGCTCTGCCACTGCCAGCCCTTTACATTATTTTTGACACTACTAGAGTTTTATTTTTAATTTTTCTATCACCCCCTGCTCCTATCTTTCCCCGCATTGACTTCATATCCTTTCTTTCAGAGACATAAGCAAAATGTTAATGGATTAAAAGCAGACAGAGGGGGCAGATCCGCTTTCCTAAGTTCTGTGGTTCATTCAAAGCGTTGGCCATACACATTCTGCAATGGCAGAAAAAAGCAGTGGATAAAACTGCCCTTATGAAAACGAAAAATAGAACTACCCTATGACCCTGCAATCCCACTACTGGGCATACACCCTGAGAAAACCATAATTCAAAAAGAGTCACGTACCACAATGTTCATTGCAGCTCTAGTTACAATAGTCAGGACACGGAAGCAACCTAAGTGTCCATCGACAGATGAATGGATAAAGAAGATGTGGCACATATATACAATGGAATATTACTCAGCCATAAAAAGAAACGAAATTGAGTTATTTGTAGTGAGGCGGCTGGACCTAGAGTCTGTCGTACAGAGTGAAGTAAGTCAGAAAGAGAAAAACAAATACCGTATGCTAACACATATATATGGAATCTAAGAAGAAGAAAAAAAAAAGTGGTTATGAAGAACCTAGGGGCAGGATAGGAATAAAGACGCAGATATAGAGAATGGACTTGAGGACATGGGGAGCGGGAAGGGTAAGCAGACGAAGCGAGAGAGTGGCATGGACATATATACACTACCAAATGTAAAATAGCTAGCTAGTGGGAAGCAACCGCATAGCACAGGGAGATCAGCTCTGTGCTTTGTGACCACCTAGAGGGGTGGGACAGGGAGGGTGAGAGGGAGACGCAAGAGGGAGGAGATACGGGGATATATGTATATGTATAGCTGATTCACTTTGTTATACAGCAGAAACTAACACACCATTGTAAAGCAATTATACTCCAATAAAGATGTTTAAAAAAAAAATTGCCCTAAGACAGGAATAAAGACACAGACCTACTGGAGAACGGACTTGAGGATATGGGGAGGGGGAAGGGTGAGCTGTGACAAAGCGAGAGAGAGGCATGGACATATATACACTACCAAATGTAAGGTAGATAGCTAGTGGGAAGCAGCTGCATAGCACAGGGATATCAGCCCAGTGCTTTGTGACCGCCTGGAGGGGTGGGATAGGGAGAGTGGGAGGGAGGGAGATGCAAGAGAGAAGAGATATGGGAATATATGTATATGTATAACTGATTCACTTTGTTATAAAGCAGAAACTAACACACCATTGTAAAGCAATTATACCCCAATAAAGATGTTAAAAAAATAAATTAAAAAAAAATTTGCCCTTATGTTATGATGACAACTGTACAAAAAATATGCCTCATGAAAAAAATACTAGAAAGAAATACAGCAATTTTGTTTTGGTAGCATGGTTAATTGTAGTTTTTACTATTTTAAAAAAATGAATTATGTCACCTTTATAATTATAATTTTGTTAAAGAAAAAGCAAAAATACTTATTTGACTAACATTCTCATCTACATGCTTTACTGTATGTAAATTTTTACTTCAGTTAAATAGATTTTTGTCATAAATGTTAGATTCTTTGCTGCATCAGGGTGAAGTGTTCATTTTCTTGATTGAGATCTTAGCAAATGTGTTTCCCGAATCTTTGAGTCCATTTTCTATTAGATCACGTGAAATGGATTAATCAGCAGGCTTTTCAGTTTAAACTGCTATACCACCTTTCATGCTTTTGGCATGAAACCTTAATAAAATTGGAAACAGGAGGTTTGTATATTTAGTATCACCAGCTATGTCACAGCAGCGTCAACAGGATAAATTTCATGTCAGTGTATTATTTTCGGTGTTGGCCAAAATCCTTGAAAATCTTAGAAAACCATACATTTTCAGAGTTTATCACAAAATTTGCAGGCACAGGGCTAAAAGTATAGCAGATCTGCAATGTTTCTAAATATACATCCAAAACAGCTTTTACCAGATACTGAGTTTAAAAAGTATGATTTTCCTTTACTCACTGTCAGACAAGTGATCTTCTCTACTGTTTAGGTATTGAAGACCCTTCAGGATCTCTTCTCAAACACACTCCAGGGCCATTTATAACTGTTACATAACCGAGTTTCCCAACCTCAACACGTCTAAGTTCTTAGATGCAAAGCTGCATTAATATTTATATGCTTTCTTTCATAAGAAAATTATACAATGAGCTGAGCAGATACATATTCTGAAAGAATCACAAGACATTTAAAGCACCATGAATTGAAACAAATGTGTATCTGAATGTCCAATTAATTAAAAGAAGCTCGAAGTCAATGAAATTGAATATGTTTGATTTGAATACCATATGTCGATTTAGTATTAGTCCTCATACGTATTTAGTCCTCATACGGAGAAAATATAGAGCAGAGTTAACACGCCCTGCCTCATGCTGTCCTCCTTTCCTACATGAGGAGCAGGGATTAAGCAGAGAAAACATGCCAACATTTCATAAATAACACCCTTTTAGAGGTGCAAATTTTTCACCCGTAACTTCCCTAATACTAATCCTTGCCCCACTCCACTAGCTGTGCGTGGTTCCTCGGACTACAACTGCTCTTCAGTTGCTCAACTTCATAGGGACTCTGTGGTCAGCAGAACTGGTTTCAAATGCAGAACTCTGGACAAATTATTTGCCTTCTGTGGGCCTCAGTTTCCTCATCCATAAAATGGGTATAATAATGGTCCTCCCTCAGAGAATTATTTTGAGGACAAATAAGCTGTGCACAGAAGACCTGGCCTAATGCCTGGTATGCTGAGCACGTAAGAAATAACTGGGAGTTCTCAGTAGCACCTGTGCAGCTCTAAGCACCAGCAAAGTTTGTTCTCAAGCTTCTAATTCCTAGTTCTTCCCCTCTCTCCTGCCTTCCTATGGTATCTGCACGTCCTTCACACTTGTGTTCAAAACTTCTTTTTCTCACAAAAATTCAGTTTAGGCATAGTGTAGTGTAATTGATGGCAAAGAGTTTAAAATATTATCCTTGTCAGGGGAAATACAGATTTTAACAGGAATCCGTGCTTTTGGCTAAAGGAAGGGCACTCCCAGGGCAGACTCGTGGGCGTCGGTGAGCGCGTGGAAGGTGCAGGAATGCTGCCCCAGGCCTCTGACAAAACACCCTGCCATCATCTGCCTTTCTCAGAGCCCACTGTGGAGCTGACCCAGGGCCCAGGGGTGAAGTGGGTGAGCCCTAGGCTCTATGTCTCATAGAGAGGCTCCCAAGGGCCAACAACTGGGCTCATTTGCACTCCTGTTCCTCTCAGAACACTTTAAAAATAACAGGCAGGAAGGGGAGGCACCAGTCTTGTCTTTGTAGCCCAAGAGCGAAGGCAGGAAAGGTGTGTGCTAAGTCCTGAGGTGGATCTGTGTGGTTGACAGGTTCTGATCAGACCATACGGGGAGCAACCTCGGGTGGAGTTCTGGGTGCGCCACTTTTAAGAGGGATGCTGGTAAATGCGACAGCCGCAAGAAAGCAAGAAGCATGAGCGGGATACACTCAAAACTGTGGAGGGAAGTTTTAGTTTGGAGAAGACAAAACCCAGGGTGACTGCCATCTCCAAACACTCAGTGGCACCCTTGCCCAGGAGGAACGGTCCTTCTCTAAGGTTCCTTAGGAAAAAGCCAGTTGTAAGGGATGGACATTTGAGGGACACTGATTTTGGCCGAACAAAAATTAACCTTTATGAATAGGCAGCTTTGTGAGACTGTGAGCTCCCTGTCACTCACGTGACAAAGTACAGGCTGATGACCCCATCAGGATAATAAGAGTCACTCCAAGGTCTGATGGACTTTGGACTACATTATTATTATTATTGGCCTTTAAAAATTCACTTACAATTAAAACATTTTCATTTAAATGTATAGAATAGTTGAAAGAATGAAAACAGTACAAAGAACACCTGTATACCCTTTACCCACATTCATCCCCTGTCAACACCGTACCCTTCTGCTTTTATTATTTGCACTTTCTCACTTTCTCTCCCTCTTAAACTAGATGATTTTTAGGGTCCCTTCTTCTACTGAGAGTTATGATTTTCGGCTTCTTTCCAGGTAATGGGATTTTAGAAAAATTGGGGTCGTGCCGTGAGCGCTCTTCACAGAACTTAGAGTAAAATCTGAACTCTGCGTACCATGACCCTCAGGGCCCTGTAGAGTCTGACCCTGACCGGCCCCCTGGCCTCATCCTCATTTTGATTGCCCCATGCAGCCACATTGGTTTTCCTTTTCTTCCTCATCCATGCTAAGCTCATTTCTGACTCAGGGGCGCTGCGCTTGCCTTCACTGTTCCTCACTGGCTTTCCCATGGCTGGGCCCTAAGAATGCTCCCTGATCCCCCAAACCCCCCTCCCTCCCCAACCACTGTGAGTTACTCTATCACATGCCTCATGTCACCTCTTATCACTACGTGGAAAAACCTGGTTTACATCTTCATTTGCCTGCCTTTTGTCTGTCACCCCGCAGAATGTAAGTGCCATTGAGAACAGGGCCTTGTCTACACCTTGCTTGTTACCCTGTCTTCAGTGCGTGCATAGACAGAAAACACAAAAGTTATTTGAGGAATGAATAAATAAAAGAACAACTGGGTCCAAGAACATCTATCTAGTCAAAGACATGTTAGTACAGGATGGGTGTTAACATTTGACAACCTACACAAGACAGAAAGTGCCTAACAAACTTTAGAAAGGTAAAGAGACACATCTTTACCTGGTGGAGTATGTTCTAAGTCACAGGAGGTTTAGGGAAAAGTTCCCCCAGAGGGTGCCCCATCCAGAAGAAGATGTGGACCCTTCTCAGAAGCCAATGTGTCTTGTGCCACCACCTGTTCGAAAAGACTACCATAAAGATGGAAACTGTGCAAGTGATCCTGGAGCAAACTCCTCCTAGGTTGTTGAAACAGGAAAGACTAAGGGGATGCGTTGGGGGTGGAGGGTTATTTCCACATCTGCATGCCCATGAAACTGACTGAGATTGCCTCAATTCTTTCAGAAATGGAGGGTGAAAACTTTACTATGTTGAGATTTCTTTCAAAGCGGCTCACAGATAATTCTACAGCGGTGCTTTGGAGAGATTGATTTTTCATGTGTTCCTTTTTCTAGGATCCCTCTTGCTCTATTAGAAAGTGGTTTACCAACCTCCAAATGGTCCATCAAATTGGAGGTGTACATGTGATTCCATTAAAAGAGGCCTGAGTCTTTCCCTCATATATCCATTTCCTGTCAGGTCTAATTATTGGTGATTACCTTGAGCACTGGATATTTGCTCTGGGTGAGTTTAAAGGCTTCTGAACTTGAAATTGGCCTCCTTCTCAACCACAGAAGAAATGTCTAACATCACCTACTGTGGAAGTGACTACAAGTCACAAGACCTGGAGAAAATGGAATAAACCAGCCCCAGGAAAATTCTTTTTAAAAGCTTCAGTTAATTCACTTAACTTGGTAAGCAAGAGAAGCTATTTAACAGAGAAAAAAAATGTTCTACTTCATCGGTGAGGGAAAATGCTAGCTTTTAAAGTTTTAAAAGGAAAATATCTTAAAATTAAATTACTATCCCTAAGTCTAGCTATATGACAGTATATGTAATGGATAAGACAACAGACTCCAGAGGCAAACTTCCTGGGGTTTGGATCCCAGCTCTGTAATGTAACTGCTGTGTGACACTGGGCGAGATAATTTACCTCTCTGCTCTGTGCCTCAGTTTGCCCATCTATATAATATAAACATCTTAAGAGTACAATACTTAGCTCACAAGGATTTTAGGATTAATTGAGTTAATACGAGTAAAGGGCTTACAGCAATACCTAGCATGTTAAGCACTACTGAAGTGTTTGCTATTATGTCTTCTTTCTCTCTTGCCCCATCTCCAATTTAAAAAAAAAAAAAAAAAAGAAGAAAGAAAATCTTGTATCTACAAAATACCTTTGGATACACCACCTAATTTTGATCCTAACAGTAGCCTGGCAACATTGGCAGAACAAGTTTCTTTTTTATTTTATAGATAATGAGTCACAGGCTCAGGGTCGTATAACCGATAGATGTCTGAATGCTGACTCAGACGGAGGTCTTCCGACTCTGAGGCCGGGGGCCCGTCCACTGCGTCTGCTGCCCTTGTCACTGATCACAGAGGTTTAACTTTGAACCTGGTGATGCCTTTTAAGGAGGCACATCCTGATAAGCCTTATGGCCAAAGCCTCTGTTAACCCCATAGATACTTGAGTGCATTTGAAATAAGAAAAATTTTGTTTAAATGGAGGTAAATGAAAACTTTTATTTGAACTTCAAACTATCTTCTGTGATGTTTCTGACCCAAACATTGAAGCATTACTTTCACTCATACAAAAAAAAAAAACCAAAAAAACAGAGATAAACAAACCTAGATAGACTAATTATTTTCCCCATCTCATCGAAACAAAATGTTGAAAGAAAACAAACGTCCCAAGAGAAAAGTAAATTAGCTTTGCACAATCCTTTCAGTTCGAAAGGTCTAGAGTTCTAGCAGCTGCATAGGTAAGGACGATCTATTTATTTTCAAACACAATACACATAATTCTAGGGTTATCTTAAGTCTTCCATCATCCGTGGTTCTCAAGATTCTAGTTACTATCAGAGGTCCAGCTTTGGCAAGGTTAATGGTGATGCCTTAGAGTAATTACTTGGAAAAATAATAAACATCATTTCACAGTTTAATGCTATGGTATCATTCCCATCAATATCCTTTTTTATTTTCACTTTTGCCCATCACAGAGAGAAAAGCAGAGAGGCTTAATTTGATTTACAGAGGGAAAAACAACCCTGAATGTACTTTTTTTGTCAAGGGTCGGGGGTGTGCAGGGAGAAAAGGTCAGCCAGCTGGTTTTCATCTATACGCCATAATTCTCTGTTTAGTTTACACGATTAAACTCCAAAGCTTTGCTTTAATCTTAACTGTTACAGTATGCCTTACTGCAGATTCTATCATGTCGCATCCCTGATAGGGTTTCAGACTTTGGCAAAGCACCATCCCCCAAGCTGGTTCTTGCCATATGGGTAGTAAATGCATCCAACATTTTTTCATTGGCGCCTGCATCATTATGTTTTGTCACCAATGGTTTCTCGGGTTTGCAGTAAATTGCTGCGTATACTGTGGTTTGGAGCTGCCGCGATGATCGCCTACATTTATTTGTAAACAGCTGAGTCCTCATTAGGGCCTCCCTGTCCAGTTAGTGAGGATGACCTAACATCTGTTTGTTGAGGGTCGGGGGTAAGTGGAGAAGCCATAAAAGAAAAAGAAAACAGAAAGCAGGAGCAACCAATGTGAGGGGGAAGGGATGCCAGGAGGAGTCCCCCCCACACTCTAAAAGGCAGGATAAGGAGAAGAGGCGGGGAGCAAAACTTACCTGATCTGTCTTCGTTTTGCGAATCACATCTTCGGCACAGTTCCGGGATGGTCTTGAGTGACGTGACTGAATACTGAATGGGAAGCCAGAGGAGGAAAAAGTGTAAAGTAGCAATTCAAAATAAGAGCATTACATTCACTCAATTGGCCAGAAAATCAAAACACAAGAAGGGATACTTGAGTACAACACATATCTCTAGAAAGTCTATCTAATTTTACCCTAAATGGGCTGCTTGGTGATCTGGCAGCATCCCAGACTCTACCTATAAGCATGTAAGGAGATGCAGATTAAAAAGAGGGCTGGACAGTCCTTTAACAAATAAGGTGGGGTGTATCCAGCAGACATTCTATCTCTTCTGCTACTTGTACAAGATGGAAGGATTTTCTGTCCTTGACATTTTCCAGAAGATGGCCATAATATTTGCATTCTGAATCCTAAGAGTGAATCTATGTGTGGAAAAAAAAAAAAAAAAAAGCCAAGAGGAGCCCCCAGCTTCCTGCAGCATCCAGGGCAGCCAGGAGCTATATCTCCTGGACTACAGAAATGTCCCTAATGTTGCTACTTGCCACAAATTTTACTGTAATCTCCATGGGAAATACCAGGATAATGCTATGAAAAGTGAGAAGAGCATGGTTCTGTGTTTGAAAGCTCATCTGTTTCATGGATAGATTAGTCTGAATTGAAAGAAACCACCTTGCAGGCTCAATCCCAGCACCAACTCAGGGGCCGGCTATCAGGATAACAAATTATGACATAAAGGGGCATAAAATCAGCAGAGCGACAACAAATTTAAAATCAATAACTATGATGTATGGGGACGAAGTTTGATTCTTTGGAGAAGCGTGTTTTAAAACAAAATAAATAGGATGAACTCTGTCTTTAATCAAAGGCCAAGTCAGGCTCTGTCTTCGATCATACTTTAATTCATAAAATACAGCTTTCTAAAAATAGTTTGCTCTGTACCTTTATGAAACAATGCTCTTATGTAAATGAGCATGGATTCCGAATGACTTCACTGTTACAAAAGTGGAAAGGGGATTGAGAAAGAACATTTAATCTAAAAGAAAAATGATCATGGGAAACTCATTAGGATTATTCTAGCATTACAAATGAGGAATGTGTAAATAGGACACATTTGTCAATACGAAGGTGCTTTAGTTAACTTGATGTTGACAAATGAAGCGAAGTGTCCACACTGAGACCATCCCACATGCCCCACCCCCGTGCTTTCCACCCAGCATCAGGACAGCTAGACAGAGGGAGGTGCAGTTGGACCTACTGTCAGTTCACCAATTGCATATCACAAACAAATTAAATTTCCAGTACTTCCAAGTGAAAAATGAAATCTCAGATGACTAATTAGAGAAATTACTCTTACCTGTCTGATGCAATAACATCCTGTTTATGTCAGCCATTCCTCAGAGACTACAGGTGCTTTAGCAAAACGCATTCACATACTCGAGGGCGGGAGAACTGCCTCTTAAGCCAAAAATGAACTCCAAGGATTTTATTCCCCTTTTATATTATGCTCTTTGGGAGTGGGGGGCGGGTAACATAGGTATAGAAGGCATTTTTCTTGTTCCTAATAAGTTACCTTATGTTTCTGGCCAAGTACAAACTCTCTAAGGAAATCTGGTAGCTTCTTGAGACCAGCTGGTACAGGTTAAATAATTACACAGTTTGTAATTCAATTAAAATTGGGCCTTTTGTTTTGGTTGCCATGTGCCCCATGAAAGCACCCTTTGGCAAAGTCTTACCCTCGTTCCTTTTTTTTTTTCCTTTTCTTCCAAGGCAAAATTTTAGAAAGAGGAAATTTCAGATTGATTGTGCTTAAATATAGTTAATGATAAGTTCAATAAGTTGCTCAGTGGGCTTAATGATATGTACTTGGCTAAACCGGGTACGCTGCTATCTGCATTTCCAGCCACATGCATCCTGTCACCTCCCAGCCCAAAGTCAGACATGTCACAATCTACAATTTATTAGCTTCACCTTCAGCTCCTCCAATGTGACCTCAAAGGTCCACAGTATGCAATCGCTTTTAATTTGATGAGGTTTAAATTTGAACAACCCAGGCTGCCTGGTTGGTGTAGGGACTGAGCTCCAGGCAGAGACTAGCCTGGCTGAGCCCCATCCGCTGCCTCAACCTGCATCACACCTGGCAGCTCTGCCTCTTGATCCATGGTCACACAGGAAGCCACTTTTGTGCGGGCATTCATGTCAGTAATTTGGGAATAATGCCATTGAAGAAAAAGTCAGGTGCTGCTCCTGGTCAGGGAAATAAAAAGTATAATAATCTAAGAAAAAGATGATGTGTAGGCCAGAAAATCAGTTTTGGATAACTGTAAGGGTATATGGAATGTCAAATTCAGCAATGACTCCAGTCTACACTGTGAACAAATCTACCATTCTTTACAAGGACACACATGAAAAAAAAAATCAATTTGTAGATTTCTTTCAGCAAGTACACTGCTCTTTGCATAGAAGATAAAGCTTAAGAGAGTGCTGTATAGATGGTTAAGTTGTGATATGAAGCGATACAGTGGAAACACACAATTCACAAAACGAACACGCAAAAAAAATTTCATATCTGCAAATCTGGGAATAAGCAAATGACCCAGGAAGTCTCTTTCACAAGTGCATTGTGATACCATCTGGGAGCTGAAAGGGAAGACTTCCCAGGCCTTCATCCCAGTTCACAGGACAGATGGCCTTTTATAAGGAGCTGTTAGGTCGCCAGCCCACTGCATTCTCAGGACAATGGCCAGCTCCCAGGGTAGCAACTACTGTTATTTTAGCCTTAACAGAACCAAAGACCCATGTACCTTCCCTGTCTCTTGATCCCAACCCAAGCCTTTATATTCTGTTCCCTTGATTCCTGTTATCTTTGGGTGATAAGAGAGGAGAGGGGCTTGCAGATGGCTGAGAAGTATTATATTTCCTCCCTCTATGTTGCTCTCTAATTTATTCTTTTTCCAAACATCTTTCAGTGGAAACACCCTTTTTGATCCAAACTTCTTTTCCACTCCTCCATCATGCCTCAAGAAAAGCCCCTGCCAAAGGTTGAACAGTTGTCTCCGCTTCTTCAATGCCCCTGTGCATTCAAAGTTCAGTTCCCCTTCAGTTCCTTTACTCCGGGGGCCTCCTTGACTGCAATGCCTTCCTCCGGCCAGGCAAATGCCACTGCTCTGCAAGGCCAGCTTGAGTTCTGCATTTTCTGTGAAACCCTGGCTGACTGCTTCAGCCCTTACTCACCTCTTTTTAAAATTAATTAATTAAATTTTAATTGAAGTATAGTTGATTTACAATGTGTTAATTACTGCTTACAGCAAAGTGACTCAGTTATATATATATATATATATATATATATACACACACACATTCTTTTTCATATTCCTTTTTTTTTTTAAGAGAAAAGAAATTTATTCCCTCACAATTCTGGAGGCTAGAACTCCAAAGTCAAAGTGTCTATAGGGCCATTCTCCCTCTGAGGGCACTAGGGAAGAAGGTTTCCTTGCCTCTTCTAGCTTTGGGTGGTTGTCAGCAATCCTTGGTTTTCCTTGACTTGTAGACACACCAGTCCAATCTCTGCCTCTATCATCACATGGCATTCTCCCTGGGTATCTGTGTCTAGATTTTCCTCTTTTTTTTTTTTTAATTGGAGTATAGTTGCTTACAATGTTGCGTTAGTTTTTGCTGTGCAGCAAAGTGAATCGCCACACACATACATATATCCCCTCTTCCTCGGATTTCCTTCCCATTTAGGTCACCACAGAGCATTGAGAAGAGTTCCCTGTGCTATCATATTCTTTTCCATGATGGTTTATCACAGGATATTAAATACAGTTCCCTGTGCTGTACAGTAGGACCTTGTTGTTTATCCATTCTCTATACGCCAGTTTGCATCTGCTAACCCCAAACTCCCACTCCCTCCCTCTCCCACCTCCCATCCCCTTGGCAACCACCAGTCTGTTCCCTAGGTCCATGATTCTGTTTCTGTTTCATAGATAGGTTCATTTGTGTCACATTTTAGATGGATGCAACTAGAGATTATCATGCTAAGTGAAGTAAGTCAGAAAGAGAAAGACTCTTTTCTGCCCTTGATAAAAAAGCACCTTGCCTTGTGAAAGACAAGGCAAGGTGTTGTTCCCTTGGGCTGGGCTGCTGTTCCCTTGGGCTCTGCTGGCTTCCACAAGTGCCTAACGGAAAGGATGATATCCTTGACTTATACATATGCATGGCACACAATGACTTACTAACTACTCACCTGAAATACTAAGCTGTACACACATTTGATTAATCCCTGGGCATAATATTATAGACGGTCAAAGGAGTTCTTTCATATACAGGTCGTAAGTGGCAATTTCTTCCACGCTTCCATACTTGCTCTAAAATTAATTAGCTTTCTAAAATGCAAATTTGACTAGGGTGCTTCTCTATTTCAGATCTTTCAGTGGCTCTGCACTGCCTGTAGAAGAAAGGCCACATGCCTTAGCATGGCACGTGCAGCCCTCCACGAGCTCAGACATCTCTCCCCATGGTCGTCTTCTCTTTTTTTTTGAATCTGCTGTTCTTCATCTATTTAAAAATCTTTATCCAAGTATAACTGATAAACTTTAAAGAAACTTCACATATTTAAAGTGTACAGTTTAATGTGTCAGCATATGTATACACCTATAAAATTATCACAATCAATATAATGAACCTATCTATCAATTCCAACAATTTCCTTGTGCTTCCTTGTAATTCCTCTTCTCTACTTCTCCATGACATTTTTCCATCCTCAGGGTACTTTAGTAACAGTAAATTTCTTGTGGCTCCCCCACTATATCTTCTCTGAGCCTCCCGGATGGAACTTATCTCAGCTTCCAAAGTGTGGTGTCCAGACGAGTGGCATTAACACCATCTAAGAACTTTGTTAGGAATTCACATTCTTGGGCCTCATCCTAGAAACTTTAAGGGCAGGGCCCAGGAATCTGTTTTTTCACAAACCGTTCAGGTGATTCTGATGCATAGCTAAGTTCAAGAACCACTGCTCTTTATTTCCTTATCTTGGGCATATGTCCATTAAAGAATCCATCATGTGACATTTCATCTATATGTTTACATAATTTCTTTCTCTGCTTCCTGAGGGTGTGGACAATATTTTATTTACCAAAGAAACTAGGTACTTGTTGAACTGAATGAATTCTCCTATGTAGCCCATAATTTGGGTGGCAATATTAATACTAATAATGGTAGTACTTAATATTTATAAAGCACTAATCTTAGAAAATTCCATAACTACCAGTCTAGCAATGTAATCATGCTATATTTAAAAGAATAAACACTTCTCATATATTAACAGCATGAATGCTGGCTGATGCCTTAGCTTTGTGTATAAAGACAATGGATTTGGAGCCAGAAGCTCTGGATTCGAGTCCTACTTCTGACATTTATTAACTCTGTAGTTCTGGACAAATAAATCATTTCCTATCTTTGGAGCTCAGTTTCTTTATCTAGAAAACACAGATAATCATAAGAGATAATGTAAGTGAAGTCAATTTGCAAGCTGTAAAACGATGTTAAATGTTCTGGTCTCTTCTCTCGACTCATTTTTCATGGGTGTTCCTTATCTTCGTGCCTCTCATGATTTGCAGCTCAGTACATCAAGATGTGAGAACTGATGAGGTAGGAAGAGGTGAGCCAGGTTCGGACTGGAAAGGAAAAAAGGAAGGACAGCCAGCCTGTCTCAGCACCTTATTTGGCTTCTTTGGTCTTTCCTCATCCAAGAGAACCCACGGCCAAGAGCAGGCATTGAAACTTAGCTTCACAAACTACACAGAGCTGCTATGACGTAAGACAGTCCGACACGTCCCAGCTTACATCGACGTTGTCACTCTGCCATGCAAAACAGTTTGAATATGCGTGGGATTCATAATAACAGACTGTGATTTCTACATTGGGCTTTGGGGATCTCTGACCACCCTACGTACTATTCGGGACTGAAAAGCTTTGGCCCTTGCTCCTGAGAAGTGCAGCCAGTTGGGTGAACAAGCGGGCATTACTCAAACGGTCGTGAGCCACAGAAAATGAAAGAACTAGAATCCCGACACCTTTTCAAGCTAGAGACTTTTAAACAACTTAGGTCGCATTAAGTTTCCAAAAGAAACAATTAGGCCAGTCATCCGAACAGCTATACTAAAATTCATTGTTTCTCACGTAGCTTTCCAAAATTCAAGCAGGCCTCTCCACAGTCACACAATAAAATGACAGAAATGTGTCCACGCAAAGCTGGTAGTGAAAGCAAAGACACGCAGCTCAAGTGAGTTTTTCAGAAGCACAATACTTTCCTAAAATTGTGACCTCCTCTCCAGTGGCCTGACCTCCCAATTCAGGAAAGGGGGGTCCTGACTTCATGCCCTCCCTAACAGATCAGGCTCTGTTTTCCCTTCTCTGAGGATGTGGTACTCACAGGGCACGCCTTCATCACGCTAGCTCGCAGCTTGTGCTCAGATCCCCTCCTCTCCCATCTCAGACTCAGGCTCTGCCCTTTTCTTCTCTTCAGCTACTCTCTCAACTTCAGCTCTCTCCTCTGATCCCATAAAATTAAAGAAGCACCCCTGCCACCTCAAGACATGCTGCCTCCTCAGTTGGCCGTGGGTGGAGTTTCCTGCTCCTGGGTTCACAGCCATCTGTTTTGAAAGAACTGCCTTGGTTCTTTTTTTTTTTTTTTTTTTTTTTTTGTGGTACGCGGGCCTCTCACTGCTGTGGCCTCTCCCGTTGCGGAGCACAGGCTCCGGACGCGCAGGCTCAGCGGCCATGGCTCGCGAGCCCAGCTGCTCTGCAGCATGTGGAATCTTCCCAGACCGGGGCATGAACCCGCGTCCCCTGCATCGGCAGGCGGACTCTCAACCACTGCGCCACCAGGGAAGCCCCTGCCTTGGTTCTTGTCTCCACTTCCTCACCCCTGCATTCACTCCTCCAGCCACGACGACCCGCCATCTGTGCTATCACCCACAGGCACTGCTCTTCTTATGGCCACCAAAGAGTTTTAACTGGAAAATCCAGTGGCACTTTTCAAACCCTTCTCTTTCTAATGACCTATCTCCCACTCTGGACCACTTCCTTTTTTAAATTCTTTAAATCATCCCTCCCCCTCTTTTTAATCTCCCTTAGTTTTCTTCCTGTATCTTTGAAAACTTCTTTCCAGTCTCTTTTGTAGAAGCCTCTTTTTCCTCTCATCTCATAGGACATACATCTGCATAGTTCCTTCCTTGGAACATTCTTCCCTTTCCACATTCCATGTTTCACAGGTGACCTTACGGACTCCCACAGTTTCAACTGCCACCTTTACATAGTACAGATACTGGTGATCTACATGTTCATATAAGTATCCCAGTCTGATTTAAATATATTTCTTTCCACCATTCAGGCTCTATTAAAGAAAATTATTGTGAATAATACTCTTTTCAAATGCATTTGATTTTTGCTCTTGTTCCTTGTTTTTATCCTATGTGCCAAGAGGTACTTAAAAAATTAATAATCATCAAATTCTCTTATGCTAAAACATTGCTTGTGGTTGGTATTTGGGAAGATTCAGTAATTCGTTCTGACCATATTAAGAGTATGCCAGGAATGACTCTACTGTAATGCTACATATATTGTAATGTGTGTAGTCAGCCAAAAGATTAAGGTCCACATTGGTGAAGGTGATGAGAGCATAGTACTGAATGATCCTCACCTGCTGTGAGAAGTGGTCATGGATGGGAAAAGACGGGGGTGAATGAGGGTGGCCACAGGTGACCGAGGGACTGGGCAGAAGTCATTTTCAACACCGTGGTTACATGCATGGATTCCAGAGCTAGACTGCACGTTATAGCCTGGCTTCACCATTCTCTAGCTAATTAAACTTAGTTACTCCATCTCTGTCTGTCATCAGTTTCTTCATCTGTAAACAGGTACTCATGGCATCTACATGAGAATGTGGCCGTGAAGATTTTCAGCTAATAATGTGAAACATCAGGAATAGTGTCTGATGCATAGTATGTGTTCAATAAATGTTAGTTACTATTATCATTTAATTAAGAAGTATCAAAAATGAGCATTTAGAAATGAAGCCAAAATAATGGTAACTATTGAGGCAAAAATTACAAAAGACTTAGAAAAGAAAGTTATCTCACAGTAAGGCAGATAGATGGCTGGCTTTACATCTTGTTTGACCTCAATGATTGCCTGGTTTTAAATGTGAGCCAATAATTCATCACTACCAAAATACAAAGAC
This sequence comes from Delphinapterus leucas, assembly GCF_059928025.1. Taxonomy (NCBI): domain Eukaryota; kingdom Metazoa; phylum Chordata; class Mammalia; order Artiodactyla; family Monodontidae; genus Delphinapterus; species Delphinapterus leucas. The sequence goes on along the minus strand of NC_143131.1, from coordinate 102,215,259 downwards.
TGACTGTCAAGAATGGAGTTTGATATTGTGATTAAATGTAACCTACTATTAAGTTAATCTGGCATTTCATAATATGCTCAATTGTTATCATAGGGTATTGTAAACTCTGTGAGAGCACAGAACAAGTCTGTGTCATTCACGCCAAGCCTAGAACCATGCCTGGTGCACTGTAAATGTTGAATACATGCCTGTTGAGTAGACTGACATAAAATCTAGTTGTTCATAAATGGTAAATAGTTTGTATAAATAACCTGCAGAGTCAATCTAATAAATGCCATGACTATTGGGCAAGATGAGAACGTTCAGGGCTATCTGCAAAGTGAGAGAACAGCAAATTAAAAAATCTGGCAGCTGCTCATTCTTCTTGGAAATCACTCTATCCATAAGGTTGCTCTCTACCACCTCAGGTAGAGATATCAGTCAGGTCCAAGATTCGGAGTCTGAGGACCTGGGTTCTAGACCTGGACTCTAAGAGTAGTTATGGGACATGAATTCACAATTCATTTTGCCTGGATTAGATTATTCCTAATTCCTTTCCTGGCAGCTATTAAGAAAATGGTAACACATATATAATATTAGAACAAGTGTGAGGTTTTGGATAGTGGGGAGGCTGGAGAGGGGACCAATGAGAGGTTAACTGAGACTTGAATACAAGATATTGCAAAAAGAATACTGAAAAATGTTGGGTCATTTTGAAAAGCTGATGAAACTAGATCCTACTGAGAAGCACTAAGAAAAGTTTAAATATAAGTAAGTTTAAAGTAAGCACGGTGATGGCTTGGAAGGGCAGGGCTGATTGACGGGGACGAAGCGAAGAAGGGATGGAGGCAGTCAGAGGCCACCTAAACGTCTTGTTCACATTCTAGGAAGCAAAGAGGAAAGGATAATAGGATCTTAGACCGATCCCTTGCTAGAGAGGAGGGGCAAGCCAGGTTCTCTGCACCTTGAATATCCTTCTAGTCTTTTTCACACCTAAAACTGGAACAAAAGCTGTATTCTTTACCCTCCCTAACTCAGCGTCTAAGTCCACTGTGATAAGCCCTACACACCCTTTCTCAAGGTCTCCCACTGCTGTGAAGCAGCTCTTGGTCAGAATGTAATGAAATCTGGGAAGCGTTAGTGGAATGACTTGAGCAAAAGGTAGTGCACACAAAACAGAGTGGGTCAGGTATTTTAGTGCAAGAGATGCCCAGTCTGTGGGATGGGAAAATGTAACTCACTGAGAGTGAGATTTATTTGCTGTAAGAAGTTATTTTTCTACCAGTGATTTAAGCACCTTAGGAAAATGAATCCACATAAGTCTGTGCTATTATTCTGGGTTGCAAGGGCTTGGGTCAAAGGGGATAATAAAGTGGAAGGACACTTATTTATCTTGATCTCATTTGATTTGCACAAAACATAGGCTATGCAATTTCCGAAACTGTCAACTTTCACCAAAGCCGCAGTCATGGTGACACAGAAAGGCAACAAAATTTCCTGTGTTGAGGAATACAGCATTGCACTTAATTCTATTTATGTGTGTGTGCACATATGTGTGTGTGTCTATTTACCTGTACATGTTTATATGTACATGTAGGTATTTGTATACAGACGCACATATATATATACATGTATTTGTGTCTGTATATAAATATGGGTGTGTGTGTTTACATATGTACATATATATAAATTTTCATACCTTCTCCATAAAATCCAGGATGCTAGGTAGAGATGGATTATTATCGTTTTACAGATGGAAAAGTTGAGGAACAATAAAATTAAGAGACTTGCTTAAGTTCTCTTAGCTTGTTTTCATTTTATTTATTTACACTATATACCAACTCCCTTACTTCCAAAAAGCACTTTGCAATTGCTTCAATGACAGTTGGGGATAGTGATGGGTGAGATGACTGGTCCAGAGATGATTCTACTCAACCAAGTTGCTCAGAAGAGAAAGAGTAACACAGTCAAACAGTTCTGTATCGAAATCTTGGCCCGGCCACTTACCTACCTGTAACCTTGTGAAAGTCAGACTCTCTCTCTAAGCCTCATTTTTTCATCGGCCAAAGAGGGGATAAAAATAGGGCTTGCCTCGCAGACTTGATGTGAGGCTTAAACAGGACCAGTGTTTAAAGAGTTCAGTCGGTGCATGGCATGGCCAACATTTGATGGCTCACGAGTGGAGCGCTCGCTGCAGTGGATCTGTGGTTTGGCCTCTGCTTTATTCAGTCCTGTGTATAATCCTATTTTTGAGGACAGCAAATTGGCCTCTCTTCATAAAATAAATACATCACGGGGGACACTTCCCTGGTGGCACAGTGGTTAAGAATCTGCCTGTCAATGCAGGGGACACGGGTTCGAGCCTTGGTCCGGGAAGATACCACATGCCGCAGAGCAATTAAGCCCATGCGCCACTACTACTGAGCCTGTGCTCTAGACCCCGCGAGCCACAACTACTGAAGCCCGCGTGCCTAGAGCCCACGCTCCACAACGAAGAGTAGCCCCTGCTTGCTGCAAGAAAGCTTGCAGGCTTTCTCTAGTTAGTGCAGCAATGAAGACCCAATGCAGCCAAAAATAAATATAAATAAATAAACAAATTAGAAAAAAATACATCATGTCTACCAAGAACCCTATGTTAAAATAATATTCCAGAGCATTTCTCTTTTTTAAGACAGAGAGATGGCTTCCATAGGAATAAAGAAGGAAATCTGTAAACACATTTGCAGTGACAGAAAAGCCCAACTTTGAACTCGTATGTTTATGTGTGTTGTCATCTCTCCTTCACTGATCCTCAGTTATTGCACAATGTTCTGTCCTTTTAGATGGCAGGGTTACAAGAATGTATAGTTTAAACTCTGCATTTTGCAAAAGATGAGCATTATTTTTGAGTCTGGGAAACTTCAAAATAATTTGATTGCCTTCTGTGTTTTGTTTCATTAGGTAAAGGCAAAAAAACAGTTCTAGCTGTTTTCTGTACCAATATACAGCTTGTGTTTAAATTAAAAGAAGAGCCAGGCTCACGACCAGAGGGGAGAATCATGAAACGGAAACCCTGTAATATGTAAAAAGGCTATCACTGGAGAGTAAGAAGAGGAGTTTTAAACTCGGGCATCTTTTTTGTAAACATCTTGTTCAAATGTATTGTGCATTTTCCTTCCCCCTTCCTGCCACTAAACCAGGAAAGAAGCTTAAGTGCTGTCAGAAAAGGAGGTTTACAGAATCCTAACAATACAGGCATGTTTATGGGAGACTACATTTCTTGTTATGCCAGTGAATTAGCAAAACTGAACACATAATGGCGTGGGTTTTTTTTTTCCGCCGTGTTAGCATCTGAATTGTCTCCGTTTAGCCCCTAAAGCAGTTGTAAATTTATTGTTCCTAGGTTACCTAAACAGACTGAGACCAATCATTTCAATATTTCAGAGGTTATCCCTACTGCTTTTCCCATGAAGACATTATGTAGAGCAATATGATTCTGGCACATTTAAGGTGTTGGACCTGGATGAAGTGGAACTATTATAAAATAATCTACCATGTCACAGAGGTTGCCAGGTAAAGTAGAGTTTCTTTAGTTTTAAGTGGATTAAAACAGACCAGGATTGCCCATCCTCAGTACTGCCCACATTTTAGGCCAGATAATTCTTCGCTGTAGGGGATTTTCTTGGGCATTGCAGGATGTTTAGATGCATCTCTGCTCCCTACCCACCAGATGCCAGGAATACCTCCCCAGGTATGACAATCAAAAATGTCTCCAGGTATTGCCAAATGTTCCCCAGCGATGGGTAAAGCCGACCCAAGTGCTGGGGCTAAAAGTTGATATTCCGAAGACAGTGCTTCTAAGTAGGTGGGTGAGCCCGGACAAGTTATGTAACATCTCCACACCTCAGTTTCCTCATCTGTAAAAGGAAGATAATAATATTCCCTACTTCACAGGATTAAATAAGATAATGCCTATCCCCTGGGAAGAGCTCAATGTTAACCATTATCATTATTTTAACAATTCTATGCAATTTCATTTTTTTTCCTTTCTGATTTCAGTTTCAATGCAGGTTAAAGATACAAACAATGGGAACCTATTTAAAGGGGGGACGTTTGAGTGCAGTTACACAATTACAGATGGAGATCTTTACTTATGTTTGAGTGGTCAGGTTATAGAAGCTCAAGTATTGCATAATTTTGAATCCCAATTTGCTAAACAGCTTCAGTTATTGCTTAACATATTTTATTATCTTGCAAGTGGAGATTCCTAATTCATCTAAATTAAGGGCTGCTGCCAGATGACTCTTCTGTAAATATAACTGCTCTATTGTGTGTTCTGAAAGTCTTGACGTGATGCCTGGTCTTTTCCCTGGAGTTCTTCCTTCACCATTGGTCACATAAATATTATTGTAGTATTCATTGAAATAATAACAAAAGCTACCATTTTTAAGAGCAACTTACTGTGTGCCAAGATAAGTGCTTTCCATATATTATTATTTCACTCAATCCTCAAAACAATCTTAAAAATGAGGTGGGTATCTCAGAGAGACGAAGTTACTGTGTTCCAGCCAGCAAAGGTCAGAACGAGGTTGGAGCCCGGACTGGTGCCTTCACAGCCTATGCTCTTAAAATGCAACTTCATTATCAAGGCTCACAGAGCTACCCTGAATTGATAATCATAACATATGCCCCTTTCTGAAACACATTCCACCCTACCCCCACCTCTCACATCATCATTCACTTTTCTTGCTTTTCCCCAGCCAGCTCAAAATACCTGGAGGGGAGTGGTTATAAAAGAACCATGCTCTGATCCACATTTAAGCCAAGCACAGTGATTTAAAAAGGGAGGGGGAGAGAGAGAGAGAGAGAGAGAGAAGGAGAGAGAGAGGGAGATACCACTCATTTCACATTAGTCTTAATGACACTCACTTCACATTAGCCTTAATGAGGACTAATAAAAGTTGTCTGGAAGCTGAAGGAGGGAAAGGCTGAATTCACAAATAGGGAAAGGTAGGAAGATTCATCCATTAAATAGGTGATTCTTCAAATGCATCCCAGGAATCCAATTCTTGCATAGAGTATGCATATTTTACTTCAAGGTAAGGAGTAAATTAGGAGAATAACACTGCTGCCAGAGGTGCCTTAAAGCTTATATTTTTGAGACAATTGCCAGTGGTGACCAAAAACTGAGAAATCAATGGAAAGTAAGGTCAGAAAGCGTACCCTTGGAGGTCCTGGGAAGAAAAGTTACATAGCTAGCTCAGAAACAGCAACCTTCTCATCACATAGTCTTGTGAGTCAGCGCAATTGGGCTAGGGTTTGAGAGGCCAGTAGGTTTGCTGGTTGGCCTTTGGCAGAAGAGATCACATGGCCCAGGGTAAGTCACAAGCAGTTCTGAGCAAAGGGCAGGCAGACCATCCACTCACAGCTGCCAGGAGTTAGGCTGGAGGCAGCAGGAAGTCTGTGAGTGTTGTGGGAACTAAGAAGCTCATCAGCCCACAGCATTACAGTATTAAGCAGGGCCTCAGTGGTCAGCCCGTCCTGTCCTTTATCAACACATGACTCTTCCTCAGTATTCCCACCCACAGGTGTCCAACCTGTGTTTTGAAAGCTCCAGTGACTGGAAGCTCTTATTGTTCATAAATTAATAACTTGGCCATCCTTCAGTCTGTGTCCTTGTGAACGCTACAGCATGCTGGCTGTGCCACAGCCAGTCATATAAAAGAGATTAACATCGATAGGGTTAATTATGTACATAAGTAAATTTATGAAGGTGCCTACCATATGCAGGCACTTTATAAATTTACTCAATGAATAATTTTGACAACAATGAAACAGATTAGGAAGGGGAGGCCCAGTGAGGTTAAATGTCTTTCTCACCCAAGCTCACACAAAATTAAGTGGGAGTCACTCCTGGTCCAGGAGGCCCCCAAGCCACACTTTGTCTGCCACGGCAGGATTTTTGCTGTCAATTTCTAAACGTGGTTGGAAGAGTTTAGGATATACAGACTACAACAGAGAAAGGAGCCCATATAGATGAAGGCAGAATCTCCTGAAAGCATTGCTTGCAAGTAGCAATACTTACAGAGATGTCATCACTGAAGTCAATTTCATCCAAATCAAGGTATTCAGGGGCTTCCATCATTCTTCTTTGCACATTTTGAGTAAGGTCAAATCCTTATAAAGTCCTGGACCCGACAGAAGCACAAAAGAAAAGCAAAACGGTTAGCTGTTTTATAACCAAAAAGCACATTTATATTTAGACAAACAAAGTGAGAAAAGTCACTGGGTGCAAGGGCTGCCTTTGAGCACACTTCCTCCCTTTGAATGTCCCCAGCTTGGCTCTCCAGAAGCAGTAAGCACAGCTCCTCCAGGCTCCCCAGGAGGCTCCCTAGGGAGCAGCCATGGTCCTTCGCCATATTGCATTTGTGCCTGTTTGTCTTTGCCAGAGCAGTAACTCAGGTCAGATTCTCCCCTTGTGATCAATATTAAGATTGACTCAGCCCACATCCACCACTACACCTTGGGTGAATGCAGGGGCTTCGAGGATGGGGAGCAAACCTTGAAATCTTAGGACAACCATATTCAAATGTTTATGTGGGCATATCTTTGGATCCTGGGCATGGAGTAATGAATACTGGATCTCCACGGTAATAACACAAGGACAAGGCAGATACTAACTTACCAACAATAATGGATATTTCAGAATTTGTAGTACAACCTCCAGTTCAGCCCCTCAGAAAAAGGATCTAAGCAGAGATTTAAACCACAGAGTTATTGCATCGCCCCCTGCTTCTAACAGCTTTGCCTGCCGATGCCAGAGTGACCCGACACAGGCGCCAGAATGTCCTCAGTCAGCACTTGCCTTGGGGCTGCCTGTGGCAGTTCTTTAAATCTGTCAAGGAAGATATATCACCTCCCAGTTCATTTTCCCACCACTTATCCTCATCACCATTGGCAGTGGCAGTGGTACCTACAGATGTCAGGAACAGAAATATAGATCTCCTGGCAGTGCCTTGGGGTGCAGTTATCTTCCGCAGAGCAAACTCTCAGATAACGAAAAAGATTCCATTTCCCGTAACTTGTCTTTCTTATTATAAAAACTGTCTTATGTACTCAGACTTGAGTATCCGAAATAATTTACTTTTTTCTCTTTCGGATCTCTAATGAAGGGGTACCTTGCCAAAGGGGAAGGCGTACCTTGCCAAAGAGTAAGGAGTACATTATTGGAAAGGGAAAATAAATCTAGGCTGATGAAAATGAGCTTATCGATATAAGATCAAGAATGTAAAAATACCTAGTTTTTAAAAGGAAACTAACTCTGAAGGCACTGATTTCTCATTTTGAGGTTTTTAAAAAATTTACAGAAATAGCATAATTGCGGCAAAGGGGGGAACCACTCTCCGTTCCATACCTCAAACCCATGACTTGACTCAATTTTCAGTGCTTCCCCCTTCCTTCCCTTCCCACACGCATATACCATTTTTACATATTTTTAATTATAGTGGATACGGAGTTGATCCAAAAAAGAATTAGGATGCTACTACCATATACAAATGTGATTATCCATTTAGAATAAATATTAAACGTTCTTCTGAAATCACAGTAAAGTTTAAAATAAAACCAATTAGGATGCTACTACCATGTACAAATGTGATTATCCATTTAGAATAAATATTAAACGTTCTTCTGAAATCACAGTAAAGTTTAAAATAAAATGAAAACCAATTTGTCTTTGATACCTAAATTAAATTTTATTATTTATAGAAATATAAAAATTGGTTCTTAAACAAATTTCTTGGTGCAAAAATATATCACTTTTCCTCTAAGCCTCACAAAGCTTTTCAGAGAAAAACGTACACACTCATACTTGCAAATTACTCAGAATAACTTTCTCTTCCATTCTGGTAGATTCTGAGACAATCCAGACTCTGGATTCCAACTTGTCAACTAACAGACTTTCTCCCAATCCAATTTCTTTGCACTAAGTCTGTACTCCACATTGAACTGTTGATTTACAGACTGTTCCCCAGGCTTTGGTGAACACAAAGATGATTCTGGGTGTCGGGATGGGGTACAGACAAGTGCAGTATCACCACAAACATGGAAACGCGAGATGAAGTAGAAAAACATAAGTCAAATCTGGGGACCAAGCGGATCTCTAAATATATAGAAATACAAAACTAAATACAAAATGCAAATGGACATATCTTAACTAAGCATATTAACAAGTAATCGTTGAGTCCCTGTTTGAGGTGTGTTTAACAACATGAAGAGCAATTTCCCTTTGAGCATAGACATTCTAATGGAACATATCCAGTGGATAATATAAATCATGACACCAAGGCACAGAGTCTTTATATTTGGATTTGGAGGTTGGTAGTGAGATTGTTTATTCTACAGAACAGCATATAAGAGTTATAGCCGTGCCAGCCCATTATAGGAAGGTCATATTTATCTCAGTGGGTTGGATGGTCCTGCCTCAGACTAAGTGGTCCAAGGCATACAGGATTCTCCTTTACTTTCCGATGGACTCCCATATGTGGCCATCTCCTTTAACATGCCTTATTCTATCTACAACACAATTCCATTTGTCTAGTTTCAATGCTTCTTTCTTTCAAGGTGCCACTTGGAAAGTAATACATCCTCGTTTATAAGGTACAGAAATCCCTGTGGTTCACCGATCCTGGCCACATTCCCAACATCAATTGCTTCTTTTCACTGGAGGGTGAGTCCATGGTTGTCCCAGGGATCATTATATTGCCTCTTCCTTCCCCAACTGCCCTTCCACTGAGCACATAGCACCCTCGAGCACTCCCTTCTGAGGAATTGGGATGTGACTGGAGGGGATGAGGTCAGGTTTAGAGCAGCTGTTGCAAATAATCCAACATGATAAGGAAACTGAGCTGGGCTGTGGGTGCTTTTCTCATTGTGCTCGTCAGGCACTGCCTCACCCCACACACCCAGTGGGACCCAGCGAGTGGGACCCAGCGAGCCCCCATTTCTGACTGACACACAGGCACCGATGGAATGCACAGCTACAGAGGGCACAGACCAGAGGCCCAGGGGCCAAGTCTGGTCCACAGATGTGATGTGTTTGGCCCTAGCAGTGTTTCCAAAAAATTGACTGTTGCCAACTTGTAGCCCTTTGGTGCTTTCACATAAGAGTCTCGATTTCTGGCTTCACTTAAAAAATATCTGGAGGTCTGGGGGCACAGGTCTGCATTCCCCATGATAACAATGGGCTATAGCTGAGCTGTAGCTGCCCTGTCTACGGGGCATGTGCTCCCCAGCTCCCCCCACACTCCCACCCCCCATCGGCTCTCCTCATCCACACATCCTGCCTGGCTCTGGGGGCATTTGAGTCTTTGACCCTTCAAAGGAATCCAGTATGAAACATGAAGTGCCACCCTCCTCCCTTTCCTTATTGGTGCCTTCTGCCAAATGCTATTTCCTTCATTTGTATTCTAACGTTGGATTTGTATTCTACAATTGTTTTAAATTCTCATACCACAACAGCAGTAAAACGAAATTTCTTACCAGTAAACTACCAGCATGTTACAATTTGTGCTTTTCTACAACCTCCATTTTATCTCTTAGTATGAGAAAAAGAAAACCTTCACAAACATAATAAAATGCTACGAGGCGGGGATTACATTTCCTTCACTTTACAGCCTGAGGAAGAAGAGGTCCTTGCCTTGTTGTCATTGGCGTTGTGCAGTTACACGGTGCCACTTCACTATTGTGACTGGGGGGAGGGCGGAAGCTGTGCCAATGACAAGCCCAGAAAAAGACCGAGACCATCCTCCATGTGGCCAGCCCGAAAGCTTGGATGTAAGAAGGCCAACCCTGCTCAAGGCCGGTGAGAGTGGGTTGACACCTCAGTGGAAAATAGTTTTCAGCCTCCCCAGAAAGGGCAGTCCAGCTTAAAAGCCTTTACATGAGATTTTTACTGCTACACATCATAGTTGCCCTGGACCCCTCTGGGACCTCAGAGCACAGTCATTTATAAATTTGTACTGCAGCCTCATCCCACCAGCCCTGTGCCTGCAAGCTGCAGTCACTGGTCCCAGGTTCTCCGAGGACTTTCTCCCGTATTGCCACACCTCTCCCCTCAGCACACCTCTTACAGAGCTGTCCACCTCAGGTACTGCTGACTGGTTGAAATCATTCCATTTCAAGCTCAGTTGGGCTTTTAATTTCTCTTCATTGACATTGGCAAGTTTTAATGTGTTATGCACTGGAGTAGGTATGTCATGCGTTTAAGCTGTTTTTAAGTGCGGGGAGAGGTGACGGTAGAGATTGGGCAGGAGGTGGGAAAGCAGAGAAAGGGAAAGGAAACATTTTCCAATGGCTTAGCTCTACTACTTTGGGTCGGAAAACTTATAGGGAGGAAAAGAATACAAAAATTAGAATGTGAGGACACAGGCCTAGGTGGCTAGGACCCAAATGCCATGTAGAAGCTATTGCTGACACATCACACCCCTTCTCTTGATGTGCCCAAGGCACTGGGAGAAACTTTACCCAAACTCCAAATTGAGGTCAGCTAGAGCAGGAAAAGACCAAAGAAGTAACGAGCGTCAACTGTGCATAATGCCTGTAGGATTTTTCCTACTCTCACAGAGTTTTGATAAATTGCCAAGAACAGAAGTTCCTCTAGTGCCTATTAAAATGTACAGTAGAGGCCCTGGCCCTAATAGGTCTATCAACACCATGTCACCTTCTCATGGGTGACCTCAGTGATGGCCCAACTGCTTCCTTCAAGAGAAGATTCAATTTAGGGAAAAACTCCAAGTAACTAGGAGTCCAACTGAATAATAAAAAGTAGGCATCGATTTAAAAAATAGCCTCCCCCCTCTAGTGTTAGGATTTTCAGGCGACATTTAAAAATTTATTTTATAGTGACTTGAAAACTGACTCTGAAAATAATTCCAAATGAAGACTTACAAAAATCTGTTGGGTAATGGCTTGGAGTGGCCGACAGAATTTCTTTGAGAAACTGCCCTCGTTTAATGTACACAGTCTGGTGTGCTTGGCTCATAAAAGGCTCACTGATTTGTAACTACAGTCACAGATCACATAAATTGCTCTACTGAAATTCTTCTTAAAATGAATTGCCTCACTCCAATTTATAAAGAGTCAGCATGGACTCATTCTGAAGGCTCATGTTACACAGATTTCTCCTCTTCTGCCAAAGTCACTATTGCTACATTTACCAGTGTACTAGGAGGCCTGGTAATTAAAAGTAAGTTGGGCTTGTCAAAATAAATGAGCAGGGTACATTCGGTGATGAGGTAACCTCGGTTGATTTGCATTACAACTTCTTTCTTTACTCTTTAATTCACCAATACTTGGGAAAACACAACAGCTGCCTACACCCTCACACACACACACTTGGCCAGATTTGTACTGGGATACATTTTCAGTTTGGAAGCCTACACATAGATACTGAACTTCCTTTCATATAACAAGAGTTCAAAAAAAAAAAAAAATCACAAACTACGTACTGGAAGGCTTGGGTGGAAAAAAGTGGAATATATGAAATGTTGTCCCCAGTTGGCTCGGTAGCTTGGCTGGCAAGAAAGCAACTCATTCCAAATGTTGGACTCAGTTTCTTTCACTCTTTGATTCAACAGTGGCCAGAAGCATGGCAGTCACTAAATGCCTAGTCTTGAAGCAGAAAAATGATAGAGGCAAGAAATTTCTACTGGAAAGAGGTAACTGAAGGAGAGCCAACAAGTACATATGAGGAGAAAAGGGAAAAGCACAAGCTGTGTAGATTTCATCCCCTTCTTCATTTATGGAATATTCCCGCATGTACGTGCTGGGTAAGACCAACACTACTCTCCACGCCAGTATGCGGCATTCAGTACAAGGGGGAAATAGACAAGAAAACAAGCCGTTACAATATACTGTGGTCCTACCTAGAGGGGTGGGATAGGGAGGGTGGGAGGGAGATGCAAGAGGGAGGGGATATGGGGATATATGTATACGGATAGCTGACTCACTTTGCTATACAGCAGCAAGTAACACAACAGTGTAAAGCAATTATACACCAATAAAGATGTTTAAAAAAATGCCTCCGTGAAGAGAAAAATGAAATCAATATTTAAATAATAAAAGATACAATGTATGTTTTCTAGGAATTCAAAAAAAAATGTATACTGTGGTCCCTGCTGAGACAAATAAATACACAGGAACCTGAGTCACTTAACCTAGACCTTGGAGAGGAGGGAAGTGTGACTGGTACAGGTGAGGTCTAAGCTGAAAGCTGAAGGGTGAGGATACAAATGGTGAGGGAGTCAAAGGGGCAGGACGAAGTGTTCTAGGTAGAGTTACAGCACGGGCAAAGGCCTGGAGGGGAGAATTCTGAAGCAGGATTTCCAGAAGAATGGGTAACATTGATTTAACACCTGTTGCTGTTTTTGCTTCAAAAAAGGGGTCTTAAAGGGTGATGGCCAGGGTGGATGGGTAAGGACAGCAGTCAGGAAGGTATTTCCAAAGCCAGAGTGTAAACAGAGCACGTGTTGGAATACCAACTTTTCTGGCATGTTTGGAGAAAGTACAAGCGAGTATTTGCTATCAAACAGGAGACTTCAATGTACAGTAATATATTGAGCTTGCTCCAGCTTGGGGGCAAGGGGAGCTGCATTTCCTGTTTGAATGCTCACAAACATTTGTGAAGCAAAACTTCTTAGCAGGGGCTAGGTCTGGGCGCCTTTACGTATACTCTCTCCTGTGCGTCTCACGAAGACTGGGAGACAAATATCTTTACAATCTCCTTTGTGGAGGTAAGGAAACCAAGGCTCAGTGAGGTTCTGTGATCGCCTCACACACGGGGCTTCTGGTGATACGTCTGTCTTGCTCCCTTATTTCAGCTTGCCAAAACCGCAGGGGTAAGGTAACACTTCGCCCGTATCAAACATTTTATTTTTTTCAAATCACCTTAAATATTTTTTTTACCTTTCTTGAGTACAACTCTGTGAGAGGGAGGCAGAGGGTGTCTATCACAGTTTGCAATCATATCTTTCCTATTTTGAAGACATCAAAACTCAGGAATGTGTCGGCCAAGGTTATGTACTCCTAAATAGGGGCAAAGCCAGCTCAGACAAACCACTTCCCGATAGCAAGTCCAGAGCTCTTCTGATTTACCCCCTAGACTGTTCTGAAACATGGCCGTGGCTCCGAACCATCTAGGCCAGAATTCCATAGGCATCATCAGTCCTGAATTGTACTGTTTTGGGTGTTCACAGACCATAACTCCAAATTGCTCTTTCCTCTCTCCAGCAGAGTCTAAAGAGAATGGTATAGGCATGAGGATCATTAAAGAAAAGTGTATAGACCTTTGTGAACCTAACATACCTTATCCACAGGTGTCCCTGAACTGGCCAGTAAAGCATTGTATTCCACAGTCAATTGATTTAATACCTCAACTTCATCTTCAAAGAAAATTTGATTATGACCATCTTTCCTTATGTCTTATTGAAAAGGCAAGTAAAATACCACTGTACTAGGGAGCCTCATTCTAGAGGATTGTTCTGACAAAACCCTATAAAGGTTGGTCTTTTTGTAGTTTTCCAAAAAATTGAAGTATATTTGGTTTAAAATATGGTCCTTTTCGTTGTGAGCCCTAGCTTGTAGTTTAAAATTCTTGCAAATGATTTGGGGTTATTTCATTATTTCTAAAATCTGTCACTGAGAATGAACTAACTTATACCAGAACTTTAGAGACTGAAAGGACCTTAGTTTTTAAGCTCTGAGGCAGAGGTACTTTTAAATTTGTATTTGTGTGTGTGTGTGTGTGTGTGTGTGTGTGTGTGAGTGATTTAAACTGAGTTTAATATTTAAAATTCTTTTTGGAAGAGGAAGCGAAGATTCCTCATAGTACCTGAACAAAAGAAGATAAAAGAATGTAGAATGGAAGAAAAATATAAACACATGTAAATACAAGGAAATATGTATTGTGTTCAGTTCTGGATGCCTCGACTTAAGAAGGCCACAGGCAAACCAGAATATACCGAGACAGAGCAAGGAAGTCAAGACAGCCAGTGGCTGGCAAACTCTGCCTCATGTGACATAGCTAAGGAAATATCTAACTTGGAGAAAAGCACTCCTCTCTAAGAATCTAAAAAGCCATCAGGTAAAAGGAGGATTTGCCTTCAAGGTAGGAAACTTTTTGGAGGAAGTTTCAGGGATGCCAGTCTCAGCAAATACTTCTTAATAATGGCATAAATGGAATGGGCTCCTTGGTAAGATCACAACCACCCCAGCAAGAAACTGTTCCTTTAGAGGTTTGGAGAGATATTCTGAGGGAGAAAGATGAGAATCCTGCATTGGAAAGGAGGAACAGATGACCTTCTAAGTCAGAGATTCTGTGCGGTCCTGATCCAGGACCTTAGGACCATCCTGACCAACTCTGACCCCTCTCCAAGGTGCTACCATGACAACCTTTGTAGAACTTCCTTTATCCTATTTCAGCTGCCATCCTGATCCCACCAGGAATGCGAATGAAATATGGAGGTTAAGGGAGAGGAAAAGAGAGAGAGAGAGAGCCAGAGAGTTAAAGGGAGAATAATTTTAAAAAGCGAACTGGAATGTTGTTCATTCAGTGAGAATACAATTTACTCTCTGTTGTAGATGAAAACTTATCAATTCCACAAGGACAAAACTATGACCTAATGAGGCCCAAGCAAAAAGAAAATATCTGGGAAGGAAAAGGAAACATTTTTAGCACTGGGAAGTTGAGCCTGGGCGTATGCCAACCGTGTCCTGCACTGGCTTCTGGAAAGGAACTATGGAACTGGATCCCTTACCCAGTTATGTACCGGAAACTCTCCAAATTCAAGTTCCAGATTTTTGGCGCACCTGAAGTGGTCATGCTTTACTCTTGATTTTGCAAAGATTGCTTGATTTCTACAGTGGATTTGTTTGGCAATTATTATTGAGAATGTATGCAGCACAGATGACAATCCTGATTCTCATTTTAGAGAGAAGTAGACAAAACAGCACTGTGCATGGGAGCATTAAAGACTACATCAGGAGTCAGTTGTCTTGGCTTCGTTCTCATACCTCTCATCGTTTGTGAGCATTAAACTTCTGAGTAACCTAGACCAGTTGTTCTCAAAGTTCAGCCTGCAAAAGAATCAACCAGAAGGCTTATTAAAACAAATTGCTGGGTCCAACCCCGAGAGTTTCTGGTTCAGTAGGTATGGGTTGGGGCCTGAGAATTTACATGTCTAACAAGTTCCCAGATGATGCTGATTCTGCTGGTCTCAGAACCCCATTTGAGAACTACTACCTAAGATCAATGGCTGATCCCAGCCCTGGCTACATCTGCACTTAATTAAAAGATGGTGACCTCTTCCCCACATCCTCCATCTCCACAGATGTTAACTTCATTATACAGGATCCATGCCTAGTGCCCTTCTGATTAAACTTCCTCAGTGGACTCAACTAAGCATTTCCCATGAAGACCACCCAGAAACCTCAGGTCTTAAGTCTGTGTGTGTGTGTGTGTGTGTGTGTGTGTGTGCGTGTGTATTTTGATTCCCAGTGCTATACAAGGGACAGACATTGGCCTACCAAACCCTACAAAATTTGGGCCTTGGTTACTTTAAAAATTCCCTTCTCGGTAGCACTTCATGGCAACATGGATGTTCTAAGTTTCTCCTGTTAATGAGATCCAGGTTTATAATTTTAGATGCAGCATTTTCAGAGCAAGAATCTCTATTTAGGAGTATCCATTCACTAGAACTACAACATAGTAAATCCTATGTCTACTAATAAAAGGAAAATGAAAAAATACAAGAATTGAATAAGAATTAGCTTAAAAATCCAATGCTTATACAATATGTATGCATCATGAGATATTTAAACTTATTAATCATTGAATTTGAAGCAGTTCAAATGGCTACACTGGCTAACTAAAAAATAAAATCCTGGTCATGTGTTTTAAATTATAATGTGCTTATTTTTATTAAAACCAAATTCAGAAAACAGATTATTATGGATATTTTATCAATTCTTCCAATTAAAATGTACCAATTTAATAACCAAAACAGGAAACAAACTCTCTGTAAAATAAATATCCCTTTTTTTCTGAAGAGGAGTATAGCTTGATATTTAGGTGATTAAGTAAGAAGCGTAGGCTAAATGTCTGTAGTAACCAAATATTTGCACATCTGTACATACACACAGGTATGATTTGGCAAGCACTAATTCTTTCATCCAATTCTTTTATCTAGCCCGAATTTACTAAAGATACTTAGAGGAAGGAAAATGATCAAAATCTATTTCTGGCTTAGATGAGGTACCACAATTGACAGTGCAAAAACTGAACATTGTATACTTAACTAATACATTTCCAATATGCGTCAAAGCATTTCAAGAAAAACATAAGATGAAAACACAAGATTACTGTTAAGTACCTTTAGGAATTCAGCTGGGACGTGTGATCCTCAGTTTCCACAATATGCTATTTTTTAACACAGTATCTTACACAGAGTAAATACTTAATCAATTGTTTGTTGAGTTCACTTCCAGACTGTGATCACTGTTGAGTCAGTCAAGAATTTCTACACTAAAAACTGTGGTATTGTCTAGAATAACAAACGTTGAGATGACTGTTTTTTCTTCCACTTACGATAACCTTGTGTTCATATATCTTCTTCTTGCAGTTTCCCTCAGAAGTTTTTTTTGAGGAGGTGTCAATCATCTAGTCCCTCTTTCAGAAACTATAATATCTATTGATGAGGCCTATGTAGACATCAGCTGAACCTTCCATTGATAGGGTCTGTTTCCCAAAGACTAAAACAGAGTTTTTTCCCAGTAAGCATATGGAGAGAGAATAACATTTGCAGGCTGTGGTGTGGGTTTTTCCTCTTTGGCATCACAGAAGGACATCAACTTCATTTTGTAATTCACCAGCATAAGCAGGAAAGGACTGAGAGCAGAGAAGCCTGAAGAGAGGGCTGTGAGAACGGCTGGAAAAAGGGCACAGGCTGCCAAAGTCTTTCAAGAAATAGACTAAGACAAAGTGAGAAATCCAAAGTGGAGTGATCAGCCACATTACTAAAATACTAAACTTGGCCCCTCTTAGGATTTCAATTTCTGAACCACCATCTCCAATCCAGATGTCACCATATGTCATCCTTTCTTTCCGAAAGCAGAAAAGACATCCAGAAACAAAGACTAAGACGGCTAAAGGAAGACTATCAATCAGAACCCAAAATACTTTCCCACAGTAAAACTCTACTTGCTTGTTTCCAAAGTCAATTAGGCAATCCATGTGAATCCTGTTAGTAGACAAGGGGTCTGTATCATTTCCCACATTCAGGTATTCTGATTTTCTAGTATAAGGTAAAACTGGGAGGTACACTGCCATGCCAGCCATCCAAAGTGCAGAAACCACCTTCAAGGAATGCTTCTGATGGTCCGGGTTTGGAGGCTCACTAAAGGGCTGGACAGTCTGGTAAAGCTTCTGGTGGTAGAGCAATGCAAAGTGTAACATGAACTAGATGGCCAGGAAGTCATCAGGGCTGCCATGAAGTGTAGAACTTGGCAGCCAGCTGAATCCGACATGAAACCAGAAGAATAAAGTATTTTTATGACATTCACCACCAAGTTTTTAACGAGGTGGACAAATATAAGACTGAAAATCAGAAGAAAGGATGTCTCTAAACGCCCAGTCATACATTTCCTTGTAGAATAAAATAAACACATGTTTCCAGCAAAGCTCACAAGGATTAGAAGGGGGCAAGCAATGATCTCAAGCACATCTGCAGAGGGCTTCATGGTAAATGGCAAATCAGTGAGCTCAGACGTCTTCTTCTTCAGTTTGAGTCATTAGGCACTTGAAACACTTTTAAGAAGACTTTAGTGAGAAGACCTGGGTTTTTGTAATTCACTACGTTGACACAACCCTCACCTTAAGAGTTCGGAGATGGTCTGTAACAGAATTCTGCTTGCTCCAGTGCTGAGCTGCTGGAAACAAAACAGCTTCTCAAGAGGATTCTGTTTTATCATCTCTGGGGATGTAACTATAACGAGAAAGTGCTAGGTATCATCACTTCATTAAAAGTTCTCAGAAATGTATTTATAGCACTGTAATGAGGGAGAGAACAAAATTAAATTTGTGACAGCAAAAGAAAGGTAGCCAGAGGCTGAAATGACCCTCTCCACTCATAAAAAATATTAAAGAAGTGAGGGTGTCTGAATAACAATGAAGATTTCCGAATAACAAAATTACATATTTTGTTATTATAATATATTTTGTTATTATATATGACATTCTTTAATGTCAAAATTATATATTTTGACATTAATAACATGATAGAGATTTATGAAGTATAGCAGTTTTCTAATTCCTCTACCATTTTTGCAAAGCAGATATACTATGACCTGTTCTGATGATCTCTTGGGGTTAGGATTACAAAAGAGATGATAGAAAATACTGTGCTACCACAGGGAAGGGAATAAAGAAGACAGGGAGGGAGAGAGGGAGGAAGGAAAGAAGGAAGGAAGCAAGCAAGGGAGGGAAAAGGGAAGGGGGAAGGAAGACATTTTTATAAACATGGGCATTACGTCCAAGACCAAATCTTTTTTTTTTTTTTTTTTTTTGTGGTACACGGGCCTCTCACTGTTGTGGCCTCTCCCGTTGCGGGGCACAGGCTCCGGACGCGCAGGCTCAGCGGCCATGGCTCACGAGCCCAGCCGCTCCGTGGCATGTGGGATCTTCCCGGACCGGGGCACTAACCCGTATTCCCTGCATCGGCAGGCGGACTCTCAACCACTGCGCCACCAGGGAAGCCCCAAGACCAAATCTTTAAACTACTGGTTAAAGAAACAGTCTGATGATTTGGAAGTCATTAGGGAGACCCCACCCAACCGCCAGCTGGGCACAAGAGGCTAGGAAAAGATTTCTGTCCTAAGTATGACTGCAGAGTACAGAGCAAGGACAGAAAAACGTCATTGAAACACGCTGCTCAAGTAATCACTTTCTGGATGAATTCTGTTGCCCATTCTGAAGACAAACAATTTTCCCTCTACTCTATTTGCTTGTAAGTTTCTCTGTCAATCATCGTATCCTGTACTGTCACAACACATGCTTCACTCTGACCCAGTGGTGCTCTGGAGCCAGCTTGCCCTGACTTGAGCGACTGTGCACATCTCTCCCCAACTCTGTGCTTAGTGACCGCACGTTGGAAGCTTGAAATTGGGTACGCTGAGAGTACTTATACCATGGAAATTAGCAAACGCTGCACCTCAGGGCTTTTGGTGGGGCAAGAGTTGTTTTAATTGGACAATACTGGCCTGACCAAAAAATACAGATTAGAGTGATAAGAAATTAGCTGGTATTTTACCTACATAAGGATGAGATCAGTATTAGGTACCCACCAGCCCTTTTAATAAGGGTATGGGTAAGAGGTTTACAGCAGTGTTAACAAGTAGGATAGCTGGACCTTACAATTCCACTGAGGGGAGGTGGAGTTTGGGGGCTGACACTTCCTATTAACCCCCTTATCCCCAGTTGCCTCTTAAGACAGGTAGCCAACTCAGAGTCCCCACACCACATTTTTCTTCCCTAAGAAACATCCATTACCTCACTGTCAGCTGCAGTCAGTCAAACAGGCACCCCTGAGTTTATACTAATAACAGTAATAATAATATAGTGATAACACAATAATAATGCTCATACTGGTTACTGTTTAACACCAGTTTGAACCAGACATTGTGTTGGTGTTTTTCTTTAATAAATGTAACCTCATTTAATCCTTAATATCATTTTTATGTCACTGCTGAGAAAACAAGACCAGAGACAAAAGTAAATTGCTCAAAGCTGCTAAGTAATGGAGACAGGAATCAAAGCCAGGTATGAGTGATTCCGAAACTACTGCCTCTCCACGCTGTGGAGATGGTGGATTTTCTGTTGACCGTTCTCGATCTTTCCCTAATCATTTACAATTGGTACACCCAATTGTAGAGGCTATAGAGCCTATAATACACTTCTCTTGAGAAATGTTTTCTCGGGTTTATAATACACAAGTCATGCAGATTTTTGGATAGCAATTAGTCTTCTCCATTCTCCTTCAATAATAATAATACCCATTATGGGCATTTACACTTCTGCATCTCAGAAAGATCTTTAAAGATTCTGTATACCAGTTCAAGATGCCTTACTTGAAACAGGAAAGGGCTGTTCGCAGCAGTAGTGAGACCCCCATTCCTGACTATGTTTAAGCAGAGGCACGGTGACTGCCTGGAGTGAGTGGGTAGATGAGTGAAACACAACCCTAAATAGCAGACAACATACAGCCCACCTTAATGTGAGATTTAATTCGGGGTAATGAATTAAGAAATTATGTGATGCTATTTCTTAAACATGCCCTAAGTGTAACAATTTGTGGCAAATACTACTGACTTAGAGCTGACGGCTAAGGGTAAAAAACGTTTGTTAAACTTCCCTCTCTAAAGGCTTACATAAACGTTTGTTTTTCAGAGGATTAGCAAACATGTAATATGTTCCTTTGCATTAGAGCAAAAGTGTAAAATATAAATGTCGCTCTTTTCCTTCAGGGTTATTTATATACTAGAAAAACAGCACACATTAAAATATAAGGGGAGTAAAATTAATTTTTCTGAATGTTGGCTTGACTGATGGATACTACTTTTGTTAACTAAGGCGCAGTATGGCTAAAGATGAACCTTCATAAGACTGCCTCAACTGGTTGTCTACTGAGAACCTATCTTGCGCTCAGCACAGCACTGGACTCCAAGGATGATGCACAGGGGTGGCAGCCACTGTCCCTGCTTTCAAGAGGCGTGTGGTCTAGTTGTAAGAACACAGTGATGCATAATACATATGTTATATATATTATATTATGTAACATGTATGTATACATACACGTATATATCATTTCTTATAAGATATATTTAAATAAATTATTTCCTAATAATCAATCAATCGTGAAGAATACAATGTAATGTAATAAACTGTGTGGTCACGAGTACAAGAATAAAACACTCAGAGAAAAGAGGGACCCATGTGGGCAGAACTATTTTTAACCTCCAGTTCACAGGAAAGGAAACTGAAGCTTGGAGAAGTTAAGCCACTTGCCCTCACCAGCAGGAAGAGGTGGCACTGAACTCCAGACCTCTTGCTTTCGACAACTCTTTTTGAAAGGGAAAGGGAAGGGGAAAAGTGAAGCTGACTGACTTGTGAAGCAGAGGTGCTAAGAAACCTGGATGCCGACTCCAAGCCTCCCCAGGAAGGGCAGTGCTGAGCTCCCGATGGCAGAAATCTCATTTCTGAGAGGCACAAACACGGCCCAGGGCAGGGGGACCCAGGAAGCCCTCCTGCGTCCTCCTCCTCCAAGGACTGCATCCTCCCCCAAGGAAGGTAACTGTCACGTGTACACTTCAAGAAGGAAAGAAAAAAATTCTTCCTTTGGAAACTAAACTTTGGTTCTGCCAATCCAACTTCACTGGGGTCATTTGAGAACTGAGGCGTTCAAAGGTTCTCCATGGCTTCCATTTACTTTGGCATAGGATTTGACAGAAAAAGAACTAAGGGAGAATTTATATGGCCCAGGCTGTTTTCCAAGTCGCAAACAGCTAAAGTTATTTAGAATTTACTTTAACTCGCAATCACAAGTGGTACAGATGTAAATGCTTTCCGTGTGGCTTAAGGCAATCTAGGTTTCCTCAAGTGCACGTGTGCAGTTCTAATAGTAAAGATTTGGATTCGAAATCTCAAAGTACTTCGGGTTCCTCTTGATTAGAGGCTGCTGTTACTTTATGCAACGTTGGGTCGGAGGAGAAGAAATAAAACACACTGCCTTCCTTTGGGCATTAAGTTCTCACAGTAGCGCTAAGATAAACAAATCTTGCGGGCTGAGGGAAGGGCATTTACTCCTTTAAATTGAGTATGTAATATAAATAAATATCTTTTAAGAAGAGATGCTTGAAACTTGATTCTAAGTCTGAATCTACACGAGGGCACTAGTTTATTTTAATGATCAGTATAGCTCGTATCGGGGAGGGCATGCCTTCTGGAGAGCAGCGCTGCTCTAACCAAGCAGGATAATTCACTAAGTCACAGAAAGATGCTGCTTGAAATTGTCTGATTTGTTCACTGGCCAGGAACAAACTGATATTTGCATTTTTATATATAACAAAAGGGAGGGAATTACCAAATCTTTTCTCTTGTAATCAATGGCTGTCTGAAGGTTTTTTTCAATTCTCCCTTAAGGCAGTGATTTTGTGACTGGCCTGGGTAGGACTGAAAACCCCCTAGCTCCAAATTAGAAGTGAATAGCGAGGAACGTCAGGCTGGCTGCGGCCAGAGCAATTAAACGGTAATTGCCTTCTAGATATACTAATGTTGCTAATTATATTAGTGTGCTGAGTGCTGGGAAATGTGGATAAGAGCTCCAGGCCACTCTGGTGGGGAAAGGGAACTAAGATTGATTAAGCCTGGCACTGAGCTGGACCCTTCACATACGCGTTCTCTCCTGAAATCCTCACAGTAAGCTATGAGGAATTATTAGCTTCAATAAAGCTGAGTAACTTGCCCACTGGTTCCAGTCGTACGTGACTGAATCAGGAGGCCCACCAGGGTTATGTGGCTCCAAAGAGCAGTGGGTTGGCAGGGCCTTGAGCGAGAATGGGGAGAAATACTGGATTCAAAACTGGAAAAAATGTGGTAGCAGAGAAAGCTGAGAGAATCTGACAACGAGGCCATGAAGAAAAAGTCTGCAAGTTTGAGGGCCCTGGTGGTGTCTTTCCTTGCTGTATGTGGAAAGGAAGGGCCCAGGATGGGGTAGATTTGTGGGCAGAATTTGGGGAAGCCTCTCCATTAGAATACAGGAGGGCAGAAGGGAAAGACCTGCCACTGGAAGAAGAAGAGTGGCCCCTGGATGTCTGAGGCTGAAAGGCCGGGGAACCAGGAAGTAAAGTAGAGGGCAGTACCTATACATGACACTCTCTAGGCCAATCTATGAGAATGACAAAGTCTGTCCCTAGGAACCCGAAGCCAGAAGACCTGGGTTAAATCATGTATGGATTGTGAAAGGTTTGTCAGGTCATATCTGCTCTGAGCCTCAGATGCCTAATAAGGGGTTTCCCAGAGACAATGAAATATATATAGGCATGTATGTACGTGTGTGTGTGTGTGTGTGTGTGTGTGTGTATAAACAAGCACACACATATGTACACACATATATGTTTGTATGCATGTATATGTTTATGTTTATCCACTCACAGTGAGGTGTATGTAAGGTGTGTGTAACAAGGTGATCACAGGTCAAACGAAATCGTGAACCCAGTCGGAAGACTGCAAAGTGTTATATAACTGCTAGTTTTCTGTGACTGGTTCCTAAAATCGTAAGACAGTCATAGAGGTGTTTTCTGCTTGTAACTGGAAGGTGCTACGTGGCTCTTTGCCAAAGGCTGGAATTCTAAACGCACCGTCTTTGCAGCATAAGCTCAGTTCCTTGGCAGGCAGTTGTGGAAAATTCCCCCAGCCTTCTGCAGGCCTGACTCCAGCCCTGAGCCCCTTGGTCTCCATCTCTACTCTATCCCCTAAAGATTAAACCCATCTCTGGCTTTTTGCACCTGACCACACACATCCTCAAGTCTCACCAACCCTACAAATAAAACCCATCCCAGCTTTGGATTCCATCCCATCTTTTCTCTCCTTCTACCCAAACATCTCAAGAGGGACATCTACGTACATTCACTGTTGCCATTTTCATGTCTCCTTTTACTTCTTAACCCACCACAATTTTCTACTTCTGTATCCTTTAAAAATTATTTAGAACAAGATCAGCTCCTACCACTAAATCCAATAACACCTGAACCTGTCCGACATTCTTTCTCTTTTTCCTTTAAGAGTCTAATTTTTTCCTCCCTATAGGTCAAAGGTCTTGGTCCACTGCTCTTCCCATTCAACCACTGACCCCTGCACAGGGGTCACCTGTACAGGTATCCACCTGTTCCTTGATATCACTACCTGGATGCCCGCAGGCTCCCCACCTCAAACTTGACCTTACTTGGCAACACCATCATCCTCCACTCTTGGGTATTATTCCTGAGCCTTCCCTCTCCCTCATCCCCTCTCCCTCGCCTGCACATTCAAACATCCCATCAAGTAAAATTTTATCCTTCCATTCTTCTTACCATTTTTTAACTTACAGCTTCCCATTGTTTCTTGCTTGAATGAATTTGAGAAGGACAAAACTAAAGGCAGGGAAACTGGTACATTTTGGCTTCTTCAAAATCACTCTCTGAGTCTACACAACTTGTAACACAAAAATGGCCTTGACACTTTCCTACTGAAGACGCTCTGGTGCTTTCCAAAGTCCACAGGGCAGAGAGCCAGTTCCTCCACCAGGCACACTGAAGGCCCTCACGGGGTGGGGGGTGGGGGGTGCCTGCCTACTGTTCAGCTCCTCCGATGTCTGACTCACACCAGAAACTGACATGACACTGGCGTCCTGTGCACACTCCATGCTGTTCCTTGTCCCGGGTTTCAGCTTAGGCCGATGTCTCTGTCTACACCCTTTTCCTCTCATGACCACCACCCCAAACCCTCCAACCCCCTACCTTTGGCTATTCATTTACCAATCAGTGGTGCGATCACTTGCCTATTTACCATAGATCCACTCTCTCAGGTAACTGGACTTCCTAAGCACCGTTGCCAGCTGACTGGCTTCCTGGTAGGTCTTGCTAAGGGCAGATTCGGGCAGAAGATTAGAGGGCAGCACTCTCTCTCTCTCTCTCTCCCTTTCTCTTTCTCACACACACACACCCTTGCCCTGCTACAGGCGGTGTCTCCTGCGTATCATCAGCTCCCACAAGGCAGCACCACTAGCATCATTCTTATTATTCTCAATTGTGCTAGAAGGCCCTAATTTGTGGGTGGTAATGGACCTCTTTCCTTTATCCTCTCAGCCCTTGGGGTGGTAGTGGCATTCCTGCTTTTGCTAATCTCAGGATTGCCTTATTGTGCTTAGTCTGGTGTCTCAACTCTTCCAGCACCAGAGTAACTAGTGCCCTATTTTAATTTCCCACTGTTTGAAGTACCTACAGTGGTTTCTGTTTATTCTGACTTGACCCTGACTAGTTCACTCTGTTTACTCTTTAAGCTTATTCTTTAAAGACTCAACTGAGGGGTTACTTAGGAAGTAACTCCTAAGGAAGCATTCAAACCTACACCTGACTTCGAGTTTAGATTATTTCCTGCCCCTTCCTTCTCTGCAAAGTTTCTGAGCAAATCACATTCAGTGTACACAGCATAACTTAATATTATTATCTGCTCACACATCTGCCTCCCCCATGATAAGATCCTTTGTCTTGTTCACCATAATCCACAGTGCTCAGCAGAGTCTGGCATATGGAAGGCACTCAAGAATTTGTTGAATGAATGAAAAAGCTCACTGAATGAAACAAGAGAACCAAACAAAGATTTTTTATAAGAAGTTAACTTCAGCTTAGCCACAAAAGGTATCCAAAATTTTCCACACTGGTACTGTAGAAAAGTCTTACCACAAAACAAATCATACTTTTATATTTTAAAATAAATATAGGACATACTGCATTTGGGGGAATGATGTGTATCATAAAATCAAAGTCATAACTCCATAAAATTTAGGGTTCATAGTTCCAAAAAGTTCAGACAGGGAATTGGGGAAAGTTAGAAAAAGATGGACATCTGACAACATGAACACTCCAAACGAGACTGACCAAGGGTCAGGGAGGGCAACAAAGCAGGCAGGAAGGAACCCAAGGGGAAAAAAACCCACCACTAATACAAATGACAGGTTCTTCTGAGATTGATTTTATGTTCAAACTGATTTCATGTTCAAACTCTAGCCTTACCCAAATGTCTTATATGTACCTCTTTTTACTGCTATTCTCCTCTGTGTTTCCTTTCACTAGGGAGAGCCATTGAAGGCTACTATTTAAAAACTTATTGAATAGAAGGGAACTTCCTCAACTAAATAGAGAATATTTACAAAATCTTATAGCTAGTACCATAATTAAGGGTGAGAAACTCAAAGCCTTCCCACTAAGATCAAAAACAAGGAAAGGATGTCCCCTCTCACTGCTCATTTTCAACATTGTACTGGAAGTCTTAGATAATGCAGTTAGACAAATGGAAATAAAAGGTACACATATTGAGAAAGAAGAAATAAAACTCTCTTTGTTTGTAGAGGACATGATTGTCTATTTAGAAAATCTGAAAAATTGACAAAAATCTCCTGGAACTAGTAAGTGATTACAGCAAGGTTGCCAGGATACAACGTTAATATACAAAAATCAATTGCTTTCATATATACCAGCAATTAACAAGTGGAGTTTGATACTAAAAGCCCATGATTTACATTAATACTCCAAAAAATGAAATGCTTAGATATAAATCTAACAAAATATGTACAATATCTATATGAGGAAAATTACAAAACTCTGATGAATTAAATTAAGGAAGAACTAGATAAATGGAGAGCGATTTCATTTTCATGGCTAGGAAAACTCAATATTGCCAAGATAGCAGTTCTTCCCAACTTGATCTATAGATTCAATGCAGTCCTAAAGCCCCAACAAGTTATTTCATGGATACTAACAAACTGATTCTAAAATTTATATGGAAAGGCAAAAGACCCAGAATAGCCAATACAATATTGAAAAGAACAGCAAAGTTGGAGGACTACCTAATACGTACTATAAAGCTATAGTAATAAGACAGAGGAGTATTGGTGAAAAAATAAACAGATCAATGGAACAGAATAGGGAGCTCAGAAACAGGTTCATCTAAATATACTCACCTGATATTTGACAATGGAGCAAAGACAGTCTTTTCAACAGATGGAGCCGGAACATCCACATGCAAAAAAAACCAATCTTGATATAGACCGTACACCCTTCATAAAAATTAATGCAAAATTGATCATAGATCTAAATGTAAAATGCAAAACTATAAAACCCCTAGATGATAGCATAGGGGAAACCTAGATGACCTTGGGTATGGTGATGACTTTTTAGCTAACACCAAAGGCACAATCGTGAAATAAATAATTGATAAACTGGACTTCATTAAAATCAAAAACTTCTACTCTGTGAAAGGCAATGTCAAAAGAATGAGAAGACAAGCCATAGGCTGTGAGAAAATAGTTATGAAAGACACATATGCTCAAAGACTGTCATCCAAAATATACAAAGAACTCTTAAAACTCAACAATAAAAAAGTGAACAACCGATTAGAAAAATGAACCAAAGATCTTAACAGACACCTCACCAAATAAGAAATACAAGTGGCGAATAAGCATATGAAAAGATGTTCCATATCATATGTTATCAGAGAAACTGATAGAAATTGATATTAAAACAATAAGATACCACCACACATCTACTAGAATGACCAAAATCCAGAACACTGACAACACCAAATGCTGACAAAAATGTGGAGCGGAAGGAACTTTCACTCACTGCCACTGGGAATGTAAAATGGGACAGCCGTACTGGAAGACAGTTTGGCAGCTCCTTACAGAAGTAAACATACACTTAGCATGCAATCCAGAAATTGTGCTTCTTGGTATTTACCAAAAGGAGCTGAAAACTTACACCCACATGAAAATCTGCACACACATGTTTACAGCAGCTTTATTCATAACTGCCCAACCTTGGAAGCAGTGAAGATGACCTTCAGTAGGTGAATGGATAAAAATAAGCTGGAGTACATCCAGATAATGGAGTATAATTCAGCGCTAAAAAGAAATCAGCTATAAAACCATCAAAAGATATGAGAACCTTCAAGTCATATTACTAAATGAAAGAAGTCAATCTGAAAAGGCTACATACTGTAGTGATTCCAACTACGTGACATTCTGGGAAAGGCAGAACTAGAGGAAGAGTAAAATGGGATCAGTGGTTGCCAGGGGTTTGGAGGAGGAGGGAGAGGGATGAATAGGCATAACATAGATGATTTACAGGGCAGTGAAAATACTCTGTACAATACTATAATGTTGGATATGTGTCATTATACATTTGTCCGAAACCATAAACTATACAACACCAAGAGTGAACCCTAAAGTAAACTATGGGCTTTGAGTGATAATGATGTGCAAATGTAGACGCATCAGCTGTAACAAATGTACCACTCTGCTGGGGGATCTTGATAATGGGGGAGGCTGTGCACATGTGGGGACAGGAGGTCTACAGGAAGTCTCTGTACTTTCCTCTCAATTTTGCTGTGAACCTAAAACTTCCTATTAAAATAAAGTCCTTAAAAAATACTGATTATCTAGCAAAATCCTATCTGTGTGCAAATTAAGGAAATTAAATCTAGGGGGGACAAGTGACTTGCTTAAGGCTGCATGGTTTTCCAACTGCAGAGCTGGGAAGAGGACACAAGTCTCCTGAGTTGTTCTGTCTGCGACACTTTTCAAATTTGTTAAAAAATAAAAAATATAAATAAATAATAGTACTAAAAATAAATGAAATTAGTGAAAAAATACTTTTTTTTTTGACATGAAGGCAACTTGACCTCGGGTGGGCCACTGCCTACGCATTCATACCGAAGCACCCAGTCCAAATGACTTCACTAGTGAGACATGCATAAACACAGGGTGCCACACTTTTACTGTAAGCAGGCAAAGGTCATGGTGGTACAAATGATACATCTGTCTTAAATACAACATTTTAAGAATATGCACCAAAGTCTGTACACCAGAAACTAACACAACATTGTAAGTCACCAATACTTCAATGAAAAAAATGAGTCTCACAACTATGTCAAATAACTGAATAAGCAGCTGAACACAGACGCTTATTTTTTCAGAGGAATTACGTGTGGTGGCTTGTTTTAAGATATTTTTCAGCTTTGAACCATTTAAAATCAACCAAGAGATGCTTTACAAGTCCTCACCAGTTTCTAGCACTGTTCTAGGTGCTAGGGCAAATGGGGATTATGTTTTCTTTCTTCCTTTTTCCCTTTGTATTTAAGTCATGTTGGGTCCACATTTTAAACACTCAGGTTTACTTCTAGTTCTACATTCATTTCCCCTTTTCCTGGACCTAACTGTTTCAGATGATGTATGGCAAAGGGAGCAAATCTCAACCATCGGGGCCCTGGTCAATCTCAGCCACCTTACACAGGGTTTCCCAGAGAAGGAACTCTGTCACTTCAGACCAAGTCCCTCCTGGGAAGCAATGCCAACTTGTAGAACAGGAGTTCAACTCCTTGAACTCTCGGCATTAAGTGCAACAAAGTCAGTGAGACAGCAGAAGCCACGGTGCCTGGAAACTCAATGTTTTAAACATAGATTCTTTCCCTTTTGACCATATGTTTCGTCTGTGCCTCAAACCTTATCAAACTTTTCAAACTCCATCCTCCAAGGGGAAGCTAGCTGGAGCACATGTTGCTACATTATTCAATTCACTTGCATGTGTTTGTTATCATTATATCATTATTGGGCGGGATGGGCATTGTCAAGGCCTCTGAGTGTGGCTCATGCTCAGTTCAGCCTCAGTTGGCCCTCTGCTTCATTTGTCAAACTCCAATTGAGTTCTTGGCTTACTCCACTCTTGTTATCTAGTGAAATGTAGACATTCTCCAGTTTCCTCCTCCATTTAATCTGATCTTGCGCTTGCTAACCAGTACACATTCCTATGAGTGCTCTGACTTCAAACATTCCATTTCTACTGATAAGCCTTAAAATTTCTCTGTTCTAATCCACTATAGTTCTCTTCAAGTCAATACTGTAGTTTTCCTGCACATCTTTGAGCTTAAAAGAGGACAAACCTGGCTCTCCACCATTATTCTTTTCATTTGCTCCATTCCTGGGGTCAAAAAACACCCAGATTCCTGAATTTCCAACACACACCCGGTGGTGATTTATACTGGTGATCTTTGTACCTCAGTGGGCAATGATATCTGTATTCATCTCACACTCCTGACAAATCTCTATCATCCAATGATCACAGGCATTTAAGTGATAGAGACTCAGAATCTTCATCTATCAAATAGGAACATTTGACCTCTGAGTGTTGTTTAAAATTTTTTTTTATTGAAGTATAATTGATTTAGGTGTACAGCAAAGTGATTCAGTTCTATATACCTGTATCTGAATATACAGAGATATTCCTTTTCAGATTCTTTTCTATTATAGGTTATTACAAAATATTGAATATAGTTCCCTGCACTATATAGTAGGTCCTTGCTGTTTATCTATTTTATATATAGTAGTGTGTACATCTTAATCCCAAACTCCTAATTTATCCCTCCCCCCTTCCCGCTTTGGTAACCGTAAATTTGTTTAGTAACTCGAAATCTGTGCGTCTATTTCTGGTTTATAAGTTCGTTTGTATCTTTTTTTGAATATTCCACATGTAAGTGATGTCATATGATATTTTTCTTTCTCTGCCTGACTTACTTCACTTAGTATGGTAATCTCTAGGTCCATCCATGTTGCCGCAAATGGCATTATTTCACTCCTTTCATGGCGGAGTAATATTCCATTGTATATATGAATATATGTGCCACATCTCCTTTATCCATTCATCTATTCATGGACGTTTAGGCTGCTTCCATGTCTTGGCTATTGTAATCAGTGCTGCTATGAACACTGGGGTGCGTGCATCTTTTCAGATTAGAGTTTTCTCCAGATACATGCCCAGGAGTGGGACTGCTGGATCATATGGTAACCCTGAGGGTTTTATGGAGATTAAATGAGTTCATGTAGGCAAAGTCCTTAGAAGAGCGCTCAATAGATGTTAGTTGTTACTGCTTTTATTATTATTTTCACTACATATCTACTACAATATCCCCAATGATAATCAAAAATTACTCAATGTACCAAGGTCAGTGACGATTAGGGAATCAGGACTCTGCAGCTGGAATTTAAAACATTCACACGTTTTCTTCCATTTTTAGTTGTTCCCAAACTGCATCCATATTCCAGTAGTAGAAAATTACAAGGGTCACTCTTTCAAAATCATTACTGGCCAGTTTTATGGATGGTTAAAAGTTGATTGTGCTGACACAGGTCTGAGGAAGCATGAAAGATCTTCCCCCCCCCCCCTTTTCTGTGTCCAGTTTGTCATTAGAAACTGATTATGTGGAAGCAGAAGATCAAATGATACTGATGGAAAAGCTGATGTGGAAAACCCAGGGGACAGCATGAGCAAACATGCTGAAAAAGATCATGCTGAGGACCTTAAGGTCAGTGGTACAGCTCTTCATCAAGGGATGAAAATAATTCTACTCAGGGAGGCCCGGTTATCCAACTTCCCACAGTTTCAAGGTTGCATAGGGATAGAAAAGTCATCATAATATGAAAATTTTCATGAATTGGCTGTTTTAGCCCCTCGGCCCCCAACATCCCACCCTGCTTACAAGTAGCATCTCTCTGTATCCATTAAATCAACATCTGTGGAAATGAGTCCCACACTGACTGTGGGATGTTTCAAATCTTCCTTCAATGCAACACAAATACAATGCAAGTGGATTGGAAGCAAAATTGCAAAGCTTGCAAAAGATGCAGGATCCATGAAGTCAGAAATAGTGATGTTGATTAACTGCTTAAAATACAGATCAGGTCACTGGAAAAAGTTGGAGCAGTTAGTAATTTCAGAAACATATCAACAAGGATGATGGTGTAACAGATGTTTCATAAGAGAATGACTTGACTATTAAAGGAAAAAGACAAGGCTTTAGATAACTTGATGAAGCACAAGGACATTTGTTTTTTTTGCAAAAATGACCATCATTATGTACTGCAAAGACGAACACAAAATAAAGGATGTCGTATGAATGTATACTTTTGTTGAGAGAATTAACGGCCAATTCATTCTAAAGATCTAACCTAAATCTCATTAAATATAGGCATAGATGCACTTATTTTCATAATTTCAATTTAACTTTTCAAGACAAATTCCAATGACATGAATTTTGTTTGTGTGTTTTACTGTCTACTATGAAAACATGTTCTAGTGTTTAGTGACTTGACTTTTTAAGCAGGCTTTTTTTTTTTTTTTTTTTTCTGTACGCAGGCCTCTCACTGCTGTGGCCTCTCCCGTTGCAGAGTACAGGCTCCAGACGTGCAGGCTCAGCGGCCATGGCTCACGGGCCCAGCCACTCCGTGGCATGTGGGATCTTCCCGGACCGGGGCACGAACCCGTGTCCCCTGCATCGGCAGGCAGACTCTCAACCACTGCGCCACCAGGGAAGCCCTTTAAGCAGGCTTTTATTCCTCTCCTGATTACTCTCAGATAATGAGGACCTCTGGTACACATAATCATACTTTTTTTCATGGAGAATACTTGGAGACATTACAAAATAAAACTTAAGTGCTAAGTGAAAGCTATCCAAAAAAACATTTCTCTTCTCCAAGTAGAGTTCCAGCTAATGAATTTCATGAAGCTAAAGAGACAGTACTGCTCTTTAAGCAGCTACCACATGCCAGGCACTTTACATGCCTAACTTCTAAAACTTACAACCACCCTGCAAAGTTGTTATAACCATCCCCATTTTAGAGAAAGGAAAACTGAGACACGGGGTAAGTACCAGTCATTAGTTCACAGAGCAGGTCATTGGTGGAGAAAGGATTGCAATCCACAGTGAATAAGATTCCTAATGTTCTGAGGAGACAGTATACAGGGGGCTGGATGCTGGAGTTGGTGGGAACCAGTAGTTTCCAGTTCAGTCGCTAATGCAACCCTATTCATTACCAGTCTTCACAAGAAGGAAACTGCGATGTAGTTGCTGGGGATGGGTGTACATCCAGCCTGTCAGGAAGACAGAAGATCCAGAGTTCCAAAGTGGCTCCAGGAATTCTGTTCAACTGGTGCTGCTATAGACAGCTGAAGCGCTTCCAGGCATTCTTACGTATTTGCTTGTTGTGGGATACTCTTTTGAGGGGAAAAGCTGGCTATGTTACTAAATATTTAGTCTCAAGGAGCCAAAAGCAATTCTGACACCAAAATGTTAAAATCCAAAAAGAACTGTGGGAAAGTGGTTACAGGTGCTCCCGGGAACAATGTTTTCCCACTTCTGCATGAAACAGCCTGGCCGCAAGTACAAATAATCAACCTTGACTGCATAAAGAGGTCCTTAAAATCCAGTAGGTTTTCCAAGATGTAGCATGTTCCATACACAGGAATTCTTGCAGTATAGATCCTCCTCTTGAGAAGCTGAAGACATTATTATTTGTGGCTACAAATAACAAAAACAAATAATAGCAACGCATGCTAGAAACCTAGATCTTTATCTCTAAAACTACAGATTCATGGGGCGCTGAGCACTTAGCTTTTAAGGACATATTATGTTCTACTTTTTTCCAATAAAAATTAGTATGACTTTCCGCTAATAGCTATTATAGTTCTCTCATAAGATCTTATTAAATAAAGGTATTCACTAATTCATTAAGCTTTCTGGAGGAAGGCATAGTGAATCTGCAAAGTGTATTTGTTTTGTTCAAGATTTAAACGTCCTACGTTGTTACTCACGGCAACAGAACATTCAACATGAAAGCTATTCCAAAATTTAAATGTTCTGACATTATTTTGATAGTTCAAATCTAATGAGTTCCTAGAATCTAGACTTCAGAACGTAATTTAGTAAATTATTCTGGGCTTAAATGATATATTTCTCTGGCTTAAAACCAAACAAAAGTGACAAATCACTGTTTTTAAAACCATTCTTATTTGAAAATAATTTTCATATCAACTACATGGAATGATTTCCTATCTAGACAATTGTATATTAAGAACTGTTTCTTAAAAACCCTTTAGAGAGTGTATTTAAAGGTTTCAGATAATTTTTAAAATATTAAGTTAGAAGAAAACTTTAAAAAGCCAAGAATCAGACTTATTTTTAATAGATGTGAGTTGTTACAAGGAAGACACAAATTCTTAGCTCGGGATTACCTTACTTCTTATTACATATATCTAGAAGTTTCTCGGAGTTCAAAAGTTCACAGCGACAACTTATAAGGGTCTTAGCTCTGAAGCAAGCCAGAAGGAAAGTGCTGGTTTTAATCAACACTCAGCTATAATCCTTATGCTAAAACATCTCTCCAATCTGTGTGATGTAGAGTGCTGTGAGTTCTTACACTGCCAAGACACTTCTAAAAAGTGTGGTTTCCACAGGGCAAATGCAGAAAGGTTACACAAATAACCTGCAGGTACACACATTCCATATTTCTAACTTTTGGAAAGTGCAGCCTTAGAGAAAAAAAAAAACATTGTGCATACATCCTAGAGATAAAGGGAGGAAAATGGTTTATCGTGTTAGACAGAGGCCAGGAAAAGTGTGCTTTTCTCCTGGAAGTCTGATAATGTCTTTATTTGAAGCTTGGAGTCCCCAAAGTGAGACTCTAAGCAGATGAGGTGAAAGATGGCAAATGGAGGGGAATTAAAAAGGATTCCATTATGAAGATTAAATATTCCCCCCAAGTCTCCCCTTATATGTTAAAAAACATATTTTTTAAGCCTGAAATTTAATCCTATTTTGGGGTATGGAAGGATTGGAGACAAATACTAAAGTGATGACTATATCTCTTCCTGAAAGATATAAGGCTGTTCCTTCCCTCCTTCTTCTTTCCTCCCTTCCTCCCTTTCTTCTTCCTTCCTGCCACCCATTTATTGAGCATCATGTGTCAGACACAGCCATCGAGCATTCAGCAGTGAACAAGCAAGACAGGCTCACTGCCCTAAGAAAACTCATTTTTTACAATACAGTTCCTTGTGCTATACAGTAGGACCTTGTTTATCTATGCTATATATAGCAGTATGTATCTGTTAATCCCAAACTCCTAATTTATCCCTCCCCCACTTTCCCATCTGGTAGCCATAAGTTTGTTTTCTATGTCTATGAGTCTGTTTCTGGTTTGTAAATAAGTTCATTTGTATCATATTTTAGATTCCACATATAAGTGGTATCATATGGTATTTGTCTTTCTCTGACTTAACTTCACTTAGTATGATAACCTCTAGGTCCATCCATGTTGCTGCAAATGGCATTATTTCATTCTTTTTTATGACTGAGTAATATTCCATTGTGTGTATGTATATATATACATGCATATATATGTGTATATATATATATACATAAATATATATATATATATATATACACACACATACACCACATCTTCTTAAAAGAAATGAGAAAACTCATTTTTAATGCAGCGTCATACAATAGAACTTTCCGTGATAATGGGAATGTTCTATACCTGCATTGTCTGATATGGTAGCCACGAGCAACAAGTGACTATTGAGCCCTTGTAAGGTAGCCAGTGCAACTGAGGAACTCAGTTTTAGATTTTATTTCATTTTAATCTGTTACATTGAAATTTAGAGACTTCCCTGGTGGCACAGCGGATAAGACGTCACACTCCCAGTGCAGGGGGCCCACGGTCGATCCCTGGTCAGGTAACTAGATCCTACATGCATGCCACAACTAAGAGTTTGCATGCCACAACTAAGGAGCCCATGTGCTGCAACTAAGGAGCTGGTGAGCTGCAACTAAGGAGCCCTCCTGCTACCACTAAGGAGTCAGTGCTCCACAACTAGGGAGCCCGCCTGCCACAACTAAGACCCGGTGCAACCAAAAAAAAAAACATTTTTTAAAAATAGCCACATGTGGCTAAGCGGCTACCATGTTGGACAGCACAGTTCCAATGGATTAATCAGACAATAGACAAGTAAATAAATAAGTATATAAAGTATTTTCAGGTTTGGATAAGTGCAGTAAAGAAAAACAGCAGGTTGAGGATGACTAGGGGGAGAAGGTTGGACTTTTTAAAGTATGGTGGATAAAGAAAGGCCATTTTCTGTAAGACAAAAGGCATCAAGGCACACATAATGTGGGGGAAGAGGATTCCAAGTAGAGGAAATTGCAAGTGCAAAAGGCCTGTGGTGAGAGGGAGTACAGCAGAGAGAGCAGAAAGGTTGGTGTGGAGGAGAACAGGCATGAGTTTGAGGAGACCAAGTCTGAGATGCAGGTGGAGGGGTGCGGGTGCATGGCCTTATGGCCCATGGAAAGGAGTTCGGAGTTTACTCTGATGTGGAGCGAAGCCAGCAAACGGTTCCAACTGGAGACTATCATGAGCTAATTTATATTTAATGAGAGCCGACGACCAGCTGGTTGGAGACCGGACTGCAGAAGTGGAAGAGTGGAAACAGCAGTCAGGAGGGAACCATGTAGTCAGGTCTGATGCTCCAGTGGCTTGGCTAGGACCAAGCCAGCGCCAGACTCCAGTGTAGCAGGAGGGTGGTGCCAACAGGCCTTGGTGATGGATGATGGGTGGTGAGAGTATATGTGTGTGAGAGAAAGGAAGGGAAGAGATCAAGGAGGACGATTCCAAAGAGAGTTGTAGAGCTAATCCCAGCATCACCAGACTCTGGGGAGGGAGTGCCATTTGAACCCTTGAACAGTGTGAGAAAAAATGGTGCTCAAACTCCCAGGAGCAGTCAAACCATAAATGCCTTTATCAATATGTCAGGAAGCCTGTGTGTGTGTGCGTATGTGTGTGTGTAAAATTTTAAGTAAAATGTGCCCAATTATTTCAGTCCAGTCATAAAGAACTTCTTTAACTTTAGGCATATAAACTGTGTAATCACATTTTAAAAAGGAAGCCAACTCTTGCAACATCTATTGTTGCCAAAATACATTTTGGCATAATATTAAACACAATCTACATATATTTAAACATGCATAAATGCCACCCACCTTCAAAACCAGTTATTCTAAACCATAATCATATGCTATCTAGTAGGAGAGTTGGGGTACAGACCACTTAAATCTCTCATTACTGTGTTGTTTTCAAGTGTTTAACCCTGGAATTGACAACATATGTTCCCTGACATGTCCATTGGTGTGTTATGCACAGAAAAGCCCTAGAGGGGCCTCATAGATACAATGGTGTCACTGTATGTATGCATTTAACTAAAATTCAACTCTACAGTGAGAGGGAAAAAGAAAGGAGAGCAATTGACATAGCGTGAGAAATTCCACTCCCTATTCCCCTCTACGAATCTAGGCCTGATAATGAACATGAGACTCAAGACAGGAAATTAGCTGTTCCACCCATTGATTTGGTTCCCATTTATTTCATGCTGTGGGGGTCTTACCATGTCGGGTGCCCTTCTAGTGTTACTTTTTCCTATAATGTGGCCCTACATCATCTGATGTGCAAAGACAAAGCAGTGTCTCCAACGTTGGAGGAAAAACTGACAGCACTGGGTCTATGGGAAGGTGGATTTTAAGGGCAATTTAATGGGCATTCAAGGGTCATTCTGACTAGACATAGTTTCTGCCTCATGCCGTGAGTTTATAACCTAATCACCTTTTAGAATGGGGCTTCACTCTATACCATTATTGGCAGAGAGTTGCTTCGACTTTACTCAGAAGGAAAATCATGAAGGATCTTAATATGACTATCTCTCGGTTTGAAAGAACTTGAAAATCAAGCTTTCTCAAGTTTTTTTTTAGGGGAGGCCATCCTATATATGAAGGGCATTGACACAAACAAGAGAGAATATAGGAATTTTGAGGGGTCTTACCTAATAAATTTATGGCCTATGAAACACTGTTTTAATGAGTTGAGTTTGTTGTGTGTTTATTTATATAACCTGTGGAGAAGCAACAGGAAAGTCCTTGCATGGAATTTGCTTACCTCTCTAGAAATGTCTATGGTATGAGGCTAAACTCTTGAACAAAGAATGTATGTACCCGCCTCACACACGAACTTTTATTCTACTAAAGATTTACGTGATCGCAAAACCCAAACATTCCTTTGGAACATAAAACCAGAATTTATATCCTGGCACTTGCAAATTTTGGAGCGATGCCTAGAAAAACAAACATGTTTTCTTTAATTAGCCCTAAAGGAAAAGAAATACAACTGGAAATTAATATTGTTGGTTTTAAAATGCAATAGAAAACATGGTTCATAAACTCCAAAGGAAATCTGAATTTGTCCTATGCTTTACTCTGAAAAAAGAAAAACAAGTATAAAAATAAATAAAAGGCCAGTTGATCTGCTTTAAAAGGGATGTTTCATTTACTGTTTTTGATCAGTTTGTGTTTTTGCTCATGTTTAAACTCCTACTAGGCTGATCATTGAAAATATCATATAACCCTAGTCACATAATGTTAACATGATTATTTCGCTATATATCTGCTCCAAGACAATCAGCTCAGTCAGGGCAACTTTCCTTTCAATTGCCTTTGCTGAAAAGTTGCATAAACATCCAAGACCAGTTAATTCTTTCCATGGGCTTTAAGCCTCATTGACATGCAGATGAGAGCCTGATCAAATGACAAGCCTGGGAGCCTAGTGCTATGAATGAGTTTACCCGCACAGAAATGATGGGGGCTCCAGTCTACAGGCCCAGAGGAGGATGCAGCAAGAATTCTCTCTGCTCTCATCAGAGCCTCTCTGGAAGACCAGTGTCTCTTGTAAAGAATATTAAACTACACACAATTCTCAGAACGTTCTTCCTTGAACATAACAAAACATGCAACAAGTAGAAATGGGAAGGAAATTCTAGCCTGTGCCTTAACGAAATGAAATGGCCAGCTTTCTGAAATAGAAAGATTAGCGTGAATCAAGGAAGTGCAAACTCAAATGTCTATTAGGCAGGGCAGGTCATGTATATGAGTCAGCTAGAAAGCCTGACTTCTATACTCCAACAGGGGTAGGGTCTGGCTGGGTCAATCTGGTTTCCAACTATATCCTAGCATCCTGCCCCATAGCTGAGACACAGTACATGCTCAATATATATGCATTAAATAAGTTAATAAACGTTGTCACCAAGTAGCTGTGTAATTTGGGCAAATCACTGTCTCTAGGGGAGCCCTTCTTTACTTCGCTCCAAAATATGGTAGTTGGCTCATACCAGTGGTTTTCACACTGGTTCAGCCTCACCTCAACCCCCATCTTGGGCCCTCTGTACTTTTCCTGCTTTAACTCCAGCAGCTGTCTTTCCCGCCCAGTTATAACTGTTATAACTATTTTAAGCTTTTGGTTGAAAAGTACACAAATCATAATTGCACAGCTTAATGGATTTTCACAAACTGAGTGCATCTCCCTCTTACCCCTTATTAGTCACTGCCCGCCCCAACCCTAGCTAACCACTGTCCTGAATTCTAACACAACCCATTGGTTGGCCTTGCTGACTTTATATAAATGGAATCACAAAGTATGTACTCTTGTGTCTGGTTTCTTTTGCTCAACAAGGTGTTTGGAATGTTCATCCATACTGTTGTGTATAACTGTTAATTCCTTCCAGCTCTAAAATTCTACTGATACTAACTACTAACCCAAAACACAAGAAAAAACTACTTTGGAAAACATCCAGGGCAATATAACTGATCACAGTAATAAACAGAACCATAAGCAGATAGAGCCTAGGCAATATCATCTTTGTCTATATGTGTGTTAAAGGATTTCCCATGTAGTTGGGGTTCTGTAGCCACAGAGGATGAGGAACTGGAAGCTGGTGATGATTCCAGAACTGTTCT
The DNA here is from genome assembly GCF_059928025.1 of Delphinapterus leucas. Classification (NCBI taxonomy): domain Eukaryota; kingdom Metazoa; phylum Chordata; class Mammalia; order Artiodactyla; family Monodontidae; genus Delphinapterus; species Delphinapterus leucas. The sequence continues at coordinate 102,175,775 of NC_143131.1, read as the reverse complement.
AGATTAAGTTCCCAAGAGTCTACAGTTCTATTAACTGTTCAGTTACAGCCACAGCATATCAACTATGGTTAACCATATACTTACCTGTAAAGCAAAGTGTAAAGTGAATAGCCTGTAACTCAACTGCATGAAGATAACAAAAGGAAATATTTGTTGAAAAATGGACTAATATCCTCTCTTCAAGGAGCTCAATGGTCCTTGTGGGCATTTGCCCACAACGATATTTTTCTTGGCTTATAACTATGAGGATTAAAAAGCCCAATTTTTTCTTTTTTGCCCCCAGAATGAAACTTTTATTTATTTTTTATATACCTCTTTATTGGAGTGTAATTGCTTTACAATGTTGTGTTAGTTTCTGCTGTGCAACAAAGTGAATCAACTATATGATTACATATATCTCGGAAGCTAAGCAGGGTCAGGCCTGGTAAGTACTTGGATGAGAGCCTGATTCTTTTTACAAGGTTCGTAGTGGGCAAGAAAAAGCTATCTGGAGAGAGGGAGGAATAGGCGGACACAGAGGATTTAAAGGGCAGTGAAACTACTCTGTATGATGCTGGAATGGTGGATACAGGCCATTATACATTTGTACAAACCCATACTGTAGGATACCAAGAGCGAACCCTAAGGTAAACTGTGGACTTTGGGTGGTAATATTATGCAAATATAGGGTCATCAATTTTAACAAATGCACAACTCTGGTGAGGGATGCTGATAATGGGGGAGGCTGTGCAGGTATGGGTGCAGGAAGTCTACAGGAAATCTCTGTATCTTCCTCTCAATTTTGCTGTGAATTAATAATTGCTCTAGGGCTTCCCTGGTGGCACAGTGGTTGAGAGTCCGCCTGCCGATGCAGGGGACACGAGTTCGCGCCCCGGTCCGGGAAGATCCCACATGCCGCGGATCGGCTGGGCCCGTGAGCCATGGCCGCTGACCCTGCGCGTCCGGTGCCTGTGCTCCGCAACGGGAGAGGCCACAACCGTGGGAGGCCCGCGTACCGCAAAAAAAAAAAAAAATTGCTCTAAAAATAAAGTCTATTAAAAATATTGTGGAAAGTGGGAGAATTGACAAATTTCCAAGAACTTCCCATAAATCATACAATTTCTGAAATATTAATATTTATATTAATAATTTATACAGTTGTAGCATGAGGAAGGTTGAGAGTCTATTTTTATTAGACATCTCTTCCCATGAACTTTTACAATAATACCATTTCAAACAGAACTGTTTCTAGCACTTCTCTTTTCATAAGATGAAAATATAAATCTTTGTGATAGTTCCAGTGTCTCTGAAATCTCAAAAATTGTTTCAGGTGTAAAAGACATCCTGGTAATTTATTTTATTTTATTTTTCTGCATTTAGGTTCTGAATTTGGGAAGGCAAAATTCAAAAGGTTTTCAGAGAAAATGTAGGCACTTCATTGAGCTAGGATCATGGATGGCTTTCAAACAATATTTGATAACAAGGTAACAATAAAACATTTAAAAATATCAGAAATGATAAATAAAACTAAAAAGAAACTTAGTTCTTTCATAAGTGAGAAATTTTTGCCTTTTTTTCTTAATAATCAAAGATATAATAAGGTCAAAATAAAGCACTTGCTTAAAAAGTTTTGCTATCTAGAAAAATAATGAAAAAGTAAATAATAATCTTTGATTTTGTATATGAGTGTTAATTAGTAAACCAAAGAAACAAGGCCATCAAATTGAGCAAACTTTTTAAGATTTTAACAATTCTCATACCTTGTTTTCAGACACAGGTATTATAAACCAGGGCAGATAATATTTACTTTCCAAGTTCGGTTCTTCTTTAGAACAGAGGACTTAGGAGGTCTGTGAGGTCAAATCTTATCTCAAAATAATGGTATATGTTCTTTATACTAATATGCAATGCATTAATATCAAATCAATAAATATAAAAGCTACCTGAAATTTTTCAAAGGTTAAAAAACTTTTAAAAACCTCCAAGAACCTTTTCTGTAGGGAGGAACTATTTTCTCATCCTTATATAGAACCATGAAGAAAGGTTTCTAATGTTTATGATCCCACAAAATATTGTAAATTTTAAAAAATCACTATAATTCCATATTTACAATTTGTCCTTCAGTAAGAGAAGTAGAAAGCTCAGTAATCAGAGAAGATAACTTAGCAAAAAATTGGATTTTAATCCTATTAATGAGAGCCCAATAGAAATTCCAATAATTTAAAAGAAGTTATTCAATCTATGGATGTTTTAAAAAAGACATCTTAATAAAAAACATAGTTTTAAAAAATCACTGGAAACTTTGTGAAGCCCTTTGAGATTTTTATGCAAGCAGTGGTGTAATCTTCTTTGACAACAGTGTAGAACTGGTTATACAAGGAACTTATTTTTCTGGAAGGGATTAGATAAAATCCGATAAGAGGAGCAGAGACAAAAAGGTAATACGTGACTTTCATAGAAATTACTGCATGTACCAACTTAATACATTTGGGAAAACATCATAAACAAACACTGAGCATCCAAGATTTTGAAGACTGCACTTTGCCAATCGTTCATAAGGCTTGTTGCTTCCAACACAGCCATTAGATGAATCAGACATGCTGGCCTCCTAGAGGATATGAGTGGGTGAGATCACAGTACCTTGCTTTTTGGGAAACAAGAGGTCATCATTGCTATAAATCCTTCCTTTTGAGCAAGGGCATCACCTGGCCCTCTGGTATAAAGCCCACATACTGTATATGTATATATAAACCAAACTCCTTTGGTTTGGGATAGGGTTAGCCAAATTTGCTAAGCAGCCAGCCTTCCCCGATGAGGTCAGTACAACAATCCCAGTTAGAGAGCTGGGTCCAAACACAGACAGAGATGTTACATGCTGATTAGTACCCTTGGTTCAGGCCTGTCTAAGTCCTAATGACATTAAACACAAAACAAAAGAGCTGCTTACCGGCTATGCCAAGTACACAACCACTACAGACGAAATAATGTCTTTAATCAGTCCACATTCTTAATTTTCCTCTGGAATCAAAAAGCACATCTATTAATGGGGGAAAAGATGTAAAATGAGGAGAGAGGACACCACAAAACAAACCTTAGGGCAACAAAAGCATGAAAAAGGATAATACTTTCATATCCAAGAGAACACAACAGTATATATGCTGAATCTATAGAAAAATGTTGGAGGTATAGCAGAGGTAAAATAAGATCTGGGTTACAGTAACTGATGCACTAGACACATAGTTAATGTTTCTAAAAAAGCTCTTTAGGATTAAAGAAAGTAAACAGCACTCAACACTATAAGCAAGAATACTGAATTTGTTAGTTATTACATTGTCTTTGGTGTCCTGGCTTCAGTTAATCCTCAAGAAATCCCTCAGCACCACCCCAATCTATTCTCCTTACCTCATTGTGAACACCCTGCTCTCATCTCCTCCCTTCTTTTCAACCCACCTTCTCATCTGGGACCTACCTTTTTCTCAGGCTTTGCCAGGAAGTAGTGTGACACTGGTTTGGAGACCTGTCTCATGACCCCATCATACACATTATGTGATCTCTGGCTTCGTTGCACACATAAGCACAAAAAAACTAAAATAACATGGTTTTTGCCCCCAAACCCTTGCAATTAAGGTTGGTCAATGATGAGCTGTGAGTCAGAGTCTGAGCTAAAACACAGAAAGATGACTTATAAGACTTCCCTAGTAATCCACAATGATTCAGGCAAAACTCTTTAATCGTTGTAAACACTTTGTGAGGCATTATTCTTTGTGCACAAAAGAAATGCACAAATCTAAACTGTAGTATCTATTTAGTGTGTACTGAAATAAAATAATAATATTAAAAATTTTGTCATCCCAATTAAAAAAATATATTAGCTGAAACTAATTCTGGGAAACTGAATTAAGAAAAAAGAAGAAACTATCTCTATATTTGAAGGGGATTTACACAATTACCTCTCATGTTTCTTTCCTCTAAAACATAAAAATCGGCAAACCTATTTACGTATTTGCAAGTCTTTTCAGGTGGGATGGACCCCTGAATTCAGGTATTGCCTGCTTAACTTATTCCAAATGTAGAAATGTGCCATGACCAAGAAAATGCAATTCTTGAAATAAAGCTGTACAGAATAAACTTTTATTACAGTTGAATGAAACATTGAGATTTTCCCTGCCATTAGATCCTTTCCATAATTTCCTAACTTAAGAGCTTACTGAGTGTCTACCCAGTATGAGAAAATTGTAATATCCACATGGGGAGAAATATAAGACAGTGGCTCTTTCTAAAGAACATTCAGCTGATAGGGGAGCAAAGGGCTGTGGAAGTTCAGAGGTGATCTACAGGCTGGCCAGGAAGGGCCGTGACAGGTAGACAAACAGGACAGTCACAGGCAAGGCAGAGTTTCATCAGAAGTATTCCAGCTCAATGAAGCACCATAGGTTTAGGGAATAAACGGTACACTTAGTGGCTACAGTAGGGTGCCTCATGGGAAGGTAGAGCAGAGGAGATTAGAGAAAGTGAGGTATGACAAGTCTGAAGAGACCCTGCCTGCCAGGTCCTTGACCTCTCAGAAACACAAGTAGCACTAGGACGTTTTCTCTAAAGAGAGGAAATTACAGCAAGAAAAAAAAATTAAAGAAATACATAGTTCAAAATACAGAAATGAGTTATTTTGCTTAAGAGAATTCTCTTTCTTGTCAAGAAAGACCTAACATGCTACCATTACTTTTTCAAATCTGACTTATTTAAGGAAAAACCTTAGAACTTTGTAATACATTAGAACAGTGTTAGTAGGAAGAAAATCATATCTATATTCATTTTTTGGTTGTAAAGCGAATTGTTGGCGGTTTTAATACCTTTTGGATATACTATCAGTGGTACTCACTAGAATCTCATGGGAAGCCTTAAAAAAAAAGTTGCTCTCAAGCTCCAACCCTCAGAGATTCTGATTCTGGGACTGGAGCCGGAGCATGAGTATTTTTAAGGACTCCTCAAGTAATTTTAAAGTCTGACCAGAGCTGAGAATTACTGTGCTAAATAAATATTTTGAGATGAGACAAATAAATAATTTAGGTTTTTAATGGAGGGAGCAACTGAGGCACACTCTACTCATAATTACTGGTGATGGATAATTCAGAGTGGTGGCTTAATATGACATTTTCATTATCAGAGAAAAACTGGTGACAGGAAATAGCTAAGCCACTTTTTCATTGAAATAGTGAAAAACATCATGCTGGGTTATTATATTAAATAAATCCATTAAATTTATATCATAAGGGAAAAGTTTTAGCTATAATTGTGGCTATGAACTGGAGTAAAGGCTGAATCAAGTGGACATAATTTTTCTTTTCTGACAAAATTATACAGCAGTTCAGCCTAAACTAGAGCTGTTATTTCAAAGAATACTCAAAGAAGTCATCAATTTTCCCAAGTGTTTCTCTTACCCTTTGATTCTAAAGTAATTCTCATATGAAACATCTACTTATGTCCTCATCCATTTTTGTTCTCTCATTTTAAATTGTTCGTTGGTCTCACTCTGCCGGATCCTCTTCTATCAATGGATTTATATGTGATTCAGGCAGCTTTCCAACATCAGTTTTTTTGAATTAATGAATTCTTGCAATCAATTTGTTTTGTTATATGGATTGTATGTGCACTATATTTTTCGCATTGCAGTTTTTGGCAGTAAATTGTTGTAAGCATCTTACAATCAGTCTAAAACTGATTAATAAAAACATTAGCTTGATGAGGGTTTAGAAGGCTACTTTTATAACCAGTAATTTCATCAGTAACTTACTTTCCTCTTATGACAGCTTACCTTGTAACCAAAATGTGAGGACTTAGACAATGAAGACTTTTGTTATCACAAAACTTATTTAAGAACATCAGGTAATGAACAACAGTAGTTCTCTAGACCATAATGTTCCAGAAAGTGAAAGCCAGGTTTATAAATCTTTTTTCCCTTTAATGAACAAAGATATCTTAACAAATAAAAAGGCATAAACTTTATAAACAGTTATTTCTATGTCCCACATTTCTTTAAGGAACATATTAAATACTTGGAAAATTAAAATTTTTCTTTTTGTATACCAATTGTTAATATATTTTGAATGAAAGATATATGTCCCTCAGAATCTGAAATAATGGGGAAATCTCAGAAATTTGAGAAAAATATAAATAGAGTCAATATTTGTAGTATTTTTTACATTTGAAAATCACTTTTAATTTAAGAAGTAAAGACAAAATACATATAATTTGCTTTGCTCATAATATGCTTGGTTATGTTGAATACTCAAAGGATGAGAAAAAGGGGAAATAGGAAGGGAAACATTTTTATTTTTAGTTTTTTAATCAAAATGGCACCAGAGGAAAAATCAGGATGAATGTTTTCCAAATTCAAATCTTCATCCCACAAAGAACTTCACAGTTCTATTTTAGATGAAAAAGCATTAGGTATTTCTTTTCACAATATTCTACAAATATGATACAAACAGAACTGTCTGAATATAGAGCTCATCATTCCATGGTGTCACACTGAATGTGTTATTTTACTTAAAAATGTAAAGCATTTCTAGAAATTGATAATTGATAACTAGAAATTGATAATCAGAAGGGAGACAAAGGAAAATCAATATTTATTTTTTTTCAAATTGAGGATATCTACACATATGTAAAAGTACCAAGGACTTTCAAGTTACCTGGAGAAACAACATATCCTTACATGGCTAGGCTTATGATTTTAGCGTGCTCTACACATGTGCGCACATGTGCACACACACACACACAAACACACACTATTGTTATCTTTGCAGTCTGTCCTCAAGCACAGAAGCCTGTCAAGAGACAAAAAAAAAAAAAAAAAATCATTCCCTAAAGCACTCCTACAACCAAAGAAAGCAGAGCTGGTAAGCAGATGTTCTTTGCGGTAAAGATGCTATGATGACCACTTTATCCCAGCAAGCTTTGAAAAGCATTTCTCACACAGACCTTCCAGAAAGCTGTAATATATTACGGATGACAAAGAATTCATAGTCTATCTTTTCAAATAATCTGTGAGTAAAATGAAGAAAGTTCAACAACTTTGGCTTCCTGTAGGTCCTACTGAAGTGTATGTCTTTTGCTCCAGCTGCATTAAAACATTGAGTTATCTCTAATCTAATGATAAAAATTAGCTCACTCACATCTGGGAATCATTCCTGCAAAGCTTACCTCAAACTGTGTTCTAATTATTTGGTAATATTGTTAATGTGATTTAAAAAAAAAACCTACACAATCCATCAACAACTGCTTTCATTGTATCCATAATTATATCCATATAATTAGTGCCTCTCAACAATCCCACAGTTCATATGTATCTCAGTAATCAATATTATTACTTTCTTTGTGGCTACTAAAAGGTTTTAGAATTGACTTCTCAGCTTTATGCTACTATGGACTGGACATATCAAAAACAGATCAAACAGATCATTTAAACTCTACCTTCATTTACCCAAATCCCAGGAAGCTATCAGATAAGCAGATAAGAATGTGAAAGTCCTATTATTCAGTGGCTAGCAGGAAGATGTGTATTTAAGTGTCTACTAATTCAGCTGTCTCTGAGATTATCTCTAATAATTTTAGAGTTCTAAAACTCTGTTAGTCCATGAATCTATGCTTTACAGAAGACAGAAGTTGAGTTCATTGGTCAAACTGCCTCCTACTTGAATGAAGAGAAAAGAGGAAGTTTTATTTTGACTCTGGAAAAATCATCAGCTATTTGAGACAAACTCTATACCCTCATCTTTAACACTGGAATCCTACTTTTAGCCTCTTCTAGTGATGTTAAGGAGCTTAGAAAATATAAAGCCACATAGAGCAAATCATGGGATAAATGAAATACATTTTTAAGTTTTAAAAAAGTCTTTGAGAGGATGAATTCTAAAGAGCTACAAAAATGCTACCAAACCATAGAGTGTAAGCCATTCTATTGGATGTCCAAAAGTCACAGGAACACCATTTTCTTAGATCTCTAACACTTCCAGAAAGAGCTGTAGCTATGGGCTACAGTGGACCATCTCAAGGAAGGAAATCATTAGAAGGCATGCTTTCCTGGAGGGCAGGTCTAGATCATATTCATCTTTGAATATCATATCACCTATCATGATGTTTTACATGTAATGGAAACTTAATATGTCCACTGATTGAATATATTCCTAAAATGTTCTGCTATCAGACAGAATTTCAGAGAATGGCAGCCCTCTACTCTATTCCCTCTTCCTTTGTTCCCTATCACCTCCATTCATCCTATTACCATTATAAAACTATACCAAAACCCCTGGATCCAGACATTGAGCAATGTTATAATCCACGAGGGATAAGATATGGTCATGTTATACCACAAATGGAGGATGGGAATAACACCGGACAGAGACCATCAGAGAAGGGTCTCAGGCAAGGATGTATCACCTATATCACCAACATCCTGTGTAAGACTGGGTGAGTCAACTCCTCTCCAAGCCACAGAAAAAAAAAAAAAAAAGGAATAGGATAGTTCACTTTGGTTCTTCTACTTCTGTAACTAATCTATGATAAACAGTGCCCAATCCACAGACCTAGGGCTGCCTTGGACTCTTCAGGACTTTACATATATCTCATGAAGCAGGTATGAAAAAAAGAAAAAAAAAACAGTAATCTTATTAATTATATCGATCCTATGTTTAAAAGTAAGAAATATTAGGTTCTTTGAAAGAACTAAATGGCATTATAATTAAGAAACACGAGGGCACTCTAATCAACCTACAACAAATTTGATATTATCATTTTTTGAAAGACAAATTGTCATGGTCCTTTTGTTGACAATACTAGTGAATTCTGGTATCTGCCCATCGCCAGGTTGGTTATTCTTGTCATATAAAATTTCAAGTGGTGTTCAGTATACAGCCTGAAGGGGCTGCATTCTTCACCTTGCCTGGTACACATGTCCATAATTCTTCAAGACAAAGACACATTTGGTGGAATGTGTATCTTTACTATTTGCTAAGCTGACAGCATTTTATCCCCTTCCTTTCTGGGCCTTATAACTAAGACAAGGATTTTGTGTCCCATCTTTATGATGAAACGCAAATTTCCTATTAACGGCAACTACTTCAATTCAAAAGATTGAGGGTAATGGTACTTAAAAACATTTGCAATTGGTTAAATTTAGGGAGCTGAAAAAGTATAAAGAAAAGTTTTGAAAATATAGAATAAAAATTTTTAACTCAAAAGATCAATTATTTGCTTTAAATTCCAAACTTCAGTTGTTACTTCTCAAACTACAAAACAAGCATTCCAAGAAATGCTGTACTTGTACTTCCGCACCTTCCAGTGAAACACATTTTCAGTGGTTGCTTGTACAAGAAATGTTGGTATTTTCCAATTGTTTTCTGACTTCATGCATCATCTGGACTTTCTTTCCTCATTTCCCTACAGCCCAAAGCTTTCTCTTATCTGAAGCCATTGTTGCTTGACATGAAAAATGGACTCTAGTACAACTAATTTCATCAAATGAGGGAAAAACCTAAGTCTCAATTATGAAACAATTAATTATAAAATCATTAGGTAGAATTATTATACTTGAAGCTGTACTTCTTCATTAAAAATTCTCTCAATTTATTTTAAGCTATATTTGTGATCTGTGATATCCTCACTCTACCTTTATACAGCAAGTGTCTCAATTATTTATAATTGACTCATTTAGTCAACAATTACTCATGGATTGCAAATTATATGCCAGGCATTGATCTATGCTCTGCAGTTATGGTACTGAATAAAACCCAAATTTCCTGCACTCACGTAGCTTATTTTTTCTTTTTTTTTTTTTTTGATTTTTAAAAAGCGATTTAAAATTTCCTGCCTTAAGGGTAATGTAGCTTACATTTTGATACGGGAGAAGGACAACAAACAATACATAACTTCAGTTGAGACTGGTCCTAGGAAGATAAATAGAGCAGGTGAGGCTGACAGTCACAGGGTTGTGCTATTTTTCTGGTAAGATGACACTTGGGTAAAGGTGTCTGAAAAAACGAGAAAGAAACCCAGCCTGGCCTTAGACGTTGGCCACATTATCCACTGTAGCTTGGTCATCACCAGAGCTGATATTTTCATCCCTCTCTAACTATGGTTTCTCATCTGAAGAACCACAGAGCAATGGCTCTCAGTCTGGGGTGATTTTACCCCTAGAGGACACTGGGCAATGTCTGGACATTTCTAACTGTCACATGCGGGAGGAGGCTGCTACCCACGTGCAGTCGGTAGAGGCCAGAGATGCTGCCAAGTATCCTTCAATGCACAGGCACAGCCCACATAGCAATAAATGATCTGGCCCCAAATGTCAGTAGAACCAAGGATGAGAAGCCCTGCCGTAGAGGATGAAGCATGCTTGGCCTCTCCCAAACACTCAATACCTACCAAGGAGAAAACAAAAAAAAACGGCATATCATTTTTAAAGAATATCTATGCAGAGCTTACTTACAAAACACTTTCAGTGACTCATTAAAGGAAGGTATGATTACTAATATTTTATTTCAGTTTAAGTAACTGCTTACATATAAAAGTCATCTGTTCCTTCAAATATCCTGTAATTAAAACTTGCACTAATTTCAAGTCTCCAGTGCAAATCACTGAATTAGAAAAAAAATGTAATGATATGTCGCTGCTTGAGTGAAAGGTTTCAGACAGTACTGACTGTTAGGAGGACAGTGAGATGAAGAGGGAACATGAGAAGACTACTTGACTGGCAAGAGTTAAACTCCGTAAGTGAATATTTAGCTATCCACATCTAAGAGGCGAGCAGAAAATAATACTTGGTTGATTTAGTTTGACAGCTAAGTACCTAAGTAGGTTTCAACATTAAAATGTTCAGTTTTTATTGTGTCATCAGAAAATTGGTTGGTATGAAGGACGTGAACATATTTGTTAAAACCACTCTAAGATGCCATCTGCCACGGGATCTTTTCCAATGCAAGTGTAGTCACAGGTTTAGGAGGAAAGGAAGAAAACGACATTCTATTTTGTCCTTACTTAAGGCAAATATAGAGATAGAGTTTCACATATCAATTGCAAAAATCCCCTATACATCTCTAAGATAGGAACAATATATCTTAAACATTCTGCCACTGGAAAAAGAGCGTTGCCTGCTTATCACGCTGTCACCATGAGAACAAGTGACAAACGAAGAAGCTAACACTGCGGAATGCATTATACACACACTGCTGAGTGAAGAAGACAGCTGGGAGGACACAGGCTGTATTAAGGGCATGGGTTTGGGGCCAGGGTGGAGTCCTTTCACCACCAATGACCTGAAGAATAACCACGGCAAGTTCCTTAGCCTCTCTGTAAGCTCCATTTTCTTCATCTGTAAATTGGGCATCATGGTCATCAAGGTGCCCCCTAGAACTGCCATGAGAATTAAGTGAGACAATGACTGGGGTACTTGCACTTCACTGGGCACTCCATAAGGATTCAATAATGACGGACAGCATTATGATACAACTAGCTGCATCTGGACTGAAATGATCCTGCCTTTTCTCAGCACCCAAATCCATATCCAGTGAGCTGGATCATGTGAGAAATGCCAGCTCTTTGCTTGCCAGAGGTCACTGGATGCTTGCAGTTGCCATTCCCATAGACATTACCTGAGGACCTGAGCACTGGGGGGCAGCGACTCCCATTGCGGGGGACACAGAGTAGTGTTGATTCCATTCTTCCATTCTCCAAACCACCCAGCTGAGTCTTCTCTACCCTCAGACTGAGTACTTGGAAAATAAGACAACAGTGGATCAGCCACTGAGGAGAGGAGTAGGAGAGAAGGGGAAACCAAAAAATTATAACTTGGAGTGTATTCATCTTGATGGCTAGCAATCAATATCCTGATTACTGTGAGAACATGCAGCTAATGGAGGAGCTGTGAGAACACAGCTAAAATGCCAAACATCCCATGCCTCACCATCCATGGAAGTTCTACTCTCCTAGAGAAAGGGGTGGCTAGATGACAAAAAGCATATTTTATTTAAATTTGCTAGAGAAACTTTCCCAAAGTTTATTTTATACTCCCTTAATTTTTGTTTCTACGACATAATCAAGAAGTAAATTTACGAGAGACGAAGGATTTTAGAAACAGGTAAATTCAGCATGGGGTACTGTTTATTTTATGTGCTAGCTATTTCCACGACACCTCATGTACCTCCTATACAGTATTTCCAAGATACTGGGGTGGATTTCACATGGCGGAGCCTGCCTCAAAATAATGCAGTTTCCTACAGAACTCCAAGAGACAAAGGCTCTTACTGCTCTTCTGAGGAGGCATGAGACAGACCAAGGTTTTAAACAGTAACAAGAGGCACAGACAATCCTACAGTTTTCCAAACTAAAGTGTTAAAAAACCTGCAGGCTCATTTCACTTGTCTGAATTTAGGCAGATTTCATTTAAAACTTGGGACTGGGTTAATTTCCAAAAGATTAATAAACCTGAATCTTTAAATGGTTTGCCTTCTTAAAATACTAAACAGTCGACAGCCTTACCAAACTGGGTAATAGATGGCTTCTATGTTTACGGTACCATAAAACTATACAAAATGAGCATTCCTATGAATAATGTCGATTTTACCTTTCAGAGTATGCACTACCACCTTTTATGCATTACGTAGAAAATGCCAATGACTAAGGTAGCCAATTCATTTACTGACCATGGAGCGTTACCCTGACGACTGAAAATAAGTTTCAAAATCTTCATCAAGGCCAGGGAATTGAGGCTGCTCAACCTGTAAGGTCTGTACACTTCTCTTTCAACACTTTAAAAAAGGTACCCTGTCAGTTTTTGTTTTTGTTTTTGTTTTTGTTTTTGTTTTTTTTGCAGTACGCGGGCCTCTCACTGTTGTGGCGTCTCCCGTTGCAGAGCACAGGCTCCGGACGCGCAGGCTCAGTGGCCATGGCTCACGGGCCCAGCCGCTCCGCGGCACGTGGGATCTTCACAGACCGGGGCACGAACTCGTGTCCCCTGCATCAGCAGGCGGACTCTCAACCACTGAGCCACCAGGGAAGCCCCCCTGTCAGTTTTAAGGGAGACAAGGTGCTGATTATCCTCACTGGTTAGCCAAGACATAAAGTAGAAATTTCTGGCACCAGAGAATCTAACTTTAACTGTGTCCTTCCTTATGGCAGAGCAGGCTCTTGGGGTTGAAAGAAAGGGAGGGGTTTCAGACCAAAAGTGCATTAAAAATAGTTTTCTTCCCTCTCAGTCCATGATCGCTTGATTCAATTTATGAATGCCTAATCTCTATTTAAGCTTAAATCCTAAAGTCCTAAAGCTAATTTATGAAAGCTCTCTTGTAAGAAGCCTGAAAATCAGCTTAATAAACAGGTATTATTCACCATCAGCAAGTGCCTAATAAATTTGTCTAGACACAGGTGACGAGGCAGTAAAATTTACTCTGAAATTCCCATGGACTTGTGGGATTGTGTGGTTCTCTCGAATAATGAAATATAAGGGTTCACATATTTTAATACAAAGGGTCATTGAAATGATTGTTTATGTTTGTAGCACTAAGTAATAGTAAATATTGAAGACATTATGCACAATTGACAAAGTTGAATACATTAAGGGCAGATCAACTTTCTAAATTACTTTCATAGCTGCTGTAAATATTTTGAGAAACATTCCCTTGCTTCAAGGTGTCAACACTTCGAATCACTGGTCTTTTACTTGGTGATTCTTAGAATTTATTGATGAAGGAGAGGAACAGAAGCTTCCCTGGTGAGGGAAGGGAGAGGCTTGTGTTGGGAGGCGCTGGAATATTTCATCACTCCCTCCACTAATTCCCATTCTCACCCCCACTTAATTCTTACCAGGTATTCTAGTCCAAATGAGGGGAAAACTGGATGCTTCTCTGTATTCACATACACAGTCAAGGAACCACACTACAGAGTACTATTTACATATGGCTTCTCAGTATTTAAAGTAACTCAACTGCAGCTTGACTCCTCGACACCCATCACATGTTCGAGAAGCACGGCAGAATTCCTGTGTTCTCACTGAACAACCGAAATGACACTCAACACATGGAAAAAAACACCTCAGGTGCAACAGGGAAAAGAATCTCCCCACTGTTTCCAACTCTTAAGTAGGCTTCGTAGAGCAACTTTTTCTGAACTGCTTGTAAGGGCAATTTACGAGCTCCTGATTACTATAACATATTGTGCTCTTAAAAGGAAAAAGGTAAAAGGAGTTTGGCTCCTTGTTGGCATTCCATTTTTTATAAGATGATTATATTGTGGTCAAGCTGGGTTGAGTCTGAAATTAATATAATTAACCTCCTGCTCAGCTACATGCGTTTATTTTCCATTTTCATTCATCTTTTCTCTCTGCCCCTGCAGACAGACCTGGAGAGGAAAGTAACCTGTGTTCAGTGGTCTAACACTCATTGTTAGTTCCCAGACTTCTGTTCTAGAAGAGCCAGTATCAGTCGAATGTGAAAACAACTTGAGAGATCACAAGAGACCCTTCACAGGCGACCAGCTTGCTTTCCACAAACAGCACTTACATTAACTGTTAAAAATGTTACAAAAACATACCAAGGATATCAGACAGACAAACGATCAGATAAAAAACCGGCCACAAAGGCTTAAATCAGGAAAGGAAATCTCATGCTGAGATATAAATGGGAAAGAGGTAATTGGGTGATCAAATCCGGACCAATCAATAAAAGACAATACCCCAAATGAAACAAGATTCCAACTTCCCACCCACCCCCCTCTTTTGGGGCTTAAAAGTACATATACATGGCTTAAACCAAAAAACTGGAGGATTTTTCACACTTGAAGAAGAAAACTTTATCCAAAGTTGGTTCTGATTCCATTTTGAAGATTCTATTAAGATAATTAGTTCCCTACTCAAACTGTATTGGCATTCCATGTATGTACAATGCAAGACAACCCAGGACTCCAGTTTCCCATGACTTAGATGGGAATGTGAACATTGGAGGCCTTTGGGCTATATGTAGCCCACATCAGGGACTGATTTGGCCTACTCAGTGTTCTAAAATTAAGGAATTTTACAAAAACATCCATATTTTTGTCTTGTCTTGAACGTCAGACGTGGAGAAACTGGCACTACCTCCTGAATGATCACAAACCCAGCTGCCTCCTTCAGGCCAGGACACCGCTCAATATGCGAGCTGCCACCACTCCCCTCTGTATAACACCCCAGTCCCCCTGCTGGTGTCCAAGTACCTCCCTGTCTCTGTACGCATATGACTTATCATCCCTACCCTAGATGCAGAGGTGCACATGAATCCTTCTATAAACTCTTATGTTTAGCCCATAAAGAGGTTTTAGGAAATGAACATTCCCTTGAAGACTTAGGCCAAGAGACTCAAATGACATACGAAGCCCCATTCAAATACTTTGGGGATCTAAAATAACAGTGAAACCTGAAAGTCTTCATTAAATCGTTGTACATTATATATGAATTCTCAAGATATTATATTACTGCTTGATTTCTGACTTCACTGTGGGGAAAAAAAGAGAACTCAAAGCCATCTTTCATTTGGTTCTCATTCATAAAGCTTTATCAATTATAAGTGTCAGCATAACTTAATATATGTATGTATAGATATGAAACAGTATTACTGTAGTTCTGTGACCATTTTAATACTCAGAGCAATAAAAAATAATAGTAAATTCTTAGTTGGTCTTCACTGCAGCACTAGATAATTCAGTTTACAGACATTTAGATTAATACTGATAAATTGTGGATGTGTATTTTTAAGCTGACTTGTGGTTGTTAATGAGCACGCATGCATTCATGATATATTCAAATCTCCACACGTTTATATACCAACGTATATAAGTGACTTGACTTTCTGCATTTCAAAAAGCAAACATACTGTCATCTGTTTTCAATATTAAAGTTCCAAATAATTTATAATGCAGAGTTATACAATATATATGGGACACTGCATCAATCATGCAGAAATATCTGTTCCATCCAACTGTTCCTGAAACCCTCCATTAAATTAAGATTTGAGCTGAAACCAAAGACATATGAATAAAGTAATAGTTGCTTGAGAAAAGACATAAACTACTTCAGATGGAAACTGTCATTTACTTCATTTTATTAAAGAATATATATGACTGAAAATATTACAATGACTTGCCTTATTCCTTTTTTTACTATAGAAGATGAAATGTGATATGAAAATCTTACAAATGTCTTAAAGTCCTTCTGGATTATCTGACACAAGCAGTACCCTATTAAAATAAGCAAAGTAACAAGAGAACCTTGCCTACTTCAATTGTGCTGTCGAAAACAAATCAGAGGAAGCCAACTGTCATTGAGCAATGGAAATGTGTCATTTGTAACCTGATTCAAGTGTGGGGATCAGTCAACCATATTTTCTCAAAATATTGAACACAGTGTAAAAGAACACAGTGCAGGCACTCTAATCAAATGAGAAGCCCACAGGAAGTTATTCTAATTTAAATGAGGTTTAAACTCATTTCAAAAGTCACATACTTCAAGTGTATATATTTATAGTTCTCCTAGTAGCCCCCTAAATGATTTCTTTCTACTGGTTCCAGAATCTCCTCATCATAAATGAAATGATTATAATGTAGGGTCATTCAAAGTTTGGTTTGTTTCTGTACTTACTATACACACACACAAACACACATCTCTTTCCCCATATTGATCTCACTGAAAGGAGAATCAAGCATGGGATTTGGAATCAGTACGCCCAGCTTTACCTCTGACTCCTGACCATATTTTAGCATCATGAATTTCCTTTACCCATTAACACATCTAGTAAATGGGGGCAGAAGTACGGGGCAGAAATCATCCCAGAAGGGAACCGTTCTCACAGGATGCTGGTCCACTGTCATCGGCACCACAGTCCTGATAAGTGGGGATAAAAATATTTGCCTTTTACTTACAGAAATTGTCTCAAGGGTCAAAAGCAATAAACACTCAGTTTAAATACCAGATTTCTGAGGTTTGTGAGGACAAAACCTGGGTAAGGAAACATGGTTAAAACTAGGGTAGAAAGTTATCCACTGAGGCAGAAAATCTTTGGCTAAGGTTCGAGGACTTGAACCAACAATACAGCATGGGATCCTAAAAAGGGCTTTGATTTGGATGGACTTAGCTTAGAGTCATGACTGTACCGCTAACTATCTATGTGATCTCAGACAAGTCACTTAACCTATCCAGAGTCTGTTTATTTATCAGCAGAATCAGAACAGTACCTCCCTCTCAGGGGAGATACACAGATTAAACGACAGGTTCAGGGCTTCCCTGGTGGCGCAGTGGTTGAGAGTCTGCCTGCAGATGCAGGGGACACGAGTTCGTGCCCTGGTCCGGGAAGATCCCACATGCCACGGAGCAGCTGGGCCCGTGAGCCATGGCCGCTGAGCCTGCGCGTCCGGAGCCTGTGCTCCGCAACGGGAGAGGCCACAGCAGTGAGAGGCCCGCGTACCGCAAAAAATTAAAAATAAAATTAAAAATAAATAAATAAATAAATGATAGGTTCAGCTCCTAATACAGTGCACAAGGCTAAAAGTAGCTCATTCTATTTATCTATTACACACTCTTGCACACACATGTGCATTCTCTTGATAACCAGTATATAGCTAAGTACATGACCTCTTCCCTTTCCTGTGCAAAAAAAGACATTCAAATAAAATTTCTCTTAGCTTCATTTCCTTGTAAAATGAGGCTTCTGTGATAACACTATATATAACTTAAATGTAAACAATAAGATGTAGATATTATTTTTTATTATTTCCATTTCCTTCTTAAAATTTCAAAATATTTTAGTCATTTATTATAGAGGGCACTGTTGTGTCCAGTTCAAGACTGAAGGACATCATTCCCAGTTGCAGGGAATGATGCTGCCCAACAGCTCTCCGCTGTCCTCTTCCCTGGGAATTTCCCCTGGCTAGAAAGCCTCTCCACTCTCCACGTATCGGCGGAGGCCTTTGGTAAGACTGCATCAGAGCCCAACTTCTTCTGCTCACTCCTGCTTCCTTCCCCTCCTTCCACAGGTGTTGATCCCAAGAGCACTCTCTAATAAACTTCCTGCATAAAGTCTATTTCCCAGAGGTCCCAATGTGCAACAGTTACAGTCCAGAGTAACCGGCTGCCCAAACTAGTGTGCATTAAAGGTTACTGAGGTCAGGCTTCTTGCAACATCATAAATGAAGCACCTTTTACTTTTCATAAGAACTGGCGCATCTGCTTTCTCTACAACTACAAATGGGGACTTTTGATTGAGGAATATGAGAGAAAAAAAATGAAAACAGATTAATTTAGCCAAATAATTAGTTTTGCTTATCTGATCCCAGAATCAAACAGTTAATTGAACTGAGCAGTTGTTTTGGCATTGTAAAGACAAAGCCCTACATGCGGCATATAAAAAAGCCTATCTTTTGGGTCCTTGGCAATTGTTCAACTGAAACTTGTCTGTAAAACTGCTTCCCCCCAACAAAGGTATTCCACTAAAGATGAATCCAAAACATTACGTTTTATTTTTATTTTAGAAAAGATTATATAGTAACTTGGCTGTCAAGGGGAAAAATGCTTGAAAATATGTATTTCAGTTGCCTAAAAGTCTTCCTCCTACCCTTTTAACTGTGTGAGTTGTTAAAAGTGAAGGCACTTTGCCAAAGGCATTTAAAAGTATATTCTGGCCAAATCTACACTGATTTAATAATACCTCTGGCAATTTAATAATATTTCCTAAAAACTGAAGTCACTAAAATCCACATTTATAGGGTCAATATCATTTTTGCCTAAGGGTCTGAAATTGAAAGAACAATACACTAATTACTGGACACTTACCCAAATTCTGTGGTTAATTCATTTGCATAGTAGGGACAATTAAATGGTTCACATGCTGTTTAATCTAGGACTACTGTAAAGTTGAACAATATTAGCACGCTTTCTTTTTTTTTCTTTTTTTTTTTAAATTTTCTTTCTTTTTTTTTTTTTTTGCTGCGTTGGGTCTTCATTGCTTTGCGTGGGCTTTCTCTAGCTGCAGCGAGTGGGGGCTACTCTTCATTGCAGTGCACGGGCTTCTCATTGCGGTGGCTTCTCTTGTTGCAGAGAGCACAGGCTCTAGGCGCACGGGCTTCAGTAGTTGTGATTCACGGGGTCTAGAGCGCAGGCTCAGTAGTTGTGGTGCATGGGCTTAGTTGCTCCGCAGCATGTGGGATCCTCCCTGGCCAGGGCTCGAACCCATGTCCCCAGCATTGGCAGGCGGATTCGTAACCATTGCACCACCAGAAGCCCAGCACGCTTTCTAATAAGGATATTTTTCAATTACAGAATAGAACTTTCAAAAGAAAGTTTGTCTAATATGAACCCACAGTTCCCAGAGGAGGCTCTGCTATCACAATAATTTCTCTAATCCACCTTATGTCTTCCCCTCTCAATTTTACTACCTTATGTCCACTGACATGAACCTGTGTGGCTTCTTTTAATCATCGCCTCCCTACTGGAACTCCGTCGAGTATGAATTAGTCAGGTGTTGACCTTGAACAAAGACCTTACTGCCAACTCGTTCTTTTGTACAGTAAACAGTTAAGCTTTTACAAATCATCTTAATTTGGCACCCATGTCTGAGAGACAATGCATTATAATGACCAAGAGCGTGGACTTGGATCTGAGGTTCCCAGATTCAAATCCCAGCTGGGCATCTTGTTAGCTGTGTGACTTGAGCAAAGCACTTTACAGCTTCCTATGCTTTATTTATTTATTTTTTTCATCTGTACAGTGGAGATGTTAATCATTCCTAGCTCACTGGGCTACTGTGAAGATGAGTTAACATTTGTAAAGCATTTAGGACAGTGGCTGCACATGGTATAAATGTGTTTGCTGTTATTAGTTTGCCTCTGTATTTTCATTTCCTTGAGTTCCTCTCCTTATAACCTCTTGGGAGGATGCAAGCCTGCTATGCCATCCTCTCATACTGTTACCTGACTCATCCACTTCATCCACTTCTCTGCTCTTCACAAAGCTCAGTTTTCCATACCAACTTGCTCTTTCTATCCACCATAACACATATTCCATTTCCCCATTACTTCTGACTTCTTATTGCCATCTGTCACCAAAAATTTCATTTGCGGCCTATGATAACATGAAAATGTAATTTATGAACATGACTAACCTGCAAGGCACGCAAAATGCAGGACTGCTGCTCTCACGCAGTCTTGCACTGGTTTTTTAACAAGTTATACAGCCTTGGCTAAATCAGGCAGAGAGATACCATAATAGTTTGGGTGCTCAAGGGAAATGGTAAACAACTAGAATGTAAGATGTCAAGTTTCAAATTAAATATGAACTGGAATTTTGAAGAGCCCACTGCTTTTCTGTAAATGAGGTATGGTCTCTGTCAACAAAGTGCCTTTATTTTTACTTCATCTAATACCATCACCAACAACGTGAGCTCTGGTTCATACTGAGTCCCCGAAACTCTTCAGGGCTCTGTGAGGTAGAAAGAACTCTATCTCGCTTTTACAATAGCTACTGTGTATTGGCTACACAAGGCAGGCAGCAGTAAAACCTAGTGGGAGTCAATAAACTGAGTCGATGGGACTCGGAAAACACCTAACCAACAAATTGGTTCTGTGATACTGTGACATTTTTATAGTCACATTTTTTAACCACAACAGCTCTTGAATGGTATGCATTATGGCATTTCAATTTAGTCATTTATCTAAAAATGAGTTTTATCTCGGCTCATAAATAAACAGTGACATTCCCGCGTTTTGAAAAGCTCAGCTTCACCTTTTGCTGCAAAGCTCATTTTACAATTACAGAAACATGCCCTTTTGTGCCATGTTACTTAATCTTTGATTTATGGCCCTTATCTTTGTGCTAACCTCTTTCTGTAAACTACATGAAGTTTGCACAAGCTCAGCTATTTCATTCTTATTTCTAATCTTAATGGGTTAGTTTCTCCCTAGTGGCCAAGTCTCTCTACCAAATAGAGAGATAAGGTGAAAGTATTCACTTTTTTAGTTCACCAGCTATTATTCAGTGTCTCAGTCTGTTCTCAGTCTGAAATAAGTAATGCGTTTCCCGGGAAGCCTTGGCTAGCTCTCCCAGAAAGCCTTTCTTTTCTGCTACCCCTGCCCCTCCCACCGCTTGCTCCAGTGGACCTTGCAGCAAAGCCTTGCAGGCAATGGCTGCCTTCCCTCCCTCCTTTCCACACTTCACTTCCAGCCAGTGGGCTGGGGACAAGAAAATTAAAATGGCGCCTCAGAATGGCTTCTCCTCCAGTTCCATCTTGTCTGCCTTTCAGTGCTGACACTTGGGTGTTTACAGAGTCACTCCCAACTTCTCCCACAGTCTATCTATGGCTCTAGGTCTTGTCCCATAATTCAGGGAACACTGGAGATGTCTTCTACAGCAGTGCACTTAATTTGAAGGAAATCTGCATCTTGCTCAAGGTCCAAGATGATAAGTGTATGTTCTTATGCCTTCCTTCACCTGTATCCACACATTATAGACTTGGCCAGTGTACTGCAACGTTTGTGCTCTGGGGTTGCTGCTAATGACTTGCTTCATTACAGATGGATTTTCTTCTCTGTTTTTTCATTATTTCTGTTGTTGTTTGGAGGTGGGGAGAAATGGACTTTTACTCCACCATTTAAAATAGAAGTCTTTATAAAAGTTTTGCAAAAAAAAATATAGGAAGATGCTGGTGACACAATGCTAAGTGAAAACAAGTGCAGGGTACAAAATAATATATCCAGGATGGTGCATAATCATGATATCAAATACATGAAGGGGACAACACATCAAAATGTTAATCATTGTCTCAGAGTTGGAGAATGATTTAAAATTTTTCTATTGATATTTCTTTGTATTTTCCAAGTTCTGTTTTGTGTTTTCAGTGAATAAGTATTATATTCAGCAAACAATGTTTACAAAAACACATTCATGTAGCAGCACAATCTTGGTTAGGACTCTTGGCTAAGCACAAGCTTATATGTGTACACTTCTTCATTCAACAAACATCTACTGAATTTCTGCTATGGGCCAGGCACTATGCTAGGACTGAGGGATATAGCAGTAAACAAAGGAAAGTCTGGCACATAGCAGCTTATATTCAGGTAGGGGAGACAGATGATAAATAAGCAAATAAACCCAGGATGTGTTAAGTTGGGGTAAGTGCTATTGCAGAAAAAAATAACACAAGGTAAAAGTACAGAGAATGACAGTGGATTGAGAGGAGGTACCAAATGTTTTGAATCTGTATCTATCAAAGAAACTAAGGAAGGCAAAGAAGCTAAAAAAGCAGACACTCAGAAGAGACTCACTAAGTTAATACTACAAGTTCATTCATTCTTCATTATCAGTTAGATAGTCATTAAGTCAATAAATATACATTTTTTAAGTTTCTGGGCAATTCTCCTTAGGATATTTTTACCTTGAAATATATAGTGACTAATATGAGCATTTGGAAAGCAGATTTTAAAGATTCTTCCTGTGAAGATGTTTAATTAGTAAACATCTTAATGTTTACTAATTAATCTTAATAATCTTAATCATGAATAGTAAAAGGGACTACTTAATGAACATTCAACACCAATGAACTCGAGAATTCCCACCAAAAGGACATAACTAGGTATCATATTTTAATACACTGTGTGCATTAAATGATTGTTCACCACTAACATGTTTTTCATCTCACTAATTCTTTTAAGGAATTGTGTGGGAAAACTAAATGCATTTAGGCTGTACCCTAGAGAACACAAGAGTTCCTTGAAGTGGATTTTAGTAAACAAAATTGTCATTTTAAATATAAAACAAGGCAATATTTTACCCACTATAACACATCTACAGAACATGATGAAAGCCAGTCAAAAACAAGAGTTGAAGTGCAAATGCAGTAACTGCTCCCTTTCCCACTTTTGCTAAGGACCCACTTTTGCTAAGGAATGCGTTTGATTATACACAGAGGTGAGCCCGTACTTCACTGAGTGTTTGCTACATCCCACTATGCCATAGTAGCACATGCTTTTCTTTTTTCATTTAATCATTAAAACACTCCAACAAAGAAAGTCCCTTCATTTTAGAGGTTAAGTAATACCCTCCAGGTCCTATAGCTAGTAAATGACTGAGCAAGAATTCAAACCAGGCACTCTGATTCCAGGGTCCTCGCTTTTAACCATTACTCCCTACTGACAATCCCTAGGCTTACAGTCACACCGGAAGCCTCATGTTTGATTGAAAGAATTCTGAATTATATAACATACTTCCAATTTCGAACAATTAATTTTGGACTTAATAATATTATATGTACATGTAATTCTAAATATCTATTTTTAAAAACTGCCATATATTACTCTTACAATATCTCTGCTTTTAAGTTAGTCTCCTCTCAGGTTGTTGCCACATAGGTTGCTTCTGCACGTAGACAGTTGCTCCTCTCATCCTAATAAACTTGCTGCACCAAAGTTATTAAGACTTGTAAGTTAAACAAAGTAAGTTCCACAGCAAGTTCTAAGGGACACATGCTGGGTTCTCTATTCTTCCCAATCTTCACTTTTCTGCCACATTCCCTTTCTAAATCATAGCTTGATTTTGTTTTTCCCCTTTAAAAGAGATAATATATGTAAATAAATTAGCACCTTGCCTGGTCTATAATACGTGCTTTGTCAACACTATTATTTTTGCTACAACTATGAGCCAGACATGAAGCTAAGCACCGGGAATATGGCAGACATGAATGAGACATGCTACCTGACATTGAGGGGCCTGAAATCTAGTGGAGAAAAGTAAACCACCTATCACCACCCAGTGGTAGAAACACCTCACCCCAACGTGGGTGGAGGCAGAGGCAGGGAGGAATGAGCTGACAGGGTAAGAAGGTTGGGAACAGGAACAGGAAAATTCCCAGGAGACTAACAGACTGGAAATTATAGGAGTTCCACAACATTTAGTAAGTCTGGAGAAGGGCAGGGGATAAGTCACGGGACCCAGGAGGCGGGCCAAGTGGGCAGGGCCAAAATCCTAAGGGTTTGTATCAATATGTCGTGCTAAGGATTTTGGATTTTATCCATAGGCGATGAGAACCTACTAAAAATTTACTAGCACAGTCACTGATTCAATCAATTGAAAGATCAACTTGGTAACCGTGAGATAACTGAGCAGAAAGGGATGGAGCCGGGTTAAGAGGCTGCTGTGGTAATCAAAGAGAAAGATGATGACAACCTGAATAAAGATGCTAGAAATGCACATGGAAAGGAGACAATAATGTTGAAAGTAACTGAATAAATAAGGCAACTTGTTGAGTGTTCAGATGTCGGGAGATGCTGGGTGGGGTTCAAGAGAAGGGAGTGTCACGGATAACTACCTTGGTAATTGGGGCCATTGACTAAACTAAGATATTGGGACAGAGCCAAGGTTTTGAGGGAAAGGTGATGAGTTTACTTTGGGGGTGTAGGCTATGTGAGAGCTGATGAAACGGCAAAATGCAGATGAGCAGAAGACAAAGAGAATCTCTAGCCCAGGGCTAGAGATAAAAATTTGGAAGTCACAACACAGGTGATAGTATAAACCTTGAGCATGGATGACACAAGAATCTACGTAGGGTTATTCATTAATATCACTCATTGAAAAAGACACATAGGCTCCCTTTTTCCACACTGGGAAGCAGATTAAGGTTTGGCTCCAGTTTAACATTATCTCCTGCCACTCCATACCACATATCTTACTGTAAAGTCACATCAGGATACTTATAATTTCCCAAGTCTGTCAGACTCAAATACCCTCCCCTAAGTTTTCTGCCTGGTGAAACCCCACTTGGCCTTAAACTCTAAAGCAAATGTCACTTTTCCTGGGAAGCCCTTGATAACCTGGCCACCTTCCTCCCCGACTTCAGGTGGAGTTCGTTGTGCCCTCCTCCTTCCTACTACAGCACTTGGTCCATGCCTCTACTATTGATAGACAATTTTATCCTCCACTAGATATAAAGTTCAGAGAAGGAAAAGACTGCAACTACACAGGAAAAGGTATCAAAGCATGTTTACAAACTGACTGCATAAAGCAATGTGTCCTCCATCTGCAAACACCATCCATTACTCTAAAAAAAGCTATGACTACCACTGTTTGGCAAGCAGCCACAGAAGGTTCTTGGGTATAGTGTGATATTTTGGGTATGATCTACTAAGAACTTTATTTTATTCCCACATTGCTCATATGCATGTCGACACAACTGATGTGCTGAAAACAGTGCCATCATTTAGAATAATAATTACTATGAATATACTAGTTCCTCTCAGTGAATATGCCACTGTGTTTCACTCAGGGCAAAAAATGGGAAGAGAGAAAATCGAAACAGAAGTAGACAGGTGGAAGGAAGCAATGGGAGGCTTCACTAGGATCAATTGGGAGATCACTATGGCACTCTGATGTAATATCTCCTCCAGCAAGGACAATTCAAAGACAATAAACAAACAAATAGCTGAGAAAGTTTACATTTGTTAAGTGCCCAATATATGAAAGGCATATTCTTTATGAAGAAAGACAACAGAAACCTTACCTGGATTTGACTTTAAAGAAAATGCTAAATAAAAAGAGATCCAAATGACAATCATTCTTTCTAGAAGCATTAGCTCTTCTAGAAACAAGATATTTATTTTTGCCACTTAGCTCCTTGAATAGAAGGGACAATCTATAAAACCTTATTTGTACTGATATCAAAAGGCCTTTCAGATTGCTATACCCCCCTTGACTCTACTTAATTGTAAAAAAGAGACATTACTGAAATTCACTTTCTTTCTAGTTTCTTAGCGAATACTTATAAAATTTTTCCAAGACACTGAAAGATACATCCATATGGTCTGAACTTTCAACAATTATGACAAATTTATTATCGAATGGAAAGACGTTGTAGGATGTTTCATTTTTCAAACTGACCACTACTTCTTCAGGGAATTCATTAGTTTTCATTCTTGACAAACAGTTTAATGAGTGTACTATAAGTTAAAGATGAGATGGCTCCAAATATCACAGAGTGACCTATTTTATGTGACTTAAGAATGAGAACTCTTAGATGGAAGTTAGAAAACTGTGTGTGTGTGCAGAAAATCTACTATACACGCATCATAACGCTGGTCTCCTTTTCAGCTCTGAGTACAAATAAACGTATCTACCCTCAAGAGTCTGTAAGAAATTCAGTCCTAAGGATCATCTGTCTTGATACTACCGAGATGGTATAAATGTGAAAATGCTCAGCCTCAGCTCTTACATTAATTAAGGTGAAGATGCTGAGGTGTCCATGATTCAACTCAGTTATTATTTAGTGGTCACAAACAGGATGTATTACATTTGGCATACCCATTTACTCCAAGTAGGTTATGTTTTAATTACTAAATACTTTGAAGTTGTAGCTTTCTTTTCCAGACATGTTGTGACTGTGTACCCTGTGCAAAGAAACAAGGTCAAAACTCTTTAATTCATTTTCTAGTTTCTAGAACTGAAGCACTGTGTGACTTTAGCCCCTGATTTCTCTGTTTCACTTTTTCCACTTTTAACATCTGCAACATGATAGCTGTTTTCTTCTCATCTTTTAAAAAATTTAAAACACTGTAATAACAATGAATATGACAAGCTCAATATTTTGTAATAAAAAACAACTGATGACGATATTCATATTTAACCTCGTTGATACTTACTGTGAGCCAATCATTGTTTTAAATTCTAGCTAAATCATGTCATTCTTAAAATGACCTCTAAAACAAGTAACCACTTGTGTTAGGTTCCCCGAGGAAACAGGTGGCACAATCAAATGCAATTTGAGGGTATTTTAATAAAGAGATCATTTGCAAAGGTGTGGGCAGGGTTTGGAAAAACTACAAGAGATGGTGCAGTACCCTGAGCTAGTAAGACTAAAGGGGAGCATTTATCAGTATGAAGTGTCTGGAGGAGGACACAGTTACCAGAATTCAGAAAGTGGTCTTAGGGAGGTGCTCGTGTGCCAAAACAGTGGCCTATAGTCTAGGGAGGTGAGCTGATAAGGAGGGAGCCCAGGAATAAATAGTGCAAACTCTCTCTCCCCACCTGCTTGCTCATCTCTTTCTGATGCCTCCCATTGTCCAAACCCAACCAGAAGCCAGAGAACAAAGAAGCCTACTGATTCAGTCCAAATATCTCAGCACACAGAGCGGGTGGAAAAAGGAAGAGAGTGGATCAGATATCCATGATTCCCATTTTACCCTAATCATTCAAAACTTACCTTGAATAAATGAAGTAATCAATAGATACTTGTTAGAGAAAGAAAAAATAATATCAAGAGGTTCAGTAAGCTGTCCCAAATCACACACACAGTAAGAGGCTGAGCCAGGCTGTGCACTGAGACTCATACCCATGCCCATAACCAATGTAGCAGTCTCCTCCATCCACCATCTTTATCCCACACCATTTATAAGAGTGCTGTTGGGTATTTCAGGTGACAGTAAGAATGACAGGAAATAATCACCACACCCTAAAAGCTTGTAATTTGTGTGCCAGTTTGGTTATCTCACCTTTCCATCTCATTACTGTCAAATCTCCAAATTCCCTTCTAGCATCAAAAGTTCTTTAACAGCAGGTCTTAGGCCTCTTACAATTCCCTCACCTATTCCAACTAGCGGCTGAGCAGTGCAACCTTCCATCACATGGCATTTTGCCCACTTGTTTGACAGTATGCTGCTTCAGAGGGATGCTCTGAGTATAAATAACACAGGTTAGGGCTTCCCTGGTGGCGCAGTGGTTGAGGGTCCGCCTGCCGATGCAGGAGACATGGGTTCATGCCCCGGTCCGGGAGGATCCAACTGCAGAGCGGCTGGGCCCGTGGGCCAGGGCCACTTAGCCTGCGCGTCCGGAGCCTGTGCTCCGCGACGGGAGGGGCCACAGCAGTGAGAGGCCCGCGTACCGCAAAAAAATAAATAAATAAATAACACAGGTTACACGATGATATCTTTTAAGAAGACAAGCCTTTAACCTCTATTTACTGCAGTGGAGTAAGCCTTAGGTCTTATATTATTGATACATTTACTTGCAAGACATGTTGAAGGATTCATTTACTCAGCCAACATGTATTGATCACATAGCACGTACCTGAAACTGCACTAGCTACTTGCACAGACTGAGAAAACATTCTTACCAAAATCAACAAGTGGCTTTCTACAGAAATGAGTCAATAATTACCCAGAAGGAAGTTTAAAGTGTGTTAATCACCAAGAGAGGTCATGGGCACACATCCTGGAGTGCAGTCAGAATCCTGCCCCTCAGCAGCACCCTCCCCTTCTTCTCCCCAAGTTGTTCTGAGTTTGGATGTAGGATAAAATCCTGTAATAAGCACAAGCCATCCAAAAGCTGATATTGTTCCTCAACACAATCAAGTATTCTGCTATTTTCCATCTTTTAGGAAGGGCCTCTGCTTTGAAATCTCAGCCCTGTGAACAAGGGCCTGCCTCAAATAGATCAAACAGAAATTTGTCCCCGTGGGTTTTTTCTTAGTTCTGCTTTTGAGCTTGGGGAGGCCACTCTTTCACGCCTGGTTCTGACTGAAACAGCACATAGAAATCTTTCGTCTTTTCCAGGGACAAGGCAACTGAGCTGGCATAGCTACTCCCTTTCATGCTGTGCAAGCATTAGCTTTGCATTTTTAAAAACTATTGTACAATGTGTCACGCAGTGAGGCTTGCCAAAGGGAGGGAAAGGGAAAAAAGAATAGCAGAGTTGACCCTACATGCAAGTTTTAATGATTTTGGAAAACCATCAACCTGGATTAAATTCTGATACTAATTTGACAGTTTCCCACTAATGGCAAGAATGCAAAACCATTAATTAGCCTCTTGATAATTATACATTAAAGAACAATCTATTTTCTTGACAATTCTAACAAATGGACAAATTCATTTCATTAAAAACTCAAATACTTGACGAAGCTGATTTCATCCACGAGCTCTAGGTAAAATCACTCTTTCAAACATCCTCCAAACGTTTACTTAGGTGCACGTACCTGGGCTTTCTGTTGCCAACAAAAGCTCTGAGTGTGCAGGACTTCTGGGGCATGAAATGCATTTACATACATTATGAAACACAAACAAAGCAGAATCCATCAAGTCTGTTAGCGGGAGAAACTTACATCCCTCTTCTTACCAAATCAACCTGTAACTTGTGAAGAACTCTGTTATTTCCTAGCAACAGGAGTAAACACTGCGCTATATCCTGTGCCTAAGATATATAAACTTGTTAATCTGGAGTACTCAACTTAATTAAACATTAGACTTTTAAATTGCATTTTTAGTGCACAACAGTACTGCTAAATTATGATGATCAGCGGCTAAGTGTGCTTATGTCTGCAGAACTCGGGGAATGAAAATGAATCATTATTTTCCATCTTGATATGACTGCTTTTCTCTGAGTTCACGGGCCTCAGAGTTCACTCAAACTGTATGGTTAAAACACAGGTTGGAGACCTCATTTAAGAAAATTCCTTTAAACCTTTCACCACTTTGACAAATCCAGTCCAAGCTCACCGAGCCAGTTCAAAAAGTAACTCTCAGCCTTTTTATAGGTTTTCAATTACACCAACACAGCACACCAGAGCCGTCATGTTGGACAAAGGACACTGCAGATACAGACAGGCACGAGTTCTTTTTAAGAGACTCACATGAAAGCAGCCTTCCCCAAACTGGAGCCAACAGATAAAAAGCACTGTCTGTCTTGAACCATCCTTGACTTATTAAAAAGAGATCTTCGAATTACTTAAACATGGTGAGTGTTCGGTTATTTACAATTGGATGTATGCTATGATTTTTCTGGCTTTTTAGAATTTAGTCTGCAAAAATATTGGCAGCTACTTTGCCCTCCAACTGTTCCAAATAGTTTTTTTGAGGAATTGTTCAAAACATTCTCTAGACTTCATTCATCCTCCTCCTACATAGTGTGTGACAGCAGGATTTACTTTTCCCTGTATGCACTCTGAGAAACAAAAACCTCAAGGAGGTCAAGGAGCTTTCCAGGTTGAAAATGGGAATCAACTGCAGAAAACAGAGGTTAGGCCTAATTCCACTTTCTATTTCAACGTACCCTTTGACTGGGCCTGAGGTAACCATACTCTTTTCTGAGACATTAAGTCCTTCTTAAAATGGTTATATGACTTAACAGATCAAACACTAATGTTTTCTCCCCTTTACAAACTCTGAATTTATTTGAATATGTGATTAGTATGGTTTTGTCACAGTACCAATCTTTGAGATTTGGTTGAATCAATTATTTTAAGTGGCATTTATCATTAGGGGTAAAGTAGACCAGCAAGCACGTGCACATTAGTTGGTTAGGAGAACCTGCAAAATTTAAACACTGTATGTGCAAAGGCAAATTGACTCAGCCTATAAATCTCCCATTCTCTCAGGGGGCGTAGTGATGACTCTAAAACCACTGGAAACATAGAGAAAGCCCATCATTATGACTCTAACAGCTCCCTGACGCAGGCTATTCCTTCTCTGTGTATTTAACGTTCTAGATGTCAGCTGGCCTTCTTTGTAATCTCGCTGGGAGGCTTGTCCAGTGGACAAGTTTTGTTTTGGTGTTTGGTCTGTCCTGCTTACGCCCCCTCCCCTACCGCCGTTAAATAAGACGTTACAGTTTAACATGCTTAACTGCAGGTAAGTTCCCCTAGTATTCAGTATGAGAGGAGGTGAAGCTTCACGCTCAATGAGATGCATAGAAGCTCGGCACGATTCTAGGCTAGAATGTCCCTTTTAACTGTCGAAGCCCCCTGTCCACTCAGTCTGACTCAAATGCAGTTCTGCGGCACTGGATAGAACCAGGGATCGCAAGGCAGGAGCCAGGGGTGGGCCCCCTCCCCCATACCAATCCCTTCTGCTCCTGAGGTTACAAATAACCCTCCCCCATCCTTTAACGCGTTCAATGTCCCAAATGCCAACTGTGGGCCTCCTAAACACCGCACTCTACACGAGGGACAGAGAGACGACTGACACGTTGCCTGCCCCAACAGGCCCACGTTCAAGAGAGCAGACAGCCGAGTGCAACACCTCCTGGTGGGGCGATGGCAGAGGCGCAAGCTAAGTGCTGGGGGGGGGGATAGAGGTGGTGGTGGCTGAGTCTGCCCTTGGGACTCCCAGGGCCTCCTCAGATCCCGAGCCTGCAGGCCACCACAGGAGCCACCAACCACACGTGGTGACTGAGGATGGCAAGCATGGCTGGTCTGTGTTAAGAATGAAATACACCCGACTGTACTCAGTATCGTGTAATAACGTATAGTGGGAGATAACGTAAAAAAGAGTGTATATGTTTATATATATGTATAGCTGAATCACTTCGCTATACACCTGAAGCTAACACAGCACTGTAGATCAACTATATGTCAATAAAATTTTTTTTTAAATTAAAACAATTAAATACACTCAAATTTCAAAGAGTTTGGGGAAAAAAGAATGCAAAGAATCGGTTAATGATTTTTTAAAATATTGGTCACATAGGGCAATGCTCATACTCTGGATATACTGGGTTAAGTAAAACATTATTAACATTAATTTCACCTGTCTCCTTCTACTTTTCTTACTGTGCCTACTGGAAGATCTGAAATGACCTATGCGGCTCACATCCATGGATGCTATTTATTTCTAGCAGGCTGTTCTGGTCACAAGCAGACATTTGGGGAGAAAACCCAGGAGGCTGTCTCAGGGGCAGGTGGGCGAGAGGGGAGAAGTAGCCGTGGAATGAGAGAAGAGGTGACACACGGGGAGCCCAGAGGGGCTACAAAGAGGGAGCAGAGACTGACGGTGTGTTTGTTCCCTGAAGAGTACTTACCCCCCGGATTCATTTGCAGCAGAGGGACTACAACATGAAGACCAAAACAAGGACAAGAGTCACATCACCAATAACTGAGAAGCAGCCTGTGGTTTACAGGGAGCCATGCTCTGCCGGGACCAGACCGACCAGTCAGCCTTGTCTTCTTCACTCCATCTGTGGCCTGTTGTCTGGTCACTCTGCCTTCTCACCTGCAAAGGGGGACCTGAGAGGAACTGCTCTGCTCGTGGGTCCCCCTTCCTCTGTCAACCAAGTCTCTGGATACCTGAAGCTCCCTCAACACCCTGAGAGGGAGGACGGAAAGGGCTAGAGAAATAGACATGTTTGGGACTAGAGTTTTGAAACTACAAAGAATGGAATGAATCCTTTATACTTCCTTTTTCATCCAACTTATCACACTTTATTTAAATTCTTTGTTAGCCCCCTTCTCTGCTAGATGTGAGCCGGGTGTAAGCGCCAAGAGCTCAGGACCCACATCTGTGTGCTGCCGTGACCACAGCTCCGAGTGTGGAGCCGGGCAAACAGGCGCCCACAATAAACATCTGTGGACGGGCTCAAATGGAGAACGCGCAGTCGTTTGTGTTGTTGAGGATGTGCTGAGTTAAAGTTTCCAGGTGTGTAAACGGCACTCCGGACCAAGTGCGGCGCTCACCCAGGGATGGTCCGGCAGTCGGGCCGCATCTCTCTAGGCATGTTATCTGCTCTGCGTGGCGGGCGACAGTGAGCTGAGACCTTCCCAGCCCTGCTCCACTCTGGCACTGGAAACATTCCAGGAGGCTCCTGAGGCAGAAGCAGCCACTTGACTGACTTTCAACGGGGAAGCTCAAGGCTGAGGGCAGTCAGGACTAACAGAGGCTGGGAGTCTCCCTGGCCGGGTCTCATGCCTCTCCTGGTAAGAAGAATGGAGTGAAGGAGCAGTGATGCAGATCTGGGCTCTGCGTTTAATTCCACGATCACCGCTTGGCAGCTGGGGGACAAGTAAGTGCCTTCTCCGAACTTCACTCTCCACAGCTTAAAACAGGGCTCATCATGCACGTCTTAGGGGCTGGTTGGCCATGATGTGCTTTTCAGAAAGGACTGGCACATGGTGATCATGATAAATGGTTACATGTGATACACGGTAAACACTCAACAATGGCTGTTACCCTTCTTCCGATTACAGCTTTTAAGCAAGGTTTTTAACCTGGAGGCCATGGAGCCCCAGGAAATCCACAGATGGAAACTCTTGAAATCAGATACAAAGTGGTGTGTGTGTGAGTGTGCACATCTTTTTTCTCTAAGGAAAGAAACCATAGCTTTCATCAGAGCCTCAAAATGCTCTCAGACTGACAACAGGTTAAGAAACATTCTTAAGCTTCTGCGGCTTCCAAAGTGTTTAGCTCATTTTGTGTATCTTTGGTATAACTTTATGCGTGATTCGCAGAACTAAGCCTCTTCCATGCCTGTCCAAGAGGCCTACATTTTACACATGACAGTACAACCTCTGTAAGAGGCCTTTATTATCTGGCAACGGTAGATTCACGAGAACGTACTTGGAATTTCTAAGGTAGACATTCATCTTAATTTCAGCTACATAGAGTACTGGTGTCCTTACGTCTTTAAACAACTTCTTCCATAGTGTTTCTGACATAATTGATGGCCAAGGAAGGCAGCTGGAATGTTTTATTCTTAGGAAGCGGTCACTTCGTTCTAGAACAACAACAAAAACATCATAATGGATGACTTGGGAGCCCAGTCAGGGATGGGGTCTCCTCCTCAACAACCCAGATGAGTGGCTGGCAGCCCTGCAGGCTCCAGGAAGAGGGAGCTTAGCAGCTTCAACTCTCTGAATGTTAGTTTTCTCACATGGAGAGGAAGGCTGAGAATGTAACATCTCTTTCCTGGGGCTGCTGTGAGGATTCCCTAAGAATAACTGCAACACAGAGTAAGCACCTCGGATATTAACTGTTAGATGCCCTCTCTACGTCTATGGTAGGAAGAAAAAGTACTCCTCATCTGATCCCTGAGCCACAGATTCTAGCCTTGAGAGTAACTTTGGCCCACTGCTATTTTCCCACCTCTTAAGGCAGCTCTTAGTGACCAAGTAGGAAACGAGCAGCTGGGAGAACTGCTGCAAAAGTGTCTGAGCAGCAAGTTCAAAGAGAACCTGTCTTCACGTCCAATGTTCCACGATGCAAATATGAGAATCAACTTAAAGGAAACAGAATAAAAACTCGCCTTAAAAACCTGAAGATTAACATTTCAGTACACATATTTCATTCACTCATTTAAAAATTATTGTGCATCCCTGACGTGAGGGGTACTGTACTAAGCACAGGAATATACAGAGACGAGGAAGCACAGTGCCTCGCTAAAGACATTTAGAGCAGGAACAGAGACAGACTAGTGTACCCAACGCCGACCACAGGGTCAAGTCTGAGGCAGGGGCTGGGTGGGAGGGGGTGTTCAGCAAAGGCTTCTTGAAAGAATAATACTTGGGTTGTGTCTAGGAGGAGGAGTAAATGTTCACTAGGTCAAGAAAGGAGAAACAATATTCCACAGAGACAGCAGCGCATGCGAAAGTATGAAGATGAGAGAGGAAATGGACGTTTGGTGACCTTAATGTTAGAGAGGTCAGCACAGCATGAGGATTAGGTGGACAGCTAAAAGAAGTGTGCTGCACACCCTCACTCCCATCCATCTGCTGTGTCCAGCAGGAGGCAGGGCACACATCATGGGGAATCCTGGAGTTCATGGTTAAGAGCTTGGCCTTCTTCCCCAGGGCCATGAAGTTTTGAATGGTTCTTCTTTTATGGAGATACAGCTGGCATATAACATTGTATTAGTTTCAGGTGCAAAACATAATGATTTGATATTTGTATATATTATGAAATGATCACCACGATAAGTCTAGTTAACATCTATCACTACACATAGTTACAACTTTTTTCCTTATGATGAGAACTTTTTTTTTTTTTTTTTTTTTTTGTGGTACACGAGCCTCTTACTGTTGTGGCCTCTCCCGTTGCGGAGCACAGGCTCTGGACGTGCAGGCTCAGCGGCCATGGCTCACGGGCCCAGCCGCTCCGCGGCATGTGGGATCTTCCTGGACCAGGGCATGAACCCGTGTCCCCTGCATTGGCAGGCGGACTCTCAACAACTGCACCACCAGGGAAGCCCTGATGAGAACTTTTAAGATCCACTATCTTAGCAACTTTCAAATATGCAATATATTATTTTTAACTACAGTCACCATGCTGTGTATCACACCCCCATGACTTATTTATTTTACAGCTGGAAATTTGTACCTTTTGACCATGGATGCATGATTCGATTTTAACTATTTGTTCTTTAGAAAGAGCTCTCAGGCAGTGGTGAGGAGAATGGCCTGGTAGGGAGAGATGGGAGGCAGCATTTTCGAGGTGAGCTGTGAGGACTGAAACAGGGAGGGTCTAAACTAACACAGGGAAAAAGAGTAAGATTGAGGGATGGAACAGGAGGTCCTGGTGATTGATTAGGTGGAGGCAGAAAGGGAGACAGTCAGACCAGGACCATTCCCAGGTTTATGGCTCCGTGGCGTAGTGAGATATGCTATGTTCTCTGGGGAAAACAGATGGAACAGTAGATATCTGCTGTTGCTGTTTGCACAGCCTCCACTTTCTCTTCTTTTCAATATTTTCTCTTTAAAAACCACCCGCTCCCTGCTCTCAGGTCATTCGGTTTAGGAGGGCTTTGCTGACCACCGTCCCATGTACCTCTCCCACCTCCCACCCACTCCTCACACAGACTCCCTCCCATTCCTGAAGGCTCCAGGACTGGACCCACCATCAAGGCCGAGCCAAGAAGCATGTTCCCAATCTCTGGCCATAAGAACAGGTTCAGGCATGAGCATATGATCAAAGCGGTCTAATTAGAGTAAATCCTGAATTATTCTCTTTTCCCACAGGGAGTAAGTCTAAAGCTGCTGCTGAATATTTTACCACCATGAAGAAGACAAAAGCAGAACTGGATCCTTTCTGAACTTTTCCAATACAGGAGCCAGGATATGTCCCTTCCTACTTGAACACTGGGTTTCTGTGACTTGTGGACAAATACAAAAAAGTAAAGACAATTGTGTTTCAAAAAAAAAAAAAAACCCAGAGTCTATTTTTGTAAGTGGTGGATTATAAAAACCTATATTACTGTGACACTAGCACCTTAGAACATTTAAATCTGCAAAAGACATTTAGGGACTTTATAGCAAATTATTTTGTGAATAATGAAAAGCCAGACCGGACTGCTTTAGAAAATGTTACTGCAGCAGATACTGGCACCTTCACTCATTAAGTTAACATTTATTGAGTACCTTCAGGGTTCTTAGACTTGTGCAACAGAAACTAGAAAAGCGTATGCTCAGGTTTGAGCTGGTCCATACGAGGCCCTTCCATAAAGAGCAGCTCTGTGTGCTGTTGCGACTGATCGTGTGATGTGAGCAAGGCCAGGTGTTTCGGGCTGGCCTGACAGCTGCACCCGGTAGTAAGGACACCACCCGAATTTCAGCCTAGCCACCAATAAAACAAGGCCGGCGAAGCAGCACCTCGACTGAGCCCGCAGGTGAAAGACGGCACAGAACGTGTTCTGCGTTCCTCTCCCCTCTAATAAAATATCCACTGACGTTTATGGAGGAGCCTGGATGATGCATTGTGCCGGCTCTCTCCTTTCTCTACTCTCCCTCCATGAGAAAACCCTGCCACTAGCATGGCTTTAACTGTCACTAATGCGCTGACATCTCTATGTAAATGTGCCTAAATTGTCACCTCCTATCCACCCTGTCTCCCAGTGGCTAGGCCCAAATAAATCTTCAAGTGTTCATCTCTGGCGGGTACTGGCTGGTTTTGCCACCCTGTGTCCATTCCCAATTCTGACAGCAGTGCTCCCATGTCCTTTGAGGAAGCACCCACCTATTCCCTATTGTGTGCTGTCTTAGCAGGCTGTCAGTCAAGGCTTCTGGCTCAGCAGTGTGCCTGCCACTCAAACTAGGCCCAAGGAGTTCTCTTTCCTGCTTCACTAAGTCCAAGGGCACAGCCTTCCATGGGCAGACCTCCAGCTGTGTGCCTCAGGAAAAAGAACTTCAGTTCCTACTCCCCAGCCCCCCAGAGAGGTTTTGTTTCTATCCTGAGAGTGGTTCTGACTTCCCTTCGACCCTTAGGATATCCTCCAGGTTGCATTTTGTTTTCTGTTGCTTTACAACTAGAGAAACTTTAGCCGTATATAATCCACTGCCATTTAAACACTAAGCAATAGTGACATTCATAGCATACTCTGCAGCTTGTAAAGTACTTTCACATTTAATTTATCTCTTTTAATCAACCTTCCTGGAACTGAATTTTTCTCCTCCCCCCAAATAAATCACTTATTGATTTCTCTATTTCTCACAACAGCACAATCATTCTTTCAATCACTTAAGCTTTTTTAATTCTCATAATGATTCTGACTATAATCAGTCACCTAACGAAAAATCTGGGCTCTTCCAGGTCGATTCCTCCCTTTCCATTCTCCCCGCCCCCACCTTTGCAGAGCTTTCCTCACCTCCCACCAGGGACTGCTGACTCTGCTACCAACCTACTGTCTCCAGACCATCCTAACGCCGCTGGGAGAGGATATGGCTAAAATTTTATCGTTGTCACTCCTCCTCCTCTACCTGTGGTTTTCAGAACAAAGATTATAGCACAATGATTTATAGGGCAATTCCCTAACCTCAATTCTGGGCTGTCTCCAAGTATACTATCTTATAGTACACTATCCCTCAGCACAAAACATTTGCTAGAACAAGTGTTTTCATACACGTACTAGATTGAAAAATAATTGCTACAATTTTTTGCAGCTCCCTCTGATCGTAAGTGGAGTCTTTCAATACCCCTTGAATCTGGGGTGACCTTGTGATTTGATTTGGCCAATGGGAAGGTAGCAACTATAATACAGTACAAGCAGAGGCTTAAAAATCACCTTGAATTGGGATTTTCTCTTTCACTGCTTTTGGAGCACTGCTTGTCTGCCACATAAAGAAGCCCACGCTAGTCAGCTGGAGAATGGGAGGCACATGCCCCAGTTACCTGTTAATGTGACCTAATAACTGCCAGACATAAATGGGGTCATTCTAGATCATCCAAACTACCAGCTGACTGAATATAACTGAGGAACTCAACCAAGACCAGCAGAAGAACCACCTAGCTGAACTCAACCTGAACTGCCGACCACAGAATTGCAAGCTATAGCGTCATTTTAAGCAACTACATTTGGGGGTGATTTGCTACACAGCAATGGATAACTGATAAAACATCTAAGCTGATTTGGTTAATTTCTCCTGGGAATTCCTTTTCAATTACTACTCAGTGTCTTGGGCACTCAATCATAAAATATCTTCTTTCATCTTTTGTACCATTATTTTTCATGTGTCCTATTTCCCCCTTGTAAGTTCCTTGTGAAGAGACTCTGCATATTTTTATATCCCATGTATGTACAAAGTGTATACACAATGACTATTTAGGAATCGATCAGTACTTTTCCAGGGCCCAGCCATCAATCATATCAATTAGCATTAATCATTTCAACACATATTTTGATCATTAATTTTAAAAGCTTAAAAAAAGAGCTGATAAGATACAAACCATAAAATATAAAATCTAGTTATCTAACCTATGTAAAGCAAAAAATCATGCATAGGGGGCTTTCCTGGTGGCACAGTGGTTGGGAGTCCACCTGCCAATGCAGGGGACACGGGTTCAAGCCCTGGTCCGGGAAAATCCCACATGCCGCGGGGCGGCTGGGCCTGTGCGCCACAACTACTGAGCCTGCGCTCTAGAGCCCGCAAGCCACAACTACTGAAGCCCGCGCGCCTGGAGCCCGTGCTCCGCAGCGGGAGAGGCCACCGCAGTGAGAAGCCTGTGCACCGCAGCGAAGAGTGGCCCCGCTCGCCGCACTGGAGAGGGCCCGCGCGCAGTAGCGAAGACCCAACACAGGCAAAAATAATAAATTTGAAATTAAAAAAAAAAAAGTGCCTTGAGGTTTGCAAGTTACGGCATAAATCTTGATAATAACCATACATTTAAAAAATATCATGCATAGTATAAATCATATTAGTAACCATTTCATTGATTCATTTTCAGAAAATTAATTCTTGTAAGTGGAATCTGCACACCAGTCTAAGGGGCACAAGGAAACAAGTATATAAAGGTAAAAGCTTCACAGAAGCAAATGTCTGATTTTCACCAGGAAATTATTTTTCTCCCAAGACACTTATTTCTCCTATGTGGTTTGCAACCCTAATCTGACAGACTGCCAAAAACAAGCCTTCTAAGAGTGTCACTGATTCTCTTGCTGCTGTTCAATTAGATTTTGCATTTAAAAGAGAAATTCCCTTGTGTTTCTTATAATGATGTACCTGCTCCTTGGGAGATTTCCTCTCTTGACAAGAAATGCCTTCAGTATGGCAAGAAAAACAGCTCCAGGCTTTCTCTGATAATATCAAAGATCATTTGTTTGTATTAGATGGTTATGTGGGTTTCCCTCCTCTTAAGAGCAGTAAAGTACCGTTACAATTCCTTCCCAGACAACAGCGCACACACAGTTTCTTGGCCTCTGTTCTGCATTTCTACTATATACCTGCACAAGAACAACTACTTGGAAGTAGCAAAGCTGTGACATAGTAGACAGAGAAATTCATTTGCTTTAGTCCCTTCCTTTTGGATATCAATACACAATAAATGTCAAATCAATAAATGCAGCATCATTTCAAATCCACCATATTGTAACCTTTCCTCATGAAATGCTTCCTATAAATAAAATGAAGTTTATGTTCAAAATTGTATAGCTTATTTTTTATATTTAATTTCTAACTGAGATGTCCAAAGATCCTTAAGAGAACGACCATCGTTTTCTTCCTGTTTCTAGACCTGGAACTCCTACATATTTGGTTATGGG
This sequence comes from Delphinapterus leucas, assembly GCF_059928025.1. Lineage (NCBI taxonomy): Eukaryota > Metazoa > Chordata > Mammalia > Artiodactyla > Monodontidae > Delphinapterus > Delphinapterus leucas. The sequence continues at coordinate 102,136,015 of NC_143131.1, read as the reverse complement.
TAATCTTCAGTTAATACTGCCTTCCAGAGAGACTTCTGCTATGCTGATGAAAATGTCACACCTTTTCAAATAGTCCTAGACTCTAACCAAGCTGAATGTAATTTAATATTGAGATGCATCAGAAATATCCAACAGACGTTCTCTCCCAGACGTAAACACATTAACATACTGCTTTCCCACACCTTGTCCTCTTTGCCTTTTAAAATTTCAGTATGTACAAATGAAATACAGATTTCAACCCATTCCCAACTGGGACATCTGCTCCATAATAAGAGAAATAGGTTTTTGCCTTCCTGCAGATTCAGCAAGGAAAGCCCTGCTTGAAAATGATGTGTTTAGAGTGACACCTTGGAGGACTGACATACTCTGCACACATGTAATCCTCATAAACCTCCCCAGACAGCCCTTATTTCATTTTGCAAACTGCATCCTGGCTGGGCTCCACAGCACATGGTGTGTGGTGAGACTGCCCTGCGGTGGTTCTCCCTTCCTCTGGGCTCTTTGATGGACACTTGTCAGTAATAGCCAAGAGGACTGGGGCCCAGCCACCAGCAAGTGAAAAACGGCCACCGATAGTAAGCTTAATTAACTTTCCCAAGGAAAGCCTGTTCCCACAGGAAAAAACACCACGTTTCCCCCCCTCCTAGCGGTCCATTGAAAATGAGCAACAATGCTGTTGCCTTTTTGTTTCCCAAAGACTTTCTTCCCCGCAAGCAGTAGCGTGTTCCTCAAAGAATGCTAGTATTTCCTGTGGAAACTGTATGGCTGCCAGTAATGGCTCATAATTTTCCCTCTTTTCTTTTCGTAAAAATGAAATAAACAAAACGTGGCATTTGACAATAGCCAAAATACCAGTTCACCTCACTTACCACCTGCAGATGAAAGTCATCACCACGGAAGAAGGCCAGGAGACAAACACTGCTGGCTAAAACTGACGCGGACGAGCCCGGGACGCAGGACGGCGCCCGAGGGTGGCGGTCGAAGCCCGGGCAAGACGGAGCAGCCAGTGGGCGCGGTGCGGCTGAGCGAGGGGCTCCCCTTGGGCCGTGGCAACCCCAGGCGTCCCTCTTCTGCGATTACTATTATTGTTGGTGGTGCTGTTGCTATTACTATTACTTCGCCCCTCATTATCTCAGCTCTTAGGAGCCGCGGCACTGCCCATCCCTGCCTCCGATACGATCCCAGGTAGCAGCAAGAATAATACCCACACGAAACCGGCAAATGAAAAGAACAATCCTTTGGAAATTGAGGCGGGGGCTGTTCCCCCCTCCCCCAAGGAGAGTAGTCGCTTGGCAGCTGCCGCCGCCGTCGCTGTAGAGACCTCCCCACAAACCCTTTCTGCAGAGGCACCGCCGCTACTCGAGCAGCCGGGACTCACGGCACAAAGGGGGCCCGGGGCTCGGTGGGAGCCAGGGCGACAACCGCCCCGGTCGCCCGGTGCAAACTTGGAAAGGCTCAGCCGCCCGCGGCGCCGCCCCCCGCCTCCCCGCGGCGCCCGCCCAGGACCTGGACTCACCGGGGGCGCCCGGCGCTGCGGCGGCTCGGGAGCGCGGACTACGGACGGACGGACGGACGGACGGATGGACGGATGGACGGCGGCGGCGGGAGCAGGAACCGCCGCAGCCGGAGCGGGCGGGCGGCGGAGGCGCTGCCGCGGCCCCGCTACGTCACAATGCGGCCGGGCCTCCGGCGCCGCTCCCCGGGCCCCGCAACAGACGCGAGCGGGCGGGGGCAGCCCCGGGGCGGCGGGCGCGGAGCCGGCGCGGAGGGAAGCGGGGCGCGGCGCGGGCGCACCTCTGGGATGGGGGCGCGGTCACCGCTGCCCGGGCTTCAGGGGCCGCCGTGCCCTCGCGTTGCAGTGCGCCGGGTGCCCGCCCCCCCGGCCCGCGAGCCCCCTCAGCCTGACTGACGGCGACCCTCCCCGCAGCGCCCCCCGCGCGGCCCGCGCCCCGACCGCGCCGCCTCGTTGCCCCGTACCCCCGCCCGCCCTCCTGCCCGAGGCGGTCAGCGAACCTGCTCTTTCTTCTGTACCTTTCGCTCTGGTACCTTTGCTGCCTTTGCCGCCCCTCAACTGGCTTTCTCCGCTCCTCCCCTCCTACTTTTTGCCCCGCTTCTCCTTTTCTCCTCCGCCTCCCTCCCCCGCTTGGCGGCCTCTCCCCCCCGGAGATGAAATCGCCCCTCACCGTGATCCCTGCGTCAACTGCTGCCACCTCATTGGTCCCCAAACCATTCCAGGGTTCCAGCCTCAGCCGGGAAAAGAGACTCGGGGAGGGCGGGGGTGTGGGCAACGGGACATGGGCACTGTCCTGGGAAACTGCTGTGCTTCGGGAGCCCCTGGCAGAGTCCTCAGGAGCTGGCACAGTCCTCAGCCCCCAATCCTCCCCCGCCCCACGCCAGGCTTGCCCACCCTAGAGGACTTCGCCAAGGAGGGAAGGGCAAGGGGGCTTTGCCCGGAATGTTCTGTGCTCAAGTGTGGGTGGTGGATGGAGGAGACTTTGGTCTAAGCGAATGGCTTTTTAATTCAACAACATTTAATACACCAACGGCCCTGTAGTAATATTAACTTTACTCTTAGCGTCTCTTTCTTAATTGGGGGGGGGTCGGGGTGGGGAGCTGCTGGATGAGGCATCCGCAAGTCAGCAGTGGTGACTGCCTCTTTCCTTCCTTGTTTCCGAAATGAACTCAGGAGGAGTGGAAGCATTTATGCTAACCTTGGCTCCCGATCATCTCGCTTTCGCCCTCTGGAAAGCTTTCAATGGTTTTTAAGAAATCTCTTTCCCGGGAGAGACGTCTCAGAGAAGCTCACTCAGCAAAGCCATTGAGGGCCACACTCTTGCTCCTGGGTGTGGCTGCTCGCCTGATGCTGCTCCAGAGAAAAGTGCGAGGAAGCAAGTTCTCGTCTGTCCGCTTAAGGGCCTCCTCCTTCCCCTGCCAGTTCCAGAGGACAAGGGTGGCGCCACGATCCTGGGAAATTCGGCCCTATCTGGGTTAGTGGCAATGGGGATGTATAGCATGTGTAAGACCGCCACTGAAAACATATTACCAATAAAAAAGGAAGGGCCTGGTTGTTTAAAAACTGTGGTTCTCTGGATGACTAGCGAAATATTGCAAACAGTGCCTATGTAGTCCAGGGGCTGCTTTGTTGGCATTTCAGGAAAGAGGCCATTGTACTATTTGGAGGACATGGCCCAGCAATCCCTGCCCTGGACCTATTTGGGGGAGTTCAATAGTCACTGAAATAAGGACTACCTTGAAGGCCCGCAGAAGACATTTCACATGCTTTTAATTCCATTTCCTATTGAGAAACTAAATTTCTCTCTCTGCTTTTTGACATAAACAGCCAAAAACATGTTCTGCAGTGTTGTAATTTGTTTATTGTAATTTATCATATATAAGACTTTAAGTACATACATGGAAACTGGCTTCACAATTTAAAAAATACACATTATCCCTCAGAAGATATAAAATCAGATGACATCATATGGCACTAAAAATACTTGAAAATATTGGGTTTAATTCTTTCACATCTGGTTAAAATAAAAATGCCTTTTTTTTTTTTTTTGCCTAGTATAAACTCTAAGAAAAGCACATCTTGCTTCCATCCAGTAGATATGGATGGAGTTGGTGTCACCCTTGATATGTTCTATACACAACATACTTTTATTGCCATCCTCTTAAATATTTTGACAGCCTGCTTTTTTAAAAATCAAATTTTAACTTATTGAATGAGTAATTTTTTGAACAGTTATAAATGGCTATTTCCTTCCAACTGCCCTAAACATCTACTCTCTCTAACAGTAAGCCAGGTGTTAACTCAGTGTAAATAGTTCAACAAGAAGGAGCTTGATTCTGTTGCATGGTCAGAAAATGGGTTGTCAGAGGAAAGAAAATTTTGTTTTTGTGTAGCCAAGGAATAGCATGCCATAGTCTAAAAGAGCAACCTTTGAGATATTGTTTCAGATATTTTCCCTGTTTGCTTTTTTAGTTCTTTTGTTATGGTTCATTCTGTTTCTAACATGTTTTTGATTACATGTTTACCATTGTTTCCATGTGATTATTTTTACACTGTAAAAATAAACCTGTGCTTATACACAGTTTCCCACATAGGTGATGAGTTTGCTTTTACTTGGACTGTTCGTTGGTTTGCTTCTCCTGTGCACAGTCTTGCCAAATCTTAAACCACAAATTGATATACCAAAGTGTGGAAGTAGTGAAGTAATTGGGGTTGAAACAGAGCTAGATTTTAGACTGGATGGCAAGAAAGCCAGCTTCCTCAAAATAACATTGACTTCTTATCAAGCTAATAAACTGTTCTGCCCACTCCTTCCGTGGCTTCTTACTACCAACTAGTCTCTAATACTCAGTTTTCTATTCCAGCAGGTGCCTCTACAGGCTAGTACTAACTGTGGAATGGTTTACCAGCCATAGCTACTAGATTATTTTTAGAATTCCCATGCCTGTCACAGCTTGGAGTATGCAACTCTTAGAGCATTTAGTATATTTCTGCTTCATGTCCATTTCTACTCCCCTTCTATTCAATTGTCAGTTTCCATTAAATGCCAGGGAGTTCATACTACTCATAGTTGGATCTGTGACACTGAGCAGATTTTTATATTCAAGAGTTAGCTACCGAAAATAATTAGTACAGAAATTCATTTCACTGTATATCATCTGCCAAGGAGTTGCCATGTAATTATTCATTCAATTATTACAATTAAACAGCTGCCTCTTTCTTTTTACAGTTTCCGTATCTTTATTGTGCTACAAAAATTGGATAAACCTGCTACAACACTGCCAGTGATCAAATAGACGCCATTTTTTCCCATCCTTTAAGTGTTGATTTGCTTAATAAAACATCCAACTCTGCATTAAAGGTTCAGATTTTTATTTCTCATTGCAGAGTCTGGATCACTGAAGAGAGTCCTGTTTGGGGTCCTTTCTGATTTCTGGCGGGGACCCATAATTCAGCTGGGCCAGACTGCTCTTTTATTCTGGAGTCAAGTTTGCTGTACAAATGTATATGGTTAATTATAAGATATGTATATCAAGAATCAGATCACACTGCATCTGCAAATGTGATTGTATTAGTCATGATAGGTTAGGTTATGCTGTGGTAACAAACACTCATGCAACAACAACCCCAAACTTGCATAGATCATTAAAAATGTATTTCCTACTCTCACTGTATGGCAATTTCAGGTCAGCTGCATCTCTGATTCATATCTTTTTCACTTTAAGACTCCAGCCTAATGAAACAGCCACTAACAGCAATGTTGCTGGTCATTCTAGTGAGGGAAAGAGAACTTGAAGGTCTTATACGGGGAATTAAATGCTCCAGCTCAGAAGTTACACGCGTCACGTCTCACAACTCATTGGCCACAACTAGTTATGTGGCTCCACTACTCACAAGAGGACAAGGAAGGGCATCCTACAATATACCCAGATATTTGGTAAATAATAAGATGAGGAGGTATGAACATATTACACTTTACTGTAGATCTTATAAAACAGGAGACAAATCTGTGCATTTTACAAAAAGCCATAGAACTGAAATATGGAAATAGATGATGAACAGAAGTATAAATTCTATAGCAGTTTTACCTTCTGAAACAATCACAAAATCAAGAGCAAAGAAATGTGACTGATAAAGAATGATTACGAGCCCAGTTTTTGAACATTTTTGAGTTTCACAGAGAAAGGAATGGTTATAGAAACACATGGTTTTACCCAGTTTTCCACCTGGTTATAGGACATTCTCACATGTTCTCCCCACCTCCTTTTCCCAGCACACACCTCCTTATCTTTGACTTGTTTGGACAGAGCTTATCTTTGCTATACCCATGGGTGTTTGTGTGCCTGAGGTAAGAGTGACTAGGAATTTATCATTCTTCACCTGACCTGTTTTCTGTGGTCATTTCTTCACTTTCCAGTGATTTTTTTTCCTTCAATATTTCTTCTTTTCTCTCTTTTTGGAGCAAGTTTTAGCCTTTTGCTTCATCTTAGCACTTCTAATAAAGCTAGAATTGGAGAGGGAGGTGAAATTCAAGCCCAGGAGCTTAGCTGCGTATAATACTATAGCAACTTCAGTAAAAGATTGGGTGTAGAAGAAATTTTATGCATTGTTAACCTGATTCACTGAGATATTCCTGAGATTCCATTTAATCCTATTACTGTGCTTTACCTACCCTTACAGATCATTGGCAATTCTGTTGTTGGTATTTTTAAATGGAAAAAATTAGACCATGTACAAAAATGCAATCAGATGAATGTCTTGCCATGTGTTCTGAGACAGCCTGGGGCAAAAACGCAAAGAAAGTATCCATCAGGGATTAAGGGGTTTTGGATAAATCAACTGATTTGGGACCATGATTTTCCCCTGTGGTCCTCTTCCATAATGAATCACCAGCAGGGAGCAAATCTGCTGTAAAACTGCTGGGATACCTAGAGGAGCTCTGGATTCAAACTCTATACAAAGTTTTCATGGCTGGATTTAACTATGCTTACTTTAACCCCGTAGTCGGATTTCTGCAGATTCACACGTTATTCTTCCTGAAGTTGACTTGGGCTCATTCTTCACCGTGGCCCTAAGAGACACTCTGCCCATTCTTAAGCTTCATCCACAAACCTTCAGTTGTGATTTAAAAGTGATATTTCTGCAGCGACCTGAGCCCAGTGGACTGGTCTCTTCTTCCAGGGACTCCACCCACATCGTCTTTAGTAGGTCACTTTTTCCAGGTTACTTTTTATGGAAAGCCTTTTCCGTCCCAGAGTGGCTTGATGCATTCAGATCTATTTGAACTAATCTTCCTTTGGGTCACGTCACATCTCCCTATGTGTCCACTGATGCCTCCAATCTGAATCCGTTTGCCATTGATCATGGTGAAGCCAGCCTGAGCCCTGTGTTCCCAGAAATCAGCAATAGTTGAGAAGTGCCCCCACCGTTTTGTGTTCCAGAAAATGACTTACCACAAAAAGCCACCTCCCCGTGATCAAACTCATGGTCCAGTCTTTCTCATGACTCCATAAGATTTGCACATGACTCTCTTGTTTACCTACGAGAAGGCCAGACTTTCCCCTTTCTGCCTGAATGTGCTGACAAGACTAGACCCAGACCCTCCAACTTCCCATTCTTTGTCTCATGAATGAATAGCTGAGATTAGAACTGTTTGTCCCACTGAAACTTGCTAGACACAGAGAAAAACATTTCCTGTTCAGCTAACTGACCTAGACTTCCCCTGATTACGGCAATCCCAAATGTAACTCATCCCACCTGTAACTAGTCTATTCTTCCCTATAAAAGTCTAACGCAACATCACCCCTCAGAAACACCCTGATACTCAGAGTTAGGGTGGTCTTCCAATTGCAATAGCCTGAATAAAATCAATCTCACTTGTCTGGTTTTTGTCTTTAATACCATCCTTTCCCCCTTTTAAATTCCGGTCTCCTTTTGTCATCTTCGTTAATAGCTACTCCAGTCACTGACGTGAATTGATGTCATGGATCTTTTATTTAACTCTAAAATGGTTTTTTCTAAGCAGTCTTTTACATCTAACATTTTTATCTCTAAGGGAAATACTTCACACTCTATAGCAAAAACTGGGAAGTGTTTAAAACCCTTCAAATTGTACAGCCTTATTATTCAACTTTTTCTTAGGTTTGTTTTTTTCTGTTGGTGAAATAAATATGTCAGAGTATTCAACTTAGTTTGGGATAAATGATCAGCATTCTTGCTTTCATAACATGGCATGTATATACAACAATATCTTAGTTATTAAATATTCAGCCACAGCATACTCTATGCTATACCACTGGGTTAATATATTTTCCAGAGCTGCCAAATTAGTAATTTGCCTGCTGGGTTACACTACTTTCCAACTTGGGCCAAGAGAACAGATAAATAATTTTGGAGATGCAGGCCCAGGGTGGGTGGTTTCAACAATTGGTATATCCCACTGATGAAAGCCCTCTTGAGAGAGAGAGAGAGACAGAGACAGAGACAGAGAGAGACAGAGAGAGAGAGACAGAGAGTCAGAGAGACAGAGAGAGACAGAGACAGAGACAGAGAGACAGAGAGACCCTCTCAAGGAGGGGCACCTGTAGTTTTCCTTCCAGGAATGATTCTCTGATACAGGCCAATGTGCCTAAAACCAAACATTATCTGAGGCCATCTGACCCTGACTGCAAATTATCCTGCTTCTTTCCTTTAGCAAGGAAAAAAGAGAGAGAAAATTCACTTAAGATTGGAAAACTATGGCTGTGAGGTCTTGTGAAGTTCATATTCTGTAAACATGGAGTATTCATAAGCAAGGGCACGTTTAGATACCAGAGATCTCACAAGTGTGCATAAACAGATTAAATCCCTAACTGGAGGTTTTGATATTTGAAATGAATTTGATGAGGTTGTTTTAAACAGGAACGTAGGTCAGCTGAGTGTGGTTAAATGATTTAAACGGGAAAGCAGGTCAACTTGGGAACACCATGCCATGTTCACTGGGACCAGCCACGATCCCAGAATATGAAACCTATGAAAATGCACTCCATTGATTACTTACCAATTGTAACCAAACTGTATATTTAATTGCATCTGTTCCTACAGGCAACTACAAAGTCTCTCTTCTACATTTTAATGATTTTACCATAGCATATAATCTGTGCTTTGAATATTACTGTGATATGTATGTACTTGGATTCAGGGTTTCTGTTGTCTTTACAAGTAATTCATCTTTTTTCTCACCTATTCTACCTTGACACCAAAAACACGCATTGGGGGATGACTGGATAGCTCTACAGATGATGCCCATGGCTATGAAATGGAATAAAATGATTTAGATTTTATGAGGATTAAACCTATAATAGACTGGTCTCTGACTTTAAGCAGCTTCTAGGGATTAATAGAACAGAAACCTTTTCCCCTTGGATAAGCTACGCAAAGACTTTAGAACTGGTTACCTCTAATTATCAGAAGAAAGCTGTCAGTGAATGGAATGCATAAGTAATTATAATCCCCACTGTTCCAGACCAGAATAAATCCTATTTCCAAACAGCTTTTGTGAAGAAAGACCAGTTCTGAAAATGAAGTAAGATTTTCAGTCTGCCTAGATATGACTGTCTTACGAGTTTTACTTTCTTCCACAAATTTATAGCTCCCAGTTTCCAATTCCTCGTCCTGGGGACATATGGTCCTCTTTAGAAGAAAACAAGGAGAGAAAAGCTAAATACATATTGGACTGGATGAGAAAAGCTGATGGCTGGTGAAAAACTTTCCTTGTAAATCATGGGAAATGTTTTAAAGGTGGTTTGTGGGAAGAATAGAGAAAGATGTAACTGTTGATAGGCTGAACGCTTTTAAACTCAAAGTCCAAGGCAGCCCTGCAGTATAGAGGTTAAGCACACTGATCTGGGAGTCAGACTCCTTGGGTGTAAATCCCAACTTCCCTTCTTACCACTTCAAAGTTACTTCATTTGGCCAGGCCTTAGTTTCCACAGCTACAAAATGAGATGTTAATAGTGCCTACCCAAAAGATTGTTATGAGAATTAAATAAGCTAATATTCTAAGAAAACTTAAAATTGAACACATTAAAAAGTTTAAATAAATATTTGTTAAATAAATGTACTCTAGAAAGCCTATGGCACCTGGGTGAATTCACTGGAAAAAATGAACTCTGAAGCTGAGTGCTGCCTAGCTGGACAGAAATATCCCTATTTCTCTACTTGTATCATGGCATTAAATAGCACTAGAATTCTTTTCTCCTTAAACTACAATAATAGTACATCCTGGATTCCTATATGGTCTGTATATAGTTGTTCACAACCCCACTTTTATTATAATCATTTAGATTATTGGAAATATTATTTAGAAAACCTTTCAGTTCATGTTTTAGTATTGCCATTGGTTCTCTGACAATTTAAGATTTAAAAAAAATTTTATCCTCTAGTTTAATATTTAACTTTCATTTGTAAACAGCATTTAACATTCTACCGAGACCTCCAATGGTCATTTGGCTAACAATTCAGGAACAAGTGGAGAAGAAATATTTTTTTAAAGAAACAGTTTTAGCAAAAGAAGTATCATCAGCATTTAACTCTAGGGCTGTCAATATGATTTTGATATGTTTACCATTAAAGTGATATAAATGGAAAAATACTGTTCTTGGGAAAATGCAAGGTACTTGGTTACACATTTATTCAGCAAATATTTTTGAGCACTTGCTGTGCACTGTGTTAATTGTTTAGGATATATTGGAGGGGACAGAATAGAGACATCAGACTGACCTTATAGGTAGTCAATAAACAAGTATATGTCCGTGTTGCAAAGAGCTATGAAGGCAAAAACAGATTGCTGGGGGGGGGGGGGGGGGAAGAAAGAGAGGACATAGTATAATGTTGGGTCAGGGAAGGCCTCTGAAGTTTGAAGAAAGAAAAGAGGACAACCATGTGAACAGTGAGAGAAGAGATCCAGACAGAGGAACTAGATCCGACTGCTGAGTATCCTTCCATCAACCATGCAGAAACCAAATGTGTTCAGAGCCATTCTCAAAAAATTGATTTAAGGAGGGCCATATGTCAGCTACCCCTTGGCCTGGTACCACATACATACAAAAACAAAACTAATCATCAACGCCACCATTAACCATATATTCGGGAAACACAAGTGGAAATGTTGACTTATTAAAGTGCTTACAAAGCATCTATGAGAACAATATCACCGCATAGTGCTAATCCCTAGACAGCAAGTCTTCAAAGAAAGTAAAAACTCCTACAGTATACTTCCTGGTGTGAGGATCAAGCAATGCTATTGGGAATGTGTAGCCGAAGTAGAAAGGAGATTAATTGTTCCAAAACACTAGAGAATTGAGACTAGAACACAAAACACATTTAAGAGCAAGTAGGTAGCAGAAAATCATGAGGTGGTGAAAAGTTCTATGAGAATCATAAATAATCAGGTAGATACATTTTAAACATTTTATCTAATATGGAATTTCACTTAAGAGTTGTGACCTAGAAATTTGGAACGCTTCTCCTCAACTTTCCACATTTTCTAAAACCTGTCATGACCTTGGCAATGGCTTTTACTAGCTACATTGACCAGGGGAAAGAACTTGGAATCTTGGTACAGATTTGAGGAAATGAGGATTTTTGAAAAAAAAAACAACAAAACAAAAAATTCTATTGTTCACAGCATACTGAACTACTCATAACTCTGTAATATTCTATAAAAATACAACAGGTCCACAGCAAATGCTCTAAGTATAGCCTGCAGTGTCCCTCTAGGGCTGCACAGTTCCACAGAGTAGCCACTAGCCAGAGGTCGTTATAAGCACTCAAACCGTGGCTAGTCCAGACTGAGATGTGTTGTGAGTGTAACAGACACACTGGATTTCAAAGCCTTAGTGCAGAAGAAAGAATGCAAAATATCCCATTAATAATTGTACAATGTTGGGATATATTAGAGTAAATAATATATTGAAAATTAATTTCACCTGTAATCTTTTTTCATCCACCTACTTCAAAACTTAAAATTGAATATTTCACTTGCATTATATTTCTATTGGACAGCTCAGTTCTAGGGAATGTGAAAAATCACCCCATCATACCTGCTCCCTAACATCCATCATATACCATTGTGTCAAAATGGATGACAGTGTCGTCAGAGGGTTGCTAGCCAGCTTCAGGTTTTGGTGGGAGGTAACAGATGGATGTGACAGTTACACAGTACTGGAAAAATTGATGCTTGGTAGAAAAACTCATTGATAAGTATTGGAGAAAAATTATTGATGTGCTCTATAGATGTTCCCAAAGAAGGAAACCGGGAGCATAAAAAAATAAAACAAAGCACTACATTATCCTTATGCCAGTGACTGAGGGGCTGCAGGATATACTGTCCTTCAGATTGCTTGTGCTTTTTAATTTTTTTATTACTTTTTTTTTTGCTTGTTTTTTTTTTTAAAAAAGAGAGCATGCATAATTTTCCAAACCTATACCCCACCTCCCTTTCTTTCCTCTAAAACAGCAACTCAACAAGCAGAAATAAACCTTTACAATCAATAAGCTAAGGTAGCCAATGGGTATTCTGCAAACTTCATGACAATAGCCCCACTCCATGTAGATTATGCAACAGATGTTGATGATGCTTAGCATGAGCTGAGGATAGAGAAAAAACTATTGTGTCTTCATACTTGGCTAAAGGAAAAATCTTTCCCCATGAAAAGATCTGCATAAAAGTACACCCTTAGCAAACTGACTAATATGTCAGGCTTCAAAGTGACCAGGCTGTACACTTACTGGTTTACTAATCCTCTGGCTTCCGCTGTTTTGAAATGGTTACAGAGAAGTCCATTTTGGAATATTTTGCCCTTGGCTTTAACACTTGGCAGAAAAGTTCACTGTTCTCTGCTCTTCCTTGTGTAAGTTATAAAGCTGTTTGTCATCTGTAGTATCCGGAACACCTGCTTTTTTTAAAGGACTGCTGGCTCAGGGAAAAGAGCATAAGTTATTTTTATGCAACTCACCAACTCAAGGCTTTTAAAAAACCCATCTGAAACAGTGTATTTCTCCCCACCCCCACTCAAATAAAGTATGTTAAAAATCAGAATATTTCATTTTACCAGGTTCCTTTTGAGATAAATCATTGGAAGGCAAATGACAGGACAGTTGGGTAAACCAAAGCAAGAGCCTTTTGCTCATAACAGGATACACATGGGAAGAAGAACACAGGCAATCTCATCTCCCAATCCAGAGAGAGATTTTTCAAAGAACTTATAGAAACTTAAGGAGGAAAAATTTTCAAGAATTTAGGAAGACCAAGGAGATGAGGGAGGCTCTATTACTTCTTCATATGGAGTGTGACACGTTTTAAATCCCATGTTTAGTGTATATCTGTTGTTTTTGCCTACTTGGCAGACCTTCTCCCTTCTTGTAACAGCTATTATCTTTTTCCTCTGGGAACTCTCCCTTCCTCAGCTGATAGATGTGTTTATCACTTGATCTGCCTCCCTGGCCATAGGGATGGGCACAAGACTAGCCAATCAGAGTCTCTCATCCTCTTGGCCATAGGAATGGGCACAAGACTAGCCAATCAGAGTCTCTCATCCTCTTGGGCCATAGGGTGGGCGGATTGGTTGGGGCTATTGAAAAAGAGGCATTCTTTCTTGTTCTCTTGAGGTTGTTATCTCTGAGAGTGATGTAAGACTTGGGCAGTTGTGGCTACCATCTTTGCTACCCTGAGAAGACAGCCTGACTGAAATGAAGACAATATAGAGAAAAATAGTGCTGAGAGATGTAAAAGTAAAGAAAATCTTGATGAAAAAATTTTAGCCCCCGGATTTCTTAATTACATGATCACAAAATTCCCACTCAGCTTTTCTTTTCAGCATAAGCTAGTTTGAGCTGGGTTTCTGCTCATTATAATCTCTTATAATCAAAAGATTCATAACTAATATACTATGTTTGAGTGCAACTAAAAACTGTGTCAAAAAGAGAAAGGAAGGAAAAAGGAGTAATAAGGGCCCCCAAAAATGAAGAAAAGAAAGAAGAAAACTGGAAATGATTAGGTAATTTCTCTTCTTTTCTCTCAATGTGTTAGCAGAAATTACATACACACACACATACACACAAAAACACGCATGGAAATTCTAAAGAGAATATCAGTCTTAACTCACCACTGGAATTGAACACAAACTAAATAATTGCAATAAAATTAACCATTCCTGGCACAAGAGGTTGTCTGCATGCAAAAGTGCAAATTTTTGAACCATACCTCTCAGCTCTATTGTTTTTTTCTATTTCACCATTTCCCTCTTTTTTAAATAAAAAATTGATGGCTTTTAAAAATTAATAAACCAATATATACTCATTAAAAAATATAAGTAGTAGAGAAGTCGTCGTTAAAAAATAAAAATCCAAACCTTACATATCAAACCCTATTCTTCAAGTGTTTCTTTGAGTGTACTCTTCCAGATCCTCTTCCTTGCATTTATCAAAAAATATTTCTTTTCCTTTTAACAAAAAATGGAATCAAGGTATGCATCTTGTTCCCAAATTAATTTGTTTTTTAACAATTAAAAACATCTTATGAACATCTTTTCACATAAAACATATAGGTCACCTCATTTTTATTTAGCAGCTAATATTTCAATGTATTGAAGAACATTTAGTCAGTCTCTAGTTTTTTTTTTCTATTGCTTTTGCTGTTAGACCTAATGATTATAACAAACAACCTTCAACATATTCTTATACTCCTCCCTTTTTTAAAATTATGATCATTTTTATTATTGTTGTAGCTGTTTCCTAATAAAAAACTGTGAACTAATGATCAGAACAAGGGCCAATTATAATCTCCACCTTCTACGCATCCTTATGCACACACCCAGTGGGTCTGATGAAACAGGCAGCAGTGAGGCATGATTTGAAGTGTGACATGGGAAGAAACATCAACCTAAATGATCTGACCCAGGACCGGTGAAGTTCACACCCACAATCACACATGCGCAGTTGCCTTTCCTTGTGTTCCTGTATAACATTCAAATCATGCCCCAGAACTACAGGTCTTGGCAGATGACTGACCTCTTAACCTACATGTCAGCCATTTTCATTGTCAGCTTCTGTCCATTGCCACACAAGACAGTTAGTAAAACTGTTCTTCACCTTCAGGCAGATGTCTGTCGTCCATTTGTCTAGATCAAGAGCCTTACAAGCACTTCTAATTCTGAACTCTGTAGGGGCATTTGACTCCTGGCAGGATTGACAATACAATTACTACTCTTTAATCAGCCCAGTGGACAGGATTCATTTATTTTACCTTCTGCTTTGAATTATTTTCCAAGGCAACTTGTAGAGTTTTTAAAAGTAGTTCAGTCCTTTCTTTTTGTTTTTGTATCATTATTAAACCTGCAGACAATATCAGCCCTTTTTTTTTGGTGGTGGGAGGGGGTTGTTTATGACACTTCAGGTTACTGAAGCCTGACCCAATTACCTGTAATATTTTCCTCTACCTTCTCCAGGTAAGAAAGCTTGAAAAAATTATCCCTTCTTGTGGTGGTTTATCACCTGGCTTAATTTTCTTCACACTGGCCTTTTTAGGTCTGAAAGCAGGGAGATAAGATATGCTGAGTGATGTGTACCACTACTTCTCAGATACCCTGAGCAGTACAGGAAATGCAGGTGCCTTGCCTGTGACCCCAGAGAAGCAGCAGGGCCCACTTTCACTTCTGTTTTATTATTGTCTTCAATACTGTTGTTGAAAGTAAGAAAATAACATGAGGCAATTTTTTAATGAAATCTCCAACTGCAGCAGATTATGTGGCCAAAAAACAGTGGCCAATTAAAACAGCAAGCCCTGCTTCTTTTCTGACAAGGAAGAGAAGCTTGTGACAGCAGATTCCTGTTCAACAATGAAATGCAAGGAAGTGTCTGAGGCCCAAGGGAACCAGACTTCTGGGAGGGCTTTTGTTTTCCTGTTTGGCAATTATCAATGAGTGCATCAAAACAGGGTCCCTTCCTTACTCAAGGCCAGTATTAACTACGAAAGTGTGGGGTAGGTCAAGTTTATGTTGGGTACCAACCACGTCACTTCACTTTTCAAATGCCCTCCATTTCTCAGAATAGGCCCTAATGTCCCTCGCCTCTAGAAACACACTATCCTTACCCTGGGCTGGGCTGCCTGGGACCACACTTGATTCTTAGATCTGGGCTGTGTACCACATCTCAGACTTTTCTGTCTCCACTCAACACTTGCCACCAAAGTATACTTGTCTTGTGTCCCACTCCCTCTGGATCCTAATAGGATCTGGAGTGAAGGTGATAAACTATACAAATGAAGGTCACTCGTGCGTATATCTCTTGGGTAATATGTGCAGCTAAGAGGCTCTTCCTGAATCTGGTTAGAATCCTCTTTATGCAAAAGGAATGAATATAATGGTGGCGCCTTAAGGCTCTCTCTTAGGGGAGGTTTTCAGTGACAAGAGTTGCTTTAGAAAGCCCTCAAAGCACATTAGGAGGCAGCTCCCTACCTCATGAACATAGCCTGGCCTTCTGCCTTCTGCCGTTTTGACCAGAAACTTTATGGGATATCCTAACAGAGCAGTAACTATAACTTAGCAGTCCTTAGGGCTCCTCCCCCCAGGAGGGGAAGAGAGCTCTGCCAGGGAATATTCTCCAACATAAGACAGCTTTTTGACATTCTACAAAACAGGTAGTGAAAGATCTTGTTTGAAATATGTGGATTTCACTAATCACTTTTCTTGCACTTATATCTCACCTCCCCCATGGCCAACCTGCCCAGTCTTTTAGAGGACACCCAGGCAACAAGGTGGGCTAGCTACTTCTACAGAACGACACTGAAATGCCTACCATGTTCTTTTCAACAAGGGAACTCAAAAGAAACACATATGGGTCAAACTGGGATGAAGACAGCACTGTTCCAACTGAATAAAACATTCAGTTATTACTTCTGTCACTGCTTTTCAATTCAGTCCCATCTTTTCTGATACTTTCAAATTCCTGTTTCATATGATTTTTTCTCTAAAGAGTATAGATTATATACAGTATTTTAATCTTATTTTCCAAGAAGGAACTGAAAATGCAGTATGTAATATAAGTGGTTTTTTTTATTAAGATCATAGGAAAGAAAAATTTATCTAAGGTTCTTATGAAAAAGGTAGTCTATCTGTATTTCTTAAGTGTAAGTAAAACTTTATTTTTTAGACTGTAATGTTTCCTCTGAATATTTACCTAAATTCAATGATCAGTCTCTGGTCAATCCTTCTAGTTCCACTGTGTTCTTTTATAAGGTAGTTTGGAATAGCCAATTAATATTCTATTTCCAGGAGTAGATTTTCCTGACAGTTTAACCATTTTGGACATAGTAATATCTAAACACAGTATTTTCTAATTTTTCCATGGATGATGCCCTTTGTTCAATTTAACTGACCTTTAACACAACATAGAGAAAATTTATGGTACCATGTTAATTTCATATTCAATGACGAAGCTATCTGAAGGATAATTGAAGACTTTGATTTGAATTGCATTAAGCTCTCATAAATCAATTATAAAAGGAACATTTATTTACTTTTCACACATTTAATTAAATATGTTCAAGAGAGTAGATTTACATGGTAGGGAAAAACTTCACATCTGAAGATATATAATAAAAATGAGATTGCAGTTATAAATCCTTAATCAGGGGATCTTAATGGTTACAGGACATTAGAAAGAAGCTAACTGGCAATGTAAGAAAGACCTAATACAGGAGGGAGATTTTCAAGTCAATAGAGTAAACAACTGGCTGACATTGGATAGATAAGAAAAACATTTCTATACAACCGTCTGAAAGCATCTCCCCCTTACTCTCAATCTGGGAAAGGCTGAATATATAATGTGAAAGGGCAAATAGGAGATGAATTCAGGGATTTCAGGCTTTTAGTTTAGGGCTTTGCCATAGTCCTAAATCATCCCTATGGTCTCCACTCATCCTTCCTTCCTTTCTCTGCAAACCGTCTGTAAAGGCAATAAAAATACCTGTCATTTTAGCACTTGAAGGCAAAGCCTTAGGAAGAAGGCAGAATTCTTTTCAAGAATTTTTTTTCTAGACAATACCTTAATGACGTGGGCCTGTTTGGCTATGAAAATTGAGTTGCTCCCCTCCCCCGACATAGCCTAAAAGGATTCCCCACCTGTGATGTGATTACTCTCAATAATTAGCCCAACACATCCCATAGACCTTTATGAGACTGAATTAACAGTACTTTTGCAAGTGAAAAAAAAAGAATTATTTTTTTTTCTGCAGCTGCTATGTTGCCCAAGCCAGGGCCACCATTTACTCCTAGATGTGCTCCGGAAGACGTCATTCACATACACTACAAAGTGAGCAGTGCCTCCTAGCTCTGTGCTGTGAGGTAGCCCTCAGGGCTGTCCAGAGCTGGGTGAGGGAATGTAGAAGAGGGTAGGCTGACACATAGGCACAGGAATTCAGAGAAAGGGAGAAACTGGAAACCAAATCCCTCTGGGAAATCTGTTGAAAATATGGCGAGGGGCACTGGGATTGGGATATTGATTCAGTTTGTTTGCACGTTAAAGAAAAGGGTGGCTCTAGAAGCCTGGAAACTTGGGGATAACCGTAGTGCAGACATTTTCAGTATGCTTCCACAAATACACATCCTCCTGCATTTCCTGTCAAAATGGATCATAGATCTATGAGTTTTGGGGATCCCTCTCCTGGAAGTGCCTATCTGAGTAGAGGGACTCAGCCTCTGTGAGTAAAGGGAGGGAAATCACAAGGCTGTACAAGAAGCCTCACTAATGAATCTTGTTTTCCTCATGTTCTCCCCTTTCATTGATCTCAGCATGTTTCAATAGCTAAAGAGTTGCTTCTCCTACCTAAGAGCAGGAGTCCGAGAACTGAACACTGTGAAGAGTTAATTCAAATAGGTATGTAATAAATTTTAGTTAAATGTTTACGCTTAGAAAAGGATTGAAAAGTTATGTGAAAAAAATCCGTTTAAGATGTTTGTTTTGATTTTGTAAAGGCATGTGCTTTTTTCTTTCTTTTAACATAATTTTTCAAAAACAGTATTTTTTTTTTGTTTCTTATGTATAAAATTGCCTAGACCTTGAAAACATAAGATAATTAGAAAGAAAAATCATTGAACAATGGAGGAAAGGAAATATTCTGACCTCCTTTGCCCTACAGGGAGCCCCTCCTTATTTCAATAAAAGGAAACAAGTCTTTTTTGTTTTAGCTTAAAAGATTGAAATGAAAGTACCCTAAGCTAATGTGTATCTGACAAAATATTTTGCATGTAAACCAGCCAATTTAGAGGAAGCCTGGTTCCGCTGCAAGGGCTATGTGACACCTAAAAAGCAGGCATTTCAGAGGAGGAAGCTTTTCACGGTAAGCCGAATAAGAAGCAGCTGGGGCTCCAGCATTCCTCCTCCCCTCAGATGCTCCAAAACTGGGGACTGAAGTGCCAGCTTTATGTGTAGGCTGCAAGAGCTTATCTTTAAATAGTCATTCTGTTAAATTAATTCATCTTTCATCTATTCATAGGAACGTCCCCTCTCTGACTCCCAGCCGCAAAACACATAAAAGGGGTCTACATTTCAAAGGACTAGTGCCAAATCCTTATTCTCCTGTGCTTGAGTGACTAGATGCCAGGATGGGCACAGATCACCATGAAGAAGTATATAATAACTTCATAAACTGTGAAAATACAAATCTGTCACATTGGATAAGAAACTAGGTGGTTCAGAAACAAATGCCTTTGAAACAGTGAATGCACCTGGTGAGAGGATTTTACCACAAGCCAAAATGTCTGGAAAATGACATCAGGAGCTTGCCCTCCAAAGTACCAGGATATAAATGAAAGGCCAAGCATGCTTTAAGCATAAGGAAAGCTTTCAGGTCCAAGAGAAGGAAAAGATAATTGAGATAATGTCACATTTGACCCTCACTATTCATAGTGTCTGTTACATCGCAGATGTATCAGCTGGTTGCCACCCTTCCAGGCTGTATAGTTTCAATGAAAGTCAGTGCAGTGACAAGAGGACTTGGAGTCAAATGCTCAAGGTCCAGTTCAAACAAGGAGTGCATTTTTATCTATGTGTTCTTGTTCAGTAATTAGCAACACTGCAGCATCATGGGACAGCGAACTGTCTTCAGTCTTCTTGAAACGCTGCATCTGGCCTGACCACCTTCTCCAAGGGAGGATTTTTGCATATGTACATAGACAATCTATGTGAGTGATGGCAGGCAGACTCAAAGAACAGCTTGGGGACTTAGACATTCACACTGAGTACAATCCACAGAGGAAAGTTTGTGCTCATTCATGACAGGAATAATGACATATTGTCATCTGTCCTCATCTCCTGAATCACAGCCACTGCATGGCCAGTCTGTACTGTCCTATATATCAGAACAGAATGGCCACTGCTGGAGGAGTACGGATGGTGTGACCCGACCACTGTGGGAGACTCGCACTCTCATGAGTCTTGTGAGATCGCTGAGACTGCCCAGAACAGCACCTAGAATTGCCCACCTGCTCAGAGTGTATCTTAATGTTCAAGGCCAGCCCAGACCTGCAGTGGACCTCTTCCCACTTTTCAAGGTGATTGTGGGAAGGAACACAGTGGGGAAGGTCTGGGTCACACTGCAATTTCAAATATATGTCTCGGCATGGGGGAGGAGATAATGGCCTGAGGTCACTATGGGCACTCGGGCCATGGGTACCTGCCACCGTAGACACCTGCTCATCCAGGGACTTCTCTTTGCTACATATCCCGGGGGAATTCCTGTTCTCCTTGACCTACCAAACTCTCCTAGTCCTAACATTACCCCAGTGATGGATGGCCTGGGTTGTGTGTCTACCTGACCCAAACACACTTTCCAAAGCCAAATACTTCTGTCAGTACAAAATAAGCATGCTTGCCAAAAACTACAAACCTACAATTCCAATCTGTTAACACTTGTAAAAGATAGAGAACAATCCGTTTCCTTGGATTCTTAGGTCTCCTGTGTTGCCTTTACTATTTTTTTTTAACTACCTTTCAATTCCTACTTGGACACCAAGGTAATCACAGATTTCAAGAGAAAGCCTAAGTGTCTAGATAAAGAGTTACTAATTTGGTCCCCGAGAGCAAGTATCAGGCTTCTTGGTGTGGAGTGATTTGTCTAATGTGGAACAACTCACAATTCAGAACCAATGCTTTAAAACTTTGTACTCAATAATACTCAAATGGCCACACATACTTTAAAATCATTGTAACTACAGCTATTCAAAGAAACACAGGCTTCAAGTATTTCTACATTAAGTATATCTAAGGAAGAATTCTGATCTCATACTCATGATGTAATGTATATCAGAAGCCAGTTTATTCAGGTGAGTGAACTAGACCTTCACATGCAGAAGAAAATTCATACCGGATATTTTTGTATGGTATCTGGTATTTGACATCACCACATCAGCTTATAAACTGTTTTTTTTTGGGGGGGGGTTCTTTGTTTTGGGACTGATTCCTTGAGAAAACATATAGCAATTTTAAAGTCCTGAGCAGTAATAGTTTAGACACTTTGTTTATAAAGTTAACATGAAATCTTCTTATCAGAGTTGAGGGTAAGCTCCATGGGACAATGTAGTAATTAAACTTCTCTGTGAAGTTGTGGGTTCTTAGATGGCATGTCTTCCAAGAAGTTCAGTCCTGCAACCTTGTGATTATAAGGGTTTGGTTTGTGATCATCAAAGCGGTAGGTGTGTGTGTGTGTGTGTGTGTGTGTGTGTGTGTAAGCAAATGACTCAAGCCGCCTATCTACATAGCTGTTTGAAATACAGCTCATCAGGCTAAATTAAAAACACTCTTTGTTGCTCTGAAAATGTTTCTTTTTTTGAAAAGTGCTGATTCAAACAGGTCTGTTGCATGAATTCATAATATCTGTATGGAATTAGAAAGTAGGAGGAGCAGGAAAGGTCTTTGTGCTAACATTTAAAGACCTTACATATATGTTGTTTTTATTATGTCGCCAATTAGTCAAATTAGAGGTGGGGCATAATAAAGGTCAAGAATTTTATTTTCAAGGTCAAAACCTGAGCTTTTAAAAATTATTCGAGGAGGGCTTCCCTGGTGGCGCAGTGGTTGAGAGTCCGCCTGCCGATGCAGGGGACACGGGTTCGTGCCGCGGTCCGAGAAGATCCCATGTGCCGCAGAGCGGCTGGGCCCGTGAGCCATGGCCGCTGAGCCTGCGCGTCCAGAGCCTGTGCTCCGCAACGGGAGAGGCCAGAACAGTGAGAGACCCTCGTACCGCAAAAAAAAAAAAAAAAAATTATTCAAGGAAATTGATAACTCAGTTATGTTTGGGATTTGATCAACACTCAGTCAAACTGAACACTGCTTTAAAATTGTAGGGCCCATTAAATTTGATTTAGCTATTTTTTTACTAAGATGAAAATTATTTTCTGGTTATTGGAAGTGGTTAGGGTTTAAAAGAAATTTAAGATCAGTTTTCCAATAGTGCATATGTGACACGGTCACCTTCCTTTATTTATTCCTTCTCTCCTCCTGACCCCAACACACACACACACACACACACACACACACACACACACTCACTCACCAGGGCATCCAGATTCTGGGGAACAGGGAAAGAGAAAAGTAAAATTTGGAAGCAGACACTGCCTGACATTAAGACTTTACTACCCAACTAATATGAAAGTGTATGGATGAGCATCAAAAAGGATGTTCCAAATTAACTAATATGCAAATGAAAAAATCTAAGCATCTGAAACTCCTTAGAGGATTAATGGTAGATAACATATGCACTTAAATTATTTACCAGCCTGAACTTCACCAGGTACAAACAGCCACAGACTGAAAGAAATTTACATCTGATAGATCCTCACATTGACCTGGGTAAAGATCTACTCCTTATACACTGCCCTAGGGTGATGAGTATTAATTTCTCTTTCTTTTTCTTTAGATCCCACCAGGAAATGCAAAATTTTCCTAGTGCTTCAGTGCTGCCATCCTTAAACCCTAAGCCCCTACAGTATTCATGCTTATAAATGATTTCCTATCTGACTGCTACCCCTGTGTCAACTTTCTCTTATTCTATCTTCACTGTCAATAAAAATATTTTAAAAATATATTTATTTAGGTACTTTAGATATTTGTAGTTCCTTCATTTCTGTAAAGTTCATTTTATAGATAAGGAAATAGGTATCAGTCAGAAATGTGCTGAAAGGCTGAAGAAATGTCTTTTCAAATTAGTCGCTGACCTGTCCCTGGGAATCCAAGCAAGCTTTACTGACAGTTGTCGGAGATAGAATTCAGGCCATCCCTTTAACAGCCTAGATGGCTTCAGGCTTCCCTGGCAATTCCAGAGGGCCTTGACTCCTCTGTTCTAAACCTTCACTGTCTCAGGCTGTTTGAACCTAGCCTCCTTTAAGATTACACCAGGCATCATTTTCTCCATAAAGCCTTTGCCAGTTTCGCTAGGTTGGAAAGACTCACTTCCTCTGAACACTGACTGTTCTTGGCTTACATGGCCTATATCTTAGGGCATTTAAGACTTTCTGTTTTATGCTGTTGTTTCTGGATGTGTGTTACTTTGAAGTCTACTTGAGGGTGCAGTGTTATTTACCTGTCTGCTCTACTTCAGTGCTGAGCATAATTTTATGCACATGCTATGTTCTCAGTAAATGTTAGTTGAATAAGTGAATACAGAATTAAATAAATTAATTGATAACAATACATAAATGGCATGTTATTTAAAGTGTCCAGATCCATATAGATGGTGCAAAGAGTAAAGAAAATCTCATGGCCTCAGCATCTAATCCTAGGTTTCAATTTCTAGATTGTATTTTACAATTATTTTTCTTTGCAGGGAAATGATGAGATTTTCATTTTGCATTATAGAATCATTTCAATAACCAAACAATCCACATTAACTATCTTGATGTTAATAAATATGTCATCATCAGAGAATAAAACTCATTAATAAGCCTGTGCAGTGATGACAGAAGAAACACTACTTAAAGCTATAATTTGCAGATTAAGTGAGAAATGCTACTTTGTTAATATTCTCTATGTAAAGTCTGAGATTGTACTCACATCCAATATATTTTTAGTTTCTAATACACCATCTTGTTCCATATAAGATCTGAGGAGACAATGTCATATTATGTTTGTCTTGCAATTTCCCATATGGGGCTTCAGGTTTACAATACAGATAATTAGTATTATGGAGTATTAGTCAATATTTCATAAATTAGATTAATAATTCCTCTTTGCCTCTCCATAAAATCATAATTTGCTTCCTATATCTTTTTTTGGTATTGATAAAAAGTTTATTAAATAATTAGAAAATAGGAAAAGATTAAAACTGCTCTTTTTAAACTTTTAACTTGAGATAATTAGAGATTCACATGAAGCTTTAAGAAATAATTCAGAGAGATCTGTGTACTTGTTACCCAGTTTCCCTCTGTGGTAACAGCTTGCAAAACTACAGGACAACATCTCTACAAGCATATTGATATTAATACAGGCAAATTTCCCTCTTGTTGCCTTTTATAGCCACACTCACCTACCCCCACCCCTGCACACTGGCAACCAGTAATCAGTTCTTCTTTCTATAATTTTAGCATATTAATAATGTTATATAAATGGAATTATACAGTATATAATCTTTCAGGATTTTTTTTTCTTTTCACTCAGTGTAAGTCCCTAGAGATTCATTCAAATTGTCAAGTGTATCCTCTTTGTAAGTATATTCTGTGGTGCGGATGGACCACAGTTTAACTATTCACCTGTCAAAGGACATGGGTGTTTCTAGTTTGGGGGTATTATGAATAAAACATCCATTACATGTTTTTGTGTGAATGGAAGTTTTCATTTCTTTGCGATTTCCCCAATGCAATTACTGGGTCATATAGATTTATAAGAAATGGCCAAACTATTTTCTAGAGTATTAATACCATTTTTCATTCTCAGCAGCAATGTGAAAGTAATTCCGTTTCTCTTCATCCTTGCCAGCAATTGGTATTGTTGCTATTTTTTTACTTTAGTCATTCTGATAGGTATGTAGTGATATCTTACTGTGGCTGTAAATTGCATATCCCTAATGGCTGGTACACGTTCATGGACTTATTTGTCATCTACTATATATGGTGAAATACATGTTCATGTCTTTTGCCCATTTTCTAATTGGATTACTTGTTTACTGTTGAGTTTTGAGTGCTTGCAATATATTCTAGATGCTAGTCGTTTGTCAGGTAGGTGGTTCAGAAAATTTTTCTCCAGGTCTGTAGCTTGTTTTTCCATCCTTTTGACAGATTTTCACTGAGGACAATTTTAAAATTTTGATGAGGTCCAGTTAATTAATTTTACCTTTTATGGGTTGTGACTTCGGTATCAAATCTAAGAACTCTTACCTGGCCACATCTGTTATCAGATTTTCTGTTATGAATATGTTACCAAAGATTTATTTTTTTCCCTAAAAGTTTTATAGTTTTATGTTTCACATTTAAGTCTGTGACACATTTTGGGTTAATTTTTGTATAAGGTGTGAGATTTAAGTTGAGATTCATTTTTTCTTTCCTGTGTGGTGTTCCAGCACCATATGTTAAGAAAGCTAACCTTTCTCCATTGAAATACTTTTGGACTTTTGTTAAATATTAGTTGAGCATGTTTTGTGGGGATCTATTTCTGGGTTCTCTATATTGTTCCATTAATCCTTATGTCTATCTTTGCACAAGTATCACAGTGTCTTGATTACTGTATCTACACAGTAGGCCTGAGTATTGGGTATATTTATTCCTTCTAACTTATTCCTTTTTCAAGATTATTTTAGCTATTCTAGGACCTATGCCTTTTCATGTAAATGTTAGAATAGGCTTGTCTTGTCTATGCTTGCAAAAAACCTTGCTGGAATTTTGGTAGGAATTATTTGAACCTACAGATTGATTGGAGGATAATTGACATCTCTATTATATTGAGACTTCCAATCCATGAATGCAGTATGTCTCCCTATTTATTTAGGTCTTTGATTTCTTTCATCAATATTTTGTAACTTTCAGCATACAGATGCTGTGTATGATTTGTTAGGTTTTACCTAAGTATTTTATTTTCTTTGGAAAGATTATTAATGGTATGTGATTTAGATTTTGGTTTCCTTGTTTATATATAGCAATGTGATTGATTTTTGTGTGTTGATCTGGTATCCTACAACCTTTCTAAACTTATCAGTTTTAGGAATTTTTTTATTTTTGTAGATTCCTTAGGATTTTCTACACAACGTCATTTTCCAAGACAGTCTTATGTATTCCATTCCAACATGTATGTGTCTAATATTTTTCTTTCTCTTCCTCCCTTCCTTCCTTTCTTCCTTCTTTCCTTCCTTCCTTCCTTCCTTCCTTCCTTCCTTCATTCATTCATTCATTGCAGCAGCTAGAACTTCCAGTACTATGTTGAATAAGAATGGTGAGAATGGACATCCTTGCCTTGACTCTTTCACCATTAAGTATATTATCTATAGGTGTTTTGTAGATGGGTTTTATCAAGTTGAATAAGTTTCCCCTCTATTCCTAGTTTGCTGAGTTTTTTTTAATTATAATTAAGTGCTGGATTTTGTCAAATACTGTATGATAATATGAGCTTTCTTCTTTAGCCTGTTGATATGGTGGATTACACTGATTTTCAAATGTTGAACCAGCCTTGCATGTCTGGAATAAATCCCACTTGGTCCTAGTATATAATTATTTTTATACATTGCTGGATTTGATTTGCTAATATTTTGTTGAGGATTTTTACATCTAGTTCATGAGAGATATTGTAGCCTGTAGTTTTCTTCTTCTGTACAATCTTTGTCTGATTTTGGTATCAGGGTAGTATTAGCCTCATAAAATGAGCTGGGAAATGTTCCCTCCTCTTCTATTTTCTGAAAGATTGTATAAAATTGGTGTTAATTACTTAAATGTTTGGTAGAATTCTCCAGTGAAACCATCTGTGCTTAGAGATTTTTTTTCTGTTTTTCAGGATCTTTTAAATTACTAACTCAATTTAGTGTTTGTAGGACTATTCAGGTTGCCTATTTCACCTGGGCTGAGTTTTAGAGCTTGTGATTTTCAAGTCCATTTCTTCTAAGTTGTCAAATTTATAAGCATAAAGTTGTCTGTAGTATTCCTTTATCATTTTGATGCCTGCAGGATCTGTATTGATAGACCCTGTTTTATTCCTCATATTGGTGATTTGTGCCTTCTCTCTCTTTTTATCTTTGTCAGTCTTGCTAGAGATTTATCAATTTTACTGAATTTTTCAAAGAACCAGCTTTTTGTCCCATTGGTTTTCTCTATTGTTTTCCTGTTTTCAATTTCATTAGTTAATGCTCTTATTATTATTTCCTTCCTTCTGCCAGATGGTGTCAAAAGTTTATTTTTCTATATATTATTTTTTTATAGTTAATTATTTTTTAATTGACATGATAGCCAGTCCATAAGTATGATTTTAGCTGTGTTAAATACTGAATAATCTTTAAATTGGTAACAATGTTTAGTATTTAAATGTTCATGGTGACAAAAGTTTAGAGAGAAAACAGGAAAATTCATTAACTGGCATGTAATAAATTCAAGTCAAGTTTACATTTGAAGAGATTCTGGATATTTACAAGTATTCTCTCTCAATCTAAAAAAATCATATTGGAGGAAAATTTGCAATATAACTCTAAATCACTGTACATAGATATGTGGAGAGCTAAGAAAGTTCTATAAAACGTCTTTCTTCCAAGGAAGGACAGGGAAACTGCAGAGTAGAAAATAAACTGGAGAGAAGTGAATTAGCCACACAGGAAAGAAGGGATATTTTAGCTGATATATAGCTGGAAAATTTAGGTAGAGGTCTTACACGAGAATGGGGAAAAGGCAGAAATGTCTGAGTCAGAGAACGATCGCTCCCTAAAGAGAAGTGAGCTGCCAAAAGACCACGGGTTTGCAACTGAGCTAAGCTGAGAATAAATGTAGAGAGAAAAGAAGACCTTTCTTTAAAAAACACATATACATTTTAAAAGAAGTAAAAGGCAAGATTAGAAGTAAAAATACTTGTTAATTAAACTTTAGGAGCTTATGAATTTAACTCACAGTCTCTGTACTCCCAAAGTTTTCACTCTAACCAACTGATTCTGTTTTATTGGATTGCTTTAAAGTATACCACACTTAAAATAGATGTTCGTCCATTAGTTTACATTTTAATTGCTTAAGAGAGATGGTGTTTTTAAAATTACAACTTTTAAATTTATATGAATCCCCAAAGTTTAGCCAGTGTGTGTCTGCCTTAGCAATGAGTCCTTTTGAGCTAACAGTGTGTTGGGTTTCCTGTAGACTACAGAACAGATAAGAAGCTAGGTGCTCGTTGTTTACATCTGCTGGAGTACAAGAACAACCGATTCTATTTCATTTTTACAGTTAGCTCTGGAGAGTAGTTTCTCCCAAGTCTCTGAAAAAGCCCTATCTCTATTTTGCTTTCTCTTCCTCCTTTGTCTACCTAAATGTAGACTTCCAATAACGCTGTGTGCTCAGGCCTTTGCTCTTCAGGTCTTAAGTTCTATGACATCTCAGACTGGAATGTCTGCTTCCCCCCTCTCCCGGCCCCTGTCAAACTCCCATGTGTACTTTTAAATCCAGCTCAGAAGCTACCTCCTCTGGAAAATCATCCCTAAATACACTTTCCTTCCAGTACTCTTTCCATCCTGTAGATATCGCTTGTGCTAACACCTCCCACAGTACACTCTGCATTGCATTTTACACTCCCCTTCCTAACTAGGCTTGATGACAGAGATTGGGTCTATGACTCACCTGTTCCAAGTTCCTAGCACAGGGACAGTGCTTAATAATAAATGCTGTCGAATGAATAGATATATATACAAGCTAGTAATGACCATTAAATAACTCTTCATTAAAATAGCTTTAACACAGCCACAAAAATACTCAGCATATTTAAAGTACTCTTCCTTTTCTGAAGTAATAAAAGAGTTAGTGTAAAAGATATTTTTAATAATTCATATACTTCCTTGACATAGAATTATTGCTAATCGGCAAAGCTTAACTTTATGAAAGAATAAAAACCTAAGCAAGAAATGATGCCTTCTGCTCCCAAAAATTAATATCTATTAAGAGAATGTGAAGGCAAGCTGCAGACTGGGGGAAAATACTTGTAAAAGTCATATATTATAAAGAACTGTTATTCAAAATATAGAAAGTACTCTTAAAACTCAAAAAATTTTTAAAAGCAACCAATTAAAAAATGGACAAAGACCTTAAGAGACACCTCACCAAAGAAGATATATAGATGGCAAATAAGCATATGAAAAGATGCTCAAAATCATATATCATTAGGGAATTACAAATTAAAATAATAATGAGATATTACTACATACCTATGAGAATGGTCAAGATCTGGAACACTAACACCACCAATGTGGAGCAACAGGAACCCTCATTCATTTCTGGTGGCAATGAAAAATGGTACAGCCACTTTGGAAGACAGTTGGGTAGTTTCTCACAAAACTTTTACCATATGATCCAGCAATTGCACTCCTTGGTATTTACTCCAAGAAGTTGAAGACATATCCACACAAAAACCTGCACATGGACATTCTTTGGAAGCAACCAAGATGTCCTTCAGTACTTGAATGGATATATCCATTTTTTAAATAGGGCCAGTAAGGCATTAATAATTTATTGTAGAGGCAATGGAGAACCAGGCAATGTCTAATTATGACAGTGAGGTATTTATGTATATTTGAAAAAGAAAACATTGAGGCAAACTGTGTGGATAACATTTGAAAAAGATAATACTGACTTTAAAAAAAACTGTTGGAGTGGCATATACTAAAGGATAAGTAGAAATTTGGAAATTACTTTTATTAAACTAGAAAACTGATAAAATCTGAATTTAGACAAAATAAAAATGGAAAGTTTGGGTGGATGTTAGATGTAGCGATAACAATAAAATCTAAAATCTACAGATACATTCTAGCTTTCATTCTAAGTCAGAAGTGTCAGAGGATCATGGTTCCTTTAAATCTAAGCTCCTACATTCCAACACACCCATTAAGCAAATAAAGTCATGCTTTCCAAAGTGCTATATCCAGACAATGGAATATTATTCAGTGTTACATAGAAATGAGCCATCAAACCATGAAAAGACATGGAGGAACCTAAGTGAAAGAAGTCAATCTGAAAAGTCTACATACTATATGATCCCAACTACATGACATTCTAGAAAAGGCAAAACAATGGAGACAGTAAGAAGTTCAGTATTTGCCAGGGGTTGTGGGGAGGGAGAGACAAATAGAGCACAGAGGCTTTTTAGGGCAGTGAAACTATTCTGCATGGTACTGTAATAGTGGATAAATGCCATTATACATTTGTCCAAACTCACAGAACTTACAATTGTGAACCTTAGTGTAGATTATGGACTTTCGGTGATAATAATGCATTAATGTAGGTTCATCAATTGTAACAAATGTACCACTCTGCTGGGGGATGTTGATAGTGGGCAAGTTTGTGTAGGGAGCAGTGAGGAGGAATGGAAGAGGGGAGTATATGGGAACTCTTTGTACTCTCTGCTCATTTTTGCTGTGACCATAAAACTACTCTAAAATAAAATCTATTAGGGAAAAAAAAAGAATATCTGTTCTACATTTTTTGAGTGTAAGTAATTAACATAAAGATGACAGCACTATTGCATGACAGTGCAGGATCTAGCTACTTAAAGTATATCTGTGGATCAGCTGCAAGGACAGTACCTGAGAGCTTGTTAGAAATGCAGAAGCCCAAGTCTCTCCCCAGACCCACCGAATTACAGTCTGTGTTTTAACAAGTTCCCCGGGGGGTCATTCGTATGCACATTAGAGTTTGAGAAACACTCATGTAGAAGAACAAGAATGGAAGTAGGAGCAAGAAGAACCAGGTTCCTCTCTCACCTCATCCACTCATGTATTTAGCATTGGACAGTTTATTGAAACTGCAGGTTTCTAGTTTGTAAATCAAGGGGGTTTGCCTGGGTCAGAAGTTCTCACATTGTGGTCCCTGGACAAGCAGCAACAGTATCACCTGTACTTGTTCCAAGTGCAAATTCTGCTGAACCAGAAACTGTGGGGGTGAGCCTACCATTTGTTTTGTAACAAGCCTTCCAGGTGTTTCTGACCTGAGCTAAATTTGAGAACCACTGGATGATCTCCAAAGTCCTGTTCAATGTGAACATTCTATGATCATTTGGGAAAATTTTAAGTGTCATGAGATTTTATATGTGTATGTGTATGTATGTATACACATATATATAACTTGAAACTAAATTCTTATGCACTTTAAACAAGTAATTAGCTTTATTTTCAGATAGTGCCTTTACCTATTTAAAAATATTTCTTGTATTGCTAGACATTTCTATTGAATTTTTCAAGTAACAAAAGCAGAATCCTTGGACTCAGATACAAAGGGAACAATTTATGTGAAAATATCCTTCAGACAAAGAAACTCTGAGCTTGCTGCCCATTAAGAGATGAAGGTCTTAATCTGACATAACGGCTTTTTTTTTCCTTTTATAATTAGCAAGCCACATAGTTTTAATGCCAGGATGGCTGGCTAGGGTCATTTTCATTACCATAATTCCCACTGAATGCTAAGTATGTTTTCTTTCATCCAATAAGAAAATCTGAAAAAAAAGCAGACAATGTAAACTTTAATTTGGGATAATCATAGAAAAGAAGGCCATGATCACATACCAAATAGTGAATCATGAAACAGCTAATGGGATTCAGTAAGGAAACATAAAGGCAATAACTTCTTGTCTGATTCGAGCAGCATGAGAGAATTTGGCTTCATCTGAAATTCTTTCAAGAATAACACAGAGAAGCACTATTTTTAATTCCTATTTTTATCATAAGAATTCATAGTGTCAGCATCAAACAGTTAGTTATTTTGAAAGATGGAAAAAGTAGGTACATAAACCAGTAGCTCAGTTTTCATCATCAGACAGCTGTTAACATTGTTGTGGAGGGGTGATCTGTATTCCAAGACTGTGGACGCCTGGGGCCATGTTGGCACTCACTTCATGAGCAGAGCACCTACCACCAGAGCTCAAGGGGCCTTCTTTCCTGAGTCTGACTGTGAACTATTTCCTACATACATGAGAAGAGTAGTGAGAAGATGATATATTTGCATACTTTAGGCTTAGTTTACCTGAACCATTTCATTCCTATATGCAAGCCCTGGTAACCCATCACAGGGACATCAGTTGCTGGCTCTGACATCTTCTATCTAAATCGTTAGACTGTAGCCACAGCACCGGTGTTGTTTTCTCCTAAGGATGATCAGTCTCTTGGTCTTTTGAGCCTTGATGAATAGAGCAATTCCACCAACATTTCTGGCCAGATTTTCAAAGGAACAGTTTCCATTTTAATGAGATAAAATTGTCTTTTTATCTCTTATTTTGCAGAAAACAATTTATGGGTTTTAAGCATAAATCAATCAGAAGCCTGAAAAACAGGGGACCCTGAAGAGGGAGGGCCCTTGACAATCTGGCCTAAATGTGTTGCTGATGGCAATAAATCAGTAGGATTTTGATTTCCTATAAGGTGTTTACCTCTCTAATCACTCTACCTTCCCAAAGGGAATAATGTGTTTGGGTTACAAAGGGTCAGGTTGGGCCAAGTGTGAGATGTGTAGTGGGGCAAATGATGTGACACCGAGCAGAGCTGCTGAAATAGGCTTTGTGGAGAATATGCTCAGAGAAGTACCCTTCCCCAGAGAATTCATCCCTCCAAATCCCAAAAGAATACCCCAAGTAGATGGGAGAGACAGGGGAAATAGAGAGAAGGGAAGCTAGGATAAAACAAGGGTCAGGGGAGAGGACCTGGGGAAGATGGAGGAATAAATGGGGAAAAATGGGGGAAATGGAGAAAACAGAGGAAAAAGTAGACAAAAAGAGGGAAAAAATAAGTTGGGAAGGAGGAGGAGAGATGAGAAAAGAGTAACAGAGAGTGATAGGTGGAAATGAGGGTCTGAGAAAGAGCGCCAGGTGGAGAGGAAGCAGAAATGGGGAAATGGTAAAAGGGAGGGGGTGAGGTGGGGGGGTGTTTATCTTGAGGGGGTCGTCATGGGTGTGAACCTGGAGATCTTGTCTAATGAGATCGTGATAACTGCGTGGTAGACAGCATACAGAAGCTTCTCGCCAGCATATGTCTGGCAAATACATCACTGACATGGAAGAAATTAGCTCAGAGCCAGGGCTATTCTGCTAAGATACCTGGTTTTCCTAGAATAGGAAAAGCCACAGGGTGAAATTTCTCTGCTGTAGTCATTGGAAACTAGTAAGTACAGTCAAAGGGAGGATTCTGCTACAGTATTGTCACATCTCAAGTAGCCTAGAAAAATCCCCATTACTCTTCCCATAACGGAGTTTCGGTCACTGCAGGACGTACTAATGCGCCTCAAGGGCTTTCCCTCATTTAGGACTTAACACTAGTCCCCCTGTTGTGACATGACAATATCTGTCACCGCCTCACTCACAGCTCTATGTTTTCTATATGATAAAGGGATACTGTATTTTTATAATACTTATTTTTAGAACATAGTCCTAGTGGGAAGTTTGGGGAAAGAAGTCCAAATATTCCCTTAGTTTTATCCATTGGGTAATAAAGTTAAATTTATTTCTGTTCAGCCTGACCATAAAAATGTATATTATGTATTTATTAATCTCTTTGTTATGTTTGGTCTATATATAAGTTTACTAAAGACACTGGGGTTTGTCATTTGTATATTTTACGATATCGGATTTCTTTTCCTATTTCATACCTGTTTATCCCGTCTCTTATTGTAATGAGCTGAATATTACTTCATGTAATAAGGGTTCTATAAATAAAAATATGCCTTATTACTTTTTTTAACTCTTTACAAACTCTAAGCTAATACTTGTTAATAATTTTAATATCCTAGCACTATGTTTTGTTTTCAGCTTGTTCTCCTGAAATGCTAAAAAATAAATGACACCCAATAAAACACCAATTAAAGAAACCTTCAAAAGCCTTTGTTTGATTTTTGTTAGAAGTACTTCCTACATACACAATTTGGAATGTGTTCAACATAAGTGTGAATCATCACTATGTAATGTTTGAGAATATGTTGAAAAGAAAGCCTTTGCAGAAGAAAATGTAACTTACAATAATCTTATAGCATCTGGTTCACACCTGGAAAAGTAAAATTTACAGTGTTGCACTGTTATAATTTTAGAACAGTAACGTGAACTGTCTTTGGATTTCAGACCATTTCTACTACCAAAACTAATTTGAGCCGTTTTGTGCACAACAGATAGCTGAAGTAAACACTGGACAGAACTGATTAATTACACTGGCATTCTCTCAAATACCAGCCAGACTTAGCTGCGTGTGAATGTCTTTGTGTTATTATGATGCTCGGAAGTTCGGACTCTACTTTCTTTAGTCTGTACTTTTTAGCCTAAGCCATGAATATACCTATCCTCAAGACTTGTAGGTAAAATCTATTTATGCATAGGAATAACATATCAGGTGCTTTCCAAATGATGCAAAAATGTTAGTGAAGCCCAGTACAGAATGAATTTTTTTCTTTTTCTTTTAGCATTGTCATTGTTCCTGAATGTGATTCTAATTCAGTCCTTCATTATATCAAATATCGTACACAGGAAGGCATTCTGAAGGCTTTTTTTTCTTTGTGTTTCCCTTTTGGCCCATCAGTTCTTAAGTTTTGTGCATGAAATAATTTTATTAAAAGGTGAGAAGTGTCTATAAAACAGTTAATTTTTTTCCCAAATGATGTCAAACAAATCTCTGTATCTATTTTCACATTATCTGTATTAGTGGAGCCCCTCCTTTCCCTCTCACCTTCCTAAACCCTCTACTTATGTCCTGTCTGCTCAGTTTCCTCACGTGTGTTTGCTGATGTGCACTCATAAACAGGTCTGCACACACGCTAACCTTAGGCACTTTCTTCTTTCCTTGTCATTTTTTCCTTAATGTTTTGGCCCTGATTCTACCACTTGATATCTGAGATCAGGATGAAGTAGTGAAGGAGGCTAAGACTAAGTTCCACCTTCTCCTTTCTTTCTTTATTACCTCTCCCGTCTTTCCTTCCTCTCACTGAATCAGTGCCCTCACGCTATACCTCAGGGCTCTCTCTTCTCAGCTATGTCTTCACTACACATGTACATCCCTTGAGCAGCATCTCCTATTTCTGAATCTTCCCTAGTTCTGCAGTCCATCAAAATGCATCTATTTTGTGCCATAGGGCCTTGTTCTTCAATAGATGACAAACACACTAATGAATTCAGCACACAACTACCCCATCCATGCGAAAGTGAAACTCACTCACTTTTGCAGAGGGCATAGGGTTTCCCCCAGCCGTATGCCTCTTTCTTATCTTCTAGGACTTAACTCACGTCACCTCCTCAGAAAGCCTTTCCCTGACCTTCCTTCTCTAGATATTCTCTATTCCATCACTGTTTATTTCCTTCACAGCATTAACACATTTTTATTCACGGTATTGTTTACCGAAAAGTAATAAATCGTAACTGTACAGTTTGATAGATTTCTACACAGTGGCCTCCTTAGGCCCAGAAGTGTAACATATCAGCATCCCGGAGACTCACCTCATGCCCCCTTTGGGTCATTATTCCTCTTCCACCCCAAACGTAGCCACAATCCTAACATCTGCACCACAGATTAGTTTGCATTTTTTTTAACTTTATAAAGTAGAATGTGCTTTTTGGTTTGACTTCTTTCATGCAATATAATATTGATGAAATTCACCCAGGCTGTTGCATATAGTTGTAGTTCATTCATTTCATTGCTGAACATCATTCATTGTATAACGATACCACAATCTATCTATCCACATTACCACTGATGGACAATTTGGGCCTATTACAAATAATACTGCTATGAACATTTTGTCCATTGTTTTGATGCACACATATACGCATTTCTCCTGGGTATAGGAGTTAGATTCCTAGATCATTGAATAAGAATTTTTCAGGTGTAATATATATTGCAAATAAATTTTCCAAAGTAG
This sequence comes from Delphinapterus leucas, assembly GCF_059928025.1. NCBI lineage: Eukaryota > Metazoa > Chordata > Mammalia > Artiodactyla > Monodontidae > Delphinapterus > Delphinapterus leucas. The sequence goes on along the minus strand of NC_143131.1, from coordinate 102,100,432 downwards.
TTGTATCAATTTACATTTGCACCACCAAAGTACAAGAGGTCAAAATCCATATCGGGGGGCTTCCCTGGTGGCGCTGTGGTTGGGGGTCTGCCTGCCGATGCAGGAGGTGATGGTTCGTGCCCCGGTCTGGGAGGGTCCCGCGTGCTGTGGAGTGGGTGGACCCGTGGGCCGTGGCCGCTGGGCCTGCGTGTCCAGAGCCTGTGCTCCGCAACGGGAGAGGCCACAACAGTGAGAGGCCCACGTACCACAAAAAAAAAAAAAAATCCATATCAACACTTGGTATTGTGATCATTTACAAAAGTTTAGCCACTTTGGTGAATGTGTTGTTATATCTCATTAAGGTTTTGACTTGCATTTCCCTCATGACTAATAAGGTTTAGCACATGTTCATGTCTGCTGGTCATTTGGATAGTCTCTCTTCTGAAGTGTCTGCTCAAATATCTTGCCCATTTTTCTATTGTGTCATCTGTTGTTTTCTTACTGATTTGTAAGAGTTCTTTATATATTCTGGATATGCAACCTTGCAAGATATATTTATTGAAAATGTCTTCTGCCACATTCTGGCTTAACTTTTCTCTCTGTTAATGATGTCTTTTGATAAACAGAACTTAATTTTGATGTAGTCTAATTTGTAAGTCTTTTTCTTTATGATTAGTGCTTTGATGTTCTGTTTTAAAAATATCTTTTCATCCTTCAAAGTCAGAAAGATATGTTCCCATGCTATCTTCTAGAAGCACTTTCACATTTAGAACTACAATCCACCTGGAATTGATGTTTGGATATGATATGCGATGAGAATCAAATTTCATTTATTTTCATATACAGATATCCAATGACCCATCATCATTATTGAAATGGCTGCCCTTCCTCTACCCTAAGCAGGTTCATTTTTATCATAAATCAAAATTCCTTTTGGGTATAGGCCTGTTTCTGAATTCTCTGCAACATTCCCTTGATTTGTTTCTCCTTTTCTGAATGCCATATTATTTTAATAACTGTTGATTTATGATATATCTTGATATCCAATAGTGTAAATCTTCCAACTTTGCTCTTCTATAAGATTTTCATGACTATTTTTGGCCTTTGCCATTTCCATATATGTTTTAGACTTAGCTGATAAAAACCAAAGACCCTATTTCTAGGAAAACACACACAAGTACACACGCACACGCAGAGCTGAATTTTTTCCTTGAAAATGCAAAACCTGACAAGAGCATAATGATAAAGAAAAAAAATGTCTTTCAGTGAACATCTATTTAAAAGTTTAAAATAAAATTTGGCAAACTGCTATATCCAGCAAACGTCTACTTAAAAACGTGACCTCTGACTGGCATTCACATAAGAGGGCAAGCTACCTAATGTTTCTGTGCCTCAATTCTGTATTTTGAAATCTTCACTTATTATTCTGTGAGGTTCAAATGAAATAACATACATAAAGCACTTGTAAGAGTGGGACATAGGGAGCCAATAAAATTTGAGTATTGTTATTCTTCTATCACAGCACTCCTTCATTTAGTCTCTGCTATAATTCACGATTTATATGTCTCTTTCTCTTGTTAAATTATAGTCTCTATGGTGGAACCATCCTTGGCCCAGGCAAGAGCCTGTGACCTGGCAACTATGCTTTAGTAAGCCCTGTATATCACAAACACCACAATGCTAAATTTATTAAAGGACACATGGGTCTTAGTCACTTGAGATTCAACCTTGAAGACTGGTACAATGTAGCATATGTCACTCTAAAACAACAGCTCTTCTGACTAAACTGTTCAGATCCAGGGAATATCGTTGTCCACCTTTCTTGTCCTATGTGCTCAAAACAAAGATGATTGCACTTGAATGTTGTGAAGGTTAGTTGGTTGTTCCACTGCTCATGTCAGAAGCAAGTGTTTCTCTGAAGTAAGGGGAAGATTTGATGAGCACTGGTGAGCTTAGGAAAGAGATAAGACAAAGTTATTAACTGTCAAATTTTCCCTTTTTAGATAGTGTGAATGCAATCTACTTTTGCATAACAATCATTTCTTTGTAATGCCAAGAGTCTATTTTCTTTGTGTTCTGGTTTGTGATTCTGGAGGTATGATATTCACAAGAGTTGCCCATGGTGGCTGAAATACTTAACAATTCATACATGTAGGTCTAGACAGAACATTCATGGAGCATGTTACTAATTCTTTACCTTGGTAACAAAAGAGATACTTAATGCTAGAAATGCAAATAGTTTTATTTTTATTAAAATATATATATATATTTTTTTGCGGTACGTGGGCTTCTCACTGTTGCAGCCTCTCCCGTTGCAGACCACAGGCTCCGGACGCGCAGGCCCAGTGGCCATGGCTCATGGGCCCAGCCGCTCCGCAGCATGTGGGATCTTCCCAGACTGGGGCACGAACCCGTGTCCCCTGCATTGGCAGGCGGACTCTAAACCACTGCGCCACCAGGGAAGCCCATATTTTTATTAAAATATTGAGTGATATTTCATTATTTTCAAAATTTAAACATTTTCAGCTTTACTTAACTAATTTTGATTTTAAAAGTTAATTTATATGAATCCCTGTTAAGTTCTTCAAAAAAAATAGAAGAGGGAACATTTCCAAACTGATTTTTTTTTTTTTTGATGCTGATCACCCTGATACCAGGGTCAGACAAGACACCACAAGAAAAGAAAACTACAGGTCAACATCCCTAATGAACCTAGATGTAAAAATCTTCAATAAAATATTAGCAAACTAAATTAAACAGCACATTAAAAGGACTATACACCATGACCAAGTGGTGTTTATCTCTGAGATGCAAGGATAGTTCAATGTACACAAATCAGTCAGTGTGATATACCACATTAACAGAATGAAACATAGAAACCACATGATCTTTGAATAGATACAGAAAAAAACATTTGACAAAAATTCAATGTCCATTCATGATAAAGAGTCTCAACAAAATAGGTATAGAAGAAACTTACCTCAGTAAAATAAAGACCATATATGAAAAGCCTACAGCTAAAATCATAATCAATAGAGAAAAACCAAAAGCTTTTCCACTAAGATTTGGTACAGGCAAGGATGCTCTGTACCATCCTTTTTGTCACTTATATTCAACCTAGTACCGGAAATTCCAGACAGAGCAATTAAACAATAAAAAGAAATAAAGGCATACACATTGGAAAGTAAAAAGTAAAATGATCCCTGTTTGCAGATGGCGTGATCATATGTAGAAAACCATAAAGACTCAACAAAAAGACTGTCTGAGCTAATAAACAACATCAGTGAAGTTGCAGGATACAAAATTAACATACAAAAGTTGACGGCATTTCTACACAGTAACAATGAGCTATCTAAAAAGGAGATTAAGAGAACAATCCCATTTACAATAGCAACAAAAAGAATAAATAAAACACTTAGGAATAAACTTAACCAAAGAAGTAAAAAACTAGTATACTGAAAACTTAAAACACTGATGAAGAGATTAAAGAAGATGCATATAAATGGAAAGACATCCTATGTTCATGAATTGGAAGACTTTATATTGTTAAAATGTCAAAACTACCCAAAGCGGTCTACAGATTCAGTGTGATTCCTATCATAACTCTAATGGCACTTTAATGGCATTCTTTACAGAAATAGAAAAAAAAATCCTAAAATTCATATGGAACCACAAAAGAACTTGAATAGCCAAAGCAATTTTCTGCAAGAAGAACAAAGATGGAAGCTTCATATTCTCTAATTTCAAAATATATTCAAAGCTGCAGTATTTGAAACAGTGTGGTACTGGCATAAAAACTGTCATATAAAACAATGAAACAGAGTAGAGGACCCAGAAATAAATCCACACATTTACAGTCAACTAACCTTTGAAAGGGTGCTAAGAACACAGAATGGGGAAAGCTCTTCAACAAGTGGTTTTGGGAAAACTGCATATCTACATGAAATTGGAACCTTATCTCACCATATGCAAAAATCAACCCAAGATAGATTAAAGACTTAAATGTGAGACCTGAAATGGTAAAACTACTGGCAGGAAACAGAGAAAAAGCTTACTGACATTGGTCAAGGCAATAACTTATTTTTTTTTTGTCATGACATCAAAAGCAAAGGCAAAGAGGACGCTTCAAGATGGCGGAGAAGTAAGATGTGGAGATCGCCTTCTGGCCCACAAATACATCAAAAATACATCTACATGTGGAACAACTCCTACAGAACACCTACTGAATGCTGGCAGAAGACCTCACACTTCCCAAAAGGCAAGAAACTCACCATGTACCTGGGCAGGGCAAAAGAAAACAGAATAAACAGAGACAAAAGGATAGGGATGGGACCTGCACCAGTGGGAGGGAGCTGTGAAGGAGGAAAGGTTTCCACACACTAGGAAGCCCCTTCATTGGTGGAAACGGGGGGTGGGTGGGGGGAAGCTTCAGAGCTACAGAGGAGAGCACAGCAACAGAGGTGCAGAGGGCAAAGCAGAGATATTCCTGCACAGAGGGTCAGTGCCGACCAGCACTCACCAGCCTGAGAGGCTTGTCTGCTCACCTGCCAGAGCGGGTGGGAGCAGGGAGCTAAGGCTCGGGCTTCAGAGGTCAGATCCCAGGTAGAGGACTGGAGTTGGCTGCGTGAACACAGCCTGAAGGGGGCAAGTGCACCACAGCTAGCAGGGAGGGAGTCCAGGGAAAACTCTGGACCCGCCTAAGAGGCAAGAGACCATTGTTTCAGGATGCATGAGGAGAGGAGATTCAGAACACTGCTAAACGAGCTTCAGAGACAGGCGCGAGCCGCGGCTATCAGCGCGGACCCCAGGGACGGGCATGAAATGCTAAGGCTGCTACTGCAGCCAACAAGAATCCTGTGTGCAAGCACAGGTCACTATCCACACGTCCCCTCCTGGGAGGCTGTGCAGCCCGCCACTGCCAGGGAGACGTGACCCAGGGACAACTTCCCCAGGAGAACACATGGAACGCCTCAGGCTGTTGCAATGTCACGCTGGCCTTTACCGCCGCAGGCTTGTTTCACATTCTGCCCCTCCCTCCCCCCAGCCTGAGTGAGCCAGAGCCCCCAAACCAGCCACTCCTTTAACCCTCTCCAGTCTGGGCGAACAACAGATGCCAGAGGGAGACCTACATGCAGAGGTGGGGCCAAATCCAAAGCTGAACCCCAAGAGCTGTGCGAACAGAGAAAGGAAAATCTCTCCCAGCAGCCTCAGGAGCAGCAGATTAAATCTCCACAATCAACTTGTTATACCCTGCATCTGTGGAATACCTGAATAGATGACGAATCATCACAAAATTGATGCAGTGGACTTTGGGAGCAACTGTAGACTTGGGGTTTCCTGTATGTGACTGACTAGTTTCTTATTTTTATGTTTATCTTTGTATAGTTTGTAGGGCTTGTTATCATTGGTGGATTTCTCTATTGGTTTTGTGGTTCTCATCTTATTTTTTTAAACTACTTTAAAATTTTTTATTTTAATAACTTTTTTTATTTTAATAACTTTATTCTATAATATATATTTTTTCTTTGTTTCTTTTTTCCTCCATTTTCTATTCAGATGTGTAGCTGACAGGGTCTTGGTGCTCCAGCCGGGTATCAGGCCTGAGCCTCTGAGGTGGGATAGCCACCTTCAGGACACTGGACCACCAAAGACCTCCCAGCCCCATGTAATATCAATCGGTGACAGCTCTCCCAGAGATCTCCGTCTCAACTCTAAGACCCAGCTCCATGCAATAACCAGCAAGCTCCAGTGCTGGACACCCCATGCTAAACAACTAGCAAGACAGGAACACAGCCCCACCATTAGCAGAGAGGCTGCCTAAAATCATAAAAAGTTCACAGACAGCCCAAAACACAACACTGGATGCGGTCCTGCCCACCAGAAAGACAAGATCCACCCTCATCCACCAGAACACAGGCACCAGTTCCCTCCACCAGGAAGTCTACACAACCCACTGAACCAACATTACCCACTGGGAGCAGACACCAGAAACAACGGGAACTATGAACCTTCAAACTGCGAAAAGGAGACCCAAACACAGTAAGTTAAGCAAACTGAGAAGACAGAGAAATACTCAGCAGATGAAGGAGCCAAGTAAAAACCCACCAGACCAAAAAATTAAGAAGAAATAGGCAGTCTAACTGAAAAAGAATTCAGAGTAATGATAGTAAAGATGATCCAAGATCTTGGAAATAGAATGGAGAAAATACAAGAAACATTTAACAAGGAACTAGAAGAACTAAAGAGCAAACAAACAATGATGAACAACACAATAAATGAAATTAAAAATTCTATAGAAGGAATCAATAGCAGAATAAATGAGGTAGAACAATGAATAAGTGACCTGGAAGATAAAATAGTGGAAATAACTACCGCAGAGCAGAATAAAGAGAAAAGAATGAAAAGAATTGAGGACAGTCTCAGAGACCTCTGGGACAACATTAAACACACCAACATTCGAATTATAGGGGTCCCAGAAGAAGAAGACAAAAAGAAAAGGACTGAGAAAATAATTAAAGAGACTATAGTTGAAAACTTCCCTAATATGGGAAGGGAAAGTCCAGGAAGCACAGAGTACCATACAGCATAAATCCAAAGAGAAACACTCCAAGACACATATTAATCAAACTATTAAAAATTAAACACAAAGAAAAAATATTAAAAGCAGCAAGGGAAAAGCAACAAATAACATACAACAGAATCCTCATAAGGTTAACAGCTGATCTTTCAACAGAAACTCTGCAAGCCAGAAGGGAGTGGCCAGACATATTTAAAGTGATGAAAGGGAAAAACCTACAACCAAGATTACTCTACCTAGCAAGGATCTCATTCAGATTCGACACAGAAATGAAAACCTTTACAGACAAGCAAAAGCTAAGAGACTTCAGCACCACCAAACCAGCTTTACAACAAATGCTAAAGGAACTTCTATAGGCAGGAAACACAAGAGAAAGAAAAGACCTACAAAAACACACCCAAAGCAATTAAGAAAATGGTAATAGGAACATACATATCAAAAATTACCTTAAATGTAAATGGATTAAATGCTCCGACCAAAAGACATAGACTGGCTGAATGGATACAAAAACAAGACCCATATAGATGCTGTCTAAAGAGACCCACTTCAGACCTAGGGAAACATACAGACTGAAAGTGAGGGGATGGAAAGAGATATTCCATGCAAATGGAAATCAAAAGAGAGCTGGAGTAGCAATTCTCATATCAGACAAAATAGACTTTAAAATAATGACTATTATAAGAGACAAAGAAGGATACTACATAATCATCAAGGGATAAATCCAAAAAGAAGATATAACAATTGTAAAAATTTATGCACCCAATATAGCAGCACCTCAATACATAAGGCAAATGCTAACAGCCATAAAAGGGGATATCGACAGTAACACAATCATAGCAGGGGACTTTAACACCCCACTTTCACCAATGGACAGATCATCCAAAATGAAAATAAATAAGGAAACACAAGCTTTAAATGACACATTAAACAAGATGGACTTAATTAATATTTATAGGACATTCGATCCAAAAACAACAGAATACACTTTCTTCTCAAGTGCTCATGAAATATTCTCCAGGATAGATCATATCTTGGGTCACAACACAAGCCTTGGTAAATTTAAGAAAACTGAAGTAGTATCAAGTATCTTTTCCGACCACAACATTATGAGACTAGATACCAATTACAGGAAAAAAACTAAAATTTACAAACACATGGAGGCTAACCAATACACTACTAAATAACCAAGAGATCACCGAAGAAATCAAAGAGGAAATTAAAAAATACCTAGAAACAAATGACCATAAAAACACAATGACCTAAAACCTATGGGATGCAGGAAAAGCAGTTCTAAGAGGGAAATTTATAGCAATACGATCCTACCTCAAGGAACAAGAACAATCTCAAATAAACAGCCTAACCTTACACCTAAAGCAACTAGAGAAAGAAAAGCAAAAAACCCAAAGTCAGCATAAGGAAAGAAATCATAAAGATCAGATCAGGTAGATGGACCTAGAGTCTGTCATACAGAGTGAAGTAAGTCAGAAAGAGAAAAACAAATACTGTATGCTAACGCATATATTTGAAATCTAAAAAAAAAGGTTCTGAAGAACCTAGGGGCAGGACAGGAATAAAGATGCAGACGTACAGAATGGACTGGAGGACATGGGGAGGTGGAGGTGTAAGCTGGGACGAAGTGACAGAGTCCATGGACATATGTACCCTACCAAATGTAAAATAGATAGCTAGTGGGAAGCAGCTGCATTGCACAGGGAGATCAGCTCAGTGCTTTGTGACCACCTAGAGGGCTGGGATAGGGAGGATGGGAGGGAGATGCAAAGGGGAGGAGATATGGGAATATACGAATATGTATAGCTGATTCACTTTGTTATAAAGCAGAAATTAACACACCATTGTAAAGCAATTACACTCCAATAAAGATATTTTTTTAAAAAGGAAAGAAATGAAAAAGAAATGAAGGAAAGGATAGCAAAGATGAATAAAACTAAAACCTGGTTCTTTGAGAAGATAAAAAAAAATTGATAAACCATTAGCCAGACTCATCAGGAAAAAAAGGGAGAAGAATCAAATCAATAGATTTAGAAATGAAAACAGAGAAGTAACAACTGACACTGTAGAAATACAAAGGATCAAGAGAGATTACTACAAGTAACTCTATGACAATAAAATGGACAACCTGGAATAAATGGACAAATTCTTAACACAGCAAAACCTTCTTAGACTGAACCAGGAAGAAATAGAAAATATAAACAGACCAATCACAAGCACTGAAATTGAAACTGTGATTAAAAATCTTCCAACAAACAAAAGGCCAGGACCAGGTGGCTTCACAGGCAACTTCTATCAAACATTTAGAGAAGAGCTAACACCTATCCTTCTCAAACTCTTCCAAAATATAGCAGAGTGTGGAACACTCCCAAACTCATTCTACAAGGACACCTTCACCCTGATACCAAAACCACACAAAGATGTCACAAAGAAAGAAAACTACAGGCCAATATCACTGATGAACATAGATGCAAAAATCCTTAACAAAATACTAGCAAACAGAATCCAACCACACATTAAAAGGATCATACACCATGATCAAATGGGGTTAATCCCAGGAGTGCAAGGATTCTTCAATATATGCAAATCAATCAATGTGATAAACCATATTAACAAATTGAAGGATAAAAACCATATGATCATCTCAATAGAGGCAGAAAAAGCTTTCGACAAAATTCAACACCCATTTATGATAAAAATCCTCCAGAAAGTAGGCATAGAGGGAACTTACCTCAACATAATAAAGGCCATAGATGACAAACCCACAGTCAACATGGTTCTCAATGGTGAAAAACTGAAACCATTTCCTCTAAGGTCAGGAACAAGACAAGGATGTCCACTCTCACCACTATTATTCAACATAGTTTTAGAAGTTTTAGCCACACCAATCAGAGAAGAAAAAGAAATAAAAGGAATCCAAATCAGAAAAGAAGAAATAAAACTGTCACTGTTTGCAGATGACATGATATTATACATAAAGAATCCTACAGATGCTACCAGAAAACTGCTAGAGCTCAATGAATTTGGTAAAGTAGCAGGATACAAAATTAATGCACAGAAATCTCTTGCATTCCTAAACAGTAATGATGAAAAATCTGAAAGAGAAATTAAGGAAACACTCCTATTTACCACTGCAAAAAAAGAATAAAATACCTAGGAATAAACCTACATAAGGAGACAAAAGACCTGTATGCAGAAAACTATAAGACACTGATGAAAGGAATTAAAGATGATACAAACAGATGGAGAGATTATACCATGTTCTTGAAATAGAAGATTCAACATTGTGAAAATGATTATACTACCCAAAGCAATCTGCAGATTCAGTGCAATCCCTATCAAACAACCAATGGCATTTTTCACAGAAGGAGAACAAGATATTTCACAATTTGCATGGAAACATAAAAGACCCTGATTAGCCAAAGCGATCTTGAGAAAGAAAAATGGAGCTGGAGTAATCAGGCTCCCAGACTTCAGACAATATTACAAAGCTACAGTAATCAAGACAGTCTGATACTGGCGCAAAAACAAAAACGGGAACAGGATAGAAGGCCCAGAGATAAACCCACGCACATATGGTCACCTTATCTTTGATAAAGGAGGCAAGAATATACAATAGAGGAAAAACAGACTCTTTGTAAGTGGTGCTGGGAAAACTGGACAGCTACATGTAAAAGAATGAAATTAGAACACTCCCTAACACCATACACAAAAAAACTCAAAATGGATTAAAGACCTAAATGTAAGGCCAGACAGTATAAAACTCTTAGAGGTAAACATAGGCAGAGCACTCTATTACATAAATCACAGCAAGATCCTTTTTGACCCACCTTCTAGAGAAATGGAAATAAAACCAAAAATAACCAAATGGGACCTAATGAAACTTAAAAGCTTTTGCACAGCAAGGGAAACCATAAACAAGACCAAAAGACAGCCCTCAGAATGGGAGAAAATATTTGCAAATGAAGCAACTGACAAAGGATTAATCTCCATAATTTACAGGCAGCTCATGCAGCTTAATATCAAAAAAACAAACAACGTAACCCAGAAATGGGCAGAAGACCTAAATAGACATTTCTCCAAAGAAGATATACAGATTGCCTAATTGCCAAAAAACACATGACAGGATGCTCAACATCACTAATCGTTAGAGAAATGCAAATCCAAACTACAATGAGGTATCACCTCACACCAGTCGAAATGGCCATCATCAAAAAAATCTACAAACAATAAATGCTGGAGAGGGTGTGGAGAAAAGGGAGCCATCTTGCACTGTTGGTGGGAATATAAATTGATACAGCCACTATGGAGAACAGCATGGAGGTTCCTTAATAAACTAAAACTAGAACTACCATCCGACCAAGCAATCCCACTACTGAGCGTGTACCCTGAGAAAACCATAATTCAAAAAGAGTCATGTACCACAATGTTCATTGCAGCTCTATTTCCAATAGCTAGGATATGGAAGCAACCTAAGTGTCCATTGACAGTTGAATGGATAAAGAAGATGTGGCACATATATACAATGGAATATTACTCAGCCATAAAAATAAACAAAATTGAGTTATCTGTAGTGAGGTGGATGGACCTAGAATCTGTCATACAGAGTGAAGTAAGTCAGAAAGAGAAAATGAAATGCTGTATGCTAACACATATATATGGAATCTAAAAAAAATTGTTCTGAAGAACCTAGGTGCAGGACAGGAATAAAGATGCAGACATAGAGAATGGACTTGAGGACACAGGGAGGGGGAAGGGTAAGCTGGGACAAAATGAGAGAGTGGCATTGACATATATACACTACCAAATGTAAAATAGAGAGCTAGTGGGAATCAGCCACATAGCACAGGGAGATCAAAGAGGTACTTTGTGACCACCTAGATGGGTGGGATAGGGAGGGTGGGAGGGAGACGCAAGAGGGAGGAGATATGGGGATATATATATATGTATGGCTGATTCACTTTGTTATAAAGCGGAAACTAACACACCGTTGTAAAGCAATTACACTCCAATAAAGATGTTAATAAATAAATAAATAAAATTAAAAATGGGCAAAGGACCTGAACAGACATTTCTCAAAAGAAGACACACAAATGGTCAATAAGTATTTTAAAAAGTTCTCAACATCACTAATCTCATGGAAATTCAAATCAAAACCTCAATGAGATATCACCTCACACCTGTTAGAATGGCTGTCATCAAGAAGACAAAAGATAAGTGTTGTCAGGGATATGGAGAAAAGGAATCCTTGTACAGTAGGTGGGAATGTAAACTGGTGCAGACATCATGGAAAACAGTATGGAGGTTCCTCAATAAATTAAAAATAGAACTAACGAATGATCCAGGAAGCTTATTTCTGGGTATCTATCCAAAGGAATTGAAATCTGGATCTTAAAGAAATATCTCCACTCCCATATTTATTGTAGCATTATTCACAGTAGCCAAGATATAGAAACAAACTAAATGTCTTTCAACGAATGAATGGATAAAGAAAATGTGGTGTCTCTCTCTCTCTCTCTCTCTCTCTCTCTCTTCCCTCTCTCTCTCCCTCCCTCCCATGAAATATTATCCAATCTTAAAAAAGAAGACACCTGGAGAACATTATGCTAAGTGAAATAAACCATACACTGAAAGACAAGTCCTATATATCTCCCTCATACTTGGAATCTAAACTAGTCAAACTCATAGAAGCAGAGAGTAGAATGGTGGTTGCCAAAGGTTAGGATAGAGAGCGGAAAATGAGGAGATGTTGGGCAAGGGTACAAAGTTTCAGTTTTGCAAGATGAATGGGTGCTGGAGCTATAATATAGAGCATGGTAACAAGAATTAACAGTACTCTATTGTATTACTGAAATTTGCTAAGAGGATGGATCTTAAAACTTCTCAACACAGGAACACGCACACAAACCCACACTGGTAATTATGTAAAAGTGAAGGATATGTTATTTAGCTTGATTATCCTGATCTTTTTACAATGTATACATATATCAAAACATCACATTGTAGCCTTAAACATACATGATTTTTATATGTATCTCAATAAACTTGTTTAACATTTTAATTTATGGCTTTAAAATATTTAGACATATGGTATGTGGGCTTTCATTTGCACTCTTGACAGGGCCTGGGTAATATGAAGTGGGTCTCTTCTTGAAATCAAAGACATGTCTTATTCCTCCCTTGAATCATACATAAATGCCAAACACAAGACTCTGCCCAGGATAGGTGCCCTGTTTCCCCAAAATGTTTAATTAACAAATGTATCCTTGTTGAGTGAATTTATGGTGGGACCATCAGGTATTTTAGAGCTGGTAAGCCTTTTGACACCTCTAAATGACACTTGATATTTAGCCACCATCTAGTCCAGCCCTGAGTAATGTCACTGCATGCTCAGGCACCCTGACCAGAAAAGTACTTCTTTCTTCTTAACCACTTCCTTCCCCAATAGCTCAGGCACTCCTTCAGAACCCATCTCTTGGGGCTATCAGATTAAACTGAACAGGAAAACTGGTAGAAAGGTTAATGTGATTCATTCCACAACTTGGAATGGTTTAAATTCAGGGTCTAGTTGCTAATTTTAGTCCCAGGGTAGGATATTCAAAAAGTAGACTGTGTCTCTGTTTAAATAATCTTCCTTAATAATGATGTAAAGTCAAATAAATTAGTTTTAAAACGTCCTGGAGACAGGCAACATTTTTTTAAGCTTTTTGGCTTGTGTGTATGCCCACTCAGACTGGGTATAGACGAACATAGCCACATAAAGTTGCCAGTTTAGGAAAAAAGACCCATACAATTTGGGGTTTATTACAAAATATAAAAAATATGATATAGACCTCCCACCGAGTAGCTCTGAATTAACTAATTTTTACTTAGCCATCGTGGCACCTCTCTTTCTGTAACTCTTTTCGTGCATCTCCTCACCACCTCACTCCCACCATCCCTCATTCAGAAAAAAAGTTTTAAAATAAAATAATAATAACAATAAATTTGATTTAAAATATCTTAATCTGTTCTAATGCTTTAGCCCACATTCTTTATCTAGGTTCAACATACTATTGCCATCCTGGCACGTGGTACAGCATTCATTTTGCAATTATAATCCTTATTCAGTGAAGCTCCTTCGTACACATAGTTCCACGTATAACATCTTACCTTCTGAAGTAAATAAAAATATTCTCTGCAGGACTTCAACTCTCAGAATGGCTCTACTTTGGGGTTTCAACGGCCTTTCTGATTTCCAGCCCAGCACCTTGTATTAAGCAAGATGTGCTTTATAAGCCAATAAATAAGAATAATAATTGCCTCCATGTTTATCAACTCAGACTCTTTCAGGCTTGTCTTCATCATGCATTTTGCCACTTAAGGCAAAGTCAAGGACTTTCAGTTTGCTTGTATTTATCTATTGCCTGCCAAGTGATCCTCTGCTCTCAAACTCCCCAACCCCCCACAAAAGGAGTTTAAGTTATTCTTATTTGAGGCCTTTATTTGGTTCTTTCATATTTCTGAGGCTCACTTTTCATCCATAAAATTAAAAATAGAAGTGAAAGTCATCTTTGCTTTTATGATTAAACCCTCATTTCATTAAATTGGATTTCACTAGCAGGACTTAAAGGCATAACCTTCTGCTTAGTATCACCATCCTTTACCATTCCTGCAATCATTACTTCTGTGGCAGATGACTGTGGTTGGGCTTTTTTGTTGTTGTTGTTTTTAGTATATGTCCCTTATTGTTCTTTGGAAAGTGGCCATTATTAACATGGAGGTTCTTCCATATTTCCAAGTTTATGTTTGCCAGATGCTCTAGAATAAATGATTATTCAAAACATATTTGAATCCTTTTTGTTTTCTTTCATAGCTTAAGTTTTGTACCCAAAGACTAATAAACTGAAAACATCATTTTCTTCTTATACATTTAAAAACTAGTCACACGCATATGTAAGACTTTTTTTCTGTCTATATACAGTGCTAGAGGCATTAACTCCACATCTCTTGTAAAGTCCCCTGAGACTCAGAGAAGCAACTGTGAGGGGAATGGCCAAGCCACAGAAGTGCACCACGGGGTCCCTGTTCCTACCACCAGACTGGCAAGGCTAAAGGGCAAACTTGCACCAATGGTCAACCCAACATCCATTATACAACAAGTGTCATGATTTTACAGTAAAAAGAAGTTGTTTACTATGTAGATGCCTTGAAAAAGGAGGCATCTTTGGTCACTAAAGGTCTCTGTCTCTGGAAGAAAGTAAATGTAGGTTGTGGTAATATTTTTATTCATCAACAAGCTTTATTGTTATCATAAATGCTGCTACTATTACCACTCTCTACTTAGCAAGTGCCGGTAACTTTCACAAAATCATAGCCAGAGAAGTACGAATGAGAAAACCTCCTAGCCAGTGGGCCTCAGTAGGAGTCAGAGAAGATCATAGGTAGTTGTAGGCCCTGAGTACAGTCTGAAAGTCCAAATAAACTCCCAAAAGGTAAGGTAACCTGTGTTTGCAGTCAGGATAGCAACAAGGGGCTAAGGGAGATAGAATCATAGTTCACCCATCAGGGAAGCCATATTCAGAAACAGGGCCAGGAACTCAAAGACAAGTGAGATGCTTACACAGAAGTGAAAATTACAGCAGAGTTAACATTTGGAATTGCTTATTAGAGTTCCCAAAGCAAGTATGGCTCCTGGGGCAAGCTAAAGAAAGGCACACAAACCAATGGAAACATGGAGAGGGATGTTTCTGTTTTACACGCACACATATCCCTCTTGAGTAAAGCAGACTCCCTCCCTTGATCTTGATTCCCAGATTCCATGCATCTTAGCAGAGCCAAGAGGAACTGGCAAAGAGCCTGGAGTTGGAGAGGGTATGTGAAGTTTAAAAACATATACATCGTTAAAAATCATTAAACATGTTGGTAACCCAAAGTGAATTCATACACAACCACAAAATTTGGCCTCTGACAGGTTAAACCACTTGGGCCTTCAGTCCTTATTGGTGTTGAAACTAGGGCTGGGCTCTGTCTGCTGCCCAAGTTCACATGGACCCGCAGTGAAGAGCAGCAACCAGCATTCTGCACAAGCGGGAGTCTAACTTTAAGACAATTTTTCTCCAGGAGAAGTTCTTTGCACCTTGCTCCTTCTGCCTTACAAATCATGCTAGTTGGCAGCAGTAAAGTAGAAACCCACAGCTCTTGAGTTTGCCCTTGACAGAGCACATTGTAGAATGCTAAAACAGTAAAGGATTTTCCATAATCACAATGTAATTCAAAGTTGAATTGAGTAATCTTTGGTTTCAGAACAAGAAAAATAGCATTTAAGATGGCAAGAAAATATTTTTTTCTTAGGGAGTTAATGTAAAAGCAGATATGGGATTTTATATTAGAAAGTGGGAGCAAGAATGAAAGTACTTACCTTCTTTTAACATGAGGTAACGTATTGGGTTGTCCAACAATTCGTGTGGGTTTTTCTGTAAAATCCTTTGGGAAAACCCGAACGAACTTTTTGGCCAAAACAATAAAATCAAATTCTGTTGATTTTTTAAAATGTAGCCTTAAATAGAAATATAGTAGCATGTACAAATAAACCCGGAATAGATAAAAGTATATTTTAACATATTTCTAATCTTAAGAAAAAGTATGCAGAATATGGCTGGCTTAAGTTTTTACTTAATAGGTAAAAAACATTATCCAAATCTTTCCTTTTCAAAGAACAGCGCATAGACTTGTGTACACAAAGGTTTTGAAGCACTGATCTGAATTAACCATTCACCAAAGGCTTATCAAGTAGGCTTATAGAAAGTCATCCTTTCCTCCAGCACCACATATAAACTTGCAAGCAAAGTAAAAATCATGTTTGCTCTGCAAATACAACTTCAAAATGAGTTCCCTAATACCCTCTTCAAACATTCAGGAGCCACCACCTATTTCTTTACTTTTCCACTTTTTTCTCTGAGATACTTCCTAGGATAAATACCTTCCCTTTTTGCATGGATTGTTTTGCCTGTGACTTTGGAAGACTGAATAACAGCTATGAAAGATAATAGAAAGGAGTAATACTGATAGATTTATTGGAAAGAAAAATAAGTGAAAGACAAGGCAGAAATACAAAAAAGCAAAAATAGCATGAACGAGAAAAACAAATATCTGTGTATTTTTTTATGTTGAAAATAGATTTATTATTTATCTAAATATAAAAAAACTGTGTATTTTATTTATATTGAAAATAGATTTGTTCATCTAAATATAAAAAGAATGCATGCTAATAGTCTCTCATAGTTTTGCTAACTAAAAATTGTAAATTCTCAAATAATACAAAAAAGTAGTAGTGTTCAGAAACATCATCATGAAGGGAGAAACTTCTTTTGTTCTTTCAGTGGCCCAGCATCCACTTACCCATCTCCAGATAATTATCCCACCAGTTTTCTTTAACTGAGATTCTTCCTCTCTCCCCATGTCCCATCTGACTCTTAGGCCCCATGCTATAGGTATTATCCTATATCACCTATGGATATGGTGGAGATATGGTGGAACGTGTGACAGAGCACACAGGCCTAAGTCAATTAGAATCTCACATTCTCTAGATCACAGTGTTTGTTTGGGTATAAGCACACATCCTAAGTTAACCAGCCAGGCCCAATGAACCTAGAGCTTTCAACTGAGTAATTAGAAGACTTTCTTTCATGCCAGTGCTGATATGGAGAGGAGGAAAGGCAAAAACTGTGGCAGCCTCCTTGTCCCCATGAGGGGAGATATTGTTCTGAAGATAAAACCACCACAGAGGAGGAAGGGCAGAAACGTGGAAACAGAGGGAAAAACTGGCTCTTCCTGCTGACCCTGTCTGAAGCCCTGAAAAAGATGTGCCTAGAAGCAAACCAGGACTCTATACTTTTCAGCTATCTGAGCCAAAAATAGATTGGATTGCTTAAATTAGATTTGACTGAGATTCTGTCACTTGTATTCAAGGGAAATATAACTAACACATGTTTGTATACTTCTATGCATACATCTGCATAGGTGGATCTTATTATTTATAATTTCATTTTCAGTTTATTCTTTACCTATTATTTTTAACCTGCTATTCTCAACCAAAACAAATGTCATTAACATCTTTCTGAATAATTAAATTCAGATCTATATTGTTATTTTTATGATGTTCTATAATTTGTACTATAATTTATTGAATCAGTGTCATACTGAGAGACATTTACAGATTGTTTATACACATTAAAGAAGAACCTCATATATACTAATTTAACCTACACAATGATCTCCTTGGGATAAATTTCTAGAAGTAGGGTTGTTAGGCCAAAGGTATCTAATTTAAGATATTATACACACTCCTACACTACTTTAGAGAAATCTGTAGAATTACATTTACACCAATAAGACCTGGACAATTCAGTGTTCCCTACAGTCACATAAACATCTGCTAATTTCATGAGCAAAAAATAATATATGTAATTTCTTTTCCATTTCTCTACTAGTGAGAGTGACTATTTTCCACACATTTGTCAGCCCTTGCATTTCTCCTTTTGTGAACCACCTATTACATTTTTACCCATATTTCTGTTACAGTGTTTGACTGCCTCATTGGTATGCTAGAGCTCTTTATATATTAAGTGTATTAACTCTTTCTCATATATTTCCCAGGTTGTATTTTGTTTTTGATTTAATTTAAAGACATTTCATGGTGGAGAAATTTTACATTATTAGGTAACCAAATTTATCAAAATTTAATTATGGATCTTTTATTACTTATATTGCTTAGAAAGATTGTTGCATTCTAAGACTATAAAATTACTCACCCATATTTTCTTCTAGTAGTTTCTGGTTTCTTTCCATTCTTTATCTTTTTTTATATACATTTAAATCTTTGATCCACCTAGAAGTTATTTTACCATAAGGGATTCAGCTTTCTTTTCCCCAAATGTCTAGCCAGTAATCCCAATGTTATATACCAGAAATTCTATTCATCATCTCACCAATATGAAATGCCATCTTTATCATATATTTAATTACCACATATCCTTGGGTCTATTTCTGGCTGCTTTATTATGTTTCATTTCAGACTGTTTCTGCCTCCTGTAGCAGTTTTGTGTTAGATATTGTAAATCATAAATTTTAATATCTAGTAGGATAAGTATTCTTACAATTCTTTTTTTATCCTTCCAAATTGTCTTAGCTTTTTATTTATCTATTTTTTAAATTAATTTTAGAATAGTTCAAAAGCTTCTAAAGAAATAGTACTTCACAAGTCAGAAAGAGAAAAACAAATACTGTATGCTAACACATATATATGGAATCTAAAAAAAAAAAAGGTTCTGAAGAACCTAGGGGCAGGACAGGAATAAAGACGCAGACATAGGGCTTCCCTGGTGGTGCAGTGGTTGAGAGTCCGCCTGCTGATGCAGGGGACACGGGTTCGTGCCCCGGTCTGGGAAGATCCCACATGCCATGGAGTGGCTAGGCCCATGAGCCATGGCCACTGAGCCTGTGCCTCCAGAGCCTGTGTTCCGCCACAGGAGAGGCCACAGCAGTGAGAGGCCTGCGTACCCCCCCCCAAAAAAAAGATGCAGACATAGATAATGGACTTGAGGACATGGGGAGGGGGAAGGGTAAGCAGGGATGAAGTGACAGAGTGGCATGGACATGTATACACTACCAAATGTAAAATAGATAGCTAGTGGGAAGCAGCCACATAGCACAGGGAGATCAGCTTGGTGCTTTGTGACCACCTAGAGGGGTGGGATAAGGAGGGTGGCAGGGAGTCGCAAGAGGAAGGGGATATGGGGATATATGTATACATATAGCTGATTCTCTTTGTTGTACAGCAGAAGCTAACACAATAAAGATATTTTAAAAAAAAGAAAAAAACGAAATAGTACTTCAATATTGAATAAAACTACATGAATATTATTATTTTGAGGAAAGTGAATAAAATTATAGTAAAATATTAAGTATTGGTAACCAAAAACATGGCACCTATTTTCATTTATTAAATTATAATTTAGTGTCCTTTAGAATATTTTATTTTTCTTTTATATACCTGCAAAATATTTCTTGATCAGTTTATTCAAATATATTTTTTATTTTATGTTTTTATTACTATTTTCAATACTCTACTTATCTTTTTTGCCAAATTTGGATTATTATAAAGAATATCTTATTATTTATAGTTTTTGGGAGACTTAAAACAATATTTTAAAGTCAGGAATAGGTCCTGAATTTAATCAAATATTTTTAGCATCTATTGTGATTTGACTGATTGAAAGAAATCAATGTATTTGCCAGTACTGAATTGGATACATTCTTGGAGTTAATCTCACTCAGTTATATTGTATTACTCTTTTGATGTACTCCTAAATTCTCTCTGCTAATATACCATTCACAGCTTTTGTGAGGAAAGAGAGAGGGGAAAAGACAGAGGGAAGAGAGAGAGAGAAGAGAATCTGTTCAATGTTACTGTCACACATATGCTAGTGTCATAAAACAATATGAAGAGAATTCCTTATTTTGTGTTGCTCTGGAACAAATTCAAATCACGGAGTAATCTGGCTCTTGGAAGAATGAAAATAATTTCCAAAGGTACCTTCTGTGTCAGAAGCATTTTGGAAAACTTTAACAACATTCACAATTTCTTGCACAATTTGTAGCCTATTTCTTCTTGAGAAAAAAAATGAAGTTTTAGAAGTTATTAGTATAAAATTGTGCAAAACATTTTCTTATGATGATTTTCTCATTATCTGTAGTCATCTCTCCTTTTCATTGCATATTTTATGAATTCATGTTTTTTCTCTCTCTTTTGTTCTCACTCATATTTAGTATTGGTAGATTATTTATTTATTTAATTGTATTTGATCCTCCCTCCCTCCAGAATCAAGTTTTGAATTAATTTATAATTTCTATCACTTTTCTCATTATGGATTTTTGCTCCTCATTTAAAAAAATTTCTTCCTTATGTTTTTCTAAAGTTTATTTTAGATTCATTTTTCTAGCTAAACTGGCACCTTATTCACTTATTTCCATTCTTTTTCTGTTTTAGTAATATAAATGTATATGGTTTAAAATTTTTTCCCTCACTGTTATTTTTCAGATATTCTGTAACTGTGATGTTATTGTTTACTTAACCTGAGAACTATTTTACAAAAAAAATTTTTGTTTTGTTTCTGATTTTCCTATTTGATTCTAGCACTGAATGCATTTTTTGTCACAGAATGTTGCTTATAGTATTTCTACTTTGGGGTTTACTTTTTTGTTTCAAACAGTATGATAAATATCTGTGAATATCTATGCGTCCTTGAAAAAATGATGCATTTCTTTGTTTCTAGGGTTTGATATTTGTCATCTACATATCTATTAAATACTATTACACATATTGCTATTCAAATCTTCTGTATTTATATTTTGTCTTTTTTATCCATAAAGTATAGAAACCGATGTGTTGCCTTTCACTATTATTGTGTTTTTGTAAATATATCATTTATCTTCAGTAATTTTATATTTTATTCATATTTTTACTTATAAGGAATAATTATAACTTCTCTGTAAATTTTAACCTACATCATTAAGTAGGTTGCATCAGCTTGCATTCACCTCTGCTTGATAATAGTTAACATTTTCTCCCACCATTTTGTTTATTTAGTAGATCATTATGTCATTTACTTTTATCATGGGGCTAATATATTAGATTTTTTGGTCATACCAATGATCTTTTCTGCTTTTAATGTTTTACATCTTCTTCCTTTGCCATCTTCTTCTTTGACGTTTGAAAAAAATACAGACTATTTTGAATTCAAAAAGCAATTGCAGTTACAGTTTTAAATAATACGCTTAATCCTACAGTTCTCAATATATCAACTTTCACTTCAAGTAGAGTTATTTATCCTCACTTTGAGAAATTAGGGAAAAAAAGTTAATTTTGACAATCATTTTCGTTTCTAACTGCTTACTCTCATCTCCCTTGTTCCAAACCTGGAAGGACTGATGCACAAATTGTTTTATTATTAATTTGTGCCATAACTGTACCCCTAAGTTGCTGTCCGAAGAAATATCTATTACACTGGTAAAAACAGAGACAAGAGACTGCAATAATTGTTCAAGGACACAAATTTTATAACTTAACTTAAATTTCTAGTAGGCCACTTTATCTCATTGCCTTGACTGACAAGAGGGACTGTTTCAAAACTGAAAATTGTTAGTATGAACAACCCGCTATTATTTTGTGCCACCTCATACCCCTCAGTGGCTGCAGCCAAAATATTTTAGTTTTCAGTCCCCCTTCTCATTAAAATGCAAATAAGGGAAATGTATTCAGCCTTATTCTTGTACAAACAACAAAAACAAATACACTGGAGGATAACGCTCCACTCTTCACTCGACTTTGACAGTGGAAACCTATTCTATGTTGATTAAGCAACTATGTAGCTGGATTCCTTTCTTATTTTTTGAATTATAATATTCCTTATGGCATTATATTAAAAATTAACCCATGGCAGGGGATAAGGGAGGAGAATAGGAATGAAGTATATTTTCCCACCCATCCAAACTGTGGCCAACTGGCAGAAACTACTGAACATGTCAGCATGTTACCCTGCTTTGGCTCAGAAGGAAAGTAAAAGCCTTTGGTCCCATCTAGTCCCCAAGCACCAGAATGAATTCTGACAATCATACCTTTTTCTCTGCAGGTTTGCCTTTCTGGCTTTGTGTGTGTGTGTGTGTGTGTGTGTGTGTGTGTGTGTGTGTGTGAATCCTCATGTGTACATAGACGCCTGCTGGAAATTGTTTCAATCCCTCTGTTCACATGTAATCAACATTCCCGCTCTCTTCTTACATTGAAGTTTGGAAAGTGAGCCCTTGCAGTGCCCCATGCCTGCTTTAAATAGCCAAAGAATCAGAATCAGGAGACTCTAACTCTTCTAAGAGACGTCTTAGTGTGGTATGGCTAAGAAGTTTGCATGGCAACAGAGAGATTTAGGAGCAATGCCCTGTTTTTTCTCTCTGCTTTGGAAACTGAAAGGGTTGTTTCCTTTTATCTTTTTTTTCCTGTTACTGTTAAATTTAATTAACTACATATAAAGTATTAGAAATCCTTTGGATCTGATTATGAGTTTGGTCCAGAAAATGTGTAATCCCCAATGAAGCATGTATTAAAAGAGTCAACTCCTTTCCAAAACTGTAGTAATCAGATGTTAGTATATGAATAGTTTTGGGCTTGGCTAGAAAACTTATCTCTTTACCCCATCTTTTTGTACTAAAACTATAAACTTTAAGAGTAATTTGTTTCCTATATCAGTCAGGGTCCTTGCAAGAAACAGCTGGCACATTCAAATCAGATAATTTGTGGATCATTTTAAAAAGACACCTTTACAAAGGCGTGAGCAGGGTATAGAGAAACCAGAAGGGATGGTGTGGTACTTGGGGTAAGGAACACCAAGGAACCACTCTCACCCTAGGCCTGAGAAGGCAAGGGGAGGACATTGCTACTGGAATAGGGGAGAAAAGAAGGGAGTGAAGAAGACCCTTCACAAGAGCTGAGATCTTAAGTTACATGGCCAGCCCAAATCAACCTGCAGGGAGAAAATGGATATAAATGTCCAAACCTTATTCTCCTCTTCCCTCAGGTCTCCTGCTGGCTCTCCCACTGGTCAACCCTACCAGATCTCAGAGGGCAAGTGAACTCGTGATGCTAAGGCTTAAGTCAGTCTCCTGGTATGCAAAGTGTGGCAGAAAGGGTGAAGGGAAACTGGAAGACATCTGGCACATTTCTATTAACATCAACTGATATCTATTCAACAACTACAGGTGAGGAATTCCTCATTTCGCAAATTTCATCATCTATGTGAATTGGAATCCAAGGAGAACTTTCCCATGGAAACTGAGTCTTTAGGTTGTAGGAGATTGCTATGATAAAGTGGAAGTAAATAGACGTGTGTTGTCCTAAGATGTGTATTCCACGTGATGTTACCACGTGCTAGTTGCATAACTTTGGATGAGTCACTTCGGATCCTTTGTATTCAATGGTATTATCAGTATGGTGATGACAGTCATGTTTTTTTTATTTTTGTCAAGGATGGTTGCTAGTATAAAGTTATCTAGTATATAAGAGAATACTCGGAAATATAATAAATTTTAATTTACTTTGGAAATATTTCTCTGAAGCCACGACATTTTCAGTCTCTTTGCAAGTCAGACTTTCCTCCTCTGAAATGGAGGTACTCTTGCCAAAATTGGTTGGTTGTTTAACAGTTCAGATATTTGTATCTTATGGAAGTGAACGAGTGCTCAGAGTGTATACACTGACTTTCCCCAGGGAATTCCCAATTTCCTTCATCACATCAAGGAAATCTTATAAATAATGTCATACACAGAGAGACTGCTTTGCTCATCAATTACATACATACAGTTACCTCCAGAGAGAGGGTCTGCCTTGCCAAGAATACTGCTGATTTGGCTCTCGCTAGGGAAGCAAAGAGCTGATGCAACAGGCATTGCATTAAGGACCTTTGCGTATTGTCTTCCTAGCTCTCTCCCTCTGGAACTCTGAGCTGGTTCCAGAGGCTATGGGAAGCTATGGAAAGTGCAATCCACAGGTATTTTGGGATGTATGCTCTGGGACCAGTTCAGCAACAAAAGAGTATCTTAATTTGGGAGACTTTAACAAACTTCAGAAATAAAAGTAGACAAGAAATCTGTATAAAGTAGACCAAAAAAATGCAATAAAACAAAACAAACAAAAGAAACTCCTAGAGCTTCCCTGCTGGCACAGTGGTTGAGAATCTGCCTGCTAACGCAGGGGACATGGGTTCGAGCCCTGGTCTGGGAAGGTCCCACATGCCGCGGAGCAACTAGGCCCGTGAGCCACAACTACTGAGCCTGCGCGTCTGGAGCCTGTGCTCCGCAACAATAGAGGCCGTGAGAGTGAGAGGCCCGTGCACCGCGATGAAGAATGGCCCCTGCTTGCCACAACTAGAGGAAGCCCCCGCACAGAAATGAAGACCCAACACAGCCAAAAATAAAATAAAGAAAGAAAGAAAAAAAAGAAACTCCTAAAGGATAGAAAAAGGAGAGAAGCCAAGACAGGAAAATCTATCCACTTTGAAACTTAAAAACACACACAAAATGATAATAATAATAATAAACCTAGGCTTAGAAGTATTTAATAAAGTAAAAATTAAATATAAATGAACCATATATTCAACATAAACTAGAAAAAGAATGAAAAAACACACCCAAAGAAACTATAAGAGGAGTCAAAAGATAGAAATAGAAATTAATTAATTAAAAGCACAATAGGGCTTCCCTGGTGGTGCAGTGGTTGGGAGTCCACCTGCCGATGCTGGGGACACGGGTTCATGCCCCAGTCCGGGAAGATCCCACATGCCACGGAGCAGCTGGGTCCGTGAGCCATGGCCGCTGAGCCTGCGCGTCCAGAGCCTGTGCTCTGCAACGGGAGAGGTCAGAACAGTGAGGGGCCCGCGTACCGCAAAAAAAAAAAAAAAAAAAGCACAATAGAACATATATTTAAGGTCAAAAGTTGCCTCTTTGAAAATACCACTAAACAGCCCTTTTGTAACCTGATCAAGAATAAAAAAAACATTAGAATGATAAAGAGATCAAAACTATAAATTCCAGAATTTTTTAAAACATAAGAGAACATTTTTATACAAAGTAATTTTTTAAATTGGAATGATTGGCTCTTCCAGAAAAAATATACATTAATAAGATTTCTTCAAGAAGTTAAAAACAGAATAGACCAGCAGCATAGACAAAATCTAAAATATAGACAAAAGCCAGGATCAGAACATTTAATGGGTGGATTCTACAAAATCAGAACCAGAATACTGAAAGAAGAGAATGCAATAGATCTTCTCTTATAATGTTATATGCAAAACCCCTAAATTTAATATCAGCATTTTTTTATTGAGGTATAATTCACATACAACATTATTTAGTTTCAGATATACAATATAATGATTCAATATTTGTATATATTGCAAAATGATCACCACAGTAAGGTTAGTTAACATCTGTCACCATACACAGTTGTAGGAGATATTAGCACTTTTAGTGAAGAACTTCATTAAAACAATAATATACATCATGATCAAAAAGGGTTTAACACAGTATTGCTAAATATTGGAAAAGTGATAGATAAATAGGTCAATGGAACAGTATAGGGAATCTAGAATTCAGAAATGCATTTATTTGTGTGTGTATATGATGGAGTATGCAAAAAGTGGTGTTGGGACAATTGACTGTCCTTTAAAAAAGGATTAGATTCCTACTTCAGACAATTTTTGAAAATTCAACTTGAATAACAAGTATAAAACAAGAATAATATACATTATGACCAAAAAAGGATTAAAGTAATAATGCTAGATATTGGAAAATTAATAATCAAAATGATCAACAGAATAGAATGGACAATCCAGAAATAAATTATTGTGTGAAAATGATGTACTATACAATAAATGGTGCTTGAACAATTGATCATCTATTCAAAGTGAAAAAAATTAAATTTAGATCTGTTTCAACCCATGCTAAAACGTTAAAAAAGGAATTTTAGTTGGCTTAATAAGTAAGCTTAAAACGAAACAAACGAACAAACAAAAGAACTTTGAAAGTGCTAACAGAAACAAGATAGACTAGGTAATTCCCTGGTGGTCCAGTGGTTAGGACTCCACACTTCCATTGCAGGGAGCACAGGTTCGATCTCTGGTTAGAGAACTAAGATCCCACATGCTACATGGCACAGCCAAAAAAAAAAAAAAAATCAGAAACAAGATAGAATATATATATTTATTTATATTCTTGGGATAAAGAAGACCTTATTGAAAAAAACACAAAACTTCAGAATTCCTGGTGAAAAGGCTAAAGTTTTTCTACGTAAAACTTCTGAAACTTCTTGGATGTTTTGATATTGGCATACCACAAAAGCTCCATCCACCTATGCCCCATTTCTCTCACTGATTATGACTAAAAACTCTGAGCAAAATACAAAAAAAACTTGAAGACTCTGAAAAGTAGACAAAATTAAGTTTCTCATTTTTTTCTCTTTTCTTTTGTGGCTTTGCCCCCATGGCAGGCTCTGGTCTTGGAGTGCTACAGCAGCAGCAATACTATAAGTGGCTAAAACTCCAAGAAATATCCCATATTTCTGGCCAGAGGAAAATGAGTGTCCAGGGGCTGGAGAGTGAGAGGAGAATCCTAGAGGGGAGAGCTGGAGAGGAACATGCTCAGATACTCAGTGTGAATCTGCACAATCTCAGGTTCAACCCTGATGTATGGGAGATTTTAACACCCATTTCTCACCAAATGATAGAACAATGAGATGAAACCCTTGTACAGATACAGACGATCTGAATAACGCTATCAACCGTCTTGATCTAATTTATAGAACACTACATTCAAAAACTAGAGAATACTACACATTTTTTCCCCAAGTGCTCATAGAACGCTGCCAGATATATACCATAAGTGGGACCATATAACATGTTTTTATAAAATTAAAAGGATCAAAATTATACAAAGTGATTCTCTGACCACAAAGGAATTAAATTAGAAATCAATAACAATAACATATCTTAGGAAAATCCTATATATCTGGAAATTAAGTAACAGTCACAGGTTAAAGATGAAATCAGAGGCATAGTTAGAAAATATTTTGAATTGAATGACAATGAAAATACAACACTGCGAAATTTGTGGGATGCTGCTAAAACAGTGTTGAGAGGGAAAAGTTGCTTTATATAAGGAAGAAGAAAGATCTAAAAGCAAAGACCTAAGTTTCACTTCAAGAAACAAGAAAAAGAAGAGCAAAGTAAACCCCAAGTAAGTAGAAGGAAAGAAATAATAAAGATAAAAACAGAAATCAATGAGACGGAAAATGGACAATAGAGAAACTGCTTAGCAAACCCAAAAACTGTCTCTTTGAAAAGATCAACAGAATTGACAAAACTCTAGCTAGACTGATCAAGAAAAAAAGAGAGATAATATAAATCACCAATATTAGTAATGAAAAAGGGGTTATCAACACTACAGATATTAAAGAACAATAAGACCATGCTATGAATAACTTTATGCTAAAAAATAGGAATATTGAAATGAATAAATACATTTCCAAAAAATATGACATATCAAAACTGACTTAAGAAAAAAATAAATGATATAAATAACTCTATATGTATTAAAGCAATTTACTTTGTTATCAAAACCTTCCCAAGAAGAAAAAGTCCAGGCCTAGATAAATTCACTGGTGAATTCTATAAAATATTGAAGAAAGAAATAACACACCAATCTTATTCAAATATAGTAAAAAATAGAGGACGAGTAATCACTACCCAAAAATTTAGTAAAGCAAGTTTGTATGTTCAATTGATTTTTGGCAACGTTGCCAATGCAATTCAATGGGAAAAAAAATTTTTTTAACTAACATTGCTGAATCAAATGACTATCCACAGGGGAAAAATGAATATCAACCCTCACATCACATGATGCCTAACATGTAACTAAAAAGGGTCACAGACACAAATAATATACAAAATGAGAAAACTTCTAGAAGAAAGCACAAGAGAAAATCTTTGCAATATTGGGGTAGGGAGATATTTCCTAGATAGAATACGGAAAGCATGAGGGAAAAATAGATAAGTTGGAACTCTTCAGAAATGGAAAACTTTTTCTTGCTGAAAGACACTAATGAGAACACACAAAGGCAAGTCATGGAGCATGAAAGAAACTATTGGCAAGCCAGATACAAGGCAAAGACTTGTAACCAGAATACATAAAGCACTCTTATAACTCAATTATAAAGACTAAAAACCCAATAAGAAAATGGAAAATTGGAAGAGCTACTTTACAAAAGAAGGTATACAAATGTCTAATAAGCACATGACCTGATGATCAATAATATCATCAGTCATCAGGGAAGTACCACAATGAGATATGACTATATACTCATTAGAATGGCCAAAATTAACAAAAACTGGCCATACCAAGTGTTGGTAAAAATGTGGAAAAACTGGACTCTTAAAGTACTGCTGGAAAACATGTAAAAGGGTACAATTACAGTGGACAAAAAATAACTATGA
This sequence comes from Delphinapterus leucas, assembly GCF_059928025.1. Classification (NCBI taxonomy): domain Eukaryota; kingdom Metazoa; phylum Chordata; class Mammalia; order Artiodactyla; family Monodontidae; genus Delphinapterus; species Delphinapterus leucas. Next base: position 102,071,794 of record NC_143131.1, on the reverse strand, counting down.
AGCAGTGAAACCTAGCCAACTGTTCCTACTCAAAGTAAAACCTCTTAAGAGTCTGTAGTTGCTCTCAAAATTCTCAGCCTCCATTATCGCTCAAGTCAAGTTTTTAATCCTTATAACAAGTCAATTAAACCTCTTTTGCCAAAATGACCAATGACCTTGCTATAGACTGACTGAATGTTTGTGTCCCTCCAAAATTCATATGTTGAAATCCTAAACCCCATTGTGATGGAATTAGGAGACAGGGCCTTTGGGAGATAAGTAGGTCATGCATTGGATTATTCCCCTTATAAAAGAGACCTCAGAGAGTTTCCTCACCCCCTCCAGCCTGTGAGGATACAGCAAGAAGTCAGCTGCCTGTGAACCAGGAAGTGGGCCCTCTTCAGAGAATCTGTCTGTGCCTTGATCTTGAACTTTCTAGTCTCCAGAATTGTGGAAAATAGATTTCTTATTTATGTTGTTTATAAGCCACTCAGTCTATGGTATTCTGTCTTAGCTTGAATGGAGTAAGAGAGAAATTGATGCTGAGAGTGAGGTCTTGGTATTACAAACACCTAAAAGTGTGGAAGCGGTTTGGGAACTGGGTAAGGAGTGAAGGCTGGAAGAGTTTTGAGATGCATGCTAGAAAAATCTTACATTGCTGTGAACAGACCATTGAGGGTGATTCTGGTAAGAGCTCAGGAGAGGAAAGCTCTAGAGAGAGCCTCACATTTTCTTGAGAATACCTGAGTAATCCTGACCAGAATGTTCGTAGAAATATGGCCTATAAAGGCCAGTCTGATGAGGTCTCAGACAGAAATGAAGAACATGTTATTGAAAACTGGAAAAAAGGTGATCCTTGTAATAAAGTGTCTAATAACTTGACTGAATTGTGCTCCTGTTCTGGTGTTTTGTGGAAGGTAGAACTTGCAGGCAATGAAATGGAATATTTAACTAAAGCAATTTCTAAGCAAAATGTTGAAGGTGAGGCCTAGCTCCTTCTGAATGCTTACAGGAAAATGTGAGAAGAGAGAAATGACTTAAAGTTGGAATTGTTATGCAAAAAGGAAGCAGAACTTAGAGATTTGACAAATTCTCATCCTCCCCATATTGCAAAATTGAGAAAGTGTGTTCGGGAGAGAACACTAAGGATGTGGCCAAGCATCTCTCTGATAAAGAGATTGGTTTGTGTGTGCACCATGGATTTCATCAGCAACCCCAGCAGGAAAACTGCCAGTCTGAACTGAGGAGGAAGGATATGGGAAAGATGAAGGGAGACCAGACTTTTGGTCTTCTGAAATTTCTCAAGATGGAACCCTAGAACTATTTGATTATGAATGTGCACCGTTCTTCGAGACAAGGAAAGAATAACCATGAAGGCAATTCAGAGATCATCAGGGTCACCCCCTTGGTTTCAAAAGGGGAGCCTATCACCTCACTTTCAACAGGCCAGACAGCCTCTGCTCAAAGCCATGGGGGGTGGGGTTGCCCAGCATCTTGGGGCTCCCACCCAGCTCTGCCAAAGCTTCAGGGGAAAGACTGCTTTCCTAGTGGGCCTACAAGATGGAACTTCTGCCCCAGTGTCTGGAAGGTGGGACCTTTGCCCCACCTGGATCTGGAGGGCAGAGCATCAAGTCAAAGAGGACTGCACTTAAGCCTTAAATCTCATGGAGCTTGCCTTGTAGTTTGGACTTATTTGGGACCTCTTACTGCTGTTTTCTTTCCTATTTCTCCGTTTTGAAATGCAAGCATCTATTCACTCTGACCTTCTCGTAGTGCCTGTCAGGCCACACATGTTCCTGCTGTAGGCCCTTTGCAATTGCTGCTCTCATCGTCTCAAAGTCTCCTCCCCCAGGTCTTGGAATGGAGTCTATTCTCTTCTCTCAATTTTATGCTCAAATATCTCACAAGACACTTCCCTGATGACTTTGTCTAAATAGAACTCCCAACACTCTCATCGCTCTTAGTCTCCTATTCTGCTTTGTTTGTCTTCAAAGAAAAATATTTGTTTTATTCCTCCTCCCACCCCTTCAATGAAAGCCCCAAGAGTTCAGGGATTTTGTGTTTCCCAATTACAGTTATATTCCCAGTATCTGGAACATGGGAGGTACTCAGTAAATACTTGTTTTCTGTTGGTTTAAGATCAGCACTGTTCATTTTCTAAAGAGAATTATGTGGTGCACTCTGATTTTCAAATGTTTGCTATCCCCTCCTACTGGGGGATTGATTCTACACTCTTCCCCATGGAATTCAGGCATGGCTGTGGGCAGAAGCTTTAAGAGCCTGCATATGGCTCACCATGCCTTCTTTGCTATTCCTCCACAATCACCAGCCATGTCCTAGACAGAGGCTGCTCTGTCAGCCTGAGCCCCAGGGAAAATGCTGTGGAGCAAAGCTGCCATTGATCATATGGATCTGTGGCATGTGTAGTAAATAAACTGCTATATTAAGCCACTGAGATTTGGGGTCTGTTCATTTCTACAGTATAACCTAATTTATCCTGACTGGTACAGACACCTATGCAACCATAGGGCCCAAGAGTACCTAAAACATATTTGACAAATTACATAAGTTTGCCTGAGTTGTTTCTTCCTAAACAACCTACTGTTTTCCTACCACAGCATTTTCTTTGAAAAGATAAAATCAAACAGCCAAAAGCACTGGGACATTTATTTTGGCATCATCAGAAGTTATTATTTTATTTCTTCATGTTTTCATGAAAAAGCATTATTGGAAAAAGTAAAGTAGCTTATGGATTTGAAAACTGTTGGCCAAACATGGCATAACTTAAAATTGAGTAAGATACTTATAAATAACACTGATTCTAAAGCTTTGCTTCAGGCCAACTGAATAAGAATCCCTGGGACTTGTGTCTTCAAATCTGTATTATTTTTAAATTTACCCAACTGATTACGATGTAGCTAGTCCAAAACCCAGTACTTAAGGTAAATATCTCTGCACTTATAACCCTAGGACACATAGGGAGATATACAGACCAGCAAGAGTCCCTATTCTAACCCACTTAAAAACACATCCCAAGGTATGGCTTCTATAATCTCTCATTGAATTGCTATGCTTCAAATTGTCAGTGGAATTTTTGAAAGACAACGTCCTAAAGAAGAAAATATTTGCCTTAGTTTCGATGGTCATTAAATGGAAATGGCTTACACTATACAAAATTCTCCAGGCAGCATCACTGAGATCCACTCTCATAGAAGTAGATAGAACTAAGAATTCCATTAAAAACCCAATACAATTGTCTTCTGTTTAGACTTGTAATACTGCCTTGGATCTAGCAGGAGAATTTCCTTTATTAATATGATATGAGTTAGTTGCTTACATTATTTTATAAGCTATAATTCAGATAAAATAGAACCAGTTACCAAGAATCTTTTAGGAAACACTAGAATTTTACTATTATGTGCCAGAAACTGTCAGTGTCAGATGTGAAGAAATAAATTGAGCTCCACGTGGATATTTCCAAACACAGGCAATATAATGAAGTCTTGCTTCTTACACAAAAAGTCATTTTACCCCCATCCGTACCTCATCCCAGGAGTCCCTCCCTCAAAGGGATGAAGAAATGAAAGAAAGGGTTGTAGGCTTTGAACTTTTATTTGACTTTGATGGCAGGGTTGAAGGTCTCATAAAATTGAAACGTTGAATGAAAGGGCATTTTTGCTACCAATAGAACTGGAGAAAACACACTCACCTACCAATGCTCTGAAAGGAAACCAGAAATCTTACACCAGCTTGTAATGTAATTGCTTTTAGGAGCAAGGGACAATCATATTGAACAATCCCTTCTAAAATGAGCTGGGTAGTGTAATGAGGGTTACCAAGCCAGAAGCAATAGCTGGAGCAATGTGGTTTGCTGGATGCAAGGATCAGCTCTGCCTGCTCAGGCAGAAACTCAGCCTCATCCAGATATTCATGCAGCATTCAGGGAAAAACAGAGATAAACATCTGCCATTGCTGACAGATAAAGAGAACTGGTCTACAACATCTTGGCTTCTTTGCCTTCATGTTTAGTAATGCAAACACAAATGAGCTTTTTCTTTCCCACGAGGTAACTAATTAGTAGATAAGTTATTTAAAGTCCTAGTATTACTACAAAGAAAAATAAATTCCTTTCTGGCACCACCTTAAAAGAAGAATTTCAATGGGATTACATTCCTTTAATCTATATGAACAGAATAATACCTTCTTTTTTTAACCGTTCCTCAGCCAAATCCCTATCACATGCTTTCTTCATTCCCGTTTAAAAATAGCTTTTATATCTTGGGTTTTATGATTAAACCTTGCCAACGCTAGTCAGAAGTACAGATTTTAATCAATTATCTGCATTATTTGGAATAATTCACAAATTAAAACACAATGTTTGAATTATTCAGAAAACTGGGGAGATAAATATAAATCACATGCATGCAGAGAGAAAGAGAGAGACAGACAGATATGATACAGACTATTCCATGCAGCTCCAGAATACTGGGTGATCCTGCCATTCTGCAGTTTTTCTGCTCAAATCAGCCTGTGAATTGAATGAAGGTGAGAGCTGCCTAGAAAATTTTACAAGTTTCTGCTTTTCTGAAATTTTAATTGGAAATGTTTATAAATAACAACTGTTTTATGTGTGTCTCCCTTCTCCTCATTTCAAAAGACTTATTTTAAAATTTAACAGATTAGGTGCTTATCATCACAGGCTATAGTCACCTAACATAGTTATCAAACATTGCTGGGAAAGGTGAAAAAATTTTTTCGGGTCTTAGGTCTACCTCATTCGTTTGAGAAGTGAAATGTTCCTCTTTTAGTCTCATGCTCCCTTCAGCTTCTAACTTCTACATAATGGCCAGCAAATTTCAACTTATTCTTAAAGATTGTCAATAGAGCAACATCTTCTTTCTTAAAAGAAATCATGGAACTCCCCCAAATCCACTTTATCCAGGGGGAAATGTTACTTTATTTGGGTAAAATTTTAAAGAACATACAAATTTTAGTTCTTATTTCTTGTTTATCTCAAAGATCCAATGCAAAAAAAAAAGGAAGGGAAGAAGATCTCAACTGTTCAAAAAGTTTTGTACTTTGGTAGCAGAGTTATTTGCCAGTCTATGCTACATTTGAAATTTGAGAGAATAAAAAAAATCCTTATTAAATCCTTTATCATGTTTCATAGTACTTCACAGTAGTCATTTCATTTCTAGTATTTACGATATATTAAATAATTTTATGTTAATATTTTATTTCCCACTAACCTACAAGTTCCAAGAAGGCAGGAATGTGCCTGTCTTACTTGACTCTGTGAAATATATTTTTAAGTTAATGCAAAAATTTATTTGAATAAATGAATGGGTCTGAATGACTGAGCCAATCTATACAGTGGGAACAGAGACAGCCTTTGTGTTTTTGCCAGTCACAACTTGTCCAAGCCATTTACAGGAACTCAATCCTCAGTGCATAAGATCAAAGATCTGATAATATTTAGAAAGTGGTCTGAGAGTTAAATGCTTTTTTTGCCAATTTTTAAGAAGTTTCCAAAATAATGATCCAAGAACGGTGATTGAGTGAAGCTATTGTTACACACACAAAGCATGAGTTTCTGAGAATTTGAGGAAGCAGTGGGACATGCTGAGCGGTTTGGTGTAGTGTCACAGTGGTCAACACACTAAGAATACTTGTCAGAATGCTGTATGACGTCACTTACATGTGGGATCTAAAAAGTACAACAAACTAGCAAATATAACAAAAAGAAGCAGACTCATAGATATAGAGAACAAACCAGTGGTTACCAGCAGGGAGGGGGAAAGGGGCGCCATAGGGATGCGGAAGTGGGAGGTACAAACTATTGGGTGTAAGATAAGCCCAAGGATGTATTATACAACACAGGGAGTATAGCCAATATTTTGTAATAACTGTAAATGGAAAGTAACCTTTAAAACTGTATAAAAAATTAAAATATTAATTAATTTTTAAAAAAATAATCCTCATCAGGGGTTTTGTACATCAGTAAATCTCTCAGGATCGTTTTAAATTTGGAACTATGTGTCAAGAACCGAGATGGGTCTGAGATTTTAAAGTACATACCAACAATTTAGCTTGCCACAGTTTCATGGAGGCCGGCAGATGACACAGGACCCCTGGATCAGAGACACAGAACAGTTCATTATACACAGCAAGAGCAGTAACATTTCTACGCTAGTCACTGAACCCCAGGGCCCTGGGAGGAAAGCCACACTAAACCCGTACATGCAGTGGGTTATGCCACGGGAGGGGAACCCTGAGCTCAGTGAACCTGAATCTTTTATGGTGGGGAGGGAACACGCCTGTACTTTGCTCTAGAGGGAGATGCTCTATTTCCCAAGGCTGCCCACTCTATACACATCCTTAGAAAGATAGCCCAGAAGAAAGGACAGTTGGTGTCTCTGTTGCAAGATGTGCAGAAACATGAGAGGCTCATGGAGAACTGTCACCCAACACCACGTCTCTGAAAAGTTTTTCCCTAGGGCCTTTAATAAATTAATTGATACCCAGGGTGGGCACAAAGATACACACAAAGATATCCTCCAGCCCTCTACATGGCTTACACACGCTAACATCAGAAGATGGAATAAAATGACTGAAGAGCTAGAAAGCAAAGTGTTCAGCTAAGAAGAGAGGGCAGGAGGCGAGCACTCCTTCTATCAACTGGCTTTGCTGTGTCAGATGGGAGTGAAAACAGGGAAGAGGAAAAACTCCAAATAAGCTATTCTGCTCTCCTGTCAGAATATATTGTGATTTGGGGCACGTTAAATCACTTCTCTTTATCTTATTCTTATGTGGAGCCTATGAAAACCAGAATAACCCTTTAAAGGCTGTTTTACCTTCGCTTAACACACAGCTGCATTGTTATCCTCAAAGGCCAGAAAAGACACAAGAACAAGAGTTCAGATATGCCAGAGGTTTCAAGGGTGAAAGAAAAAGAAGAAAAGCCATTTGCCACCTATCATGCAAAGATCCGGCACTGCTGACATGGAAATCCTCTGAATCTGGCTTATTCCTATCCTTGCTAGAGCACTTATATTAAAAACGAACAGGATTTTCAAGGTTTGGAGTCAGAGGGAGCCTTAGTCAAGCAGGACAATATGCCTGTTTTTCAAGAAAACATCGCCTGCCTTTGTTCTTTAGCTTGAGAGACCTTTCCATACAACAGGCCCTCAGGATACACAGTAAGTGTAAAGGTTTTTTCAAGGATAATAAAAAACTCTTGAGGATTTATAAACTGTTTCACCTGTCAGAAACTATTTATGCAGACTTAGCACATAGAGTGAATTATTCTTATTAAGCAAAAATTGAGAAAATTGCTTAAGTCTCACCAGAAGGTACCTGCAGTCCATCAGAAGCTAAGACACTCCATAAGCTATAAACTTAAGAGAAAAGAAATTGCATGTCTCTATGGATGTCTGTGGTGAGATGAATGACTCTAAAGAGAATGTATCCCGTCTTTGTTCCCCACGCTGCTATGCTGGGTGATTTTTCTATTTTTATCCCCTAGGGAACGCAGGGAGGGAAGACATTTGAAAGGACTACATCCCAGGGACTGGTGCCCTTTCCATTTCTCCAGTGATCTCTCCGCCCATACACAGTGTGTCCACTGTCATACAGTACATGCAAACCTATTTGAGCACCATGACAGAGTGCAAGGCACTGGGCGAAGCACTCCAGATGAATTACTTTATTAACTTCTAGCAACAATCCCCTGAGGTCCTGTTATTAATTTCATTGTACAGATGAGGAACCGGGGGACGGAGAGATTAAGGAACTAGCCAAAGTCCCACGTGCCACAGATGCCTCTGCTACCAGAAGTCGCAGGATCGCCCGATCCAGCTGGTGACCCCACGGACTCACAAGGGAATCTGACAGAGCAATTGCTTCTCACAGTGACCACTCCGTCCAGACTCAGCTCTCCTCATTTGCCTAATTCCAACTTTCAGTCCTTTCTCAAACCCTTTGTCTCTTCTACCTTTTCCCTCATCTTTCTGACTTCAGAAGGCCTTACTAGTTCTGATTTTTCATCAGTTTGCCAAATACACTCCCATGAAGTGCTTGGCGCAGGTAAAGGATTAAGAAATGTTTGTTGAATAAGGTTAAAAAGCAGGCAATTCCCATTTTACTGGGCTCATTAGTGTCAAAACCATTCATTGGGGTTCCCCTGGTGGCGCAGTGGTTGAGAATCTGCCTGCCAGTGCAGGGGACACGGGTTTGAGCCCTGGTCTGGGAAGATCCCACATGCCACAGAGCAACTAGGCCCGTGTGCCACAACTACTGAGCCTGCGCATCTGGAGCCTGTGCTCCGCAACAAGAGAGGCCGCGATAATGGAGAGGCCAGCGCACCGCGATGAAGAGTGGCCCCCGCTGGCTGCAACTAGAGAAAGCCCTCACACAGAAATGAAGACCCAACACAGCCAAAAATAATTAAATAAATAAATTAATTTAAAAAAAAAACACCACTCATTGCACACGTCCTGCCTCAGGATGTCCCATCTTTGTTCTTTTGTTTGAATCCATAGATCCCCACATTTACACCTTACGACATTGGCTCCCTCCACCTACGATCAGTAAGGACAGCATGCCAAGCTCACTTGAGCTAATGGCCCCATTATAAAAACATTAGGATGGCTAACTTTTTCCCCTAAGTTCTTATTTAAATATTCAATCAACACTTCTAAAACTGCTCCAATCAAAATAATAATTTTCCAAGACTCCATTGATACCATTTATTAGATCTACACGTAGTTTCTGTGAAATAAGCATCATTCTTGTAGCGATCACTCTCTAAGACCTGATGCTCTGGTACCCCCACTGCCATTACAAACATCTTTAAAACAACAGGTAAGAGATGAAAACAAAGTTGGGAAGAGAGAAAATGTCTTTTAATTAATGTAGAGAAAGGATCCTAAATGTTATGTAAATCGTACCTGAAAACGTTACCACACCAAACAATCAACAATATTCATTGATCTCTATTTCCCACAACTTCTTAGGTCGACTTAGCTCGTCTTGGCTGTCTGCCCCTGGCTTCTCTCTCTCTCCTGACAGAATATTCCTATCAGCTGGTGTTTTATTCTATGGCCAGTGCTACTGTGGAACACTAAGATCTGAGTGGTAAGAACGAGCAGCTGTAGTCAGCTCTCCCCATAACGATGCTGTCTTCCCTTCAATTGCTCACTCCCTCACAATCCCAATTCTATGTTGAGAAAGGTCACAAAATGCTGACATTTTCTTCAAGAAACGGAGCATTCACCTTTAACTCTGGCTACTTCTCACACTCATCTCTAGTCAAGTGATCCTGCTTGAAGCAGAGCCAAGGAAGGAATTTCACTCCCTTCTTTTCATCAGACATGTAGCTCAGAGTCCTGAGTGAACTTTGAAATTCTAGACACATTCTGGGAAAATATTCTGGGGTCTAGACAATGGAATTTCACTGAAGGGCTTCATAGAGTGTGGAGCAGACTTTGTCAAAGTGATTATTGCCTTTGCAAATGAAGGATCTTCGCCTCCACCTACCCTCCATCCCATCACCAGCCGAATCCTTCCTAGACTCTCATTCCCCTCCTCAGAAGTCATTAGTGACTGTTTTCTCAACTCCAACAAGTCTAAGCTCTTCCTGGCTTGTGTGATGCTTCATAACTTGCTGCCTGTCCCTGAGAAGAGTTTTGAGGTGGAGATCTGCATGCAGGAAGTATGGGGCCTACTTTCGTAAGTGATACCTGCAGGGAAGTAAGGAGAGCAGGCCTGGGCAAGGACAAACGTCAGGCTGTGATAAGGTCACAACAGAGGCCTCTATAACCCCACAGGATGCTTGGAGCTGGGACCCTTCATTGAGGCAAGAGGCCCAGCCTTTGTATCTTAGCATCAATTGATCATTGGATATGGGTTGTCCCTGGAAAGAGGGTGAGACCTTGACCCAGATGGCTTTCTTCAGCTGAGGCCTGTTTCTGGAGGGGTCTTCAGCAGTCAACCGTCCCAGCGGCTGGAGGAATGAGTGAGTGCTTAAGTCCCGAAGTGGGGGGTGTCTGGGTGGCCTATCATGACATCCACCATCCAATTTTTTTCTTTCTCCTCTCCACCCATATTTTTCTTCTAGCCTGGCTCTGTCTCATCAACATTTGTAGTCTCATATCCAGAATCCTGGGTCTTTCCCCTAGCTATGCCACTAACCTCTCTCTTTCACTCACCTGGTCTCTTTCTCTATTACAGATGGAGCACCTTCCATCTATGGCATAAATGAGCGTTTAAATATAGTGTCTTTAGTTGAAGCAGCAATGTCATTGGTTTGTGTACCTGGGGGGTGAGGGGGGAAGGAGGAGAGGGAAGAAAAGGTATATTTGTCTCCTCATTTGGATTATCTACTCCTTGAGGGTAAAGACCATGGTTTTAATTTCTTGAGCACTATACAACGTATGAAGAGTGCTATGCATATTGAAAAGGCACAGTACCTGCACAAAAAAGATATATTTAGCACTTAATTATGTGCCAAGCAAGCACTACTCTATGCACTGGGGTTTCGATGGTAAATAAGATAGATAAAGGCCTTCCCCTCAAGGGGATTAAATTCTGCTTATGAAGAACTAGAAGTCAGTTACTCATTTTCTTAGTCATTATCTAGAATTAATACTTGCAAAGAAACTCTAATAGTAAAATCGTATGTCTTCCTTACCTAGTGAAGACATCTTAAGGTAATGAGTTAACCTTGAAATCTCAGTAATGTAACACAACAATTTGTCACCCTCATTGCACCCTGATGTAGCAGGGGTGGTGCTCTATCTTGGCGCTCTACCAATGGGAACTCATGGTCTCCAAGTTCTCTTCATCAGGGAAGGAGAGATCTCAAAGCCTCATTGGCTCTTACCTGCCTCAGTCCTTCTGCTCCAGTTCATTGACTATAATTAGGCACCTGGCCTTAAACTAACTGCAGGGGAGGCTGGGAAATGCAATGGAACAAATAAATAAGCTCTGAGCACTAATTATCTCTGCCATAATAGCCAGGGTCTGTTGAGAGCTTCTTTGTGACAATGCTGTTCTAAGTGCTTAAAGATTCTTATCCAATTCCACTGTGGTGGAGGGTCCACGTCAAAAGTAATTCTCAGACACCAGCTGGATGTCCTACAGTTCAACACAATTCTGACACTATCCGCCTGGAGATAGCATCAGATCCCACAGGCTTAGTCCTACAAAACTGCCCCTCCCCCCTCGACTGCAGCTGCCAATCCCAAATCCAGATTATCACCTGTGCTCCTGACCAACCAGCTATAGATTAGAGCTTCCGACAACCCCTTCCTTGGGTCAGTTATTTTGCTAGAGCAGCTCACAGAACTCAGAGAAACATTTTACTTACCAGATTACTGGTTTTTTTTTTTTAATGAAAGAATGTATACAAAACTTAGAAACAGCCAGATGGGAGAGATGAATAGGGCAAGGTATGGGGAAAGAGCATGGAGCTGTTGCCAGAGTTGCTCCAGGTCTTTGCTCGAACCTGCCAACACCGCCCCACCCCCAGGCCCCTTAGCAGGAGTTAACATAAATCTTTAAGTTAAAGGGTCCAGAGATAAGAAAGGAAGCTACAAACAAAAAACAGATGGAACCAGCTGGGACCAAGGTGGCCACAAATCTGACCTCCAACCAACCCTGAGTCTCATTATATGCTGCTTTTACTACATTAGTGTATTATATGACACACCTACCAGTGGCCACAACCAGACATTCAGGACCAAAAAAGGATAAAAAGGGGGTGGCACCCCACTGCCTTGGAAAAAGCCCTGCCCTTTCCCTGGTCTAATACGTATGCCTCCCCATCAATAGCCTCACTCCTCCTCCCTTTGTCTTTACTCTTTAAAATTAAGTCCCTTTCGCCACATGGGTGAGCAGTAGATCTGTGAACTTAGCTCCTGCTTCTCCATTCTTTGGCCACTGAATAAAGCTTGTGCTCTGTCAATGTCAGATTCAGTTTCGTTATTAGGCTGCCCCAACCCCACCCGAATGGGAAAAAAACCCCTCCCCCCACCAAGACAGAGGGGCTAGGGCCCAAGCAGGGTCCATATGACTTAATGACTTAATTCAGAAACAGAGCTACCATGCTCTCGCCAGGCAAACCATTCTCTCCGTTCCTCCATGCATTCACCAACCTGAGAGCTCTCCTTTGGGTTTTTCTGGAGGCTTTATTATACAGGCATGATTGATTAAATCATTGACCATTGCCAATTGATTCAGTTTCCAGGGCCCTCTCCCCTCCTCTGAGGTCAGGGGGTGGAGCTGAAAGTTCCAACCCTCTAATCACCTGTTTGGTTCTTCTGGCTACATTCCAGCATCCTTGGGCACTTTCCAAAGGTCACCTCATTAACATAACAAAAGGCACCTTTAGTCTTCCAGCGCCTTCTTGTAACATCTCAGTTCTCTATGTGCTCTGCTTGAAAACACTTTTTAAATTTTTGCTGTTTATGACAGTCATTAGTAGTTTAAGCCTTTCAACAAGCTCCCTTTGAACTAATTAGCCATACCAAAATCTGCCAAAAACCTTACTATTAAGCTGAAACTATTGATGATTAAAATTTTAGAGACTTCCCTGGTGGCGCAGTGGTTAAGAATCCGCCTGCCAATTCAGGGGACACGGGTTTGACCCCTGGTCGGGGAAGATCCCATATACCGTGGAGCTACTAAGTCCGTGTGCCACAATTACTGAGCCTGCGCTCTAGAACCCGCGAGCCACAACTACTGAAGCCTGGTGCCTAGAGCCCGTGCTCCGCAATAAGAGAAGCCACCGCAATGGCAAGCCCATGCACCGCAACAAAGAATAGCCCCTACTCACCTCAACTAGAGAAAGCCCGTGCGCAGCAATGAAGACCTAATGCAGCCAAAAATAAAAATAAATTAATTAAAAAAAATTTATCATCCACCCCCCCAAAAACAATCCTAACCATCCTTACAGAGGCTATCGAAACATACATGTTCTTTATGAATAGGAGTCTTCAGTGACTTGGGAAACCAAAGTCCTTCCCAAGGGCTCAGATTTATATACAAGTTTTCATTCCTCCTATGCTACCCTGTCTCCTCCTATTCTTGTTTCCATGAGAACAAGGAGACCATAGACAATTGAAATTAGGTTTACCCTAACGTTGGGTTAAGAAACTGGACAACTTGAGATGCCTGCACAGGGAGGGGAGAGAAGAGCCTCTATCACCACCTTCTGGGCTCCATGGTTTTCATCAGACTATCCAGTCCCACCACCTCTGATTCCAAATCTCTAGCTTCTGGCTCCTTTTGCAGGCTAAATGCCCTCTGACACTTGTCAATCTCTCTGTTTCAGTTTGGGTGGAATATTGTTATGAAAAAGAAATAAAAACTTTAGCCTTCAGCATCAACTACTCTTTAAAATCATGCTAATTCATAAACAAGGATAATAACTAACCACGTCTCCACAGCGTTCAATTGCTTCCAAGTGTTTTTCATTAAACCTAAGTGAAAACACTTCCCAGGATGCAATTTTAAGTGAATATTATTAATCACATGCCGTGATTAGCCTTGGTCGGTGGAATAAATAATTTGGCTGAATAAAAATGATTTTCTTCTTTATGAACATCCTCATTTTACGAGATGGATATTGCTGAAGATTTTGGCTTCCTGAAAAATATATTGAGTTATGTAGAGTGCTTTTCCAGCTGTATGTTGATTTGCAATGATGTTTGGCATTTAATTTCATATGGCTTTGTATTTTAACTATCTGATTATAGAGAAACTATTGATGTGGACATCTTCAGGGTCTAAAGCAAAACTTTCCAAATCTTTTCTGGAGCACTTAAGAGAAGAAACATTTCAATTTAACAAGATATATTTAAGAAAAGAACAAAAACTCCCAGTAGTTAGAAAATTTGAGTGTGATGTTTTACTATCCTCAAACTCTCCATTCCCTGTGTATTCACTGCCCCTTAGAGTTATCTGAAAACACATGGCTGTGAAAAGGGAGATGCCAAGGGGTCCACAAAAAAGTAGAAAAGATGCAAAAAGATTGTTACTGGCAAAGCAAATTAGCATGGGTGGGTGAATGGAATTCAGGATTGAAGATTTATGATTTTGAACACAAATTGTATAGTGCTCCTGAATGGAAAGAGTACATATTGTAAAAATGCTAATTCTTCCTTAAAAAAATTTATCAATTTGACTCAATATAGATCAATATCCTAGCAGAATTATTTATGTTATTTGACATGTTTCATTCTAGAATTCATCTAGAAGAAGAGATAAGTAAGAAGAGCCAATTTTTTTTTTTTGAAAAAGAAGCAGGCCTTTGTCATACAATATCAAAATGTCCTCTAAAGATACAGCATGTAAACCATGTGATAATGTTGCAGAGATAGGAAAACAGATCGACATCCATTCATATACAGGATAAACTAACTAATAAATGATATGGAAAAACTGCAATGAAGAAAAAAAGATCCCTACTATGCAAACATATAGCAATAAAATTTCAGAGGAATTAAAGGCTAAATATAAAAACTGAAAATTGTTAGAAGAAATGTAAGAATCTATAGAGTCTTGGGGAGGGAGAAGGCTCTTTAAGCTAGACATCATACTCAGAAATTGTAAACACCAAGCAGGACCCTATGGGGCCTTCCCAGAACAAAACTCCACCACCCGACATGTCCCCTGCCTGTCTTTTGTCTATAGAAAAATTTTAGTCAAAGAATAAATTTAATCATAGAAGTGAGAAAATGCAGCCACACAGCACAGCCAAAAAAATAAAATAAAATAAATTTTTTTTTTTTGCGGTACGCGGGCCTCTCACTGTTGTGGCCTCTCCCGTTGCGGAGCACAGGCTCCGGACGCGCAGGCTCAGCGGCCACGGCTCACGGGCCCAGCCGCTCCGCGGCATGCGGGATCCTCCTGGACCAGGGCACGAACCCATGTCCCCTGCATCGGCAGGTGGACTCTCAACCACTGCACCACCAGGGAGGCCCCTAAAATAAAATTTGAAAAAATATTTTAAAAAAGAAGGGAGAAAATGCAGAAAGAAAGGAAAACAGTCAAACAAGACCCAATAATAATAGTTTAGGCATTAAAAAAAGTCAAGGACCTTCAGTTCCCCCTTAAGGGCTATAGATAATATTCTGAGCCATGTCCTTTGAGCTGTTTTGCAGATACTGAAACCCCCACCAGGTGGAAGAAGTTAACTGCATGCTGCCCACAAACACCTAGACCCTCAGACCGGCTGGAACCAGAATGTTCATGATGCTGAATACCAATTACCTCACCATCAGCCAATCAGAAGAAAGTCCACGAGCTGATCACACATCCCATAACCCCCTTCCTCACCTTGTCTTTAAAAACCTTTCCCTGAAAGCCTTTGGGGAGTTCAGGTCTTTTAAGCACTAGCTGCCCTGGACCCTTGCTTGGTGCCCTGCAATAAATGCTGCACTTTCCTTTACCACAACCCAGTGTCAGTAGATTGGCTTTACTGTGCTTGGGCAAGCAGACCCAAGTTTGGTTCAGTAACATAAGCACACAGGAAAAGTCTAACATACTTTACCACATGGAGATGTTTTACTGGCTCTCTGGCTCTTGATAAGATGCCTTTCTTCCAGATACAGTGTTGCCTCCTATGGGATTTAAGGGAGGCCCACAAACCTCCCTTAACTACCCCATCACATGTGACACTACAGCCTAGAAAGGAAACAACTCTGCACCAAATACCCCTAAATCTGAACGAGGCCCCACGTGCTCTAGGGTAGACCCACTTTCCAGATCCAAAGAATAAGAAGTGCTCCCAGGACCCCGACTCTCTCCAGACATCCCTACTTCATTAGAACTGGGAACCATCGCTCCCTAAAAGACCATCACAGGAGATGTTCAAGATGGCGGAGGAGTAAGACTTGGAGATCACCTTCCTCCCCAGAAATACATATACATGTGGAATAACTCCTACAGAACACCTACTGAATGCTGGCAGAAGACCTCAGACCTCCCAAAAGGCAAGAAACTCCCCACGTACATTGGTAGGGCAAAAGAAAAAAAGAAAAAACAGACAAAAGGATAGGGATGGGACCTGGACCAGTGGGAGGGAGCTGTGAAGGGGAAAAGGTTTCCACACACTAGGAAGCCCCTTCACTGGCAGAGATGGGGGTTGGCGGAGGGTGGGGGGAGCTTCAGAGCCACAGAGGAGAGCACAGCGACAAGGGTGCAGAGGGCAAAGTGGAGAGATTCCTGCAGAGAGGCTCACTGCAGATCAGCACTCACCAGCCGAGAGGCTTGTCTGCTCACCCGCCAGGGCGGGTGGGGGCTGGGAGCTGAGGCTTGGGCTTCGGAGGTCAGATCCCAGGGAGAGGACTGGGGTTGGCTGCGTGAACACAGCCTGAAGGGGGCTAGTGCGCCACAGCTAGCCGGGAGGGAGTCCGGGAAAAAGTCTGGAGCTGCCTAAGAGGCGAGGGACCATTGTTTCCCGGTACGTGAGGAGACGGGATTCAGAGCACCACCTAAACGAGCTCCAGAGACGGGCGCGAGCCGGGCTATCAGCGCGGACACCAGAGACGGGCATGAGATGCTAAGGCTGCTGCTGCCGCCACCAAGGAGCCTGTGTGCAAGCACAGGTCACTATCCACACCTCCCTGCCTGGGAGCCTGTGCAGCCCACCACTGCCAGGGTCCCGTGATCCAGGGACAACTTCCCCGGGAGAACACACGGCACGCCTCAGGCTGCTGCAATGTCATGTTAGCCTCAGCCGCCGCAGGCTCGCCCCGCACTCCGTACCCCTCCCTCCCCCTGGCCTAAGTGAGCCAGAGCCCCTGAATCAGCTGCTATTTTAACCCCATCCTGTCTGAGCAAAGAACAGACACCCTCAGGCAACCTACATGCAAAGGCAGGGCCAACCCCAAAGCTGAACCCCAGGAGCTGTGTGAACAAGAAGAGAAAGGGAAATTTCTCCCAGCAGCCTCAGGAGCAGCGGATTAAATCTCCACTATCAACTTGATGTACCCTGCATCTGTGGAATACCTGAATAGACAACGAATCATCCCAAACTTGAGGTGGTAGATATTGGGAGCAAATGTAGACTTAGGGCTTGCTTCCTGAATCTAATTTGTTTCTGGTTTTATGTTTATCTTAGTTTATTATTTAGAGTTTATTATCATTGGCAGATTTGTTTATTGAGTAGGTTGCTCTCTTTTTTAAAAAATATAAATATATATATATTTCCTTTTTCTTTTTGTGAGTGTGTACGTGTACGCTTCTTTGTGAGAGTTTGTCTGTATAGCTTTGCTTTTACCATTTGTCCTAGGGTTCTGCCTGTCCGTTTTTTTGGTTTTTTTAGTATAATTTTTAGCACTTGTTATCATTGGTGGATTTGGTTTGGTTGCTCTCTTCTTTCTTTCTTTCTTTAAATTACTTTTTAATAATTTTTTATTTTATTTTTTATTTTTCTTTCTTCTACTTCTTTCTTTCTTTCTTTCTTTCTTTCTTTCTTTCTTTCTTTCTTTCTTTCTTTCTTTCCTTTCCTTTCTTTCTTTCCTTTCCTTTCTTTCTTTCCTTCCTTCCTTTCTTTCTTTCTTTCTATCTCATTCTTTCTTTCTTTCTTTCTTTCTTTCTCTCTTTCTTTCTCCCTTTTCTTCTGAGCCGTTTGGCTGACAGGGTCTTGGTGCTCTGGCTGGGTGTCAGGACTGTGCCTCTGAGGTGGGAGAGCAGAGTTCAGGACATTGGTCCACCAGAGACCTCCTGGCTCCATGTAATATCAAACAGTGAAAGCTCTCCCAGAGATCTCCATCTCAACGCTAAAATCCAGTTCCACTCAATGACCAGCAAGCTACAGTGCTGGACACCCTATGAGAAACAACTAGCAAGGCAGCAACAAACCCCACCCATTAGCAGAGAGGCTGCATAAAATCATAATAAGGTCACAGACACCCCAAAACACACCACCGGACGCTGTTCTGCCCACCAGAAAGACAAGATCTATCCTCATCCAGCAGAACACAGGCACTAGTCCCTTCCACCAGGAATTCTACACAACCCACTGAGCGAACCTTAGCCACTGGAGGCAGACACCCAAAACAACGGGAACTACAAACCTGCAGCCTGTGAAACAGAGACCCCAAACACAGTAATTTAAACAAAATGAGAAGACAGAGAAACACAGAGCAGATGAAGGAGCAAGGTAAAAACCCACCAGACCTAACAAATGAAGAGGAAATAGGCAGTCTACCTGAAAAAGAATTGAGAGTAATGATAGTAAAGATGATCCAAAATCTTGCAAGTAGAATGGAGAAAATACAAAAAATGTTTAACAAGGACCTAGAAGAACTAAAGAGCAAACAAACAATGATGAACAACACAATAAATGAAATTAAAAATTCTCTAGAAGGAATCAATAGCAGAATAACTAAGGCAGAAGAACGGGTAAGTGACCTAGAAGATAAAATAGTGGAAATAACTACCACAGAGCAGAATAAAGAGAAAAGAATGAAAAGAATTGAGGACAGTCTCAGAGACCTCTGGGACAACATTAAACACACCAACATTCGAATAATAGGGGTCCCAGAAGAAGAAAAGGAAAAGAAAGGGACTGAGAAAATATTTGAAAAGACTATAGTTGAAAACTTCCCTAATATGGGAAAGGAAATAGTCAGTCAAGTCCAGGAAGCACAGAGAGTCCCATCCAGGATAAATCCAAGGAGAAACATGCCAAGACACATATTAATCAAGCTATCAAAAATTAAATACAAAGAAAAAATGTTAAAAGCAGCAAGGGAAAAACAACAAATAACATACGAGGGTATTCCCCATAAGGTTAACACCTGATCTTTCAGCAGAAACTCTGGAAGCCAGAAGGGAGTGGCAGGACATATGTAAAGTGATGAAAGAGAAAAAGCTACAACCAAGGTGACTCTACCCAGCAAGGATCTCATTCAGATTTGATGGAGAAATTAAAACCTTTACAGACAAGCAGAAGCTAAGAGAATTCAGCACCATGAAACCAGCTTTACAACAAATGCTAAAGGATCTTCTCTAGGCAGGAAACACAAGAGAAGGAAAAGACCTACAAAAACAAACCCCAAACAATTAAGAATATGGTAATAAAAACATACATATCGATAATTACCTTAAATGCAAATGGATTAAATGCTCCAGCCAAAAGACATAGACTGGCTGAATGTATACAGAAACAAGACCATTATATATGCTGTCTACAAGAGACCCACTTCAGACCTAGGGACACATACAGAGTGAAAGTGATGGGATGGAAAAAGATATTCCATGCAAATGGAAACCAAAAGAAAGCTGGAGTAGCAATGCTCATATCAGACAAAATGGACTTTAAAATAAAGACTATTACAAGAGACAAAGAAGGATGCTATATAATGATCAAGGGATCAATCCAAGAAGGAGATATAACAATTGTAAATATTTATGCACCCAACATAGGATCACCTCAATACATAAGGCAAATGCTAACAGCCATAAAAGAGGAAACTGACAGTAACACAATCATAGTAGGGGACATTAACACCCCACTTTCACCAATGAACAGATCATCCAAAATGAAAATAAATAAGGAAACACAAGCTTTAAATGATACATTAAACAAGATGGACTTCATTTATATTTATAGGACGTTCCATCTAAAAACAACAGAATACACTTTCTTCTCAAGTGCCCATGGAATATTGTGCAGGATAGATCATCCTGGGTCACAAATCAAGCCTTGGTAAATTTAAGAAAATTGAAATTGTATCAAGTATCTTTTCTGACCACAATGCTATGAGGTTAGATATCAATTACAGGAAAAAAAATCTGTAAAATATACAAACACATGGAGGCTAAACTATAAACTACTTAATACCCAAGAGATCACTGAAGACATCAAACAGGAAATCAATAAATACCTAGAAACAAATGACAATAAAAACATGATGACTCAATACTTATGGGATGCAGCAAAGCAGTTGTAAGAGGGAAGTTTATAGCAATAAAATCCTACCTGAAGAAACAAGAAACATCTCAAATAAACAACCTAACCTTACACCTAAAGCAATTAGAGAAAGAAGAACAAAAAACCCAAAAGTTAGCAGAAGGAAAGAAATCATAAAGATAAAGTTAGAAATAAATGAAAAAGAAATGAAGGAAATAATAGCAAAGATCAATAAAACTAAAAGCTGGTTCTTTGAGAAGATAAACAAAATTGATAAACCATTAGCCAGACTCATCAAGAAAAAAAGGAAGAAGCCACAAATCAATAGAATTAGAAATGAAAAAGGAGAAGTAACAACTGACAGTGCAGAAATACAAAGGATCACGAGAGATTACTACAAGCAACTCTATTCCAATAAAATGGACAACCTGGAAGAAATGGACATATTCTTTGAAAAGCACAAACTTCTGAGACTGAACCAGGAAGAAAGAGAAAATATAAACAGACCAATCACAAGCACTGAAATTGAAACTGTGATTAAAACTCTTCCAACAAACAAAAGTCCAGAACCAGATGGCTTCACAGGTGAATTCTATCAAACATTTAGAGAAGAGCTAACACCTATCCTTCTCAAACTCTTCCAAAATATAGCAGAGGGAGGAACACTCCCAAACTCATCCTACAAGGCCACCATCACCCTGATACCAAAACCAGACAAAGATGTCACAAAGAAAGAAAACTACAGGCCAATATCACTGATGAACATAGATGCAAAAATCCTCTACAAAATACTAGCAAACAGAATCCAGCCACACATTAAAAGGATCATACACCATGATCAAGTGAGGTTTATCCCAAGAATGCAAGGATTCTTGAATATACACAAATCAATCAATGTGATAAACCATGTTAACAAACTGAAGGAGAAAAACCATATGATCATCTCAATAGATGTAGAAAAAGATTTCAACAAAATGCAGCACGCATTTATGATGCAAACCCTCCAGAAAGTAGGCATAGAGGGAACTTACCTCAACATAATAAAGGCCATATATGACAAGTCCACAGCCAACATCATTGTCAATGGTTTAAAACTGAAACCATTTCCTCTAAGATCAGGAACAAGACAAGGTTGTCCACTCTTACCACTATTATTTAACATCGTTTTAGAACTTTTAGCCAGAGCAATCAGAGAAGAAAAAGAAATAAAAGGAATCCAAATCAGAAAAGAAGAAGTAAAGCTGTCACTGTTTGCAGATGACATGATACCATACATAGAGAATCCTAAAGATGTTACCAGAAAACTACTAGAGCTAATCAATGAATTTGGTAAAGTAGCAGGATACAAAATTAATGCCCAGAAATCTCTTGCATTCCTATACACTAAAAGTGAAAAATCTGGAAGAGAAATCAAGGAACGACTCCAATTTACCATTTTACTATTGCACCAAAAAGAGTAAAATATCTAGGAATAAACCTACCTAAGGAGACAAAAGACCTGTATGCAGAACACTATAAGACACTGATGAAAGAAATTAAAGATGATACAAACAGATGGAGAGATATATCATGTTCTTGGATTGGAAGAATCAACACTGTGAGAATGACTATACTACCCAAAGCAATCTACAGATTCAATGCAATTCCTATCAAACTACCAATGGCATTTTTCACAGAAGTAGAACAAAAAAATTCACAATTTGTATGGAAACACAAAGGATCCCGAATAACCCAAGCAATCTTGAGAAAGAAAAATGGAGCTGGAGGAATCAGGCTCCCAATCTTCAGACTATACTACAAAGGTACAGTAATCAAGACAGTATGATACTGGCACAAAAATAGAAATATAGATCAATGGAACAGCATAGAAAGCCCAGAGATAAACCCACGCACATGTGGTCACCTTATTTTTGATAAAGGAGGCAAGAATATACAATGGAGAAAAGACAGCCTCTTCAATAAGTGGTACTGGGAAAACTGGACAGCTACATGTAAGAGAATGAAATTAGAACACTCCCTAACAACATATACAAAAATAAACTCGAAATGGATTAAAGACCTAAATGTAAGGCCAGACACTATAAAACTCTTAGAGGAAAACATAGGCAGAAAACTCTATGACATAAATCACAGCAAGATCCTTTTTGTCCCACCTCCTAGAGAAATGGAAATAAGAATAAAAATAAACAAATGGGACCTAATGAAACTTAAAAGCTTTTGCACAGCGAAGGAAACCATAAAGGCGAAGGTGAAAAGATAACCTTCAGAAAGGGAAGAAATATTTCCAAATGAAGCAAGTGACAAAGGATTAATCTCCATAATTTACAAGCAGCTCATGCAGCTCAATATCAAAAAAACACAATCCAAAAATGTGCAGAAGACCTAAGTAGATATCCAGAGAAGATATACAGATTGCCAACAAACACGTGAAAGGATGCTCAACATCACTAATAATTAGAGAAATGTAAATCAAAACTATAATGAGGTATCACCTCACACCAGTCAGAATGGCCATCATCAAAAATTCTACAAATAATAAACACTGGAGAGGGTGTAGAGAAAGGGGAACCCTCTTGCACAGATGGTGGGAATGAAAATTGATACAGCCACTATGGAGAACAGTATGGAGGTTCCTTAAAAAACTAAAACTAGAACTACTGTATGACCCAGCAATCCCACTACTGTGCACATACACTGAGAAAACTATAATTCAAAAAGCGTCATGTACCACAATGTTCTTTGCAGCTCTATTTACAATAGCCAGGACACGGAAGCAACTACGTGTCCAGCAACAGACAAATGGATAAGGAAGATGTGGCACATATATACAATGGAATATTACTCAGCCATAAAAGGAAACGAAATTGAGTTATTTGTAGTGAGGTGGATGGACCTAGAGTCTGTCATACAGAGTGAAATAAGTCAGAAAGAGGAAAACAAATACCGTATGCTAACACATATGTATGGAATCTGAAAAAAAAAATGGTTCTGAAGAACCTAGGGGCAGGGCAGGAATAAAGAGGCAGATGTAGAGAATGGACTTGAGGACACGGGGAGGGGGAAGGGTAAGCTGGGATGAAGTGAGAGAGTGGCATGCACATATATACACTACCTAATGTAAAATCGATAGCTAGTGGGAAGCAGCCAAATAGTAGAGGGAGATCAGCTCAGTGCTTTTTAACCACCTAGAGGGATGGGATAGGGAGGTGGGAGGGAGACACAAGAAGGAGGAGATATGGGGGTATATGTATTTGTATGGCTGATTCACTTTGTTATAAAGCAGAAACTAACACACCATTGTAAAGCAATTATACTCCAATAAATATGTTAAAAATTAATAAATAAAAGACCATCAGTATTTATATCATTGGGAATTACACCCTTGTGTGCTTCCAACACCAACAGAAATTCCAGCTTCCCAGGGCATCAGGGAAACTCTTATCCACAGACAGATCTGGAAATTCCCTAGTCTTGTTTTATCCAAACTTCCACATATCCCCGACCTTCAGGTACACAAATTACAGAGCCTAATGTAAAACGAAAATGGGGATCTCCTGTTCAAAAATTAGTAAGAATTTCCTGCTTGTAAAATCAAGACATTAAATCAAGCATGGGGCCTTCTAAGTGTGGTGCTCCATGTGATACCCCGATTATACACTTATGAGGCCGCCTATGTTTCCTACCTCAAACCCTTTCTTTATTCCTTAATACTCCGTTATCAGCAGTTTATCTGTAATTTACCTCTAGCCCCAATTTCTTCTCTTAATATTCAAAAAAATTCTTCTTACTCTAACTAAGTCTATTCTGTCCCCCATGGACACTGTCAGATCCCCATATCCCATATAACATAATGCCTGGGGATGGGGCAGGTGTCATCTGTACTCACCATTGCTTTCCCTTTTTAGAACTTTCTTTTCCTTCTTCAAAAATCCAGTTTCTTTCAATCCCACATCATCCATCTATACCACCTGGTTGTTTACATACCTCCCCCTTGTCCAGGCAACCCATGACACCTCACAGGTGCTCAAGAAATATGTGTTGAGAATAATTAATAAGTGACTTGTGCAATCATTAAAAAAAACAACAAAAAAACCCGGTAGAATACAAATTCAACCCTGCCAACTGCATAATAAGAGCCAGCATACTTTAAACAAAGTGCCTCTTTAGCCTGAATTACTCACAATATCTAGATATTTGCATTCAATATTCTATGTAAGTTTTGTCAGAAAACTGGCTGAAACATCGCCTGTTATGAAGCCAAGTTGGTATCTATACCCTGAATATTTATGATTATTCCTTTAAGAAGCTGGGAGCGGGGGAGATGAAGGAGTCACTTGATATGACTTCAGGGATAAATTCATGTTTATTTCAGAGTTTGCTGCTAGAATAAACAGAAAACCAGACCCTGTCTCTGCCTGGCGGGACTTGTGCCTGCACAGTGAGGATGCCTCTGCTCATTGCTTCCCAATGCTGTCCTCTTCTGGCAGAGCGTGCTCATTGCTAGAGCTGTGCGAAATGAGCGTGCTTGGAAAGAGAAAGGGAACTAGGGGCCAGAGACAGTGATACTATGAGAGGACGAAAAGGAGGAAAAGGCAAATGTGGGAACAAAATGGGAAAAGCAGATTTATACCCTTCCTACCCTTTGTGTTCACTCACCCTCATTTTTCCTTTAGATGTCATCTTGTCCAGTGCCCTCCTGAACAAAAACAGAAAATTGTACACCTCTTCAGATTTGCTTTGCACCTACCTCAAGTTGCAGGGTTGGAAGAATAAATCCATGACCACCCTGGCCTCTGCCTTGTCATTGCCCCTCATCTTCCTTGCACACAAATCCTGCACATGCCCTTTGTCCTTGCTCAGCTGTTCCTCTCACTTGCTCTCCACTGTTGCTCTCCTAGATAATTTCCACACACAACAGGGCTGCTCTTGAGCCCCTCCCAAGCCTGCCTGTTTGCCCAGCTATATATGGGGACTGCTTCTAACCCTCTGTACTAATGCTTTACCACCTTCTGGATCTGGGTTCTTCATCTCTGGAAAATACCAAATTGGTGACAGAAGTTGGGCAGGAAGCATGTTTAAAAAGAGAAAGAGAAATACCTTTATCCAGAACAAGTAACTCAGCTGTTAACTTTGAAAACTTCTTGTATGAATTGATCTCATAGTCTAAAAGCTCTGTACTTGTCTTTCCTGTGGTCAAGTCACCCATCAACATAAAGAATATAACAACATTGTAAATCAGCTATACTCTAATATAAAATAAAAATTAAATTTAGAAACACCCATAAAGGATATAGAGCTTCCCGCTGTGCTTCACCTGGAAAATGCTGATACTGGTATTATACAGAGTGTTCATCCCTGAGGCTGCTTACAGGGATATGGAGTAGACCACAGTTTCTGTAAGCTTCTTCCCTCGCGTGTCCTTTAGTACCCCTGCTGCCTCTACCTGTTCATCGTTTCAGGGCCAGCTCCGAACTCCCTCTGCCTTGAGGTCTTCATAAAGATGTCATTTCCCCCATCTGTTTTGGCTGCAGGAGTCAGAACCTGTGTACCACCACTTGTCAGTTACATGCAGTGCTGTGTTGTTCACTGATGCTTTACTGAAGCACATTTAACCATATACCTATGGTCTCTGGCATTCCAGGGTTTGCTAGCTGAAAAACCAGGATCTAAGTTGTTCATAGATGATGTCAGGAATCCCAGTCCTCTCCTCAGGTGATTCTGAGGATTCCTGGAGACTCTGCACCTGCCTTGGCTGTTGCTTGCCATCTGTTGCTCCTGACTGCTGCTTGGGGGCTCCTTGTAGCTTCAAGGGCTTCCTTGGTCTGGTTCTCCATGTGTAGACATTGGCTCCTCTCTTATTTCACAGCTCCACCCCACACCCCAGCACAGCTAACAATAAGGCAAAGTGAAGGCTCGAAGATAACATACAGCATTAGAGCGCAGGAAAGGGACATTTAAAATTCGGCAGCAGTGACTGCTGCTCCTAAGTCCACCAGCCTTGTCCCAATGTAGGGCGCCCCCTACCTGCTGTCTTGCTGAGGTGTTGCTGTGGTTTCAGTCCCTTGTCACATAGGTGGGAGTTCCCCTTGACCTAGTTCTGAGCCCCAAACTCCAATTTCTTTTTTGTCAGTCTCTAACAAGAGGATGGAAAACCAGTGTACTCAATAATACTTCCTCAAAGTTGGAGCTTTGTCCACTGTAAAGGTGGCCATTCACATTCTTTTGCAAAACTGCTCTTCTTTGCCCCAGCTACCCTTGTGAGACTAAACTCAGGACTAAACTTTGCATATCAAAAATGCCTTTTAAAGCGTTTCCTCAAATAATAAAAAG
The DNA here is from genome assembly GCF_059928025.1 of Delphinapterus leucas. Taxonomy (NCBI): domain Eukaryota; kingdom Metazoa; phylum Chordata; class Mammalia; order Artiodactyla; family Monodontidae; genus Delphinapterus; species Delphinapterus leucas. The sequence goes on along the minus strand of NC_143131.1, from coordinate 102,045,561 downwards.
GGCAATCTTTCCTTCAAATATTGAATGTTGCTATTTCTGATATGTGAAAATGGCTATAATTTTTTAAAGTTTTTTCTTTTGGGGGGCCTAATTTACCAACCTTGCCTGCCTTGATGGCAAGAATAATTTCTCGTCCTCTGAGGTTTATGCCCAAATATTGTCAACTTCCCACAAAAGGGAAAGTGGTCCCCTAACAAGAAGCCAGGAGGAGATTTGAGCTCATGCCAGAAAATCCTAATTATTCCCCCAAATCCCTGGTCACGTCTTCCTCCTGCTGTGGCAGTGAGGACACAATGTCCAGACCTCCTTGCACTCAGGTACAGTCAATTAGCCCATGAATGTGAGTGGAATGATGAGCATTTCTTCTAGGCCGAATAGGTAACTCCATGCTCTTTTCTCCTCGTGGATGAGCTGACAGGAGAGGACCTACCAGGGCAACTTGTGTGTCACATGTTGAAAGTGGCAGAGGTTTCATCAGCCTGGGGCCCTGAATGATGTCACAAAGGAGGGACGCCTCACTATACTGCTCACTTGCCCGGGGCAAGAAATAAAATTCTGTCTTATTCAAGCCCTTAGAATATTTTGGTCTATTTGTTACAGCACTTAGCCTACCTTAATACAAGCTGTCCGTAGAAACCCTGTCAGAGGTGTCTCTGCTCAGGTGTGGAGTTAACAGAGGTCTATGTGGTGTGATGAGGGTCACTAAAGGTCAAGGAGAGACCTGCTTCCCATGCCCATTGACTTCCATCCCAACATTTTGTCTAAAATTCCACCACATGGACTTCATTACTTTGGATATAGACATAATACTTCTAAGAAACTTTTTTAAAATAACCATACCATCTGAGAGAGATAGAGCATCAAACCATCAACTTCCATGAACCCCTTAGCATGGAAGACTTTCTCAAGTTTCTTTCTAATGAAATAGCTAGTGAAAAGTCCAGAAAGGGACACAGGAAGAGAAATGTGGATGAGCAGACTAGGAGAGATGGAGGGATATCTGGAAGGTGGAGCACCTGAGTTTCTTCTCCAACAGAAACAGAAGTCTGGACAGTCGTAGATAGAAGACAGGACAGCAGGATCCTGGAGAAACCTTCATGGGGGTTGGGAGGAAAGAGTTCAGAAGGTTCAAAGATGGGAGATGAAGGCATTGAAGGGAAACTTCTTGCTTGATAATTCGGCTGAATGACGGTCCTCAAATCAGGTGCTTTTTCTACCCTTCCCCTACACTTTGAGCACGGTTCTTTGATGGTCCAGCCTACTTTTTAGATCCGCACATGGCCCCTCAGAAAAGCCCTGCTGAAGATCATAAGAGAACGATGAGATTTGTTTAAGCCATATCTGCATTTTCAGTGCTTGGATATTTTCACTGTTTTTCAGCTAGTACCTTATTTAGAGATTCCCATAACAATAACCTTCTACCATTTCAGATTATACAGTTATTTTCTTTCTGCCGCTCGTGGAAAAGACAGACAGGTGGGTAGGACAAGGTCATGGGGTCATTGGCATGAAAAGTCAACTGCCAAGTAATTCAACTGCATTTGTCCATTTATTAGTTTTTAAACAAGTGTGTACATGTAACAGAATCCGTTTTATGATTAAAAATATTAACAGAACATTAAAAATTTGCATCCATATTTTGTGCATATTGTAAAATAGCTGGGTATTTTGCAGGTAGCAAATATTGGAGCCAGTTTTTGTTGGGCTATCTGGCCCTACTGAATTTGATTATGGTGCCTTCTCACTAATGCAAGCAGTGGAGGTGGCCAGTGTCCCACGTGGAGTTGAAGACTGTATCTCTCTGATCAGTAGAAGGTCTGGGGGTCCTACCCTATGCCACATACAGGTACACCTTATTTTATTGTGCTTTGCTTTACTGTACTTTGATGAGTTTTTGTTTTGTTCTGTTTGACAAAAGTTTGTGGCAACACTGCATCAAGTATATCTATCAGCACCATTTTTCCAACACCACTTGCTCATTTCATGTCTCTCTGTCACATTTTGATAATTCTTTCAATATTTCAAACTTTTTTATTATTATTATATTTGTTATAGTGATCTGCATTCAATGACCTTTGATGTTGCCATTGCAATTGTTTTGGCATTTTTTAGCAATAAAGCATTTTTAAAATTAAGGTATGTGTATTGCTTTTTTAGATATAATGCTACTGTCCACTTATAGACTACAGTGTAAACATAACTTTTCTATGCATGAGGAAACCAAAAAATTTCTGTGATTTGCTTTATTGTGATATTCACTTTATTGAGGTCATCTGGAAATGAGCTCACAGTATCTCTGAGGTCTGCCTGTGGATGCTTCTTCTATTTGTTGCCTGATGCTGCCATAACAAATTATTATAAACAATGGGTTAAACAACACACATTTATTTTCTTACAGTTTTGTAGGTCAGAAGTTCAACCCTGGACTCACGGGATAAAAACAAGTTGTTGGCAGGCTGTGTTCCTTTCTGGAGGTTCCAGGGGAGAATCTGTTTCCTTGCTCATTCAGGTTGTTGGCAGAATCCAGTTCCTGTGGTTATAGGACTGAGGTTCCAGTTTCTTTGCTGGCTGTCTGCTGGGGATGCCCTTAACTCGGAGAGGTTTTTCTCTGGTCATTGCACATAGTTTCCTACATCTCAGAGCAAGCAACAGACTGTTGAATCCTTCTTATGCTGCCATCTCTCTCAAGCACCCTTTTTTCTTCTTATTCCACTACTAAGGACTCATGATTATACTGGGCCCACCGAGATAATCCGAGATACTCTCCCCATTACAAGACCCAAAACCTTAACCACAATCTGCAAAGGTAGCATAACGTGCAAGGTAACATATTCGTAAGTTTGGAGAACTAGGGTATCAACATCTTTGGGGACATTATTTTGCCAAACACACTCTCAATTAAGTATTATCTGAAAACATTGGTCTATAGGTGATCAATATGAATCAATGATAGGACTTAGCCCCCATGATGCCTAGGCCAGGTTTCACTTTCTTACTTGCAGTTGGTTTATATCCATGCTGGCTTAATCTCATGTTTCCAGAAGTAGAAATAAAAGGCATTATCAGATATACTCTGCAATCTTGTGCTCCCAGCACCTCTCCCCACATCCTTCATCCTCTTATACCCAAAAGAATAGTAGTTGAAATTTAGACCATTCAGATTCAACCTTAGTGGGGTTTCAGCTAAGTTTGTCTGGGTGTGGAGGACATAAGACTTCATTATCCTTTACTCTACAGGTGTTATCTATTGAATATTTTTATAACAAAAATTTAAAAGAACTAAGCACAAAAGTGTACCATCCTATGCTAAATTAACAGTGTTTTTCCTGGTGTAATTCTCTCTACACCATCCAGTTTGGCCCCCGCCGGAAACTCAACTGCCTCTCATGTGTGCTGTTTCTTCCAAGTGCAGGAAAACCTCATTTCCATCTCTGGCCACAGTGCTCACAGAGAGTGGGCAGGGCCAGCTGAAACAGGCACAGCCGTTCATGTGCACCAGACAGAGAGTCAGGAGGGAAGTAATAAATGATAAAGGAAGGTTGTCCATTGCCAGAGCAGGGAAAGGTCCCCACAGGGTTGGGGAAGGAAAGGGCTGAACATCCTGACCTGACCTGGTATGGGATTAAAGCCATATGAGTTGGTTTAGATGAGGGTGTAAAGAAGAGATGCTGCTAATGTCAGAAGTACAGAGAGACCAAGGGCTGTTTTCAGGTTTTCAGGAGATGGAAGGCTTTGGATATCTGCCCTCTTTCTCTTCCCTGCTCACAAATGGGTCTGCTTGTCAGTAGAAGCTTCTTTTTCTGTGAAGAGACTCAGGCCAATATTCCCCAAGCTGAAGCAGTGTCATCTGGGAGCCATCCTTGGAAATACTGGGACCCTACTTGGAAATACATCCAAGGCTGCCAGATGAGGAGAAGCTCCCACAACCTGAGGAGCTCCCACAACGGAGCTCGAACAGATCTCCATGCTTACTCACCAGAGGAGAGTCTCCCCATCCACATCCCTTAGTAGGACAGGCTTGTTCTGTCTCCAGGGTTCCCTTCTGATAAGACATGCCCCGCAACTTTGATGTGAATTTAATGTGCAAATGAGCATCAAGAAATCCTGGAATTCTTCCCATAACCTCAACTAAAGGGGAATTCAATAAAAGATCGTGCAGCGCCAGTTGCCAGAGCAGAGAGGGAATTGTATTGTTGCCGATGCCTCTAATAACATTGCATCCCAAGCCGATACCTACCTGAGCCAGTGTAAGAGCTCCAAGTACCTTCATCTAGTATCTGCTCTTCATCACCTAGGAGACTATCTATGGGAACCATTACAAGATTCAGATTCAAAGCTCATGGATGTGCCAACCATTGTTAAAAAAATCATTTTCCTTTTTAGAGTAAAAAATCTGCACAGGTGTGAACAAATTGGGGGGAGGGCAGTCGGCAGAGAGCAGGTGAGCTCTGTCCTATTAATGGTGAGACTTCAGTGACTTGCCTTGATGAAAGATGGGAGCCCTTGGATTGATGTCATTGTGACTGAACTTGCTTCAGATTTGATCCCCTGTAACGTTTCCAGGCCGGCTCAGATCGAGCTGGAGCTGGAGCCAAAAGTGGAAGTCCCACGGTCGGCACCTTGACATTCCTCAAGCTGTTCCCTGTGGAAGCACAGTTCTTACAAGAGCTCATCTTTTTCAACCGCTTCAAGAACTCAGATTTAATAATTCCTACAGATAAAGTAGTTTTGTCTTGTTTTTCTCATGCTTTGAAAGCGAAGGCCCACGAATCTCTCTTTATGACCCTAAATGGCCACTCATTTCAAAGTTGAGGCCAGCACTCTTGCTTTATTTCCCTTGCTGTCTGGCTTCTGAACATCAGCAGAATACAGAAGTGGCTTTTAAAACACAACGCAGGGCTTCCCTGGTGGCGCAGTGGTTGAGAGTCCTCCTGCCGATGCAGGGGACATGGGTTCGTGACCCGGTCCAGGAAGATCCCACATGCCGCAGAGCGGCTGGGCCCGTGAGCCATGGCCTCTGAGCCTGTGTGTCCCACGCCTGTGCTCCACAACGGGAGAGGCCACAACAGTGAGAGGCCCGCATAATGCAAATAAATAAATAAATAACACACAATGCAGTTCAAACTTTTGTTTTCACCTCGGTTTATTTAAGATAAACCCAGACCAGCAGCCAAACTGCAAGCATGCTAAAATTCCCATTTGCCTTAGTTACTAAACATTGTACAAAATTGACATTTGCCAGATCATTTATGTTGGAGTTAATCTTATTAATGGTGGTATCTAGCACACAAATGGCAATGGATAAGATTATGGGCTTGGAAGTCCAACAGTCCTGAGTTTGCTTCCTGACTCCAACCCTTAACCCAAGTCCAGTGTGACCTTGAATTTGCTACTTTAGTCTAAGTATTAGTTTCCTCATGTATAAAATAAGTATACTATCTACTTGTAGGGTTGATGTGAGATTTATATAAACTGATATATAGGAAGCACTAGGCATAGTGCCTGACCCACAGTACACTCACTACACATTAGATGCTGTTGTCATTTTTTTTAACAAAAGAAAAGAACAAACCATCAGGTATGAGTCATTAAAGGCTATCCTTTACAAGATGCTAATCTTATTTGGGGATATCTAAAAGACTTTTTAAGAAGTTCATCTCTTGCTTCCTTTGGAACAGGCAGGAAAACCCAAATAATTAGCACCGTTATCCTAAACTAAACTTTTATAACCTGTAGATTATGACCAAATTATTAGGTCAAATAAATTTGCTTGTATAATTTGGACTTAACTGTGCTGTGTAAGGTCATGAATGCAAGGTTTGCAGGAACCTACCTGGTGGATCCAAAATGGCGCTGAAAGTCAGCCATAAAATGAGCAAAGATCTCAAGCAAAACCGCTGGGAGTCCAGGCAAAGCAGCACTGCCCCGGGGGAGCAGAATTTCCCGGGCAGAGCACCTCCCTGGCCCTGGCCTCCTCCCAGGAGTCCCGCCTCTCTGAATACACATTCAAGGACTCAAATCCAGAGCAGCTTCACAACCCATGTACTGTGTGTGGCCCTTGGTTTGGGAGGCACAGGACTTCCAGGCAGGCTTTTAGATCTCCACAATAAAACACCTATAAGCCCCTAGGAGGGCAGAGAGAACTCTTGCTGGACCTCTTCTATAGGAGGAGGGAGGTTGCTTCCACCCATGTGATGAATCACATCACAGCAATCTCCCAACATATGAGGCAGGCACTGATGCTGAATTTTCCTTGTAGCATTTTTCACTATTAGTAAGGGAGCATGAGTTCTGTGTGCTTCTAGTACTTTAAGTCCTTAGCTCTTCTTTTGTATGTGTCTCCTGTTGAACAATTTTATAGAGAAAAGAAGATTCCTGGTCACTAACTCAATTAAAAACATTTCCCTGGATCAGAAATAGCAGGGAGTGGCACATTATTTCAGAAAGCACAGGGATGGGAGGGAATCCAGTTTTTCTCGGGAACTAAAGAGTTGCCTGAAGTCACCACCCAAAGTCTCTGTTCACTGAATAATAGTCCTAAGTGTGAGGTTCAGAATCTTGTTCAGGAAATCAGACCAGAAGAAAAACAGCAACAACTGGCTCTGAAATTTCCTGGAGATAAAAATGCCAGCTCTGATGAGGGGCGGCCACGTGTAATTCTGCCTGACAACCGTGTGACATGCGAGGCCCTGGCATGCCAAGGCACACACACAGGCAGCTGCACGCTAAAAGCAGTGACACAGTGGTCACACCAGGCCCCCAAAGCACTGAGCTGGGCGTCTTGTGCTCGATGGCCTTTGGTCAATTCCACTTTTCCTTGTTTCCTCTCCTCCCCTCCTTTTCCTCCTCCCCGTCATATCCCAGCTCTTTCCAAAGGATTTAATTCCTGCAACTATTTCGTAGGGGGAAAGAGCTTTACTTGGCGACTTTTGGTTTACAGGATCGTTGGTGAACAATCAGTCTGTCTGGCAGGAAGGTACGCCCACAAATATTACAGGGAACCAACTGGCTCTGGGCACTTGTCCAAGCAGCTTCGTTTAAGGCATCAAGATCATAGAAACCCTTGGCTGAAAAGTTAAAGAAAAACAGAGGAGAAAAAAAGAGAAGAACAAAAAATAAAAGAAAAAGAAAATGGGAAAATGGATCAGTTTTCATTCTGGAGAACCATGCTCTACTTTTTATGGAAAGTATTTTCAGGAAATACCTGTTGACTGAGGCTTTTAAACAAATCGTATTACTTTTGCCAAAAAAAAAAAAGTGCTGCTCGGTCTTTTAAGGGTTGAGAACCGTTAGCTCTGAACTAGAGGTTTTTCAGTCTTCAGATTTTATAAAGGGGAAGACATTGTTTTATGTGTTGTGATATGCATTCTTCACTAATTATTAACATCTTTGCTTACACATTATTATCTTGCAAATATAACTTTTGGCTTTCTTTCAGTTGACTCTAAATATAAGCTTACAAAAGGAAAAGAACATTTATTTGAATTTTCTTCTCCTGTAATCCTTCAGTGGAATGTTTTTAGAGGACATAACTGACAGTTGAGAGTGAATTTAAGATGAATTATATCCTAAAACTTTATCATCTCTTTATGGCCGTAAACTCAGAGATTCTTTAAGTAATTAAAGTGAAGAATGCAAACAGAATAGTTCATCTGATGAAAAAAAAGCGTCCTTAAGGAAACAACAAAGGCAGCTGAGAGATATATAATCTCCATTGGCAGAGTACAGGAAAAAAGGCATATGGGTTTATTTTAGAGAAACAGTGTGGGATTTAACTTTAATAAACCTTATTTAAATAGAATGGCTTTAGTACATTAAATTGACTATGTCTTAGAATTGCCCAAAATAGGCCCCCCAAAATGTAGTCAGGCATGCAAAAATATATCACATAGTTTTAAAAAAATTATTTTCACAGCATATATTTCTTCATTAAAGCCCAGGCAATACCCATATGACTTCTGTCTAGTGGTTCACACAAACATAGCAAACCTTAGATTCTTTAACAAGCTTACTCATGTTCATTTTCTTTTATTTTTTTCTCCGTGGGAAATTAAACTCCAGCACAACAGGACAACCTAGTATTTCTCCCTTGGATAAAGGAAGTGTCACTTTCCATGCAGGATATGAATGTATATATATATATATATATATATATATATATATATATATATATTTTTTTTTTTTTTTTTTTTTTTTTTCGGTACGCGGGCCTCTCACTGTCGTGGCCTCTCCCATTGCAGAGCACAGGCTCCGGACACGCAGGCTCAACGGCCATGGCTCACAGGCCCAGCTGCTTCGCGGCATGTGGGATCTTCCCGGACCGGGGCATGAACCCGTGTCCCCTGCATCGGCAGGCAGACTCTCAACCACTGCGCCACCAGGGAAGCCCTGAATGTATATTTTGAGTGCTTTAAAAGCAGTTTAAAAAGGAATGGCACTGACTTTCTCCTTACTCATATGAGTTTTAATATGGACTCAAAAATTCCAGAGTATTCACTGATTCTCAGTTGAAGATGATTCATCACATTTCTAAAAGTTTTAGGGCTTGTACTTTGGATCTGGAGGAAGGGCTATTTGAATCCTATGACTACAGTAAGTCCACGGGATGGAAATGTTCATGCGAATTCTCTTTGCCTAGAGAGGAAGGGCAACCTCGGAAATAACAAAAGCATGGAGCCAAGAGAACAATTGCAGAAAGTGCAATTATAGGACCTGCCTTTTCCATCTGTAGCCAATAACAGAATGGCGAACACTCCAGGGTTTCCAAACCAGTCATTTCTCTCACCTCTTCTAGAATTGTGATAAGCATGCTCAAGCAGAGAAAGTGATAAAGATCAGAAGTGAAGGAAATAGATTTTTGACACCAAATGAGAACTGATGGGAAGACAGTCTCAAAGAGGTGAACAATTTCTTTGTGAGCAAATGTTCTAATTTCAGTAGATGGATATTTTCATCTTGAGCTCTTTTCCCACCTTTTTCATGCAGAGCCTTCCTTTAGGCAAGGACTGTGAATAGTTGGGTTCTAGCAGCCTTTAGAACTTTATCATGGCAATCTAGATTCCACTCTGTGGGTTGTTAAAAAAAAGTCTCTTTGGGTCACATCTCTCACAAGAGTACTTTGGGCTAACTGATACTAAATGACCTCCAAGATACCTATGGTTACATAAAGAAAATCAATTAATTGAATGATTCTCTTAAAACCAAGAATAGTTTTCCTTTGAGGGGAATCAGGAGATCAACTGAGAAAATGACAATGGCAGATGATGAGCAAGTCTGAGCTTGTATGGCAAACACACTCTCTGAACTACTTCTTTCTCACCCTAAATGAGTAAGTATAAGGCTCTGTAATGCGACCACACATGGCAGTTTGTGAAGCTCCAGTGTCAACCTGTGCAGTGTTTTACAAAGTATTCACTGCAAAATTTTTAAAATCTGGACATTTCATATAGAAGTCTAGATTTCCAGTTTCTTTTGTATTATTGAAAGACACATCACAGTAAATTTAAGGCTAAATTTCTTAAGTGTAACACCAGCTGGAACTGGATAGCAGCTGTCTCCTTTAGAAAGGCAGTGTTGGGCTTCCCTGGTGGCGCAATGGTTGAGAGTCCGCCTGCCGATGCAGGGGACACGGGTTCATGCCCCGGTCTGGGAGGATGCCACATGCTGCGGAGAGGTTGGGCCCGTGAGCCATGGCTGCTGAGCCTGTGCGTCCGGAGCCTGTGCTCCGCAACAGGAGAGGCCACAACAGTGAGAGGTCCGCGTACCGCAAAAAAAAAAAAGGCAGTGCTCTCCCACTCATAGTCTCCACCTTCCCTTTTTCCACACATGGACAAATTTATTCAATTGTGTATCCTGACTAGCAGACCCTATAAGAATTTCACTTTTGTACCCCCGCTCTTTGAACACTAAAACACATTCATATTTGAAAACATGTTTCCAGATGTCCCCAAAGGTTTTTTAAGCTACAAAGTTTTAAAGATTTGTGTTTGATAATATATGAAAGCAACTTTTGGGAAATATAGCAAATACCAGTGAGTCCCTCTCCTTGTACAGTTTGCCAGGATATAGTATCTTTATGTCTCAGCATCTGAAGACAACACTTTGGTCAGGTATTCTGGAACTGTTTTTTCTATTTGGCTATAGCCAAGACAGTAAATGTTGCTGATTTCAGTTACTTGAACAAGTAATAAAAGAATACCTCTACTCTTTTAAGTTTAGAGGGAAAAGTCTTCCCTTATACACTCAAGTCTTTTTTTCCAAAAACTTACCAGTAATGGTCCTGACTTCTGGCTTTTTCGGTTCTGGTCTCCTTAGCTCTTTAGGCAACAAGTTGTTTTCATTATGCCATTTTTTCAGACATTGTGGCTCATGGATGAAAATTGATTTTGTTCCATATTCACGACCACAAATGTAGCAAACAACTGTTGGTGGATGCCTTATCATTGTTGGCTGCAAGTAATACAAAATATCTGTTAGATAAAGTTCAGGTTTGGAAATTATACTTTTAAATTATAATACATTTAAATTAGCTAGAAAAATCAGTAATTTTTTAAAAGAGTCTAACCATTCTGGTGAATTTAACCTTTTTGGCAGTTAAGAGAATAAACTATACTACCTGGGTGATTGAGGTGGGGGGTAAGGATGTTGGTTTGGGAGGAGGACAGGAAATGAAGAAGAGCTAACCAGAATTTTACATATTGGTACTTTATAAAAGTTATTTTCTCATTGAATAAATAGTGATTGATTGTCTTCTGACTATTCTCCATGCTGGGAGAATACAAAGATACATCAGGTATGAATCATCCTCTCAGTACATCAATATGACTGAGGAATAAAGTAATTAATGTCCTAGCTGGCACAGAGAGAGTTTTTAACAGACACTGTTGTGCCCTCTCGCATTCCTTCATGTATAAAATTTCTGCTGCACCTGCGAGTCTCGGCCTTTTTTGATCTCCAGTAGACTCCGCTTATAGGCAGGACAACTAATCAATTACACTTGGGAGTTGGTGGATAAAGACCCAGCTTGCTCACTTAGGCTGTTTCCATACAGTGCTCCAGAAGTCCCCAGTGGGACTGTATCACAGTTACTCATTAACACACTATGTAGACTTCCTTCTTTCCCTGTCTCTCCTCCCACTACTTTTATTGGAGTTCCTGGGATCACCTCCTCCCAGACTACTTGAACTCAAATCCTTTTCTTAACGTTTGTTTCTGGGAGAACCAAATCTAAAGAAGAGTTAAGGATATAACCCTTCTGTCTAGGATATAGAACATTACAAGAAACATTTTTCCCACCTAAACAATGAGAACAAATCAGATAGCCTGCAGAAACATAATTTTTGAGCCTATTAGATACTCAAAGTTGCAAGGTAAACTAATGAACTAAAAGGAGTGCCTCAGTTTGAGGGTGGATCAGCAGAAACAAGAGAACAACTCCCACCCTCCAACTTTACATGAATTAGAAACAACATTTGTCTGCCACAGAGATAAGGGCAGGACAGCTGAGTGTGAGCATACAGGTCCTGTCTATAGAAACTTTCCCACCCACTGGGTCTTGCACCTAGTAACAGAGGGTGACAGTCCAACACTGGAGAGAGTCAGCAGCATTGAGATCAACGCTCACCAATTCAGGAACATAGGGCCTGCCTAAATGTGACGGTAAAGCTGGAGAATTAGGCCATGTGCTAGTCCCAGATAAAAGCAGTGTACTGCTGGGGAGGCTTGGGAGCACTAAGAGGGAACCCCCCTCTGCTGCAGGCATGTAGAGTCCACAGGAGTCTGAAGGTGTAGTAGAAGAACCAGGAGGAGACCTTTGGCTCCAGGCCTTACACTAAGTACAAAGCATGGGCAGTTTACCATGGAGGAATTTAAAGCCTATAATGCATTGAACATAACTAAAAATGACATATCTGAGAAGCTCAGAGAAATCCAAGCACGATAAACAAAAAAACAGAACTAGATATGTACTAGTAAAACTGTTAAGGACCAAAGATAAGCTTGAAAGCTCTCAAACAGATACAATACATACAAGGGAATAAGGAAACGATAAGAATTTCAGGTGACTTCTCATCAGAAAAAAAAAAAAAAATGAAGAACAGGAAACAAGAGAATGACATTTTAAAAATGCTTAAAGGGAAAAATTATCAAGTCATTTCAAAATTCCATAGTCAGTAAGAATACCTTTCAAAAGTGAAGGTGAAATAAAGACTTTTTTTTTTTTTTTTTTTTGGCTGCACCGTGTGGCATGCATGCAGAACTTCCCTGACCAGGGATCCAATCCATGCCCCGTGCAGTGGAAGCACAGAGTCTTAACCACTGGACCACCAGGGAAGTCCTAAAGATGTCTTTATCTAGACAAAAGGTGAAAGAATTTCCTCAGCAGAGTTGATTTACAAGAAATGTTAAAAGACATTATAAATGCTGTAGGAAAATATCAGCTAGAAATCTGGTTCTGCAAGAAGGAATGGAAAAGCACTATAAAATGCAAATAGGTCAATAAATTAAAACACTCTTTTAAAAAAAGTTTCTAATTTTTGTACATATATATGACAAAATCACTTTAGACCATGGGCTCTTTAAAGAAAAATAATAACAAAAGAAAATGGAGTTTATATTCTCTAATGTGTAAAGTTATAGTAAACAAGAGCATAAATTGTAGGGACTAAAAACTGGAAATAGATTGTCATAGAATTCTTATATTTTTCTTGAAGTAATTTTTAAACATAGAATGTGATATGCTAAAGATGCATGTTTTAGTCTCTATAATAACCACTAAAGTATAAAGTCATGCCAAGAGGAATAACTAAAAAGTCAATGAGAAGAGAGAATAATTTTTAAAAATTGATGAGTTAACCATCCCCCAAAGAAATATAGGAAAAGAGGAACAGAGGATTAAAAGAAAAGGCAAGGAGAGGACCTTCAAGATGGTGGAGGAGTATGACGTGGAGATCACCTTCCTCCTCACAAATACATCAAAAATACATCTACATGTGGAATAACTCCTACAGAACACCTACTGAACGCTGGCAGAAGAAATCAGACTTCCCAAAAGGCAAGAAGCTCCCCACGTACATGGCTGTGTGGCTGACAGGGTCTTGGTACTCTGGCCAGGTGTCAGGCCTGAGCCTCTGAGGTGGGGAAGCCAAGTTCAGGACATTGTTCCACCAGAGACCTCCAAGCCCCTTGTAATGTCAATCAGTGAGAGTTCTCCCAGAGATCTCCATCTCAATGCTAAGACCCAGCTTCACTCAATGACCAGCAAGCTCCAGTGCTGGACATCCCATGCCAAACAACTAGCAAGACAGGAACACAACCCAACCCATTAGCAGAGAGGCTGCCTAAAATCATAATAAGTTCACAGACAGCCTAAAACACACCACTGGACGAGGTCTTGCCCACTAGAAAGACAAGATCCAGCCTCATCCACCAGAACACATGCACCAGTCCCCTCCACAAGGAAGCCTACAAAACCCACTGAACCAGCCTTATCCTCTGAGAGCAGACACCAAAAACAACGGGAACTACGAACCTGTAGCATGTGAAAATGAGACCCCGAACACAGTAAGCTAAGCAAAAAGAGAAGACAGAGAAACACAGAGCAGATGAAGGAGCAAGATAAAAACCCACCAGATCTAACAAATTAAGAGGAAATGGGCAGTTTACCTGAAAAAGAATTCAGAGTAATGATAGTAAGGATGAGCCAAAATCTTGGAAATAGAATAGAGAAAATGAACGCTTAACAAGGACCTAGAAGAACTAAAGAGCAAACAAGCAATGATGAACAACACAATAAATGAAATTAAAAATTCTCTAGAAGGAATCAATAGCAGAATAACTGAGGCAGAAGAACGGATAAGTGACCTGGAAGATAAAATAGTGGAAATAACTACAACAGAGCAGAATAAAGAAAAAAGAATGAAAAGAATTGAGGACAGTCTCAGTGACATCTGGGACAACATTAAACACACCAATATGTGAATTATAGGGGTCCCAGAAGGAGAGAAAAAGAAAGGGATGAGAAAATATTTGAAGAGACTATAGTTGAAAACTTCCCTAATATGGGAAAGGAAATAGTCAGTCAAGTCCAGGAAGCACAGAGAGTCCCATCCAGGATAAATCCAAGGAGAAACACACCAAGACACATATTAATCAAGGTATCAAAAATTAAATACAAAGAAAAAATATTAAAAACAGCAAGGGAAAAACAACAAATAACATACAAGGGAATCCCCATAAGGTTAACAGCTGATCTTTCAACAGAAACTCTGCAAGCCAGAAGGGAGTGGCAGGATATATTTAAAGTGATGAAAGGGAAAAATCTACAACCAAGGTGACTCTACCAAGCAAGGATCTCATTCAAATTCAACGGAGAAATTAAAACCTTTACAGAGAAGCAAAAGTTAAGAGAATTCAGCACCACCAAACCAGCTTTACAACAAATGCTAAAGGATCTTCTCTAGGCAGGAAACACAAGAGAAGGAAAAGACCTACAAAAACAAACCCAAAACAATTAAGAAAACGGTAACAGGAACATACATTTGGATAATTACCTTAAGTGCAAATGGATTAAATGCTCCAACCAAAGACATAGACTGGATGAATGGATACAAGAAGAAGACCAGTATATATGCTGTCTACAAGAGACCCACTTCAGACCTAGGGACACATACAGACTGAAAGTGAGGGGATAGAAAAAGATATTCCATGCAAATGGAAATCAAAAGAAAGCTGAAGTAGCAATTCTCATATCACACAAAATAGACTTTAAAATAAAGACTATTACAAGAGACAAAGAAGGACGCTATATAATGATCAAGGGATCAATCCAAGAAGATATAACAATTGTAAATATTTATGCACCCAACATAGGAGCATCTCCATATGTAAGGCAAATGCTAATGGCCATAAAAGGGGAAATCAACAATGACACAATCATAGTAGGGGACTTTTAACACCCCACTTTCACCAATGGACAGATCATCCAAAATGAAAATAAGGAAACACAAGCTTCAAATGATATATTAACAAGATGGGTTTAATTGATAGTTATAGGACATTCCATTCAAAAACAACAGAATACACTTTCTTCTCAAGTTGTCATGGAACATTCTCCAGGATAGATCATACCTTGGGTCACAAATCAAGCCTTGGTAAATTTTTTTTTGTTTTGTGCAGTATGCGGGCCTCTCACTGTTGTGGCCTCTCCCATTGCAGAGCACAGGCTCCAGACGCACAGGCTCAGTGGCCATGGATCATGGGCCTAGCCGCTCCGCGGCATGTGGGATCTTCCTGGACTGGGGCAAAAACCCATGTCCCCTGCATCGGCAGGCGGACTCTCAACCACTGCACCACCAGGGAAGCCCAAGCCTTGGTAAATTTAAGAACACTGAAACTGTAACAAGT
Organism: Delphinapterus leucas; assembly: GCF_059928025.1. Taxonomy (NCBI): domain Eukaryota; kingdom Metazoa; phylum Chordata; class Mammalia; order Artiodactyla; family Monodontidae; genus Delphinapterus; species Delphinapterus leucas. The sequence continues at coordinate 102,030,159 of NC_143131.1, read as the reverse complement.
ATCTTTTCCGACCATAGTGCTATGAGACTAGATATCAATTACAGGAAAAAAAAAACTGTAAAAAATACAAACACATGGAGGCTAACCAATACACTAATAAATAACAATAGATCACTGAAGAAATCAAAGAGGGAATAAAAAATACCTACAAACAAATGACAATGAAAACACAACGGCTCAAAACTTAGGATGGGATGCAGCAAAAGCAGTTCTAAGAGGGAAGTTTATAGTAATACAATCCCACCTCAAGAAACAAGAAACATCTCAAATAAACAACCTAACCTTACACCTAAAGCAATTAGAGAAAGAAGAACAAAAGAACCCCAAAGTTAGCAGAAGGAAAGAAATCATGAAGATCAGATCAGAAATAAATGAAAAAGAAATGAAGGAACGATAGCAAAGATCAATAAAACTAAAAGCTGGTTTTTGAGGACATAAAAAAATATTGATAAACCATTAGCCAGGCTCACTGAGAAAAAAAGGGAAAAGACTTAAATCAATAGAATTAGAAATGAAAAAGGAGAAGCAACAACTGTCAGTGCAGAAATACAAAGGTTCATGAGAGACAACTACAAGCAACTGTATGCCAATAAAATGAAAAACCTGGAAGAAATGGACAAATTCTTAGAAAAGCACAACCTTCCGAGACTGATCCAGGAAGAAATAGAAAATATAAACAGACCAATCACAAGCATTGAAATTGAAACTGTGGTTAAAACTCTTCCAACAAACAAAAGCCCAGGACCAGATGGCTTTACAGGCAACTTCTATCAAACATTTAGAGAAGAGCTAACACCTATCTTTCTCAAATTCTTCCAAAAGTTTGGAGGAACATTCCCAAACTCATTCTACAAGGCCACCTTCACCCTGATACCAAACCAGACAAAGATGTCACAAAAAATGAAAACTACAGGCCAATATCACTGATGAACATAGATGCAAAAATCCTAAAAAAATACTATCAAACAAAATCCAACAGACATTAAAAGGATCATACACCATGATCAAGTGGGGTTTATCCCAGGAATGCAAGGATTCTTCAATATATGCAAATCAATCAGTGTGATACACCATACTGACAAACAGAAGAATAAAAAGTATAAGATCATCTCAATAGATGCAGAAAAAGTGTTCAATAAAATTCAACACCCATTTATGATAAAAACTATCCAGAAAGTAGGCATAGAGGGAACTTACCTCAACATAATAAAGGCCATATATGACAGACCCACAGCCAACATTGTTCTCAATGGTGAAAAACTGAAACCATTTTCCCTGAGATCAGGAAAAAGACAAGGTTACCTACCCTCACCAGTATTATTCAACATAGTTTTGGAACTTTTAGCGAGAGAAATCAGAGAAGAAAAAGAAATAAAAGGAATCAAAATTGGTAAAGAATAAGTAAAGCTGTCACTGTTTGCAGATGACATGATACTATACACAGAGAATCCTGAAGATGCTACCAGAAAACTACTAGAGCTAATCAGTGAATTTGGTAAAGCAACAGGACACAGAATTAATGCACAGAAACCTCTTGCATTCCTATACACTATTTGAAAGAGAAATTAAGGAAACACTCCCATTTACCATTGCAACAAAAAGAATAAAATACCTAGGAAAAAACCTACCTAAGGAGACAAAAGACCTGCATGCAGAAAACTATAAGGCACTGATGAAAGAAATTAGAGATGATACAAACGGATAGATATACCATATTCTTGGATTGGAAGAATCAACATTGTGAAAATGACTCTACTACCCAAAGCAATCTACAGATTCAACACAATCCCTATCAAATTACCAATGGCATTTTTCACAGAACTAGAACAAAAAATTTCACAATTTGTATGGAAACACAAAAGACCCCGAATAGCCATGCAATCTTGAGAAAGAAAAACTGAGCTGGAGGAATCAGGCTCCCTGACTTCAGACTATAATTCAAAGCTACAATAATCACGACAGTATAGTACTGGCACAAAAACAGAAATATCAATCAGTGGAACAGGATATAAAGCCCAGAGATCAACCATGCACATATGGTCACCTTATCTTTGATAAAGGCAAGAATATACAATGGAGAAAAGACAGTCTCTTCGATAAGTGGTGCTGGGAAAACTGGACAGCTACATGTAAGAGAATGAAATTAGAACACTCCCTAACACCATACACAAAAATAAACTTAAAATGGATTAAAGACCTAAGTGTAAGGCCAGATACTATAAAACTCTTAGAGGAAAGCATAGGCAGAACACTCTATGGCATAAATCACAGCAAGATCCATTTTGACCCACCTCCTAGAGAAATGGAAATAAAAATAAAAATAAATAAATGGGACCTAATGAAACTTAAAAGCTTTGGAACAGCAAAGAAAACCATAAGCAAGACAAAAGACAACCCTTAGAATGGGAGAAAATATTTGCTAATGAAGCAACTGACAAAGGATTAATCTACAAAATATATAAGCACCACATGCAGCTCAATAACAAAAACACAAACAATCCAATGCAAAAATGGGCAAAAGACCTAAACAGACATTTCTCCAAAGAAGATATACAGATTGCCAACAAACACATGAAAGGATGCTCAACATCACTAATCATTAGAGAAATGCAAATCAAAACTACAACGCGGTATCACCTCACACCGGTCATAATGGCCATCATCAAAAAATCTACAAACAATAAATGCTGGAGAGGGTGTGGAGAAAAGGGAACCCTCTTGCACTGTTGGTGGGAATGTAGATTGATATAGCCGCTATGGAGAACAGTATGGAGGTTCCTTAAAAAGCTAAAAATAGAACTACCATATGACCCAGCAATCCCACTAGTGGGCATATTCCCTGAAAAAACCATAATTCAAAAAGCATCATGCACCATAATGTTCATTACAGCTCTATTTACAATAGCCAGGACATGGAAGCAACCTAAGTGTCCACTGACAGATGCATGGATAAAGAAGATGTTTATATATCTTATATAAACATATATACAATGGAATATTGTATATATATTCAATATTCCATATATACAATGGAATATTACTCAGCCATAAAAAGAAACAAAATTGAGTTATTTGTATTGAAGTGGATGGAACTAGAGTCTGTCATACAGAGTGAAGTAAGTCAGAAGGAGAAAAACAAATACCACATGCTAACACATATATATGGAATCTAAAAAAAAAAAAAAAGATAAAAAAGTTCTGAAGAACCTAGGGGACAGGACAGGAATAAAGACGCAGATGTAGAGAATGGACTTGAGGGCACGGGGAGGGGGAAGGGTGATCTGGAATGAAGTGAGAGAGTGGCATATACACACTACGAAATGTAAAACAGATAGCTAGTGGGAAGCAGCCACATAGCGTAGGGAGGTCAGCTCAGTGCTTTCTGTTCACCTAGAGGGGTGGGATAGGGAGGGTGGGAGGGAGGGAGATGCAAGAGGGAGTGTATATGGGGATATATGTATATGTATAGCTGACTAACTTTGTTATACAGCAGAAACTAACACACCATTGTAAAGCAATTATACTCCAATAAAGATGTTAAAAAAATAAAACCCCACAATGAGGTACCACACCTTACACCATTAAAAATGGCCATCATTAAAAAGTCTACAAATAACAAATGCTGAAGAGGGTGTGGAGAATAGGAAGCCTCCTACCCTGTTGGTGGGAATGTAAATTGGTGCAGCCACTATGGAGAACAGTATGGGGGTTCCTCAAAAAACTAAAAATATAGTTGCCATATAATCCAGTAATCCCACTCCTCGTCATATATCCAGAAAAAAACCTCCATAATTTGAAAAGATACATGCACCCCTATGTTCATAACAGCACTATTTTCAATAGCCAAGACACAGAAACTACCTTAATGTCCATTGACAGAAGAATGGATAAAGAAGATGTGGTATATATATGTATACATATATATATATATATATATATACACACACACACACAAACACATGCATGCGTGCATGCGCACCCACCCACACACCCACCCACACACACACACACACACACACACACACAACGGAATATCACTCAGCCATAAAGAAGAATGAAATAATGCCATTTGCAGCAACATGGATGGACCTAGATATTATTGTAGTAAGCGAAGTAAGTCAGAAAGAGAAAGACAAATACCATATGATATCAATTATATGTGGAATCTAAAATACAACACAAATGACCTTATCTATGAAACAGAAACAGACTCACAGACACAGAGAACAGACTTGTGTTTGCCAAGGGGGAGAGGGAGTAGAGGAGGGAAGGGTTGGGAGTTTGGGATTAGCAGATGTAAATTATCATATATAAGGTGGATAAACAACAAGGTCCTGCTGTATAACACACTATATTCAGTATCCTTTGATAAACCATAGTGGAAAAGGATATGAAAAATAATATATATATGTATAACTAAATCACTTTGCTATACAGCAGACATTAACACATTATAAATCAACTATACTTCAATACAATTTTAAAAAATAAAATAAAACTGAAAAATATTTAAAAAATTAAAATAAGAAAAATAAAGGCAGGAGGAATAAGTATGATTAATACACCAAGGTGGTAGACTTTATTCTATGTATATTTATAATTGGGGTAAACATAAATGGACCAAAGAACACAATTAAAAGGCATGGATTGACAGACTAGATAAAAAAAAAAAAAGCAAGACCCAATTATATGTTGCTTATAAGAAACACATTTTATGAACATAAAGACACAAGTAAAAGACTACAAGTAAAAGGAAGGGAAAAAATTCATATAAACATGAAGCCAAAGAAAATAGTATGGTTATATTATTAAAATCTAATTAAATTCAGAGGTTGGAAATGTTTCTTCCAGTTGTGAAGATCAGGGAAAGCTTTAAGGAGGTAGCATTAGAAGAATGGGTAAAATTTAGACCACAAGGGCTGGGAAGGATGGAGAAAGATTTTGGAGACTGAGCAAAGACAGCATGAGCAAAGCCCCATGGACAGGAATCTGAAGGTTAGTACAGAGAAGAGCAAATAATTCAGCTTGCCTGATGCTCAGTGTAGCACTGAGAACTAGAATCAAATAGGTAGGTGGTGGCCATGCTGTGAACAACCATGAATGCCAGGCTAAGATCTGGATTTTGTTTTGTAAGTGATAGGAAGCTGTTAGGCAGGGAAATAACCTATAACTTCACTGCAGGAAAGTCTGTTTGGCTGTATATAAAAGGAGTAGCAGGGCAGCGTATCTTTGAGAGCTTGAGCATTCACGGCTCTGGGGGGTAAGTAAATCATGGGTCCAAGAGAACACCAATGTTTTATTCTAAATAACAGGGAAGATGGTGATGTCACTTTCAGAAAGGGAGAAATCTGGAAAGACAGGTTGGGGAAGGAGAAAAAAGGGATTCTGTTCTGGACCTGTTGAGTTCGATGTATTAGTGGAATTTAAACACAAATTAGTCCAGGCAAAATAAGAAACAGAGGCCTGTAATTCAGGATTAGTGGGATTCAGAACTGTTTGCACAGAAAAGAGGTTTAAAACCATAAAAATTCTAGAAGAGGCATATATAGAGAGTGTATGGAGAAAAATTCCCAGGAGAATATCTACAATAAGGAGATCGAGCAAGGGAAATTGCAGCCTAAAAAGATAAAGGTTCAAGTTTGAAGTTAAAGAAACTTGGGCATGGAGGAAAAAAGACTCCCTTCAGAATTCTGGAAACACTTCTGGTTCCAGAAAGTTGGTGTTATCAACTCTGTCAAATGCTACAGAGAGTAATGGGTGGCTGAGGAAGGCAGGTAGATCTGGTTACCAGTAGGTTATAAGCCAGTGACGTTGGATAGTTTAGTTCCAAAGGAGTGATAAGAATAAAAACTAAATTGTTAGGAGTTAAAGATTAGGTCAATAAGAAGAGGAATACACTTTCCAAAAGTTTGCAGAAAGAAAATCTGAGCGATAAGTAGAGTTAAGAAAGATTTGTTTCTTTGCTGTTTTGGGGATAGGAGTGTTTGGGATGGAGATTAAGAAACTGTAGGCCTGGGAATTCCCGGGCAGTCCAGTGGTTAGGACTCCGAGCCTCCACTGCCGAGGGCCTGGGTTCAATACCTGGCTGGGGAACTAAGATAAGCGAAAAGGGATAATCAATAGAAAAAGGTCTCTGAGGAGGCAAGAGAAGATTGGGTCAAGGGTGTAACTGGAAATGGGAAGGGGAAAAGGAAGAAAAATAAAATAGGTGGAGTTAGAGAAAGATTACTGTAGAGAAGCGAGGCGCTAGTGAAGCTAATATAAAATGAATTTAGTCTTCTAAGTATGAGGCAAAGTGATCTTTAGAGAATGAAGAGATTCTGATTCTGGGAAATAGAATAGTGAAAAATACTGGGATTAAGCACTGTGGGAAATAGTGATTCAATTAGGGAAGAATACTCACAGAATAATGGAAGAGGCCCAGTTAAGTTGAGCTGCAAGAAATTGCAGTGGAATTAAATGACCTTTTTCAATATTTCTGAAGTAGCACTGGGGTGGCATGAAAGCAGAACCAAATTAAGTTGGTCGTGTGGTCTCCGTTGGGGACATAAAACATGGTGAAATGTGTGCACGTTTTAGAATCAGCTTGCTTTTAACTAAGACTCTTAGGGGTTACATCTGCAGTGGAAAAAGCACAGGGAAAGATCAAAATCAGAAGGAAACAGTTTTATGATTTCTGCATGCCTGAGCAGAAATAACAGATTCTAGATGAGTAAATCCACAATTAATGCAGGCCAAGCAAAATGGAAAGTGGAGTTACTTCCGGGATGAGCCAAGTCTTTAAAAAAGCACATTGTTTGAGGAAAAATATTTTTATTCTATTTTTCTATACTGACCTATGTCAATATACTACCTTAATCAAAATAATGAAATAGTTCTTTATCCTTCCTTCTTATTAGCCATGTAGCAATGTCTAACACTTGAAAAGTGACTTTATAAATATTTAGGGAATTCAAGACCTAAGAGAAAGAGTAAAGCAGAAGTAATAATCTTCAAAGTATCCAAAAGTTCCTTCTTATTTTTATACGTTTATTTACTTGAAAGATTAATTAGATGCAGGTTTTTGAAGTTTGAAAATAAGAAGTTATTCTTTTTACTTTGAGAATAATGAATTTCTTAAAACTCCATATGGAAAGTATGAGCCAAATGTAGTATTTAACCAAGCGTGTAAGCAAAATAATTGGTATGGGTCACAAATGAAGACATTTCATGTCACATTGTCATAAGGCTTCTTCTGGAAGGAAAAATTAGAAGAAAATAGGCAGACACAGAGGCTAGAAGACAGGCACAAAATAACTTACAGGGATGTGGGAGAAAATTAATACCATAAAAAGGCTAAGATATTCTATATTATATTTTCCAAAGCCTGCCCCATGCTCTATATTTGTGGGTGAACTGCAGTTGAACTTGCAATATACTCCATATTCTTAGGTTTTGAGCATCTCGCTCCTAAGCCACGCTCTAGGGAAGTGAAAGCAACCCAGACACACAGCTGAAGAGAAAAATGCATCCCCATGGGTCTGAACAGAGATAAGAGAACCTCTTTTATTGTTCATTAATTTCACAACTGTCAGTCTGAAACTTCCAGAGAAAGTTGAACAATCTCCAACTTGTGGTTACGGCCACTGCCAAGGTTTTACTCTTTAGCATTTTCAGTGTTTTCAGATGGAAGTGGATGAGTGGGGGATGGAGAGTATGAACAGGAAGAAGAGACCATGTTCCAGGTGGAAAGGGTAGACGGCCGCTTCTTGGCTAGTGTGCTACTGGGACTCACATAACTGAGCAAGGCGGGTGGCGGAAGGTGTGCCCAGGGGGCTTGTCTACACGGGGCCTGCCAGGGCAAGCCAACTCCAGGAAGTGTAATCAAAGGAGGGCAAAGAGGAAGCCAGTCAGTCTAAAGTTTCTGCAAAGCAAAGGATTAGATCAACAGTTTTGATCTACATAAGCACTACATAAGCACTATTTCTGATGTGAACTGTTTTAGGGGGGCAGCTAAATGCCCCTACACAGCAAGTTTATTAGGGCTCATCATATTTTGCCCTTGTTCTTTCAGTTCCCTGGGAAAGTCTGTTTAGGTTGGATGTAGCCAGAGGCACTTGAACACTTCAGGGGAAGTTTTCATATGTGTATATTTCTTTCAAGTTGAATCCACTAACTTTCATATGTTTTCAATCATTTTTCTGGCCACCACTGGAATTATTATTCTATTTTCCACACAGCATTTTTTTTTTCTTTCTGTTAATGTCTCTTCTTTGTCAGGAATGCCTCATGTTCAATCTTTTAGGCCAGGACTGTGCAATGCAAAGGGAAGTGGACATTTAACAACTTTTCTCCTAATCAGTGTAGATGACCTGTCATCCATCCATTCTTTTTTACAATTTGTAATATCACCACTGAATCAAAGGGAAAAGAATAAGGACCAAGGAAAGAGGGTGGTTTAGTGGAGAGCCTTAAGAGAGATGTTGATTGAAGAGGAATGGACATAGTTCCAGAAAACCTAGACTAGGATACCTATTTCAAATAGCTTCACATAGCTTTTGATGACCTCCCTGAGTGCTCAGGTGGAAAGAAAACCATAGTGAACCACACAACTCAATAGGTAACAGAGCTTATAGAAGGAAGTATAGTAATTGGTCAGAAGGAAAAGATATTCCTAACATTAAATACTATTGCATGAACCTTAATGAAAGAGACATTAAAAACTAAAGTGGAAGTTATGACTAGTACATTTGGTCATTTCTTATATTAATCCCACAATAAATACTAAGTAATAATAGTGTGAAATTATAGTTGTGTGATATTATTTTTAGGAGAACATGCACCAGTGATGTAGCTTTTGGGAGCTATGTTGTGAAATATCAATTAGTAATATATATGGAGCCATAAGCCCCTTTGAAAATCTAATGGTTGCAAAGGCCATCTCCTCAGAAAAATGCACATGTACAGAGAACTGTGGATATGATTTGGAATGACTGGGGGACTCCCTAAAACCCATCCATTAACCCCAGGAAGTGAGATGTTGGGCCTTTAGTCAGAGTCAAACCTTTTCATTCAAATAGATGCTCCTTTGTGTAAGGAGCCATTTGGCACCATTTAAATGCCTCTAAAAGTACTGAACTGAAGCCTGCAAGAACTTATGAAATATACCACCTCTGGCTTTAGGAAGATCTTAAGTTCTGCTTTGTGTAAAACAGTTCCTAATGTACCTGTTGTCTTGACTAAGTATTAATAGTCCCTTCTTTTACTCTCTAAAATGTCCCCGTTTCGTCAATAAATTACACACTTTTGAAAAACATCAATCCATAAAATATAAGCAATCAAGAGATGAAACAAAAACAGCAAACAAAAAAAAGCTCAGAAATATTGAAGCTGTAATCCACATGGAGAAATATAGATTTATAAGAATGGCAATGAATCCATTTAAACACAGAACTAAGGTAAAATGACTATAGAAATTATGGTTAGGGAAGAGAACAGAAAAGCAACACACCTTGACAAATAAAAATACTTTACTTACAAAAATTGGTCACAGAAGGAGAGGTAGGTACAAAGATGTTAATGGTACTAAATTCTCCACCTTTCATGGCAAACAGTCAATTAAAGCAGTATAAAATTGAAACATGGAGTTAATTTTTTTTCATATTCTTTAATAACGTATCTTTGTTTTTTAGCATTAGTGGGTCCTTTAGAAACTAACATTCTTTTAGTGAAGAAATATTTTTCTGAAGTTCAGCAATATCAGTTTCACTTTGGTTTCTTTTTGTTGAATTCAAGTAAAATTAAATATATTACCTCTATCAATAATAACTTGAATGTGATGATCTCATTTCTATGAAAACCTGCATGTCTATTTATTTATATGTTATTTACATAGATGTCTGGAATGATACTCACTTACTCACTAAGGTCAAACTAAGCTGGGGTAACTGTTATGCTAATTTTATACTTTTATGACAGCTTGAACTTTTATAATGAACTTGTGTCATTTTTATAATAATAATAAAGTAATAAAAAAGAATGTCAACTCCCGAGTCAAAACTTAAGCAGAGATTAGGTAATAAACTCAGTCCTAAAAGGAAAAATCAAGTGGAGCCCCAATTACTTTCTGAGAATTCCTTAAATAACTGATAAAAGGTGATATTCAAGGTATTGTATATATTACAGTTTAGTAATGCAACCAATTAGTAACTGGAATTAAAATAACGTTAAGAATGAATACACCTCTGCATAGCATAAAACTACAATGCAAAATGAAAATATTGACAATATCTTAAATTACATTATTCCAATACTACTTTCTTCTGTCAATGGTTTATAGTTGAAAATACATTAGTTAAATGCTTGCATGATGTAACTCAACTGAAGTCCTAGAATTCAGCTCTATTACTTTAGAAAGCAGTAACAAAGGCCTGGAAAAATAATCTGAGGACAGGATTTAGCACGAGTCTGTTTCCACCATAAGATGATCTAAGTATAGCTCTTCCTAATATTTTCATTTTATTCAGGCTTGTTTCCCTAGCTTGGTTGCATTCACCAAAAAGTGAATTCACAAATAACTAGATGGGATTGTAGGGTATGAGCCATCTTACGTTGAAAAGATGATTTGGGAGATGGATGGACTGAACCATCCCCTTGGGTCCTGTGTCACCCACTGTGGCTGGACTGACAAATCATCGTATGATATTCAGCCTCCCGACTGCTTCCTCACGCTGTGCACTTGACTAAGTTTTGTACAAACTTGACTGGTCTGATTTGATATCAGGAATTTCTGTGGTTCTCTATGACTACAGAATAAAATCCAAACACTTCAGACTGATTTCATTCAGGCCCAGCCTAAGCCCCATGAAACAGGTCTGCTAGCCACACCAAACTCAACATTATTCCCCAAGGTAGAGACCACAGTCCTCTATTTTATTGCCTCCATGGATTTATTCATCTGTTCCTTCCAACAACAAGCATTTAAATTGAGTATACACCTTCACCCTGCTGGAGGTTATGGGGAACCCCAATCCTTAGCTTTCCTTAGTAATGGAGACAAGCATGTAAATTAAATTAGAAGGCAAAATTTATGTGTCATGATACAGAGACAGAATGCTATAGGAGCCTGAAGTAGGAAGAAAGGGAAGAGTCTTGACCAGAAACCAGTGAAGAGGGTGATAATTGAAATGGGTTTGTTGAATGGGTAGAATTGTACTGATGTGGGCAGAACTCCCTCAAACAAATTGCCCAACAACATGACCTATTCAAAAACTGCTTAACAGTGCTGTAGTACGCTAATATGAAAGCTTTAAAGTCCATAGTGGAATAACTGACCAGAGGAAGTGTGAAAGCAGGAATCGGGCTATTCAATACAGGACTAAAACATGAGTATCAGACCTCAAGAATGCAGTCAAAGATCAGCACCTTTTCTAAGGGTCTCCCTGGCTTCCCACCTTGGTCCTGACCCCAGACTCCATCCTCCTGTCATTAGAAGGTAGCCATGCTTCAGTAGCTGGGGAGGGATTTGACAGACAGTACTAGAAGCAAGTACTTCCCACACCAAGAGGGCTGCCTTGGCCATGTGAAGGCATTGTATTATTTGGGAGTCAGGCAGAGACTGGGCAATGAAAAACAGTAATGGAAACTGTCTTGACTGTGTTGAGACCTGAGTTCAAAGATGAGGACCTTTGAGACAGAATCAGATCAAGGAATGGGCCAGATGAGGCAATTTATACTTTTCACATATTAAAACACCTTGATTCTTCCATATTGAAGAAATGTAAACTGGTTCTGTCTGCACTGAAGTAGACAGCACTCCTAAGTGATAATAAAAACTAATGCAACTGGAAACATCCATGAATAGATAAACAAACTGTAATTCCACCCTTCAATGGACTATTACTCGGCAATAAAAAATAACTACTGCTGCCCACACCAACATGGATGAAACTCAGAATCATTATGCTGAAAGAAGTCAGACATAAAAGACTACATTTCTGCCTGATTTCATTTATATAACATCCAAACTAAGCTGTAATGGCTAAAAATCAAATCAGGGGTTATGGTGGTGACAGGTATATAAAACTTTCAAAACTCATTGTATTGTATGTGTTTAATGGATGGAGTTTATCGTTTGTATATCATTCCTCAGTAAAGCTGATTAAACACCACTCATGCAGACCTAGCTTAGTGGAGTATTTTTGCATCTCCCTGCTCACGCAATGCAGTCAGTTCAAAGTCAGCAATACACATTGTCAGATGAAATTCCAAAATCAAATAATGTGTTTTAGGGTTACTTTTGCCAGAAATTGGAGAATATTTTTAAGTGATCTAAATTCTAAACCCTTTAATTTGTCACCCAAGAAATTCTCCAGTTGAAAAAAGAAAAAAAAAATACCATGGGAGGAAAAAAAAAAAGAACTAGAGAAAATTATAAAGTGTTTTATTGAGTTTCTTTTCCAGGACATTAACATTTTTGCCAGAGTAAGTGCAGTGGGTAACAATTCCATTCACATACAATTTCATCCAGAAAATACAGTTTTAGAACGTCAGGGCCTGAGCCCCTGCACCAGGGATGGATAGATTAAAAGCAGGGCTAGCCCTCTGTGCCCATGTGTATGGCATCTGGCATTTGAAACATAACTGACACCAGTTTCTCATCTTCTAGTAAGAGAAAGTTCAAGGTCCTTTAGTATATGAGAGTGTGTGTGTGTGTGTGTGTGTGTGTGTGTGCACGCGCACACATGCACGAGCATGAGTATGTGTGCACAAAAGACAAGTAAGTTAAGTTAGTCGTTTTCCTCAGTTAATCTCAGGGGTACTCTAAGGCTCCCTTTGTATCGCACTAGTCATTCCACTACATTTTCCCTGGCTTTGCCTTCGCCCTCCTTTCAGCCTCCAATGATCATTTCCAGACTCAATCCCCTCAGGAAGAAAGAGAGCTGAGAGCTTTGCCTCTAAAAGGTCACACGTACAATTACCTCCCTGCTACCAGGGAACAAAGGAAGCCTCGCACATTTGCACATTGTAAGGCCATAGTTACCTGGATTTATTTGCTGTCATTGAAGCAGTTGGCCTGTTCTTTTCGAAGAGGCTATTTTAGTGGGGCTGGGCCAAAGCAGCTATATCAAAATGTAAAAGATGTCTTTTTTATTACCAAATTATGTATGTAAATAAAATGCCTCGCTCTTTCCCCCAGGTAACATGCTTCACACGTTACTCAGAAACCAACAAACACTGCTAAAAGTTTAATGGTCCTTTTTCTTCCTTTTAGGTTGCACCATAACATCCCTGTAACAAAACAGCCACATGCCCTGTGTTCATTTGGGGACATTCATTAACCTAAGAGTCAAAGAGAAATCAAAGAACTCAGAGGTGTGAAAATGTCTTGAAAGGGAAACTGTCCCCGTGGCCTGCACCACCACTTTGAGTAAATTAGAAAAAGATGTCCCACCTTAACACATTTTCAAACCATCTTGTTGTGATCTATCATCTGTAATGACACAAGTCACAAGATAACAAAATTTAAATATGGTGGCCGTGGAAAAGAATACACAGGACAATCCTTGCCCTGTCTCAGGACATGGCCTAGAATTGGCCCTATAGGTTGATGTGTACTTTGTTTCTCAGATGGAGCATGACTGGTAAGGAGCCAGTCTGTAAATATCTGAGTTGAATCAGAGATTTTTCAACTTTGTGAAAGCCAATAAAGCACTTGGATTCTAAATATTGACACTGAAGTTGCACTGTGAGTGGAAAGAAACCAGAGACATCGGCTGAAAACACAGCTGAGACTGATTCGGCAGATGAGAATGGCACTAAATGGAAATGCGTTTGGAGGAAAGGGCTGTCTCTCAGGAGGTGGTTCAAGTGTAGCCCAGATGCTGTTGCTCAGAAGAATGTTCTGATTACAGGCAATGTGCAAGGCACTATGCTAGGGACAGAACTGGGAATTGGCCCTAACTGTGGGAATGATCGTATTTAAATTCACCACCTTTATTTGGGAACATTTTTTATTTTTTCCTAAGCTCTCTGCCTGAGGCAATAAGTGTAGTTGACAGATCCCTATTTGGTGTGCAGAGAGCCCATTCCCCATGAAATTAGTCAAGAAACAGGGGCCGGGGGAGAAAGGGGCTTGCTGAGTGGAGTAAGCATTCTTGACTCCTTTGCCCATTGATATGTTTGAACTCAATCAGACTGATTAGTTCTGAAGACTACTCTCCAGATGGGAAACCTCTCTAGGGTCCTGGACTTTTTGTGGCCTTGTAAAATTCTTAGAAGCTTTGGCTCCCAGATATCTGACCCACAAGAATCGCCTCATTGTTCTGGAGTCTCCCACACGTGATCCAAATGGTGTTTGGCAGCTAGGGTGAGCTACCCTTTGCCCCGGCACGAAGCGTGTGTGCCAGTGGACCCTGTACTCAACTACTACACAACTATGTGGGTCCCCTCATGGGTCCTTCATGACCCAGGCTGTCCTCTTTACAGCATCTCACCCAGGCTACCCCGTGGAACTATGTCCCCTCTGTTTTACACTCTGGATCTCAGATTGTAAACTGATGGACTCGCCTCCATTTCAGCCAATGGACTTCCATGTTTTATTTGACTGGCACAAAGTTCTTAAAAGTTTCCAGTGTGAATATCCTTAGGTGGGACTTACTCTCCAGCATACCACAGGCTCCACCATTCCCTATGGCCCTACATGCAGCTGCCCAAACCCTGAAAGCATATGAGCTTGTGACTTAGAGAAGCTGTTCTTTCACTCCGTCTCCCCACTTATCTCCCCAATAAAAGGTATTTGCCTTACAACTCATTTTTAAGAAATGAGCTAAACTTATGGTTAATCTGTATTAATATGCCAATAGCTAGACATGGTTTGCTACCTAGCTAGGGAATCTTTGCATTTTAGCTGGGATTTCCTATGGAGTCAGTGCTTTGAGTCAAAGGACTGAATCTCTGGCTCTGGAATTTAAAAAGTAGGGGAGGTATTTTAGAAAACAAATGTGCAGTGGTACATTAGCAATTGTCACACTGAAAATTACCTGCTCCCTTTGAGTATAAGCACTTAGGCACTTTGAACTTGACAGGAGGCTGGAAACCTATCCTTAGGCAAAAGAAAACCCTCCATGAAGGGAGGAGGGTCCAACAGCACTTCCACACAGTAACTGTGCATAATCCTTAAGTCATTTACTTGCTAGAGGATTTTTTGCTTCCCTCACTTCTAGCTGGATCCCAGGTTGTCAAAAACAGGGCCAATCCTGCCAGGGTCTGAGGGAATTGTTATGTGACTGTGCAGCTTTTGAATGGGTATCATTCCATCAATAGTGTTCCTCTTTCTGCATGACAAAATTAAACATAAAGAATTTGGGCCATAGCTGCTGTTTTAGATTTTCCACACTCTTGATCTCTTCTATTAGGCCAAATAATTGAAATGTCTGTGGTAAGTGCACAAGGCATGTCGTAGAATGCAGTAAGGTTAGATGGGGAAATATGAGGGAAAGTTTTTCTTCCCTGTACTTGTGGAAAAAAGAGTAAAACCTCTTTTAGAAATCCATGTGCGTATTCCAATATTGAAAATGTCTGACCAAGTAGCAGCTAACAATTACGAGGCACTTTCTATGTGCCAGGCCCTGTACTAAGCACTTAACATGCTTTATCTCAATACTTCTCATAATAATCCCCTGGATAAAATGTAATACCCCCATTTTACAAACCAGGAAACTGAGGTACAGAGCTGTTAGTAAACGGTGAAGTTGCTTTCCACCCAGACAGTGGATCTGCAGACTGCCTGTCACTGCACCGCCACTGTGAAGGGAGCACGGAGGAGATGACAGGTGGCAGTTTCTCAGACACGATCCCAGGTCTTTTGCGGGTATTCTCACATTTAAGCTCTTGCCTGCCAAACTGAGGCTGAGGGAAGAAATTTGTTCAGAGATATGTGATTTTGTTGTGCATCTGTCAACTGATTCCAGGTCTGTCTGATTTCAGCGGCTTCTAGAAACATGGGGCGTCATGTCGTCCGTCGTCGGCAGAGTATCATGCTCTGCCTTATGTGTCCACAGTCAGCCGTCGCATGGGATTTGAGAGAAACCTGTAAAATTCCTACTTCTGCTCTCTCGACTACCTCAAAAGCTCATTCCTTTGGATTAAAATCCTTTCTCCCCAGATCCTCTTTCAAAATGCAAATAGTCCTATGAGAGATTTTTCCATGAAGCATTTTATCAGATTTTCCCGACCCCCTTCCAACAGTATCAAAAGATGGGGGTTGGTAGGAGCAGGGGAGATGCAGAAGGTGTTGAAAGGGAAAGGAGATCCAGGTCACCCAAAGCCATTCCCAAAGTCAGAGTTTTGCCTGTGGCCATTTAAAACACAATTTCAACAAACTTGACTGAGACTGAAAGTGTATAATTAAGTTTCCATTCTCCCAGGCATGTCCTACACACGCAGACAAAGTACTAATAGCATTCTAATATATAGGAGTAACTGTGTAGTTCAGTCTCAAACCTCAACAATCGCAGAGTTTGTCTCAAAACCACTGGTATTTCACATTTCTGGTGTTTTCAAACAATCCTACCCAAATGTCACATCTGGAAGGATCGTTGTTTGAAATTAAATTGTTTTTGGAAATCACTGGATGCCACGTAAAGGAATTTTCCAATCCAGCCTGTCTATTGGCCAACTATTAGAGAGTCTGCTATTTGTGATTTGGAGTTTTGTTTTGCTCCTTTTAACAATAAGAAAGACTTGGTCATTCATTTGGAAATGCTGTTAACATTAAAGTATTTTCATGTTCCTGATTTTTTAAAACAAACTATTGGTATTTTGAATATATGTTTGGCATTTTAGCTATTTACTTCCTTGTCCTGACATACAAAGGCTGAAAAATCTAAGTCAAAGAACGAATTCCAAATTAGTTTCTGTTTATGAAAGGAATACAGTTTCTTAGCTGAAGGTTTTTCTTTTTCTTTTTTCTTTTCACATTTGAGATAGAAGCGTTCTTTTCTGATCCCTTGGAAGGATACTGGTTAGAAAGTGAGGTGTTTGAGATATTGATTCAACCTCTTGGCAAATTCTTGTAAGAATGACTTTCCTTGAAGAAAATGGATGTGTCCCTGGTGTCTGGTTCCTGTGATCCTCAGTTTAGCACCAGGCCTGACCTTCATGGTCAGATGCCTCCGGGTCACAGGGTAAAATGAAGCAATGGGGACAAGAAAGGAAAAACCTAAAAATTGTGGCAGACACAGTTTTTCCAGCTGCTATAGTTAGAGAGAAAAAGAGTAAAGCATAGGCACTATCTGACCTGGAACTTGGAAGATGGGTTATTTCCCATGACTGGTTTGTCTATAACTTGTATGCTAAAGGGCCCCCAGCTCTGGGGGAAGGCCCAGGAAAGAAGTTTTCCAATGAAAAGAAGAAAGATATCATCTTGGATATAGGACAGAAAGGATTCTAACCTTAGGAGATAGTTTTGTTCTTTGGTTGTTGTCTTTTCGTTTTCTTTTCTTATCAGAGTTTTTGGTCCCAATCTCTCCCTTTCCTCTCTGTCTCTCTACCCTCTGCCTCTGATTTCCTGAAGCTTTAGGTTGGGACCAGTGATATCTTTATGTTTTTACCTTTTCTGCTTAAACAAAGGTAGCCTGGATGTGAGAGCTGCTTGGGGACTTTTAATGACAGCATTATGGCATTAGAGTTGGTGCTTGGAGCAGGATTATTGGAAATTTATTGATTTCCTCCATTTATTAGACCCTTCTTCAATTTGTAGGACATCTCTCTTCCTATAAGACAGCCTCACAGAGGTAAATATGTGAAAGAGACAATGGATGTAAGAAGGAGATGAATTACATAATATAAAGGGAAAGCAAGAGGTGAGTCCTAAGTCAACTTCTCTCAATTTCCACCTATTCATAAAGCTGAACTTGTCCTCACATCTAGCAGTGAGAGTCTGTTCATAGGACAATCACCTCCATTTCAAGAGGAACTTTTTCAAGGTTGTGTTGCACTGCCTTTGGTGGAGGTCTAAGAATTTTGGGAGATATTTTAATTGTTGACCTTGGAATTTAGGTTTCTAAGAACTATGTATATCCATTCAGTCATTACATAAAGATTTCCTAAGCGTCTATCACTAGAAAATGTGGATGTCTGTGTGTTTGGGGCTGGAAGGAGCGAGATGGGGGTGACATGGAGAAGCAGGCTTAGGAAGACACATGAAATCATTTAAGCTAGAAAAATTATCTGAGGGTACAGCATGTTGTAGTTCTGTTCATTTTAGGCTTGAATAATACCTGAATTTATAATATGTGATCCTCTCTTATCACAGAGGTTACCATCAGTATTCTTCTTTTCAGAGAAGCAGAAATCCACATATTGGAGTACCAATGCAAGGACTACCTATTTTTGCTTTCATCTTTGGGCTCTGAGAGAGGTAGCTATATCTATTATGGTCTCTCTCATTATGGATATGTAGGACATATGTATAATTATAATTTGAGGCTGATTTTTAAAAATGAATATGTTAGAGTGTAATTTGTACAGATGAATATTATTCAAATTTTTATATTAGGAAGTAACATATATCAATTTCATCAGTGATGCTGTTGCTCTCACATCAGATGTGCAACTCTCTCTCACCCTCAACACATATTTCACACACGCTATATACACACAGATTCCTTTGGGTTGGTTCCTGGAGCCAACAGGGCAGAAGGGAATGCTCTTGTTACCTTGAAGTTGCGCTTGGTACACCTGAGAGCCGTGGGATCCTAGAATGCTGCCCTGATACTCAGGCATGGTTGGCACCAAGGAAAGATGAAGAAATGGCACATGGAGCTGGATGTTAGTGGCCCAGCTGGCAGCATCATCAGGGGCTGGTTTGTGAGGTCGAGCCTGGTTTTTATGACATCAGCACTGATGAGTGCTAGTTCAGAGGTGAGCTAGGGCCACTGAAGATGGCTAAAAGGATAAGAATCCGCAGAAGGATCACACTGAACTTTTTATCTACCACCTCCAAAGAGTTCCAAGTCATGCTTGTGTTTGGGAATTAAAGAGGCAAACGG
This sequence comes from Delphinapterus leucas, assembly GCF_059928025.1. NCBI lineage: Eukaryota > Metazoa > Chordata > Mammalia > Artiodactyla > Monodontidae > Delphinapterus > Delphinapterus leucas. Next base: position 102,011,128 of record NC_143131.1, on the reverse strand, counting down.
TTCTAGGAGTCTGTCTTTATTTCAGAAACTCAGTTTAACTGAAGGCATGAAGAGACAAAGGACTAAGTAGACCCTTAAGATTCACTTTTCCCTCTCTCTTTATATGTCTCTCTTTCTCATCTGATAGGCCTGATAAGCTTACCTGATATTTCACTGAGAAAATATCAAATCTAAGCTAACAGACTGTAGCTCCTTCATCTTCCCACTAACAACCTACAATCTTACCTCCACCTGCATTCAACCTCCTCCTGAAATGGAGAAATGTCCCCTCTTGTTAATCCTCTCCCTTTGCAAAGGCTGGGATCCCACCTTGGTGCCCATTTCTCCTCCAGGTTTTACATTTGCTCTTATCACCTCTCCTGCTCTCTACTGGATCAATATCTAGAATATTCAAATGTAGTCTACAAGTTTCCATCTTCTAAGGGAACCTCTCTTAAGCTAAGATCTCTATTTCTAGCCTACCCATTATTTCTCTTCTAGTCTCTAAGCCAAACTTCTCAAAACACATCCTATCTTTATCATCCATACAGTCTGCAGCCCCCGTCACGACTCTGAATGTGTTCTCTCCAAGTGTGTCAAACTAAATCCACATTGCCAAATCAAATAGATTTTTTGGCCTTCATCCTACTCCATCCTTCATCCTACCTCTGTGCGTTGCATACTGTTTTCCACACCCTTATTCTTCACATTTTCTCCCGTCACAACTTTCAGGGCACCATGCTCTCAAGTCGTTCCTCCAGTGTTTCCAGTCCCTTATTCTCCAGCTCCTTCTCCTCTAACCCCTAAATACTGCAATGCTTCAGGGCTCAGCCCTGGGTTGATTTTTCTAGCCCTATACTCATTCTGACGACTTTAAATATATATTAACAATGCACAAACGTATACCCCAGCCCAATTCCACTTTGGAGATCCAGACTTATATTTTCAGCCTGACTGACCTACTTAGATATCTCACAAGCATTTTGAATTTGCTATGTCCAGAAGGAAACAATTGGTCTTTATCCCCAAGAGCCTACCCATTTCTCAAGTTTTTCCCATTTTAGAAAGTGACACAAGCAGTGCAGTTGCTCAAGCTAGAAATCTTAGTCATCCTTGACCCCCTTCCTTACTCCTCCACATCCCACCTATTACCAGGTTCTGCCCATTATTCCTCATCTCCATCTCTGCTACCAACACCCTAGGCCAAGCTCTCATCTGCTTTCACCTGGATTCCTGCAGTAGCCAAATAACTGAGGTCTCTATGTCCACTGGGCAGCTGGCGGAAACTGTGCTGTTTCCACAGCTTTATCTTGTGTGCCTGTCCCCTCCCTTCATCACACTCTGGCCACATGTGGACTTTTTAGCTCCATTTTAAGATCTCTCTTACCTCAAGGCCTTCATACGTGCTACCTTTAGCCAGCATATCTCCTCCTCCTGTCGTTCCCATCCCCTCACATCCTGACTATTGGCTAATGCTTTCGTACCTTTCATGTCTCAGCTGAAATGTCACGAGGTTGTCTCTAACCAAGAACCTAAATGTCCACCTCCCACCATTAGACACTGTCACATTACAATTTGAATGTTTATATTTATTTTTATTTATTTCCTATCATTTCCTCCATAAGACTAAAAACTCCAGGAGATCAAGGACTGTGTCTACCTTTTTTATGACTCTATATTTAGTACTTAGTCCAATGCCTAACAATAAATATTTATTGAATGAACAAACTTCTGTCCTCTTTGTCCTGCTTAATTAACACTTATAAGCTTGGCAGCATAGCCATACCCTTTTTGTACCACACATATGCCTCTCTCTTTAGTGACATAAAAAGGTATTGTTCTTTGGAATTAGACAGATCTGGCTCTGACACCATTACCGAGCCCACTGTGTGACTTTGGGCTACTTGCTTAATCTCAGTTTCCCCACCTGGAAAGTAGGGAAGCAATATCTGTCATATAGTAATATTACGACGATTAAAATGAGAACATGTATATGAAGTACTGATCATAAAGATATTTAATAAAAGTTACTTCCCTTTATTCCATTCCTCCTAATAAAATCCAAATACTTTTTACCTAATAGACACACACACACACACACACACACACACACACACACCACACACACCATTTGACAACGTGAGAGCATCCATCCTACCCTTCTGAGTCTTTCTGATTGTGACCTTCCCACTGAGGGGTTTGCCTTTAGAGAATGAGATATTTAGCTATGGAACAGCACTGATGATATTAAACCAAATATAAAACTGTAGCCCTAAATAATTTGAGTTTGTATTATAAGGGCACGTTCTCAAATATGAAGGTAACACAAAGAGAAAGGCAATAATATTTTTGAGTGCAGAAGAAATTACATTAAAAGAAAACACCAGATGGCAGCACCTGATGCTAGAGATGTGTCTGATGGGATTTTAGTTCAACCCTGAGCATCAAGGATGCCAAAGGTAGCTTAAAACTACATTCAGAGAGAGAATCTTTTATTAAAAAAAAAAAAGACATTCCCTAAAGAAAAATAATGCCTATTTTGTAATATAGTATAGGGTTTTTAGAAACAGTGTTTCACATGTTACCAGAAACATACTAAGAAACTAACCCTAAGCATTATGTAACTAATAAAAGGTAATTAAACAAATGCTTCATTTTAGGTTGTAGTTATATTTAATTAACTCTGTCAATCTGTGTTCCAATTAGCCAGAAAGGCCTTAAGTCAAAGAATGAAATACTATCAGCTTATAGAAAAGGGAAAATTTTCCCAAATATTAAATGCAAATATTAAAATGTATTCACTCATATTAAAATAAGAGGCAATAGTGACCTCTATTCTTGTATACTTTTAGCATTACTTAGACCACTGCTTGCTAAAACAGACATCAAATTGTTGCATTAAATAAATGCAATATTAAAATTTAAAATGATAATCTATAGTTTTCCATATTATGCATCAAATTTCATCTGGAATTAACACTACTTTTAAAACCTTGCTAAATTGGATATTGTTTGTTCAGGCTTTCCTTCTTTTAGAGGCAAAAAGGGGAGTTTGATGTTGCTCTGACACCATATAATGGGAGAGCAACACCCCAGGCAGTCACACCTTTTATTTATTTTTTAATTTTTTTATTTTTAAACATCTTTATTTGAGTATAATTGCTTTACAATGGTGTGTTAGTTTCTGCTGTATAACAGTGAATCAGCCATACGTATACATATATCCCCATATCTCCTCACTCTTCCGTCTCCCTCCCACCCTCCCTATCCCATCCCTCTAGGTGGTCACAAAGCACTGAGCTGATCTCCCTGTGCTATGCGGCTGCTTCCCACTAGCTATCTATTTTACATTTGGGAGTGTATATATGTCCATGCCACTCTCTCACTTCGTCCCAGCTTACCCTTCCCCCTCCCCGTGTCCTCAAGCCCATTCTCTACATCTGCGACTTTATTCCTGTCCTGATCCTAGGTCCTTCAGAACCATTTATTTATTTATTTATTTTAGATTCCATATATATGTGTTAGCATACGGTATTTGTTTTTCTCTTTCTGACTTACTTCACTCTGTATGACAGGTTCTAGGTCCTTTTAAACAAAAATCCACATCAACGGTTTTATTCCTCTTACAATGCTGCTTGGGATCCTTCACAACTTCACTGTGAGATCAGAGAGAGTGAATTCAGCCCTACGTTTTGGATGAGAAGGAACGGAACAATTCAAGCCCATTCAGTGGTGAGAGGGCAAAGCAGAGGTGGCACAGAATGCCCATCGACGACTTGGAGGAGGACCGTCTTAGCGGCGTTTGTTTGTTTAGATTTGATTGACGGGTAACAGGAGCATCTGTGTCATCAGAGAACTGAGCCAATCTATGTAGGAGGAACATTCCGAGCGGAGGGTAATTCACTCTGCCAGCGGAACAGTCACTGTTGCCCAACTGCAATGAGTTGTTTCCAAGTTCTGTGATCATGATTCTGAAAATATTTTTCTCACCTGAGTTCACTACAAGATTGAGCTCCCTGAGAACATTGGGCAAGATCGCTGATTCTAATCTGAAGTCAGAACAAGGATTCTAGAGGGAAATTGTTCTGATTGACATGAGAAGAGAGGAAGCAAACATCTGAATTGAAAAAAACAATGCATGTGTCTCACAGTCAGCCAAAAGCTGGCCGCCACAGGCAGATGAAATTCTGAACTCTAATAATGCACAAGGCAGTGATCTTTATGGAAATGAATGATTCACTGCACTATCTAAATCTTAAATGATACAAAGATAGAAAAACAGCAATAGACAGGGTCAAAATGCAACCAAAGGAGAAAACTACACTACCCAGGAGAGGCTTTCTGCTGAAAGCACAATGCAGTGGCAAATGTCTTTTCAAGGGAAGGGATAAAGTCTGTTGGTTCAAGAGATCTTATGCCTCTCAGAAGACTAGGAGTTTTCTCCATTTTAATGAACCCAAGCTTGCTCCAAATCTGGCAGCTAAAGGGACCCTATGTTGGATGACATTTCTATGCCCTCCACTAAAGCCTGTGTGGTCCCCAAAAGGGCCAGCACACATCTGATGGCAGTGGGTGCCAGTTTCTCACTGACACGCACCTTTTCAGGTCGGGAGCAGAGTTAGTCATACTCTGACAGAGCCGTGTCCTCTAGATGCCCCTGTTCCAAGGGACTCCCTCTACTCTGATCTCAAAGCGCAAGTCACCGACAGCCCTCACTGGCCTCTCCTCCTGACATTCTCCCCTGCAGATGACTGAGTGAGTCAGGGGTGTCCTCTTGTGAAGCCAGGGGCCCAGGCCAGCCTCTCTCAGCAGTCGTGACTGAGTGAGAACACGCTATGCTCAGCCTGCTGGCTCCACTCTTGGGAGCACAAAGTATGTGTTACAGCAGCAAGCACGAGAATCCTGACCACACTCTTTCCTATCTTGAGATCTGTAATGAGAACACTTAAAGCAAATGCATACAATCAGGAAACAGGGCAGAAAGTCAGAACACTAACGGAGTTTCAGATTTGTGGCTCTAAGACATGGATTCTTTTTCTCACTGGATCCAGACCCCACACGTTTTGGAAGAAAAGCAACAGCCAGAAGATGAGAAAAACAGTTCATGTTTATGAGACCAGCCTGAAGCCCATGCCACACTTACGAGTTTGGGTTTTCATTCGGCAAAGAAACTAGCTGTTCTTTTTCAATTTCATCGGAAAATATGCCCATTAGTCTGACTCTTCAGCTTTAAGATCACTGTCTTGGAACCTTCTAAACCAGTAAGTGAAAGATCTCACTTAAAGATTTCATTTTAAACATAGAAGTTAGGAAAAAGTACCCGACATTTGCCAAAGTAATGCAATAAAAGAAGTAACGAAGAAAAACTAGGTAAAAAATGAAGTATGGCTACCCATCCCCCAATCCCTCTGGTTTAATTTTTGCAATAGCTTGGGTAACCTTAGTTTCCTGAGAACAGTTCGTTTAAAAAACTCCTGCAGGTGGGACATTTCAAGTAGCAAGTCACAGAGAAAAGCCTTTGACCACCTCCTATTTCTCACGACTTGATGTTCTGTAAGGTGTGACACATGGCAGCACAACCCCTTCCCTGGCTTCATGGAAGGACAAAACACATGGACCACACTCTATCTTGCATCCTTCCCCCGTCCTGGTTGATGATGAAATTTCAGGTGAAGGCCCAACAACATTTAACCATACAGGTTGGGGATCCCTGGGGTCATGCTTATTTACAACTGCCCAAGTCATGGCCTGGTGTCTGACCCAAACACAGGGTACAGAGCAGCAGCAGAAACTGAGCACTTCCTAGATCCATGAACACACTTAGTTGGCTTTGGGTCTGCACTGGGGTTAATCCCCCAGATACTACAACCATATAAGTGTTAAAAGAAAACATGCTGCATTTTAAAGCATGTTTATTTCTGCAAGTGCTCCAGTGTTTAATTATGCTAAAGTCATTTGGGGTTTTTGACACAGATTTTATTTTAGTACGATAAACTCAGTATAACCAGCATGGCCAAAAATGAATTCCTAAGGTAGATGACTAAAATAAACCAGTAATAAATATTGGCTGTTGGAATGGGAATTATTTCTCTGTAATGTAGACACAGCATTACTGACTCATTTTCAAATACCAGTCTCTCCCAAGGATTATTGGTATGAGGGATCAAGGAAGAAAGAAGTCCATCTCTCTTTCAGGCAGCAGAATGGAAGGAGACTATGAATCCACCAGGCAAGGGTGTTTTTAAATCTACTTTGCCAACAGAGATATAGCCCTGGAGTCTGACAGGGGGTCAACTTAGGCTGCACTGAGGCAGAAATAAGGCATTGAAAGAAACCATCCTAAGAGTTGAGGGAGCTGATGCTGGGGACATTTTTCTCTCATTCCCCTGGAGGCAGAATGTACCCCTAGTCCCACCCAGTGCATATCATGTGGCACGAATTACCTTATCAGTCACAGTGGGTACTGCCATGCTCCTTTGCTGCTTGGAATTAGTGGACTCTTTGAGGCCACCTTTACTCCATAATGTCAAATCTTGAACTTCTGGCCCACTAGGTTGAGCTGTACAACTTCTCTGGTGCACCAGAAAGCTGTCAGGGGCAAAGGTCCGGCTACAATTTGGGCAGGGTACGAGCTTGAGCTTGACTCGGCCCCTCTTGGTTGGACTGTCCAGTTGGAAGGGGCTGAGGCTTCCGCGGTAGTGCCTGGCAGAACTCGCTGGGGAGCCGGTCATTTTCTATTTTCCACTTTTCCAGGCATTTGGGCTGATGTATAGGAAGGGACAGAGTGCCAAATTCCCTACCACAGACGTAGCAGATGAGAGCCCTTGGTCGGGTTGTGATGCCACCAGAAGCTTTCTTGAGAGCAGCAAGATTATCAGAACTGTTGGGGTTTGGTGCCCTGGGCCCCTCACCCTTCGGCTTGCAGCTTCTCTGATGAACAAGAAGCGGATCTGGCAAGAACTTGCGACCACAGGATTCACAGGGCAGCAGCTGAGCCTGGGAACTCTGGAATGCTGCCTGAAGATTGTAGGATCCACTTCCACTGAGAGGCAGTGGTTTGGAAGGTTCTGGCCTCCTCAGATGCTTGGGCAACTTGCTGTTTTCAGTATGCCACTTCTCCAAGCACTGGGGCTCGTGAATGCCAAGCGATTGGGACCCAAATTCTCGGCCACAGATATGGCACACCTGGAACCCGGGCCTGCGGGATGGGATCACAGAGGGGCTGGGCTGACTTTCCGACATAATCCTCCTACTGGACCGTTTTAGGAGTATTACAGTTCCAGGTCTATTTTTCTGAGGGTCCGTCTTTATTTTTTCACCAGGGTTGACATGCTCAATTTCTGGCAAAAAGCTAGAAAGGGATGTACTAGATAGAACAGCTTGGTTTATAAGGAAGGTAGGCTCTTTAGAATGGTGGAAAGATTGTTGCAACGTGTTGGAAACCGTTTTCTCCTTTCCTCTTTCCATTAACAAAGAAGTCTTTCTCTAGTGCTTGCTCTGATTTCAGGCCAGACATATTTTGGGCTTCTGCTTAGAGAGAAGGTTAGTCAGGTTGGCTGTTCTGGGGTTCCACATTGTAGCCAGTACCTTAGACCCAAAGACAGTGACTCAGAGCTTCATTGCAAGGCAGCAGTCTGGAATGCTGGAAAGTCCCCATGAAACCTCAGATGCCTCCAAGATCTGCAGGGGAAACATAAATCAAGAAGTTATTACATACACACACACAGACACACACTTAGATTTTAAGTTGATAAAGAACAGTTTTTTTTTTTTTTTTTTTTGACCTAGTATCCTCTTTGGCTAGCATAGTAACTAGCACTTAGGATTTGTTCAGTAAATGTTGAAATAAGTACGAAAAAAAAATTCCATTATGAATTGCACTGTTACTGTGTTGAAAGTAGTGTTCTGCCCAAAGGAAGATGGACATTAATAGCACATCACAGACATATATGGCACAAACCAAGAGGCATGGTGGTGAGATCGTGGAGGAGAGAACCAAGGCCTCTGAAAATTAGATTAATGAAACTGCAGATAATGTAAAAAGACCTCCTTCTACTACCTTAGGGATTCTTTTTAGTGCCATGGATTCCTCTGTCAGTTCTTTGAAGCCTAGGGACCTCTTCCCAGAATAATAATTTTAAAAGCAAAAAATAAAATTCTTACTAGTACAAGTGAAACTAATTTTATTGAAATAATTTATCAAATATTTTTAGTTGTGGTTTATCTTTTACTTGAGCTATAGTAATATGCTAGAATTTTTGAGTGTCCATGGGCCTAGGGTTAAGAACTGGCAGAAGAAGTAATTCAATAGTGAATAGGAGGATTATCAGGGAAACCATCAGAGACAGGTAAACTTCTTGTAACCTACCAGGTATCCACTCTTCTTCATCATGGGACGGGAGTATTATTAAACTGTGGCCGTAACTGTCAAGCCAAGATGTCAAGCCCAGGGCTATACTCTTCCTGGCAGTGTATCTGTACATCTTTCCTGGGATGAAGATGCTCAGACTTCACTTGATGCTCTTTTTATAGCTATTGTGTTCACATTCTTGTTTTATATAGATATATCTCTATATAGATATTATCTATCTATCTATGTATTTTCAAAATACCTTTTGTAAAAAACATGGCCAACAATTTTATTAAACCAGAAGAAAGGGCTGATAAGATCTCATTATGGTCAGAAGCCAAAGGAGTTTTTACCTTGGGTAAAGGCATGAGTCAGTTTTATCCCAGGTCTACAATCTAGCTCAAGAAAGGTAATTTTCAAAAGTCTTAGGACCTTCTTCATTTCCTGAAGGATGACCTCACTCCGGATTAGAGGTTCCTATTCACAGAGGGAGAAGCACCTGATCTGAGGCTGGACCCTGCAGACCACAGCAGACACGGCTTCAGGCACAGCAAGGACAGCCGTACTGGTAATATCAAAACACTGTTTGGGCATTGCGGTTGATAAGGGACAAAAAGAGCTGTGAGATATGCGACCAGTTCCCGTATTTTGGTGCCAAGAAAGGTCTACATCTTTGCAATTAAGATCAGGTCTGGCACAGAAAAGGAAGTTATTCTTCATTTTGACAGATCCTAGGACAGTGATATTAACACATGTGACAAAAGAATGTGTTGGCCCCAAACAGAATGACCAACACAGAAAATGAAGCTTGAAGGAACAAAATTTATCACTTGATCATCACCATCCAAAGAGAAAATGGCTCTAGAGAACACAAAGAATCCAGTAAAATTATTTCATCAGGTTTTAAACAGCACATGACTGAAATAATCCTCCAAACCACTCTGCTTTTTTGGTTCTGATTTCTTGTTCACCAAGGATCTCCTGGTTCAGTTTCCCATTTTCCTTGATACCAGGAAGTTGCAGACAGCAAAAGTACTTAAGGAGACAGATTGGAAAAATCAATGCGATCAAATGAGCTTATTTCCCTAGACTTGCTTGCAGTCTCCCCCCCTCCCCACACTGCTCCCTGGAGGTGAGAATTCTGAGAAAGCCCCATGACTTGCTCCAACACCTCCTGCATCTTTCCCTAATCATAAAGTGAGAGAACTAATATTTACTGAGTGCCAACTATGCATCAGATATTGTACTAATTTTTATTTACATAATTTCATTTAATTCTCAAATGATTATGAGGCAGGTATTATTATTTTCTTTTTACAAATGAAGAAACTGTGACTCAGAAGAGGCAAGTAACTTGCCCAAGACAGTCAGTTTCTAAATGACAGAACTGGGAATCAATTCCAGCTCTCTTTGGCTCCAATGCTCGACTCTTTCCATTATTCATTCTGCCTAAAATTCCACCGGCAGAGCTGCTTCTCTTAAGTTTTTTATCCCTGTTTTAATGTACGATTCATATGCCCCATGGGAAGGTAACTAAGCTCTCACCTGCTTTTATGCTCCCTTTTAGAAGAAGGAAGAGGTGAAAGGGAGGAGGGGAATAGGGCACAGAAGAAGAGAAATCTCCAAGATGGAAAAAGCAGGTGAGAAACAGGTTACTGAAGACAGCGTTTTTCCTTAAGCGATAGGGATCACTTTATTTTGCTGTGAATGGTTTTCTAGATGAAGTTTTTCCCTGTGTGGTGTGCAATACATAACCCTTTCCTGATCTCACCAGTATCCTTAATAAAAATCTACACTACTACCTGCAGGTGGTGGGTGAGAGGAATTGGCTGCAGGGTGAAAGTGAAGGCTTCCCAAAGAGGTCAGAGGGCATTCAGTTTGCAGCCCTGTCACTATTTTGATTAGGGATGGATCTTTATGCATGCAGGTGCTTGTGCACTACAAATATTTTCTCTGCAGCAAAAATGACAAAGCATCATAAAATTCCCATTGAATCTTCATCTTTTCTTTTTTAATCATCCTCTTTCTTCCTCCAGTGTCCTCCTGAAAATTGTCTTATTGTGATTAAATGTATCAATGTATGGAAGATGAGGTAGCTAGAAGCCAGTGAAGTTTTGGGGAACTGGAGAAATTTATGATGTTTCTGCCAGTGATTCTGCTAAGGCAATGTGACAAGGCACAGCACAGTCAGCTGCTCTATCCTATAAGTTAGTTCTAAAAGTGAGAGTGCTGGAAAATACTAAATACATATACTTAAATCACTTAAGAATTTGGCCTGTCACCCAGATACATCGTAAAGCAATGTTGCTAGTTTATAAAGAGAACCACTTTGCAAAGCCAGCCAGTTTCACCCCAAGCATCCATGGAGAAATGTTCACTCCAACTGGCCTGAATTATTCATTTTGACCATATTTGCAAATAGGCTGTTTAAAGAATGTCTTGGAAGGCATCACGTTTTATCAATATGATGCCATTTTTCCATGCCCTTTGGTGTTCATGGGAAGGGAGAGACAAACTCACAAAGATGAATATAATAACCATGAAAATCCAAAACTCATCTTAGCATTAGGAGGTGTTTCTCTATAAAAGAGGGGAAAGAACACAAGCAGAAGTGTGATGAAGTCTTTTGAAAAATAATTTAGCTCTTTAAAACAAAATAAACATGGATACATGACATTTTCTCTGTTAGTATAGAATCCAAATTCTTTAAATGGACAAATGAATAAATAAGAAAAGGTGGAGTTGGGACTTATGCTGGCTCTGAGTAAAATTATAAAATAGAGGAGGTTTGTCTTCAATATCTTCCATCCATCCCATTCAGTAGCCTCCCCTGCCTGGTACCCTCATATACACTCCAGTCTTCCTTACCAATGAAATCTTGCTTTCAGAAAAGAGCTGATAGACTCTTTTACACCAAGAATTATGATTGATGAGGTAATATCCCTCCCAGAGTCTGGCAGAGACAGCTAGTTCCCTACCAATAGTTACTCTGTGCAAGTTCTCTCAAGTTAACAGAGCCCCACTTTCTAGCTGGGCACATGATTACCCAGCCAAAAGTCTACAGGTTTCTTTGTAGCTAGTGGAAATATTATGTGGCACTTGTAAAAACTCCTATTGAAAAGTAGGGGACACAACCTGCTCCTCTGCCCTTCCTTCATACTGATAACTGATGGCTGGAGCTCTAGCAGCCATCTTGGGCCAGATTACATTCGTGTAACCCTTGACATGACAGAGTAGAGATGCTGATGAACTTCGGTCCCTGATAATATTAGAGCCATCATAGAAGCTCTGGAGTGTCTTCCTTGGGCCTTATTTACATAAGAGAAATAAATGTTTATTTGTATCTTAGCCAATTTTTAAGAGTCTTTTACTCATGTGAAAAACTAACACTGAGTTATAGTTTAATAGTTGTCATTATCTAGGCACAAAATGAATTCTAATAGTGACATTTCAAATTTCAGGACCTTTTTTTGATGAGGAAAAAAATTGAGAGGTTTTATGAGGCAAAACTGACTTATTAAATATACAGTTTTTCCTAAAAATCAGAAATAAAAAAGCTTGAAACTTTAAATACTGAGCCAATGGTTCTTAAGAAACTGATTCACAATACCTCCTTTCCTGGAATTTTTTTTTTTTTTTAAGAAAAAAATTAATTGACATTTTGCTTCAGAAGGATAGAATCCTATTTTTTTCCATGAGATTTTGAAAGAGCTAGGAGGCATCATTGTTGTGCCAGTTATTAATGCATTGTCTCTGTATTCCATACTCTCTTTCCTATATCCATCTTTGTGATGCTGGCACTGAGACTCTGCACACCCCATTTCTGCTTTGCCAGCCAGCCTTGCATTATGATTTACCAATACTGGTAATGGGGGAAGAATGTGAGGTTAGAGGAGAGAGAAGACTTGTGTCTTTTTAAAGGGTTTCCTGCCTGCTTTTGGTTCTTGTGAGTATCACCCCAGCAATACTTCTTTATCTCAGCAAAAGCGGTTCTTTCCTGTAGCAGTAGCTGAAACCAGTTTACAGTTTTTGCAACATTTGCAAATCAGATTGATTTCCCCTCCCCCAGCAGAAAGCACCATCAGCCAGTCTGCTCTTCCTCTTTGGAAATCGGATTTTCAGCTCCACAGGGTGCTTCTTCTAAGTTGCTAAGTCGTAATAATTCAAACCTTTTCCCTCTGATCCTTCAGCCCTAGGAATGGTAGCTGCCACCTCCCTTATACAATAGTTCTCTCTTTTTACTTTGCTAGTTACCTAGGTAACAACTTCATTCCTGGTTAACAACTCTTTATATTCTCTCTGTTTAAATAACTGGTATGGTTTCCGTCTCTTGACTGATACAGCCACTCTCAGAATATAAGCAATAAAAATCTGTGATATTCAAGCTGCATATTACCTTACTATTGCAATAAACTCAAATGAATTATTTCATAGCAACTTAGAAAATAATATGATGCTTAATATTCAACCCCCAACTCATTCAGACCACTGAAAACATATCTTTATAATGTTTACACCATCACTAGCCTTCAAGAGCTAGAAAATGTTGCTCTTCCATTGTGATCAACTGAATTATATCATAAGGGGAAACCTGCCATTTTAGGCATATTCATATTCTTCTTAATTTTACATGATACTCTTCCTGTACTGACTACCCAGCCATATGGTCACTGCAGCCACAGAGGGAGTCAGAGTAAGGTAATCCCATTCATAGATAAGAGATGACCAGGAAGAGTTGAGGGGAGCTGGTCCAGTCACCCTGGTTGGTTCTCTCACTCCCTTCTGGGTAGCTCCTGGGCCAGTAGCATTTGCAGTCCTCAGTAATTCTGATATGCATGGACAAAAGAGCAACTGGGAACTGGAGGTGGTTGGGCTTGGGAAAGACAGGAGCAGTGTTTGAAAGGTAAAAAATGGAAACACTTTCAGAAAAGCCATTTAGCCTGAGGCATGACTTCTAGGGAATCTGGGTGTCCATACTGACATTCCCAGGCTGATTTTGAATAGCTAATGAAAAATTTCCCCTTCCTTGTCTCTCCTTCACTGTGAAGAATTTTAAACCAAGATATAAGTTCTTTCACTTTTATTCCATCTAATTGTCAGGTGTAGACATAATAGTCTATGGTGTTAGGAAAGCTATGAAAACCAAAAATGGGAGAAATGCACCTTTATGCTTCTAAGTAGAGCCTTCTGCAAGGGCATTTTATGTTAAGGCTCATAATATCACCCTATGAAAACTATTATTAGACCGAGCCTGTAATTTTCACTCTATATTGAGTATCCAAATCACAGAGTACTCAAGAGTCATAAATGCCACACAGGTATGACTGTGTAATTGTAATATTGACATTTGGAGTGATGGAGAACTGGTTATGGAAACCACCAGGATAGTCGCGTTAGAGGCCTCTAATGTATAGAAATTCAAAGGATAGACAAAAAACTGGGAGAGTCAGCCATTGAATAACAAACAAATCTACATGCCATATTTTCTGACATCTGGGATAGTTCGATTCCAATAAAATAACTCTATTCCAATAGCTCTTTTTTAAGACTTTAAAGAAATGTTTCATAAGCCAGACCTGGCTCAGAGATATGCCCCTTTTGGCCTGCATAGAGTTAAAAATGTTTGAATTAGTTGCCATTATTTTAAAATTGAGAGATGTGACACAAAATTGGGATTTTTGGTTTCTTTTGAAAAATTGGAAGATCAGGCCTAGAGCCCATCTTCCAACGTGGCAACATCGAACATAAGCTGGGATATTGAGTAAGGGCTGAACCTATAGATCGGACAGCCAATCTGCACTCTTGCAAAGTTTCTCATCAGCCCCTTGTTCAATTCAAAATTCATGCTTGGGGCTTCCCTGGTGGCGCAGTGGTTGAGAGTCCGCCTGCCGATGTAGGGGACACGGGTTCGTACCCCGGTCTGGAAAGATCCCACATGCCGTGGAGCGGCTGGGCCCGTGAGCCATGGCCGCTGAGCCTGTGCGTCCGGAGCCTGTGCTCCGCAACGGGTGAGGCCACAACAGTGAGAGGCCCACGTACCGAAAGGAAAAAAAAAAAAATTCATGCTTGATTCTCAAACTCAATTGAGTTTGTGACCTTTTGTGATTCTAGCTTTAAAATGCCCTTTTCCTCCATTTTTCTCCTCAGTTAAATATTTGAAAATCACTATAAGGAGCACTTGCCCTCGGAAGACTGAGAACCCAGTTGAAGTCTTTTCTCTGGGAGACAACTACTAAAAACATGACGTACTCATTGGTAAAAACTCAGAAGGGAAACTTCCTAATGAAAGTTGAGTCAGGATGAAACACTTGGTTCAAGGAAGGAGAGAAATATCCAAGGCAAAAAAGAAAAGAACCAGTGACCTGAGAAAGAATTTTCATACATTATTAAAGGATAATAGGAAATGATGAACCTAATTTCAGAAAGAAAAAAAAAAAAAATCAAGCAGCCTGTGTTTAGATCAGCCACAGGAGAGATGATAGAAGGAAAAAAAAAAAAGGAAGAAAGAAAGAAAGAAAAACACAAACAGGCAAGAAATGTGTTTTGGAAACCATCTGAACTTTTTGGAAGCATTCCCATAATTATTTAGTTATCCATTGATATAACAAGAGCTACTCTTCTGTTTTAGTCAGGGCCCTTGATTAACCATTAAATGATTTCCCAAATGAAGAATGTTGGATATCTTAAGTTATTAGATTAAGAAAGAACCAGTCAATAAAAAGAACCATAAATAAGCTATTAATAATATAGACTATTGTTACATTTCCAAGATTTGGGCTGGAAATACTTCCTAAGAGACTTATGCTTCCTTGCGGGGATTATAGAATTTGGTGAACTTTTTCTTTCTGCCAAGCTGACCATTTTCTCAAGTGCCGTCTATGTTAGTTTAAACTGAAAATGTATAAGACCAGCACAGCACAGTAACTCCTTCTCATGAAGAATGAGATATCCAAGATCCATTAAGTGTCTAAATTTGATGTATTATGATAAAAAACAATGGGGGGAAAAACTACAGATACCCTTGTTTCAGTGTTAAATTTTAAAAAGAATTACAAACAGATTCATTGTTTACCAGTTCCCACTA
The DNA here is from genome assembly GCF_059928025.1 of Delphinapterus leucas. Classification (NCBI taxonomy): domain Eukaryota; kingdom Metazoa; phylum Chordata; class Mammalia; order Artiodactyla; family Monodontidae; genus Delphinapterus; species Delphinapterus leucas. The sequence continues at coordinate 101,995,715 of NC_143131.1, read as the reverse complement.
TGTGATATGCTTGCACAGAGTTCCCACCGTCTTCACACTCTTGATTTACTGTCTCAGAGAGCTAACTCAGTGCAATATCTTTGGCAAAGACTTCCAAGCCACAGAGTATTAGTGTCAGAAGTGCAGTTACTAGACTAGTGCCTCCAGGCTAAAACAAACACAATGAAGAATATAGCTGCCTTTGATGGGATCTTCTTGGCCAAGATAGATTGGCATAAGAGAGATGGGCCTCACTGTATTCTGAAGGAACCTTTTTTAACCACATCACCCACTTGTCCTACAAGAGCCTCAAAGTTGTGCCTTAGTTCTACCCACCTCCAAGAGGTCGGTGCCTCCCAAAGCCTGGTTAACACTTAAACTGATCATCATTACCATTCGTTACAGACATCAACACCCTTTGTTAATAATGCTCTTTCCACGCAAAGCTGTTTCTGAGGAAAGTCCCTGGGAAGAAAGTCAAAACCATGATGGAGCCCAAAAGGCAAGGCTGGGTTTCTGCTGTGTGTAAATGAATGTGCCTCTTATTTCCTGGTACATTTAGCATGTCTTCTCTGGTGGTGACCCTGGAGTCTCGGTCGTTTGGGTACACCCGCCAGCTGAAGGCTGTTTCTGAACAGGGGCTTTCTGTTGCTCTTCTCCCCACATCTCTCATCCTCCTATGTAAATAAGTCATTAAAAAGCTATTGTCATTCATTCATCTCTGAATTTTGTGAACAAGGAACTCTTTCACAGGCCAGATGGTTTGAACTTGTCGATGGTTAGAATCCTCCACTACAACCTCTCATTGCTCAGGAAATCTTACAAAGGCTATCCCCTGCTGGAGAAAACCACTGAAAGGAGTCTCTTGGTGTCTAGGAGAAACTTGTCCATTCTCCAGGTCCCCAGAGCCCAGGCCAAACATAAAATGTGGTGACAGCTCTTTATTTGCAAACGTTCTTAGTTTGTACTTTAAATTTTTTGTAGTTTAAACTTTACTGAAAACCTCCTTCCAGCCCATGCCCAATAAGTGTCAAATAGCAAGGAAGTCAGTGAGAGTATCAACTGCATTGTTCTCTTTTCCTTTAACAAACAAAAGGAAGATCTGTGTGTATTTTAAGTCACACCTAGGATCAGAAAGATGGGAGTATTTGATTGGAAGAATTCAATTTAAAATCAATTCTGTGAATGCTGTTTTTTACTGTTTCTTGTGTTTTCAGCAGGCTTTTTTTCTCCCACTGCCTGTGCTCTCTTTCTCTTTGTTTCATTGTTCCCATTGTCTGTCTGTCTCCACTTTAAGTCTAGAAGGACAACCCAACACATTAAGGACAAGGTGCCATCTGCAAGGGAGTGAAGAATGCGGCATCCTGTGGTTGACCTCACTGCTAATTTGCTCTGAAGACACAGACAAGCTCACCACTAGAAAAGTGTGTCTTATATTTCAACTCCATTATATTCTGGAGAAAGCAGGATGAGAAGTGACGGGCCCAGTCTAATCACATGAGTTCTCAAAAGTAGAGAAACTTTCCCCCATCTAGTGAAAGAGATGGGACAACTGAAGGAAAAAGGGATTCAAGTAGCCATTGCTGACTTTAAAAGAAGTGGAGGGAAGAGGCTGTGTGCAAGCAATGTGGGTGGCTCTAGAAGCTGGGAAGGACAAGGAAACAAACACAGGGTCTTCAAAAAGGGACACAGTCTGCTGACACCTTGATTTTACCCCAGGATACCCATGTTGGACTTCTGACATAGAATGATAAGATAATGGATTGGGGTTCTTTTAAGCTGCTTATTTTATGGTATTTTGCTAAGGCAGTAATAGAAGACTAAAACACCCCAAAAGAAAGAGATCAGCATTGTGAATGGAGCCTTCTGCAAAAATGTTGCTCAACTACTTTTGGCCCCCCTGTGACCCAGAATCTTAATAGTCAGCTCAGGGTCACCCAGCTCTAGTCTCCATTGGAAACCCCAGCAGGGTGACTCCATCCCAGAGGCCTTGCTGAGAAGCCCCAGTCAGCCCTCTACAATGAGAATTATAATTCAATTTACTCTATAGTAACGAAAACATAAATATTCACATAACATTATAGAATGGGTTCCAGTATCTCTCTTTAGCTCTTGTGAGAATCCTCAACCACTGTGACTGAAGAAATAATCCTTCAGATTTTGCATTCTCCTCTGTGTGTCTTTCCCATACACACTTCAAGCTTGCTCTCCCCTGTTCTCTTTGACTGTATTCTTTGTTTCTGTATCTGCATATTTACAACTGGTAAAGCCTTTATTAACTATTATCTTCAGAAACTTGACTTTAATACACTCTGCTCTTGGTTAACTGACTATATTTCTTGTCAAAGTGCTGCATGCATAATATTTTCCTTCTCTCCTTTTGACTCTGTCCTCAGGACCTCAGTCAGCCTTCTCTAACAATTGGAGGTGGATGTTTAAACCCTTCCTGGGTGGAAAAGTTTACTTCCAGTTTCGAGTCTGAGCTGAAAACACACTTCCATTTTGTAGAGTCATTTCCTATTTAGAATTGTAGGAATCAGAATATGGCACTTTGACATAAGGATTACTTTGAGCAAATGGGAAGGCAGATGGGTGAGATTATAGGTATATATATGAATGTATGTGTACGAGTGTGAGCGTATGTATATGTGAGTGTGTAGATGGTGAGTGGTTAGGTGTGGGTATGTACATGACTGTGAGTGGATGGGTGTGATATGAGTGTATGGATAGAGGTGTGAATTGTTAGATGTGGTATGTGTATGGATGGAAGTGAATGTGTATATGTACATGGATGTCAGTGATTGGGGGGGTGTGAATATGTGTGAGTGGAAGAGTGTGAGTGTGTATGTATATGGATGTGTATATATGAGTGTAGATGGATGTGAGTGGTTTTGTGTGTGTGTGCGTGTGTGTAGATGGGCAGTAAGGTGGGTAGTGGGTAAAGTGAGAAAGGGAAAAGAATGGTGAATAATTTATATAAGTAATTGAGAAGGTATACTGGGAACAAATTATGAAAAGCCTTATAATGAATCGCAAGAATTTTGATTTCCCTATAGGAAATGGGGAACTTTTATAGAGTTTCTTATATATAACATACAACTGAAAAAAGATCATGAGTGAGGAAATCTGGAGAACATCAACATTTAACATCTAAAGACCAGGCAAAGGAAGTTCTTTGGTTTCCTAAAAGGATCCATTGCAGACTTTACTCTGCAAGTAAACTTTTAGTAGGAAAATAGATCCCTCTGGTTTATTAAATGCAATTTGTACCTAACTTCTTGAGACTATGTATACTACACAGAGCCAGACTTGTATGCTCCTTCCAATTCTGAAATTTTGTTTAATGTTGCTTCAGGCAGTTAGCTCCATGTTCCATCTTATGTTACTAGTAGTAGCTGACATATGTCTAAACATTTTTGCTAAAAATCTTGACAAATACTTCTGGACTAGCAAGTGAACTTCTGCTGTACAATTTTGCTGCATTTAGACAGAGCTTCAAGAATGAAAGAGTTTATTTACAACAGCATCTTCCCTTTGGATGCTAAATCAATTCCCATGCCTCTTTCTGTGTGTCATGGGCTCAGGTCATTAAAATCTTAATCAAGATTTCACGAACACGTCTGGGAAATAGAGTCCAAGTTCAAGCAAGCTCTCAAATACATTGGTACAGTCTAATTTGCTAAGTAAAAGCAGAAAAAGTAGCTTACACCAAGAACCCAGTAATACTCTGTTAATCTCCACTTTAAAGTACTTTTGCAATAAACTCAGGTCTATTTTAAACGCTTGCTCCAAAATGTCTATCAGCTACAGAATCTTGGGATATGTAACCTCTCTGCGCCTCAATTTCACCTTATGTTTGGTAGGATGATAATACCTTGCAGAGTTATTATGAGGATTAAAAGTAAGATAAAATGCTTAGCACACTGTCTGGTAGGTGGTATGATATCATAATTGTTATTATATGGTTCTAATAGGTCTTCTGCCCCATATTTTCATAAATAATCCTGCAGGCTGAAAAATGTAATTAGAAGACTAACTATAGATTTTTAAAATTATTCTTCCTTTTAAAAAATATTCTGATGAATTCCAAAATTTTCATTCTGCAGCTAATTCAAATAACAGTTTATTCATATTTCATTAAAAGACAATCCGACCTGTAGTCCTGAAAAGGAAAAAAAAATACTGAAAAGTTATGGGAAATATGAGTACATTTTTTAAAATTATCAGATCAAAGCAGTATGAAATATTATAATTATGGTGCTTGTCATACTCAGCCCCTGCTAAGGAAATCTGCCCCACCCCCTCAGCGGATAGGTGGCCCTGGGTGGTCATGTTCTGTAGCATATTATTCAACTCCTGATCCCCAACCCAAGCTGATTGTGTCAGAACTTGGACATTGGACAAGGGCTATCCATCATAGGCTCACCAGTAGTCTATGACATGAACAGATGAACTGGTTCAATCACAATTCCTCTCTTGGAAAAGATAACAGCAATGGTTGCTAAAGCAGAAAGGACACTGAGAAAGAGTTGTGAAGCTGAAGAACAGCAGCATGAAACATCAAAACAAATAAATTATGCCTAAGAAGACAGACTATGTAGAAGAGCTAAATATTTCTCCAAAGAAGACATACACAGATGGCCAAAAGGCACATGAAAAGATGCTCAGCATCACAAATTATTAGAGGAATGCAAATCAAAACTACAATGAGGTATCACCTCACACAAATAAGAATGGCCATCATCAAAAAGAGCACAAATAATAAATGCTAAAGAGGGTGTGGAGAAAAGGGAACCCTCCTACACCATTGGTGGGGATGTATATTGGTGCAGCCACTGTGGAGAACAGTATGGAGGTTCTCTAAAAAAATAAAAATAGAGTTACCATAGGATCCTGCAATACCACTCCTGAGCATATACCTGGAGAAAACTCTAATTTGAAAAGATATGTGTACCCCAGTGATTATAGCAGCATTATTTACAATAGCCAGACATGGAAGCAACCTAAATGTCCACAGATAGATGAATGGATAAAGAAGATGTGGTACATATATACAATGGAATATTACTCAGCCATAAAAAGTAAAAAAATTGGGTCATTTGTAGAGATGTGGATGGACCTAGAGAGTGTCATACAGAGTGAAGTACCTCAGAAAGAGAAAAGCTAATAATGTATAATAATGCATATACGTAGAATCTAGAAAAATGGTACAGATGATTTTATTTGCAAAGCAGAAACAGAGACAAAGACATAGAGAACAATTGTATGGATACCAAGGGGGAAAGAGGTGGGGTGGGAGGAATTGGGAGACTGGGATTGACACATATACATTATTGATACTATGTATAAAACAGGCAACTGATGGGAACATACTGTATAGCACAGGGAACTCTACCTAATGCACTGTGGTAACCTAAACAGGAGGGAAGTCCAAAAGGGAGGGGATATCTGTATGTGTATGGCTGATTCATTTTGTTGTGTAGTGGAGGCTAACACAACATTGTAAAGCAACCATACTCCAATAAAAATTAATAAAAAATAAAATAAAATAAAATAAAAAAGGAGATGTGGAATATATATACAATGGAATATTACTCAGCCATAAAAAGAATGAAATAATGCCATTTGCAGCAACATGGATGGACCTAGAGATTAGCATACTAAATGAAGTAAGTCAGACAAAGACAAATATCATATGATATAACTTGCATGTGGATTCTACAAAAAAATGATACAAATGAACTTATTTACAAAACAGAAATAGACCCACAGACATAGAAAACAAACTTATGGTTACCAAAGGGGAAAGAAAGCTGGGGAGGGAGATGGTGGATAAATTAGGAGTTTGGGATTAACAGATATAAATTAGGAGTTTGGGATTAACAGATATAAACTACTGTATATAAAATAGATAAACAGTAAGGACGTACTGCATAGCACAGAGAACTATATTCAATATCTTATAATAACCTAATGGAAAAGTATCTGAAAAAGAATATATATACTTGTGTATATATATATATATGTGTGTGTGTGTATATATATATATATATATACACACACACACACACACACCACCTTGCTGTACACCTGAAACTAACACAACATTGTAAATCAACTACACTTCAATTTTTAAAAATTAGAAAAAAAAGAAGATAGTAAAGAAGGAGATGGAGTGACTATGGGTGAAACAGGGTAGAGCATGGGAACAGGCCAATGTTGGAACACTCAGGTGAGCAACCATGAGGGGCTGTCACTACTGCCTGGGTGCAGAAGACATACAATGTTCTTTAGTCTTTATATCTTGCACTATTTCTAGAGAATATCTGCACTCCTGGAGATTTGTGATAATTCTATTAGAAAATGGAAGAAGCTTGTCACAATGTTCCAAATAAGAAATGAGAAATTATATTCAGATGTTACTAATGTCTGTAATGTCAAATATAAAAGAGGAAGTGGGCCACCTCACAGGTGGAAAAGCAGTGACCAGGTCAGGCTTGCAGAGCTTGATTGTGGATAGGGCTCTTTCTTCACCTCTCCTAAAAAGGAAAGCAGGGTCGGGTCTCTAGTTCTATGCAGGCTTTTGAAACAATTCAAGAAAGAGACCTAATGAGTATAGAACTGAAAAGCCAATGGGGATAATACCTGATTATTAACACTGAATAATCAGCAGAAATAAAAAGAACTTGGTTGAAAATTCCTTTGATTTCCCTCTAGAATTCTGAAGCTTTTATAAAAATTACCTATTCATTATTTTGGTGTTTGGTCTGGAGAACAGAGTCCACTCAACTCTTTGGCTAGGAATTCCCCTGGAACAGGTAGTTCTTGAGCTTCCTGAGGCCTGGCTGTTTGATTCCCCTGTGTTTCCATGCACAAGTATCCTTATAATAAATGCCCTAAGTACACTTGAGTCCACTAAGAAGGCCTGGCTGGAGCTGGATTTATTTAATAATTCATTCAGCCCAGAATGCTGCCTCTGGCAGTGGGGCCTGGAACAGATATTTTGGACATAATTTTTGAGTTCCCATTACCACGACCACCATTAGAGATATTTCCAAATAATCCAACCCTTCCATCTATGAGTTAATAGGCTATTACAGTACGTTTACTTCACGTATGTATCTGTTAGGATTGTGTGTCACTACAAATAAAAAGAATCCTACTCTAGTCACTTAAAGAAAGAGAGGCATATCTTTTTATCAAAGTAAGAAGTGGTTTTTGAAAAGAAGCAATCAGATTCTCAATAATACCAATGCTTCAGTGATGGTCTTGGCCTTTCCTTCATGGATGCAACTACTGTACTATTACTATGGCATTATTTGAATTATGTGATTCTACTATCTTCATATAGGACAGATGGACCAATCCTAGGGTCTAGCAGAGCTCTTTTCCTTTGTAGTTTTTCTGTAAAGGTTTGTGGTTATCCTAGCCTCCAGGTGAACTTTTCAGAGAATGCCATCAGCCAAGGTCCATGGGACACCAACAAGTCATTGTGAGCATCCTCTTCCTTTCATCTCCTCCTTTACCTTTCCTGTCCTTTTAGGCCCAGAAGTCCCATTTGCAAAGGCTACTACTCCACTAAAAGACATATATGGCAATTAACTCCTAGGGGACTAAAAAGGCTTTTCCTTTCTCTCTGTCTTGAGAATTATTTCATTATTTTGGATCCCAGGGTGGGAAGGTATAGATGAGATGCATTTAGTAAGTCCGCATTTACTTTCAGTGGGCTTTATAAATTTCTTGTTTTCACTTTTTCTGTTCACTGTTCTTTTCTCACAGTTGTCTTCTGAAGCTTCCATTTAAGTGTTGTAACTATTTGTTCATAGCTTTTCTAGTTTTCTGATTTTTTGAATACCAGAATCTTATAATACCACAATTATATGGGAGAAGTAGAATAAGCTGAACTATCTTAAGACATTATGAAATCACTATTTGAAAATGTATAGATTTTAAATCTGTCTTGTAAATATCATATGGAAGGATGACACAATTTTAGGCTACAAATTTTTGTCTCTCTTGATTAATTATAAAATTCCAGTTACAAAATTAAGATTGAAATAGATTCAGTTACACTATATGTTATTAAATTGTTGGTGAATCACAACCTAACCTATTTTATTTAGTCACACAGTGGATAGTGTCCATTTCAGTAATTACAGCTAGAACAGTGTTCCTGTGCTACTTATCAGTAAGCATTTCCTGAGAGTCTCTGTTGAAAAGTTTATTTGGAAACTTCTTGTTACCCATAACCACCCCAATAGTTAAAATAATTAAACTCCACTTGACATGGTATTTGACATAGGAAATAGGCTAACTGAAGAGGAAAATGTGATTTTAATTTTTGTTGATTGAAATGTTATGTGTTTCATATATAATATGGTTCACTTGGAACTGAACAGATAAAGCAATCCAAGATTTATCTTATTTTAATATTGCACAATCATTTGGTATTTTTGAGAGAAAATGCCTTGAAGTGATTCAAATAATATGAAAACTAATTACTTACTACACATTTCTGATTTTAAAAAGAGCCACAATATAAATAATTTTTCACAAACTATATGTATTTCCATCCTTTCAATGAATATATACACTTGGCGAGAAGCTGGAATCTTATTAGTTATATTTATTATCACTTTGGTGAGCACTCTGCTTCTAGTTGCGTGCACACACACATCCCTCCATACATTTCTCTCCAAATTCCTTCTAGGACAAGAGAACAGACTGATAATCATTGTCAAAATCTTCATTTGGCAGTGAATCCATGCCAAGATTCCAGTCCATCTAGCATGTATTTGGTAATGATATGCTGGATTGTAACTAGGTCAGATGGTACTAATAAGGACAATTGTTGGCTAAACATTGAATTCTGAGTCTTTCTCCAGCCATGTATTTCTTCTATCTCCAATCCTCAATACTTTTCACTTTGTTCTTTGTTCATTTCACGGTAATTTTACTAAAATAAACTTTGACCACATCTTTCAACTTGGGAGAAGTCATACTGATAGTGAAGGCAGGTGAGATGATCACGAGGATGCCTTCCTTTGCCCCAGCTCTCCAACTAAGTTCTTGATCTTCTTGTGGGCTTGCATGGGAGATGTGGGGTTGGGAGAGGAGAGCAAAAGATAAAAGGGACTAGTAGACAGTCTAAAAAAAGGATTTAGTATTTTTTAATCCCTGTATAAGTGCATTTGAATGATTTCACAGAAAAGTAAACATTTTATTTTACCCTAGTCATCTTCTTATATTTTCTTTCTGCTCACTTTCTCCTCTCCTATCTTTTTTGCTTTTTGCATCTTAATGCCTCTCCTTTCCCATATTCTTTCACACCTGTCTCCATTCTTCCAGTGATGTTGGAAAACTTCTTGTGATGTTTTGCCTGCCCTCCTAAGTGTACTGCCACGCAGGTGAATGGGGGTGCCTCGCCATCCACGTGCTGTTTCAGGCATAATGGGTGAATAACCACTCCCACTGCCTAATCTTTCTTTTTTTCAGAGCAGTCATATTCACCTACTTAAGTTATAAAACAAATCCTATACCTCCCCTGACTAAATGTTCCGTGGTTGTTACACTATTCTCAAAATAAAATCCAAACTCTTGAACTTCTGTAAACTGGTGTGTCCCTAAGCCTCTGCTTTGGTCTCCATTTACTCTCTCCCACCTGTACTGTGCTTCATCCATGTTCACCTTTTGGTTCCTCAAATAAACCGAACTCGTTCTCACTCTGGGGTAGGTTAGGGGGGTGAATGAAAAGGAGCTTTGCACATGCTCTTGCCACTGCCTAGAATCTTCCCCGTCTTTGCATAGCTTTCTCATTTCATTTTCCAGACCTCTGTTAAAATATCATTGACTCAAACAGACAGATCCTTCCTGACTACTCTTTCTCAAGTAATTTCTTTGTTTCTTCCTAAAACACAGAAACACACACATACACATGCAACATACAGAAACATGTGTGCGAACACATGCACACACATGAACATACACATGCACACATGTACCACTGCCACCACCACTATCACAGTTATGTGCACAGTTATGACAATGCTGTTTATTTTCTTCACAGCTCTTACAGCATGTTTTTACCTTGTTTGTTTGTTTACTTGTGTAGTATTCTTTTCCTTCACTTGGATGTAACCTCCATGAATATTAGGGGCTCATTTGCTTTCTACATAGTTAGATGCCCAGCACCTAGTCCAGTGCCAGGCACTTTGTAGGCACTGACAAAATATGTTGAATGTTGAATGAGCTGAGTAAGATTAGCTTAATTTTAACCTAAATTTTTAAACAAGAATCAAGCTCATTAATTAAATAGATGAATAAAAACAGAAAAGGACTTTTGGAAAGAAAGGATTCAAAGCTAGTTTTGTGGTATTTTCTCAAGTCTTAGGAATATCTGACCATCTAACCCTTGTTTAATATTCCTAACAATATTAACTCAAGGGATTAGTAATCTGCAGCAATATCTTTTTGGATCCACCTTCTAGAGTAATGAAAATTAAAACAAAAATAAACAAATGGGACCTAATGAAATTAAAAGCTTTTGCACAGCAAAGGAAATAATAAACAAAATGAAAAGACAACCAACAGAATGGGAGAAAATATTTGCAAACGAAGTGAGTGAAAGGGTTTAATCACCAAAATATACAAACAGCTCATGCAGCTCAATATCAAAAAAACAAACAACCCAATCAAAAAATGGGCAGAAGATCTAAATAGACATTTCTCCAAAGAAGACATACGATGGCCAAAAAACACATGAAAAGATGCTCAACATCACTAATTATCAGAGAAATGCAAATCAAAACTACAATGAGGTACCACCTCACCCTGGTCAGAATGGCCATCATCAAATAGTCTACAAACAATAAATGCTGGAGAGGGTGTGGAGAAAAGGGACTCCAGCTACACCATTGGTGGGAATGTAAACTGGTACAACCACTATAGAGAACAGTATGCAGGTTCCTTAAAAAACTAAAAATAGAGTTACCATATGATACAGCAATCCCAACCCTGGGCACACATCTGGAGAAAACCATGCTTTGAAAAGATACGTGTACCCCAATGTTCATAGCAGCACTATTTACAACAGTCAAGACATGCAAGCAACCTAAATGACTATTGACAGATGAATGGATAAAGCCAATGTGGTACATATATACAACGGAATATTACTCAGACATATAAAAGAATGAGACAATGCCATTTGCAGCAACATGGATGGACCTAGTGATTATCATACTAAGTGAAGTATGTCAGACAGAGAAAGACAAATATATCACTCATATGTGGAATCTAATTTTAAAAAATGATACAAATGCACTCATTTATAAAACAGAAACAGATTAACAGATTTCGAAAACAAAGTCACGGTTACCAAAGGGGAAACGCTGGGGTGGGGTGAGGAATAAACTAGGAGCTTGGCATTAACATATACACCTACTATATATAAAATAGATAACCAACAAGGACCTACTGTATAGCACAGGGAACTCTACCCAATATTTTGTAATAACCTATATGGGTAAAGAATTTGAAAAAGAATGAATATATGTATAACTGAATCACGTTGCTGTACACTTGAAACTAACACAACATTGTAAATAAACTATATTACAATAATTTTTAAAAAAGGGATTATCATTCTAGATTTAGAAGCATAACTACAGTCACTCATATCTGTGGGTTTTGCATCTGCAGAATCAACCAACATCAGATCAAAAATATTTTTTAAATGTCCAGAAAGTTAAAAAAAAAAACACTTGAATTTTCCATACACTGGGAACTATTTACATATTATTTACATTGTATTTACAACTATTTACATAGCATTTACTTTGTATTAGGTATTACAAGTAATCTAGAGAGGATTTAAAAGTATACTGGAGGATATGCATAGGCCATATGCAAATATTACACCATTTTGTATAAGGGACTTGAGCATCCATGAATTTTGGTTCCCACAGGAGGTCCTGGATCCAAACGCCCAAGGATACTGAAGGAAGACTGTCTATTTACCAAATCTAAGAGAAAAGAGAATCCAGTCATTGGCTTGGACCAAGCCCTGGACCTTATGGTAAAGACTGCTCATCAAGTAATGAGCAACGAGCATCTACGGCATAGAGCTCCCCCCAAGAACAAAGCTAGACAAGCACACCAGAGGTAGCCTTATGATTAGGTAGACACATGTATCGGGTGCTGTATGACTAGGTAGAAAACTGAAGGAAAAACACAGAGTTAGGCTTTCCTGAGTTGAGCTTATTCATATATTGTCTTTCTTGCCCACATGCATTTTGAATACATATTACTTTCAAAGTTTAATTCTCCTTTGAAGTCATATTTCTTCTGAAGAGAGCCCCCCAAAGTACTGGGCACTCTGAGGAAGAACAGTTTCAAGGCCACAGTTCTTTAAATGTCAATGTATAATTTTGGAAGATATTTTATCAGAATTCCTTGAAGATTAGAACAAGTGTCAACAAACTAGGGCTCACTGGTCAAACCTGGCCAGCCGCCCACCTCTTTTTGTAAATCAGGTTTTACTGGAACAGAGCCATGCTTGTTCATTTATGTATTTGTCTTGACTGCTTTTGCCTATGAGGGCTAAATTATTTACTACGTGGCCATTTATAGGAAAAGTTTCCTAACCCCTGAATTAGAGCATACAAATGAGACTCCATTTTATTTTAACAGTGAAACATCCAATTATTAATCAATGTGAATCTACAAAATAGCACTCAGCGCAACCAGAATCCTACTAAATTTTGTTTGCAGAGAACTCCATTAGCCTCCTCTTAGAGGCTTCTCTGAAATAAATGTTTGGTTGCACTGCACTGTGGAAATTCTATTTGCAGTTTGTCATCACTTTTGAACTGTTAGCAACTTGCCTCCTTTACATTTTCCTTTCCTGTTGCCCCCAACACTGTGTGTGCCTCATGCTGTACCTGTATACTGTACTATTTAGAAAAGCTTTCTCTATGTTTTTAAGACTCCATGGGAATCTCCACTGCTGTCTCAGGAAGGGTGCTCTGGAATCATTCACATTCTTCACCACTCACAACTTATTTCTTGAATTGCATATATGCCTGAAAATGTTTCATTCACCAGAGAGTTTGGGGAAATTACTTAAAAAAATAATACTGATCAGAAAATCTACACAAGCCTCTTAGATAGCCTCATCCACCAGAGGGCAGACAGCAGAAGCAAGAAGAACTACAATCCCGCAGCCTGTGGATGAAAAACTACATTCACAGAAAGATAGGCAAGATGAAATGGCAGAGGGCTATATACCAGATGAAGGAACAAGATAAAGCCCCAGAAAAACAACTAATGAAGTGGAGATAGGCAACCTTCCAGAAAAAGAATTCAGAATAATGATAGTGAAGATGATCCAGGACCTCGGAAAAAGAATGGAGCCAAAGATTGAGAAGATGCAAGAAATGTTTAACAAAGACCTAGAAGAATTAAAGAACAAACAAACAGAGATGAAAAATACAATAACTGAAATGAAAACTACACTAGAAGGAATCAATAGCAGAATAACTGAGGCAGAAGAACAGATAAGTGACCTGGAAGACAGAATGGTGGAATTCACTGCTGCGGAACAGAATAAAGAAAGAAGAATGAAGACAGCCCGAGAGACCTCTGGGACAACATTAAACACAACAACATTAGTATTATAGGGGTCCCAGTAGGAGAAGAGAGAGAGAAAGGACCCGAGAAAATATTTGGAGAGATTATAGTTGAAAACTTCCCTAACATGGGAAAGGAAATAACCACCCAAGTCCAGGAAGCACAGAGAGTCCCATACAGGATAAACCCAAGGAGAAACATGTAAAGACACATAGGAATCAAATTGGCAAAAATTAAAGACAAAGAAAAATTATTGAAAGCAGCAAGGAAAAACGACAAATAACATACAAAGGAACTCCCGTAAGGTTAACAGCTGATTTCTCAGCAGAAACTCTACAAGCCAGAAGGGAGTGCCATGATATACTTAAAGTGATGAAAGGGAAGAACCTACAACCAGGATTACTCTACCCAGCAAGGATCTCATTCAGATTCGATGGAGAAATAAAAGCTTTACAGAGAAGCAAAAGCTAAGAGAATTCAGCACCACCAATCAGCTCCACAACAAATGCTAAACGAACTTCTCTAAGTGGGAAACACAAGGGAAGAAAAGGACCTACAAAAACAAACCCAAAACAATTAAGAAAATGGTCATAGGAACATACATATTGATAATTAGCTTAAATGTGAATGGATTAAATGCTCCAACCAAAAGACACAGGCTTGCTGAATGGATACAAAAACAACATACCACTTATATGCTGTTTACAAGAGAACCACTTCAGACCTGGGGACACATGCAGACTGAAAATTAGGGGATGGAAAAAGATATTCCATGCAAATGGAAATCAAAAGAAAGCTGGAGTAGCAATACTCATATCAGATAACATAGACTTTGAAATAAAGAATGTTATAAGAGACAAGGAAGGACACCACATAATGATCAAGGGATCAGTCCAAGAAGAAGATATAACAATTATAAATATATATGCACCCAACACAGGAACACCTCGATACATAAGGCAACTACTAACAGCTATAAAAGAGCAAATCGACAGTAACACAATAATAGTGGGGGACATTAACACCTCACTTACACCAATGGACAGATCATCCAAAATGAAAATAAATAAGAAAACAGAAGCTTTAAATGACACAATAGACCAGATAGATTTAATTGATATTTAGAGGACATTCCATCCAAAAACAGCAGATTACACTTTCTTCTCAAATGCGCATGGAACATTCTCCAGGACTGATCACATCTTGGGTCACAAATCAAGCCTCAGTAAATTTAAGAAAATTGAAATCATATCAAGCATCTTTTCTGACCACAACGCTACGAGATTAGAAATAAATTACAGGGAAAAAACCCATAAAAAACACAAACACATGAAGGCTAAACAATACGTTACTAAATAACCAAGAGACCACTGAAGAAATCAAAGAGGAAATGAAAAAATACCTAGAGACAGATGACAATGAAAACACGATGATCCAAAACCTATGGGATGCAGTGTAAGCATTCTAAGAGGGAAGTTTATAGCTATATAAGCCTACCTCAAGAACCAATAAAAACCTCAAATAAACAATCTAACCTTACACCTAAAGGAACTAGAGAAAGAAGAACAAACAAAACCCAAAGTAGCAGAAGGAAATAAATCATAAAGATCAGAGCAGAAATAAATGAAATAGAAACAAAGAAAACAATAGCAAAGTTCAGTAAAACTAAAAGCTGGTCTTTGAAAATATAAACAAAATTGATAAACCATTAGCCAGACTCAACAAGAAAAAAAGGGAGAGGACTCAAATCAATAAAATTAGAAATGAAAAAGGAGAAGTTACAACACACACCACAGAAATACAAAGCATCCTAAGAGACTACTACAAGCAGCTCTATGCCAATAAAATGGATAACCTGGAAGAAATGGACAAATTCTTAGAAAAGCACAACCTTCTGAAACTGAACCAGGAAGAAATAGAAAAATATGAACAGACCAATCACAAGTAATGAAATTGAAACTGTGATTAAAAATCTTCCAACAAACAAAAATCCAGGGCCAGATGGCTTCACAGGTGAATTCTATCAAACATTTAGAGAAGAGTTAACACCCATCCTTCTCAAACTCTTCCAAAAAATTGCAGAGGAAGGAACACTCCCAAACTCATTCTATGAGGCCACCATCACCCTGATACCAAAACCAGACAAAGATACTACAAAAAAAGAAAATTACAGACCAATATCACTGATGAATATAGATGCAAAAATCCTCAACAAAGTACTAGCAAACAGAATCCAACAGCACATTAAAAGGATCATACAGCATGATCAAGTGGGATTTATCCCAGGGATGCAACGATTCTTCAATATACGCAAATCAATCAATGTGATACACTATATTAACAAATTGAAGAATGAAAACCATATGATCATCTCAATAGATGCAGAGAAAGCTTTCGACAAAATTCAACACCCACTTATGATAAAAACTCTGTAGAAAGTGTGCATAGAGGGAAACTACCTCAACATAATAAAGGCCATATATGACAAACCCACAGCAAACATCATTCTCAATGGTGAAAATCTGAAAGCATTTCCTCTAAGATCAGGAACAAGACAAGGATGTCCAATCTTACCACTGTTATTCAACATAGTTTTGGAAGTCCGAGCCACGGCAATCAGAGATGAAAAAGAAATAAAAGAAATACAAATTGGAAAAGAAGAAGTAAAACTGTCACTGTTTGCAGATGACATGATACTATACATAGAGAATCCTAAAAATGCCACCAGAAAACTACTAGAGCTAATCAATAAAGTTGGTAAAGTTGCAGGATACAAAATTAATGCACAGAAATCTCTTGCATTCCTATACACTGATGATGAAAAATCTGAAAGAGAAATTACGAAAACACTTCCATTTACCATTACAACAAAATGAATAAAAAACGTAGGAATAAACCTACCTAGGCAGACAAAAGATCTGTATGCAGAAAACTATAAGACACTGATGAAAGAAATTAAAGATGATAAAAACAGATGGAGAGATATACCATTTTCTTGGATTGGAAGAATCAATATTGTGAAAATGACTATACTACCCAAAGCAATCTACAGATTCAATGCAATCCCTATCAAATTACCAATGGCATTTTTTACAGAACTAGAACAAAAAATCTTAAAATTTGTATGGAGACACAAAAGACTCCGAATAGCCAAAGCAGTCTTGAGGGAAAAAAATGGAGCAGGAGGAATCAGACTCCCTGATTTCAGAGTATACTACAAGGCCACAGTAATCAAGACAATATAGTACTGGCACAAAAACAGAAACATAGATCAATGGATCAAGATAGAAAGCCCAGAGATAAACCCACACACCTATGGTCAACTAATCTATGACAAGGGAGGCAAGGATATACAAGGGAGAAAAGACAGTCTCTTCAATAAGTGGTCCTGGGAAAACTGGACAGCTATATGTAAAAGAATAAAATTAGAACACTCCCTAATACCATACACAACAATAAACTCAAAATGGATTCGAGACCTAAATATAAGACTGGACACTATAAAACTCTTAGAGGAAAACATAGGAAGAACACTCTATGACATAAATCACAGCAAGATCCTTTTTGACCCACCTCCTAGAGTAATGGAAATAAAAACAAAAATAAACAAATGGGACCTAATGAAACTTCAAAGCTTTTGCACAGCAAAGGAAACCATAAACAAGACGAATAGACAACCCTCAGAATGGGAGAAAATATTTACAAATGAATCAACAGACAAAGGATTAATCTCCAAAATATGTAAACAGCTCATGCAGCTCAATATTAAAGAAACAAACAACCCAATCCAAAAATGGGCAGCAGACCTAAATAGACATTTCTCCAAAGAAGACATACAGATGGCCAAGAAGCACATGAAAAGCTGCCCAACATCACTAAGTATTAGAGAAATGCAAATTAAAACTAAATGAGGTATCACCTCACACCAGTTAGGATGGGCATCATCAGAAAATCTACAAACAACAAATGTTGGAGAGGGTGTGGAGAAAAGGGAACCCTCTTGCACTGTTGGTGGGAATGTAAATTGATACAGACACTATGGAGAACAGTATGGAGGTTCCTTAAAAAACTAAAAATAGAATTACCATATGATCCAGCAATCCCACTACTGGGCATATACCCAGAGAAAACCATAATTCAAAAAGACACATGCACCCCAATGTTCATTGCAGCACTATTTACAATAGCCAAGTCATGGAAGCTACCAAAATGCCCATCAACAGACGAATGGATAAAGAAGTTGTGGTACATATACACAATGGAATATTACTCAGCCATAAAAAGGAACCAAATTGGGTCATTTGTTGAGATGTGGATGTATCTAGAGACGGTCATACAGAGTGAAGTAAGTCAGAAAGAGAAAAACAAATATCGTATATTAACACATGTGTGTGGAACCTAGAAAAAAGGTACAGATAAACTGGTTTGCAGGGCAGAAGTTGAGATACAGATGTAGAGAACAAACATATGGACACAAAGGGGGGGAAACCACGGGGTGTGGGGATGGTGGAGTGATGAATTGGGTGATTGGAATTGACATGTATACACTGATGTGTATAAAATTGATGACTAATAAGAACTTGCTGTATAAAAATAAAATTAAATTAAATTAAAATTTTTTTTAAATAGAATAAAATAATATTCATTTAAATTATATAGATCCAGAGAAGAAACAGCCATATTAAGGTCCAGTTTGTGAACCAAGTTCTCTTAGAAATAATATATAAGATTCAATTTCTAAAACAAGTTGGAAAATGCAACTGACAGAAATGATAGCTTACATTCTCAGGCTCAAAAGAAATGTATATTTATGACGGTGATAGCAAACTTGGAAAGACTGAGGAAATGTTTTTCCTTATTAAACATTTGAGTGCTGATAATTTTCTGTCAATTCATAGGAATGCATAAAAACTTTTAATCTGATGCTTATTTTATCAGGCATAGGGTTTCTTTTCTCTGTAATTGTGAGACATACACTGTTAAACAAGCAATAGAGTAGAGATTATATTAAGTATTGTTTCCTTACAGAAATTACGAACAAAGAAATATTTTCCTCCCACTTTCCTTGTCTAGAACAGTGTCTGGAATACAGTAGACAATCAATAAATTATTGAAAATTAAGTTCAAGCTACATTCTGTGTAAATGGGTTTGAAAAATACATCCCTTTTCCTGGGATTATCATTCTTGATTAAATTTATAACTGTATATTTTTGGCTTTTGCTTATTACAGAATTGCTTAAAGTCAGATTACTGCCTAGGTAAAGATTTGGACAACATACAAGACAGAATGCCCAACCTGATTCAAACTCTTGTGCGTGGTTTCACTGGCAAGCTGTCATGGAAGGACTCAACTTGTATATCTGTTTTGAATATTTGTTTCATTACATGCAAGCCAAGATGAGCTGGCTTATTAAAAATTAATGATGCCAATAAAGACAAATAAATAGATTAATGTAGCCGAATAGAGTCCAGAAATATGGCTGATTCACATATGTGATCAATTCTTTTTTGACAAAGATGCCAAGACAATTCAATAGAGCGAGGAAAATCTTTTAAACAAATTATGGTGGAACCACTGGATTCATGTAGCAGAAAAATGAGTATCAACCATCTACTGTCACTAAACACAAAAATTAACTCGAGGTGGATCATAGAACTACATATAAAAATTAAAACTATAAAGCTTCTAGAAGAAAGTATAGGAAAATACTTTATGACCTCAATATTTTCAAAGAGTTCTTAGACAAAACGCAAAAAGCACTAAACATAAAAGAAAAAGAATTTAAAATTTTACTTCATATAAATTAGAAACTTCTACTCTTTAAAAAATACCATTAAGAAAATTAAAAGATAAGCCACAGATTGGGAAGAAATGTTTTCAATACATATATTTGACACATATATGGCAAGCAACCCAATATGGGTTGCCTAATTCGGGCAAAAGCTTTGAATAGATTATTCACAACAGAAAACGTATAAAATATCAACAAGCTCATGAAACAATAGTATATATCATTAGTTGTTGTTTGTCAAGAAAATGCAAAATAAAACCACAGAGATACCACTGTACACACACTAGAATGGATAAAATTTTTAAAATTACCAATACCAAGTGTTAGGATGTGAAAAAACCAAAACTCCCATATATGCCTGGTGGGCATGTGAAACATTACAACCACTCTGGAGAACCATCTGGCAATTTCTCATAAAGTTAAATATATACCTACCTAATGATATGGACATTCTGTCCCTAAATAATTATCCTAGAGAAATGAAAATATATGTCCACAAATAGAATATAAAACATATGTTCATAACAGCTCTTAACAGTGAAAAACTGGAAACAACATAAATACACATTAACAGGTAAATGGATAAACCAATTATGGCACATTCATACAACAGAATATTACTCCACAATAAAAATGAACAAATTACACACAATGACATAGATCTCTTTCAAACATATTATACTGAATAAAAGAAATCATATGCAAAAGAGAATATACTGAATTATTTCATTTATATGAAATTCTAAACAGGCAAAGCTAATCTGTGACAGAAAGTAGATCAGTGATTACTTGGTGGGTAGGTGGGTGGAGAATGAAATACAAAGTTAATGGACATATTCTTATATTTTATCATTGGTGGTAAAATGGATGTAATCACTTGCAAAACTCATCAGATTGTGTACTTAAAATGGGTGCATTTTATTGTATGTGAATTATGTATCAATAAAGATGATATAAAAATAAAAACATTTAAAACGGGCAAGAAATATGAATAGATACTTAACAAAAAAGAGATGCAAATCTCCAACAGGCTTGTGTAAAAATGCTTAACTTCATTAGTCATGAAGGAAATGCAAATTATAACCACAATGACATATCATTTCATGCTCCTTATAAAGATAAACATATGTCTACCCTATCATCCATCAGTTTTAGTCCTAGGTCTGAACCCAAGATAAATGAAAACATATGTCCACCAAAAGACTTGTGCAAGAATGTTTAAATCAACTTTAGTTATAGGAGACCCAAACTGGAAACAAACCAAATATCAATCAATAGGAAAATAGATAAACAGATGTGGAATAATTCTATACTGCATTAATACTCACCTATAAAAGGAATTGAACTACTTATATACACAGCAACAGGAACAATCTCAAAAACATTCTGCTGAGCCAATGAAGTCAGATACAAGAATACATACTGTATGATTCTACTCATATAGAATTCATGAACAGCCAAATTATTCTCTAGTAATAGAAATCAGAACAGTGGTTGCCTATGGAGGGGAGACTGACTGGAAGGGATGTGAGGAAACTTTCTGAGTGATAGAAATGTCCTATGTCTTGATTAAGGTGATGGTTTACATGGTTGTATATATATATATCAAATTCATTGTTTTTTTAGGAACTTGAATTTAAACTTAAGATCAGTTACATTTCACTCCATGTGAATTTTATCTCAATTAAAAAAAAACTACCAAGTCAACTGAGTAACTATAGCCTTTATCACCCCTTTTCTTTCATGGATAATCTGGCTTATAAACATATAATTCTGAATTTATGTTAAAAATATATTTTATCAACTTTTCTTAAGAAAATTTTAAAAATCATCCCTTTAAATGGAATTTGATTCTTTTAGCCATTAAAACATTTAATCCGTAGTTCAATTATTGTCAGAATCATCCAATGAAGTAAAACAATATTTGTTCATTTGTTAAGTAGTATTTGAGGGGTTTTTTTAACTTAAGAATTGGTTACCTTTCTTTGGATTCCTTTTCTATAGCAAGGAAATATTACTACATAGTGGTGAGAAGGAAGTGGAAGAGATCAAGATTATTATTGCTAGTTGAAAGGTAAGATTTGAGACAGACAACCAAGAAAGAACACCTTCTGGGAGACTCACCTTGTAACATTTTTTCTTCATCTTTCTATTTTGGCTTTTGTCATGGCCTGCTGAACCCCTCAATGAGGGAGCTGGTGGAAACAGGAGCAGAATAGCTGGGAGCTCCACGATTCACATCCCCTCTTGCAAGAGTTCATGTAGTATGTGAGGCTGGCTGCCTGGAACAGGAACCCCAGCCTTTGTTGCCAGGATGTATCCTGGCAACCTGTCAACAAAAGGGACAGGACTGAGTTCTATAGTAACAGATTGGAAAACTCCGAAACAAGGGGTGAAGAAACTCAGAAACAGACAGCAAAATAGGTATGGATCTCAACTTTCTTTGAAGTTGACTCTGGGAGTTTTACCAGTGGACTAAACATCACCGAAAGGGAGGCAGATTAATCTAAGTCACAAGGCTCTTCTTGGCAATGGAATGGGGTGGAAACACTTTTTTTTTCCTAAGGAAGAAAAAAAATTACTGATTGTCCTATTGATTTTTTCTAGGGTCTTTAAAAAGTATCATCTATATAGGAATGCTTGGCTTCTTCTAAAAGAGGGAGATGGATATTCTCCATGGTTCTCAAAGTGTGTGTTGGTCCAAAATATAATGAAATGCAAGATGCAGAAGATAATTAGTTTATTTTCTAATGTGTCTTAAAATATAGAAAACATTTTTAAAAACTAAGGTCAACATTTAAAAATGTATCTAAAATAAAGATTTTTTAAAACCCTACATATAAAAAGACTCTGAGATATTAAGCTAATCATAGTACAATCCTAAAAACATTATTTTTAAAATTCTGTATTAAACCTGATGAGGTAAAAAAGTTTATTAACATAGGAAAAAGTCCATAATATATTTCTAAATGAAAAAGAGAAGCCACAAAGCAGAATAAATAATATGATCTCATTAAAATGTGCGTGTGTGTGTGTCTGTTTATGCAAGCACATGCCCACATGCATGAGCTGAAAGAACATATACTAAAATGTTAACAGCAGTTAGCACTGGATGATGAAATTAAGAAACATTTTATTAAATGTTCTTTAGGGCTAGGAATTAGGGGAAACAACTCTAAATTTCAAGATTCCAAAATCCTGGACATCCCTGGTGGCACAGTGGTTAAGAATCGGCCTGCCAGAATAAAGAAAAAAGAATGAAAAGAATGGAGAACAGTCTCAGAGACCTCTGTGACAACATTATATGCGCCAACATTCGAATTATAGGGGTCCCAGAAGAAGAAGAGAAAAAGAAAGGGTCTGAGAAAATATTTGGAGAGATTATAGTCGAAAACATCCCTAAAGGAAACAGTCAGTCAAGTCCAGGATGGGCTGAGAGTACCATGCAGGATAAACCCAAAGAGAAACATGCCAAGACACATATTAATCAGACTATCAAAAATTAAATACAAGGAAAGATATTAAAAGCAGCAAGGGAAAAGCAACAAATAACATAAAAGGGAATCCCCATAAGGTTAACAGCTGATCTTTCAGCAGAAACTCTGCAAGCCAGAAGGGAGTGGCAGGACATATTTAAAGTGATGAGAGGGAAAAACCTACAACCAAGATTACTCTACCCAGCAAGGATGTCATTCAGATTCGATGGAGAAATTAAAACCGTTACAGACAAGCAAAAGTTAAGAGAATTCAGCACTACCAAACCAGTTCTACAACAAATGCTAAAGGAACTTCACTAGGCGGGAAACACAAAAGAAGGGAAAGACCTACAAAAACAAACCCCAAACAATTAAGAAAATGGTAATAAGAACATACATTCAATAATTACCTTAAATGCAAATGGATTAAATGCCCCCGCCAAAAGACATAGAATGGCTGAATGGTTACAAAAACAAGACCTGTATATAGGCTGTCTACAAGAGACCCACTTCAGACCTAGGGACACATACATACTGAAAGTGAGGGGACGGAAAAAGATATTCCATGCAAATGGAAATCAAAAGAAAGTTGGGGGGGGACCTTGAAGATGGCGGAAGAGTAAGACGCGGAGATCGCCTTCCTCCCCACGGATACACCAGAAATACATCTACACGTGGAACAACTCCTACAGAACACCTACTGAAGGCTGGCAGAAGACCTCAGACCTCCCAAAAGGCAAGAAACTCCCCACGTACCTGGGTAGGGCAAAAGAAAAAAAGAAAAAACAGAGACAAAAGAATAAGGACGGCACCTGCGCCAGTGGGAGGGAGCTGTGAAGGAGGAAAAGTTTCCACACACTAGGAAGCCCCTCCGCGGGCGGAGACTGCGGGAGGCGGAGGGGGGGGCTTCGGGACCGAGGAGTAGTGCACAGCGACGGGTGCGGAGGGCAAAGCGGGGAGATTCCCGCACAGAGGATCGGTGCCGACCGGCACTCACCAGCCCGAGAGGCTTGTCTGCGCACCCGCCCGGGCGGGCGGGGCTGCGAGCTGAAGCTCGGGTTTCGGTTTTGGACGGAGCGCAGGGAGAGGACTGGGGTTGGCGGCTTGAACATAGCCTGAAGGGGTTAGTGCACCACGACTAGCCGGGAGGGAGTTCGGGGAAAAGCCTGCACCTGCCGAAGAGGCAAGAGACTTTTTCTTCCCTCTTTGTTTCCCGGTGCGCGAGGAGAGGGGTTTAAGAGCGCTGCTTAAAGGAACTCCAGAGACGGGCGCGAGCCGCGGCTAAAAGCGCGAACCCCAGAGACGGGCGCGAGCCGCGGCAAAAAGCGCGAACCCCAGAGACGGGCGCGAGCCGCGGCTAAAAGCGCGGACCCCAGAGACGGGCGCGAGCCGCGGCAAAAAGCGCGAACCCCAGAGACGGGCGCGAGCCACGGCTAAAAGCGCGGACCCCAGAGACGGGCGGGAGACGTTAAGGCTGCTGCTGCCGCCACCAAGGGGCCTGTGTGCGAGCACAGGTCACTCTCCACACCCCTCTTCTGCGGAGCCTGTGCAGCCCGCCACTGCCAGGTTCCCGGGAACCAGGGACAACTTCCCCGGGAGAACGCACGGCGGGCCTCAGGCTGGTGCAACGTCACGCCGGCCTCTGCCGCAACGTCACGCCGCCTCTGACGCCGCAGGCCCGCCCCGCACGCAGTGCCCCTCCTTCCCCCCCCTCACCCCCGGCCTGAGTGAGCCTGAGCCCCCGAATCAGCGGCTCCTTTAACCCCGTCCTGTCTGAGCAAAAAACAGACGCCCTCCAGCGACCTACACGCAGAGGCAGGGCCAAATCCAAAGCTGAGCTCCTGTGAGCTGTGAGAACAAAGAAGAGAAAGGGAAATCTTTCCCAGCAGCCTCAGAAGCAGAGGATTAAAGCTCCACAATCAACTTGATATACCCTGCATCTGTGGAATACCTGAATAGACAAGGAATGATCCCAAATTGAAGAGGTGGAATTTAGGAGCGAGATCTATGATTTTTTTCCCTTCTCCTCTTTTTGTGAATGTGTACGTGTATGCTTATGTGTGACATCTTGTCTGTATACTCTTGCTTCCACCATTTGTCCTAGGGCTCTATCCGTCCATGGTTTTTAAAAAAAAAAAAAAATTTTTTTCTCAATAATTAATTTTAATTGTAATAACTTTATTATACTTTACCGTCGTTCCTTCTTTCTTTCTTTCTTTCTTTCCGTCCTTCCCTCCTTTAGACAACGAATCACCCCAAATTGAGGAGGTGGTCTCTGAGAGCAAGATTTATGATTTTTCCCCCTTTACCTCTTTTTGTGAAGGTGTATGTGTATGCTTCTGTATAAGATTTTCTCTGTATAGCTTTGCTTCCAACATTTGTCCTAAGGTTCTATCCGTCCCTCTTTTTTTTTTTTTTTTTTTCTAAATATTTTTTAATTCAATAACTATATTATACTTTATTTTATTTTTACTGTATCTTCT
Organism: Delphinapterus leucas; assembly: GCF_059928025.1. Lineage (NCBI taxonomy): Eukaryota > Metazoa > Chordata > Mammalia > Artiodactyla > Monodontidae > Delphinapterus > Delphinapterus leucas. Next base: position 101,970,355 of record NC_143131.1, on the reverse strand, counting down.
TTCTTTCTGTCTTTTTTCCTTCTTTCCCTCCTTCCTTCCTTCCTTCCTTCCTCCCTCCCTCCCTCCTTTCTTTCCTTCTTTGCTTCTTTCTTCCTTCCTTCCTTTCCTCCTTTCCTTCTTTCTTTCCTCATACTTCTACTAATTCTCTCTACTTTTTCTCCCTTTTATTCTGAGCCGTGTGGATGAAAGGCTCTTGGTGCTCCAGCCAGGAGTCAGGGCTCTGCCTCTGAGGTAGGAGAGCCAACTTCAGGACACTGGTCAACAAGAGACCTCCCAGCTCCACATAATATTAAACGGTGGAAATCTCCCAGTGACCTCCATCTTAACACCAGCACCCAGCTTCACTCAACGACCAGCAAGCCACAGTGCTAGACAACCTATGCCAAACAACTAGCAAAACAGGAACACAACCCCACCCATTAGCAGAGAGGCTGCCTAAAATCATAATAAGGCCACAGACACCCCAAAACACACCACCAGACGTGAACCTGCCCACTAGAGAGACAAGATCCAGCCTCATCCACCACAACACAGGCACTAGTCCCCTCCACCAGGAAGCCTACACAACCCACTGAAACAACCTTAGCCACTGGAGACAGACATCAAAAACAACGGGAACTACGAACGTGCAGCCTGCAAAAAGGAGACCCTAAACACAGTAAGATAAGCAAAATGAGAAGACAGAAAAACACACAGCAGATGAAGGAGCAAGATAAAAATGCACCAGACCTAACAAATGAAGAGGAAATAGGCAGTCTACCTGAAAAAGAATTCAGAATAATGATAGTAAGGATGATCCGAAATCTTGGAAGTAGAATGGACAAAATGCAAGAAGCAGTTAACAAGGACCTAGAAGAAATAAAGATGAAACAAGCAATGATGAACAACGCAATAAATGAAATTAAAAGTACTCTAGATGGGATCAATAACAGAATAACTGAGGCAGAAGAACGGATAAGTGACCTGGAAGATAAAATAGTGGAAATAACTACTGCAGAGCAGAATAAAGAAAAAAGAATGAAAAGAACTGAGGACAGTCTCAGAGACCTCTGGGACAACATTAAACGCACCAACATTCGAATTATAGGGGTTCCAGAAGAAGAAGAGAAAAAGAAAGGGACTGAGAAAATATTTGAAGAGATTATAGTTGAAAACTTCCCTAATATGGGAAAGGAAATAGTTAATCAAGTCCAGGAAGCACAGAGAGTCCCATACAGGATAAATACAAGGAGAAATACGCCAAGACACATATTAATCAAACTGTCAAAAATTAAATACAAAGAAAGCATATTAAAAGCAGCAAGGGAAAAACAGCAAATAACACACAAGGGAATCCCCATAAGGTTAACAGCTGATCTCTCAGCAGAAACCCTACAAGCCAGAAGGGAGTGGCAGGACATACTGAAAGTGATGAAGGAGAAAAACCTGCAACCAAGGCTACTCTACCCAGCAAGGATCTCATTCAGATTTGATGGAGAAATTAAAACCTTTACAGACAAGCAAAAGCTGAGAGAGTTTAGCACCACCAAACCAGCTTTACAGCAAATGCTAAAGGAACTTCTCTAGACAAGGAACACAAGAGAAGGAAAAGACCTATAATAACGAACCCAAAACAATATAGAAAATGGGAATAGGAACATACATATCGATAATTACCTTAAATGTAAATGGACTAAATGCTCCCACCAAAAGACACAGATTGGCTGAATGGATACAAAAACAAGACCCTTATATATGCTGTCTACAAGAGACCCACTTCAGACCTAGAGACACATACAGACTGAAAATAAGGGGATGGAAAAAGATATTCCATGCAAATGGAAACCAAAAGAAAGCTGGAGTAGCAATTCTCATATCAGACAAAATAGACTTTAAAATAAGGACTATTACAAGAGACAAAGAAGGACACTACATAATGATAAAGGGATCGATCCAAGAAGAAGATATAACAATTGTAAATATTTATGCACCCAACACAGGAGCACCTCAATACATAAGGCAAATACTAACAGCCATAAAAGGGGAGATTGACAGTAACACATTCATAGTAGGGGACTTTAACACCCCACTTTCACCCATGGACAGATCATCCAAAATGAAAATAAATAAGGAAATACAAGCTTTAAATGATACATTAAACAAGATGGACTTAATTGATATTTATAGGACACTCCATCCAAAAACAACAGAATACACATTTTTCTCAAGTGCTCATGGAACATTCTCCAGGATAGACCATATCTTGGGTCACAAATCAAGCCTTGGTAAATTTAAGAAAATTGAAATTGTATCAAGTATCTTTTCTGACCACAACGCCATGAGACTAGATATCAATTACAGGAAAAGATCTGTAAAAAATACAAACACATGGAAGCTAAACAATACACTACTTAATAATGAAGTGATCACTGAAGAAATCAAAGAGGAAATAAAAAAATACCTAGAAACAAATGACAATGGAGACACAACGACCCAAAACCTATGGGATGCAGCAAAAGCAGTTCTAAGGGGGAAGTTTATAGCAATACAAGCCCACCTTAAGAAGCAGGAAACATCTCGAATAAACAACCTAACCTTGCACCTCAAGCAATTAGAGAAAGAAGAACAAAAAAACCCCAAAGCTAGCAGAAGGAAAGAAATCATAAAAATCAGATCAGAAATAAATGAAAAAGAAATGAAGGAAACGATAGCAAAGATCAATAAAACTAAAAGCTGGTTCTTTGAGAAGATAAACAAAATAGATAAACCACTAGCCAGACTCATCAAGAAAAAAAGGGAGAAGACTCAAATCAATAGAATTAGAAATGAAAAAGGAGAAGTAACAACTGACACTGCAGAAATAAAAAAAATCATAAGAGATTACTACAAGCAACTCTATGCCAATAAAATGGACAATCTGGAAGAAATGGACAAATTCTTAGAAATGCACAACCTGCCAAGACTGAATCAGGAAGAAATAGAAAATATGAACAGACCAATCACAAGCACTGAAATTGAAACTGTCATTAAAAATCTTCCAACAAACAAAAGCCCAGGACCAGATGGCTTCACAGGTGAATTCTATCAAACGTTTAGAGAAGAGCTAACACCTATCCTTCTCAAACTCTTCCAAAATATAGCAGAGGGAGGAACACTCCCAAATTCCTTCTACGAGGCCACCATCACCTTGATACCAAAACCAGACAAGGATGTCACAAAGAAAGAAAACTACAGGCCAATATCACTGATGAACATAGATGCAAAAATCCTCAACAAAATACTAGCAAACAGAATCCAACAGCACATTAAAAGGATCATACACCATGATCAAGTGGGGTTTATTCCAGGAATGCAAGGATTCTTCAATATACGCAAATCTATCAATGTGATAAACCATATTAACAAATTGAAAGAGAAAAACCATATGATCATCTCAATAGATGCAGAGAAAGCTTTTGACAAAATTCAACACCCATTTATGCTAAAAACCCTGCAGAAAGTAGGCATAGAGGGAACTTTCCTCAACATAATAAAGGCCATATATGACAAGCCCACAGCAAACATCATCCTCAATGGTGAAAAACTGAAAGCATTTCCACTAAGATCAGGAACAAGACAAGGTTGCCCACTCTCACCACTCTTATTCAACATAGTTTTGGAAGTTTTAGCCACAGCAATCAGAGAAGAAAAGGAAATAAAAGGAATCCAAATCGGAAAAGAAGAAGTAAAGCTGTCACTGTTTGCAGATGACATGATACTATACATAGAGAATCCTAAAGATGCTACCAGAAAACTACTAGAGCTAATCAATGAATTTGGTAAAGTAGCAGGATACAAAGTTAATGCACAGAAATCTCTGGCATTCCTATATACTAATGATGAAAAATCTGAAAGTGAAATCAAGAAAACACTCCCATTTACCATTGCAACAAAAAGAATAAAATATCTAGGAATAAACCTACCTAAGGAGACGAAAGACCTGTATGCAGAAAATTATAGGACACTGATGAAAGAAATTAAAGATGATACAAATAGATGGAGAGATATACCATGTTCTTGGATGGGAAGAATCAACATTGTGAAAATGACTCTACTACCCAAAGCAATCTACAGATTCAATGCAATCCCTATCAAACTACCACTGGCATTTTTCACAGAACTAGAACAAAAAATTTCACAATTTGTATGGAAACACAAAAGACCCCGAATAGCCAAAGCAATCTTGAGAACGAAAAAAGGAGCTGGAGGAATCAGGCTCCCTGACTTCAGACTATACTACAAAGCTACAGTAATCAAGACAGTATGGTACTGGCACAAAAACAGAAATATAGATCAATGGAACAGGATAGAAAGCCCAGCGATAAACCCACGCACATATGGACACCTTATCTTTGATAAAGGTGGCAGGAATGTACAGTGGAGAAAGGACAGCCTCTTCAATAAATGGTGCTGGGAAAACTGGACAGGTACATGTAAAAGTATGAGATTAGATCACTCCCTAACACCATACACAAAAATAAGCTCAAAATGGATTAAAGACCTAAATGTAAGGCCAGAAACTATCAAACTCTTAGAGGAAAACATAGGCAGAACACTCTATGACATAAATCACAGCAAGATCCTTTCTGACCCACCTCCTAGAGTAATGGAAATAAAAACAAAAATAAACAAATGGGACCTAATGAAACTTCAAAGCTTTTGCACAGCAAAGGAAACCATAATCAAGACCAAAAGACAACCCTCAGAATGGGAGAAAATATTTGCAAATGAAGCAACTGACAAAGGTTTAATCTCCAAAATTTACAAGCAGCTCATGCAGCTCAATAACAAAAAAACAAACAACCCAATCCAAAAATGGGCAGAAGACCTAAATAGACATTTCTCCAAAGAAGATATACAGAATGCCAACAAACACATGAAAGAATGCTCAACATCATTAATCATTAGAGAAATGCAAATCAAAACTACAATGAGACATCATCTCACACCAGTCAGAATGGCCATCATCAAAAAATCTAGAAACAATAAATGCTGGAGAGGGTGTGGAGAAAAGGGAACACTCTTGCACTGCTGGTGGGAATGTGAATTGGTTCAGCCACTATGGAGAACAGTATGGAGGTTCCTTAAAAAACTACAAATAGAATTACCATATGACCCAGCAATCCCACTACTGGGCATATACCCTGAGGAAACCAAAATTCAAAAAGAGTCATGTACCAAAATGTTCATTGCAGCTCTATTTACAATAGCCCGGAGATGGAAACAACCTAAGCGCCCATCATCGGATGAATGGATAAAGAAGATGTGGCACATATATACAATGGAATATTACTCAGCCATAAAAAGAAACGAAATTGAGCTATTTGTAATGAGGTGGATAGACCTAGAGTCTGTCATACAGAGTGAAGTAAGTCAGAAAGAAAAAGACAAATACCGTATGCTAACGCATATATATGGAATTTAAGGGCAAAAAAAATGTCATGAAGAACCTAGGGGTAAGACAGGAATAAAGACGCAGACCTACTGGAGAACGGACTTGAGGATATGGGGAGGGGGAAGGGTGAGCTTTGACAGGGTGAGAGAGAGTCATGGACATATACACACTAACAAACGTAGTAAGGTAGATAGCTAGGGGGAAGCAGCCGCAAGGCACAGGGATATTAGCTCGGTGCTTTGTGACAGCCTGGAGGGGTGGGATAGGGAGAGTGGGAGGGAGGGAGACGCAAGAGGGAAGACATATGGGAACATATGTATATGTATAACTGATTCACTTTGTTATAAAGCAGAAACTAACACACAATTGTAAAGCAATTATACCCCAATAAAGATGTTTAAAAAAAAAAAAAAAAAAAAAAAAAAAAAAGAAAGTTGGAATAGCAATTCTCATATCAGACAAAATAGACTTTAAAATAAAGACTACTACAGGAGACAAAGAAGGACACTACATAATGATCAAGGGATCAATCCAAGTAGAAGATATAACAATTGTAAATATTTATGCACCCAACATAGGAGCACTTCAATATATAAGGCAAATGTTAACAGCCATAAAAGAGGAAATCGACAATAACACAATCACAGTAGGGGATTTCAACACCCCACTTTCACCAATGTACAGATCATCCAAAATGAAAATAAATAAGGAAACACAAGCTTTAAATGACACATTAAACAAGATGGACTTAATTGATATTTATAGGACATTCTATCTAAAAACAGCAGAATACACTTTCTTCTCAAGTGCTCATGGAATATTCTCCAGGATAGACCATATCATGGGTCACAAAACCTTGGTAAGTTTAAGAAAATTGAAATCATATTAAATATCTTTTCTGACCACAACACTGTGAGATTGGAAATCAATTACAGGAAAAAAACTGTAAAAAATACAAACACATGGAAGCTAAACAATACACTACTAAATAACCAAGAGATCACTGCAGAAATCAGAGAGGAAGTCAAAAAATATGTAGAAACAAATGACAATGAAAACACGATGACCCAAAACCTATGGGATGCACCAAAAGCTGTTCTAAGCGGGAAGTTAGTAGCAATATGATCCTACCACAAGAAACAAGAAAAATCTCAAATAAACAACCTAAGTCTACACCTAAAGCAATTAGAGAAAGGAGAAAAAAAAAACCTTAAAGTTAGTAGAAGGAAAGAAATCATAAAGATCAGATCACAAATAAATGAAGAAGAAATGAAGGAAACAATAGCAAAGATCAACAAAACTAAAAGCTGGTTCTTAGAGAAGGTAAATAAAATGGATAAACCATTAGCCAGACTCATCAAGAAAAAAAGGGGGAAGACTCAAATCAACAGAATTAGAAATGAAAAAGGAAAAGTAACAACTGACACTGCAGAAATACAAAGGATCATGAAAGATTACTACAAGCAACTGTATGCCAATAAAATGGACAACCTGGAAGAAATGGGCAAATTCTGAGAAAAGCACAACTGTCTGAGACTGAACCAGGAAGAAATAGAAAATATGAACAGACCAATCACAAGCACTGAAATTGAAACTGTGATTAAAAATCTTCCAACAACAAAAGCCCAGGACCAGATGGCTTCACAGGCAAATTCTAACAAACATTTAGAGAAGAGCTAACACCCATCCTTCTCAAACCCTTCCAAAAAAATTGAAGATAAAGGAACACTCCCAAACTCATTCTACAAGGCCACCATCACCCTGATACCAAACCACACAAAGATGTCACAAAAAAAGAAAACTATAGGCCAATATCTCTGATGAACATAGATGCAAAAATCTTCAACAAAATACTAGCAAACAGAATCCAACAACAAACACATTAAAAGGATCATAAACCATGATCAAGTGGAGTTTATCCCAGGAATGCAAGGATTCTTCAATATATGCAAATCAATCAGTGTGATTCACCATATTAGCAAACAGAAGAATAAAATCCATAAGATCATCTAAGTAGATGCAGAAAAAGCATTCAACAAAATTCAACACCCATTTATGATAAAAACTCTCCAGAAACTAGGCATAGAGGGAACCTACCTCAACATAATAAAGGCCATATATGACAAACCCACAGCCAACATCGTTCTCAATGGTGAAAAACTGAAACCATTTCCTCTAAGATCAGGAACAGGACAAGGTTGCACATTGTCACCACTATTATTCAACATAGTTTTGGAAGTTTTAGCCACAGCAATCAGAGAAGAAAAAGAAATAAAGGAATCCAAATTGGAAAAGAAGAAGTAAAACTGTCACTGTTTGCAGATGACATGATACTCTCTGCATAGAGAATCCTAAGGATGCTACCAGAAAACTACTGAAGCTAATCAATGAATTTGGTATAGTAGCAGGATATAAATTAATGCACAGAAATCTCTTGCAGGCCTATACACTAATGATGAATAATCTGAAAGAGAAATTAAGGAAACATTCCCATTTACCATTACAACAAAAAGAATAAAATACCTAGGAATAAGCCTAAGGAGACAAAAGACCTGTATGCAGAAAACTATAAGACACTGTTGAAGAAATTAAAGATGATACAAACAGATAGAGAGATATATCATGTTCTTGGATTGGAAGAATCAACATTGTGAAAATGACTCTACTACGCAAAGCAATCTACAGATTCAATGCAATCCCTGTGAAACTACCAATGGCTTTTTCACAGAACTAGAACAAAAAATTTCACAATTTGTATGGAAACACAAAAGACCCTGAATAGCCAAAGCAATCTTGAGAAAGAAAAATGGAGCTGGAGGAATCAGGCTCCTGGACTTCAGACTATGCTGCAAAGCTACGGTAATCAAGACAGCATGTACTGGCACAAAAACAGAAATATAGATCAATGGAACAGGATAGAAAGCCCAGAGGTAAACCCATGCACATATGGTCACCTTATCTTTGATAAAGGAGGCAAGAGTATACAATGGAGAAAAGACAGCCTCTTCAATAAATGGTGCTGGGAAAACTGGACAGCTACATGTAAAAGAATGAAATTATAAAACTTCCTAACACTGTACATGAAAATAAACTCAAAATGGATTAAAGACCTAAATGTAAGGCCAGACACTATAAAACTCTTAGAGGAAAACATAGGCAGAACACCTACGACATAAATCACAGCAAGATCCTTTTTGACCCACCTCATAGAGTAATGGAAATAAAAACAAAAATAAACAAATGGGACCTAATGAAACTTAAAAGCTTTTGCACAGCAAAGGAAACCATAAACTAGACGAAAAGACAGCCCTCAGAATGGGAGAAAGTATTTGCAAACAAAGCAACTGACAAAGGATTAATATCCAAAATATACAGGTAGCTCATGCAGCTCAATATCAAAAAAACAAACAATGCAATCCACAAATGGGCAGAAGACCTAAATAGATATTTCTCCAAAGAAGATATACAGATTGCCAACAAACACATGATAGGATGCTCAACATCATTAATCATTAGAGAAATGCAAATCAAAACTACAATACAGGGGCTACCCTGGTGGTGCAGTGGTTTAGGGTCCGCCTGCTGATGCAGGGGACACGGGTTCGTGCCCCGGTCCAGGAGATCCCACGTGCCGCGGAGTGGCTGGGCCCGTGAGCCATGGCCGCTGGACTTGCACGTCCAGAGTCTGTGCTCTGCAAAGAGAGAGGCCACAACAGTGAGAGGCCCGCGTACTGCAAAACAAACAAACAAACAAACGAAGCAACAAACTACAATACGGTATCACCTCACACCAGTCAGAATGGCTATCATCAAAAAATCTAGAAACAATAAATGCTGGAGAGGGTGTGGAGAAAAGGGAACCCTCTTGCACTGGTGGTGGGAATGTAAACTGATATAGCCGCTATGGAGAACAGTATGTAGGTTCCTTAAAAAACTAAAAATAAAACTACTATACGACCCAGCAATCCCATTACTGGGCATACACCCTGAGAAAACCATAATTCAAAAAGAGTCATGTACCATAATATTCACTGCATCTTTATTTACAATAGCCAGGATATGGAAGCAACCCAAGTGTCCATTGACAGATGAATGGATAAAGAAGATGTGGCACATATATACAATGGAATATTACTCAGCCATAAAAAGAAACAAAATTGAGTTATTTTTAGTGAAGTTGATCAACCTAGGGACTGTCATATAGAGTGAAGTAAGTCAGAAAGAGAAAAACAAATACTGTATGCTAACACATATATATGGAATCTAAAAAAAAAATGGTTCTGATGAACCTAGGGGCAGGACAGGAATAAAGACACAGATGTAGAGAATGGACTTGAGGACACAGGGAGGGGAAAGTGTAAGCTGGGATGAAGTGAGAGAATAACACTACATATATACACTACCAAATGTAAAATAGATAGCTAGGGGGAAGCAGCTGCATAGCACAGGGAGATCAGCTCGGTACTTTGCGACCACCTAGAGGGGTAGGATATGGAGGGTGGGCAGAGACGCAAGAGGGTGGGTATATGGGGATATATGTATACATATAGCTGATTCACTTTGTTATACAGCAGAAACTAACACAACATTGTAAAGCAATTATACTCCAATAAAGATGTTAAAAAAAAAAAAAGAATACGCCTGCCAACGCAGGGGACATGGGTTCGATCCCTTGTCTGGGAAGATCCCAAATGTAGAGCAGAGCAACTAAGGCCATGCACCACAACTACTGAGCCTGCAGTCTAGAGCCCGTGCACTGCAACTACTGAAGGCTTCGTGCCACTACTACTGAAGCCCACACGCCTAGAGCCGGTACTCTGCAAGAGAAGCCACCAGAATGAGAAACCTGTGCACCACAACAAAGAGTAGCCCCCGCTTGCTGCAAGTAGAGAAAGCCCACACGCAGCAACAAAGACCCAACGCAGCCAATAAATAAATATATAAAAATAAACTGCATGTAAAAAAAAAAGATTCCAAAATCCTGCCCCTCACCCCCAGATAACTGAATTGGTATATATAAGTAATTCACAGGACTATTAATTCTGTTGAAATGACTTCAGACCACACAATCTAAAAGACCTCATTGGATAATGAAGTTTCACATCGAACACTATATATTGTTCTAGAGATGAACAGATAAGTCCTCTACAGAGATTTATAGTTATCTCAATTATACTATCACATTAAATAGTTCTAATTTGGGTGCTTTTCTCCTGAAAACTTTCATAAGATGCCATATATAGATGATAAAGCATGTCTAAAATGATTAAAGAGCTGCTATGAGAGTGACTAAATATTGAGATGGGGAAAGAAAACTTAGTTTTACATTTGGCTTCTTACAAACTTGTGGGTCCCTCGTTAACATATTTCTTACTTTATACAAACTGCATGCTTTCTTGGCCCTATTGTGAGCTAAACAAGATATTTCTCTAAATAAATTGTCCAATAAATAAACACCATCCCAAATGCACACACAGTATTCAGTCTAGTGGCCAGCTATTTGGGCCAGATGGCAGAAGAACAAATAGGAAATGCTGGCCTAGGACAGGACAATCCCGGGAAAACACCAGGAGAGCAGATATTTCCATGCTAAAATAGGGCAAAAAGTTCTTTATCTGGACTAGAGTGACTGGTCTCAGGAGGCCTGAGAATAACAGCTCTTCCAGCAGTGGGCACATGTGTTAGCTGGGTCACTAATGGTGCATTCACAGCCCTCTCTTCCCTTAGTGGGGTTGCTGAGTGGCCAGCTGCTTTTCTGCATTCATCGGAGATGCTTCGGGAAGTGAGGGGAGAGGAACCTTTGTTTTCTTCCAAATTCTGGACCCATTTGAAATTCTTTGGTTTGTAGTTTCAGCTTAAATTGAACTTCCTGGTGTTCAAATCTATTTCATCTTGGCAAAACAGGCCTTCCTAGGTATCTTTCTCTTCTCTCTCTCTCTCTCTCTCTAACTTTTAAAGGAAAAAAACTTTTAAGCAGCTTATTTAAAAAAAAACAAAAAACCACCAAGCTCAAAAAGCCATCTTGGACATCACATAGCTTTACAACACAATCTTTTGATGAGTTAAGTGTAAATGAAGCAGAAACATATGGATTCCATTTCCTATAAATCACACGTGATCCTCAAAAAGCAAGGGAGAATGTACTCAGCACAGTGTATTCTGTTTTGTTGAACTCAAAACATCTGAAGAATACTTGGAGGCTGATGGATCCAAAATATTTATGCATCTCTGTTTATAACCTTGGGGGAAAAAAAAGCCTTTATTCATGGTGACAGTTAAACTGCTCACATGTGCTAAGTGGGCAACCAGCAACCAGGGCAAGCTTAAAGATAACGGTATTCCTTCTTCTGTTCCCACTCCACTCAACTCAACCTCATATCAAAAACACTGAAGCCCTTACTTAAACAGAGCTAGTCAGGTTTGGTATTGCTTGAGCTATTCTCCCCTAAAACAAGCAAGTTATTTCAAGCTATTTGACTTCCAATCATGTTTTTGTCACTGTAGGATATGCCAGCCTCCACCAAAAATCCAGATCTGACCCCTTGTGGCAACAGCCCCAGCACAAGGAATTCTGGCTTATTTTCCCCTCATAAAACCACAGCTGTTGTGCCTGCACAAGCCCCTTTTTTCATTAAAGGACTAAATCATGGTGATTTTATGGAGCAGGCAAAGTGCTGCTCCTTGATGGTATCTCTGATTGTCCTGATGTCTCTTCATTGATGCAAAGCCCAAATCTTACTCTGAAAGTTACTGATAGTCCTTTTGAATTTATTTAAACTGTGCAGGGGCACAGTTTTTTTTTTTTAACAGCAGCAGCAGGAACTCCAATAGGATGTTTGTGGAATTTGGCAAAATAGGTCCACTGGGCATCTTGTCCTCTTCTACCCAGTTATTGGCCTCTGCTACCTATTGGCCTTACCACCTAACTCAGAAACAGCCAGCGCCAGCCACCTGACATCAGTTGTCTCAAATCCTTTAGAACCCTGCAACAGGAAGCATTAGCAGACTTGTTTTACAAATGAGGAAACAGGGGCTCCGTGGCTTTACTCGGCTTGCCCCTAATTGCAAGGCTCATCCGAAGCAAATCTGGGATTGAAACGTATGTCTTTCACGTGCTCAACGACTCTCCTTCTACTGTCTCCTGCAAGACCTCTCTTCCAGACTGCCACACAGAACAGTCTGACCTGAAAAGAGACAGTCATTTTTCAAGATATGCCTTTTGTCGCAAGAAAGGTCTTTACAGAAAGTAAATTTGAAAATGTCTAAATTTAAAACATTGCAAAATGTGTCCTGTAGTCGATTAGAAAGAAAGGCGGAAGATATACTTTAAATATAGGCTTCTAAAACTTAAAAAAAACCAAAAAAACTGTTGTATTTGATGGGTTAAAGTCCTACCCAAAAGATCTTACACCCCTACCCTCCCTCAGGACTCTTTGCCCGGGTCAGTGTTTCTCCATTTATTTTATTATTGCTTCCCCTCTGAGTATTTTTACATTTTTTCCCCTAATTCTCCCCCCCACCATCACCATGAAATTTAATTACCACAGATATACCTTATATCTGTTTATGTATCGTGGCCCTTTGGCGGCCTACAAACCAATATATTATCTAAGATTACATCACCCCCAAAACCAATTTTTACTGCCCCCAGGGGGAATGCATGCCCAGCAAACATACATCCAAAGAGGTGACAATGTTGGCCTCAGATAATCTTATGGTCAAGCTGATGCACAGAAAAACTGAGCAAGAGGCCACAGAGACCATGGAAACCCTTCCTAAATTGCCAAAACATAAAAGCACGGTAAATTGTCCCTAATTGTGTTCAAGAGAAAAATGGATTTGTTTGAAAAGGAACAATATTGGGCACAATCAACCCATCAACCACTGGTGGCGCAGTGGTTGAGAGTCCGCCTGCCGATGCAGGGGACACAGGTTCGTGCACCGGTCCGGGAAGATCCCACATGACGCGGAGCGGCTGGGCCCGTGAGCCATGGCCGCTGGCAATGCGCGTCCGGAGCCTGTGCTCCACAACGGGAGAGGCCCGCGTACCACAAAAAAAAAAGAAAAGGAACAATAAATGCATTATATTTTCTATGCATCAGACTGGTTTTATCATAGAAATAGAAATCTTGGCGCTCAAGTGGGCTTTAAAAATAGCATCCAGCCCAGCCAACTGTCTTCAGGCAAGAAGATATTATTGGTCTATTTTAAACTGATGAGGAGTCTAAGCTGAGGAGGTTGTTATTTGTTTATGTGCCACATATTTAAACTCAGACTCCAATAAAAAGTTCGTCAAAGGACTCCCTTGCTTTATCTTTGGCACAATGAAAACATTGCCAAAGAGAAGGATTTCTTTCTTTTGATCTCCCTTCCTACGGACAGAGGATGTTTCTTCAGTATTATATCCACTACTCCACTGATAATAAAATATTTTGTATATACTGTGCTATAAAACCTCCTGTTTCAAGGGCCTGAGATTCTAGGCTTTAAATATTTGCTGTGCGTCTGGACAGCTCATCACAGTTCTGGCTCTCCAGGCCATCCTGGCACAGCTCTCCACCCTGTTCCTCCACCTTTTTTCTGACAGCCACTAAACCAGGACTGAACACTAGTACTTGTAAGTCGTAGGTGCTTAGTCAATATTCAACCACTTAATTGGGCACACACCTTTTTCGTTATAAGAGATAATAGCGACCAGCTTGGTTGAAGATGACTAAAAGTTACAAGATGTTAAGTCCAGATTAATACTCAAAGTTTTCTATTTAATATAATGTAAACATTTTGAAATAATTTTGTCTTTCTTTTCAGAGTATTGGCAGAAGTCCAAACGCTTAGGGCATGTGAACAATAAAAGTTTAATAAATACTTAATCACTAGTTTATTACCCACAGATTTCTCAAGCTGGTTTAAATTAGAGTGTTCCTGGCTGATAACAGTCTCATATTTTACTTTCTCATGTGCATTTTATGAAGGGCATTTCAACTTTTTAATTGAAAACAGTAAATTATAAGGGAATTTCCTCTTATTCTACTTCCTTCCACAAGTCTCAAGGGGAGGGATGTTTCTTCTCTGGTATTTTGCTTCCTTGGTTGGTCCCTCCTCTCTAGCACCTCTTCTATTCTACTGGCTTCTTCCCCCCAACCATCAGAGTCTCAGGTGTCCTCTGTCTTAAAAACAATCTGTATATGCTATGTGCACCCACCATCTTCTTCATAAAGAGGAGTCTAAGCCACTGCCCCCAGTCTCCTCATATCTCCCTTCATTTTAAACATTCTCTTTGCCTATCTTCTGGTTCCTATCCTCTTCTCTCACTGAAGCATCATCTTAGAACATCATGAGTGCCATTCTGTTCAACTCATCCTGGAGTATTTCTCAGTTCCCATTACCCAAAATGACTCTGATGCGTCTAACACAGTCACCCTCCCACCTATTACAAATGTTCTTCTCTCTTAACCATCCCATTGAGAGTACAAATCCCTCGGCTTGACTTCAAGACCTGATAAATATAAATATCCATCCAAGAAGAGTTCAAAACCTAAGGCACAGCCTGCAGTTCCTGACGTGGATGCTGTTGATCACCAGACTGACTGGGTGGGGAGAGATGGCAGCTGGTTGGCAGGGAGCGCTGTATTCTGAGACCTAGAAAGAAAGAAAGGAGAGAGATTACTCTTGTAGTTTGCCAGTTCTTGAGGCAGGCAGTTTGCTACTGAGTTCTCCCTTTTTATGGAATTTTCTGTGTCTCCTCACTCCCTGATTTCCTACAGAGCTTTGCTGAGATAGAAACTCGATTACAGTAATAACATGTGAAAGCTTTACCTAAGAGTTGGTCAACATCAGCAAGACCAAGTTTGCTTGCCTTGTAGAAGCTCTCCCTAAACTCTGAAAGCCTTAACTCTTGGGACAACCATGTTCCTGTCGCCCTAGAGAGCTGCCTAATGAAGCTGGATTGAAGGCACAAGGTAAGGAACATCAGAAAAGAGACAATATTGTCCAGATGCCCACCCTAGTCTGACTCTGTACGAACCAAAATGAAACTTGATAGGAAGATCATCCTCTGAATCAGTGGTTTTCAACTGGTGGTGATTTCCCCCTCCACCTTCAGAGACATTACATTTGGCAATGTCTAAAGTTATTTTTGGTTGTCACATACGGGTTTGGGGAAGTGCTACTGGCATCTAGTGGGTACAGGCTAGGGATGCTGCTAAACATTCTACAATGCACAACAACAGCCCTCCACAGCAAAGAATTATCTGGTTCAAAATGTCGATAGTGCCATGGTTGAGGCTTGTGCTCTGGATTCTCCGAGTGTTGAAATGAGAATGCTGTCTTTCCAGAATAGCTTGTGTTAACAGTTCTTTCCAGACTCATGGTACATAACTAAGGGACTACATTACAAATGAAGCAGCAGGCATGGAGATTTTAAGCAGCTTAGTTATATTTCTACAGCCAAGTGAGGAAACCTTTGAAATGTGAATGTAGGCCCTGCCTGATGGGCTTTGAAGCTTAGTCTCTTTTCCACATTATCTGCTCCAAACTAGGCGGCAGACGTTCAGTCTTACGTGACTAAGGGTGAAGTCACTTCTGCAACTCAAAAGCTAGCTAGAGAAAGTACAAGGACAGAGAACTGAGCTGTCTTCCCCAGTGAAAGCTATAATGGAATTAGAGTGGGTGAGAATAAAGTTAGGAGATGTCTGAATTGTGGGCAAGTGCATACACTGAGGTATGAGGACAGAGCCCAGTTACAGGAAACTGCTAAGACAAGGTCACCTGGGCTGGTCAAAGGCAGCCACACCCAAGTTTGTTCCCAGATAAAGCAAAGACAGGCAGAGGCTCTTGTGAAGCGATGACCCCAGTCAGACACATAGTCTTAAGCCATTCTGCCCATGAATGTGCTCTGTTTTGTATTGTCCTTTGGACTGCTAGCCACCTTGCTCTCCTGTCTACCACAGCTTCCACCCAATAAAAAGCAACTTGTCTCTTCCCCTCTTACTTCCCGAATGTTCCTTCTCAGGGCAGCTGCTCAATATACAAACAATGAATTTTGAACTTTATGGCTAGTAAGATATGGCTTTTGGTTCATATTGTTATTATTAACTATATATGTTGTATCTCTCCAACATCAGACTCAGATGAAAATTTTTATTTTCTATAATTGTGGAGTCCCTGATTTAACAAATATTAGCTATTTCTCTACTCTAAACTCTAGGCCACTTCATTTTAGAAAACAGGTTTCTAAGATCTAGAGGGAGAAAATGATCCATCCAGTTTAATGTGGAGTCAAATACATACATACATATATATATATATATATATACTCATGTATTCTTTCTCACTCTGTCTTTTGATATCATTATTCATTTTCTTGAATGGGATATATATATATATATATATATATATATATAGAGAGAGAGAGAGAGAGAGAGAGAGAGAGAGAGGGAGAGGGAGAGAGAGAGACATGCAGAAAAGTTTAAAAATGAAAAAAGGGCATACACAAAGAATAAATTTTTTTCCCACCCTAGACTCACCAGGTTCCCACTTCAGGACCTACTGCAGCAGCAACCTGTGTTACCAGTTTCTTGTGCATTCTTCCAGGAAGTCTATGCATTTACAGAAGTATACTTGCGGGTGAATATCACCTTCTGACCTGCAGGTTGGTGCCCTTCCCATTCCTCTCTATGGCCACCACAGGTTCTATTGCTCAAGACCAGCCATGACAAAACAGATGACACATTTGTCCTGTTGAAGGAAAACTTGGTGATTCAGACACAAATTGTTCCATACACCTTTCATCCTCATTACCAGGTAACTTTGCCAAGGTCAAGTGGTGACATTCTGATTTACTACTAAGCAGACTGAATACAACTCACATTTGATGAGAATCTGAAATTCAAATAAAAAAAAGAAAAAAATATATTTCATTAGTTTCATAATTGAACTTGCTTTTTTGCTTTGTTGAAAATATTATTTTCAATTTGGTTCAATGAATATGGTCTATCTGAAGGAATGAAAACAAGACCTCCCCCAAACCTCCAATTAATCACCAAATCTTTAAATTTAAGATCTAGTTTGACCACATTCCTGAAATCTCCATTTAGCAGCTCAGAGAGCAAGGACCAAGGAGACTCACTGTTTCCACTGGCCAGATTAGGTTGAGCCAAATCCAGACTCCAGGTATGAAATGCAAATTTGGCTGATTGCAGATTTGCCATTTACTAGAACCTGTATTTGAATAAATCAAAGGTACATTTCTCTTGGCTCTTATAGGGAGCCTTTTAAATGGTGACTTCAGCCCTCCTAAGGATTTTGTCCAGGTTGCCTGAAAGTGAACAATTTTCACAAGTTTGTTTTGGCATCCATGGCATAAATTTTTATTGAAAGTCACAGTTGTTTTAGTGGGCACCACAGTCTCCCAAGAGATCTCTGTAGAGGCCTCTCAGCCAACTTGATGAGAACTATGTGCACCTAAAACATGCCAAGTGTTGTAAGGACTGACCTGCCCTCCAACTCTTTGCTCATCTGTACACGACCACTGACTCATTTGTACTTTGGATTTAAAGACACACTCTTGAGTGTGTCTGCAGCATTTCCGAAATCAAACAGCCATCTCTATGCTGAAGATTCTTCTGTTTTTGTTTTTTTTCTGCAAAGATTTCTGTTTCTCTGGAGTTACACCCAATTTATTCTATCATATCAAACAGGTAAGGTAATAGCAAGATGGGTTCGTTGGGAACATACATTTTCCCTAGAATTAAACAAAATAAAGATTTGGTTGGGAAGGATAGGAATGTAGCCCCAAATCCACTCTCAAAATATCCTTTAAACAACCAGTGGGAAAGATCACTGATTTAGGAGGCTTCAAACAAATATGTAGAGGTATTTTGAGACAAAAAAGGACATCTGTTATTTCTATACTACCACACATAAATCATCACATAATCACCAGGAAGTTAAACCAAAATTGGTTTAAATTGGAGTTTACAAGGTCCTTGTCCCATGATTGAGAGGTCCCCCACATTTTTCCTTTATTATTATTTTTTCTATATGTCATTTTATCCTTGTGTTATTACTTTGTATGATTGGAAAAATTGTTAGAATTTTACTTTATGAAATACTTAAGAAAGCTTAGCTTATTAATGGCTCAACATTGAAACAACATAATTCTCATTTAAAAAATTAAACTAAAAACCTCTAAGCCAGTTATTTCATATTTATAAACAACTTTCTTAACAAATTTTCAATAAGGCCAGAAAACTAATGCACAGCAAGGAAAAAAAATGTGCATGAAAATAAATTTTATTAGTGGCTTTCAGTGAAAAAATGTTGCATACCAGCCAGAGCAGAAGAGAAACCTGCTATTTTATAATTTTCACCTTCCCTTTAATTATACTAGCTTTAATATTTTTCCTTTGAATTCTCCTGGGTTAGACAGCACTCTTAAACCTCAAGATTATAAAAACAAGAAACCATTCCAAAATCACACAGGTAAACTCTCAACCTGCTGTTAAAAATACTACTGATGAGGACAGTGCTTCCTTCTCTGGGGGGGTTCCATAGGTTACATGAACCCAGAGAGCCACAGCGGGTAACACTGAACAGCAGGGAGCATGGCGTTCTGCACCACCCCTTCTCCAGAGAAATACTATGGCAGATCCTGGGAGTTGTTCCACCAACAGTCATTCCCTGCCTCATTTTTCCTTTCCTCTTTCCCACTAAAGAGGCTAAAAAAAAGGAAGATTACTTTCCCATCCTCCCTTCCACCTGGGGATAGCTATGTCACCAAGTTCTGGCTAAAAAGACATTAGAAAAAGTTTATAAGGGCAGTACTTCTCAAGCTTTACTGTGTATGAAAATTACCTGGGGATCTTGCTAAAATGCAGAATCTGAGTCAGTAATCAGGATAGGGCCTCGAATGCTGCATTTTATGTTCCTAGGTGATGGACCATGCTGTCGTCTGAGGACCACAATTTGAGTAGCAAGATGTCAGAGGGCTTCTGGCAAGGATTTCCCCCCTTGATTTGGACAGAGGTGTGCAAAGAGAAAGCCGCTTCCTGTCCTTTCCTTCGGCTTCCTGCTTTGAATAGGATTGAAGAAGGAGGTAGGTATGGGGCTGTGTCAGCTATCTTGCATCAAGAGAGATGGAAACCAACCAACTGAGAACAGCAAAGTAGGAGAATGGGAAGCGTCCAGGTACTGTATTATTTTCTTTTTCTCCATTTCACTCTAATTCTAGTTCAGTATCTTCTTATATCCACAACATTCTTGTTAATATGATCAAAGAAACTCAGCAAGCTTGAAAAGTATTTGTAGGTGAGTACACAACTTGGGGCTAACCAATGATCACCCTAAGACAAGTGTGGAGGATGGATAGACTGCGTCTATTAAATCATTACGTGCAAAAGGGCCTATGGAGACTCCCAGAAGAGAAATTATCTGAAGAGAGGGAATCTTTTAGATGCATTGGTTTATTTGGGGTACTCATTGCCAGGACAGAGGGTAAGGATGATTCTGAGAATAGCCCCATTTATGTCTGTAACTGTGGTCTAGCCACCATGATCTCATATTTGAGCTCAGGGACAAAGAGGACTGTAATTTTAAAAATGAATAAAAACTAATACAAATAAGATTTTTGAGCGTATATGGCATTGCTATATTGATGCTACAAGCTTACATGACAATGTAAGGGGGCATTTGTATTAAATGCAACAGTCAGAGATTTGGTTTAGGTGCCATTGTCATTGGCTTAGGGCACTGCCATCTTGGCTCAGCAATTGCTGTATTGTGGTAGAAACACCTCAGCTGTGCATTGTTAAAAGAGCGACTACTTTGTTCATTGCCGTTGCCATAGAGATTTGGAGCAAAAGAGAAGATCACAGATGGTACATTGCAGCCAAAAGATTTGGCTGCAGAGCACAGGAAGAGTCTCCTCGAACTTTCAGGACTACTTTGGAAGAATTTGAGGGTTACTAGCTTTTCCACAAAACAGGTGACATGTGGCTAGAAAAAGACTGATTTGTAATTGTCCATTTTCTTCTTGTTATGATTATAGAAGTTCATTCTTCATTCAATAGTTCTCACAATTCCACATTCCCCAATGGCTATTGTATGGATATGGTTCAAATCAAGCCTGTTTGATTCCATCTTCCACCAGCTATTGCTCCCATCTGAAAAAGGCACACATCACTTTTCTTCCCATTCCATTGGCCAAAGCAAGTACAGCCTTAAGGAGGACAGGGAATGAAGATAACTACCATATGCCCAGAAGGAGAAGAATCAGAATTTAACAGTAAAATGACTGCCACAGTACTTAAACAGTGAATTACTGTTTAATTACTTAAACAGTGACTATCAAATGTCATATGATAGGACTGGGAATATTAGTTATGATGATTTTTATAACCAGATCAAAATTAAATTACTCCACCTAATTTTGGGGGTAACAACTGCATTAATTACTGTCCTCCTCACCTAGCTCAACTCTTCATGACTCCCTACGATACAGGTTGTGCCTACTAATGTATGACCTAATAGCCAAAGAGTATAAAGGAAACCATGATTCTTCTGGTCTATATTACATTGAAAAATTGGCCATGTAACAAAAAAGGTCTCACACCTGATGTTTATAAGAAGTTACATTTCAAAAGTACTTTCCAGTTTCCCCTTGAATGGCTATTGTGGACAGGGCTCAGAAGAGGAAAATTTGTGAATAGGGTATGATATGGAGCCATTTCATTATTGTTTGGGGGTAATACCTTCTTTCCACTCTCTACTCCTGCTTTCCAAGTCTTCTACCAGTCTACGGTCCACACTTAAGTTTTCATTTTTCTAAAGAGAAACCCTTATTAGGAACTGTTTTTATTGAAATATTCACAATCAAAATTTAACTCTACTGTGACACATTCTTTAGGGACACAGCTCTTCGTTAATCAATATGAAAAGATAATTTATTATAAAGTGTTCATGGCCAAAAGGAATAGAATACATGATCCTTTCCACTAACAAATTTACAAATTAACATGGGCTTTCAATACTTGAAGCCAAAGAAGAGAGAAACCATAGGAATTTCAGTGTTCAGGAAAAGAATTATGGGATACCTTGTTGAATACAGCTTCCCTTGAGGGTTTCCCTCAACTCACTCCATAGATTTTGAAATGATACTTAAAACATAAATAATATCTTTTTCATTCTCCTGCTATTAAAATAACCTAGATGATACCATCTGATGCTGGCAAGGGTACAGTTTAACTGGCCCTCTAATACTTTGCTTGGTATTAGGATAGGATGACTTTTGTTGGAAAGGAAGCTTGGATTATCTGCTCAACAGATACGTCAAGGTTTAAATCTGATTGTTGATGAATGTTAAGCAAAATGCAAAAGAAACCTTCAAATATTCCTACACACGATCCCCTCTGCAGGCACACTGCTTTCTTTTTGTTTTGTTTTTTTTTTCACCACACACATTCCCTTGCTTTGTGGGCTTTCACATGCCATTAGTGGTGCCTGAAGTGCATTACTCTCTTTCCCTATCCCACCCGACATCTTTGCTGACTAGTTCTTTATTCTTTACACTTTATTTAAAAGTTACTTCTTCTAGGAAGCCCTAGAAGGTTCTGTAATTAGAAGGTTGAGCCCCATCTATGTGTTTTTATAGGATATCTATGTCCCCCATCAAAGTACTGTGTCTTCTGTAGACTAGTCTGCACCATCCATAATAAGGAAAGCTTTATCTGGACAGGGATGGTGTCTCCCTTGGTCATTGTTGCCTTCCTAGTATGTCAGGAATAGTGCTTGACATACTGCTCAAAAAGGATATTTTGAATAAATTCATTAATATATTTAAATTGTAAAAAATTATCTCTTCCTAATATACTAATTGGCTGTACCCTTGCCTGATGCTAGGGTTTCAAATTTTAACTATCGTAGTAAGTCAATAATAAATAGATACACACAGATATACTCTATTAGATTTAGATCTAGACAAATTAATAGATAGTCTATAAATAGATAAATAATCCCCCATTAAGTTAAACAAAATATGTAAAAAGCTATAAGCACAAAGATGCTATTAAGAGTCTCGTTTATCAAACTTAAATATCAGATGTATTTCATATGGTCACCAATAGGGGATTATTTAAATAAATTATAGTGTGCCCCTGAATAGAATAATATATAGTCACTGAAACGATGATTATAAAAAAGAGGGTTGAAGAGACTATGTCATAACATGGAAAAGCCTTATGATAAAACGTTAAATAATTACAAAATAAGACACTAAATTGTATGGACATCATTATTATAGCTATGTGAAAACATGCATGAGAAAATAAATAAATTAGTGATTGCATTAAAGTGGTGGATTGTGGGAAAATACAATATATTTTCCTTCGGCTCATATTTTAATTCATGTGACTATGTTACTTTTATAACTAAAGTATGTAATAAAGATGTCTGTGACTTTAAAAGCAAATTAATATACATTATAGGTGACAAAATAAGAGTTTGACTAACCATCATGATTCAAAGTTTGAAAGACAAGATGCTAATAATGGAAACTAATATTGACTGGATAAAAGTAGAGATTTTACTTAGTGTGACAAATGAAAAGGAAATAAATTACTAGTTTGATAACAAATGTTTCTTTGGCAGAGCTCTTTTTGTCCAACAGAATGAAGGCAGCTGGCTTGCTTACCAAGCAGGGAGGAAATGCAGAAGAAATGGAAAGGTAGAACAAGCAAATAGCTAAACAAGGGAGTGTTGCAGCAAGGAAATAATCATGTAAGGACTTGGCCCAAAAGTAAATGGACTTGCAAAGAGAAATGTTCACAGCATCTATTAAATGCACACTCGATCCTTTCCATCACAAAACAAAACCCATCTGTTTAAAATTAACATTTGCAATAAACATTTTAAAGGAAGAAATGTAGAAGGCAAATATATATTGTAAAACAAAATCTACACTCTTGGGATAAGTAATATTTCCTTCAAAAGAATTGCAGTGCTCCAGAGCTTATTCTTTATACCAGAAGAAATAACAATTAGATGCACAATGTTAACAGAGGCATATTTAGTTCTTTGAGAGGAAAGACTATTAAGCTGAGACTCAAGCACATGATTCCATTGTTTAGCATGCCAAACTTCCTTAGATGTAACTGACAAAAGAAAAAAATATGTAACTGGAGTGTATCCTAAAAATTAGAAACACAAATCGCACATCTTAAAACCATGACTTAGATATATTAAATTGTTTGGCTACTCGAAGAAGTTATTTGTCAGGAACTTCAACACAGAATCATGATTTACTAATTTACATTTGGACACTAGCATTAAATGAATATATAAGCATGTTAAAAAGGATGTATTTGAGAGAGCAAGGCTGGGGCAATAGAATACTAAAGGTTTAAATTGAGGTTTTTTTCCCTTTTTCAGTATTTTTATGGCTAGGTTTCATGCACATGGACACAGACCATATTAGATACTTAGCAAGTGGAAAGAAAAAAAAACTCCTGTCTTTTATATTCCTGGTTTATAACTGTTCCTGTTTTTAAATATCTGTGTTGAGAAACACACTTTAATAAGCCTGTCCAGTTCAGAAAGAGTGGCCTTTTGGTCAATGTTGGATGGTTGGGAGCTGTGGTATCCAATATAACAACCATTATAATAGCCACATGTAGCTATTGAATGTAAATGTAAATTAATTAAAATTAAATGTGACATTTAATTCATTTCTAGTGCTCAGCAGGCACATGTGGCTACCATATTGTATACAGCAGATTATAGAACATTTCCATCACCACAGTTGGAGAATGCTGATCTAGAGAAAGTTTGAGAGAGGAACTACTCTATAGGAATCTTAGATTTGAGGGACCAGTAAAACTCTAAAGAAGTGGCAAGGAGATGTGAAGGGTGAGGATGAAGGCTGCAGTGTGGGAGAGGCAAGGTCCTTATTAGAAAAGGGGGCCTGTTGGTTATAGAAATGTCTGGAGTATTTTTACAAACACAGCTAATATGCAGTGTGAAGTGCTTCACCTCATCCTATCCATACCCTTTGTTCCAAATCTTCAGGAAATTCTCCCCCACACACAGCAGTATTATTTAGAGGAGTATGAGTCAGTGTCATAGACTGTAGGTGAAATGAAAAGTGGAGATTAGAAATTCAATAGAAGCAGGAGCTTAAGATGAAAGATGAAAGCCAGGAAAAAATGAAGACATTCCCCCTCCTCCCCTTACTTCAACTACCCCCAAGTGAGAACCTTCAGAGAGGGGCTTACATCAAGTTTTATTTAAACTAATCAAAGGATAGGCAATCCCAACTGATCCTACAATTACTTCAGTTTGCCAAATGACACAGGTTATTACACATGTGGGAAAAAAATTATAAATTACCATTCCTTTGTCTTTATTTCCTGAGAGACAATAAACATTTTCTTAGGCAATAAGAAGGATAAAACAAAGAACCCAAATGCACTTTTCTCCATTTATTCAGCTGAGAAAAGGCTTAAGTTAAAAAAAGATAATTTTTTTTTGAGGTGGGAATTCCTTGCTGTTGATGAGAGATCAATTTTGGAAACTTTCCTCTTAGCTTTATCTCTGTCTGCTCTTTGCTACCAGTTTCAGAAACGTTAAGAATAGAAAGGGCCTTCCTGCAGAGCCTACTTTTTGAGGTAGATGTTCCAACTCAGAAATAAAATAAGGTTTATGTCATGAGGTTTCTGGGTTATCAATACCAGAAAGTCTGTTAGCTTTTGGGGTTGGGTGCAAGAGTGACTGATTATTTTTTGTTTTTCAAAAACCGGTAACGTCCACCATATTAAACAGGAATTTGATGTTTATTTGTGGCTTTTTAAAAAAGTCTTTTGGTCAGCCCTGCAAATAATGCAGACTTCCAAAATTAAAGGAATACCAAAATAACTGTGGCATTTCCTCAGTTGAGCAGAATGGTTTCTTCAGAGCAGATTTGCTGCGTAAACACTGAACATTTTCTTTCCCTCCAGTAACATCTGTGAACAAGTTTACCACTTGGGAAAATGAAGGACTAATAACTACATCCAGACATGGGTGGGTACAGGTGCTTCAACACACAGTTCCACAAACACATCTCAGTTCTGACAAGTGGGCTATTTCTGACAGACCTCTTAAGACTTCAGTCACACTGTGCATTTGGCTTGGGAGAAGGGTGACCTGCTGGCAGGGTTGTCAGCAGCATCATCTAAAGAGACTGACCTTTTACTAGCAGAGTGCATTCCTGAACATATTGACTCTCTGAACAGAGAACATCAGCCCAACAATTTATTAAAAGCAATTGTGTGTTTCTTAGGTCTAGCCAAACATTTGGTGCATGTTATACAACCCTCCAAGACCAAACTTCAGTCGTACTTCTTTGAAGAAAATCTTCCCCAAGTAGCCCAGATTTTGATGAACCTCTGATTTCCCATGGCAACCATTGTCTGGAAGGTTCACTGGACACTTAACCATGTACTGCCTTGTGAGAGGTACCACTTCCATTTGTAATAAAAGTTATTTAAAATTTTTATTCTATTTAATTTCTCTCATTTAAAACTTTCTTCTAGCTACCCTTCATACTCTTTAATGGCAAAGATAGCTTTTTATATTTATTTGTTTGCTGAATAATTCTTAGTATGATAGGTTGTACCTAATAGGCCTTAATACATTTTTGTTGATTTTTAAAATCATAATGGTGCATCAAAGCATATATATATATATATATATATATATATATACACATGAAAATCAATACCATAATCAAAATAGTGAACAACATGTTATCACTTCTAAAAGTTTCCTTGTCCCCTTTGTATCCCTCTCTCCTGCCCCCCATTCAACCTGAATCTACCATCCCCAGACAACCAGTGCTAACCTTCTGACGCTATAGATTAGCCTTCATTTTCTGGAATTTTATATAAATGGAATCATATAGAACATATGTTCTTGCATTTAGCTTCTTTCACTCAACATAATGATTTTGAGATTCACCCATGTTGTGTGTTCATAAATAGCTCAGTTCTTTTTATTGGTGAGTAGTATTCCATTGTATGGATACACCAAATTTTGTTAATCTACCCACATTTCATAGATATTTGGGTCGTTTCCAGTTTTTTACTCTATCACAAATAAAGGTGCTATGAATGTTTGTCTATAAGTCTTTGTATGGACATACACTTTCATTTCTCTTGAGTAAATGCCTAGAAGTATAAAGGCTGGATTGTGATAGGTGCATATTTAACTTAAGAGACTGCCAACTTGCTTTCTAAAGCAGTTGTATCATTTTATATTGCCAACAGCAATATATGAGTGTTAAAGATCCTCCACATCCTTGCCAACACATGATATGATTAGTCCTTTAATTCCAGCCACTCTAATAGGTGTATAGTTGTATCTCGTATTTGTGGTGTTGCTTGCATTTCCTAATGACTAAGGAGTTTTGACATCTGTTCAGGTGCTCATTTGCTATTCATAGGTCTTTTTTGTGAAGAGCCTGTTAAAGTATTTTTCCCACTTAAAATTTTTGATTGTTTACCCATTTTTGAATTTTGAGAGTTTGTTACATAATTTGCATAGAAGCCCTTTATCAGATATATGATTTACTAATAGTTTTCCCCATCTCTGACTTGTCTTAATTCTCAGAAGTTTTAATTTTGATGGAGTCCAATTTATCATTTTTTTGTGTGGGGGTTCCTGCTTTTGGTGTTGTATTTATGATCTCTGCCTAAACCAAGATGAAAAAATTTTCTCCTGTGTTTTCTTCTGGAAATTTTATAGTCTTAAATTCTACATTTGAGTTCATTTTTGTATGTGATGTGAGATATAGGTTGAAATTTATTTGTTTGCATATGAATAGCTATTTGTTCCAGCACCATCTGTGGAAAAGACATCCTATCTTCACTTAGTTACCTTTGCATATTATTGAAAATCAATTGACCATATACTTGTGGGTCTGTTTCTGGACTCTGTACTCTGTTACATTGATAAATTTGCCTACCTTAAAAGCAATACCACATTGCTTTGCTTTCTGTAGCATTATAAATCTTCAAATCAGGTAGTGCTTGGTCTCCTGACTTGTTCTAGTTTTTCAAAATTGTTGTGGCTATATTAAGTCTTTTTTCATTTCCATATGAATTTTAGAAGCAGATTGTCAATTTCTACAAAACTGCTGGGATTTTTTTTTTTTTCAGATTGAGCTGAACATATAGATCAATTGGGGAGAATTAACATCTTAACAATGTCTTAACATTTTCTGAACAATGAACAAGCAATGTCTGTCCATTACTTTAGGTCTTCTTTAATTCCACTCAATACTCTTGTATAGTTTCCAGTGAATGGGACTTGTATATATGTTGTCAGATTTATCTCTAAGTATCTCATATTATCTAAGGATATTGGAAATGATATTGTTTTTTACTTTCAGTTGCTGACTGATTGTTGCTAGCATAAAAATACAGTTGATTTTTGTATATTGATTCAGTATCCTACAGCCTCGTTAAACTCACTTATTAGCTCTATGAACTTTTTTGTGGATTCCAATAGATTTTCGGCAAAGACAATCATGTTGTCTGTGAATACAGTTTTGTTTATTTCTTTCCAAACTGGATGCCACTGTCTTTCTTGCTTTATTGAACTGGCTAGATCCTCTAGTATAAAGGTAAATAGACATGGTGAGAGCAGACATCCTTTTCTTGTTGCTGATCTTTAAGAAAACATTCAGAATTTCACCATTAAGATATTAGCTGTAGGGGGGCTTCCCTGGTGGCGCAGTGGTTGAGAGTCTGCCTGCCGATGCAGGGGACACGGGTTCGTGCCCCCGTCTGGGAAGGTCCCACATGCCGCGGAACGGCTAGGCCCGTGAGCCATGGCCGCTGAGCCTGCGCGTCCAGAGCCTGTGCTCCGCAACGGGAGAGGCCACAACAGTGAGAGGCCCGCGTATTGCCAAAAAAAAAAAAAAAAAAAAGATATTAGCTGTAGTTTTTGTTTTTGTTTTTAATAGATTCCCTTTCTCAGGTTGAATAAGTTTCCTTCTATACCTGGTCTGCTAAAGTTTTGGGGGCTTTTTTGTTTGTTTTTAATTAGGAATGGATGTTGAATCTTGCAAACGATTTTTCTGTCTGTTGAGTTGATCATATGCTGTTTGTTTGCTTTATAGTCATATATTTTTAATTGTTTTAATATTTCTCTGCATTCTTTAGAATTAAATATTTTTATGCTTCCAACTTAGTCTTCTTTTTTTGCTTATTACATATAACTTTTGTTTTGTTATTTTAGTGGTTTCAGGTTTATGTATAAAACTTATCAGTCTACTCTCAAGTGATATTATACCACTTTGTGTATAATTTAATAACCTTAAAATAATATACTTCATTTTTCCACTAGGGCCTTTATACTATTGTTTTCATACATTTTTATTACACATATATTATTTTTAAAGTAATTATCATTATCTTGTAAAGAAATTCAAATAATAAGGAAAAATCTTGTATATTTGTCCATATATATTTGCATTTTTCTGGTGCTCTTCTTTTGTATATTCCATATTTCCACTGCTGTTATTTTCTTTCTGAGAGCCTTCCTTTAAAATTTTATGTAATGTAGGCCTGTTTGTGATGAAGTCTTTCAGCTTTTGTACATTTTAGAAAGCCTTTATTTTGCCTTCATTTTTTAAAAACTATTTTGACTGGGTGTAGAATTCTAAATTGACCAATTTTTCTTTCTTTCAGTACTTGAAAGACATTCCACTGTCTTCTCACTTGTATTGCTTCATTAAGAAATCTGATGTAATTCTTATCTTTATCCCTTGGTAGAAAAGGTTTCTTTTTTTCCTCTGGCTCTTAAAAATAATTTTTTTTAATAATAGGTTTGGTACAATTAGGTTCTGATTATGATTATGTGGTTTTCATCATGTTTTTTGTGGTTTGGTTTGAAATCCTTGGACCTGTGGATTTATAATTCTCACCAAATTTGAAATTTTTCAGGTATTATCTCTTCAAAAAAATTTTTTTTGGTCTTCCCTCCTTTAGGGACTCCAATTATGTGTATATTAGGCTGCCTGAAGACTGCTCATGGCTCCTTTATGCTCACTTTATATATTTTTAAAGTTTTTATTCTCTGTGTGTTTTATTTCGGATTGTTTCTATTGCTATGTCTTGAAGTCATTAATCTTCTCTTCTTCAATATCTAATCTGCACTCCCTCCAGCTCCATCTTACAGAAGCTGTGACAGGCATTTTTAGGCATCTTAAGAGGGGACATCATGTTTCCTCATCCTCAGAGTAGACCATCCATAAGATGAAGAAACCTTTTTCTTGCTGGTGTTGACCACCTTTTAGAGCATAATTTCTGTGTTATTATTAGGATAACCATATGTTCTAGTTTGACTGGGACATTCCTTGTTAATGCCCATTGTTTTGAGCTAATTATTAATATACTCCCTTTCACTATTAAAAATCTCCCAGTTTGAAAATAAAACATATAGTCACCTAAGCCAATGTTCTAAGAAAACACAATTTCCTTTACTTTCTTTTATTAGCCATCCTTTCAATGTTAAGCAGTATAACTGGAAGTTCCTCATCATCTTGTTGGCTTCATGGTGTCTGTGTAGTTGAGAAAATACTGGCTCACTAGTGTTTCTATCAGTTTCTCTTTGGAAAAGACTCAATGAAATGGCTGTCTTATTTTATGAGGAAACACCTGTCTGTGCCACTATTTTCTTTATATCTGTGCTTTAATGGGTAAAGGAGACCAAGGAGAGGTTATTAAAGCTACTTTGTGCTTGATACTTGAAAGAGATGCATGAGGTTAGTGTGGTACTGGGGTGGGGTGGGGGGGCAAGCTGAGAATCAAAGGGAAACGTGTTACCCTGTTTTCCCAGTCTTCGAACCAGAGGGCTTATGTGAGTCATATCTCTCTCAGAATCAATGGGCTGTATCAGATATTGGATATATCCTACTTTTTGGTGTTTTTATTACTCATTTTTTCCATCTCCCTTTAGTTCACTGGAACCCAGCTTCCCAGAGATCTTTGATTGCTATTCCTTGGATAAGAACAAGGAATGGCTTTGGGAAGGTGTGCACCCAGATAGAAACAATAGGGCTTAAAGAAGGCAGGAGGTAATATTTTACCTGGGAAGAACAGGAATTTTAAAAATACTACTTAATGTATTTTTTTCTCACGGTAATCCAGTTTTCCATCTTCTACTATTGTCCTTTAGCAATTAAGGCTAGACCCAAAGTTTTATTGCCCCATGGAAGGAGGAATAGACAGATATTCCCTAGATCAAAAATGTCATTTCCTAGGCTTCCCTGGTGGCGCAGTGGTTGAGAGTCCGCCTGCCGATGCAGGGGACACGGGTTCGTGCCCCGGTCCGGGAAGATCCCACATGCCACGGAGCGGATGGGCCCGTGAGCCATGGCTGCTGAGCCTGCGCGTCCGGAGCCTGTGCTCCGCAACGGGAGAGGCCACAACAGTGAGAGGCCCGTGTACCGCAAAAACAAAAACAAAAATAAAAACAAAACAAAATGTCATTTCTCAGATTTGAGTATAAAAACAGACTCTTCTGTTTTTTTTCTGAAAAATGTCTATTCAGGTTTTCTGCCCATTTTTAATCGAGCTATTCATTTTTTGATATCGAGTTGTATAAATTGTTTATATATTTTGGATATTAACCCGTTACCAGTCATATCATTGGCAAATATTTTCTCCCATTCAGTAGGTTGTCTATTTTGTCAATGATTTCCTTTGCTGTGCAAAAGATTTTAAGTTTAATTAGGTCCCATTTATTTATTTTTGCTTTTGTTTCTTTTTCCTTAGGAGGCTGATTCAAAAAAATATTGCTTCGATTTATGTCGAAGAGTGTTCTGCCTATTTTCTCTTCTAGGAGTTTTATGGTTTCTGGCCTTACATTTATATCTTTAATCCATTTTGAATTTATTTTTGTATATGGTGTGAGAAAATGTTCTAATCTCATTCTTTTACATGTAGCTGTCTAGTTTTCCCAGCAGCACTTATTGAAAAGACTGTCTTTTCACCATTGTATATTCTTACCTCCTTTGTTGCAGATAAATTCATCTTAAGTTTGTAGGTTTATTTCTGGGCTCTCTGTTCTGTTCCATTGATTTATGTGTCTGCTTTTCTGCCAATAACATATTCTGAGTGTTTTAAAATTTGATTTCTATAAATAGTTTATTATCACAGTGGGATAGATGAATAAGATAAATGAATTAGCTTTTGGAACAGCTCTCATTTCTAACATGTAAAGAAGGTAAAAATATTCATTATAGAATGCTACAGTGAAAAAATATTTTCAGCTGGGTGGGAGGCTACTGTCAGGTCTGGGATTTGATTTTGCTCTACTTACAGAGTAAGAAATTAGCCTGTTACTGTTTCATGGGTTCTGGCTGAAGACACAAGACTTTGATTAGGAACACAGAACTCCATTACTCATGGCACAGCAAGGAGTATGAGTATCTGCATATTTACACGGGTTCTCCTGTCCCCAAGTCCCATCAACATGAACCAACTTGCTCAGATCGATTTGGATTTGATGCACACAGTGGGTTTGCATCACAGCTAAAGTACACTGACCTTGAGGAATCTACTGGTTTTTTAACAAACAGTAAGCAAGCCTATTCTTTGTCTGGGGAAATACCCTTACCTCTTCTATCAGAATAGACTGAAAGTCTAATTATATCTTAGACTAGAAACTAGGTTAGGTGACATATGCAGTCATTCCCAACTCTGATATGCTAATCTCTCTGATCAAAAATTGTGTTTTTCTGTTGAAGTCATTAGGCAGAAGAATCCCTAGTTCAATCACAATTTTTAAACAGGTATAGAAGATAAAATTTTTCAGTAATAAATTTCACATAATTTCTCATTCTGAGACCACCCACCATTCTGCCTGATGCCAAAAACTTAAAGTAAAATTCAGTGATTTCACAGGTATTTAGGTTTAACACTCAATCACATTGGGATGCTCCCTTTTCCTGAGTTCTGTTGATCCTAGGGCTTACACAAATGCTGCTGTTGTATGAGTGAGCATGGGAGAAGAGGAGGATGTTCATTTCCTCACCTGCTCAAGTTCTAGGCTGGCTTCCTGTTCCACACATCACTCTTGTCATGTACAAACAGGTCATATGCAGGATTCCCTTGGATCGATGGTGAAGTCATGAGGAAAAGAGAAGAGCATGCTGGTCAACAAACAAAAGTATTACCCTCCCATACAAGGCTAATTAAATATAACTTGATGGTCAAAGGTACTAGGATGAGGGAGGGAAATAAGACTCTAACTCTTGTAAGGTTGAGAGTCACTTTTCTCCAGATTTCTTTCCTCATATAGGAAGCCCAGCATGGAGTACATGTATAGTTGCACATGCCATGTTTCATAGCAAAGCAGATCTAGAAAAAGAATAAGCTCCTGCACGTTACACACAGTGACCAGGAGAGGGCACTTAGCACAAATGAATGAAATAATTCTGCCAACACCTGGTTCTAAAGATTCCTCTTTGGCTCTACCATTTGTACAAATCAATTTATTTTATGTGTCCATTGCAAACTCCTTTGGAGCTAAGGATAATTGCAATTACACATTCCTCTTGATGACAGTCCTCAACTATAATAATATCCCAGGTGGCTGAGACACTCATTTTTCCATAGAGAACACAGGAACAAGACCATATGAATATGAAAAAAATTCAGAGGGAAGAATTTATTTCTGTAGACAATTTCTCAAAATGAGCACTTTAGAGGAATTAAAATGTGTTTGAGCAATCTTTCAGAAGAGGGAAAACATACTTATTGAAACCTTCCTGTAAGGAAAGACTTCTGATATGCTCTCTTTCCTCCATCTCATATATATATATATATATATATATATATATATATATATATATATATATATATATATATATGTGGGTTGGTTCAGATTGTGAGCTCAAATAATTCACCTTTGAACACACTAAAATGAGGGAAAGAATAGTATTCTATCATAAAACAAAATGAGACACTGCATTTCCTAGGGAAAAAAAAAAACCCTTGAATTCTATGTATTTCCTTTTAGGCCTACCATAGACAAACAACAATAAATTGGCCAACCATGTTCTTCAGGTGTATAATTTTCTTTCTTCCCAAAGTGAACACTCCCTGGGAAAATACAAATAACTTCTAATTTCAAACTTCTAACTTCTAATAGCTTCTAATTTTCTCCCTGGGAAAATACAAATAACTTCTAATTCAAATAACTTCAGAAGCTATTTTTATTTCTTTTCAACACAAAAAGAAAGTAGGCCACCTTGACCAGAGCACAAAATAATCTTTTCCAAGAGGACTTGAATGAGTACCTCATTATCCAAGGAAAAAATACATACCAAGATTTTTTACCACTTTGTTTTGATTCATTTTCAAATACTTTTTATAGCAATGGGAAAAAAATATCGATGAATCGGTTTTTCCAAAACAAAGCCATTTTGTCTTTTAATTTTAGCCTGAAAGTGGCTCCTCATCGTAAGTATTTTAGAAAGAATAACACTGTGGCAGAGAGTAGCTGAGAGACTTGCTTGTGGACACCTAATGTTTCCAAATTTGGGAGTAATATTTCCACCCATGAGGCATTGATTTTTTGTTATAAAGTCACCTACAAATTCCGAACTGTTTCTGTCCTATTAGATATAAAGAAATGTCAATAATCCAAAGAGATTATGGTTTAATTTACATTTAGTAACTGTAACCAGCTTTAGTTTGGGAACCTAATTCTTTCTGATTCAAAGGAAGTACATTTTGTTCTTGGTTGACAATTCACTTTCCATGTCATTAATAATAATAAACAGTAACATTACTGAGCGACTGTTTTGTGCCATCACCCTCTCAACTATCTTCTAAGATAGTTTTTATTATCCCCATTTACAAAAGAAAAAACTAAGGGAGCTCAGAGATGTTAAGTAACTGTCCCTGAATACAGAGCCACTAGTGGCAGAGGCAGAATTGGTACCAGCTGTATCTGACTCCTAATCCTTGCTGTCTCTACCATGCCTCACTTCTTCTTAATTGCATAAATTATTTTACCAAATTGAAACACAAATATCATTTTCTGTTAATAGCAACAGTAACTACTTTCTTGACTTTCTATTTTTCAATTTTGGGCAGAAAGGCATTACAAAGTGAATTAATTTTTTATTGCATCTGGTAAGAATCCAGAAAGTACTATGAATTCTTACTATAAAAAGTATACCTATATGACTAGGCCGAGACACAGTACTACATACATTTTCTAAGAGATCTTGTTTTCAATCAATATTAAGACACTTTGTCTACTTATTTATTTCATTTTAAACCAAGGTAAAAATCTTGCTGTTGGATATAATACTTAATAATCTAATAGTCAAGTTCTTGAAACAACAATATACAGTTATCTGAAAAAATACAGATTTCAGAAGGTTTAAGTAGATTCCCTCAGAAATCTATTCATGTGCTTACACCCAGAGGCCCACACAAGTTTTTTAAATCAGTTTCACACACTTTACCAAGTTCAAGCTAGGTGATATAGCAGGCTTTAGAAAATCTAGGGCTTATTTTTAAAAGGTCAGGTACATAAAATCTCAGAGGTGTGTACAATCCTTTTGAATAGCTGCCATCTTCCTGAGAGTCATCAGCATCAAAACAACAGGCAAGGTTTTCCATGTGGTTCCTGGTTGCCTGAGCCATTCCTTGGCAGGAGTGCTCAAGACCAGCTGAGCCTTGGGGAAAATACCCAGAAGATAGATTTCTGGGAGCTCCAAGCCATCTCAGACTAACCCCTGCCTCTGGTTCTGTCCCTCTCCCGTGGGTTGTAGCCAGAGGCCCCAGCCTGATCCATGTGTTGAAGGCTGTGTATGGGGCTGCTGTGCGGTCAGAGTGCTAGTCTGTTGAGCAGAGGGAGGCGCCAGCCTTCCTTAAACGTCTCCCTCCGTCCTTGTGGACCTGGATCAAGTCCTGTTCTTTCAGCGGGGAGCTGGCCCAGGGGCTGCCTAGCTGGGGGGCATGGCTGGAACTTGCATTCCCTCTGACCAGTCGGTCCACCTGTTCTCTTCAGATGACTATCCCAGTGCCTTCAGGGAAGGAATCCACCACACTTTGTCTGCTGGACCCACCCCAGCTCTGTCCTCTATACGGGGATTGCCCGGGGGTGGGGTGGCTGTGGGGAGGTATGCCCTCCGAGGACCCAGCCCAGGCTCCCAGGCACCTGAGCGGCAGGGCTCCCTCTGTCCTCACGTGCTCCTTCCATCCCCGCCTGCTCACCTCTGAGGCCTGTGATTTCGGCAGCTCCAAGCACTACCTCCAGTCTTCACCCTTTCTGTAGTCAGCACGGTAGAGCTGATCCAACCCCAGCTTCTGTACTTGCTGCCTGTGTGACATTGGCAATGACTTTGCCTCTTGGCTGAGCTTCACACTTTATGCAGGATACAAATGACATGTGACATTGTGGAAGTTTAAGTTATACAACATGTCAAATCAACATTTATGTCTCAATAGAAATAATAAATTAATAATAAGAGAAAATAAAGCTCAACTCTGAGGAGGCAGCTTGAAAGGCACTGATAAATTACTAGACTGTGAGGGACACAAGGCAGCAGAACTGTTAAGCTGTTATCGTCTCAAGAAAGCAACATTGCATAGTTGCGGGAATGGGAAGTTTTTTTTTTATCTAGAAAGGAAAGGAAAATGGGATCCCAATCTCACTCTTTACACCAAAAAGACTGCCATATTTTAAAATACAGCAATAGAAACCGTAAGTGAAGTGAAAATAAGATTCTGCCTAGAGTAACAGTACTGTGAACAAATGAGGGTAATTTTGGTAACAGAGCAAAATAAAGCTTATTTCATTAATCTACAGTTAACTACCATAAATCAAAGTGAAAGGACTAACAACCCCAGAGATAAAGGATATGAACACTTAACATGACTGGAAATACAAATTACTTTTAGACTTAAGAAAAGATGTTCAAAATCACCCATAGTAAAAGAAAAGCAAATTAACCCATAAGAAAAATAACCATTTCCATTTATCAGATTGATAAAGATCAAAACGTTTGATAGTACCCTGAGTTGAGCAGGATAGTACAGGAAAATAGGTGCTTTCAAATACTGCTGATGGGAATAAAAACTGAAACCATCCTTTTGGAAGGCAATTTGGCAGTGACTAACAAATTAAAAACACACATACCCTTTTATTCAAAAAGTCTCTTTTTAGGACTATATCCTGCAAATATATTTAAATATGAACAAAAAGCTATCTGTACAACGATATTCATTGCAGCATTTTTTAATAGTAGCAAAAGCTTGGAAAGAACTTAAAGATGTATAAGTAAGTCTAGTTACACAAATAAAGCTCTATATAGACAATAAACACTGTGTAGATATTAGCAAAATCAACAAGGCCATACTGCTTTACTAATATGTAATTGTCGCCAAGACAGTTAGATGGATATATTTTTTAAAAAGCATAAAATAATCTTATGGTGCTATCTTTTTGTGTTTTTAGGACAAATATTTGTGTGTGTATGCTTGTATATGTATGTACATATACATAGGGGATTAAATAAGAAATTGGTAACAGACACTCCACGTAAACTGGTATCTGAGGGGCAGGGTGAAAGGGAAATTTATTTTTTACTATATATTCCTTAACTGCACCTTTTAAATTTTATAGCATATGCGTAATTTGCTTACTTTGTTTTCTTTAAGAGTAGGGGCTTTGTGGTCAAACAGCTTTGTATGAAGTCCCATTTCTACCACTCTAGACAGATTACTTAATCTCTCATCTTTACAATGAGGATAATCCACTAAGTAGAAAGTGTTTGCCATTTTTTTTTTTTTTTTGGTCTTTTTCTAGAATTAATTAATTAATTAATTACTTTGGCTGTGTTGGGTCTTCGCTGCTGCGTGCGGGCTTTCTCTAGCTGCGGCGAGCAGGGGCTACTTTTCTTTGCGCTGTGCAGGCTTCTCATCGTGGTGTCTTCTCTTGTTGCGGAGCACGGGCTCTAGGCGCGCGGGCTTCAGTAGTTGTGGCTCACGGGCTCTAGAGCGCAGGCTCAGTAGTTGTGGCATGCAGGCTTAGTTGCTCTGCGGCATGTGGGATCTTCCTGGACCAGGGACCGAACCTGTGTCGCCTGCATTGGCAGGCAGATTCTTAACCACTGTGCCACCAGGGAAGTCCCTGCCATTTTTAAAAGCGCAAATTTTAAACAACAGTAATTATTCGCTTGTGGTAGATTTTCAGTCATTATGATGGTATAAGGGATACATGGGGCAATGGCTTCCTAGATGACATGACAGTTGTTTTGCTACCCAGAATTCCCTTCCCTTCCTCTGGCAATCATATTCAGATATTCCTTTGGAGAACTACCATCTGCCCACTTCTCAAACCATTTGTTTTGAGTGGACCCGATGCTTGATACTGAGGGTTGACATGGAACTTAGACCTGGCCAATGAGGGCTTTGCATTCCTAGTCATAGTAAGGTAGAAGCAACAGTTTGGGAAGACTGTCATCAGCATACCGTGAACAGTGATATTCCCAATTGCACCTCTTTCTTCCCAGACCCATATATACATTGGTCACTGGTCGAGACAAGATTTCACATTCTCTGTGGACCCCAATTCACAAGGAGCTGACTTCTACCTACCATCATAATTGCTGTCTTCAATAAGCCATTTCATTCTTCTATGAGGCTGGCTGCTTCTGTGCAATGAGGTACACAGTAAGATCTATAAATCTTGTGAGAATCAGCACATTTCTTTACTTCTTTTGGCTAAATTTTGCAGTGTTTTGAAGTGCAACGTATTTTCCTTTCATGTGTGGCTTTGTAACTGGGTCCCTGTGGGATCAGATTCTACTTACAGGTCCAGAAGGACTGCTTTAAGTAGAATGGAACATGAGGCAAATTAGTATCCCCTGGTTAGGTGACAACTTCAACAAAAGTCACCACAGCTTTTTAAAGCAAGGAAAGGCTAGAACACAGGATAGAAGGGGCTACATTTGCTGTCATTGGAAGGTCAATGGGTTTAGTTTCGGGGTAAAGAGAATTTTCCAAATTCTTCCAAGGATCACCTCTCCAAATTCAAGAATCTTACTTTTTCCCAAGATATGCATTTTCACGTAAGAAATCTGGCAAGTGTTTGAATTCAACCCATGTTGTAATTTAACAAGCCGTAGGGTCAGACTCTGGTTTCCGGCTACCAACAGCCACAAGAAAGAAGAGTTTTTTAAAGCTAAAAATTTCCTAGTTCTCTAACCACACTGAGTGGATAATTTAAAGCCCTGAATTTTTCATTTCTCTTTTTAATCTAACGCAGTATGCAGCAGCCAGTTCACCCCTACTCATCATGTCTTCATACTGTGCCACCTTATCACTCAGTTATCAAAGTCATGTTTCCTCTAGGCACCTCAAGCCAGGTGAATACAGGTAATAATTTAACTATTTCACCACTAGCTTCCACAGATTATTATTGTTCCATTGTTTAATGGTAGGTCAATCCTCACTTCCTTCAAACCCAAGTAGGTTAAATACCTAACCTACTACCTCAAACACTATTATCAATCAGAATTCAGTCACAGATAACAGAAAACACTCTATTTCAAGCCGGAAGTAATTTAAATCAGGGAATTAGATACTTATAAAATCATTTAAAGAGATGGAGAATTGGACTCTAGAAATAATTTCAAAATGATTCTCGCCCACTAAGGGAGCTGCTACCTTGACCACATTTAGGGAAGCTGGAAATCTGGAAGCTGTCCCTGGAACTATTGCTCTGGGAACAGTTAACTTAACTGTGCAATCCAGGGATCTGGAAGGTGTAGCTGTTAGCTCTAGAACCATTCTGCATCTCCTAGGCTCTGTACTATAACTGGGCCCTGCAAGCTACTGAATAGACCGGGGGCCTTCACCTGAAGCAGGGAATCCTAATTCCTGCGCAATCATGCTTACCAGCAAAATCAGCAGAAACTGAAGAAGGGAAACCTATGCCTTAAGTAAGTTTCAAATTTTGGGCATCCCGTCTGACTGCAGAACCTAATCCTTCAGCCCTAGCTTCAGTAGACTCTGAGAGGTATAGATTTTAACTTTCTCACTCCTGCAGTTCAGGAAGTCACACAAGAGGGGCCACATCCCCCATAAAGTCCCAAAGCAAAATTCTAACAAGCTTGAAACAGATGACCTCACTTATTCTTGGATTTGTAATAAATGTGGTTCTTGGATGTGTCATATTTACAAAATGTTAATGAGCTACATTCTGAGTCTAAAATCAGCTTAAGCACAATGTTTTTCCCCCGCTGACTTCCAGTGAGTTGGGACTGTACTACTTCTCGAACTTCCTTCTCTATGTGGTCAAGGGCTGAATTCTAAGCAAAGCAAATTAACTTCTAGGGATTTGTGAACTGAAAGGTTCTATAAACATCCCTTTAAACAATGTTTAAATTTACCTAAGAAAATTCTGGGGTAAAGTTTCATATGTCTCAGTGCAAGGGGTAGGGAAACATTTCCTGTTATATAGGTATAACAGAGGAATATTATCTCCGTGAGTAGCTTTTTTTATCTGTTTCTTAGAAAATACGATGATCTTTTTATTTACATTAATTGACAAGAAAGGCAAATTATATGCTGATTAGGTACAGTAATTTCCTAAAATAATGAATATTAAAGTGACATGTGCAAGGGAAAAACAATGGATGAGAGCCCTGAGGCACATGGACATCCCTATACAGCAGCAGGCCCATTGCAAATGGAGCCACATATTTGCAAATTCTCAGATGAGATCTGCACAACCACATCTCATGGTTTAGTGCTTTTAACATATGGACAAATCAAAGAGGAGAACAACTTTATACTATTTAATTGTTTACATTAATGGCTAGAAGTTTAAAAGCAAAAATGAATTGTGTACAGATATGTTCAACAAATTTAAATAAAAAGGGGGAGGAAACTAAAGGCAGTGTAATCACTTTCAGGACCTAATAAACGTGCAGCGATGAAAGACCATTCAAAATTCAAAACTGTTCCTTAATTGTTCTCTGCACTGGGCACATCCTAACTAATACTTTGCAGACAAACCAGCCCATTCACAGATGAATGTTTTTGAATTAACTGTTGCACTTAGGGTGTACCATTTGCAATTTATTTGCTTACATTTACATTCTAAGTTTCTATAAATTTGCTCCACACATCGCCAACTTGGATAGAACGACAAGGAGATTCAGTTTCAACTCACATTCAGTGAAAGAAGAATGTCAAAATCCAGATCTGGACATCGTGGCTGGGAACTGAGCGTTCTGTGTTGCTTGGCTGAGCAGTGGTGTAGTTGTCCTCTGGTTCCTATTTGCCCTAGTTCCTCATACTTTGTGGTTATTTCCAGTCAATGTGTGCTCTTAAATAATTGAACCCACCCTTCTTAACATGACCTAACTGTGGCCTTTGTATTTATATATCCAAAAAAGAGTATCATTTAATAAATGGATTATTAGTATGGTATAAAAAACACAAAAGGCAAGCAGAGTAGGAAAAAAAGAAGGAAACAAACTGTTAAGAGAAAAGGGGACCCAACAGCATAGGTTAATGAAATTCAGTGTTTGATTTGAAGAAAACATAGACCATGTATTTTTTGGATTTCCTGAGTGAATCCATCGATAAATCTCTTCTTCCAGCATATGTGCTTGAACTAACTCACCAACATTCCAACAGACTAATGTCTCCACCCAGCTACTCATTCCAGAGTTATAGTTATTGAGTCAAATGCCTTGGCCATTCTAAGAAAATTCCACAAGTAACAATTACCGTACTTGGCAGGAAGCCTGGTAATACCCAGCTAGAACTTTTTTGTTGTTGTTGATTTTTAAAATATGTTTCAGATTTATTGCTACTTAGGAAAGTGTATCATCAAAATATAAAGTGAAGAAAGAGCTAAAAGAAGTAACTTAGGCTAATAAATATATAATGATATTCCAAGTCAATATATTTTTAATTATAACCTAAATATAATTGAATCCCTGTCCCCAAATGGCCTATTCTCAAATAGTAAATAAAAGCAATTGGAATCTTTGCGAAGTCTCTTGGTGGGGGAAAAATGCCTAAAAACGGATGGCGTGTTTTTAATACAAGCCACATGACTTAACTTTTTTATTTTTTTGGATAGTTTTCTTGCTCCTCATCACTTTTCAATATTCAACTCAGTCCCTTAATATGGTTCTCCCACTGCCACCCTTGCTCTCTCATTTTCCTCCTTCCAGAGGAGGGAGCCTCCTATGAGTCCCTTACCAATAGCTCTAGCTGCCTACAGAGACTTTCCCTGCTGCATGCAGCCCTCTGTCAAATTTACTCTCACCCTGTGCTTTGATTGCTTTTCTCATTAGAATTGTCCTATCACTAAAATTCTGCATAGAAAATGAGATCCAATCAGTAATAATTTTTTCTCTTGGAAGAAAACAAAGTGGTGAGGGAGGCTATGGATACTTTCAAAGTAATTCTATTTCTCTGTTACCCTTTCTCCCATCAGATATTTATGCACCCACGACCCAGAGGAGAATGCCATATGTGTTTGTACAACTCACCACTACCGCTCATCACACTCCAACATGCTTTTCTCCTTCTTCACTTCGGTCAGACAGGTTTCCCATCAGGCACTCTGGAAAGTGTACCATACCTGTGTCTGTCTAAGTTTCTCCTAGAAAATTGGAAAGGAAATGCATCAGCATTAGGATTTTAGTGCCCACCCACCCTCCTGGGGTCCTTGTTTTCATAACATGAGGATGAAGGTAATTTCACAGAATTC
Source organism: Delphinapterus leucas (assembly GCF_059928025.1). Classification (NCBI taxonomy): domain Eukaryota; kingdom Metazoa; phylum Chordata; class Mammalia; order Artiodactyla; family Monodontidae; genus Delphinapterus; species Delphinapterus leucas. Next base: position 101,928,147 of record NC_143131.1, on the reverse strand, counting down.
TTTCTATTACACAGGCAATTGACTATTAGATGAACTGTACCAACATAACTGAGGCAGTATGGGACCAAGCTGAATAACCAAAGTTTTGAGAAATCAGAAGTCGCCTAGAAAAAATTTCTTGCCATCCTGAATACTATAAAATGAAGGGAGTTAGATAGCTGAAAAATCATACTGGAGTTAAATAAGGAGGGACACTCCCCAAACTGGAACTCCTTTGGCAAGACAGGGGCTCCTCAGGGTCAGAAGTCTCACTGTAGAGCATCGCACTTCAAGAGGCTCAGTCAGTCTTGCCCCGTCCCTTCCTCTTCAAGTCTTCTGCAGATCTGGGGTTTAGGTTCATTCATCTGTGATTCTCCTTCAGGGCAGCTGCATTCATCAATTGGTCTACCTCAGCACTGTTTAGCTTCACTAGCCACAAAAATTTGAGGGGATTCTGGGGCACTATAATAAAGTTAAAGCCTATTTAAGGTTTTCTCAAGTCTAAGACTAATCGTTCTTCATGATCAATCATTCCCTCAGGAACTTGATCCAGACAATTCTGAGTCTGTATCATGCTCTACTGCCCCCTAGAGGATGACTCATTTTAGTGGTTTTCTGTAGGAATGCAAAAGCAGAGTTTTTACCCACTCATAGCTATGAACTTGACATATGAATTCCAAAAAACTCCATCCTGCCATACACTCATTCTGGAGCAGTGAGAAAGTCCACTACAGAAAGGAAAAAACTGTGTGGCTTTGAATCCATTAGACCTATAGACAGTATTTTTCTGTCTCCAGGGAAGTCTACTAAAGCAGTTTTAAGTCATTTGCTAGCCACACCTAAAATTCCATTTCTTGGGTTCCTGGTGAGACACCTCCCATGAATTTCTCAAATTCCTAGTAGCAAGTAGCCTGTATCAGTAAATCCAGAAACTGATTTCAAATCTCTCAGTGGAAGCCATGTTCTGAGGACATGAAGTATTTGGAAGAGGAGTAGAGACATTATAAGCACATGTCTGCTATAATCTTTTTTTTTTTTTCCTTTCAGGAGTTATTACCAGAAATTGAGAAAAATTTCAAGAAATTGAGAGTCTGTTGAGAAAAGATTATAAATCAAGCTCATAGATAACCTCCAATACAATGCTGCATAAATCTAGTCCTGTTTTTAGAGCATCCAGTTCCCAAAATTGACATTTTGCTTTAGTACATCTCCACAGCATTTCATTGGCTTTTAGTATTATTCTAAAACCCATTGGCACTTGTTCTCAGACCATTTCCTCCTTTATATCTCTTCTGTTAATAGTTTGGAAGACATAGGGTAAGTGTTTAGTTCTAGCAATTATTATGCACTAGGCTCAAAATCACCAAAAATAGTCCCTAACTTGTAACTCAGATAGAATTTGGGGGCTTCCCTGGTGGCGCAGTGGTTGAGAGTCCGCCTGCCGATGCAGGGGACACGGGTTCGTGCACCGGTCTGGGAAGATCCCACATGCCGCAGAGCGGCTGGGCCCGTGAGCCATGGCCGCTGAGCCTGCGCGTCTGGAGCCTGTGCTCCGCGACGGGAGAGGCCACAGCAGCGAGAGGCCCGCGTACCGCAAAAAAATAATAATAATAATAATAATAAACAATGGTCAGTCATCCTAATAGGTAATTAAGCAATTAGAAACTTTACTCAGTCCCCAAGGAAAATGCCAAAATAGAGAGCACATACTTATGACCGCCAGTTTTCTTTAAAAAAAATTTCTTCAGACATCACATTTAGTCTCAATATCTAGTCAATGTGAAATAAACATTGAATATTTAAGATATATCTCCATTCTCTTACAAAGTGTTGTGGCAGAGCTGCTCAGAAATTAAGTTGGAGTACCATCATGAAAGACATATCTTTTTGTGAAAGATGATTAAATATACTGTAGCAGATACAGCAGTAGTTTATTTAGTGGCCCCTTAGTATCACATACAAAAAATGTATTATTTACTTCCAGAAATAATCAACTTGATAATATCCATTTACTCATAAGGAAATGGGTAAACTGTGTCAATTTTTCTTATGAATCACTTGTTTATATAGCTGATTATTAATACAAAGTTATAGCATAGTAAAAATGTATTGATAAATAAAACAGTAACTTCTGTTTCTTTATTCTTTGTTCCTATAGCTAGTTGTAAGGGATATTTTTCTTTTGTGAAAGGAAGCCTTTAATGTAGACACTTAGAGAAAAGCCCCTTTGATTGTGTACATAAGTGTCAACACAAGCAAAGTCTGCTGTAGTAATTTGTGAATTTCCTCTGTGGTTTGCTTGAAAGATCACGAAATGATCATTTAGCCCTTCTCATATGAAAATATCACCATTTGGATTGCAGCTGGAGCTGCTCTTAGCTGGGGTCCTGTTACTTCCAAAAACAAGTCACAGCATTTTTAAGAGCCCCGTTTCAATGCTCATGCATGCTTTCTGCCTCATAAACCTTGCAATTTAGTGTCAGATCACCTTAAATTATTTCTTCTCCTCATCTCATTCACAATTCACCATGCAGTCATTGTTGAGATGCCCAAACACCATTCTCAACAAAGGGCAGCTCATAAAATAACCAGAGTCCTAAGAAAATGTGAATACTCAGTTAAATGAATTATTCAATTTACAAATGAAAATTTAAATGGGATAACTCTAAAACTATTTAGTCTACTATAAAATGGCATTGTTTACAATTAAGTTACCTTTACCCTTTTTAAATTAAGAAACAAGTAGATGTTGGTACATGAAATGTGAGGGCCTGACTAAAGCCAGTTTGGTGTGGTCAAGTATTGGGCAAGATTCCCCATTCACTTCAGCCAAAACCTTGTCATTTTGGTGAGATTAAGGTTCCAATTGCTTCAGCCCAAGACCTCTCTGGAGCAGACGCTCTGCTATTCTGGTTAAATTAAGCCCGTTTCTCTCCCAAGTGAGTAATTACTTAAGTTCCCATGCTGAGACAGCTGAAGTGACTTTTCATTTGGCACACTGATTCTGGGAGTGCAATACATGTTTGTTGAAACCATGCTAAGTTAGGACAAAGTGTTTTTATTATTACTACTTATTAACATGTATTGAGAATAGATATTGTACTTAGTCCACAAACAATACATAAAGGAAGTCCTCATTCCTGCAGATGGAAATAAGCAACTTGGATGAATATATATGGATGAAATTTATATCCTTCTGGAAACTATAGCTCAATTGAGAAGATGGGCATTGAGCACATAATTACAGGTGAGGCTAGTTTTACAAACAAGTGCAGTATACTATGTATGTGCAAAAAAGGAGTTGACCTTGTTTTGGGGTGAAAAGAAAGTATCCAGAAAGAAATGACATTTGCTCTGAGACTTGAAGAATGCGATGAAGTTGGCTAGCTAAAGAGTAGAAGACATAGTGATTAATGCAAAAAAGACTCTGACGGGAGAGCGTATGACAGTTTGGTCTGGAAACTGCAATGAACAGTAGCAGTGTAGAGGAGGTGGGGCTGTGGGGATGTGGCGGTGGTGGTGGCATTGAACCTACATAAATTGGCAAGAGCAGAGTCCATTAGGCCATAGTAGGAATTTTCTACTTCACTCTAAGGAAGTGAGCTTCTCCTAAATTGTTTTGATGACAGAAATGACATCGTCATATGTGTGTTTGTAAAAATAATCACCCTAGCTACAGTATGGACTATGTGAGGGTGGGCATGGGTCAATGAATGTGGGGAAATTGGCTAGGAAGTTATTGCCTGAGAGATAATTGGTGACTTTGTCAGGGGTGTTTGAAATGGAGATGGGAAAAAGCAGAAATGTTAAAGGAGGTCCAATGGACCATATTCTAAAATGGATTGGATGTTGGGGTAAAGGACAGCGTGACCTGAGGGATGACTCCCAGGTTTCTGGACTAGCCAGCTGGGGTTATGGTTACTAAGAGAGAAGAGAATAAAGTAAAAAGTTTGCTGCAGAAAAATAATCAGTTTGGGACATGTTATATTATATATTAAAAGTATTGGACTAGACATATATGTATATTAATGCATTATTAACATTAATTTAAAAATTATTTCCTTTCTATCCATGATTAAACAAACTTTCATATATACAAATACTACTCCTGATTCCTCTTATGTAACTCTTTTATTGATTCTGTGATGGGTTAAATTTATTTAATAAGTAAATAAAATACTTTATACTTTCTTTTTGATTATGATTTTTTATGAATCACCATAATTAGTTTAGAAGTATTAATATTTTATATTAATTAGTAGGTGAATATTTTTGGTAGTATCTGATTATTTCCAATATTGTGAGTATGTGAAATGAATTATTCATGTTCTTTTCAATAGATTTTTTTATGTTTGTTGTTTTCCCAATTGTTTTCCCCAATAAATTGATTTATTCACAGATAAAATAAAGTATGTACCAGATATGTTTCTGAGACAAAGGTACCGTTGAATGTATCTGTATGAGCAGCTAAAAACAGAATAACCACTCAGCTGACCCAAAGGACCGTGAAATAATACTATGTGTATTATTTTAAGGCACCAGGTTTTGAGATGATTTGTTAACATAGCAATAGTTAGCAGATATGGTACTATTTTTTCATTACCTACCCTCTAAAATTGTTCATATACAATCATTCCTTGTGATCGTATAGAATCATTCTTTGTTGTTCTCTTATTTACATCCATCAGGTTTCTTTCACAGTCTCATATTATTCTCCTCCTTAAATCTTAACTAAAACAAAGTTTTAAAGAGGATGTAAAGTCAATTTATAAAATCTATTGTGTTTCTATAAACTAGCAACAAACAATAAGAAAATTAAGTTTAAATATTTTCATTATAATAATCTCAAAACACATAAAATACTTATAAATTTAACAAAAGAGATGCAAAGTTTCTACACTGAACATTACAAAACACTGCTGAAAGAAATTAAAGACCTGAATAAGTGGAGTGTATACCACGTTCATGGACTGGAAGGCTCATATTGTTAAAGTATAAATTGTCCCCAAACTGATATATAGATTCAATGAAGCTTCAATCAGAATTCCAGCATTTTTTTGGGTAGAAATTGTCAGGCTGTTTCTAAAAGGTATATGGAAATGCAAAGAACCAAAAACAGTCAAAATATTTTTGGAGGACTTTCACTATCTGATTGCAAGACTTACTATAAAGCGATAATAATCATGACAGTGTGGTAATGACATGAGAATAAACATGCTAGTAAAAAAGAATAGGAAGTCTAGAAATAGATCTGCACATAGAGGCAAACTGATTTCTGACAAATGTGCAAAGGGGTGTCTTGGAGAAATAGTCTTTTCAACAAATTTTGCTGAATCAACTGGATAGCCATATGAAGAAAACCTCAACGCCTGCCTCGTACTATACCCAAAAGTATTTTAAAATGGATCATAGGCCTAAACATAAAGCTAAAATTATAAAACTTCTGGAAGAAAATCTTGTCAATCTGGGTTAGAAAAAGATTTCTTAGGATGCAAAAGGAAAATAAATTGATCATCTGGATTTTATCAAAATTACAAACTCCTGTTCTTCAAAAGACATTAAGAAAATGAAAAGGTAAGCCCATGGATGGAGAAAATATTTGTAATACATATGTCTCACATAAGTTTTGTTTCCAGAATGTATAAAAAACTCTTACACCTTAATAATATAAGAAAAAAATTGGGCAAAAAATTGAATATATATTTCAAAAATGTATAGCACACAAAAAAGTATCACATGAAAGTAATGCTTAAAATCATAAGTCATTAAGGAAATGCAAATTAAAATAACAATGAAATACCACTTCACACCCAATGGCTAAAATGGAAAAAGACTGAAATATCAGGGGTTGGCAAGAATGTGGAACAACGGAATCTCTGTATGCGGCTGGTGTGAATGTAAAATAATACAACTACTTATAAAAAGATTTGATAGTTTCTTATAAAAGTAAACACATACCTAACTCTAAAGATGCAGCAATTCTACCCCTAAGTATTTACAAAAATAAATAAAAAAGACATCCACTGAATAACCTGTAGATGAATACTCATAGCAGCTTTATTCATAATAGCTCCAGTCTGGGAAACAAACAAGCAAATAAACAAATTATGGTATGTTCATAGCATGAAACATTACTCATTATGAAAGATAACTGAACTGCAGATTGAGCAACAACATGGATGAATCTTAGATATGCTGAGCAAAAGAACAGACACAAAAGGATATCTGCTGCATAATTCCTACTTATATGAAGTCCTAGAGCAGATAAAACTAATCTAGGTGAAAAAAAATCAGATCTGTGGTTTCCTGGGGCAGGGGTGGGGTGGGCTCATGGGGACTTCATGGAATGATGGAAATAGTCTATATCCTGATTGTGGTGCTGATTACAAAGACATATGCATTTGTTAAAACTCATCAAACTGTGTACTTGCAAGTTACACATCTTATTTTATGTAAATTATAGCTAAATAAAGCTGACTTATTTTTTAAAGAATCTTCTTGCCTCAAAGTAACAAAACAGGCACTTTAAAAATTAAATAATGTCTCTTTTTCCATGTTTAGAGAAAACTCCTTTCTGCATAATTGTTTATATACAAATAGTCTTGCTGACTTTTAAATTGTAATGTCCAAGTACCAAGCATTAACAACAGTTATCATCTACTTACTGCCTAATGTAAGCTAGATTCTCTGCCATATACTTACAAATATTTCATCCTCACAACACTTCCTGCAAGATAAGTCTTATTATCTTTATTTTTGGTTGAGAAACCTGAGTCTCAGAACACTTAATTCGTCCAAGAACTCCCTGTTAGTAAATAGTAGAGGTAATAGTTATCCAAGGACTGTCTGTCTCCATCAACCAGTTATCCCAAAGCCATTTACCCTTAGGCACTAGGTAAACAGTCACTGCTAGTCATTTAATTGACCTGGCCACAACCTCCTTCAGTGAGTCACTAAGCCTAATTTTCCAATAATTAAAACAAAGAAAGAAAATGAAAGAGACTATTACTTACCTTTATTCTACTTCACGTGGCAAGAATAATATAGTGTTTATAACAGGATAAACCTGAGGTTCAAGATCTAGTTTTGTCCATTTTTAACTGAGCGTGTTGCTTAATCTATCTAAGCCTCTGTTTTCTATTCATAAAATGGAGTTATTAATAACCAGCTCACAGGGTTGTTGTGAGGATAAAATGAGGTAATACATTTAAGCACTTTACACTGTGTCAGAAGCATTGCAAATGACAAGAAATAGAAATGCTTATTGTTAATGAGAGGACCAGTAGTGTCCTTTAAAGAGAGTGATTAAGTTGCTATTTTTATTACTATTCATTTCCTTATTATTTCCTTCTTCTACTGAGAATCCATTTAGCAAGTGTGAAAAGGTCTTGTGTATTCAACTCATTTTTTGGGCATGAGAGATTCCTTCGTCACAGATCACTTTGAGGTTGTATACATTCATTTACAAGTTTCACTTAATATTCATTTTCATTTAATCAATTCATTTAATGTTTTCAAATATGCTATTGTATCATAGGCTCTTGTATTAATTATTTGCAAAAACTTATATAGACTGTTGAGAATAAAGTATAAGAGATATGTCACTGGCAGAAAAGCCTGTCTTGTTCCCCTAAGTAGCCCAGAATAGTGGTCAAACTGTTCAGTGCCATTATGTGACCTATAGGAGACAGAGTTCCCACACACTTTATGAGCTTCAGTTTTTCTCTTTTTATCTGCCACTTTCTGGAAGGGATGGCTGTGATCCATGAAATAGCTGAAAAGTAGGAAAAGAAAATACATAGAAGCCAAAGAAACCCATGTTTACAACAACGTACTAACTATATAACTAACTGGACCTGCTTTAAAAGCTATATCATAGCTTTAAGAGCCATGATATAAAAGTCTTTGATTCTTTGCTTAAGGTGCTATATAATCAAGAAGAAGTGAGATGGTGAAATAAGCAATTTTCTAATAATAACAGAAAGAGAAAGAACAATGATTCTCAAAGCTCATCTTGAGCAACGATTAGTAAACAGGTTTTCACCTCTAGAGCCCCATCAAGATCTTTCTTCACTCCGCCTTTACTCCAAACATCCATAACACCCTCAAATGTTCTGAGAACTACTGTCTTACGGGAGAGAGAGAAAATAATACAACTCCATATAATTTGCAATAGGTTGTTAGTAATCTGTGGTCTTAGTCCTCCTGGACACTAAATGAAGGCAGGGCACTTTGGGTTAAGTTAAAGCAGAGGGAAGACGATCTGATGGTGGACTGCAATCATAGCATGTGACAAGTAGATGGGGACACCTTAGTTAAGCATGAATGTTCCCCTGACCTCTATCCCACCATCTCAGAGGATCATATCCAGGTTGTATTAAATAACTTTTAGGGTTCTGAGACAGTGAAGCTGAATCCAGGAAGAGCTGAGAAGCAGCAAATAAGGCAGGACATGGACCAAAGGACACACTTCATTGTATCAATTAAAAACAGGAATGACCCTAGTGCAACTCATGGCATGAAGAACAGTGGATTCTTTGTCATGGACAGTCCATCACGTCCAATCGAATCACTTGGACTTCATTTGTAGGCAGTTTTGCCCAAAATAAGGCTGACCCCTTATTTCTGTGGTCAATGTAACCAAATTACTTTGAACTCTGATTAACTGAACTTCAAAGACTCATTCTCCTATCATAACTTCACGCCCTTCTCATCTTCCCGTTTTGTTATAGTGACTAACAATATTTACTTAATCACATATGAATATGCATTAAAGACACTAGAAAAAAATACTTTTCCATTCCCTAGGGTTAAGCTCCACTTTTCCATTCCCTAGGTGGCCCAAGGAGATAAGTAACCAAACAAGATATATTTAAAATTCATTATTTCTGGAATTCTTCTATCTGGTCTGTTTACAGTTTTGTTTTGTTTTTTTTTCATTTCAGCCTTGACACAGAGATAAGTGTGTACCAACAGTCTACTTTTTATATTTGAGCGAGTACCTGGAAGTGGTATGTGGCAGAAGATAAGAACGAGGTCAAGGGAACACAAGCACATTGCTAACTTCAAAACTAACTTGCTCTTTTCCTCCATTTTACCCTAAGTAAGAAGATTTCTGGTTCAAAGGCTTCTGGTTCACGCTGTACTCCTTTCTAAATTACCTTCAAAAATGTGCTTAGTGTTTTCATTCACCTCTCAATTCATCTCCCTTGTGTTGGATATCATGCCTACTTTTTTCTCAATCATTTCTCACTTACACATCTCCAACTTCCCACTTTCTTTGTTGATTTTATTCTCTGTGATGTTTTCAAACTGCATGGCACCAAAGCACGTATGAACATTAGTCTACCAATGAACGACATTTGTATGAGCTTCCTGAACCCCAAACTAAAGAATCTGTGCTCAACTCAGAGTCCTTCCACCAAGGCATTAGTGTTCTGGCTTTCTGCATAACTCTACTTTCCATTTATATGAATTATCCCACATATATGAATACAGTTTACAAATATCAGAACAGTCTTATAGAAACTTTCACAGGAGATGGAAGCAACCTAAGTGTCCATCATCGGATGAATGGATAAAGAAGATGTGGCACATATATACAATGGAATATTACTCAGCCATATAAAGAAACAAAATTGAGTTATTTGTAGTGAGGTGGATGGACCTAGAGTCTGTCATACAGAGTGAAGTAAGTCAGAAAGAGAAAGACAAATACCGTACGCTAACACATATATATGGAATCTAAGAAAAAAAAATGTCATGAAGAACCTAGGGGTAAGACGGGAATAAAGACACAGACGTACTAGAGAATGGACTTGAGGATATGGGGAGGGGGAAGGGTAAGCTGTGACAAAGTGAGAGAGTGGCATGGACATATATACACTACCAAACGTAAGGTAGATAGCTAGTGGGAAGCAGCCGCATAGCACAGGGAGATCAGCTCGGTGCTTTGTGACCACCTAGAGGGGTGGGATAGGGAGGGTGGGAGGGAGGGAGACGCAAGAGGGAAGAGATATGGGAACATATGTATATGTATAACTGATTCACTTTGTTATAAAGCAGAAACTAACACACCATTGTAAAGCAATTATACTCCAATAAAGATGTAAAAAAATTATTTATTTATTCTTGGCTGCGTTGGGTCTTCGTTGCTGCGCGTGGGATTTCTCTAGTTGCAGTGAGCGGGGCTACTCTTCGTTGCGGCGTGTGGACTTCTCATTGCGGTGACTTCTCTTGTTGTGGAGCACGGGGTCTAGGCACATGGGCTTCAGTAGTTGTGGCACGCGGGCTCAGCAGTTGTGGCTCACGGGCTCTAGCGTGCAGGCTCAGTGGTAGCGCATGGGCTTAGTTGCTTCACGGCATGTGGGATCTTCCTGGACCAGGGCTTGAACCCGTGTCCTATGCATTGGCAGGTGGATTCTTAACCACTGCACCACCAGGGAAGTCCCAACAACTTTTACTTCTTAATCAATGTGACAGACACTGCAGTTTAAATTCTTGATATCGATATTCTAGAACCTTGAAAAAAATAGCATAATTCCATCTCTTTTCCTCTTATGCTATATACTGTAGAATTGTCCACAAAAGAAGATCTCAGAGTCAAAGTGGAATCAGCTATGGATCTTACTAAAGCTAAAAGCAAAGGTATCTTGATGTAGCTGCAGTTATTATTGTCATGATTCATGATTATTTCAGTGTTGAGTAGAAGGAACTGTAGTTTCTCCAATTTTGTGAATAATAGCTTTGTCATTGAACAGAAGGCACAATGTGTGGCTAGACTGTCTCTCACAGGGTTTGCAAACACTTTCAATTGTCCCCAATGTGCTAGCCACATGTTTGTTTTCAGCTGGCTGCGTCATAAGGCAGAGAGAATTTAGAGAAAGGGGAAGAGAAAGAAAAGCAACTAACCATCTCATGAGGAAGTATAACAAAGGGTAATGTGTTTTCCCCCCTAAAGTACTGTTGTGTGTTTAAAAGAAAATAAATAGTGCACACATTACTATTCTAGTTATTTTATTCTGACAAGAAATTTTTAAGTCTGTTGGAGCAAATTTGAAAAAAATGGTGAACTTCATTCAGCCATAAATTTTGATGAGTTAATCAACTGACATTCATTGAGTGCCCAGGTGGGCAAATCACCATTACGGTATACTACACTTCACAGTATAACTGTATTCAAGAAATATTTGTAAAACAAATGTACACTGAATTTCTGAAGGGAAATATTTAAAAAGGGAAAATGGCAGTCTGCACACTCTCACACATAAAATACATCCAAAGCTTTAAAGTCCAACTAAAGGAGTTATTCAATTAAATATTAATAATCATAATGAAACGTTATAGTGAATGAATTGAAAGTAACTGGAGTTACTTGGCTATTCACAAAAATCAGTGATTTTAAAACAGGGAAATACTTTAGAAAGGATTTGAGTTAATCCTTGAATCCTACATAAAACTAAGAGCCAGGGAAAGTAAGTCAGCTGTCCAAAGATACACAGCTTTTTTATGTAAACACCAGGATTGGAAGCAAGAGTATTTTATCCAAGATCCAGGAAAAATTTTCTACCCTCCCATTAAGGGACACTCGGGTTTGCCACTCTGACAGTCTGAACTCCATAGCAGAGGTCTTCCCTCAGCAACGTGTGGTCAAGCCCTAGCAGTTGTGGGCTTCTCTTTCCTGGCGAACGAGCTCTTCATGGGTGAATATAGAACATTTTTCTGATGAGAGATAATTACACTCTCTCCTTTCCTGATTCTCCTATAATTTGGCCCGTCCATCCAAATTATACACACCTGCTTCTTCTTTTTACTCCTTCTCTTAGTGCGTTTGGGGAATTGAGTAGTTTAAGTTCTGCCGCAAGTCTATAACATGATAGCTAGAGATGTCTCTGAACTTCATACAGAGGGATAGCACTGCTGACCTGTCATCATCCATGGGATTTGCACTTGAATTTTTATCTTCAACATTTAAGTAAGAGATCTGGCAATCCATAGGCAAGCTTCCACCTGACACCCGTTTGTGATCAAGGATGGTGTGTGGACACAGCAGAGCAAATCTTACTTGACTCAGTAAAAGCCAAACGCATCACCTTGGATTCAGAATCATGAGATCTGATTACGTGAGAGAACCAGCCAACCCTCACCTTAGTGTCAGTCAGGGTTCTTGAGTGGTAAACAACAGAAATTGACTCTGACCACATTAAGCCACAAAGGAATGCAGTGGAAGAATGGGAGGAAAAGCTGAAGAACCAGGTCTTCGAAGGTACTGGCCTAAGACACCTTAAGGGGAATCTGTGTAGCAACAACTCACAGAAACTTTCTTTACTAGCGGGAAGAGTGGGCTCCAACATTTCTGACCTTTGTGTACTTCTGCTCAAGATCTGAACTCTAGGGAGATGGTTTGATTAGCCATGCTTGAGTCTAATGACCACCGTTTGAAGTGGGGGAAGGCTCACGAATGCTCAGTCAGTCCCACCATGCAACTGGGTAGGGGAAGTTTCCAAAAGGAAGATACAGTTGTTCTGACCAGAAAACAAGTGAAATGTGTGTTGGGCAGTCAAATCAGCAGAGGTCCACGACACAATCCAAATGTGGTGGTTAATCATCAAGAGACAGAGACCAACAGTGATAGGTGAATATTGAAGTGTATCTAGACAATGGCCCAATCAATGATGAGTCCAATTAAAAGGTTAATAAAACCTGGTTCTGACTGTAGTTTTAAATTAAGCCGTTAAATATTTTTCTTTGAAATGCTTCCAGCACTGCCCAAACCCTGAGTGGCATGTGAACAACTCGTCCATTAAGCATCCCTTTCCAGTCAGCATTACCTATCTCCTACCCACAGCCTCCTACACATTCTCTTCTGGCCACTCCCATTCCCTTCTCTTTACCAAAATCTGAAACCCAAGGCTGTTTCTTCCTCAACCTCTTTGTTTAGCTTGGAAGATCAATCAAACACCAAAGGATTCTTTACTGACTTTTCAACATTTAACAAATGGTTATTTAAGTTTTTTTTTTAATCCAAAGTCAAACCTCCTTATTAAACATATAAAGAGAAAAAATCAGATGAAATGCATATTTGAAACTGCCTTCTGAGTGCTAGGGCAGACTTGCTCTAGCCCTCTTTACTGAAACTTCCTGAGAGACACTGTGGAAATGAAAGATGGTTCTTCACTTCCACTTAAAGTACAATTCAGGCCTGCATTTTGAAAGAGACAGGTTTATTCATCACTTCAGCGTTAGCTGGCTTTGTTCCCTGTAAAATTTTACTTTTGGTTATTAAAATATTCACTGGAGGAAATAAATTTGTAACCCATTTCTCATATTACCTACACACAGAAAAACAAAACTTGATATCTTGGGGTTTATTTGCTGAAGGCGCTTCCCATAAAAGCGAGGCGTGTGGAAATTTGTCTGGTTAACTCCTTATGGATAACTTAGTCACAATCGTTCCTCCGCCCACTTTCCCCCTCCCCCCTCCCCCCTCCCCCCATCCCCGACTCTCGCCCCCAGCACCCTCCCCACCTCCCGACTTCCCGCCTCTGCAGGGCTGGTGACCTAATAGCATTTTTCTTCGTGCATATTTTGGCGTCGCCCCATGGCCTGGCTGGCTTTGCCTGTCTGAGTCTTTTGAAATTCCTGCATGTTCGCCCCAGATTAAGAGTGTGTCTCAGGATGTGTGTTCCGTTTTGTTCTTTCCCCTTAACGCTCCCTGTGCAACGTGTCTGGGGGGAGGAGGACAAGACGGGGAGGGGAGGGAGGGGCAGAGGCGAGGAGCTGTCCGCCTTGCACGTTTCCAATCACATTACGTGAACAAATAGCGGAGGGGCGGCCGGGCCAGAACGGCTTGTGTAACTTTGCAAATGTGCCAGAAAGTTTAAAATCTCTCCTCCTTCCTTCACTCCAGACACTGCCCGTTCGCCGGGGCCGCCACGCCGCTCCCCGTCGCCTTCCAGAAGGACTGAGAAAGAGGAGAGAGGCGAGTGCCACGTCCCAGCAGCCGCCTTTACTGGAGAGGGTCTGCAGCCCATCCTTGTCACTGCTTGGTGGGAACTGAGATAGACGCGAGCCCAGTCCGCCTCCCTAGTTGAAGATTTCTCCCTCCCTCTCGTGATTTGAGCCCCGTCTTTCTTTTTTTGTTTTTTTCTCCGAGCTACGTCCTCCCGGAGCGGGGACAATCCAGCAAAGGGAGCGATGCGCTACGCCTGGACCGCACTCCTGCTCGGGCCGCTGCAGCTCTGCGCACTCGTGCGCTGCGCCCCGCCGGCCGCCGGCCACCAGCAGCCGCCTCGCGAGCAGCCGGCGGCTCCGGGCGCCTGGCGCCAGAAGATCCAATGGGAGAACAACGGGCAGGTGTTCAGCTTGCTGAGCCTGGGCTCGCAGTACCAGCCACAACGCCGGCGAGACCCGGGCGCCACCGCCCCGGGCGCCGCCAACGCCACCGCCCCGCAGCTGCGCACGCCAATCTTGCTGCTCCGCAACAACCGCACGGTGGCGGCGCGGGCGCGGACGGCCGGCTCGTCTGGAGCCGCAGCTGGCCGCCCCAGGCCCGCCGCCCGTCACTGGTTCCAAGCTGGCTACTCAATGTCTGGGGCCCCGCGCACCGGTAACCAGACGGCGCCAGGAGAGCTCCCAGCGCTCAGTAACCTGCGGCCGCCCAACCGCGTGGACGTGGACGGCATGGTGGGCGACGACCCGTACAACCCCTACAAGTACACCGACGACAACCCCTATTACAACTACTACGACACATACGAAAGGCCCAGGCCTGGGAGCAGGTACCGGCCCGGATATGGCACCGGCTACTTCCAGTATGGTAAGCACCCCCAAGTCGCCGGAAACACCCGCGCACCCTTTCCCCAACTCTGTGGCTCCCCGACGTGGCTGCCTGGGCGCGGCAGGCCTCAGTCCATGCAGATCCCATCCCTCCCCCTGCTCCTGCAGAGGCAGCCCTGGAATCTGCTGCAAACCGCGCGCCTGGCCCCTCCTGCTTTCTTTGCACATTGCTTTGCAGCCCTCGGCGTCCCCCATTCTTCTGCTAGGCGCAGCCCTACAACCACAGTCCGGCTGGGTGAAGGGTGAGGAGTACGGGACATGGAGGGACCCGGAGCCAGGGTGAGGGCCGCTGAGTTGTCTCACTGTTTTGCCTATCGCCTGGCTGACGTTTAGGTCTTCCGGACCTGGTGCCCGACCCCTACTACATCCAGGCGTCCACGTACGTGCAAAAGACGGCCATGTACAACCTGAGATGCGCTGCGGAGGAAAACTGCTTGGCCAGGTACCAGCTGTATCTCCTCGGCCCAGCTCCTCCGTCTTGGTTCCGGGGGTGCTGCCCAAGTGCCTGGTTCTGACCACTCTTGTTCCGTGCAGACAGGAGTTGGGAAGTGGAACGTGTTCTCCCGGGCATGCTGACCTGGATGGAGAGTTACAATTTTGAAGATTTCTGTGGGTTCTGACTTTCAAACTGTGGCACAAGTCAGGGAGATGAAACAAACCCTATCCTGGAGAGTGTGTGTGGGTGTCTCCTATTCTTTTTCCAAGATCCTTAAACTGTGGAGCCAACTGTTTCCAATAAGGTTTTATTAAACTACTATAACGTGGAAAAAATACTGTAATGGAAGAGCTTGTTAATACCCCTTTAAAAGTTTGGGAGCCACTTTGCCAGTACGGCACCCCTTATTGGGTGTCATAGTTTTCTTCTTTTATTTGAAGCCACAATTAACTTAGTTATTTTGGTATTACTTCAGCCAGAATAAGAGCATGAGCAAGAGCTTTGTTTTTGCATTAGTCCTAAAATAAAATCTTAGCAATTTGGGGAATGGAATTCCCTGAGTTTGCTGCTGGGAAACCAGCAGAGGGAGCAAAAGATGATTTGATAAGATGCATAAAAAATTTTTTAATGTAAAATAAGGTCATCAATAGTATTTAAATATATATAGTCACACAAAATAAATAAGACAAAATTTATTTTGTAAATTTCTTCTACTTCCTTTATAACTGTCCAGCTAAAAGAAGAAATCCAAGCTCATCATCTTCATTCTAGAGTCTTGCACCACACACCATTGCATTCCCTATGATATTACTACAGTAATGCCGTTGTTTTAAAGATAGTTACTAAATTATTTATCTAATCTGGGAATACTCTTTTATTAGAGTTACTTCCCCACTTTACATCTTAGTTAACTGTTTAAGAAAAAAAATGTATGCAAAATGCCCTGATCTCTTGGAACTGATAGCCTAGTTGGGGGAAGAGGGTAGTGACCATTATAAAATGGAAAGGTTTTGCTTGTAATTTTGTCTTTAGTTAATATTCTGTGAAAATAATAATGTTTCTTTTTTCAAAATCACAGCTCAGCATACAGGGCAGATGTCAGAGATTATGATCACAGGGTGCTGCTAAGATTTCCCCAAAGAGTGAAAAACCAAGGGACATCAGATTTCTTACCAAGCCGACCGAGATATTCCTGGGAATGGCACAGTTGTCACCAGTAAGTGGATGGGCCTCTTGGGTACTTTTGAGTTGCTTTTTCATTTTACAGGTGATTCTTGATATGACAAATTCTTACACAAAGAGAGAAAATTGCTGTTATTTACATTTAGAATTTCTCTCTGTGTGATTTGACATAATCTAGGAAATCTATCTTTAAAATAATACATCAACTACTATATCCTGTTATCTTTTAAACTGGAAACTCTAAGCCCAGCTTATTAAAACTGTTGACAGGATACAGCAATTAGCTTCGCTAGAATTTTATCCCAGTATACTACAGGTAAGAGTTCTAAAAAAGCCTATTACAGTCAAGATCATCTACAGTTAGTTAGCATTTCATAGCATTTAATAAAGATCACACATTATGAAAAGGATTCAGATACCATTCTCAAAGAAAGATGTAGATGATTTACTCCATGAACTGAGAAGGGCCTACCTCAATCTTTTAAAAGGCCTGTATCAAACCCAAGCAAAAGGTAGTTGCTTGTTTTATCCTAAATTTAAATATTTTTACATAAGGTAATTCTATAGTTTGACTTGGTAACTTGCCTAGGTGTCTATTGCCAGGAAATCCTGTTTTGTGCCCTTAAACTTTCTATAGTTCAAGCCATTTCTTCTTGTTCTTTCCTTATGTGAGAAGATGAACAGCTCAGCACCTTCACTTTAATGAAAGGAGGAAAATAGATGTGAGCACCTAATTTGCTGATAAAAGAGTTATTTCTAAATAAAAGTTTATACTAGTTAAATAATAATGGTGGATAAAACATGCCTTTATTTCTCCTTTGCATTTTAGTAAGGATTTTAAATGTGTGAGAACACAATTTTTTAAAATTTCACAGAAACCTCCCAAGAGACAAGTGCTCTTCTATTTTGGAATGAAGCATTGGTAGTGGCAGCCAAAGGAGATATACTAGAGAACATATGGCAAGTTTCACTTAAACAAAGATAATTTACTATCTCTATTTAATATTCAAATATAAAACAGAGTGAAATAGAAAAGCAACATACTCAAAGTAGGTCTTTTTTTCCTAGTAGCAAAGTTAAAGCCTTATAATTTTGATAGATTTTTGTCCTGGAAAAAAAATCTAGCATGAATCTACCTTTAAGAAGATCAACTTGATCTCAATTTTGATGTGAAAACAAGTGCAGGAAGCAGTGCGGATGTCATCTAGAATCCTCGTTGCTTTCTCTGTATGTTACTGACCACTGTCTCTGTGTTGTGTGGGACATTAGACATTACCACAGCATGGATGAATTCAGCCACTATGACCTGCTTGATGCCAGCACCCAGAGGAGAGTGGCTGAAGGCCACAAAGCAAGTTTCTGTCTTGAGGACACATCCTGTGACTACGGCTACCATAGGCGGTTTGCATGTACTGCACACACACAGGTAGGGTGGCAACCTGGAATCAAGAACCCACAGGCTTCAGAGAGAAAACAGTCTTCTATTTTCTTTCCTGCAGGCTGTCTTTTTTAAAAAAAAACTATTTTATTTAGGGGGTCATCTAATCCATATGGTAAATTATTGGGAAAAGGAAAGGGATGGCTTGATGATCCAAATTACTTTTAAAGTATTTCATCATCACAGAAAGTCAATGTGCCTACCTGTTATGTTCTACAGTGAAAAGCAGTAGTTTATTATCTGAAAAAATCCTAATGGTTTCCAGTTTCTGCACTCATTCTGTATTCTTTAACTTGATTGGTAAGCAATTGTTTAGATATCTCTGTTTTGTCACCTGCAAAACTATTCCTCCCTCTACCTATTAAACTAAAAATAGAATGGTGATTGGGATTAGCAAAAGGCCAGAAAATAAGTTTCTTAAAAAGTACTTTTAAAAATGTCTCTTTTAATCATATGAAGAAGAGCAGAGGACACAGTTTCTTTCTCCATGCATATATATTTAAACCTACGGTATAACTGATGTCAGATGTCCTTTGGATGGATTTTTAAAAAGAGTGCTGTCCTAAGCAGTTTGTATGTCTTATAATGGGAAAATGTGTGTCATTTAAAAGCTGTGCCAGTATTTCCATAAGAAACCCTAATTTGTAAAAGGACATTATAATTTTACTCCAGCGGAAATCTTGGCAGGGAGTAGTGAATGTACATAACTCAGGGCACAAAAGGATCAGCAGCTGGCATCTTGGGAAGCAAATTCCAGGGCTGTGGCAGGAAGCTTTCTGGTGACCTAAATGTTATCGTTGCTTCTTTCTCTCAGCTTACAACATCATAGCAATTGGAGGGGTAAGAGTTCAATTCCTCTCGCCCTGGGGCAGCACTTACTCTTTAAGCAAAAGAGATGTAACCTACCCACACATTACACATATGTGTATACAGAGGTCCCCTTTTCACTCAGTGATCTCTAAGTCCCACAGCACCCACCTGTGCAGTGGACCTGGAGTTTATTTTCTTCCTTTTCACTCAGTGATCTCTAAGTCCCACAGCACCCACCTGTGCAGTGGACCTGGAGTTTATTTTCTTCCTTTAGAAAAAGAGGCACTCTGGACAGCTCACTGCTGAAATATTTGAATCTAAGACTATAGGTATTTATAGCATGTGAGTCCCCCAGTTCCGTGGGGGGTGACCCTACTTCTTTTTATGTGGTAGCTTCCTTTTTTTTTTTTTTAACATCTTTATTGGAGTATAATTGCTTTACAATGGTGTGTTCGTTTCTGTTTATAATGAAGTGAAATCAGCTAGGTAGTTTTCTTGTTAATTATCCTCCGTTTGTGTCCTATTTAACCATTATTCACTAGGTCTTACACTACAAATGACTAATGTATTTGTGTTTTTCACTAGACTGGTGTTTCTTGAACATGGGCTTCATTTAAAGGGAAAAAAAAAATTCTCACAAAGTCCCAGTATTGACTTAGATTAGTTGTATTATAAAGTTTTTAAATGTATCCAAAAGTAATACTAGATGTGACTTCTTTATATTTATACTTTGATATAAGTTCTTAGATAACAAATTTACATATTAAATATATACGAAACTAGAAAGTTACATTAACCTCATTAATTTATGTAACAAACAGTTATGTTTTGCTAAAACCGAATAGTTAATCTATACAGGCTTGGCTAAGGTTCTACATTTTTTTAAAAGTTTTCAAAGTTTGAATACAGGAAATGCCTGTTTGCTTACTGCCCTGAAAAACTTTCTTGTTTGCCAGTTCAAATAATCAAAGCTTATACTTAAATTCTGCCACTTGAGTAAGGTAGAGTGGCAATTTCAGCATTCCTTAAAGTTCTTTTGTTCACTTAAAGGTAAGATAAGCATTGTAGCATTATTTAAACCAGTCTTAAATGGGTATCTAATCCAGTGAATCCCTTACAGTGCCATGAAGGTGGTGGTAGTAGTAGTAGCAGTAGTAGTAGCGACAATAATAGCTAACACTTATTGAATATATATTATGTGCCAGAATCAGAATTATGTGCTGGAAATCAGAAACAGAAAATTCTTCATAATATATTTACTACTCAACATAAGGTTAACGAATGATCACAAGTTGGTATGGACCAAAGTGGGAAAATGGTTCTCACTGCTGTGGCACAGGTACTTTTTGAGTTTGGCCTATCTGTACTACTGTGTGCTGGATGAGAGCACAGTTCTCCCCCATTCTTCCCAAATCAAACCACAGGCAAACCAGCACTAGTAGAACACGCTTTAGATGATTCTGCCATCTCTCTGGTGACCAAGGTGATCTTAAGCACCAAACAATTTTGGTTGCTGAAATTAAATCGTGGTATTGAGTTTAAATGATTCTAGCCTATACTTTTTAATTCATTTTGATTAGTGTTAGACTGCAAATACAACAGTTAAAACGTCTGATGAAGAACCAGTGGAATCAAGAATATACCTATGGACTCCAATTTGAGCAAATTTCACCAGGCTATACCTTTCTGGAGAGCAAGGACCATATCTTAGTGGTGTTTTTCTCTTCTCAGCCTGTAGAAGGCACTCATTTACTGATTGAAGTGACTATCTTTGCAAGTAGAGTTGATGTGGCAATCATCCCTTTAATACAACAAAATATTCAGTGATGATGTGAAAAAGAACATAGTGTGGTGGTTACAATCAGGGACCCTGGACCCCAAATGCCTAAACTCAAAACCAGCTCAGCCATTAACTAGCTGTATATTCTTGTGTGAGCTGTTTGACCTTATAGTGCCTCAGTTTCTTTATTTGTAAAATGGGTTAATACTACCTCCTGCCTCGTGTAGTTGTGAGAATTAAATTTATATATTTAACATGTTTAATTGATCCTGGCATATAATACATAGTTCATAAGTGTTAACTATTCAAAAATGCAATATGACTCTGTCCTTGGGGAGCTTACAATCTCTAGTTAGATATATTCTTATATAGTATGATTTTAATATAGAGGAGAGAAGGATAAATACCATAAAATCTATACACAGAGTATCTTGGATATTCAGAGTATAGGAAGGTAATTTCCAAGAAGGGAAATTGGAGAGAGTTCCACTGATAACAAGACATTTGAGTCAAGTTGATTATTACATGGCCTTTATTCCTGAACTGGTAATATTCAAGAATTTTGGTAGAGGCCTATTTTGTCACTTAAGATTGTATTTATCACTAGTGATTTATGACAATTTTAAGAAGCGAGATGTACTACTACTTATATTAGTCCTGTATTTTTTTTAGCTGGAGGTGCTATAAGGCTGAGTAATATATACTTCTCAAAGGAGATGCAATATAAGTATAGTTTTATGTCAAACTCTTGTAAGTACTAACTTAAAATTTAATTTGCAAATAATAAGCATATTCTTTAGCACATTCTAGCCATATACCATCTTTTTAATTTTTGAATTTTATTTGTTTCAGGGGCTGAGTCCTGGCTGCTATGATACCTATAATGCAGACATAGACTGCCAATGGATTGATATTACAGATGTAAAACCTGGAAACTATATTCTAAAGGTAGAGAACTTTGAATATGTACCCATAATTTATTTCAGTTGCAACTCATGGGCCTCTTCTCTGGATTCCAATGTTAAATAATCACGGTCCTTCAAGCAATTATACATCTTCCAGAAGTACCTCTAAACCAACCTAGATATATTTTAAAAATGCTTATTTGAAAGAACTTTAGGGAAAAATATACAGCCTCCTTCGATAACTTCTCCAGAGTTGAACCACGTGCCTAACTTACACCCCCTCCCTGCTTGATTTAGTTGGAGCACATTGCCTCTGTTCTAGCCCTGTGAAAATAGGAAGAAATTAACCAGTAAACACTGCTAATAAAATCTGAAACACAGATGATGTTTATGTTGCCTAGGTCAGTGTGAACCCCAGCTACCTGGTGCCTGAGTCAGACTATACCAACAATGTCGTCCGCTGTGAAATTCGCTACACAGGACATCATGCATATGCCTCGGGCTGCACAATTTCACCGTGAGTCCTATTTGCCTAGCTAAGTAATTCTCCTGACAATGAGTTTTAGTTCATTGATAGGCATTATACACGTTTGTTTTCACTACTACTGCAGCTTCCTTGTAAAATAGACCAAAGGTAGAAAACGGCAGCTTCTGTACTATAACATAATTAGAGCTGATCTTTTTTTGATAATGCTAGAGAATGGAGAAGGGGATGTACTCAGGTTTTTATCACCCTGAAACTTAGCTTTTAAGACAAGACACAGAGCACATTGTTTACCCTCAAAGTCTATGGCAGCTGAGTCTGTAAAATATGCAATATGCAGTGTGGATAACCTTGTGGGAGCCCAGAGAGTTGGGTTCCCTGCCTCTTCCCCATAGTCCATGAAGGAGCCCTGAAGAAATTCCTAGAGTTCTTCAAAGTATACTTTGAAAGCGACTGTCTTAAAGCATGCAGCTGAAGAGGTCAGACCACCTGTTCTGTAGAAATCAAGATTTCACATATTTGAGTTCTACAAACACAAGTAATAGGGAAATACCCTGCAAAAGGAGGCTTGTATGGAGGTGCCTTCATAATTTTCCTAGTCCTGAAACCCTTCCTTGAATGAAATCTTAGAAGGAATCCCAGCATGTAAATATTGCAGGTGTGGTGCTTTGAGGAGAGTAATTAAAGGGTAGTTTTGCGTTCTTGTCTCTCTGTCCCACCTTGACCCCTTAAGCACTGCCTGCTCTAGTGATGCTGGGTTATAGATTCTAACTACATATGCCACCTGTGAGTGATACCTTCCCAACACAAGAACACCATTAGAGTGATACTGAACACATGTCAGCTTTGCTGTGATGTGAGAGGCACCAGTGAGTGCCTATGGATCATGCAGAAAGGTGTCTAACAGAGCTACACTAGAAACTTAAAATTTATAGAAATTTCTCCCTGCTACACAAACCAAGTGGTTGCTGCAGATGAACCTGTAGTTTGTGGGCTTTCCAAAGTACAGATAAACCTATCTGGTTGTGCATATTTTGCCCACTACTGGGGATCGTAGCCAGGAGGAAGGTGGAGCTTAAAGTGCATTGGGCTACATTCATCTTGGAGGGGAGCCTTTTCCTTATTTCCATAGAGGAGCAAAGCCTGTGCTTTTTAAGTGTCATCATAGCATTAGAGACAGATGTAGTCTATGACAGCAAAGGTGTCGCACTGAAAGAAGATTATCAAGTATATTCTTCTGAACATGCCCAAAATACAGAAAACCTGGCTGTTTATGGCCCATATTGTGCGGAGCTGATCACCGTATAACTGAAAATCCCCAGAAGAGGAGGAACTTAAAGTAAAATAATTTAAAATAAGTGGATTAATTTCCCTTAATTTTTATAATTCCTTAATTTATTCACTCATTATGTATTCATTGGCACTTTCATTTTTGATACAATATGAAAATTCCATGGTGGGGGGTAAAATAAAATGCAGTCAAAACAGGATGACCTCTGCTACAATAAGCTAAGTGACTCTCAGGTACAACTGCTGCCCTCCCATGAGGAAAAGGTCTGGTGAGGTGATTCTGTTGTTGTATAGAAGGTGTCTTGCTTGTCATCAGTAGAATCCACTGAATTGGGTATTGCTGGATATTTAGAACAAATAAAAATTATTTTGTTCCAGCATAGTTTCTTTCTCTTTTTTTAGCCACTTGTCACTGACTATAAATTGCAAGAGTGGTTGATGTAAAATTTTAATGAGCAATATTGATCAGATGAAAATATGAAAAAATGAAAGGACCCACAGGTAGTCATTTGTAATAAAATAACGAGCTCATACTTCTCTACAAGTGGAAAATAATGGGAGAAGTACAGAAACCTTGACTTGCGAAAGAAACCCTCACCTTTAGAATGATGCTCACCTCTTATATTTTGACTTTCACTTTCGCCTCCCTTGGTAGGGATCAGAGTTCAGAGGAAGGCGAAATTTTCTCTGGCTGAGATTCAGGAGTGGCTTTAGGACAGCATTTGAATTGGGCCTTGAGGGCTGAGGAGGACTGCACTGGAGAGAGTTAAGGAAGGGCATGCTGGGAGGAGTCAACATCACCTGCAACTGCATGGCAAGAAGAAATTGCAGGGCATGTTTGGAAAAGCAAGTCTTCTAGTCTGGCTAAGGCATAAGTTTCATGGGCAAAAAGAATGGAAAATTTGGGACCAGATCAAAGCGAGCACTGAAGAGCAAGCTAAAATGTTTGAACTTCATCCTGGTGGCCACGGGGAGTCTTTGAAGTTTCTTGAGCAAGGTGTGTATCTTGCCTAAAGCCATGTGGTCAGTCCATGGCTCTGTAAGCAAGTGTGTGTGATTCCCTTGGTAACGTTATTGTACTTTTTTTTAACTCTTAAAGACACATCATCTCTTAGTTCACCGATTGTTTTTCATGCTAATCAAATATTTGAGAGCATTCTATTGGTGTGTAAAAACCACCCAGTAAGAAAGTGTGTGCCTTTGATGTGTCCTATCTCCCTCATCTTCCTCACTGTAAACCCAACGTATGAACCAGGTAACTCTGTGGCCCAGTTCAATTCTAAGATACCATGATTAAGTTCTTTTTTCATAGAAATGACTATTTGGAAACTGATGGTTTATGATTTGGACTAAGTGATTCTTATTTCATTTATGTGGGGATCTATGATCACAATATAAATACAATATTAGGTTTATTGGCTTTGACCCAGTCTCCTCCTGCTAATGTAACATTCTACATCCAGAACCATGCTGGGAAAGGACTAATGCAGGACAGTGCAGAGGTCATGAACCTGCTTCTTAGTGGACATGCCACACTTGCTGCAAGGAGTGAACTCACCGGGCCAGGGCTGCTGTTCCTATACATCCTGCTTTAGCCTTGATTGTTTCAGAGGATTTCTTTTAACTCTAAACATCAAGTTTGTAGGTATCAGGCATACACTTTCTGCTACTGACATAGTCACTTTCTTCAAATCAGTATTAAAATAATGTATTAATGGATAATTTCAGAAGGTGACTATTGCTTTGGTTGAGGGAAATTGCTATCTATCTATCCATCTATCTGTATACACAGACACATATTTTAAAAAGGTGACTTTAAACTTGTCTACTATACTCATTCAGAGTATTATCAGGTTAATAACTTGTCTTATTTTGTTTTCTTAATCTAGGTATTAGAAAGCAAGCCAAAACTTCCAATGGATAAATCAGTACCTGGTGTTCTGAAGTGGGAAAAAATAGATTAACTTCAGTAGGATTCATGTATTTTGAAAGAGAGAACAGAAAACAACAAAGGAATTTTTGTTTGGACTGTTTTGTAACAAAGCACATAACTGGATTTTGAACATTTAAATCGGCATTATTTTGGAAATTTTTAATATTATCATTCACATTACTTTGTGAATTAACGCAGTGTTTCAAGTCTGTAATTGCACACTTGGCTCTTTCAAAGAAATCCAAATTTCTTATGCTCCTTCTGAAATTATAGTGCAAAACGAAAAAAAATATTTCAGTGAATGAGTCAAAATTATTTTAAACTGAGAATTTTCTAAAGTTCTGAAACTTTAGTGAACCATAATAATAACTGGCTTATATATGTCCTAGAATAGATTACTTTAGAAATGAGGCTCCTACTGTTTAAATAGATATGGACACATTTGGTACTGAGGAAGGAACAAACACGTTACCATTGGTGTCAAGAAATATTACTATATAGCAGAGAAATGGCAATATATGTATTCAGATAGTTACACCCTATATAAAATTTATGTTTACATTTTAAAATTAGTAGATAAACTCCTTTCTTTCTGTCAAGTGTAAAATTTCATTCTGACTTAAGTCAGCTTTTGTTTTGGAATGAATTAAGTAATTGAGCTGCCCAACTCGTGTCTGACCTTTGTTGATGCTCCCCTCTATTCTTTAGTTTTCCTACGGGCAGAGACCTTTTAATTGGCATTCTTAAAATTACTGTTCTGGGGACTGCTATACATAGGACAACTGTGTCAATGGGAAGTCATTCTGATGATAGATGTAATACATCCAGAGATAGTATGCATTTAAGTATATTAAACTATTAGCCAAAAGAATTTCCTTGCTTACATGAAAATCATTCAAACAAGTCCCCCAAACCACAACTGTCTCTAAAATACTTAGAAATATTAATGAAAAACACCTTAGGATTTTCAACTTTTCTACATTTTTTAAATGATCAGCTTTAAAAAGAATAAGACTGAAAAATTTTAAATTATCCAGAATAAATGACAATGTATATGGATACAAGAACATTATCCTAGGTCATCCAGGAATCAGTCATACATGTTTTTTTGTGTGTGTCTGAAATATAATACAAATTAGCAAAGCACATAGCATTATATACTTGAGATGTTGGTCAATAAGGAAAGAAAAAACAACTTTCTGCAAAACCAAGGACTGTGTTGCCTGAGACAGCTGTGATTTTATTTTAAACTGTGAA
Source organism: Delphinapterus leucas (assembly GCF_059928025.1). Classification (NCBI taxonomy): domain Eukaryota; kingdom Metazoa; phylum Chordata; class Mammalia; order Artiodactyla; family Monodontidae; genus Delphinapterus; species Delphinapterus leucas. The sequence goes on along the minus strand of NC_143131.1, from coordinate 101,901,815 downwards.
ACCATGTGCCACAACAGAATTTGGAGAATTTCTATTTTTCTGAGATTCAAAAGGTACAGAAAGAAATCAAATTACACTTTTAAGTTAGTGGTGCTTAAGCAGAAATTTTCCTCCCTTAACCAGTATTAAAATCTCAAGCAAGGTATTTCCAGTGCCAGGACACATTAGGTAGAATTTAAAAGTGAGTTGGCATCCCTGTATAATATGTCATAGAGCTGTAATGTCAACACCAGCTATAAGTAACCGTTCTGCACTCAACGAGTGCCTAGCAAGGCAAGAGGGGCTAGAGATGGACAGTAATCAAGGGCAGATAGAGTGGGCCACATGATCCTCATCTGCCAGGGCACACACTTACCAAGAGACAATACAGACAGCTTGATAGAGACCCAGAACTTCCACTGAGCTAGTATCTGAGCTATGGAATAGCTTCTTTGATGTACCTCTTTGCCTTAAATTGCTTTTAGTTTTAAGATTGTAGAACGATCCTTTTAAGTTGTAATCTTTTCTAATAGAGATATTTTAATATACTTGCTTTTTTAAAAACAAAAACTACTGTCAGTATTAATACTGAGCCAGACTGGCATCTACAGATTTAAGACCTATCATTTCATTAAGATTCTTACCCCTATACTAAAAACTAGCTAATATCATGGCCTTTGGATACATATGAGAAGATGTATTTACTATCATTCCATGGGCCTTCCATCTATCTGTACATCCATCATCATTTAAAGGCCTAATATACACTAGGCACTCACATGCTAGGCATTGGGATATGAAAATGATTGTCCCTAACCTCAATAAGTATTCGAAATGTCATTATAACCCATGAGGTTCAGCTTACTTCATTTTTAACATCATAAGTACATGTCTAAAAGAATTTCTGTTTTAAGCACTATTGTTTTTCATGACCATAGTTTATTAAAGAAAATGTTAAAAATGAATAGATATATGCATGTACGTGTTACTAATAGTTAAAACTATGTTTCCAACCCCTGAAGTGTCTGCCTTTTAAATGTAACACATACTATTTCGTTGATTTTAGAAAAAAACAGTTTCGATTAAGAGGCTAAAGATTCTCACTTATTCCTTATATAAATATTCCTCCCCACCCCTAAACACTCCCACATAACTCACAAGTATTGATTTAACACTCAATATTTTTGAACCTCAAGTAATCTCTTCTCTGAATAACCACCAAGACTCACAGATAATGAATAATCTAGTCTTACCAAACTCCAAATAAAAAATCTTTTAAATAGGAAGTAGAAATGATACAAAGAATGTTGAGTACTGAAAAGAGACTGGTTTTTAAACTAATAAGAACTGTGAAAAAGTTGGCTAAATGGGAAGATAACTTAGTGAGTCTTCCACATGCCATATTAGTGGCCTCATAATTATTCAGACCACAGTCTGTATTAAAGATGTCTTGACCTTTGAGGCTAGGATTCAGTCTCGCAACAGTACCATAACATACAAACACATAACTTGCCTATTTCCAGGAAATCTTTATATTTTTACATAATGACTTTATTCACAATTGCTATCATCTAATTATTCACTAGGCATTATTTTTAATAATGAACAATTTTTTTCTCCTTGACCTCATAGGAGATAATCACACTCATAAACGTTCCCAATACTTAGATTGTAGAGGAAATGCAGTTCACTAAAATTATCATGGTACTAAGAATTTATCTTTACCAAATTTGTTAAAATATTGAATTTATGGTCAGAAGATATTTTGTTTTAAAAATAGCTTGTTTTGATAGTTAACAGTATAACTGATAAGTAAAAATTACCCTTTTCTATATTTTTTATGTTTAGAATTCATATTCATAATCAATATATTCAATCAATAGCCATATTTCATTCCCAGCTACCAAAAGTCCTGGGCCACTTTTGAACACTTAAAGCATTTCATTTAACCTTCTAGCCAAAATGGTGCTGAATTATTTCAACTTGAATGTAAAATGTGTTGTCTTAGCTCACAGGATATAAACATTTAATATATAACTGCTTGCTATGAACTGAGTAACATGTGATTTGGTATTGTAATGTTTTTAATGAAGTTTTAGTTTCTCCCAAATTTTTCAGGAATTCTAGTTGTAAAACATTTTTAACTTTTTTGAAGAGCTCTTATTTTAAATGCCCAGACACTGGCTTTATATTCTTCTTTACACTCTCACATTCTTTTATTATATGCCTACACTATGATTGCAAGATTATGTAAAAATGCCTTGAATAAATGATTTCAAGTGTCTAGAGTGGTCATTTATTGTTACATATAAATAAATGATATGAATTTCACTTTAGATTAAGATCTTAAAGCCATGTGTATGGTTGGTGGTTTTGCTTAATTGCCTTTTGTATTAACAAATTATTTAACAAGCTCACATGACTTGAAACTTGTCTGTGATGGATAAAAATCTAGCTGACGTTTTAAAAAGAAACTATCATACATGAACAGATTCTAATGTTTGTCATCATTACCAACCACTTCCAAGGATGCAGAGCAAGCATTGTAAGAATAACCACTCTCTGTTTTGATTAGCATTTCTTAGAAATATACAAGAGCATATATACACCCACGGGACACATCCAGCTCTAGATACAAATTATTCATATGAAGGAAAATATTGCTATCTTAGTAATCCTTATTTAAACGTGTACCAGATTAGCCTGGAAGCTGGTAACCTGAGAGGACAAACAGGCCCCAAACTGTGGGCAAGTGTTTTGGGAGGACAATTTGAAAAATTAACCCACGAACAATTCACCTTTAAGGAGCTCTTGCAGGCAAAGTAGACGTAGGCTTGTGTCTGGCAATTTTCAGATTTGACATTAGCAGGACATTAGTGGCACTGGAAACCACCAATTTCCTGCTTTCCTCGCCTGCTCAAGGCAAAATATGTTATTAGTGTAAAAGATGTTTACCTTTCTCTCATCAGTGTTGACTGTTTCAGGCACTGTTCATTATTATTAGCTCACTAACCAAAGATAGGGAAAGGCAGGTTTTCCCTTCTATCAGAAACTTTGACTGCCTTAAGTTACTCATTTATTAATATTTCTAATCCTTGCCACATATTAGTAGGGAATTAACACATAGGTTGAATAAATCACTTAAAGCATGTATTAAGGAATTCTAGTTTCACAAATACTCTACTCAAAAAGAACCCCACAGTAAAGTAACTATGGGAAATGTTATCTTTATGGTGGCGATTCACAATACATATTACCATGTTAAAGATTCTGAGAAGCCCTGCAGTGAAGAAACCAGTTTGTTAGCCAGTGTTTCTCAAATTTATTTTGCCACAAGTCTTCTTTTTTTTTTTTAAATAGCACTTGTTATCCTGTTAAACTTTTTTTTCTTCTTGGAAAACTCTGGAATATGACATATTAAGTAATTATCAATTCATAAAAATAAGATCATTTACAAATTACTTAAAGTATGATTGAGGTAGCATTTGCACTATAGGACATAGGAATACCTGAAACCCACCAATTTACTGCCTGCCTTGCTTCCAAAAAACTGCATGGTTAAATAGGGTCCTTTCAAAGGAAACGATTATTTCAGCTTCTAAATCATGTTCTCTTTCAGGAGGAAACAGAGATCTTTCTTATTTGTTAGGTAACTTGAAAGCTTTATATACCCCTAATTAAAATCTCTCCTCTCCTACATATTGTTTATAACATTCAGGATGAACCAGTCATTTTCTTCATGGTTCATTCATTTTGTATAACTGAAATTATGATGTTATACATAATAGCATAGCTTAAGTAAATTTCAATTAAATCTTAGTACTTCTCACAGTGGGCAGGGAAAAACAAAACTGCTAATGAATGACTTGGAAGGATATATGCATGTATTTACAGTTTGCTCCCAATAATTTGCTGTTTAAACTGTTGATAACAGGCAACAGGCAACTTTGGAGAGAGAAAAAATAGCCGCAAACCACAAGGTGAACCATCAATACAATGACCAAGAACATGTCTTTGCCGATGTTAGAAATACAATATTTCCAGTTCCTAATTCCTTTAAATACCAAGTCAAGCCAGAGTTCATGACACAACTGTACATAATAGGGACTAGGGACAAATGCGATGATAGAAACTTTTAAGAGATAACTCCTGTTAAAAATGAATCAATAATGCTGGATGTTTATTCACATATCTTTACTGAACTAATGCATACATTTGGAGCCTGAAAATTTTGGAGCCAATATTGCCAACCAGTCATTTGCAAACTAGTGAATTATACCACTGTCATACAGCAAACCATGAGAATCAACCATTTTCAATTATTACAATGACAGTTTTTCAGTGAGATGGTTTTAGGAAAAAAACTTATAACAATCTATAGTTGGGTTGATGCGGGGCTAAGATTCATGGATATATAAACAATCTGATAGTTGTGATCACTTCACTTTTGTTTTAGGGCTCTTTGGTTTCTGGTAACAGGAATATATTTTAAACTTGATTACTCCAAAGAGGAATTTTTAGGCTTATGTAACCAAACAGAGGAGGGGCAAGTTAGGGTTTGCCTCAGGAGCAGATGGAACCAGGAAATCAAATACTATCAAGACCACATTCTTGCTACCTTTTCTCTGTTTGTGTGTCAACTTCATTCTCTTAATTTAGTTTCTCAATAAGGATGGAAACCTTATTGCCTGCAGATCTGGGTACACACCAACATAGCTTGTTGATCAGAAAGAAAATGGCATTAGCCTATTACTCAAGTGTGAAAATTCTAAGGGAAGGCATTTCATAGGCTCAGCCTGGGTCATGTGCCAATGTCCGATCCAGTCATTGTGGATACTATGACAGGTCCAACTGAGTCAAGTTCTTTACCCTATTAAATCACCAAGGTCAAGGAGACAGAGTCAAGTAAGAGGATGGCTACTCCCATCCAAAGCAAGTGACTGCATTTTTGGCTTCATGTGTGGGTATGAGGGGAAGGTGGGGCATGGACAATGGTAACTCCAGAGGAAGGGGGTGAGTTATGATGGGTATTGTCAATGAAAAGATTACTGGGAGCCAGCAAGTCACTCAATTTATGTCCAGCAAAAAGACTAAAAAAATCAGTATCTATAAAATTCAACTCATAACGTTTCCTTCCAAAATACTCACCCACCTCATTTCTGTTAAGAGAACCCCATATTCTCTGTATCTAAGGGCTGACTATTCACCCAGAAAGAAGTAATGCCATCTTGCTCTCCCTTTCAAGATTATTCACCTCCCCTACTGGCAAGTCTGAAGAGCGTGTTCACTCTCTCTCACCATTTCACGACATCTTTAGTAGGGCATTTCAGGAGGGAAGCTCATCTTTACACGTGCAAGAAGATACTAGTTCCTTTTTCTTCAACCAGTCACCTTGAAGTTGCAAAAAAGAAAAAAGAAAAAAAAATCCATCCAAAGAGGAAAAGGAAAACAAATAAGAGAAAGAGCCATTCTTTTAAGATTTTGATCCCCCAAATGCTACCCATTCTCACTGACCCGTCTACTATCCCTCTACCCTGTTGTTTGTCTTTGACCATCAGTGAGAGACTCCGTCTGGAAGGGATATCTTAGAGAGGGAACGTTGCCTTCTTTAGTTCTGTTAGTTACATTATGCTTCTAACACATTTACAGTCCCTGTAGAGTAGGTATAATTCAATGGCAGGGAAAGTGGGGAATGAAAACCTCAGAGAAAAGCACAGCAAAATATTAGTGTTCTGGAAGAACTGCAGCTGTAATGAGAGGCTTGGGTGAGAGTAATAAGTAGTCAGCTATACCCATCCCTCTCCCAATATTATCTTAGTGTTTTCACCATTCTTTTAAATCTACAGTACAGAAAAATTTACACGGGGTTGATGCTGGGGTGAGGCAGGAGTGGTGCACAGGTATGACAACTCATCCCAGACGTTTCTGAACCTGAGTCCAAGAGCATCAGCAACTGGGTTAAATTTGCTTTGCAGATGAGGATGAGGTCAGAGGAATGGGATGGAAAACATACATGGTGCAACTTCTTCACTAATTTAGGCAACTAGCTCTCTGGAAAGTGACCTACAAAGCCAAGATATTCTCCAAGGCCTAGGCTGACCAGAGTTGCCTTTTCGTCCACAGGGAGTTATTCTGTTACTCTTTCAGAGTTTGAGAAGGTTTATCAGGAGCTAGGCACACATAGCCTTATTTCCTGCCCCCCTTCTCCCCAATTTTCTAAAAGGAATACTTTTGAGTATTAGAGACATGGAAAAAAATGACATTCTCCTTTTCTCTCTCATCATGTACAAGATTTCACAATTTAGCAACAGGGGTTCCTCTCTTAATGATCAACAAGAGGCCAATAACAGTGCTTTAACCTCAAACATTGGTCTCATTTGAATGCACTTAGAAAAAATCTAAGAGTTAGACTTTGCCCTATCAGAGTATTTTAGATTTTCACTCAAAATCAATACTTCCATCCTGGTTCCACTGAAATCCTTTAAGTTGGTTATCATCAATAAATAATTTTCATTTCCCTGCAGTAATTACTAAGGTAACAGTTCCTTAATATCATCAGATATCTAGTTAGCATTCAAATTTCACCAATTGTCTCATAATTTTTTTCCTTTTAAGTTGATTTGTTTGAGGAGCAAACAAGGACCACACAATGGCTTGGTTATTGTGTTTTAGTCTCTTTAAAATATATATATTTCCTTTTTATCATTCTTTATCTTGCTCTTAATGTGTGTGAAAAAATAGGTATTTTTATAGAATACCTACTGTCTCATAGAATTTTCCACAACCTAGATTTTCCAGACTGTGTCCTGGTGGTGTCACTTAATACATTCTATTGTTCCTTGTATTTCCTATGAAAAGTCAAATCTAGAGGCTTGACCAGATGTAGGTTAGGTGATTTGGGGGAGCAAGAAGACATGATACATGGTGGTGTGTTATTCATAACTGCATCATATGAGGAAGTCCAGGATGTCTCTACCATCTATCTTTTGGTGATGTTAAGAATGACTAGTGGGTTCAGTGTTGTCAGTCTGATCCATCCAATATAGAAGTCCCCATCAGATTTTCACCTACTCATTTTAGCAGCCATTATTGATCATTGCTAGATCCATTATCAAATTTTCAAAATAGGTGATTTTAAAATTTTTTTAACTTTTTTTTTTTACTTATTCCTTCTTTTTAAAAAATTTTTATTGGAGTACAGTTGCTTTACAATATTGTGTTAGTTTATACTGTACAGCAAAGTGAATGATATATATATATATATATATACACACACACATATATCCCCTCTTTTTTGTATTTCCTTCTCATCTAGGTCAAAATAAGTGGTTTTCTTAAAAAAAGAACAGTGAGTATTCCATAATGCTATATATGCTTTTTCATTTGAATTGAACTACTTGTTTCCTTCATTAATGCACTTTATTAAATTAAATAACATTTAACATGAAACTTGATAACTGATCTTTTTTTTTTCTTTTAGTAATTTGAGATAGTTTTGGAACCTTATAAAAGACATTTAAGGTGCTGTGCTCTTTCACAAGAAAGGCCAAAACGTTGTTTTTGGAGCTGTTTTTCTCGTGTGCGTGTATATTTTTCTCCCCTTATTGTCAAAGGTAATTTTAACCTTACACAAGTGATCTGTTGACTTGAAATATCATGGGAAAACTTTGACCTAGAACATTTTCAAAGAGGATAGTTACTGGAAATACACAAAAGCTAAGGACACTTGGCAAGGAGGTTATATTACTTGCTTCAAATCTCTACACAAGTACATAGCTTTCTCCTTCCTCAGATTTTTCAATTTTAAATTTGGTTTCTCAATTTCCTGTAAACTAAATTTCAAGAACTTTAAATGACATTCAAGGCCTACCTTTATCTCATCCTAATTCTCCACTTTATTGGTTTCATATCTACTACTTTTGTGCATTGTCTCCTCTGGCCAAACTAGACAACTGACTATTCTCCTTACCCCTCTTGTCTCCCCAGGAGTTAAGTACTTCCTGGGGTACACAGAGGGACTTCACTTCTCTCTTAAGGTGTTTGTTTTTTTTTTAATAGATTCATATATATTCACGCTCTCTTACTAGACTTGTAGTGGACAGCTACTCTTTCTCGGCTAACACCATGTCTTCCTACTATTTAAAAGAAATTAGTACCCTGATTTCCTTTTGGGGGAATACTTCTCTCACATTGCATTGTTAATCACGGTATCCTACACCAAGCAGGACACAGCTCCAGGTCCCAAGCTCGATGAATTAAAGGAGACTTTCTCCCTAAAATTTTAATTATCAGCAAAGTGACTAAAAGATTGATAATGGTTATAAAGGATTAACTGGCAGCCAGATGAGTTTCTCAAGAACTAATAGCTATTATTTACTGGGCACTTGACAAAGAACCCTAAATACTATGTATAGACTACTATTTGCAAATATAGCAGGGCTAGGTCTTAGTATTTATTTTGTTGTTTTCAGGGTATTTCTTACCCTCTTTTCTTTCTCACTTACCCTCAATTGGTCATTTCTCTACTCCCAGTTCATATTCACTCAGGAACAAAGATTCAAAAAAAAAACTTACCCCTGAAGTGTCAGATGAGTTCTTTTCTTTCTTTTTTATTTATTTTTTTATGAATTACAGAGATTTATTTAAGAGTTCCTTCTCTTTCCCCCATAAAACACACACAAAACATTTCTGAATATCAGCAAAGTCACTCAAAGGCTTTTGTTTCCTGAATTTTATTTATTTATTTATACAGCAGGTTCTGATTATCTATTTTATACATATTAGTGTATATATGTCAATCCCAATCTCCCAGTTCATCACACCACCCTCCTCCCCCTGTTTTCCCCCCATGGTACCTATACGTTTGTTCTCTACATTTGTGTCTCTATTTCTGCCTTGCAAACCAGTTCATTGGTACCATTTTTCTAGATTCCACATATATGTGCTAATATACAATATTTGTTTTTCTCTTTCTGACTTACTTCACTCTGCATGACAGTCTCTAGGTCCATCCATGTCTCTACAAATGACCCAATTACGTTCCTTTTAACGGCCGAGTAATATTCCATTGTATATATGTGCCACTTCTTCTTTATCCATTCGTTTGTTGATGGGCATTTACGTTGTTTCCATGACCTGGCTATTGTAAATAGTGCTGCAATGAACATTGGGGTGCATGTGCCTTTTTTAATTATGGTTTTCTCTGGGTATATGCCCAGTAGTGGGATTACTAGGTCATATGGTAATTCTGCTGTTAGTTTTTAAGGAACGTCCATACTGTTCTCCATAGTGTCTGTATCAATTTACATTCCCACCAACAGTGCAAAAGGGTTCTCTTTTCTCCACACCCTCTCCAGCATTTGTTGTTTCTAGGTTTTCTAATGATGCCCATTCTAACTGGTGTGAGGTGATACCTCACTGTAGTTTTGATTTGCATTTCTCTAATAATTAGTGATGTTGAGCAGCTCTTCATGTGCCTCTTGGCCATCTGTATGTCTTCCTTGGAGAAATGTCTATTTAGATCTTCTGCCCATTTTTTGATTAGGTTGTTTGCTTTTTTAATATTGAGCTGCATGAGCTGTTTAAATATTTTGGAGATCAATCCTTTGTTGATTCGTTTGTAAATATTTTCTTCCATTCTGAGAGTTGTCTTTTCGTCTTATTTATAGTTTCCTTTGCTGTGCAAAAGCTTTAAAATTTCATTAGGTCCCATTTGTTTATTTTTGTTTTTATTTCCATTACTGTAGGAGGTGGGTCAAAAAAGATTTTGCTGTGATTTACATCAAAGAGTGTTCTTCCTATGTTTCCCGCTAAGAGTTTAATAGTGTCCGGTCTTACATTTAGGTCTTTAATCCATTTTGAGTTTATTGTTGTGTATGGTATTAGGGAGTGTTCTAATTTCATTCTTTTACATAAAGCTGTCCAGTTTTCCCAGCACTGCTTATTGAAGAGACTGTCTTCTCTATTGTATATCCTTGCCTCCTTTGTCATAGATTAGTTGACCAAAGGTGCATGAGTTTATCTCTGGGCTTTCTATCCTGTTCCATTGATCTATATTTCTGTTTTTGTGCCAGTACCATATTGTCTTGAGTACTGTAGCTTTGTAGTATAGTCTGAAGTCAGGGAGTCTGATTCCTCCAGCTTTATTTTTTTCCCTCAAGATTGCTTTGGCTATTTGGGGTCTTTTGTATCTCCATAAGATTTTTTGTTCTAGTTCTGTAAAAAATGTCATTGGTAATTTGATAGGGATTGCATTGAATCTGTAGATTGCTTTGGGTAGTATAGTCACTTTCACAATATTGATTCTTCCAAGCCAAGAACATGGTATATCTCTCCATCTGTTTGTGTCATCTTTGATTTCTTTCATCAGTGTCTTATAGTTTTCTGAGTACAGGTATTTTACCTCCTTAGGTAGGTTTATTCCTAGGTATTTTATTCTTTTTGTTGCAATGGTGAATGGGATTGTTTCCTTAATTTCTCTTTCTGATCTGTCATTGTTAGTGTATAGGAATGCAAGAGATTTCTGTGCATTGATTTTGTATAGTGCAACTTTACCAAATTCATTGATTAGCTCTAGTAGTTTTCTGGTAGCATCTTTAGGATTCTCTATGTATAGTATCATGTCATCTGCAGACAGTGACAGTTTTACTTCTTCTTTTCCAATTTGGATTCCTTTTATTTCTTTTTCTTCTCTGACTGCCGTGGCTAGGACTTCCAAAGCTATGTTGAATAATAGTGGTGAGAGTGGACATCCTTGTCTTGTTCCTGATCTTAGAGCAAATGCTTTCAGTTTTTCACCATTGAGAATGATGTTTCCTGTGGGTTTGCCATATATGGTCTTTATTATGTTGAGGTAGATTCCCTCTATACCCACTTTCTGGAGAGTTTTTATCATAAATGGATGTTGAATTTTGTCAAAGCTTTTTCTGCATCTGTTGAGATGATCATATGGTTTTTATTCTTCAATTTGCTAATATGATGTATCACATTGATTGATTTACATATATTGAAGAATCCTTACATCACTGGGATAAATCCCACTTTATTATAGTGTATGATCCTTTTAATGTTTTGTTGGATTCTGTTTGCTAGTATTTTGTTGAGGATTTTTGCATCTATATTCATCAGTGATATTGGCCTGTAATTTTCTTTTTTTGTAGCATCTCTGTCTGGTTTTGGTGTCAGGGTGATGGTGGCCTCGTAAAATGAGTTTGGGAGTGTTCCTTCCTCTGCAATTTTTTGGAGGTGTTTGAGAAGGATAGGTGTTAGCTCTTCTCTAAATGTTTGATAGAATTCACCTGTGAAACCATCTGGTACTGGACTTTTGGTTGTTGGAAGATTTTTAATCACAGTTTCAATTTCAGTGCCTGTGAGTGGTCTGTTCATATTTTCTATTTCTTCGTGATTCAGTCTTAGAAGGTTATACCTAAGAATTTGTCCAATTCTTCCAGGTTGTCCATTTTATTGGCATAGAGTTGCTTGTAGTAGTCTTTTATGATGCTTTGTATATCTGCAGTGTCCTTTGTAACTTCTCCTTTTTCATTTCTAATTTTATTGATTTGAGTCCTCTCCCTCTTTTTCTTGATGAATCTGGCTTAAGATTTACCAATTTTGTTTATCTCCTTAAAGAACCAGCTTTTAGTTTTATCGATCTTTGCTACTGTTTTCTTTGTTTGTATTTCATTTATTTCTGCTCTGATCTGTATGATTTCTTTCCTGCTACTAACTTTGGGTTTTCTTTGTTCTTCTTTCTCTAGTTCCTTTAGCTGTAAGGTTAGATTGTTTACTTGAGATTTTTCTTGTTTCTTGAGGTAGGATTGTATTGCTATAATCTTCCCTCTTAGAACTGCTTTTGCTACATCTCATAGGTTTTGGATTGCTGTGTTTTCTTTGTTATTTGTCTCTATGTATTTTTTGATTTCCTCTTTGATTTCTTCAGTGATCTCTTGGTTATTTTGTAGCATATTGTTTAGCCTCCACGTGTTCGTGTTTTTTACAGTTTTTTTTTCCTGCAACTGATTTCTAATCTCACAGCGTTGTGGTCAGAAAAGATGCTTGATACAACTTCACTTTTCTTAAACTTACCGAGGCTTGATTTGTGACCCAAGATGTGACGTATCTTGGAGAATGTTCTGTGTGCACTTGAGAAGAAAGTGTAATCTGCTGTTTGCAGATAGAAGGTTCTATAAATATCAATTAAATCTGGTCTATTGTATCATTTAAAGCTTGTGTTTCCTTATTAATTTTCTATCTGGATGATCTGTCCATTGGTGTAAGTGAGGTGTTAACATCCCCCACTATTATTGTGGTACTGTTGATGTCCTCTTTTCCAGCTGTTAGCAGTTGCCTTACGTATTGAGGTGCTCCTACGTTGGGTGCATATATGTATATAATTGTTATATCTTCTTGGACTGATCCCTTGATCATTATGTGGTGTCCTTCCTTGTCTCTTATAACATTCTTTATTTCAAAGTCTATGTTATCTGATATGAGTATTGCTAATCCAGCTTTCTTTTGATTTCCATTTGCATGGAATATCTTTTTCCATCCCCTAATTTTCAGTCTGCATGTGTCCCCAGGTCTGAAGTGGTTCTCTTGTAAACAGCATATAAGTGGTATGTTGTTTTTGTATCCATTCAGCAAGCCTGTGTCTTTTGGTTGGAGCATTTAATCCATTCACATTTAAGGTAATTATCAATATGTATGTTCCTATGACCATTTTCTTAATTGTTTTGGGTTTGTTTTTGTAGGTCCTTTTCTTCCCTTGTGTTTCCCACTTAGAGAAGTTCGTTTAGCATTTGTTGTGGAGCTGATTGGTGGTGCTGAATTCTCTTAGCTTTTGCTTCTCTGTAAAGCTTTTGATTTCTCTGTCGAATCTGAATGAGATCCTTGCTGGGTAGAGTAATCTTGGTTGTAGGTTCTTCCCTTTCATCACTTTAAGTATATCATGCCACTCCCTTCTGGGTTGTAGAGTTTCTGCTGAGAAATCAGCTGTTAACCTTACAGGAGTTCCCTTGTATGTTCTTTGTCATTTTTCCTTTGTTGCTTTTAATAATTTTTCTTTGTCTTTAATTTTTGTGTACTATGTGTCTTGGCATGTTTCTCCTTGCGTTTGTCCTGCCTGGGACTCTCTGAACTTCCTGGACTTGGGTGGCTATTTCCTTTCCCATGTTAGGGAAGTGTTTGACTATAATCTCTTCAAGTATTTTCTCGGATCTTTTCTTTCTCTCTTCTTCTGGGACCCCTATAATGCGAATGTTGGTGCGTTTAATGTTGTCTCAGAGATCTCTTAGGCTGTCTTTGTTTCTTTTTATTTTTTTTTCTTTATTCTGTTCCATGGCAGTGAATTCCACTATTCTGTCTTCCAGGTTACTTATCCATTCTTCTGCCTCATATATTCTGCTATTGATTCCTTCTAGTGTATTTTTCATTTCAGTTATTGTATTGCTCATCTGTTTGTTTGTTCTTTAATTCTTCTAGTTCTTTGTTCTTTAATTCTTCTAGATCTTTGTTAAACATTTCTTGCATCTTCCCGATCTTTACTCCATTCTTTTTCTGAGGTCCTGGATCATCTTCACTATCATTATTTTGAATTCTTTTTCTAGAAGGTTGCCAATCCCACTTCATTTAGTTGTTTTTCTGGGGTTTTATCTTGTTCCTTCATCTGGCACATAGTCCTCTGCCTTTTCATTTTGTCTATCTTTCTGTGAATGTGGTTTTCGTTCCATACACTGCAGGATTGTCATTCTTCTTGCTTCTGCTGTCTGCCCTCTGGTGGATGAGGCTACCTAAGAGGCTTGTGGGAGCTTCCTGATGGGAGAGACTGGTGGTGGGTAGAGCTGGGTGTTGCTCTGGTGGGCAGAGCTCAGTAAGACTTTAATCCACTTATCTGCTGATGGGTGGGGCTGAGTTCCCTCCTTGTTGGTTGTGTGGCCTGAGGCGACCCAGCACTGGAGACTACCCAGCTCTTTGGTGGGGCTAATGGTGGTCTTTGGGAGGGCTCACACCAAGGAGTACGTCCCAGAACTTCTGCTGCCAGTGTCTTTGTCCCCGCAGTGAGCCAAAGACACCCCCTGCCTCTGCAGGAGACCCTCCAACACTAGCAGGCAGGTCTGATTCAGTCTCCTATGGGGTCACTGCTCCTTCCCCCTGGGTCCTGATGCACACGCTACTTTGTGTGTGCCCTCCAAGAGTGGAGTCTCTGTCTCCTCCAGTCCTGTCAAAGTCCTGCAGTCAATTCCCACTAGCCTTCAAAGTCTGATTCTCTGGGAATTTCTCCTCCTGTTGTTGGACCCCCAGGTTGGGAAGCCTGACGTGGGGCTCAGAACCTTCACTCCAGTTGGTGGACTTCTGTGGTATAACTGTTCTCCTGTTTGTGAGTCACCTACCCAGCAATTATGGGATTTAATTTTATTGTGATTGCACCCCTCCTACCATCTCATTGTGGCTTTTCCTTTGTCTTTGGATGTGGGGTATCTTTTTTGGTGAGTTCCAGTGTCTTCCTGTCAATGATTGTTCAGCAGTTAGTTGTGATTCCGGTGTTCTCGTAAGAGGGAGTGAGTGCACGTCCTTCTACTCCATCTTGAACCAATCTCCAGATCGTTCTTATAGGCATACTTGTAGGGCTGTTTTCTCTGGATTCAAAAGAACAAATAAAACTGGAACTGGAAAAAGAAAAAGGTAGAGTGGGAATTCAACCTGATGAGGAAGATGGTTAGAAAGAGGAAGGATTAGAACTTTCAGAGTTTGGGGAAGCAGAATGAAAGTTTCTCTGATTTTTTACCTACAGGTAACCTGTCATTCAACAGTCCTGAATACTTGTGGGTCCTCCTGGAGAAAGGGGTGAGGGAACTTGGATAACCTTACATGAAGATGAGAAAAAACAAACAAAAAACACCCTTACTGTAACTGCAATAAAATTGGAATAAAATGAATGGGAAATTCCACTATACATGAGGCAGAGGTAGAACCAGTGTTAATCTTATTTCTTCTTTTCCTGTTAGTTATACCTATCGTATTTCTTTTATTTCTAACTACACTGGCTTCAACTTTCCAAACCAATGTGAAGTGAAATTGTAATAATAGTATAATGACAGCCATCCTTGTTACGTTTCTAAATTCCAATATTTCTCCATTAAATGCAATATTGGCTATTAGTCTAAGATACCCATTTTCACATTAAGAAATTAAACTTCTACTCCTAGATTTTTTAAGTGCTTTGTTTAGAAATGGACAGATTAATGAATCTCTTGGTGTTTTAACGAGATGAAAAAAGATTTTTTATTGGTCTTACTGGAATGATGCATTTGGTCAAATTCAGTTCCTATCATTTAATTAACCATGGTAATACTGAACAACACTAAAAAATATAGAGAAGTTGGTTTGCAGTATTATTTGACATTTTCCCATTCACATTTATAAATGATTCAGCTCCTCCCACTCCTCATAATATAATCTTTGTTAATTGTAGTACCAAGATTATCCAATCTTCCAAAAAATACAGCAGCATGATGTAGTTGTTAACAACACAGGCGATTCAGTTCACATCTTAGCTTCACCACTTACTGGCTGTGTGACCTTCAACAAGTCAAGTGACCAACAAAGATTAGGGTGATAGAACAGAATGTAAATTCTATAAACCTTCATAAGGTAGAAATGGTATAAATAACAAACAGTGAGAAGGGAAGAAAAAGCAAAGAAAAATTTGCTACTTTTTCATATTTTTATAGCTGGGTCAAAATATGTAATTGAAAGCAGATAAATATATCCATCTACCTATTCTTAGATTTATTAGTATAAAGATAAACCCTAAGAAAGATAATATCACTGACTAATAGTAATGGACGAAAGAATGCTGAAAGGAAGAAGAACAATTTAATTTAATCGTTGTTCAGAATATACTGTCTAAAGCAAGTCAACAAATATGGACAATTGGCTAAATCAAATACACCACCTGTTTTTGTAGATACAGTTTAGTGAAATACAGCCACATCTATTTGTTCACATATTATCTATGGCTGCTTTTGTGCTACAACACCAGAGTCAAGTGGCCACCAGAGACCGTATGGGCTACAAGGCCTAGAATATTTACTCTCTCACTTGTTACAGAAAGTGTTTGATGACCCATGTTCTAAAGCAATAGAGTATTAAGTATGTCTGTGTATATATACGATTACAATGATAAAGATAGCCTCTATTAAAAAAATTCAAATATTTCATATTATAAAAGAATCATTGACACACACAAAAGTTGCCTAGAAAGAATGACAATGTAACTGACAGCTGACTTCTCAACAGAAACAAAGTCAGAAAACAGTGAGATATTTTCATACTAATGAAGAAAATAATTATTAACCAAGATTAGTTACCCTACTAAATGTCAGTTGAGAATGAGACTGAAATAAAGACATTATTCTAATAGACAAAAACTAAGAGGGCTTACCACTAACCGATCTTCACTATACAATGTTGAAAAATGTGTACCTAGGAAAGCAGGAAAATGATACCAGAAAGAAGGTCAAAGACAAAAAAAAAAAAAAAATTGGTCAACAAAGAAACTGGTAGACATGTGAGTAAATCTATATAAACGTTAACTGTATAAAGCAATAATGATAATGTCTAATTTGGAGATAAAGTTAAAAGGCAGAACTGAAATTTTTGACACAAATGCATGCAATATAAAAAAGTTATCAAAGAGTTAGGAAGCTTATGTATTGTTTAGTAGGCTGGTAGAGTTACTGAGGTTAATTTTAATTTTTAAAAATATTCACTTTAAATTTTAAAGGGTAATTACCAAAAGAAATTCCAAAATAGCAGAGAAAGAAAATAGGAAAAACATCTGAAATGCAATTGGAAAAAGGTAGGAAAAGAGAAAACCAGTAGCTTAGAAATCACAATGTATCAGAATCTTTGGTATACGGCTAAAAGACCACACAAAGAAAAAACTTAATACCTTACTTAGGTAAACCATTAACTAAGTAATCTAGAAAAAATGTATAAAACATAAATACACAAAATAAAACAAAAGACTGAACTCGCCCAAATTTGTAGAGGTAATTTTTAAAATCAAGAGATTACACTGTTTAGCTCTGCAAATAAAATATATATCATGGATGAAATGGTTACTTTTTTTTTTGTTTGGGCCACACTGTGTGGTTTGCAGATCTTAGTTCCCCAGCCAGAGATCAAAGCCAGGGCCCTGCAGTGACAGCATCGAGTCCTAACCACTGGACCGCCAGGTAATTCCTGAAAAAGTTACTTTTTAAGAAAAATACAAAATTGAGTTCAGGTGAAAATCTAAATAGATAAATTAATATAGAAAAAATAGAGAAATACACTAGGCAGAAATTTGTTTTTAGAATTATTCCACTAAATCTTTAAAGAACAAAAGAGAAAAATCACATAGCAATTTTCAAAAATGCTTAAAAGGTATGTGTTAAAACTCAATATCCATTCTTGATTTTAAAAAAGTATGTTTTAATAAGAGGGAAAGATCATAACTTCATAAAACATATCTTTCTAAATCTAAAAGTCAACTTCATGCTTAAGTGAAAGCACTAAAAGCATTTCCATTAATGTCAGGAATAGACAAAGAGATCCACTTTCAATGTTATTATTTTATGTTGTATTGGAGGTACTAGCCATTCTACTTAGGTAAGAGAAATAGAGTTGCAAAAATTAGGAACAAGTAAAATGATCATTATCTGAAGAAGGTATAATTCTGAACCTGGGAAGATGGAGGAAAAACAGTGGAGTAACTATTAAAAAAACAGTGAGAGTTTTGTAAGGTAGCTGAGAAAGTTTTAGCCTTCATATATACCAACAATAACCAGTCAGGAGGTTAAAAATTAGATATCATTTATAACATGAACAAAATCAAATACCTTATTTGGAAAAAAAAATCAAGGTCAAAAGACAAATGACAAAATGGAAATTCTTTGCAAATCATGGTAGGCACAGGGCTTACTTCACTAAAATATGAAGAACTCCTACAAACCAGTAGCAAAAAGACTAAGAACCCCAAATAAATATGGTCAAAAAATAGGTCATAGAAAATGAAAATACAAATGGCTGTGTTAATTGTTCTCATTTTAAATTAATTACAGTAAACTTCAAATGAGCTTCTAATGCTGCCTAGTAATCATACTGTTTCTTATTTCAATTATTCTCATACTTTTTCTCCAGCATTAATTCCTACTTTCTCCTCTATAATCAAACATTGCCTTCTCTCCCATTCTCATTGTCCACTGCTACCATCCAAGTCCAAGCCATTCTATCTCTTACCTGGATTATTCTAATAGCCTCCTAACTGGCAGCTTCAGGTATTCAACTATATGAGTCACTGGTATGCTGAAAAAACTTGTATATATCCATGATTAGTTATTCAATAATAATATTTATTCAAGTATTTATAGAATATGTATTTTAAAAGCAAATATTTAACTGAGCACTACCATGCACTTCTATGAATGTCAGAGAAGAAAAACCAAGCAAAGAGGAAGGAATAATCAGTAGGTTTCTAAGGGAAATCAGAGAAGCTCTCCCTAATAAGCTGACATTTGAACAGAGACCTGCAAAACTGAGGGAGGGAGACTTGCAGATATCAAAGCGGAGATTATAAATTCAAGCACTAAAGTAAGAAAATTCTAAGCATTAGTAATGCAATTATAGAACTCACTAAAGTAAGAAAATTCTAAGCATTGATAAGGCAATTATAGCATTACAGGCCTTAAAAATTTGATAGGGCTTGCAAACCTCTCCTTTATCACAGGCAGTACCTATGATTTAAAAAAAAACAAAAACAAAATCAGAACTAGTTCACACCTATTTTAGACCTGAGTTAAATTGGTTGTTGTTGGTATATGTGAAGACTATGAACTTCCGTCCATAATAGAGAGAGCTAAGCTAAACACTGAATATTCATACCATGTTTAGTTTAAAAATAAACACAAATAATCCTCCTCCATTCATTGACCCTCTAAGTTTTGGCTGTCTTTACTGAAAAACATCCTTTCAATTATACCCTGAAAACAGCATGGAGAATGACTTTCTTTCAAAACAAGTTTCCCCTTGAGGAGAAACACATGTTCAAAGTACAAACAACATTCCAGTATTCAACTTAAGGCTACTTAATTTCTGCACGATGATGTCATACTTAGACTACTGAACTTGCTCCTGTTCATATCATTTCTTCTACAGTTCTATATTTTAGGCCCATCCATGGAAGCAGACACATCATTTTATACAACTAGAGAACAATAAGAACATGTGTGAAACACAAATACCTCCCAGGTTACAAAAATATTCTAAGAGTAATCAAAATTAATATCCCAAGACAATTTTTTAAAATAAAACTTAGACGCTGATTTTAAAATTTGTTTCTAAAGAAAAGACAAAAGACTTGCCAAGAAAATTCTGAGAAGAACAATTATGAGTAAACAGGGCTACTGGGTATCTAAGGAAAATACAAAGCTATAATAATTTAAAATGTAATATCTGATCAGAGAAACAGATAAGCAGAAAAGAGAGACAGCCTAGGAACAATGCTGTGCTTATATGGTGACATTTCAAATCAGTAGAGAAGGGATGACCCAACTACTCAAAAATAGCATTAAAACCATATTCATTTCAGAAAAATTAGAAGAGTTAGATCCCAACAACATATCATACACTTATTAGAATAATTCTTAGCTGCAGTAACAGATAACACCCTAAATCTCAGTGACATAACCAAATACTTATTTCTTACTCATGTGAAGTTCAACAGGTGGCTTGGTAGGGTTGTGGGGATCTGTTCCATGCCACCACGCAGGAACCCTGGCTGACAGAAATTTCACCATCTTCAAAATCTATCTTGCAAGGTTGCCCAAGATGTTAACATCTAGCTGGAAAACAAAGAAAAGAAATGTGGAAATTGCCTGGAAAGTTCTGTGGGGCATGTGAAAATCATGTAATCACTTTTACCCATATTCGGTTACCAAAGTAAAAGAAGAAATAGATTAAGCGAACACTTTTTAGCCAATTTCTAACATAGTATGTCCTTCTGGTTACCAGGTGCCCTATCACATAGAGCACATTCCCTCCTTCCCTAAGTGAGACAAGCCAAAATTCCATCCAGTTATTACAAACAGCTCAATGTCCAGGATCTCTGAATAATGCACGGTTCTTTCCACCAGTTCTGGATATGGACACTTGAGGTTCCAGTGACACTTGCACCAGCAACAGATGTTACAGAAATCTCTCTACTGCCAGCAGGCCCAACTTATCGTGGTGAAGCATGGACAGGACATTTGTAATAAAAACTGCCATCTGGTAAAGGGAACATGGGAGACACACAGAAGGCGATGGTCTACAGCAGTTATGACATCCTTCTGGCAGGTGTTTTGAGGTCCCTCTTATCTGGCAGTGGGACATTTTCCTGATTTCAGTTTTTCTATCTGGAAGGAACTACTTATTCAATGTTCTTAAAAGCTCTGGATCTACCTTTTTGGAGGTTTTTTGGTCCATTATTGCATTTGATACAAATGATGGGGATCTTGCCCTCACTGGGGGCCTTCACAGGTTTTGCAACCCATCTCTTTCCTGAGCAAGTTTGGGAGCCCTAAAATACTAGTAATAGAACATTTGAAGGCTACTGAAATCCAGTCTTGCAACTTCTTCCGCATTACAAAAAAGCAGACTACTGTTTTTGAGGGAAAGGTATCTATTCAGTCACATATGCTGACAGCACCCCCAAAGTTCTTTCCTAAATATAATTCTCACGCCTGCCTTATTTTTTCCCTCACTTGCCAACATAGCTTAAAGTCATCATGTTTAGGAGGAAATGCCACATCCTTACTTAGAACTGTGTGGAGCCAAAAGTCTTAGTGGGCATTTGTCCATAATCTCTTATTATTTGGGGCTAGAAGCCATGGCTTTTCCATCCTTTTACTTTTTTTTTTCCTGCTTTCAAACTAACAAGTTTTTGCTACATCCCATTTCTTGTTTTTTGTATCACCTTGATAAATGCAGATAGTAACAATCAACATTCACTACCAACATTCTTCAGCCTCTCTCCGTACTATGTCAGTAAGCATGTGGTCCACCTTCAAAGTAATTGTAAATCACCATTTAAAAAATTGTTTTGTTACTGCATGCAGAAATCTCCAGTTTTATAGCCCTGGATATTAGTTTCCATCTTGACTGTATGGTGGACCAATGCCAAGAATTTTGGATTTTTGTTACAGTAGCATCCTTCTTCTAGCAACAATTTCTGCATCAGAGTAATACCTTGTACTATCAACAAACAAACAAACAAAAAGCCCAAATTCTCAGTGGTTTTACACAATAGATGCTTGTTTGATGATAACTTAAGTCCAGTTGGCTTAAGTGGAGGAAAAGGTGGATAACTATGGTTTTCACAGTTATTGACGTTCCCACATTGATGGTTCTTTCTTCATCTTGAAAACGGGGTCCTCTACTGTCTCCCTGGGAATTGACACCCAGCTGAGGGACAAAAGAATGGTGGAGGAGAGAAGAGGATTTCATGGGCCAGACCTGGAAGTGGTTTACATAATTTTCACCCATATTCCAATAAGTAATTCTTGTCACATGATCCCGACCTAACTTCTGGAGAGGCTGAGAAATGCAGATTCATTGTAACTAACTGGTTTGATTAAGCAGTTTGCCAACTGGGGTAAATTCCAGAAAGATTAAGGCCTAAAGGTAAACATAAACCTATACAAGTACTAGAGGAAAATATAGTAGAATTATTTAGGGATGTCAAGTACTCAAAAGGATATGGGAGTTCCATGGGCCTACAATGGGCACTCAGGAGAAAGATGGGGGACAGAACAAAGATAAGAGAAAACTTTCCTTGATGGTGGTGCAGGCCTGAAAGAGGAGGTTACTGTTACAGGAAGGACACAAATAACCACTGGGATCCTTCTTCCCTACTAAGAAAAAAGCCTTAAGCCAGGGTAAGGTCATCAAACAATTAGCCAGGACACAGGTATAAAGACTCACTGTGGCTTGGAAGTGTAAAAGGGAAAACAAAAAACAAAAACAACTCTGTATCCCTGGGAAAGGTCAAGAAGCTATCCTTCACCTAGATCTCCTAACTTGGGAAGGAGCAAGAAACTCTCTCAAACAAGATTCACCACAGATGCAATGAAAGTTTAGTTGCCACAAGGAAGAGTGGCAGGATCTCTGATCAGAAAGCCACAATACCAAGATCCAGTCATAATGTTTAAGTATGAAAACCACAGAAAAAATTTAAAGTATGAAAACTACAGAAAAAATATTTAAATATCAAGAGCTCAAATAATTCCTTCCATGAGTCTTTTTTTGAGGAATGTACTAGAAAATGAACTTCATCCAAACAAAACATAACTGAGAAAACTTCAGCAATTTAGCTTTAATATACTTAACTGCAAATCTAAGGCTAAAACTAAGGTGGGGATAAGGGTAGAATAATGTTATATAATAATGTTCAATGTTACATGTTGTACGTTCCAATGAAGTTAAATTAATGCAATTAAAAATTGGAAGGGAATGCAGATGGAAAAAAAATCTGGCAATTTTTAACTACATATATTTACCTTCTGACATAACAGTGTTACCTCTAGGAACTTACCCCAAAGGCATACCTCCAACAATATGAAAATACATACCACTGGTTCATATTATGTTTGAAACACTGTTTGTAGCTGTAAAATATGAAAAATAATCTATAGGCTCCTACATAGATGAGTGGTTGAATAAATTGATAGACCTACGCAATGAGGTACAATGTCATTTTTTATTTATTTATATTCTGTAATGGCTTAAACAACAAAAATTTATTATCTAATAGTTCTGTAGTTTAGACCATGTAGTTCTGACACGGGTCTCACTGGGCTAAAATCGGGGTGTCAGCAGGGCTGTGCTCCTCTCTAGAGGCTCTCTGGGAGGATCCTTTTTGTGGGTTGTTCAGGTTGTTGGCAGAATTCAGTTTCTTGAAGGGGTAGGGCTGAGATACCTATTTTCTTACTGGATGTAAACTGAAGGCTTCTAGAGGCCACCTGCATTCCTTTGCTTGTGATCCTTTTTCTCTATCTTCGAAGGCAGCAATAGCGGGTGCAGTCCCTCTCACACACATTTTTTTTTTTTTTTAATTGAAGCACAGTTGACTTACAACATTAGTTTCAGGTGTACAACATAGTGAATTGATATTTTTATAGATTATACTCCATATAAAGTTATAAAATTGGCTATATTCCTTGTGCTGTATATTACATCCTATAACTTTTTTATACCTAGTAGTTTGTACCTCTTAATTCCCTCCCCTCAAGCCTCTCCCTTCTGGTAAATACTAGTTTGTTCTCTTTATCTGTGTCTATTTCTGTTTTGTTATATTCATTCGTTTTATTTTAAACAAGAAAGATCTCTATTGACAGATTTGTAGTGATTTCCAGAATACATTTTTAAATGAAGAAAGCAAAGATCATAAAAGTATCTAGGAAATGTCAATTTTTATGTAAGAAAGAAGGGGAAATAAGAATATATACATGTTTGTTAATCTGTGCGAATAGCAACACAGGAAGAATACACCAAGAACAAATGAGATTGACTATCTACATGGGGTGGGTGGGATTGGGGTGGAAAGGAAAGAAACAATTGGAAGGGCAGAGTTGCCACTTCTCTGAGTATACTGTTTTGTGCTGCTCTAACATATGGAACAATGTTAACGTTTCACATACATAAAGAAAAAATAAATAAAATTACCAAGGTTGGAGAAAAAAAATGCTTCAAATTAAATATCATCATAAATATATGAATTAAAATGCATTTCAAATGAAGTACTATATGGAAGGAGGGGAAAAAAAAAGAAACACTAACCCAGGTAACTTTTTATTATTATTATTTAAAAAACTGAGATACAATTCACATACAATAATGTGCATCCTTATAAAGTGCACAATTCAGTGGATTTTTGTATTCACAAAGTTGTGCAACCAAACTACAATCCAATTCCAGAACACATTCAATCCTAAAAGAAATGCCACAGCCATTAGCAGTCATTCACTATTCTTCCTTCCCCAGCCCTCAGCAATCACTAACCTACTTTTGATCTCAATGGATTTACATATTCTAGGCATTTCATATAAATGGAACCCTGTTTTGTGTTTGGCTTCTTTCTTAGCATGATGTTTTCAAAGTTCATCCATATCACAATATGTATCAATACTTCATTCCTTTTTATGGCTGAATAATATTCCATTGCATGTACATACCACTTTTATTTATCTAGTCATCAGTTGATGGATATTTGGGTTCTTTCTTCTTTTTACCTATTATGAATAATGCTCCTATGAAATTCATATTCAGGTTTGTTTTTTTTTTTAACAAGTTTTCAATTCTCTTGCAGGTATACAGCTATGATTGGAAATATGGGGTCATATGAGACTCCCATTATGCCTATGTTGGTACATTTGATGGTATCCCCACAAGTCTTTGAAATTTTTGTTATTTTTTTTCCCTCTAACTGGATAATCTCAATTGATCAATTGTTAGGTTTACCCAATCTTTCTTCTGTCTGCTCAAATGTACTGTTGAACCCATCTGTTGAAAGTTTTGTTTCACAGTAATGTACTTTTCAACTCCTAAACTTCTTTTTCTTTCTTCTTTATAATTTTTATCTCATTACTGATATTCTCTATTTGATGAGACATTGTTCTCAAACTTTCTCTTAGTTTTTTAGATATGGCTTCCTTTTGTTCTTTGAACACATTTAAAATAGCTTATTTAAAGTTTTTGTCAAATATATCCAAACTTTGGACCTGCTTGGGACAGTTTCTATTGATTGCTTCCCCACCCTGTATATGAGCCACAATTTATTTCTGTGTATGTCTTACAACATTCTGTTGAAAACTAGACATTTTAAATAATATAATGTTGCAACTCCAAAATCAGTTATTCTCTTCTCCTCAGGGCTTGTTGTTGTTGCTATTTTTTGTTGCTGTCTGGTGACTTTTTTGAACTATTTTTGTGAAGTCTGTATTCTTTGTTGTATATGGCTACTACAGTCTCTGCTTCATTAGCTTAGTGGTACACTAATAACTGGACAAAGATTTCCTTAATGCTTGCAATTGATATTTCTCTCATTTTGCTGAGAGTCTGTATGTGTATTGGGGTACAGCTTCAACACTTGGCCAGGAAGTTGACAATTCCACATCAGCCTTCACTTCCTGCTTATGCAGAGCCCCCAAAGTCAACCAGAAGTGAGAGTTTAGGGCCTTCTCGGCACTTTCCTGAACATGCACATAGCCCTGTCATTCATGTGACTTTTCCCTAATTCCAGGAAATTTGTCAAAACTTATCAAATTCCCTAAAGATACTGAATTTTCCAGATTTCATTTTAATTTGATTAACTTCTTGTTTTCCCCAACTGTTATTCACTGCCTCAGGCAGCTGTGATGTTAACAATTGCCTCTAATTGATTTCAAAAAGTGATCTGAGGAAAAACGCTTTTCACACTGGGAAAGCTCTTAGTCAAGTTAGATAAAGACAGAATTGCCATGGGGTCTTCCAGTGAACTACCATACTGGCCAAATAGTGATAATTCTCGGGGAATGTGTCTTTGAATAAGCTCCAACCCTGTTCTGGCCCCTCCAGTGTCTGCCAGGCTGCAGGTTTTCATCATTACTGTGGGTTGTTGATTTTCAAGACACCATGGATTTGGGGAGTGGGGGATGAAAATAGGACAAGTTAGCATGTCACAAAGATACTGTTCTTACCAAGAGTCAGCCATTTTTAATAAATAACATTCCCTGGATTGCTGTAAACTTTTGGTTAATTCCACAGTTCTGAAAACACTGATTCTGACAATATGGACAGTTTTCTCATTGTTTTTAATGGAGAAAAAGAATTTCTGGATGTTCTTACTCACCCATTTTTGCTGACATTATCCCAGGTAACTTGCAAACTTAGTTTTGAGACCATATGCCCTCAGGCTAAAGAAAAAAGAACTCTAAACATAAATTAAAGTTTGGTTAGTAGACTTGTAGTTTGCAAAGGCATCAGTCAGCAACTCTGAAGTTAACTTCTGCCTACTCTGGGGTTGAGAAAATAAGTAAATATATTGTGGAAAGTAAGAAACCACCTTCCTCACTATTATAGAAAGGATTTACATGCCAAAAGGACAGAGGAGACAGCTTGAGGGGGGTTCCACTAACCAAATTAAGGATAATTTGAGCATGAAAATAAAGAACTTGTATTTCCCACCACTATAAGATAATAGGGATTAGATTTGTTCTTCTATATTAAACAACTAGAAAACTGGACAAAGTGGATGAAACAAAGGTTTCAGACAATGGACAAAAAGCAGTACAGGATATTAATACCTGAGAGAAAGAACTCAAATGAGTTGAGTGCTGTAAGTACACCAGTTCACTGTTTGAGGAGTTTCCAAATTACAGTGCAGGGGGAAGGAAATCCAAAATAGCCCAATGGCCTTTCTGAAGAGACAGTTCAAAGTTTAGATAGGTTAATGTGACTAGAATTTGTGAGGTAAAACAATAGAGGGGAGGGCTTCCATGGTGGCGCAGTGGTTGAGAGTACGCCTGCCAATGCAGGGGACGCGGGTTCGTGCCCTGGTCCGGGAAGATCCCACATGCCGCAGAGCGGCTGGGCCCGTAAGCCATGGCCGCTGAGCCTGCGCGTCTGGAGCCTGTGTTCTGCAACGGGAGAGGCCACGGCAGTGAGAGGCCCACGTACCACCAAAAAAAAAAAAAAATAGAGAAGGAGATGCACAGAAGAGGTAAAAGTGCTCTGTACAATGGTCCCCTCAAGTCAACCGTATTATACTGATCTGTGCAATGTATATAAAGAATCTAACAAGGCCAGAGGGAAAAAGTCACTAGAAAAGAGTTAGTGGAAACATCCTAGGAGCTAACACAGGTCCAGGTACAGTTTGTGTTCTCACCAGACACAATAGAAAAATTTCCTAACAAAGAATTAGGCAGAGTTCTTAGAATTGTAATGCCTCAGTAGTGGCGCCAAATGAGTCCTAGACCAAGATTTCACAACCTTAGTACTACTGAAATTCTGGGCACGATAATTCTTTGTTGTATATATTGCAGAATATTGAGCAGCATCTCTGGCCTATATCCACTAGATGCAACATCCTTCTCCCCAGCTGTGACACTGAAAATATCTCTAGACATTGCCAAATATACCTTGTGGGTAAAAACTGTCCCAAGTTGGGAATTGCTCCAGACAAGATCATTAAAACAGCTATGAATGTTTATGTTCCAGGAAGCAGAGAAAAACATGGACATGATACAAAGACAAGTGGAATATTACAGCAAAATCAATAAAACAATGTACTATACGGTTAAATGTAGAAGCAAAAAGTATATAAACAATAGTACAAAAGCTGGGGGGAAAAACTGAAGTGTACTGTAGTAAGGTACTTGGACCATATGTAAAGTGGTATAAATACTACCTGAGGTTACACTGTGATAAATTAAAGATGTATATACTACAGTAAACCTCATAAACCAATAATAGATAAAATGAAGTAATAAAAAATACCTTATTAATAAAAAATAAATAGAAAAGTAGAAAAAAGAGGTCCCCATGAGATAATACTGAAATACATTTAAAAACTCAATAAACAGGAGAAAATGGAGGACTCTTCCTTATTCTAAAAAGCCATCTAAAAAGTGTAGAAAAAAGATGAAATAAAAAAAAATCATCATTTACAGTTACTATAGCAATAGTTGTTTCAGGTAAGAATTATGAATTAATGTTAAAACTAGTGCATGGAAGTTTCAGGACAGAATTAAACATAGTCTCAAAGTATCTCCTCACAAGATAATTATTAATTATAAACAGAAAAACAGTAACTTCGCAGTGGAGAAACCTTATAGATACCACTTGAAACAAGTAAGCAAAGTTAATACTACCAGTAGTGGGCCAGCCATATCAACGTCGTCACCTAACTCCAGATATGATGCACTAGGACAAATACAACATTCCTTCTCTAACACTCCTGCCAAAAGTGCAGAGCTTGAATTTGATAATGGGAATATTAGACAAACCCAAATACAGGGACACTGCAAAATAGATCTGTACTTCTGAAAAATGCCAATGTCATGAAATCCTCTGACTGAGGTACTGTTCTCAACCAAAGAGAGATGACAAGTGAATGTAATGTGACAACTGTATGTAAGGCATGATGCTGCACTTTCTGTTGCTGTAAAAAGACCCTGGGAAATTGGCAAAATCTGAATATTTGATAATTGGAGTGTGGTAATACAAAAGAATAGAGAATGACTTTGTTTTTAAAGAGAGAATATAAAGGGGAGAGAGAACAAAGATGGAAATGATAAAAGGGTGAAAGGTAGAGAGTAGGTAGAGAGGGATGAAGTGAAGAAAAGAGACAAGAGAGAAAGGGAGAAAGATAAAAAAAGGAAGAAGAGGAAGGGGAAAAGGAAGGAAAAAAGGAGAGGAGAGAAGGGAGGATGACAGGCAAGGATAAAGTAAATACAGGAAAATGTTAATATTTGGGAAATTTGGGTGAAGGATATTGTGTAGTGAAGGACCTGGCCTTGCCCAAAGAGAGAAAGTGCCTTTGGCTTCAGCTTCATGGATGCACTCTATGTCATACCTGATAGGAGTGTCTTTGTTTAGGGCAGGAGCTGGCTGCACTAAAAAAGACCTACCATGTAATTTAGGATGGGGACTTCGGTATTCTTAATCCATCTGCAACAATCACGCTGGCAATCAACTGATCACGTCTTCATATCGAAGCCACAATAAAAATTCAGGACACTAAAGCTCAAGTGAGTTTCTCTGATTGCCAATACTCTGTGCATATTGATGCCACGATGGTAATGCAACCTGAGGACAACAGAAACTCTGCTTTTAGAACCCTCATAGACTTTGCCCTAAGCATCCTCTTCCTTTGGCTGGTTATAATCTGTACCCTTTCCCTGTAATAAACTGTAACTGGGAATATAATAGGTTTCAGTGAGTTCTGCAAGCAAAGTTTTGAACCTGAGTGTATTTGGCGAACCCTCCCCTGCAATCTCCGAACCTGCAGCTGGTGTCAGAAGTGAGAGTGGTCTTGTATGGGCTCTTTCTTCTAACTTTGTAGGCAAACCGTAATTCCTTGAAGTTGAGGTTAGATGTCTTGGGCTGACAGACAGTGCTCTCAACCTCACAGTTTGGCTAAATCTGGGTAGGGATAGAGACATTATTTTTTAACTTTTCCTGTAGTAATTCTTCATAATTAAAATTTCAATTGAAATTAATTTCAATTTGATATAATTGGAATTATGTAAAAATAAAAATTTAAAAAAGGAGAAAAAAACAAATTTTGCATTTAATACAGCAAAAATAATTTTCTTTCTCTATGATCTCTTGAATTCTATTGCTCTAGTTATCTAAATTCTTAAGCTCTTGAAAAAGATAAAAATGACTTTCCAGAGCTTCTGAATTCCTGTTAACCAGAAGGGTTTTTTCTGTCATTAACAGCACCAATGCATAGAAAACAGAATTTAGTTAGTGTTACTTAGTTAACCAAGAACCTTAATTTCTCAGAGCAGCAAAAAGTGAAACATTTGAAGGGATTTTTAACATCCTGTTTTCCTTTTAAATAACAGTACTATGAAGTATAAAACAGTCCCTTCTTCAGTGAGTTATCTCATAACCTCTGCTCAGCTATCAGTACAAATGCTCCTTCAATCACATCTCCTTCAGAATTTGTTCTTACAAATTCCAATCTATGATTCCTCAAAAACTGTTTCTATAAGAACACATGGGAGAGAGCAAGCAAGGGAACCTGTTGTTGGTTCTCACTGCCCCCTGCTGCTGCAGGGACCCCAATAAAGCCCCGCCTGAAAAAAAAATAAGAACACATGGTCAAGATATTACACATTCTTGATTTGACAGAAATTTTATATGCAGTAAAATACAAAATGCATTTTTGGTTGTGTTGCTACATTTAAACATGAATGTTGTCCAACTAAGTGAAGCATAATTCAGAAATCCAAAATTTTCCTGGGAACCTGTTTTAAAACAGTTAAAAACTAAAAAATTACAAATAATTAAAACTATAACAAAAGTTAATATTTACTTATATAACTTATTATCTGTATACCCATAATAGAAGTTACCATCTTAGTTTTGCTAAGAGCAATTTTCAGCAAAAATGATCTATTTTAGATAGCTACAATTTCCTCATATTTTTCCATTATTATTTTAAAAGTAAAGAAACAGAGCTAAACTAGTGAAATATACTTCATGATTAGCACAAATGAGAAAATCTGGGACAGCCAATATCTCAATATTCTTTTATAGAGGGAATAGTCTTGACATATTTAAAATTAATTTAAGTATGCACTTTATTTGTGGAAGCTTAAACATAACTTGAACACACTTAAAAAAAAAAAAGACGAAACCAAACTCATTTCTATAACCCATTCAAAGAGACTTATTCAAATACATATTTAAATAATGGGCTGGTTAAAAAAAAAAAGGTTAAAAAAAGAAAAACAAATTTTCGATAGAGAAGTTCACAAAAAAACAGTACTAATCAATCCTCAAAGGTAATTTTTTTCCCCTGAAACACAACAATTTTGGATTGCTGTTCTTTTCGCCTCCGGCTTGCTTCCCATGAAGGATGAAGAGGCAGCTGTGATTTCTGTTTTGTATTTTCAGGTCCTCTTCGTGCACTCTTATTAAACTGATTATTGATCTGAGGTTCAATTTGCTGAAAATCTGGAGGAGAAAGCAAAATTAATGAAAACTAAGTCTATACATAAATAGCATAGAAAACAAATACATTTTATCTTCTCAAATCAGTGTTTAAGGAAGAAATTTAGTTTTACTTAAATGGAATACCTCACAGTGTAAAATCTAAGTCCTACAGGGAAGTTTGAAGTTGAAATACACATATGAGCAGTCAGTTTTGGGACACATGCTTTCTAATTGTTGTAAATAGATGTCTGTTGCATGCCTCCTAGTATATGCTGTGCTGTCTTATTTACACTGACATTAAGAAACACAGTCCAGACAACATATAAGGCAAAAAAATTTAAAAAGGAAGGACATTTTGTATTTTTAAAGGAATATGATTCATTATCATATGACATCTGTGTGTGGAGCAATGCAGCCAGAAAATTCACATGTTTTAACTAAAATATTGAATCCAACAGTGTTGATGGGTGAGCTTTTTAAAGGGCTGTTAACTGATTCCACTCCCTTGTTATTGAACAGAAAGTTGTGATTGCAAGGTAAACTGCCGTATCTGCTTAAATTTAAGACTAAGTTCTTTTTTAACCATAAAGTTATCCACCAGATATGAGGGTGGCAACTTGTATTCTAGTCCTTACAACCTCTTTTATTATGAGAAACTTCAATTATATTATTTTGAACAAAGTACTGGGAGACTTGCTAGCCTGAAAAGACTGAATCAATGCATATTTATAGAATCAGAAAGAAAAAGAGAGGCAAAAAATTTAATACAGATTTATTAATCAGTCCTAGGGGTGTATAATTTCTCCACTGCAAGTTAGCCATCATTGTCAGAAGCCTTTTAAAGATCTTAAAAAAGCAAATGTCATAATGTTATACAAGCAAGTGTACAGTTGGGATAACATTTCCAAAACATCACTGCACACAGATTCAAAACGTCCCATATCTTGTACAAATCACATGTGTTCTAGAAATCTATAATAAAGAATGCCTCTAGTGATAAAGAGTGATGAATTTAAATGTTAAATGAAACTGTTTCATGTAAACTGAAATTTGAATAAGGCAATATTTATAAACTGATATATATTTTACATAATTATGTAAAGCATATTTGCATGAGCAAACAAATGGATAAATTAAGTATTATAAATTTATAAACTAAAAACAAAAACATGTTTTACTTGGGTTTCCTCATCGGGAAAATGTGGGAGTGTCTTAAATTTCTAGTTATTCTGTATTTGTGAATATAAGGCCATGTATTTGCCAAACCTAGTATTTTAATACAGCCATTAAAATAACATAAAAATTTGGCA
Organism: Delphinapterus leucas; assembly: GCF_059928025.1. Lineage (NCBI taxonomy): Eukaryota > Metazoa > Chordata > Mammalia > Artiodactyla > Monodontidae > Delphinapterus > Delphinapterus leucas. Next base: position 101,869,803 of record NC_143131.1, on the reverse strand, counting down.
TGGGCTTTGCAGTTCAGTGGAGGGTAGTAAGGAAATGGATACCTGAGGCTGAGAAGTGAGCATCCTATATATATGTTAAGGAAAAGATAAAACTGTTGCCAGCGAAAACTTGGGAAGTAGGCTACATGCCTATGGAATTGCAGCACAAGGGTAAGTGGCTGCAAAGAATAAAAAGATTAGTGTACTGATGGCTCTTTGGCAAAGTATTACAAAAAAAAAGAGAAAAGTTCAGGAAAGAACCGGCCAGCTCACAAGCAGAATCAAAAGGGAAGAGAGGGTTCAGGTATTTGGGACCTTAAGGTTTAGAAAAGCCTTTGGACTCCTAACAGTAAGAGATAAGACTGAGAAAGATTTTAAGCAGTAAAGGTCCAAAGAGATTTAGCTCTGGAGCAGAGATAAGAGTAAAGGTATGGCCGTCTCAACCAAACCTGAGAATCTGAATGCAACAGACACTGAATGATTGAGACAGTGGCAGAGGGCGGGGGTGGGGAACGACCCACTAACATAAATAAGGCAAGTTTGAAAAATAGCTCTAGGAAAGAATTTTTGGTGTGGTGACTAGCTCATTGATGGACTGACTGGAAATAAAGAGGTCAGAAATCCAGTAAGTTTTGGAGGGAATTTTTATTGTGAAAGAAATCACAAACCTAGGCTGGAAAAAACCTGACTGTTAAGACTTTAAACCATCTTCACGATCATATATTTTTACTAATCACTTGGGGCAACTCCCAAGAAGATCATACTAACTGTCTACTTCAGCTGTGGCCACGGAACAAAGACCCTCCCAAGAACACAGTCAGAGACCACGGAGAACAGTGGATAAGAAAATTCCTCATAGATTCTTCACAATCTTTGCTCAGGTAGTAGACATGTTGCACACCTCCCATGTTTCCCTTAACTGATTGAGAGTTTTTATTGTGGTTACCTTGTTCCTGCTCTGCCACTAAACATCTGGTCTGAGTTGTGGGCAGGCAGTCTGTCTTTTTAGTGTACAGGTCACCAAATTTTGAGCAGTCACATCGTGAGATCTGATGGAAAGCACTGCATCATTACTCAGGGATTCTAGGCTTTCAATTGGACACAATGACTGGATGGGACTTTGGGTTGGCTTTCTCAGGAAGGAAGCACATAGTGTGCTCTGTGTGTTGAGAAATTACCAGAGAAAATTACCAGTGAAATTACCATCTGATGATCAAAAGGATGGTCAGCAGCAGACAGTTATGTGTTCAAGAAATTCCACTTTCTTTTTCCACCTAGCCGCATAGTTAGACTGCATTTCTTAGCTCCCTTTTGGCTAGGATGGGGTCATGTAACTAAATTCTGGCTAATGAAATGTGAGCAGAACTGATCCTTAACACTTTCAGGCCTGGCCCATGAAAACATCTTACAAAATTCTCCATGTACTCTATTCCCTTTTGTTGGTCAAATGGAGAATACCTGGGAACAGGAGTAGAAAGGAGGCAAAAGATGGAAGGATCCTGATCCTTGAATGACTATGTGAAACACAGCCCCTGTGCTGATTCATAGTAGACTGTAATGTGAGAAATAAATTTTTATTATTTTAAATCAGTGAGAGTTTGGGATTATGTAGAGAAGTCAGACCACCCAAGTATATTAAACTTGATTTGTTACAAATTAATCTGAAAATGTGGTTTCACTCTTAACCCTGGAAGTAACATACTTATTACTGAATGTTTAATGGCATGGTGTTGACTAAGATGGAACTTACATAGTAATTTACTTAAAGAATATGTTGATTAGTTCAAGATAAACTAAACAGACCCAATATTTCCTGATAACTTTTATCTAACATATTTCCTATTGGCAGGACATAGAGGGTAAAAAAAAATAATTAAAATTTAAAAATTATTCTGATAATTATAAGATGCTCTATTTCCATTTCTGTGGGTACATAACTGATTCAGGCTACTAAGCAACGAGAATTTTTCATCTTTCCTCTTTGGCAAAGCATTGCTCAACTGCATATGGAAGTCAGGCAGTCATTAATACATACCTGGGATTTTGCTTCTTGGAGCCTGTTCTCTGTAATTTCTAAAAGAAGAAAAGCACCATTAGGACATTTAAAAGATAAATCCTCTGACTTTAAGAAGATAACATAATAAAAATGTTGATAGAACTCATTAAAAAAACTATCATACTCCTTTACCCCCCCAGAAATGAATTAAAAAATTATGAAAACCCCACGTTTTAGCTACATCAAAGGTTTGTTAGACCCCAATATTACTATAGAAAAATGTAGGAATTTTCCTCTCACCACCTGTATAGGGATTTCTGGCCATAAAATATCCTGTCTTGGTTACCTTGTACCTTTGAGAACTATCTAGACAAAGAATTTCAAAAATCTTACAGGGGGAATGAGTCACATATAACAATCACGTATAACTAAGATTAACATTTTTTTGGGAGAGGGAAGGGATAGTGGTGCTTAATTTTCAAGTGAGGGAAAAACTGTAGCTTTTTTAGGCACAGTTGGGAGATATATGATAAAATGTAATAATTATCAAGACTCCAAAGATGGTTTGTGTATCTTTTCCATACTCTGACTTTTCTGGAAAATTTCAACATCACATTTTTCTATTCTACTAAAAATTATGCCTGACCTATAAATTATAGAAAAAGTTTACTGAAGAAAATAGCTAATCATGATTTTTATTCTATAATGTGAAGATATCTCCTATCAGATTAGAATTACAAATGAAATTAAACTTATTGATTTATAACAAAACAGCTGTGAAAAGTAGTGATTAACAGAAGGGATAAGGATGACAGCATCACCAAATATAAAGCAGTCTGGAGAAACTCAGTGTTAGGGCAAGCAGCCTTATCTACTGAAACAGAAAAACATAAAACAATTGAGTTTTACAATAATGCCCTGGGTCAACAAGAGAAAAAAAACAACAACAACAACAAAAAAAAACACATTCTTTTCAGAAAGTTCTGTTTAAAAAGTGAGATATGTGAGAAATTTTCAAAAGTTTTCACCAAAAGCTAACTCAAAGTTTCAAAACTTTGATAATCAAAGGAATAAACTTAAATTAGCTAGACAATTAAATTAGACAAATTTATCTATATTGTCTCATTTTCTGATGAGGTTGGAAAAATGTAGCATTATCATACGTGTATTTGTATATATTATCCAATACAAAGTTGGAGAGGGCCAAGTCTAAACACAGGATGTATTGTACAAACTAGAATTATGTATGAGAGATAGTATCTCAATGTTAGGATGTGTGGTTATTTCATCTTTCGAAAAATTAAGAACTAATAATTCTTTCAGGATAAAAAAATACCCTTACCTTCCAGAGCTTTTAGAGCCAGATAAAGAATGGAAAAACACTGATTCAAACTTCCTTGCTTCTGAACGTGGCTTGTTTTTATCACTTCTCATATCCTGATGGGTTTCAAGTATATCTTCTTCAGGCAACAATTTTTTGGGGGGGTTTTGTTCCTTAACTGAAAAATGACAACTACTTTCCTTCTTCCGTGTCCGTTTGACTTTCCCAATGAAGAAGTCATCACCACTATCACTATCCTCAGACATGGAAGACTGTTTGTAAAACCTTTCTTCTGTGCTATCATCAAAATATTCCTTCTCTTCTTCATGTAATTCTTCTCCATCACTGTTAACACCAAGGGAGCTACTGGACTCTTTCTCTTTTTTGGTTTGACTAAATGTTTTCATTTTGGGGTCAGTAGGTGTTTTCTGGGGTTCAGAGGGTACTGCAGAATCTTTTTCAGAAGGCTTTGATAGAGAATTTGGAATGTCCATTGTTTTGGGTCCATGCTCCATCTTGGCTATTTTTTCTTTTGAATTATTTATTGGTTTCTTTGCCAATATTTTGGCTTCTTTCTCTTCTTGCTCACTGATAATAGTTCCTTCATGCTGTAACTTACTGGCATCGTCATTTGAACACAAAGTGTCCTTGGAATGATTTTCTTCTGAAGCATTCTTTGATGACTTAACTTCAACAACATTTTGTCTTGCATCTTTAAAGGCTTTGACAGCAGCTGCAAGAGAAACAGGATATGACTTGTTTCAGCATTGAAACAAATAATACAAAACATTACTGTTTTAGTACAGTATTTCTTAAATTATTTGGAAATACTTAAGAGAATGATTGGAATTTACATTACATATATATAATGGGTATGAATTTACAAAGAAATCTATTAACTTTTACAAAACCAAACATATACAAAATGCTCAGAGGTATCCATTTTAAATCTCTAAAATTAAAAGAAAATTTATTCCTTCATGTATGGATGTTAAGAAGAACAGTAAAAACTTCACTAAATACAAATAAACAGACTAAAATGACAACTTTAATTTCTGTAATAATAATGTATTAATACAATTGTAAATACCGTAAATTGTGCTTTCAGACATTAAAAATAAGTATCTTCTAATCTGTGACAGAAACATTTAATTCTTTTAATACACTTTTTTTGTGGTACGTGGGCCTCTCACTGTTGTGGCCTCTCCCGTTGTGGAGCACAGGCTCCAGACGCGCAGGTTCAACGGCCATGGCCCACGGGCCCGGCCTCTCCGCGGCATGTGGGATCCTCCCGGACCGGGGCACGAACCTGTGTCCCCTGCATCAGCAGGCGGACTCTCAACCACTGCGCCACCAGGGAAGCCCCTTTCAATACATTTTAAAATGTACATACATAAATAGAAATTATGTGACTAAGTGGCAACATCATAAGTAATAATATGAATTATACCAATATTTAGAAAATCAATTGTATTCAGTATTATCATGAATATATATTTTAGAAATTTAGGAAATAGGAATTTAGAAAAAATACAAAATTTTTTCAGACATCAGGTAACTTCCATATTTTCAGGTAGCTTCCCACATTTGGAAATATTTGAAAGAGACATTTATAATATAAAAGATCCTCAAAAGGAGAAAAGCACCCTAAAAGTAAATAAATGAATGGCTGTTTATTCAAATCATGTACCATAAACGGCTTAAAAGTCATTTAATTCATACCTTTTAACACATCTATTTTTTTCTTCAGAAGAGGGTGCACTGCTAGTCTGGCAACTGCTCTTTCAGTTGCAGTAGAATCAGGCTGCAAATTGAAATAACAAGCACATGCGAATAAAAACTATGTAACACTACTAAGAAGTGAATAAAATGCAATCCATTGTAATTTTTAAAAGTTAAGAGTTAGGGAACAGGAATCTGTTAATATTCTAATTAGACAACTCACCTGTAATCCATGCTAAAGATAACACAGTGACAAAAATACTACTGTTCTTAACAGTTAGGATTATCATGTAAGCAATGAATAAATATTCTTTGGGTACTTAATATCTTCCCAGAATTGTGGTAGGCATCGTGTGTGATATTAAAAAAAAAAAGTAATATAGCTCCTGTATTCAAAGAGTTTAAAAGATCTAGTTAAGAAGACTAAAATAATATGAAAGAATCAAGTAACATATTAGTACTAAGCTGGGTGATATAATCCATGACTACTATAATGCTTGAAGTTCCATTTACTAGAGACCAAAAAATTTTCAAATGCTATATATTTTTATTTTGAATGACTAGTACATTACTGTATTCTCACAACCTTCCACCAGTGCCTGGCTTATAGCCAACACTTTATAGATGTTTGATGATGACTGAATGGGACTATATACATATATATATACACATACATACATTAGTATTTATACATTTAGAAAATTCATAATTCAGACTAACTGCTTTAAATATCACCTGTAGGCTGAAAACTTCCAAATTTCTACCTCAAGCTCTAACTTGAGTTCCAGACTCACATATCCAACCACCTACTTGACATGTTAAAAGAGAATGCTGTGACTTTCTTCTTAAACCTACTTCTGCTATAGTCTTTCCCATCTTATTGTAGGTAATTTTAATTTTTCTGGTTGCTCAGGCCTAGAACTCAAATGATTCTTCCATTACATTTCTCCTTTCTTCACAGCTCACAATAAATCCTTCAGCAAATCCTGTGGTTTCATCTGCAAAATCTATCCAGAACCAGTCACTTACACCATTTCTACTTACTACCTTTGACCAAATCACCAATACCTCTCACCTGGACCAATGTAATAAGCTCACACCTGGTCATTCTCCATTGCCTCCTGTTCTCTCACAGTCAATTTCCATATAGCAGTCACAGCAAGCTTTTAAACAAAACCAGATCATGCTATTTCCCTATCTGTTCTTTTTAAAGCTTTACTGCCTTCTGATGCTTAGGCTCTTCCTTTGCAAGCTCTCCTCTACTTGGCATACTCTACTCCCAAATACACACGGGCTGATCATCTCATTGTATTCAGGTCTCTGCTCAAATGCTATCTGAACTAGAACACTTTCTATCACTATTTACTTCACATCACTCAACACAGCACGCCAGTGCAGATATTTTCGTATCTGTGAGGCAGGGACTTATGTCTTCCACATTCCTGTAGACCTAGTGCCTAGGACAATAACTGATAATAGTTGGCATTCAATAAATATTCCATGAAGCAAGTAAAAATTTCACTAGTGTGTGAAAGTAGAGCTATCAGCTTTAAACATCTTTACTTTAAATTTACCCTTCATTGTTAACAGCCCAATAAGGCCTTTTCCTTCCCAGTAATAAACACTTATGAGTACCTAAGTAAAAGCAAGATGATAACAGTTTGAAATCTATTGTTTGGAGAACTTATCTAGGTAGAGTCCCTCAGAGAACAACTCCTTTAAATTAGACCTGGTGCAAATCCTGTGCCAGGATGACTTGTTGCCTAAATTACCTTCTGTCCTGGGTCACATGGTATCCTCCCCGAATTTTATATCCAACTAGAAACTGAGAATGTGATCATACTTGGAAACAAGGTCACTGCAGATATAATTAATTAATTATTTATTTGCTAGCTGTATTTAATTCATATCTGTTCTTGATGGTCTGTTACTGATTTGCAAATCTGAGTAGCTCATGATTTGGGGAGTAGAAAAAATATTCTAATGGGGAAAAAACAGCGCAAATGGAAAAACTGTTAATGACATACACATTAGTAATATGCTTTATAAATACTCAGGGTTTAAATTTTCATTCTTTAAGACGAATAAAAGATGTTATACATGTACATGCATACCTTGTTTTATTGTGCTTTGTTTTATTGCACTTCACAGATATTATGTTTTTTTTACAAAATGAACGTTTGTAGCAACCCTGTGTCTATCAAGTCTGTTGGCACCATTCTTCCAACAGCATTTGCTCGCTTTGTGTCTCTGTATCACATTTTGGTAATTCCTGCAATATTTCAACTTTTTCATTATTATTATATTTGTTATGGCAATCTGTGACCACTGATCTTTGATGTTACTACTGTAATTGTTTGGGATGCCAAAAACCACGCTCATATAAGAAAACAAACAACTGATGTTCTGACTGCTCCACTGAACACTGAGATGTTCCCCTGTCTCTCTCTCTCTTTGGGCCTCCCTATTCCCTGAGACGAAACAATATTGAAATTAGGCCAATTAATAACCCTACAATGGCCTGTAAGTATTCAAGTGAATGGAAGAGTCACATGTCTCTAACTTTAAATCAAAAGCTAGAAAGGACTAAGCTTAGTGGGGAAGGTATGCTGAAAGCCAAGACAGGCTGAATGCTAGGCCTTTTGCCCCAGACAGTTAGCCAAGATGTAAATGCAAAGGAAAAGTTCTTGAAGGAAACTAAAAGGGCTACTCCAGTGAACACACAAATGATTAGAAAGCAAAACAGCCTCACTGCTGATAACACAGAAAGCTTTAGTGGTCTAGATAGAAGATTAAACCAAGCCACAACATTCCCTTAAACCAAAACCTAATCCAGAGCAAGACCCTAACTCTCTTCAGCTCTTTGAAGGCTGAGAGAGGTGAGGAAGCTGCAGAAGGAAAGCTAGCAGAGTTTGGTTCATGAGGTTTAAGGACAGACGCTGTCTCCACAACATCAAAGTGCAACGTAAAGAAGCAAGTGCTGACGTAGAAGCTGTAGCATATTATCCAGAAGATCTGGCTAAGATAAACAATGCAGGTGGCTACACTAAACAACAGATTTTCAACGTAGAAACAGCCTTTTTGGGAAGAAGATGCCTTTTATAGCTAGAAAGGAGAAGTTAATGCCTGGCTTCAAAGGACAGGCTGACAACTCTTGTTAGAAGCCAACGCAGCTGGTGACTGAAGCTAAAACCAGTGTTCATTTACCACTCCGAAAATCCTAGGGCCCTTGAGAATTATGCTCAATCTACTCTGCCCAGGCTCTCTAAATGGAACAGTAAAGTCTGGAGACAGCCCATCTGTTTATTACAGGGCTTAATGAATTGAATATTTTAAGCTCATTGTTGAGACTTACTGCTCAGAGAAAAAGATTCCTTTCAAAATATTACTGCTCATTGACAATGCACCTGGTCATCAGGGCTCTGATGGAGGGGTACGACGAGATTCATGTTGTTCTCATGCCTCCTAACACAACACACATTCTGCAGCCCCATGGATCGAAGAGTCGTTTCAACTTTCAAGTCTTCTTTAAGAAATACACTTCATAAGGCTATAGTTGCCATAGCTAGCGATTCCTCCTATGGAACCAGGCAAAGTAAGTTGAAAACCTTCTGGAAAGGATTCACCATTCTACATGCCATTAAAAACATTCATGATTCATGGGAAAAGGTCAAAATAGCAGTAGTAACAGGAGTTTGGAAGAGGTTGATTCTAACCCTCATGAATGACTTTGAGAGGTTCAAGACTTCAGTGAAGGAAGTAACTGCAGATGTGGTGAAACCAGCAAGAGAACTAGAATTGGAAGTGAAGATGTGACTGAATTGTTGCAATCGCATGATAAAAGTTGAATATATGGGGATTGCTTCTTATGGATGGGCAAAGAAAGTGGTTCCTGAGATGGAATCTACTCCTGGTGCAGATGCTGTGAAGACTGCTGAAATGACCACAAAGGACTTAGAATATGATATAAACTTAGTTGATAAAACAGCAGCAGTGTTTGAGAGGACTGACACCAATTTTGAAAGAAGTTCTATTGTGGGTAAAATGCTATCAAACAGCACTGCCTGCTACAGAGAAATTGTTTCTGAAAGGAAGAGGCAATCAATGCAGCACATTTCACTGTTGTCTTATTTTAAGAAATCACCACAGCCACCCAAACTTCAGCAACCACCACCATCCTGATCAGTCAGCAGCCATCAACTTCAAGGCAAAACCCTCCACCAGCAAAAAGAATACAACTTGCTGAAGACTCATGATGGTTAGCACTTTTTGGCAATGAAGTATTTTTAAATTAAGGTACTTATATTTTTTTATACATAATGCTATTGCACACTTAATAGTCTACAGTACAGTGTAAACATAACTTTTATACGCACTGAGAAACCAAAAATTTGTCACTTGCTTTATTGCAGTTATTTGATTTACTGAGGTGGTCTGAAATTGAGCCCCCGTTATCTCTGAGCTATGCCTGTAGTTCTTAAAATGTTTGATTTGGAAAAAGTCTTAGTTAAAAATACCAAATTTTATAAATTACAGCAATCATTTAAATAAATGTTTAAGTTTCTCTAATAAAAATTTGTCAAATTTAACACTTTAAACCTTTCTTTAATTTTATTCTTAAGAAAGCAATTAGAAATCATTCATTTAATTTTTTAAGTTCAAATTTTAACAAGAGGTTAGAGGTAAAGGGAATATAGACCAAAGATTTTATCTAACAATTAGACTAACAGTATTGACTTGATTTCAAGACCACAAGCTAGAATTCAAAGTCAGTTTTCTGAATTCAGTCTAGTATTCTCAACAAGTTTTCTTCTAAACTATTCAAGATAACTTTCCCTCATTTTGTGACCCAACTCCAAGCCTCCCTCAAATCTTTTTGTAAAGAAATTAAATATAAACATAAGAAAAGAGGCTTGTTAATCAAGAGGGCTCAGGTTTTTACCTTTGGCAGTGTTTTGGGTCTCTGCTGCAATGCGAGATGTCTACATTTTGCTTAAGCCACTGAACTTAAGTGTAGGAACTCACAAGAGTCAGTACAACAGTCCCTATCATGAGGGACTTCAAATTCTTTATCCTTGGGCTTCCCTGGTGGTGCAGTGGTTGAGAGTCCGCCTGCTGATACAGGGGACACGGGTTCGTGCCCCGGTCCAGGAAGATTCCCACATGCCACGGAGCGGCTGGGCCCCGTGAGCCATGGCCACTAAGCCTGCGCGTCCGGAGCCTGTGCTCCGCAACGGGAGAGGCCACAGCAGTGAGAGGCCCGCGTAAAAAAAATTCTTTATCCTTCCTTACTTCTTTCCTGTCCATCTTCCTTCCTCACTTAGTTTCTCCCTCTTTATATTTACAGATATTTATATTTACATAAATATGCATTATGTGAAGGCACAGTCTTACACATAAGGACACAAACACCATCTTTTGAGGTTCATGATCTTGCACTAATTTAAAAGGTTACAACAAATGCACAAATAACTAACCCAAGGTAGAATGTCATAAACTTCATAGGAGAGACTGAAAATGTGGAGGTTTATAAAAGAATTCAAATACAGCCATACTTCTTAAATTTAAGTAAAATTATTTTGAAGCTTAAAAGGCTAAGTAATCGCTATTAACAAATAGTTTTTACACATGCATGAAACAATCTTCACAACATTGGGGGATATGAAGGAAACCACAGCTTTCATTACTTGAAGTTGACACAGTGTTTGCCTTGGAAAATTCTCAGGAAACTGTGGTTTTCATACACCTCCAGTTTCTTCCATTTCAAATAAATTAAATTAAAAAAGGAAAACACCTCACTTTTTAATGGACACATTTTATTTTGGCATATGGGTATTTACTGTGAACACAAAGCATTTGGTGTTCAATTTTGAAAAGAATTTTGAGAATGTACATGTACATATAAACAAGAGTCTAAAAATGAAAAAGCTCTCTTACACACCATGTTCATTCTTTTGAAATGTTGCCTTAAAACAAACTGACGCTAAATGAACTAGTACAGGTAGAATGCTAGTAGAATACTTTTATCATTAACTGGACTTAAATTCAATTCCAGGTTTTACCTAATGATATAAACCAACACATTCATATTTGTATTTATTAAAAACATTTAGAGATATAATAAGAAACAGTCTATTCAGCTGGATCAGAAGAACTGTGGCAAACAAAGCAAAATATGGCTTAGAGTCCACATTTATAAGAGAATGGGAGACTTTTCTGTATTCAATGAACTCTTAAAATCCCTACAACACCATGATTTCCAAAATGCAGTCTTACACATATGGGACTTATTCCATCCTTTTGTCCTAAACTTTCATTTTGTAGGCAGAGACCTGGGTTTAGAACTTGGATCTGACATTTCCTACTGACTACCTATGACCATCGGTATATTTTATCTTTCTGGGCCCGTTGTCTCATCTGTTAAATGAGATTATCATCATCTTCCCTGAGAAAGCTAACGTGTATAAAGCATCTAACAAGTCAGGCAACTGGTAGATGTTAACAAATATTAATTTGCTTCCTCTCATCCTGTAGCTGTTTAATATAACTGTGTTCTATTTCCTTCCTTTTTTCCATAGTGCTTAGCTGATTGCTCTGCATATAACAGATGTTTTGAATTGAGAAGCCCTTGAAATTCTGGCAATAATTGTCTGGAAATGTCACAGTTCTAGTCCCCAAACTCTCTAGCTTTAAAACTCTCATACAAATATTAACTGGCTACTTAATCTTTCTAACTCCTTTCTATATTTGGAAAATGAAGACACTACTAGTATTACTACACACACATGTACACACATGCAAGTGCACACATGAATGTTTTCCATAGGAGATCATTGTTGTAAGATCAATTGAGGTAATAATGTATATGGAAGAACTGTGCAAGCTCTAAGAAGTTACACAAATTAGTTTGTTCTGCTCTATTCTGATGGTCAGACAGCTTCAAATGTACAGAGCTCTATATAATAGCCTTATTTCCTCTTTGGTCATCTTTCACTAACCACCCTTCCTATGGCAAACTAATCAGTCTTCTCTCCATGACACTGCTACTTGCCTCATTTTCATTCCAGAGGTTTAATTTATTAACATATTTTGATACAGAACATGAATCCAATCAAAGAATACCACAAATGACATAAAACAGTAGCAAAATAGTTGAAATCAAATAGCTTGGGAGGAATCTGAAATCATTTTAAGCAAGGCAATTTCCCTTGGCTCTAAATCCTCAAGGGCTCCATCGAGAACTTGAAACAGAACTGTTTTCCTTTTCTCCTTCTCCACCTCCCTTTCCTTCCTTCTGTTTGGAGGAAGATACCAAAAGGGCAGAAATGCAATCAGGTTTTGCTTGACAATATTTCAGTTAGATCCTAAACTTTCTATGTGAATATTATAAATCTCATGACTACAAATATAGTAATATGCAAATGAATTTACTATTACAAAATAAAAATGGATAAGCGATTATAGACACATTTCCCCATTTTTAGGATGACATTTTACACAATGGAAGGTTTAACAAAGGGTTGTAAATGAAAGAAGATACCCTAAAAAAACCTGATGCTACAAATATTACACATACATCAACTAATAGTAACCTTCCAAAGTGAAAAAAATCTGACTGAAAAGTTAAAAAAAAAAAAAGACAAAGGATATTTTATTTTGGATATTTCAAGTTAAAATTAAATAATATTGTCAAGTTTTAGTGTTGAAATTTAAATGGAAACATAGTATTAGCCAACTAAAAATAAATTGCTTTTTATTCTCATCACAAATTAAATATTATTGAAATACTTTTAGAATGCAGCAACCAGAAAATTCAAAAAATTTTTTCTGGTAAAAGCCTTAAATTATTATTTTTTTAAATTCTCAAGAGAAAACAAGTATGTTCTACCATATTTTTATACAACTACCAGTATTCTATTTAACATCATTATTTTGTCAGAAATATATATAGACCAAGACACAAGTTAAAAACTATAACAGAACTAAAATTTTTTCCTCTCTATGAATGAATGCTATAAAATAAGAATATTTACTGTAAAATCATGTTAGTATAAAATAAGGAAGCTGTTTGTAAAATTATGCTCACGACTTTGGTGTTGCCTTCCTGACAAGGACTGTGACAACAAATCTTCCCTCCCCTCAAACATACAAAAACTTTCATGTTCTGGCCTTCTTACAATAAAATGCTTTAAAATTTAACATGGCTAAAATCGGTGAATTGCAGAGAGGTGAGTGCTAGTGTACATAAATGTAGAATCAGAGTATTTTTTTCCTTAAGGCTGGAATAGGAAAATTGACACTTACAGTTGGAGATTCCAACACACGTCTCTTAGTCAACAATAAAACAAGTAAGTAAAAAGTCAGTAAAGATGTAAATCACCTGAACAACACCATCAATCAGTTGGACCTAAATAACATTTATAGGACACTGATCCCAAAATAATAATATTGTTTTCAGGTGCACATGAAATATTCACCAAGATAAGCCATACTCTAGACAAATAACACAAATAATAAAGTTAAAAGAATAAAAATCATAAAGAGTATGCATATGGATCATAAAGAAAACTAATGAAAAGATACCTGGAAACACCCAATTGTTCAGAAATTAAATAACGTACTTCTAATTTAAACCATAGGTTAAAGGTGAAATTTCAAGGGAAATTTAAAACATTTTAAACTCAAAGAAAATAAAATATAACATATCATATTTATAAGATGTAGCTAAAGCAGTGCTTAGAGGGATATTTATAGCATTAAATGCTTATATTAGGAAAAAAGAAAGGTCTAAATCAGTAATTTAAGCTTCCACGTTAAACTAGAGAAAGAGCAAAGTAAGCACAAATTCAAGAGGAAGAAATAATACAGATTAGAGCAAATGTGAATAAAAGTGAAAAAAGAAATGTAATAGAGTTATAAAAATTAATTAATCCAAAAATCTGTTCTCTGGTGGAACTGTCACATAGCCTTTAGCAAAGTGGGTAGAAATAAAAAAGAGGAAATACTAAGGATGAAGCAAGTGACGCAAATGCAAGGAGCAGAAGATCTGGGTAAAAGTCCTAACTGTGCACCTAAGAGTGGCATACCCTTAATTAGCTCACTTTATTCTTTCTGAGCTTCAGTTTCCTTACTTACAAAAAGGGGGTAAAAATAATTTTCATAGGGTAAATGCAGGGATTAAATAAAATATTCATAAAAACTATTCAGAAAGAAAATAAAGAGTCTTTATTCTAATTTGTAAGATTAACAGACTAACTGCTATCTAACACACAAATGCCACATTAACTTCAACATACCTTTAAGGTCCTTGAGGGTGTGGTATCACAGCAAAGCAAAATTCATAAATTACCATAAAAATAATTTTTGGTGGCAGTAGTAGAGCTCAAATGGGGAAAAATCATTGTACACTAATAGTACCTGGCTTTTTAAAAAAATAATCACACCAGGTGACTGACTGACTGACTGACTGATTTTTTAGTAACTGGCTTTTGCTAAGTTTTCTCTTCAAGGAAAAAAGTGAAAGGAAAAAAGTAGGTCAACAATACAAATAAGGAACTTTTCCTAAAAGAAATACAACCCCTGGCAGAAGTACCTTTTTGCAGGTTTTTTCAAAGTTGATATCATCACCAAGAGCAGATTTAGTTACTATATCAGGTTTCAACTCCTGTAAAAGAATAAAACAAACTAATTTTAGTTATGAGCCTTATTTTAAACTGTCATTATTATATGAGAAATTCCTTCCCATGTTGTGCTTTTAAGAAATCCATTATTTAAAGAAACTACTACTTATTTTAATGACATTTCAGGACATTGGCAATTCTATCAATTTATAAAGAAATGCAGAGATTTACAGAGAAACACTTATTTTTTTATTTTTATTTTTTTCGGTACGCGGGCCTCTCAGCATTGTGGCCTCTCCCGGTGCGGAGCAGAGGCTTCGGACGCGCAGGCTCAGCGGCCATGGCTCATGGGCCCAGCTTCTCCACGGCAAATCTGGGCTTCCCTGGTGGCGCGGTGGTTGAGAGTCTGCCTGCCGATGCAGAGGACACGGGTTCGTGCCCCGGTCCGGGAAGATCCCACATGCCGTGGAGCGGCTGGGCCCGTGAGCCATGGCCGCTGAGCCTGCGCGTCCGGAGCCTCTGCTCCGCACCAGGAGAGGCCACAAGGCTGAGAGGCCCACGTGCCAGAAAAAAAAACAAAAAATCTAACCCACAAAACACTTTTCTATTATGGAAGGAATTAATCCACATTTTAGAAAATTAAAAAACACAGAAAAACAGAAAGAAAAATAAGTAAAATTACCAGTAATGTTTACATGGTTATAATTTTATTATACACCCTTCTACAAGTTTCTTTAAAAGAATTTAAGTTTGATATGCATTCCACTAAGGGAATGAAGGATGACTTTAGATCATATGAAAATGCAATTTTTCTACATTAATAAGTTATCAAGTTATTCTAATATGCATAAAAAAATGAACTTTTTTTTTTATTATTGTCTAGAAGAAAGCTAAATAGAAAAATCAGTTGATTTTAAAACAACACTGAGTGACAGTAAGGTGGATATGTGATGTGACAAAACTGCAAACATTAAGTGAAAATGATATTTAAATTATACTTTAAACAAAAACAGGACCATAGTATTTTGTAAACTAGCTTTATTTAATAACAGGGCAAATGTCTATTTTTTGTTTTTTTGCTCTTATTTATTTAATCAAATTCTTATTACTGGACATTAATACATTTTCTGAGTTTTGATCTTTTTATAAATAAGAATGTGATGACTATCCTTGTACATACTGGTTTGTGTAACTCCTTCTGAAAAATTACCACAGATTCTATATTAAAGAGCTATATTGGAGTTTTGGAAGAAGAGTAGAATGGGAAAAAAATATCAGATATTGATAATGATGATCCAATGTCAAAAAGATCAGAAAGCACTGTTTCTGAGAGTAAAAACTCAATTTCATTTTGTGTACACTAATATAAATGTGAAAAATGTGTACGTAAAACAAATCCATATAAAAAGTACATAAATAATGGACTCATTTTTAAATTGTCTATGTGTGTATATATAAAAAAATTCATTATGTGATATATTTTGGTTGAAAATGTCTTTAAGTTTGATGAGCTAATTTAGGAGATGGCCTCCCTTAAGCAGTTTCAAGTTAATAAAGCTATTTAAATTATAGTTAAAAATCCAGATTTTAAGACTTGCCCCACGTTTGTCAATGACTGGCTATAAGCACCTTTCTTTACTCTGTAAGACAAAAATCAGCCTAAAGAGTGAACTGGTTAAATTTTATTGCTAAAATGAACTTAAGTAAGTGCAGATGGTAATGATACTACCTAAATCTCAACCCACCCACATATTCCCTCCAAAACAATAAATTCAACAAGGAGTACAAATAAAACCAAACATGAACCGTGCCCTCAGCATTATTAGTAGATAAATACCTATAAGCAGAGAAACTAACACCAAAGTCAACAGCTCTCACTGCTGCTATAAGCTTATGAATTTACAGAGCCAGAGAATGAAAGACTAAGATACTAGGAGGAAAAGAAGATAGTGGAGTGAAGGACATGCATTGATGACAGACAAAAAGCTCCACAAGAAAGCAAAAAGTACTACAAAAGGTCAAAGTGTTGAACACAAGTCTCAGACTTGGTAATTCACAGCACTACAGAGAAGGAAGGGCTTGAAAGTGAGTGATTTTGAAGGCGACAGCCTCAAGAAGCACTGCTTTGAGGAGAATTAGATAAATAGGGGTTGTGCACTTCCCTTTAGGGATAACAGTGTAGGTAAAGGAAAGAAAGAGAAATTAAGGACCCTACAGAGACAAAAGAAAACACATGTAAACCAAGTCCTCCTTCTCATTATCCGCTAAAAAAATGTCACTTTGCCATACTGACATAAGGTGGGCCCTGTATAAGAAACGTCTACAGTTCAGAAAAGAAAAAAAAGTCAAATTCATATAAAATTAATTTAATGTCACTTTGCCATACTGACATAAGGTGGGCCCTGTATAAGAAACGTCTACAGTTCAGAAAAGAAAAAAAAGTCAAATTCATATACAATTAATTTAATTTAATTAAATTAAAATTAATTTAAGAAGAAAAAAGAAAACGTAAATCAAAACATTTTATCTGATTCTCTCCTATAAACTAAACATCAAAAAGACAACTGTAACATAACCCTGCAAACTTCATTAGGGAGCCTCAAACAAGTAGTTGGGGCCTATAACAAAAAAATTTGCAAAATGAGAAATTAAAACACTGTAGAAGAGAAACAGGTAAAACACAGAAGTGCATCAACAGTTGATAAAGCTTAGGAAATAAAATGCAAGAAAAGAAAACCTATCTCAGAAAGAGAGAACAGGTTTAAAGGAAAATTCAGTAAGGAACACTGAAGAAAGTCAAGAAAACACTGAAGAAAAACAAGAAAATGAAAAAAAGATAAAGAAAAAGAGACAGAAAGAAAGTGGCAAAGGATGATCCCACATACATGTAATCGGAGTCTCTGAAGGAGAAAAACAATAGACAAAAGCCAGTACTTAAAACTATAGTTCTAAAACAACCTTCTGGAAAAAAACAACCAAAGAATTTAACAAAAGGGTTTACTATGTACCTAGCTTAAAGAGACCTGGAACAATCAATAATGAAACCCTATTCTGGTAAAACTATTAGACTTTAAAGACAAAGGAAAAAAATCTTCAGAACTCGTGGCCAAAAAGATCAATTTAGTTATAAGGGTGAAAAAACTGAGCTGGTATCAGATATCAAGAACAAAATAAAAATAACTATGGAGCAGCATTTTCAATATAAGCAAGTGTAAGCCAAGAATTTTACAGTCAAATAGCTCTAAAGAATCAGGTCTAGAAAAAATAGTTTTGAACTTGCAAAAATTCAGGAAATACAGTACACATGTGTTTGTCCAGAGGAATCTTCTAGAGGAGGAGTTCAGCCAGCAAGAGATAATTTTGGTAAAAGAACTGACGGTGAGTATGTATCTGCAGAGCTAGAATTAAAAGAAATGTGGGGGCACAGGAGAAAGAATAACACATAAACTTTGTCCTCATGCTCAGAGCCTGTGAATAAGTTACCTTACATGGCCAAAGAGACTTTATTATGTATTTAAGTTAAGGATCCTAAAATGGGGATCCTGGATTACACAGAGTGGGCCTAACGTAACCACAACGCTCCTCCTAAGAGGGAAGCAGAAGGGTATGAGTTAGAGAAAGAGGAGAAAAAGGGAGAGATACTGAGGTACTGAGAACTAAAGATGCTGTGCTGTTGGCCTTGAAGACGGAGGTAGGGGCCATGAGTCAACGAACACAGGTGACCTCTAAAACCTGAAAGAGTCTCCACAAGGGATACAATTCTGTCGACATCTTGGTTTAAAACTTCTGACTCCCAGAACTGTAAGATAATAAATCTGTGTTGTTTTTAGCCACTAAATTTGTGTTAACTTGTTACAACAGCACTAGAAAACTAATATACATACGTTTTATCTCCCACCAATCTTCATATTATGAAATAATTCATTACACCATATTATTTGGACAAGCACCATATACCATAAATAATGCCCAGAATTAAATACTTACCTTAAAACCATAAAAGTAAAATCTAGATGCATTTGGATGGCTTAAACTTTCCTTATCACCCCACTCATACTTCAGTATTTTGGGTCAATTCATTTTTACCTTAATTTTAAATATAAACATATGTGTCATTAAAAGGGAATGCTATCTCCTATGACACAGTTCATATAAAATTTTTAAATGGTGCTTAAATAACAAAACTGTATGGACAGGAATGCTGTGCCGTAACTAGAATTTTGGTTCAGAACTATCCTAATTAGACACTGAGGAATTTAATAAATCAAGCAGTTTATCAGACAATGCAAAAATTGCAATAAAATATATATTATGAAGTTATTCTTCCCTCCCTACAGTTTTATTCAGAAGAGATCAGGAACTGCCTTTCAGAATAAGACTCTTTGATGTGTTATTCCAAATGGATAGACAGCACCTCAAACGTTATTCCCTTCAGCATGTAAGACGAAATTTAACCCACAGCCTTTCTCAATCCTTCTAAGAGTCTGCTATGCAGTCTACTTGACAAGTTCATGGTAAACTGCCAGGACTTTCAAATCATCTCTTAATTGCTCCAATTTCTAAATTTATATACATTCTGACTCAGAATATCTAATAGACGTTTAAAGGAAGAAGTCTTAAACAACTATTCTCATTATTCTTGGATTGGACTTAGTAGTTCTCATGATAGGTTATAATTTAGCCACAAAATTTCATTTACTCATATTTTAAGAATAAATTACCCTTCAAACTGATTATGAAAGCCGGTTGCTACAGCAAAATTCACTAGGGTCTAATAGATCAGTAATATAAACTGCAGGGGATAGTGGGAATTTATTTTTTTTTTAAAGATCTGAAGTAATTCACAGTTTTCAAAGAATGCCTTGGATGATGGATGTTTTACTGGATTTGCGGCTGCGGTACCTTACCTGACAATACATCTACTCTCTTCGTTATAAATGAATGGCTTCCCACAAGAGTTTGAAAAGCACATAAGATTGCAAGCTTTGTGGATAAAACTCCAAAAAGCCCTCATTTAGGTAAAACGTAGAGAACTCTAAAAGACAAATGGTATTTAGAGGCTTGGACATGAAAGAGTTGCAACAATGCCAGGTTTCTGGCTAACTACTCAGAAGAGGAAGTAGTTGGAACCAGCTTGTTGGGAACACTTCTGCTTAAGCTAGCTTGAACATGGTTAGGTAGTAAGCCATCTGGTCAAAAGGTCTGAGGAACTACATAAAACAGTCAGAGAATAATTTATGCTTATACTAAGCTTAATCTTTCACTTTCTTTATGGGAAAATGGAATGAAGAGCCCAGACTGTAAGTTCTTCAAGGGTGAGAATGGTCTCTTATCCACCTTTGACTATTTGATCCTAGTATAATGATTATCAATACATTTGTTCAACAGAAATGGACCACAGTGAAAAAATTTTAAATGCCTATTTCTTAGTGAGAGGTCAGTAAAGTCTCTTACCAATAGACAAGTCAAATTCAGAATTTCCAAAGAATTTTTAGTTGCCAATGTGGGTTTTTTCTTTAGAAAAGCAAAGATGAAGAGATAAAATACTAGAAAAAATAGCTAGGACTACTAGAGTGTTGCAAACCAGAAGACTTACTGCTCAAAAGTATTCTACATTACCATAATTTTTATTCATAGTGGGAGAAGGCCAAATACTACTTAAGAACTCACTGAAACGTAGATATTATATTGTGCATGGCTGGGAAACTGCATTAGCTAACAAGCCAGGCAGGTGCCATAAAAGACAAGACTGCTCTTTCTGAGAAAAGATTTCATTACCAACTGGAAAATTAAGATCCATTTCTAGACCCAGCAAAAGACATTTTTTACACAGCAGCTCTGTTCCTATTCCAAAGACATTAAACATACTCAATGCAGAAAGGTAGACTTAAACATGGTTAAGAAAATACCAATAAAAATGTGAAAGAAAAGGCACCAGTTCAGTGCTTATATGATAATTTTACACTATGCCATTCCTAGTATATAGGGTTAATTCTAAGTAAAATGACTAAGACAGGAACAATTGGCTTTCTTTTATACGAAACTAATTCCAGTGCCTTTTTTCGGATAAAATATTTCTCTTAAATTTTAGAGTTTTCTGTACTTTAAATTGAATTTAACCATTTCAAATAATTCTGCAATTTCAAATGCAGAATAAGATGCATTATTCCATATGGTAATTTGCAAATTTTATACCAAAGTCATACGTTATGGACTTTGGAAAAAAATACCTACCTAGATTTCAACTTAAAAAAGAAAATTTTAAACACTTTTAAGTTTGACAGAAAGTAAAATGACAATAGTAAAAACACAAAACCATTATCAATTAGAAAACCAAGGATCAAGAAAAAACAATGGGAAAATGAAGATAAATGAGTTATGTAACAAATGCTAAATATGGAATACTGCACCAAACAACTTTAAAATGAGTGTAAGAGAGACACATTAAACTGGACAAGTAAAACTTGAGCTACTTTACAAAAATGCTGCAAAGATTTTTCATAAAAAAGATGTTTAAATTTATCATCAAAGGGAAATTAAAAATAACTAATTTGCCACCAATCAAATGCTAATGCTAACAAATGCTCTGAAACTGAGCTTAAGTAGTTTTTTTCCCTTAGATTTCCTTAAAATAACTCAAGTCTGAAAATCTTCATTTTCCCACTTGCAAGCTTATTCATCAGTGAGCAGGGCTCCGTGTTGACTTGCATAAGACATACATTCTTTTATTTTAGACATTCAATCCAGCTTTATTTCTAGCATCAGTATAACTCGTTTCTTTTATTTAAGGTTTCAAATTTATAACTATCCAATCCATCTTAAAGATGAAATAAAGCATTAACTTCTTTACAATATATATGCTATGAGTTACTAATCCATTCATAAACATCAGAATTATAGGAGACTTCAGCTCTCACATAATTCTATACCTGTGCAGGAAAGGGTTAACTCAGCAGGCCTGGGCTGCTCAAACTCTGCACAGTCCTGAGAAGGCCTATCTTCAGGACTGGCCTTTGGCCAGTTCCTAGGAAATAAGTTCTGAGCCCTTGGGCCACAGGCTTACCAATTTGATGAGGCAGTTTACCCTAACAATGTGATTTATGGTGATCATGTCTCTACTCTGGGGAGCTGGAGTCTAAGTAGTTAAGGTGAGTCACGCAGGTGATTCATGGCTATGTGACTGGCTCCCGAAAAAAACCCTGACACCAAAGCTCAACTGAGCTTCCCTGGTAGGCAACACTCTGCAAGTGTTGTCACACATCACTGCTAGGAGTGTGTCCATGCGACTATACTGGGAGAGGGCATCTACAAGCTTATGCTTGATTTCTCCTGGACTTCCCCCCATGTGCCTTTTCCTTTTGCCAATTTTAATCTGTATCCTTGAACAGAAATAAACTGTTGCTCTGAGTATAAAATTTTTTTCCTTGAGCCCTGTGAATCCTTCTAGTGAATCACTTAACCTTGGGGACCCTCAACCACTCAACTTTATAGAAGAGAAAACGATAACCTAATAAAGTTTAAGAGACTCATTCAAGGTATTACAATAGGGCTCAAACTAGAATCCCTACAGTTTGCTTTTTGCCATAACCTGTTGTCAGTGGTGATAAAGTAGAAATTCCTTCTTCATCACGTTAAACTAACATTGCTCAAGTTTCCTGCATTAAAGATAGCTATTCACTAATAACCAGATCCATCAGAATATATCTCAGTTCCTTTATTTCACACTGTGCCAGATGCTATTGCTTTGCTTATATTCAAAAGAGCAAATTTAATTGAAATTAGTTAATCCCAATTTTGAATATTTGGCTGTCTCCTTCTCTCCAGAGGCTTTCGTTTGAACAAATGAATATACTGACTCATAACTATATAACCAGTGTAATGTCTCTGGCTGAGTGGGGAAAGTATGTTTGCAACCGAACTATTCTATATCAGGCAGTGGGGAGGGACACTGGGTAAAGACAAAAAGTAACTTGGAGGCAGTAATCAAGCTGACATTAATTCCAATTGGCTCTAAGATTGGGCTTTTAATGCAGTAAAATATAAAACATGTTTGTAGTTTCCAAAATGTGATTAAAATTGGAACATGGTATTTAGATTATGAGGGGTTAATCCCAATACCAGGGAATTACAAGGTGCCAAGAAAAGTCTGGATTCTTGGAGGTTTTTCTTGTCTATTTGGAAATGAGGCAAGAAATACACTTCTCTGAAATAAAGAAACTGAAATAACTCGTGAGAGACCTATTGACATCCAAATTCATGCTTTTCCACAGATGGGAATCTCATTATGGTTACCCTTCAGTGACAACAAAAACCTTATTTCCTAAATATTGTTCTACTGTCTCCTAAATACAGTACCAGATGTAACTTCAATAAGGTTATACTCTGTCATCATATTGCCAAGGGATTTTTCCAAATAAAATATCTTTGTCTTCCTCCTTCACCTATTCCTGTGTTATCTATGGTAATTAATGGCATCTCCAGCCTCTGCTACTCAGAGTCATCTGACACTGTGGGCCTCTTCGTCATGCTTCTGTTATGCTCCCATCCCCCTTTCCACTTTCTCTGCTGTAGTGTCTGTTGAATTTAGTTCCCTCCTTTGGATTACCATTATCCTACCCACAGGCTCAGAACTTCATTATCGACTGTGTGGATTATAATAGCATAACTGGGTTTCCTGCTTCCAGAACCAGTTAACTCCAAGGCCCATTATGTCACTGTCTTGAATACAGAATGAAGCCAAAGAACTTAAGTCTGGTCTTTCATTACCTGGTCTCAATGCCTCTTTCTAATATTACATAAGACACTTTTTCTAGGAGTCTCATATGCCATTCATTCAGTTTTACACAGAATTCCCTGAATAAATTTCCTATTCTCCCACCTCAGTACCTTTGGCTGGCCATCTGCTTTTAAAATTTTTATCGTGAAACGCCTTTCTCTAACTGGTCACCTACCTTTCTCACTCCCTTTCTCCCCAATCAAGATCTATTCAATTCTTGGTTTCTGAATGCCACTAAAATGAAACAAGGCTTCTTAGAGAAATGGCTGATTATGGATCTGAGGCAGAAAAAGTATAATCCCTGCAAAATTTTTGTTATGCCAGAAAAGGAAGAACTAATTGAGTTCTCTCAAAAAGTCATAAAAGCTGGCTTAGAAAGGATACTACTGGTCAAATTTGGGTGTCCAACAAGAGTAATGACAGCAAATTATAACCACACTGACCATATCATTTGTTGTTCAAACCAGGACCCATTTGAGAGTGAAATGAGGCTCTATTAAAAATAATGCTGGGACAAGTGATGATTACCAGAACACCAGGGAAATCTAGTCATATGGTCACCCTAATTATAACACTTGACAATTCTTGCTACCTCCAGATTCTCTTTATTTTCTCTTAAAGCCACTTCAAGCAGGCTTTTACCCCACCAATGCTATTCTTGTTAAACTGACCAATCTTCACGTTACTAAATCTAATGAGCAGACCTCAGTGCTCTCTCACTCGACATATCCACAGCATCTGACTCTTACCTTCCTTGGCCTATTACCAACTTTCAGTAAGTTAACTGCTCCTTTTTCCTTGATATACTTTCTTTATTTGACTTACAGGACCCATGCTATTGGTTGTTCTTTCTTAGCTTTCTTTGCTAGTTCTTCCTCTAACTAAATACCTTAACAGTAGACCAAGATTCTGTCCTTGGTATTCTTCTCTTCACTATTATCTAAGATTTAGTGATTTCATCCAGTTTCATGACTTTAAAGATCACATACATGTCAACAACTCCCAGAAGTCTCTTTCCAGCCGAAACCTCTCTTCTGCACTCCAGACTTATATATCAAACTACTTCATATCATCTCTCCTAACCCTTCGTACCCTGCTCTATTTTTTCCACAGTATATCATCCACTAACATAATACATAAGTAACTTATTTATTATGTCATCTTCCCCAATCCCCCAGAAAAATAAATTACAAAAGACCAGGAAATTCTATTTTTACCCCCTCAGGTGTATCATAAGTGCCTAAAAAGAACATGTCATTTGGTAAATGTTCAAAAATACTTGTTAAGAGAATAGATACTGAAGTTATTTTTACTTGTTAGACATTATAAATTGTTAAACTGAGCATCTCAGTTATCTCAGTATTGGGTATAGCATAAATCAGACCTGCCAGTAAACACTGCTCCTGTTCAGGAGCTGAATGAACTACAAGAGAGTACATTTAATAACTATGTCTTTCATCCAAGTTTATTATTTGACCAGGCTGATATGTGAATCTAAATTGCTATCACACCTAACACATAACTTCATTTAGGTAAACTAGTAAAATAATCTAAAAACTTTGTATCTCTTGATCCTGCAAGTATTTCCTTTACAAAACAAACACGATAAAGTGATATAAATTTAAGTCTCCATTCTTACCTTGTGAAGTAACAGTCAGTCACTTTTCAAGACTCAGCTTCATGCTACAGGAAGTTTTCCTTGAACCCTCAAAGCAGTACTAAGTGGTGCTCCTCCAATACATCTATCAGTGTTCTATACACTGTAGTGAAACTGTTTACATGTCCATGTCTCTCATTAGACTATAAGCTTCTCAAGGGCAAACACCATATTAATTTCTATATATCTATAAACTAGCACAGTATTTGGCATACGAAGTACAGACCTAGTATATTTTTGTTGAGCTGAAATAAAGTACTTTGGACATGAGGATGGTTCTGAAATGACACTATAAAAATGTGCAAACTTTTCCGGCAAAGTACAGAACTAAACAATATCAGGTAAAACTTTCATTTTTTGGATCCTACAGTACAAACTAAAATAATAAGAATGATTTCAACACTGGTCTAAATTCACAATGCAACATGGACAATGATGATGGACTGCGTGGTATAGTACATCTCCAAAAGATCTCTGATCAAGAACTCTGTCATTGAATAGTTTTGGCCTACCTTAAAAAAAATCGTATTGAAGGCAATGGCTATCTTGAATAATATTTCATCTATGCTATTTATATGGAGTGAAAGACTACAGAGATTCAAAATCTTAAAAAGTTTATTAAAAGAGTACTATACTAGGAACACTGATATTGCATATTTTATTTAATCCCCACAGCAAAGAAGTCAGACATGAATTATTTCCAGTTTTAAAATGAAGAAACAGACTCAATGACACATAATTAGTTAATGGTACAAAAACAATATCAACCCAACTTGTTAAAAATTTCAGGAAATAACACAAATGGCTTTATTCTTCTTTGCTGTTGTAATTATACCCTTCCTCATCTTAAAAGTTATCAACATACTGTTGATTTTAGTTCAAAAAACTCACTATCTGAAACTCAAATTCTTAAACCTGAAATTAAAAATGAACTAATAATAAAGTCTCTAGCATTAGTATTAGATGGAGTATAAGAAAAAGAAACAAAAAAATTACCAAACAACTTTGATAGAGATTTATCTTCATTTTGATTAGAAAAATTTAATGGTACTTTGCTATAACCTCTTTAAATATCTATTTATAATAGATGTGCACATTAATATTTGAAAATGAGAGTCTTCTATTGTGCAGAATATCAGGCATTGTTTAAAAATACAAATAACCAGAAAGAGTTTAATTTTCAAAATAACATGCAAATGACCTGACATAACACAAAGGAGCAAGCACTGCAATAGACTGTTAAAACTGATCACCCAAGTACTATACATGTGAAGATGAAGTAGCAAGGCAATTTCTCCTCAGTGCTGTCGCTCTCAATGGTGGGAAAAATAAAACGATACCCAGAATCACTGCGGGACCTTTCTCAAATCGCACAAACATCCCATTCATTATGATGTATGTCCCCAGGCATGCATCTTCAACCATTTATCCTCTGCCTCCCCCAACAAAATCACTGTTTCAGAGGATGGTGAAGCCTGTGAAAATGATTTGCTCTGGTTTTGTTAAGAGCATGTACGAGGCGGTGAATTCTGCCTTGTTATCAGATAAAGCTACAGAAACTTAACAACAGGAATGCACAAAGTATGTGGAGGGGATATAATATTGATTGAAACATGTAGACAGAAATGGTCAGGAAGAGAGAGGCCAACTGATAAAAAAGCTTTTAATACCCACAAGGAATCAGAACTGGTCTGGTAGACAACAGGAAAAGCTAACTTAGGTTGCCGATTATGAGGATGATATAATAAAACAAAGTAGGTTTACTATTAGGAAATTTTACCAGTGTCAGGTTTTTGCTGGCAGCCAGTTAAAAGAATTACTAAATATCAACAAATAGTACAGTAGTCTCCCCTTATCTGCAGTTTTGCTTTCTGTGGTTTCAGTTACCCATGGTAAACAGCAGATCGAAAATAAAAAATTCCAGAAATAAACAATTCATAAGTTTTAAATTGTGCACCACTATTCTGGGTAGTGCGATGGAATCTTGTGCCATTTTGACCTGTCTTGCCTGGTACATCAATCATCCCTTTGTCCAGGTTTCTTGCCCGTTAGTCACTCAGAAGCCATCTCCTACCAAATTGACTGTTGAGGTATCACAGAGCCTCGGAGTAGTGACACTGGCTATTCGATTATGCCAAAAAGAAGCAATAAAGTGCTTTCTTTAAGTGAAAAGGTGGAAGTTCTCGACTTAGTAAGAAAAAAATCCTAAGCTGAGGGTGCTAAGATTCACAGTAAGAACAAATCTTCAATCCATGAAATGGTAAAGAAGAAAAAGAAATTCAGGCTAGTTTTGCTGCTGCACCTCAAACTGCAAAAATCACGGATAAGTGCTCAGTTAAAAAAGGCATTAAATCTGTGAATGGAAGACATGAACACAAAACATGTTCCAACTGACGGCCATGTGCTGCACCAGAAAGCACTGAGCCTATAGGAAGACTGCAGCCAGGGATCCACTGAAACAAGTGACATTAGCTTTACTGCAAGTAAGGGATGACTACACAGATTCAGTAATAGGTTTGGACTGAAAGATATAAAAATTACTGGAAAAGCTGCATTTGCCAATGACGAAGCCTCTGCCACATTTTTGGCAGAGTTAAAGGGGTTGATTAAACAGAGAGACCACATTCACATAACTTTTATTACAGTATATTGTTAAAATTGTTCCATTTTATTATTAATCTCTTATTGTGCCTAATTTATAAATTAAACTTTATCACAGGTATTTACTTTTAGGGTAAAACATAGTACTTATAGAATTGAGTACTATCTGCCATTTCATGCATCCACTGAGGGTCTTGGCATGCCTACAGACAAGGGACTACTATACAGTCTCATTTTACTTCCAACTTGACTTTCATGTTTAAAGTTGAATCTTCATATTCTAAAAACTAAACGGAGTTCATCTTTTAACTATAAATTATTTTCATCAAGATATGAAAATTACTGACACAAAAATAATTACCATTTCAGTGTGCTAAAAACAACTTGCATAATTCAATAGTCCAAAGATTTGCATTTCACTTAAAAATAGATATTAAATAAGCATAAATGTCATCAAATAATTTGGTCAAATGAAGCTCCAAAACCACCTTGTCACGATATACTCCTATCTCTCATAATAGAAATACCTTTTAGAAAACAGAAACATTTTTTTTTTTTTTGTGGTGCACCACCAGGGAAGCCCGAACAAAACATTTTTATCCTCCCCTCCCCTGATCTAAACTGTTCTTGGCACATAAAATGACCCACTTCTGTCATGTTCAAAGAGGCAGGCAGAGAAAATGAGACAGAGCAATTATATCAACCCAAAGATTCTACATAGAACACTTCTGCACTCTAAGGAATAAGTCAGAGTGGACAGATTCTTTCATCATTCTAGAGATTCTCTTCTAACAAAATGGCTGGCTTTAGGGATAAAAAACCATTTTGAAGTGGAATCCAAACATTTGTTTAAAAGGGCATTATTTCATGGCAAATTTATAAGGAGTAAATAAAATACTTAAAACCACTTTATTTAGAATAAAATGTTAAGAATAAGAATAATTAGAAAAGGTGAGATATATATAGGTATTATTTTTTATTATTTAGTATATCAAATAAAAAAATGACAAAATTACAGCTTGGTATGAATATATTATATTCACCTTTTTACTCCTGAATTTTTTAAATCTACATACCCATGCAAGTTTAGGTTTCCTTACCGAACCACAAAGAGTTAAGGAAACAAAAAAAAAGAAACAAAATCTCAAATTTAATGAACAATTACATAAACTCATAGCACATTTTCCCCCCAAGAGTGTAGCACCTAGGAAATGCATCAAAAGGCCTTAGGAAAATTGTATTAGGTGACTGAGGCAGATTTTCCCTTTAATTTTAGAATTATGACTAAGATATAGGGAGGTACTCTAAAGGGTATAGGTATGTGTTAAAAGAGAGCAGTCTTTAACTGAAAGGATAAGGAACAATCATTCAAAGTCTCAAGAAAGTCAAACTATTTGTTATTATAAGTTCTAATTCCTTCAAAGTATTTTCTCTAGAACCTTCAAGTTTTCAGTAATCTTTTTCAAGGGCATATATGATAATAAAATACATACTTATTTCTTAAATATATTTCTATGTGTTAATAATTTAAAGAACCTGCATCAAGTAATTCTAGAATGTTACATTCAAATGTTTTTAAAATATAGTGCCAAACTGAGTAAGGAAAAAAAATGTTTTGAAATATAATGTTACCAATTCACAGTCCCAAGGGAATTGATTATTTTGGTATTTAGCTTCCAGATGTTATTTCTAAATGTTAAATGCACACACAAAATCCTTTATGGATAACAAGACACTCTGTATCTTTAGGGAGGCCCAACTATTCTAATTATATCAAATTAATAATAAGTCCTATTTTTTTCCAAAAGGGACAATGATGATATATTATTTCACTATTGTTTTCACTTTTCAATTAATAGTGATCATTAAAAGTACAATGCAAAAGCACATTGATCATACCTAATCATTCTTGATAAAATTATGCACTTAATTCTTAAGAGAGGTTAGGTTAGTAGAGTGTTAAGAACATGGGTTATTGATTCAGATAGATTTGGACTGAATCCTGGCTTTGCCATGCTCTAGTAGTGTAACTCTGAGCAAGGCAATTAACGCTGAAATCCCCAGTTTCCACTTCAGTAAAATGGGGCTAATTAGGAACCGTGAAGAGCTACTATGAAGATTAGAGATCATATATGTAGGCTGTAGCAAAGAACATGACATAGAGTAGGTGCTCAATAAAAACTAAAATTATTATTAAGTTATTTATGAGCAGTGTTCTTATAGCTGAAATTGAGCTTCCTAGTGCTATAAATAATATTTAAGTCTGGGAAGTAAAGTTGTTACATGACACAGTATCCTTGCTATATAATTGGGATTCAATTAAATACTATCAAGGAAATCATATCAATTTGATAAATCAGTAAAATTTAAATTTTAAAATTTAAAAATTAAAATTTTTTATTAAACTTTTCCAAGAAACCTTCCCTAATTACTAGCTAGAAGCAACCTTTTGCTCTTTTAAGATTTTCAAAGACCCTATCATAACTTACCCAGTTTTTAAAACTGTGCATACCAGCTCCTTTCTCTGATAGTATACGATTTTTGCAGAGCAGGATCAATGAATCACATAGCATATTAGCTTCCATAAAGATAACCTTGATAAATGTCTCCTTAATGAATGAAAAAATTAAGCCAGTAATTGCTTTCTAACCAGGGATCTCACCTCCAATCTTGTTTCCTTTTAATCAATCTTCCACTCTCCTCCAAATTTCTCTTTCTAGAAAACACATATGATTATTCAAAAACCTTTGATTACCCACATTTCCCAAAAGGCTTTCAGTTGTAAGCACATCTTCCATCTAGCCACTATCTTCAGCTATTTGTTCTTCCTCTCAATCTATATTCCAGCCACAACATTAATTCATTAATGAAATACTTGCTGAATGTGTTTTATGTCAATTAGTGCACTAAGCACTGGAGACAGAAATATTCTATCCGTAAAAAAGTCATATAAAGAAATAATTACAGTTCAATGTGCTAAATGAATACTATAATAGCAAAAGAGTCCTAAGCAGCCCTTCCAAATCACACAATGTACTTGCAGACCTATATGCTCTGTTCTTGTGCTCTATTTACCTAGACTACCTTTTCTAAAACAGAATCATATTTATTCTTCAAGTTCCAACTCAGTGCCACACATTCTGTAAGATCCTCCCTAAATTCTGTAAGTAATGAAATAAATTGATCCCTTCTCTAGGTTCCTACAAATCTTTGATTGTAACACGGTATGGTATATATCATACAGAGACTCATATGCTTGTTTCCCACAGAACAGTATGTTCCCTGACAGCAGAAACCTATTAATCTACATACATAATAGGTTCTAATTTAAAACGTATTTAACTAACCTGAGTATATGATATGATTTATAATAGCTGTACTGTAAATTCTTAATCGTCTTTTTATTTGTACATTTTTCATTTCTGGTTGCAAATTTTATGGGTCTTAGAAGATATATGATCATTAATAAACTAGGAGGCTATCTTAGATTGTGATGAACAGAAGAGTAACTGTAGTTATTGATTGACTACCACCAAAACTCATAAGTTCTACTTTAATATACTGAGTTTCAACAAAAATCAAGAATTAAAAAAGTGAGAATTTCTCTCCCTACCTCACCCATACATAAAATTAATATGCCTTGTAAAGAGTTTAGTTCTTATAGAAGGGGAGAATAAAAGAACTACACATTTTCAATGTAAACTGCTAAAAAAGCACTTTTAATTGGAGCAATCACTACCCTTGGGATTATTTTTATTTCTTAGAAGACTACATAGTTTATATAATTTAGTGGCAGGTAGAGAAAAAAATAAAATTCTTCACAGCCAAGAAAAAAAACAGAACATTTACTGAGTTTTTCTCGTCACAAAATACTAGTTGAGTAGCAAAACACTAACATGAGTTATTCTAACATATAGGGGAAAAAAACATAAAGAATACAGAGTTTCAAAAAAAAAAAGAATACAGAGTTTCCATTACAACAGAAATCTAACAACATAAAACATATGTTCAAATTCAGGAGTGTAAATGTTTAAAAATAATCTATCTCCATTTAACCCAAAATTCAGGTGATATCACAGTTGAATAAAAAGAAAATCCCATTTAAAAAAAGTTATTTACTATTCTTATTGCTGCTTTTTTTGGGGGCCCTTTGTCTCCCACTGTGTGTTTCCAACAAAATATGTTGTAATATTTGCCCCTTTTCTTAATCACCACATTATTGCATATTGGAATTAGGATAGTAGTATTAGTTGTCCAAATTTTTTAAAATTAAAAGTTGAAAAGGGCTTTGGATACTTTCACAGTTAGTAGGAATGTCCTGCCAAGGTTGTAAGTTCAAATTTCCAAAATTACAAAACTTAAAAAATCAAATCAAAACAAACAGAAAGCAATAAGAAAAAAAAATTTTGGAAAAAAGGCTCATGTGATACTCCTTCCTTCCTACCCCTAAATCCTGTTTACACATTCAGTAGCCTTTGAACTAGGCTTATCTGGACTGAAGCAATTCCAAAGTCAGTTTTTTATTTTAAAATTAAATGTATATAATGACTCAGTAAATGGTAAGAGCACTTCATCACTTTTACCAACAAGGACCTGTACCTTTTCCTTTGTTTTCAAATAGAAGCAATAAGGTTAAAAAGCAGAGAATGGATACCACTTTTATTTGCTACCACTGCTCTTATTTAAAAGACAAAAATATTTTAAGGCCACCATAGACTTGATATAACATCTTTATATCAACACAGCTTACAATGAAAATCATGACCCCTACACATTAAAAATGCAACACTGCTAAGGATGTTAGTATTATGAGCTATTCAAAATACTGGCTTAAAGCTGCAGAAACCACATGCCAGGAAAGCAAACTAGAATTCCAATGTGATGATCTGTTTCTAAACACTGTTGCATGAGTGTGAAGAGAGTGGTATATACTGACCCCTTGCCCTTTTAAAACACCACTATGACTTCCTGTTTATCATTTCAAATGTCACAAGCTGAGTACAGAAGGATATTAAATCAGGGCATCTTGCTTTGCCTTCAGAGGCAATAAAAGTTCTCCCTTAAAGAAAACTGAATTAGAAGTTAACCGCTCTTAGAGCACCGGCTAAGCTGGCTATAAAATGGAGAGCCTATTCATTCTTCTGTTTCTGATAATTAACATTAAAACCAACAAACAAAACATACTACCCTAAGTTGAAAATTTTTATTGAGGGTCTTTAAAGTTACCTAAAGGTTTAAAGAAATTCTTTATTACTTGATTTCTATAATGCATTAGAGAAAAATACTCTAAATTAAAAGTACAGATATATAAAAGAGAATTATAGGTTATATAGTGCTGATCTTGAAGCTATAAAAGACCATAATGTGGGTATGCTCAATGAGTATGGGACAGCAAACAAGAAAGAGAAACATTATGCCTCTTCCATACTTGGAACAGTGTTTGCAGCTTTTAGGTTTCAGACGAAAGGAAGAAAATATGAATGTGGAAACAATTTCAGACTTTTGAGATTTAAATATACTTTACCAGAAAGAAATAGGACAGGGAAGGGGAAGAAGGAGAGAAGGCATGCTTAGGATCACATGAGCAAGAACAAAACCCTTTCTAATTCTATCAGCACAGTTCTGCAAAGTATTCTAGACCACAGAAGAACAACAACTTGAAAAATTAATCAATAATTAGGATCTAATAAATGAGCTTACACTTTAAAAATAATATTGCTAATTTTGAAAACAAGAACAACAATATCAACATAAACACCTAGTTCATCACTCTGTTCTCTTGA
The DNA here is from genome assembly GCF_059928025.1 of Delphinapterus leucas. Taxonomy (NCBI): domain Eukaryota; kingdom Metazoa; phylum Chordata; class Mammalia; order Artiodactyla; family Monodontidae; genus Delphinapterus; species Delphinapterus leucas. Next base: position 101,836,348 of record NC_143131.1, on the reverse strand, counting down.
AATAGTCTCTTCACTTGGTTTCCTAGATACCATACTCTCTTGGTTCTCTTTGTCTGCCTACACTTTCTCAGTCTCTTTTACTTATTCCATCTCTCTAAGACCTAAATTTACAGTGTCAGTGTCGTGGGTGCTCAGTCCTCTTTTTCAGCTATTTACAATTACTTTTAACTTTCGCTACTTCCATTTCTGGGTATAACAGACTAAGGTACTAACAGATAATATGATTAACCCTTCCTCCAAAAAACAAAATAAAGCAAAACATGAAACCTGGACACAGTACAAAAAACCTACCTGAAGGTAAAGCAGAGTAAATGAAAGAAGACAGGCTCTGATGTAGAGTCTAAACAAACTAGGGTAAAGATGGGAAGCTATATAAATAAGACATCATCGCTTCAGAGTGCAACCTAAAACTAACTGCAGTCTGCATGGTTCAGGAGCAGTGGCTGAAGAACAGTGTTCATGGAACAGTGAAGCCCGGGTACCTTATCCACTTAGAGAGCAGGGGAAACCCAGAAGGGAAAGAACCACACAAGGAATCCCTAAACTTAAATAACTCATCCAAGGAACAGAATCAAAGCATCTCACTAAAAGGCAAAAGATCTGAACTGAGGCTAGAGGTGGTGTCCAAGAAACACTGTTTGAAATTAAAGCCTATTCCAAAAGTTAACTGATAAAGCCACCACTCACTGGAGAAAAATAACCAAACACAGAATCTCTGCTTAATCTTCATAATGTCCAGAGCACAATTCAAAATTACCCAGCATATGGGAATTCCCTGGCAGTCCAGTGGTTAGGATTCAGTGTTTCCACTGCAGGGGGCACAGGTTCGATCTCTGGTTGAGGAATAATTAAGATCGCGCATGCTGCGTGGCATGGCCCCAAACAAAAAAACAAACAAAATTACCCAGCAGATGAAGAACCAACAAAAAGAAATATCTTTTCTTCTCCACAAGCACAAATGGCTATTATCACTATCCTCCATGATATTAAAAAAAAAAAATTACTCTCAATGGATTAAAATCTTATCAGAGAAATAAAAAATCCCAGCAGAGAAAGAGAAACAATAAAAAACTGTTAACTGATTCAGCCAAAGAACATCAGTTACTGGGTGAAAAGACCACAGGATATTCACATAGTCTCAAAGTTATCATCTCACAGATTACTTAACAAATGCAAACAGAAAAAGGTACCTTTAAAAGGGAGGAATCTGGCAGACAACATCTAAACCAAGTAACTGGAACTCACCATTACCAGTAAAGGGACAAACATGTATGTGATACAATGTATTATTACTGTACTGTAACATTACAATTTTTCTATAGGTTTGAAAGATATTCCAAAAAGTTAGAGGGAAATACAAACAAAAGGAAAAAATGCCAAAAGGCATACTATTATAAATCAGAGAGGGGAAGAATTAAAACAGCTGTCTTGGGATCTATGCACATCCCTTACCAGGAAGAAACTGAGGGAAAAGTAGGTGATGGAGTTTAATCTACTTGTTAATATGCTGATAACTGGTTCTCCTGGTAATTATGCTAATGATTTTTGTTAGGAGGAAAGTCCTTATCTAATGAATGCTCTCAGTGAGATGTCCTGTTGTTAAGGATGCTTACAGTAAACTAACTCCGAATCTATGAATTTATGAGGGATGGCACATGGGAGAATATCATGTAAGCTATACAACCTTGGGGTACAGAATGCATAAGTTTCAAAATCTAAATGCTCGCTTCTATTAGGTAATACCTAAACTTCCTCATTTAAATATCTCATCTACTCTGTGCCAGAAAGTACATGTCTGATGCAGAAAGGAAGGACCTATGGAATCATGGAGAGTCCTAAATCTCTCCTATGTTCACCTATGCCTTCTGATTGCATCTATCTTTGAAACTATTAGTAAAGCTGGATTCTAGGTAAGATCTCTAATATATGAGTCTGATTTGATGATATGATTCTTTGGATTGGCTTACAAATAAAAGATGAAACTATCAAAAATAATTACAATCTTAGAACAATAGTATTAATACTATTACTTTAGTAGAATAAGTGAATTAAATGTTAATTTGACACAAATAATTAACACAGTATACTTTCAGGACAAATAAGGCATCTTTTACCCTATGGCAAATTTCTTTTTAAGCATTCATAATGGAAAAAACTTAACAAAATCATAGTATGTGAAATTACAGAGAAAAATCTCAATAAATTTTTGAAAAGCATATATAACCTGAAATACCATAAAATTCTAATTAATATATGACTATATATGACAAACATGCAACCAAGGGGGCGTGTGCAGTCTAGAACACGTCTAAATATGTCCTTTAAGTTAAGATTTTGCCCACTTTAGAGTTGTGAAGTTCAAATGATATGATATACAGTCGACCCTTGAACAACATGGGTTTGAACTGCATGGGTCCACATACACGAGGATTTTTTTCAAGAGTAAATACAATAGGACTACACAATCCAGGACTGGTTGAATCTGCAGATGCAGAACCACAGATACTGAGGTCCCACACTAATTTATACCCAAATTATTACCCAGATTTTCAACTGTACAGAGGGTCAGAGCCCCAAACCCCATGTGTTCAAGGGTCAACTGTAGTTATATTACTTTGATAATGTATTACTTTACTTTATTTTATATAATGCTTCTAAAGATCATAATCTACACCGTTTTCCTATCTGTGATCCACTAATGACAACCATTTAGAAACAGGCCATGATGGAGCATGAGATAAGGCAATCCTAACAGCTGATAAAGCTCAAAGGATGCTTTTAATAATAGAGAGTAGAAGATGTAAAAATAGAAAAAAAATGCAACAAAAGGTGAAAGAGGTTTAAAATAGAGAAGTAAAAGGTAGCAGGCAGAGCAAGATCTCACATGATATACAAATTATCACTGCATAGGAATATTCAGCATAAGGAAAATTAATGGCCTCAGAGAGGAGAAAGTAAAAAAAACAAAAAAGAGGTAACTGGGTATATTTAGCTGTAAGGAATTAAAGAATCTGAAAACTGGTTACACATCTTTGGGTCTTTTTTCCCTAGTGGGCAAGTTTCACGCTTATTATATCACTTAATCCAATCTTTAAGAAAGTAAAGACTAGATATATTTCAGAAGTTCTCATCTTAATGAAGCAGCACCGTGAAATAGCTAACAGTATCAGCTTTATAATTAGTTACAGTTAGTTCACCACCTAACAACTATTTGACTTTGAACAAGCTGCTGAACTTCTCTAAGCCTCAGTTTCCTATTCTGTAAGATAGGGATAATAATATCTATTTCATGAGATAGTGAATATAAAACATACAATATAGTGCCTGGCACGTAGTAAATAATAAAAGCTAGTTATATTACCTTTATTGTTGAGAAAAAGATTTCTTGGACATTTTGATTAATTTCACTGTATGCTTTAATTTTACCATCTCTTTCTCTAGCTAAATAACTTAGGGATCTGTAAAAGTCAATAAGCTACTTTAATCTCCAAAGAAAAAGGAACTGTTTCAAAAGGCAGGGTATATACTAGTATCAAAGTTAAAAGTGTGAATACTATTAGAAAAGGTAGCAAAGATTTCTTTCGTATTTATACATTACAGTCTATAAAACTGGAATCTTTCATTTTATAGTATCATAAAGATCAGGCCATTTTTTTTCCCTTGGCCAGAAAAAACAAACTCCCATTTCTAAAAATATATCAGGTTTTCTTCTTAAGGAAGTCTTCTTGCAACAAAATACCCTATTATCATATAAAGCAAGTATAGGACAGTATGTCATGAACAAGACTAAAAATGTAATGGTATATAAGCCAAGGAAAAAATTCATTTGGAAAAATGAGTAAGAAGAGGTTTTTCTCCAAATTTAATTGAGACTGTGAGCTTTCTGTTTTGTGACTATTTCTTTGATACTCCCATGTACACAATAAACACTCCCTTAAGAAATTACAAATGACCTTTCAATTTAAAAAAGTGCTTTATGTATTTGCTTCTTTTAGAAAAGTAGACCAATTTTGTAAAAGAACCACGGATGAAGAACGAAATTTGACATGTAAGGAAAGCAAACATATAGACTTACTCTTTTTCTGGTTTTTATACTTAGATTTAATCCAGTTTTTAAATACCATTACAAAAAGGAGTTGAAGGCAGAGTATCCAAATAAACCACGCTAACCACTGACAATAACTCAAGGAATATATATACTATTAATTTTATGAATTCAAGGACTATACCAGGCTAGGAATTTTAGCTTTATATGAGGCAACAATTCCATAGTGGTCTTTTATAAACACAAGGAAAAACAGAAACAAAACAAACAAAAACAATGATCATGACACAGTAATCTTGTAAACCTGTGAACTTTAATTATCACTGAGTCTGATTTTCTACTGCAGATGAGGTTTAAGAATTACAGAAAATAAGTTTCATATATAGATAAAATAGGACAACTTTTCTTTCTAATTAACTAAATTAAATTCATTATTGAGTTATGGAAGGGAAGTATTTTAAAGATTAATGAATACCTTTTCTTCCCAAACTCCTGATATACTGTACATAGGCTTATTATATATAAGCCATCCTTTCCATGGTAAAATAAAATCAGCAATTATATGGTAGCTCAAAGCCTCTGAATAATTTAGGACTACAAAAATGACTATTCAGAAGAAATTACAGGGAAAAATTTAGGTAAGGAATGTAATTTAGTAAGGAGCTTGGTTAAGAGAAAGTGAAAGACAACAGCATAACCATAACTTCCTACCTTAGTGTTATCCTCAAAAACAAAAATCTCTAAATATTTTATTTCTCACAGGAATTTTATGGAAAAAAAAGAAAAAGTCTAAATGTGTAATACAAAGTGATACAAATAATAATTAAGAGTCAAATACAGAGTATTTTGAATGAATGACTGGACAACAAGGGTATTAAAACTTAAGAGATATCAAATGGATTCCATGAATTTTACAGTCCTGTGAAAATAAACTTTAAAAACCCCCACAAAAACCATACCTCACACCAAAGAATCATGTCCTACATCGGTTTCTATTCAGATTAACTATTATAACTCTGTCTTATAGGACACTTTATCATCCTTCAAAAGGAAAAAATTGTGAGAAGCTTTGATAATCTAACTCAATTAAAATATTGTTAGAGATTTCACTTGCTCTTTTATCTATCTCAAAACTTAGAAGTTCTACCAAAATGTAATAGTCAAACATACATGCAAAATGACCCTGCAATTAAGGTAATTGCTGGTACCAAATGTTGTTTTTCAGTACTGCAATAAAACAGTCTCCCAGACATTTAATAGTATGTCATTTGGTAAATGAAAGTTTCCACAAAGTAAGAACAGAGAGAAGACCTAAAAATTATGCTAGTGAAGAGTTTGGCTGAAATAAAACAAAAATACGGATCATTTTGGTCCAATACTAATTTTATTTCAAGTTACTACAGAGCTGAATAAAGTGCTGACAACACCACACAAAAATTTATTGAGTTGGCAATAGGCAAAGCATGATGTCAGCCACCAATATCACCATCCACATTACCAAACAGCATGAACTTAACTTCGACTTGATCTTAACTTAGACTTCATGCCTAAAGTTACAGTAAAAATAAAAATCTTAGGTATGAAGCATTATTAAACATAGATGAGTTTAGTTTGGCATAGTTTTGACTCAAATTAGTCTAGTACTTTAAGAACTTCAGTAAAAAACATAGAATAATGCAAACAAACATATTACAATTTTCTAAACGTGCTACATTCTTCACCAAACAGACCCACACAAATAAGTCTTGGTCAACTCACGATTATATTCAAATAAGTAACACCAAACACACACAGAATGCAGGCTGACAGGAGACATGGAAACACACATATATACACATCCACACAATTTCTTACCTTCATGGCATGAATTTCTTCAAGCAATCGTTGTGCTCGTCTTTGGTTTTTCAACAGTGCATCTTTGGTACCCCTGCAAAAGACACATTATAATATGTGGCCAGAAAAACCATTTATTTTAGACTAGTATCATAATGAAAAGTCTCTCCATTTCTTTTAGAAGAGCTTAATAACTCTCTAAGTAACAAACATTCTGTTAACCTGCACTGCCCTCTCCTGCATCCGACACGTACCCCAATTCCATCAACAAACCCAAGCTTTTGGCAAAAATAAGCACTGTCCAGGTATTATATTAATGACTATTACCACTGATAGACAGTTTGCCTTCTAATTCCTTAATGGGAAAGCCAAATAATACTTTCTAATCAATTGATTAATAGCACATTGTATTTCATGTAAGTTTTATAAGCTACAGTTAAGTTTCATAAGCTACAAGGTTGGATATAATTTTATTAAATGACAACTGTTCTCTGGAATTAAATAAATACATAAAGATGTTAAATACACGATTATATCAGAGAGAAGGGCTATCTTATGAAACATTTACAAAAGAAAAAACAAGAAATTAATCAGAAACAAAACACATTTGAAGACTTTGTAAGTACTCATGCTTAAAGCATAAGAACTATAAATAACATACTTTTTCTCTAATACTAGTGATACCAAAAATACAAAACATTATTTTTTCAAAAAAATTAAATGGAACACAATGTTTTGATAAACACTTCCAAAAGGCCCTAAAGATTTCAAATTAATTACCAATTCAAGGAATAAGGTGATATGAAATCTTTATAACTGATTAAAGGTATCACTTGATTTGTTAAACTATATCAACATCTTAAAAAAAAACCACTAATAACATAAAATACATGAATAACCCCGAAGGATTTTCACTTTGAAAAAGCCACAAGAAGAGTTTTGAGAAAACAGAATTTATCATATATTTTAATTGAATATGGTCCAAACTATGTAAGGACATGCTGACAGAGCACATTTTCTCTCACTCAGATCCTATCTACATATAAAACAAAGTGCTGTATGAGTAAGACATTTAATTACTCCTCTAGGTCCCACCCTCAAATTTTGTAAATACTGAATAAAGACAACTTTTGACATTTTATTAGTCATAGGACCATGACTTTAAATGACTAACTTTTTTGACTTCAGTCTGCCAACACTCCTGACAAGTTTTCGGATAACCAAAACTCGGATTCTCTTCACTTCTTTTCTCATCTTCACAACCTTCAAGGAATAAAGCCAAAATTAGAGAGATTCTTAATTCAAGAAGAAACATACCTTATTTTGAGTATTAATATTATAGTATAAGTCTACCACTTTAATCAAAGCTTTATTTAACTATATTCATAGTTTGATGAAATCAAACTTCTTCCATAAACAGTGAAGGAATAAGAAATCAACATTCTAAATATGCGTCTGAGGATTTAGGAGAAACAACTTATTAAAAAAAAAAAAAATCACAGCACTCCCAGTGGCTAGTATTTTAAATTACACTTATATCTTGTTGGGCTTGGAACATAATAAATTGTGAGCTCCCTGACATCAGAGACCACCACATTTATCTTTGAATCCTTGTGGTTTAAAACAAAGCTTCACCCGTAATTGTAGGAATTTAATTTACTGAATGGACATTTGTATTAACAAAAGCAAATGCATGAAAGTGACTTTATTTTACTTGTTTTTAGCACACCCCTTTTATTTATATTCAGTAACAAATTATTTCAAGCATAACTCAAAAAACACAAGGGCACACACGCAGGTGCACACACACACACACATTTAAATCGCCCCATTACAGAACAATGCTGAGGTCTAAGAACAAAAAAACAGAATTATTGGCCAAGAGATAGAAATATTCCAATGATAAAGAACCCCATGTTATAATAGTACTTAGTGCAATGGGATGCTATTGAGTTTATCTTTTATCTATCATTGTTACGAGGCATACATCTTATAATTCCTCCTGTAATATCCTTCACCCCTCCTCCACTTCAGGAACTACATGAAATTCAGTTCAGAGATAATCGCTCCGGTGAAACCTTCAATGACTTCTTCAGTTAGACAACCATTCCATCCTTGGAGTTCCCACTATACCTGTAGGTAGCACCTACCACTGTACTGTCACTAACTGCTCATGAGGCTGTCTTTTTCTACTGTCTAAAATCTCCTGAAGGGTAGGGGCCTTGCAATATTTACATGTTTTCTGTGCCTGGCAAGAGTGCTTAGCACACATAATCCTCAAATTCTTCTTGCCAAAATAACAGTATCAACATCATTCTGTTTTTACAAGGCTCTTGTATTTAGCTGTTACCTCTTACCCTTCATTAATATCTTTCACCCCCTTATCATTGACAATATTGGCAACCAACTTACAATTTCTCTCCACCCTAAGTTTTGCCATTATTCTGGGTGATGTAGGTGTCTACTTGAATAACCCACCCCAATATTATATCCTCACTTCTTGACTTCCTCCTTTCTAATGACCTAATCTATTCTATCATAGCCACCCACTTCCAAGGTCACACATAGTTCTAGTCATTGCTCATAACTATTCCATTTCTAAAACCATCAATTCAAATACTCTGCACTGAGATCACAACTTCTTTCAGCTTGCTTGTTCAACCCCACCCACCATAATGGTCTTCGAGTTTACTGGAACCACTAGTTCACTGACCCCTATACATTCTCTCAAATGATTAGTCCTTTTCTTTTTAATTTTCCTTCTCTTATCCAGTTTAAGTACATAATCAACACTTGCCAATACCTTAAACTCATCCCTCTGGTTAGCAATCCCTCTAGTGAACCCTGGATAAAAACAACATTCTGAGTTCTTTTATCACAGTACCCCAAGAGCCAGGGAATATCTGAGGCATTCTATCTACTAGATATTCATCATAACTAACCTCAAATGGGTCCTTACACTTCCTAGCAATCCTATTATACATATATATTTTGGTCAATTCACTTTATAATGACTATTTTAAATCTGTGTCTGCTTTCCTAAAACATCTAACCTTTCTCCTCTCTCTTTTTCAATTTCATGGAGAAAATAAACATCAGATGGGAAACATCGTCTTTCTACTACCATGAATGTAAATTTACTTGCATCACCCATCCTCCTTTATTAATAAAGTTACAATATAAGAAATATCCCTGAACTTTTCTGAGGCTAATCTTTTAACTGTATTTTGGATCCCATCCTCTTCTGCCTTCCTATAACCCTTACTACAAACTATCCATTTACTCTAGCATTGTCAATCTCTTAAATGGATGTTTTCCACTAATCTTTAATCATGTTTGAGTCATTTTCATTAAAGAAAAGACAAACAAAACATCTCAGTACAAAGTTCACTAGGAGCACCCTCTCTCAACTGCCCCAGAGTCAAGCTTTTAGAGATGTTCAAACTCACCATCTCCTTATCTGCATGCCACATAAAAATTCCCATCAGTCTACTAAAAGCTGTCAAAATGATTTCTAGAAGTCACCAATGATGTCTACAAGTCCCTGAATCCAACAAGAATTTTTCAGACTTCATTTTGCTTGAAGTCTCAGCAGCATTTGATACTGTTGAACACTTTCTCCTTCTTGAAATACTCTCCTTTTGGTTTCCGTAACAGAATACTATCCTGGTTTTCCTGCTTTCTCTCTAGCTACTTCACTTTGGTCTTCTGTGAAGGCACATCCACCTCTAATCAGTCTTGAACTGATTAGGCCAGCTCTTCTTTTCAAGATATACTTTTTAGCCCTAAGTGATCTTATGTGTGTATACAGTTTTAATTTGCCACCTAAACAAAGATGACTTGAAAATTCCTACCTTCACGTGAGATCTCCACTTTAGCTCCAGACCTAAATGTGTAACTGCCTACGTGACATTTCAAGTATGCTTAAAAAATCACCTCCAACTCACACCTGAACCCATGTTCTTCACTCCCAACTGGATCCCTTTTTTGGTGTTTCATATTTAAGGGAACAGAACAATCCTTTCAGTTATAAACCTAGGCTCATTATAGGTAGCTTTCTTTTCTAAATCCCTCACAATGAATCTATTATCAAGTCCTGATAATTTTATTTCCTAATTACCTCTCAAATTGTACCATTTTTCTTCTATCTTGACTTCTTGGCTCTCTTGGCTGAGTTACTGGCAACTGTTTTCTCAATATCCATTCGTGCCCTTCTCCAATCAGGTACCCACAACTCAATCAGAATACATTTTTTAACACTTAGATCCAAATGCTCTTATAATGGTCACATGGGCCATCTTTTACTCCGTCCTCACCATGCTTATAACTACCACCAAATCTTTACACCTGCTGTTTTCTCTGATAGGACTGCTTTCTCTCCATGTTAGCTTAACATCTTATCTTTCTGATTTTGGCCCAACTGTCATTTCTCAATAAAGTGTCTCCTGGCCTCCCTCAGGGGTCAAAAAGTGCTTCTAGAATTATCATGACACTTATTTTAAGTTTAATATTTTACTTTTAATCTGATTATGCTTAATGTGTCTTTCTCCCACTAGGTTATAAACTCCACGAAGGTCAAATATCTGGTTTTATTCAACACTGCATCTTAACACCCAGCATAGTAGATGGCATACAATAAGTGTGTTCAATAAATATTTGTTAAGCAAATGACCAGAAAGGGAGCAATACTCACTTGTTCATTCACTGTTTCAAAAGAGTAATATAATAACAGAATGTAGAGTAATCAGATTTCCACTAGATATGTTAACCTCTTTTAAATTTGTTTCAAAGTTAGATCTACTTAGAAAAAAAATCATACTTGCATAAACAAAAGCCATTTAGACAAGGTTTAAGTGGAAAAATGAATTGCTACATTTCATAAGCAGCATAATAGGGGGTTATGATACATTTTTTGAAAGTTAAGTCATTCATAAAATAAATAGCAAGTAATAAATTATGCATTAAAATGTAGTAACAAATATTTCTAACTGCTGTAACCTGTAGGCGCATGACATGATTATATACTATTTGCTAACTGCTCTTAACCAAACTTGATTAATAAATTGCAGTGGGCAGAACTGGTCCTCAGTCACATTTCAATCTTGGGAAAGCTAGACTCCAATTTTAAAATTCCAATTTAAGAAGTACTATGTTTGTCATTACTGCATAAGGGAATTCTGAAAAGCAAAGGGAATGCTTCATGTATTTAGTTTCATGCCAATGCCAAAAAATGCTTTTCTAGCTTATTAACTTTTCCAGTATTTGTTAAGTTTAATATACTAAAAAAATAAGTATATTCACTTCATGTAAAAATGAAACTATTACTTTTATTTTCCTCACACTGCCTGCCCCAAACACCTAGCTTTCTCCAAGCATTTAAATTTATTTTTGTAAAACTGACAAACAGCTACCAGTAGCCTTTTAGTTAGGATTTAAAAGGTTGCCAATTCATTTGTTACCCAGGAATAATGAAGCTGGTTGACAGATAACCCAGATGTCAACAAACAGGCCTAAAACACTCAGTATTGTCAGAAGGCCAATGTACTGCTTAAGGGCAACATGCTTTGGTGAATTCTTCAACCAAAAGCAAATAGAACTGTCTTTGTTAGAAATGTGAAAAGAGTATAATATTGTTCAGGAGGAAAAGAAGGAAAGAGAAATAAAGTAAGCAAGGACAAAACAGGCAGAATAATGAAATGTGCTGAAAGAGAAGAGACAAAACGAAAAAGAAGTGGAAGGGAAGAGTTTGAAGTCAAAAATTGAAAGACAAAACTCTGTAGGTCATCATTACCAAGACTGATAAGCCCAAGCTGAGTGCTTCCAAGCTGCAAAATAATCCATTTAATAATCTATAAGAGGACAAGAAAAAGAGGTAAGACACACACATCCACACCCACACAAAATACATGCACTGAAAATGAGGTGTCGCCTAAAACCTAGGCATAGAGATGCCCTCAGTTAACCTGGTGAAATCTGAACACAGTAATGTAACCTGGATCAACTCTTAGGTAGACAGTGCAAAAATACAATCATAAATAAATAAAAAGCTAATATACCTGACTGGAAAAAGAACATGTGAACATATGGGCAAGAGTCAACTTAAAACACAGGAAAGGGAACCACAAAGAGCAAAAGCTGGCATTGTCTGAATCAAGAAGATTCCAAAGAAAGGTTCCCCAGCTCAAAGACCTGGGAACTCCAATTTCTACTGGAATAACTCAATTATGGGGACAGATGTATCACAGCCCAACACTGAATCATGCACCTGAAACCCTTTTTGCGGCTCTGTATTTCAAGTAGTTCATGTGGATCAGTAGACAGGAAAAGAATGTGTCTTACAATGTGAGCATTAGTATCCACATTAAATATATTTCTCAATAAACTAGTTTTGTTATGTATATGGTCTCTTAAAAGTTTATGGTTGATATGAATTTGCTTTTGAGAGAATACTTTTTTGAGAATACTTTTGGGGTGACAACAATAGCAAGTTTCTGATCTACAAAGCTGAGAGCAAACTTTGGTTCACAGACAAAAGTAAACGTAAATGTTACCTTGAAATGAGTCGTAGTTGGCTATCTGCTAGCCAGTCAATTAGCCAACCTCTTTTGGTAATGTACTAACTTCGCTACACATATGAGTTAACTTATAACAAAAACCCACGGTTATTAGAAAACAATTATTCTGAGAGCTAGTTGCTCTAGAGAAGTCTGCAGTGCTAAGAAAAATCTGAGTGTATCTCTGTTTCTTAGAATATATTAAAACTTCTGCTTATTCATTACCCACCTGTCAGACTGGCAAATACAAAAAAATATGACAACACATTCTGTTTGTGAGACTGTGAGGAAATAGGCACTCTCATACATTGCTGGTAGGAATGCAAATTGGTATACTCCTTCTGGAGGAAACTCTGGCAACACCTAACAAAAATTCTACTTCTAGAAATCTGTCCAGAAGACATACCTCCAGCTATAGCAAAAGGCTATGCACAAGACTATTCAATGCAGCATTTTTACAAAATGTTGCATAAGAGATAAAATATTGCATATAAATAAAGCATAAGCAATGTACCATTTTAAATCAATGCAGGAAATCTGCATGTATTATGGATAAACACTGAAAACACTGTTTGGTGAAAAAAATAACTTTTTGAATTATACATATGATACTGCATTTATCCAGTATGATACCACACATGCAAAGTGTAAAAATATACAACACAATACTATACACTGGGTATGAATATGAAAATTATAAAAAATACATATGAGAAAACACACTGAATGAGTAATACTTCTAAGGTGGAAAAGAAGCTGGGTGGAATTAAGCATTACAATATGGCAAAATATTGACACTTGCTAAATACAGAAAGCAGATTATAAGGACATTTGTTATATCATTTTCCATATGTTTGAACTATTTCATAGTTAACAATATTAATTACAGGTTTATACAGAGGGCTTCTAATTTGGCCATTTGGATGATAATTTACTACTGAATTATACTTTTTATTTCTGATGAGCAACAATTTTAAAATTCTAGAGTGCTTGGTGATTATCTACAACTTAAGCATATGCTGCCACCTAGCAAAACTTCCCAGAATTGTTTAACAACCAAACAGAAAATGGTTCTCTTCTGAAGGATGGACCCTAGTTTACTACTTCAGTAAAGAATTATTAAAAAGTATCACATATTTAATTATGAAACTGGAGATTTGCAACTTCAGAAGCACGTACAAATACAATTCTTGACATTCTTATCTTTTACAAATAAGTAAAGGCAAATCATTTTGTTCTCTGGCATTTTAGTTTCTACCTTTACTATCTTGCAGGACATGGAAAGCCATTTTCTAATGAGCTTCTTAATAATTTGCTATCAAGAATAAAATAATGTCAGTTTCATACAGAAGCCTTTGGCCCTACTGTGGAATTAGAGTACCAGATTAGAATGTTTCACCTCCTAATTCTGATTTTATATATCACTGCTGCCTAAAGAAACAAATGACTGAAGGAAACCCAGCTCTAGTTTTCCAAATTCTTTACTCATTAAATGCTTACTGTTGTTTTCAATTGTGCTTCCCTTCTCTGGTTCTAATGGAAAGGGAGAAAAAAGTCTTCATTTAGCAGATTTCTCCCCCTCATCTTAACATTAGGTGATTCAAGTTGAGTTAGCCATACTTTTACCTGCCCAGCAAGTATATGGTACTTATTATACACAAGGTACTATGTTAAACATTAGGGAAGCTGCTATAATAAATCAATTAAATATTCTCTCTTCAAAGTCCACATGAGTGCTTGTGAAGATAAAATATGCGATAAATAATCATAAGATAAAGTAAAAAGTAATACTTTATTTTTAAAAAAAGTAAAGGTAGAATTTTACATTATTTCAGAAGAATACATGTATTTTAAGAACCTAGAGCCAGGAAGTGTGTTATAAATATCAGCCTTTAGCCCTGGAAAATTATTTAAAAAAACAGAATTAGAGCTGAAGACATTGAAAGTTAGCATAATATAATAGTTGTGTCTGCAAGCTGGCTTTTATCTTCACAAAAGACATTTTGGGAAATTAAAGATACTGTAAATTAGCTGGCCACATAACTTTTTAAAAGAAAAGACTATAATTAAAAATTATGGAAAAAGGATTCCAATCAAATTAATCACAGATATGAGTACCAATATTCCAAAGATAATACCAGAGATTTACAAATTTTTGCAAATGTGATAAAACCTATGAAATATTTCGCCCTCCCCCAGAGACAGGCTAAATACAACAAATTACACATAATTTCAGGCAGTTATACGATCCCTGAAATTCATTCCTGAATCTCAGTTAAGGAGACCTAATTTAAGTCATTAAGGATCATAAAAATGATGCCTCAAGTTACTCATTTAACAGACAGGCACTGAGGATATGATGGTGAGCGAAAATTTAGTCAGGTTGAGGGCATAAGAAATCTCTCTCACATTCACATGCCCCACACATTAAGCAATTCTTACACATGCTAAAAAGAAGTAAATAGTGCTACAAAAGCTTACAAAAGGAGTAAATGAAAGTCAAGAAGCATTTCCCTGAGAAAGTGACTAAGTAGAAGTATAAAATGTACTGTGAGGAAAAGGAGCTGTGGGTAAAAGGAACAGCAAGTGCAAAAGATCTGGAGAAGGCTATGCTAGATAGTGGAGGAAAGCCAGTGTGGCTGAAGTACACAGCCTGAGGGCGGTGAGAGTAGTGGTATAACAGTGGAGACTGGCTTTGTGTAGATTCGTCTTGACCAAAAGCAACAGGAAGCCACCAAATCAGTTCTAAGCAAGGAAACACATGATTAGATTTGTTTTGAAGAGAGCACTCCAGCTATACTAGAGAGATGAGATGAGAAAACAAGTCAAAGTAGCTGGGAGGCTAGGATAGTAGTTCTGCTGGGAGATATAACTTGGACTAAGATAAGGGTGATGATGGAAAAGTAATGGGAAGATAGAAAGATAACAGTGAATTTAAACTGTTTTTCATATATATTTCTTCCATGAAGAAGTTTTAATTCATTTTTTTTACCAATTTTCTATGAGATGACTTTTCTTAAGTTCCATGAGCTATTTTATAGTAATACATTAGCCATTTCTCTGTCATATTTGCTGTATTTTTTTCTAATTGGTTGTCCCATTTTTCCCCCTTTGTTTTTCAATTTTTATGTAAACAACTGTTTTTCCCTTAGTAGTGTTTCTCCCGTTAATTTTAAATTATAACACTTTTCTTCCACCATCTCCACTTTCTTCTATCCTTTTTTTTCCTACCTTCATATTAGAACATGTAAGGTTTACTTCAGTGTGGGATGTACAAACTTCCTAATTGGATAAGTTCATTCAATCATCCAGCAAACAGTTACAGACCACATATGTTGCAGGTGACAGACATACACACCAAAAGAGAGAAACAGGTAAACAAGTGTTTTCAGAGTAGAAAGCATCCTGGTTGCATAAAGAATAGACACCCAGCCCAGACTGCGGTGAATTAGTGAAGACTTCCTAAAGGCCAAATTTTAACTGTTTTGAAGAGGCCTGGAAACTAAGTGGAAAAAGAAAGAGCCTTAAGTGAAGAGTGGGGTAAATGACTGTCCCCACTCCTTTCACAGTAATTTCGAAATTGAACAGGAAGTTCACTAGTATTTCCAGTGAATTTCCAAGGACATCACTCTGATTAAGATCTTTTATACCTCCTAGGGAATCTAATGGAAAAATAGACCACCAAATGCTTTCTGTAACTAGCACAAACTTAACATATGTTTATCAATATAAACACCTTCAAGAGTTCTCCTCTTCGGTATACCCTGTTCTCCACTGTCAAGCAAAACCCAGACTTACTAACCTGGTAGTAAGGCAATAATACATTTCAGCTTTATTTCCTACTTTATCCCACAAGTTCTCATCAGTAGAGAGTTATCTACTACTATACAATCCAAGGGGATTCCCACTCCCATTCTTTCCTCGCTTATACTGGTTCCTCTGGTTAGAACACCTTCTTTCTCCATCATTGAAATCCTGAATGCAATCCTGTGTAGGACCCTTAAAGACCAAGAACAAGTTATCACTCATTTCATCTTGCCCTCTTTGGAAACTTTTCTGCACTACGTAACTTTTTTCTGTGAGCATTGTCCTGTATCATTGATGAATGGTGCTTAACCTTTCCTACCTCAGAACAGGTTGCTTACAGAACTGTGTAATATGAACAGTGGCTTGCTCACAGCAGACTCATATATCCACTGAACAAAAACGGCGAATAATTTCCTTTGCTGTAGTTGTGAGGTCCTCATTTGATTCCTGCTTTTCCAGCTTACTTTAAGTCTTTGATGACTATGACTTCCTTGAATAGAAGCAGAAACTAGAAAGGGGAAAATGACAGAAATGGTAACCTGGTGACATGTAATGGTGGAGGTGATGAGGGCAAACGTCTGATGAGACTGGATTTAAGAGAAAAGGAGAGATGAAAACTTGTGGACAGCAAGTATTAAAGTTCTGCTGTAAATGGAAGCACAGAAATAGGACAGTAGCGGAAAGAAGAAATGAGGTACTGAGCGAGCGTACATCCTTATAAATGATACGGTCTCATTCAAGATGAACAATTTCTTAGGAAAAGCTACAGCTCTCAATCTCTCCTTCATTTTCTGCAGTCAACAAAAGGCAGGAAATATATACTGAGAGTTTACTGTCAGGCACTGTGCAAACACTACATACTCCAGTTAATTTCTCACTCCAGCCTTGTTGGGGAAGGTACTATCATGAGCTTCGTTTTACAGATAGACACTGAATAAAGAGATTAAATATTCTTCCCAAAGTACCACAAATAAAAACTCACGAGGACTGAGGGCCAGAGACACTTCACCTAGAAACCAGGGGGTAGGAGAGTGGGGGTGGGGAGTTACGGTTGTCAGTCTCTGAGCTCCAGAAAACTCGCCTGACTCCCGCCTCGCCCAAGCCCCTCAAAATGACGCAGCAAAGCTGTCCTGAGGACCCTAAAGATCAGTCCCACAGGTTTCTAGACCTCGGTGCTCACCTCGTTATTGAGGTTCAAAGTCCCCGGCTGGTCCATGGTAGCTCTAATAAGTTCCCCGGCTGCCCGCACGTGAACTGCATCAGCCGGAACGCGGGTGCGTTGCCACGCCCCTCCAACGGCGGCCTCGTTGGCCCAAAATTCATCCGCCGACTGCTTCAGCCGAAGTGCGAGTAAAAGGTATACTGACTCTGAGGTGAAGGACGGAAGTGACGAATAACAACTTCCTGCGTGGAGTGCACCCCGGCTGATTTGCGCGTTCCTATGGAAACTAGGTAGGGGCCGGTGGCAAAGAGGGCGCTCCAGAAGCCGTTGCCTTGTTTAGAAGTTTTTCAAGTTGCTAATTTTCTTATATTCGTTCGCAGAGTGGGTCCAGCTGTGTAAGGACCTTGTTTTTCGTGTCTCAATGGGAGTGAAAGCCTTTATGAAATGATCACTTGAGCGACCAATTTTGCTCCGAATTTTTATCTAGCGTTTGTGAAGATTTTTGCGCTTCTAACAAACACATCTGTTAGATTCAGCTTTTTTACCAGCCTCACTTTATAGCTCAAGCATGGACATATTTTTCTGCACACTGTAAGAAGGTCTAATGAGCTTATAAAACAGAACCAGGATGCACATTTCATGCTGCCTGTGAGATTGGCTGTTTTGAAGTATTAGGCTGCGTGTAGAGGACACATGAGGGACTGAGTCGGAGTTAAATAACATATTAATAGTTAACACCTGGTAGTATAGAGCTTTAAAATGGGTCAAGTGCTGGGACAAACACTTTGCGTGAATTATCTCCAAAATAGTCAAATCCAATGAGATAGGAAATATTATTCTTATTTTACAGGTTTGGAAACTAACTTTCGAGGGGCCAAGTGTCTTGTCAAGAGTTGTCCAGCTGGAGCCGACCACTGCTACAGGATTCCAGGGCTGGTTACATAATCTAAGGGGCCCAGTGCAAAATGAAAATGCAGGACCCCCCCCCCATTCAAAAAGTAGGAAAAAGTTTCTTCTTTTCTTCCGTGGTGTCTTTTGACCTGTCATGTGCTTTCTATTTGGTATTTAGTGTGATGCTCCCTCAAGCACAGGGATGCCATGGGGCTAGTGCACATCTTCACAGGTGCCTGGGACCCATGCTTGAGGACTCAGGGAGGAGTGCCTGTACTGGACCAAGATGGCAGTAGTTGCTGGGCAGAGACAGGGAAGTAGGAAGCCAGAGAACCCAAATGGAAGTATGTAGCAGGTAAGACCACACTTGACCTGAGACTAAGCCGTTGACATATGTTTCATTGTCCCACTGGATTTCACTTACAAAACTCAAATTCACAGATAACCTTATTAAGTATTTCAAGACTGTGTGGAAAGTAAATTTAAGCCAGGCCCACTTCTGAGCTTCTGTCCAGGAAGACAGTCCTGTGCAAGGCCAATGCTCTTGACTCCTGATTCTGTACTCGATTTACAATAACTCAGTCTTGTGTTTGGATTGGTATTCTTCAGTGTGTGATTTGGGCAGAATTGGATTAATGCGTGACTTCCTGTTTCACTAGCGTTGCATAAAGGTAGTTTTTGCATTCATAAATCATACGCTGAATTTTAATTGTCTCCTTATTCAGCTACTTCTCCTCATTAAAACTGATCTCCTGGAGTGCAGGGGTTTTTCACCCCAGGTGGCTAGTAGGCACTTCATACATAAATACTCAGGAAAGGTTGTTTTAAAGATAAATGTAGAGCTTTATGGAAAATGTGTCTTCTAATTTAGGAGAAAGGTGTTAGTATGATTCCATAATGCTTCAAAAATGTATTAATATGAAGTTTGTCTATAACTCTTAAAGTCTCTGTAATGTTTTCTCTTGACCACTCCTCTTGTTCTCCAACATCTCATTTCTCTAGCCAGCACAGTCTCTTCAGGCTCAGCGTTTGTTTTCTACCTTTTCTTAGCAGAAGCTCTCTCTTTTGCTTATGATGCTCCCTCTGCCAGATCGGCTTTCTCAAGTGCTACTTTTCAAGACAGGTTCACATTCTATACATCCTTTTTTAACTATGGTCTTCATAGCCCCCAACAGAAGTTAATTTTTCTCATCAGCAGTTCATTCTTACATTATTTACAATATTCTACTTTAATTTGAAATTTCTTATGTACTGTCTACTCTTTTACATGATAAGCTCTCAGCAACTTTAGATATTCATTTTTAAAGTGACTTGTAGTTTTTCATTGTACCTGATATATCACTTAAATATCAATCCATCTCTGTCTTTTGATGTTACAACCTCAAAAATCATTTTGATTCTTTACAGAAGTGATTCTACTAACTAATCTGCTTTCATTAAGCTATACACATGTCCTCTAGGAATAATAATGCATTTGTGTTCATCAGGCTACAAGTTTCTCTAGAAAGCAGCACCTGCCCCTTTTATTCCTGAAGGGCTGGTCCTGGATCATTTAAATGCTGTCAGAGATATGAAACAACAAAACTACTATCATTAAAAGCAACTGGTACAAGATCTTTTTCCTCTTTATTGCAGTGTTACATTTAGTGGAAGTAAGGATTCGCAAGCATATACAATAGGGATTCAAGTTTTCCAAATTCAAACTTCTTAAGACTTTCTCAAATCCCACTGTACTTGTCTACTCAGGCTACAACAAAGTACCACAGAATGGGTGACTCAAACAACAGAAGTTTATTTTCATACAGTTCTGGAGGCCAGAAGTCCAAGATCAAGGTGCTATCATGGTTGTTTCTCCTGAGAGTTCTCTTCCTGGCTTGCAGAAACAGCCTTCTTGCTGTGTCCTCACATGGCCTTTCCAATGTGCATAGCTGGAAGAGCCTTCTCTGATGTCTTTCCCTCTTCTTATAAGGATGCCAATCCTATTGTATTAGGGCTTCACCCTTATGACCTTGTTTCACCTTAATTGACTCCCTAAAGACTTTATCTCCAAACATCATTATATTGGGGATTAGAGTTTCAATATATGGAGACACAATTCAGTCTATAACACCCATGTTCTTTGAAAAAAGGAAATTACCTCAAAAGTAATATTCTCCTTATCTAACATGCCTGATGACTGACATTTCTATCATTTTGCACTTTCAAAAATTATAATCATACATTTCTAGATTACAACTAAACTCATGGATGTTTAGCATTCAGAATAGAATTGAGGAATAGGCCCATGCATATATGGACAACTGATTTTCAACACAGTTGTAAAGATAATTCAGTGGAGGAAAGGTAGCCTTTTCAAAATTTGTGCTGAAACAATTGGATACTCATATAAAAAATTAACTTTGACCCACATCTCACACCAAATACAAAAAAAAAAACTTAAAATGTATTATACACCTAAATGTAAAGCACAAAGCTGTAAAACTTATAGAATAAAAGATAGGACAAAGACGTTGTGACCTAGGGTTAGGCAAAGATTTCTTGGATATCAGAACAAATGCAGAATCCATATAAAAATGCACTGATAAACTGGACTGAATCAACATTAAAACTTCTCTTCAAAATGCACTGTTAAGATAGTAAAAAGATAAGCTCTACATGTAGAAGAAAATTTTGCAACTAACATATTTTATAAAGGACTTTTATCTAGAATATGTAAAGAACTCTCCAAACTCAATAAGGATAAAAAGAACCCAATAAAATAAGTGGCCAAAAGATCCAGACAGAAAATACACTTAAAAAGATATGTGGGACTTCCCTGGTGGTGCAATGGTTAAGAATCTGCCTGCCAACGCAGGGGACAAGGGTTCAAGCTCTGGTCCAGGAAGATCCCACATACCGCGGAGCAACTAAGTCTGTGCACCACAACTACTGAGCCTGCACTCTAGAGCCTGTGACAACTACGGAGCCTGCATGCCACAGCTACTGAAGCTCACACGCCTAGAGCCTGTGCTCCACAACAAGAGGAGCCACTGCAATGAGAAGCCCACATACCACAACAAAGAGTAGCCCCTGCTCACCGCAACTAGAGATAGCCTGCATGCAGCAATGAAGACCCAATGCAGCCAAATATAAATAAATAAATAAATTGTTTAAAATGGTATATTAAAAAAAAAAGATATGTAGATAGCAAAGATAGCAAATAAGCACATGAAAGTATGTTCAACATCATCAGGGAAAAGCAAGTTAAAACCACAATATGATACAATTACACACCTAATGGAATAGTTAAAAAGTGATCATAACAAGTGCTAGTGAGGATGTGGAACAACTGGAACTCTCAAGCATCATTTGTGGGAATATAGAATGGTAAGATCACCTGGTAACTGAGCCCACTGCAGCATTATTCACAGTATCCAAGACATGGAAGCAATCTAAATGTTCATCTGTGGATGACTGGATAAAGAAAATGTGTTATACACAAACAATAGATTGTTATTCAACTTTTAAAAAGAAGGAAATTCTGCCATTTGTAACTACATGAATGAACCTGAAGGACATTATGTTAAGTGAAATAAGCCAGACACAGACAGACAAATACTACATGATACCACTTATATCAGGAATCAAAAGCTGTCAAACTCATAGAAGCAAAGAATAGAATGGTGGTTGTCAGAGGCCCGAGGGAGGGGAAAATGGGAAAGTATTAGTCAAAAGGCACAAAGTTTTAGTTATACAAAATAAGTAAGTGCTGTGGATTTACTGTACAGCATAGTTCTCATAGTTAACCATACTTTACTGTATACTTAAAAATTTGCTGAGAGGACAAATCTTAAAAGCACTGAAGTGTTTTTATCATCACACAAATAATGATAGAGGGGGCAGGAAGAAACTTTTGGAGGTGATGGATATGCTAATGGCACAGATTGTGGTGATGGTTTCACGGTGTATGCTTATCTCCAAAGTCATCAAGTTGAAAATATTAATTATTTACAGCTTTTTGTATGTCAATTATACCACAATAAAATGTTTTTTTTTTAAAAAAAGCTATGGGGTTTAAAAAAACAAACGTTACACCTTTCTCTTACTTGAATAAGTGGTAAAGAGAAATTATTATTGGCAAACCTGTCATTTTTTTCAGCATGTCATTTACAATCTTTAGTACTTGAGCTATTAGTAGTAACTCACCTCACAACAGATTCCAACAGAACTGTTTCAATCCCAGCTTACAACCACTGCATTAAGTTTCTCCATTTTTCTGGCTCTGCATTTTCTTTTTTTTTTTTAATTATATATATACTTTTTTGAATTTTATATTTTTATACAGCAGGTTCTTATTACTTATCCATTTTATACATATTATTGTATATATATCAGTCCCAATCTCCCAATTCATCACTCCCCGCCTGCCCCCCACCCCCCACCCCACCCCTTTCCCTCCTTGGTGTCCATACATTGGCTCTGCATTTTCAATCCTCTATCCCCTGGATGGCAGTGTTCTCCACATTTCACATTACAGTTGAAACTTGGCATCTTAAAGAAATCAATCTGAATGAATGGCTTACGATAGCATTTTTGAATTAGAAGGAAAATAGATGGATCTATCAGATTTTATATATTTTTTTTATTCAAACAGAAAGTCACAAAAATTATAATCATCCTCATCAGTTCACTCAGTCCCATGTAATTAATTTTTTTTTCATCTTTATCTTTTGTTAGCACTTTTATGAATTCATCAGTTTTCCATTAGAGTTCTGAAAATGCTTATTCATTCAGTTCAGCAGTATAGTCAATTACCAGAAACCTGTACTTGTCAGAGTCTTTTCCATGAATTCCTTGAAGATGAAGCCCTTTTATGGGAACATTTTTGCGAAAGCATCAGAGTACACCCAGAACTGTCTGTAAATGACAAAAGACTTAAAAATGACCACGGTTAAAGATTGGATGAAAGTTCATAATAATGCAATTGGCAAGGAAATTTAGTTATTTCTGAGATATACATTTTAAAGTAATAACTAGGATTATGACTTGTTACACCAGAACATATAAGATTTTTAGGAATTTCATGTAATGTCTGAAACATTTATATTAACATATTTCCATACAAATAACCCAAAGAAAGTTTAGTATTAGTTTTTTTTATTTTTGAATTTTATCTTTTTATTTTTTTATACAGCAGGTTATTAGTCATCAATTTTATACACATCAGTGTACAGACTTTATATTTTTAATGTCTAAGATTAACTCCTCAGGTTTCAATTTTTGACTTGAAGTGAATTCCTAAACAATAATAAACCCTCTAATTGAGCTACTAGTGGATTTATGTAAGATTCAAAGTTTTATATATACAACATACCAAAGGGTGTAACTAGTTACTGTATAGGAGACAAGTAGTTGGCAAGTTACTAGGCTAATATGTTTCCTAAATCAATCTTCTAACAGATTGTTTTTTGCCTAAATTTCATGTCAATGTTTATGGAGTGTTTTGGTTAGATTTGTTACTTTATATCTCTAGGAAATTTAAAGAAAAGTTTCTATTGTAGGAATTTTAGATCTTAAAAATTTTGAAATAGCTAGTTAATATTACATAGTCAAGTTTTATAAAATCTGAAGGGATGGAGCTGACACTTAGCAATTTGGCCTAGAGCTTTGGCTCTGGAATCAGATGGATATCAAATTCTAATTCTATCTTTTAATAACTATGTGCCCTTGGGCAAATTATATTCACTGTCTGTGACAAGACTTCTTTTTTTTTATAAAAATGGGAATGGTAAAATGAAAACACAATGTAGAGTTCTTGAATATTTACCTCTCAATAATTTAATCTGCTATTATTTTCCATTGTCTAATTTGATCTTGACAGTAACTTTGGGAGATAGGCATGGTACATATGAAGGATGCATGTCTTACGAATAACAAATATGCCTGAGTTCACAGAGGTAATAAGAGGGCAATCCAAGTATCTTGACATAAAATCACTGGTGGCAGTTTTACAACTCTATGATATGAATGTGTAAATTACATTAATAATTTATGACCACTATTCTTTCCCATTCACCTAATTATTTATTGATTTTTCAGCAATTAATGAGCTAAGGCACTTTATAAACTATAAATCTTAACATATATATGATTTATTTTTTTAAATTATTTTCCAATTAGCCCAAGATAGGCTCAAGATTATGCAACAAAGCCTATAATATTTTAAAGCTAAGTTCAGAAAACATTATTAAAGCCCAATTCGGATTCATTTTCAATAAAGTGATTGGCCTTGATTCACTTAAATCAACATTTTTGACCATCTGTTTTGCAAAGCATGGTGCTAGGTTCAGTAGGAGATTTTGAAAAATGATTAAGACATTGTCCTTGTCCACGTTCACCATAGACTTACAGAGTAATAACTTTAATAATTCTAACACCAAGGCCAACTCAATATATTAAGTGCCAGAGAAAGAATATTACAGGGAAGTGAGAGCAATTTGATTAGAAGGCTTCCTAGAGGAGATGGGTTTTGAGTTCTATTTTGAAAGAAGGGTGGGACTTCAATAGGCAGCTGTAGAATAGGGAGAAAATTCCTCAGCAGAGGAAATCAGTTAAATAAAAGCAAGGTAATAAAAGGCACTCTATTTCATAAATAAAGTAAAGCATCTAAAAGTTTTTTTATATACTCTTATTTAAACTTTCCAAAAACATTGTTAGAAAGACGTAGAAATTAAAACCTTTTAAATTTCTTAAATATATCTCCCCTACACATACCTCTGAAAAAGGAAGCTGTCTTAAGTTATTGAAATTTTTAAAAAGTGAAGCAAAATCTTTTGAGGCAAAAACCAAACTTCATGAATCATAATAGACTGGAAGAGGTGGGTTTTAAAATACCTGGGAATTTTCAGATTTGTAAATGAGTAATATTTAAAGGGAATTTTGCTGCAGTTATATTTAAACATAAAGATGGAAATTCGAGATAGAATGAAGTCAATGGTGTAAAAGCCAGTTCAGAGAAAACGTTTTTAATTGAACATACCATCAAAAGCAAGGAATTTATAGCAAATATTTCTGGTTGCATGTCCATCAAGACCAAGACAGAGAGAAAATACGTAGCTTGGGAGTTAAATTTAGCAGGTCGTATAGCTTCTCCTTGAAGGAATTCAATGCCTTTTCTCTGGCAAGGATTAAGGTTAAAAAAAGAAATTCCATTATTTTCCCCAACTCATACTCAAGGTTCTTGAAAGTGCTGTCTCTGCTTCTTCAGTTTTTAGCTGTTGCATAGTTTTGGAATCCTCTTTTAAAACCCCACTGAAGCTCTGCTGGTCAGAGTCACCAGTAACCTCCCAGGTACTCAACTGACCTTGGGGTACAAGATATCACCTCTTTTCTTTGCCAGCATTGACTCACCCGAATGTGTTGGCTGAGCCAGTGACTCCTTTCCTCTTTCATCTCCCCACATGTATCATTGTCCAAGCTAGAAATCTTGCCAGATAGATTTACCTATGTAGTGGCACTTCATACCAGACTTTTTTATGCCTGACCCTAGCCATATGAACACTATTGATTCAACAAAGAATTACCCAACCCAAATGTCACTAGTGCTGAGATTGAGAGCTGCTAATCTATGTTCATGTCTGTAACAATCCATTTTATAGTGCAGTGAAGTACCAAGGACCAGGCTGTGGGAGAGGTCAGGTCTGTGTACAAGAAATGAGGGAGGGTGCAGGGATTGGTCTGTATAGATTTTTTTTTTTTTTTTTTTTTTTTTTTTTTGCGGTACGCGGTCCTCTCACTGCTGTGGCCTTTCCCATTGCGGAGCACAGGCTCCGGACGCGCAGGCTCAGCGGCCATGGCTCACGGGCCCAGCGGCTCCGCGGCATGTGGGATCTTCCCGGACTGGGGCACGAACCCGTGTCCCCTGCATCGGCAGCCGGACTCTCAACCACTGCGCCACCAGGGAAGCCCTATAATTTTTTTTGATGTGGACCATTTTTAAAGTCTTTACTGAATTTGGTACAATATTGCTTCTGGTTTATGTTTTTTTGGTTTTTTGGCCATGAGGCATGTGGGATCTTAGCTCCCTGACCAGGGATCAAACCCACATCCCCTGCATTAGAAGGTGAAGTCTTAACGACTGGACTGCCAGGTAAGTCCCTGTGTAGAATTTTAAACCAGTTATAATCCTGACTAAAAGTCAATCTGGTTTTATTATCACCATGCATTAGAAATTCTAAAAAAAAATTCAGTGATAAAAATTCTCCTCCCTGAACAAATATTTTATCAGTCTAAGTATAAATAACTAGTTCAGTTTTACTGTTAAGTTTTAAAATTATATATGTAGGCTTCAAAATTAGTAAAGTTTTATTAACTTTAATAAACATTGTATTCTATATGAAAGTAAGTTTGGAGCACTGCCAGTTATGCAGTAGGCCCCTGACACATGTAGACCTAGGGACACCTATTCAGTAATAAGTTTGTAATTGTTTGGAATCAACTGAGCTCACTTTTTGACACAGTTCATTTGCAATCTCTGTGATAGGACAAATTCCTGCATTTAACAGTGATTCAAAATAAACAATGATAGCTGTGTGTGATTTTTTTTTGAGTTATCTTGCTTTTTCTAGTGTGAGGTTTTAGATGAGGTTAATCTGACCAAAAAAGAAAAATCACAAACATCTGGAATTATCGTGGAGCACTGTACAGTGAAACACCAAGCTTTAAAATCATTTCTTAAAGAGAGGCGTACAGAAAATGTGGGAAAGGATATTAACTATTTAACAACAATGACCAACAAAGTAAGAAAATGGACATTCATATAGAAAAAAGAGTCAAATTTCAGAGAAGAATGCCAGGAGAAACAACAGAAGATGCTAGTATTACATTGCCATTAAAAATAGCAACATGTGAATGCCTTAATTGTTTCCATGAAGAATGGACACTTGTTCTAAAGCAATGGATCAAATAATGTCCATGTTTGTTATCATTCGGCCATTTTCTTTCACTTTTGCAAAAGAAGAAAAAATTTGTAGTTATAAACAGTGTTATAGAAATTTATGATGCATTTTATGGTGAAAATATTGTAGTGGAAGTATTTTTGACTGAAGAGCCATTTGAAACCACCAACATACATTCTGAAGAAACAAATACATGGATAGTATAACAATCTTTGGAATTTATTGGGAATCAGATTATTATAAAGTTTAAGGTTTTTTTCACTAGTTGCATATATGTTGCTTCGTGTGAAAGAAACATAAATGTTAAAATTAGTTAAAAGTGCTCTTCGGGCTTCCCTGGTGGTGCAGTGGTTGGGAGTCGACCTGCCGATGCAGGGGACACGTGTTCGTGCCCCGGTCTGGGAGGATCCCGCATGCTGTGGGGCGGCTGGGCCCGTGGGCCATGGCCGCTGAGCCTGCGCATCCGGAGCCTGTGCTCCGCAATGGGAGAGGCCACAGCAGTGAGAGGCCCGCGTACCGCAAAAAAAAAAAAAAAAAAGTGCTCTTCAATTCTAAGTGAAGAGAAGTTGACAAATCTGGCTATACTATCTTGTAAATATGAATATGTGAAGATCAATTTTTGATGAAGTTTTGGACAAATATGCAGAAGTTTGGGCTTGAAAAGAAACACAATTATGTTATTATTGAATGCTGTGACAGACCAATATGTAGGAATAAATTTTACCTTTTTAAGACATTATTGACCAGGGGATTTTTGCAGAAACTAATGCCTGTAATGCGTCTCTGGTCAAAAACGTGTTAAAATATAGTTAAAAATCATTAGTATGTTTTCTTTTATATTTTTATATTCCAGCATTTAATTAATCTTTTCAGTTTAAAATTTTTTTACTACATGATTTTATATACAAAATTCAATAAAAAATAATTTCACTGTGTGCTTTCTCTTCTGGCCATTATTTGTTGTTTCTTTTTACAACTTTTTCTGAAAATAATTTTTTTGTATAGAGAATAGTAATATGATTTGTTCTGGATGTACAGTAGGTTATGCCATTGATGTTCTAATATCTGAGACGTACTTGAAGTTGATATGTCTGAAACTATTGATAAATTCACTACTTACCCTTCATGAAGTCATGTTTAAAAAGCAAACAATAAGAACTCCTAATTCCAGTAAAGGGCATTATCATTCACACCATCATCCTTGACTTCTTCCTTCATTCAGTCCTCACTCCCACATAAATAGTCAATAATAACATTGTTTAGCTTTTCCTTCTTTCATCTCTTCATTTCTATCCACACAGCTGCTGATTTCAGTTAGGCCCTACCCTTTTCTCTCGTGGATTATGTAGTAGTTTCCCAAGTTGGCTCCCTGCCTTCACATTTACCACTATCTATCCATTCCTCACATTGCCAGGGATGTTTTCTAGATAACTAATCACATTATTCCCTCCATAAAACTTTCACTGGGTTTTCATTGCTTTTAGTATAAAAACCAAACTTCTTGGTATGGTATATCAGACTCTTTATGATTTGGTCCGTGATGACATCTACAGGTATATTCCCTGCTAAAACTTTATAGTTATAAAATGTACCCCCAAATTTTCATTTCTTTTAACATTTTCTGTTGGATATGTCATTGTAGATATGGATTCTTGGCCCAAAACACTTAACATTTCACTCCTCATGCTTGCCCAGGGGTCCATTTATCTACTTCTATATTTATCAGTCTGGATTACTTAACTCTGATGCCATTTTCCCACCAGAAACTGGTGTAATCTCAGGTTAGGTTTAGTCATATTTCTCAGTTCATATACATTTTCATCATTGGTCAGGACAATATTCCTTTCTTATTTTAGTTATGTATTTCCTCTATCCACTCCTATTTCCACCCTCCACCTGGTAAGTAACTATTCTATTGTATTTAATATGTATCTTTTTTGAGGGGGCAGGTGTCTTTACAAAATGTGTATTACCTAATTCTGTTTTAAAATCTTCACATTCCACCATACAGATCAAACAGTCAGAAGCTCAAAAACATAGATAATTGTATGATGTTTGGACTTCCGTGGTGGTGCAGTAGTTAAGACTCCGCCTGCCAATGCAGGGGACACAGCTTCAATCCCTGGTCCAGGAAGATCCCACGTGCTGCGGAGCAGCTAAGCCGTTGCACCACAACTACTGAGCCTGCGCTCTAGAGCCCGTGAGCCACAACTACTGAGCCCATGTGCCACAACAACTGAAGCCCGCATGTCTAGAGCCCATGCTCTGCAACAAGAGAAGCCATCACAGTGAGAAGCCCTTGCACCGCAACGAAGATTAGCCCCCGCTTGCTGCAACCAGAGAAAGCCCATGTGCAGCAACAAAGACCCAACATAGACAAAAATAAATAAATTAATTAATTAATTAAAAAAAAGGAGTATGATGTAGTAAAAAAAAAATTAGGAAGGGATGAGTTTTGAGTATCTATTACCTTTGTTTCTAATGTCGTTTAATTATAAATTTAGATAAATTTTAATAATGGTTTTTAAAAATTTATTTATTTTTGGCTGTGTTGGGTCTTCATTGCTGCACGTGGGCTTTCTCTAGTTGCGGTGCGTGAGCTTCTCACTGCAGTGGCTTCTCATGTTGCAGAGCACTGGCTCTAGGTGCACGGACTCAGTAGTCGTGGCTTGCAGGCTCTAGAGCGCACGGGCTTAGTTGCTATGTGGCATGTGGGATCTTCCTGGACCAGGGATCAAACCCATGTCCCCTTCATTGGCTGGCGGATTGTTAACCACTGTGCCAGCGGGGAAGTTCCAATAATGGTTATGTTTTGCAAGAGATTATATTCTTGGTTTTTTTTCCTCTTTTGGTGTATGTTTACTCTTTGAGGAATCTCATCTACCCCTAATGTTTCACCTTTCTTTTGAAACATTTCCCAAGTAATGTTCTATGCAATATCTCACGGCATTAGGTCTAGCTAGAAAAATAGTTCTATATTTAAATACATTTAGAATTTTCTGTGTGATTCATGATGTAAAGTAACATTCATAATGTAAACTAAATCCTATGATAATTCTGAAGTAATGAACCTTCTCAACCATGTTTAAACTAATCCTTTCCAATACCATTGGAGTATAGATCACATCATGGTGCATTTATCAAATCTACTGAAACTGTGTATACTAGTTTGGGAAATATTGGCATGAAAGTTGATAACTTTCCAATGTATGTATCCAGTCCCTCCTGTTATGTGAACTCCAAGACTGAATTTCCAACTGTCTCTTACATACCCAGAGGTACTTCAAGATTATATAGTCCAATATTAGGCCTGTTGCTGTATCAATGACCTGAAGCCAAAGACCACCAACATACACTTATAGTTAAACAAGTTGAATTTATTACTGGTTACAGTGAGGGAAAATGCACAACATAGCAAAATGCAGGGTGTCTCACAAAGAGGATGTTAGAAAGAACTTACTGTGAGATTTTAGTTTAGTTTGGGTAATTTTGGAGAGGATCTAAGGAAGCAGGGACTAGCTCTAGATTGGGTGCTATCAGAAACAGAGAGCAGCTCTATTATTGAATATCTCAATACATTTTATGTTTAGGAGGGCTGGCTAGAGTGAGAATAAAGCTGTAATTGGTAAAGAAGTAGCAGTCATTTATTTTAGCTGAGGGAGGGGAATATTTAGTATTTTGTGAATTTCCCAATTCATCTTTTTGACTTATTTAGTCATGGTTACAGAGTTATTGTGTTTGATATTCATGTTTGGTGAGGTTGTTTATGTCCAAGAGCAGAACAATATGGCTTAACTTTTAGCATCCGAAGAACTTGTAATAACATTGAGAATAGGTGTGTATTAGAACAGGTCTCCAATATCAAGAGCCGTTTTGTCCTTTCTTAGATCCATTACAGTACTTGTTCTTTGTTTTGTATTATTTACTGGCATAACCTTAGTCATCCAAATAAGAAGCATATGGTTAACATTCATCTCTCATCTCTCGTACTCCTGACATTTTAGAGGATTATTAATCACCAATTTTACTCCTAATTATCCATGAAATGCCTTTCAAAATTATTCCTGCATCTCTTATCTCAATATCTAGATTCAGGCCCTTATTATCTCTTACCTGAAGAGTTGCAATTGCTAGCAAACAGATGTTCCTGATTCTAGTTTTATTGCTAATCATGTTATCCTCTCACTATTATCAAAGGTTTACTTCCCGAAACATAAATAAGATCATGTTCTTCCTCCATTTTACAACCTTAAATGGCTCAGTTTGTCTATACATTTTCTTATGCATGGTATAAGTACATATGCTGCTATTTAAGGCCCTTGACAATTTGGTATATCTTAACTTTAGATCTCACTTCACATCTAGTCCTAACTGTCATCATGTATGGTCTGTGCCCTAAAATTCATTCAGTAAATATTTATTGAAATTATTTATTACTAATTCTATAATAACTGTGACAGAGATTAAGAGTTTCTTCTATTACTTCTTTTCCTCATCTGATATTGTAAAAGAATCATTGATTTTTTTTAAAGCTGGGACAACTAAAAATATATTCAGCCATCCAGAGTATAGATTCTGTATTAGCCTCCTTTACAGATAAGCTAGCCACCTTATCAATTTCTGACCAAAGGGTTATAAATGAAAGTGGTTGGTAGCTTATGTTAAAGTGAATGTGCCTCTTGCTGTGCCTCCTTACTACTGGCTGGAATGTTGACATAATGGTAGGAGCTCCAGCAATATTTAAGAACATACAGATGAAGGCTACATAAAATAATGATGAAGTCAAAATTTGGAAGGAGTTTGGGTCCCTGATTACTTCATTGAACTGTCATACCAAGACTGGGCTATTCCTTGGGTGAAAAGAAATATAAGACAAAACTTGTGTGCTTGAGCCACTTAAATTTGGATGTTTTGAAACATTGGGGTGAACTTAATTTCCTCTGATATAATAATAATGGTAACTGTATTTTTAAAAATTTCGTTTGATTTAGCTACCCATTTGTCATTATCTATTCCAAAGAACTCAATGCAGTGTGGTGGGATAATATTATAAAACATCAAAATTACATAATATAAAAAAAAGAATATCTGCCTCCTTTCCCCGTCTCCCATAATACTTTCATCTGAACCCTGAAAGCTTCTTCCCTTCCCAGTCAAAAGAACAAAAATTACCCAGAGAAAAGCATAAAGGCTACAGAAAGTATTAAGAAAACAAACAAACAGAAGAATTAAAAAAAACAGCCACTGGCCAAAGCAGAATTTAGAAATTTTAGAATATGCACACCCCATGTTAATTTTCTTGCTTAGGTAAACTGAGTAGAGCGCATGGGCAGAGGAGGGAAAAAGTTGAGAGAACCATGGGATAAAAGAGAATGTGCTGGAGAAACTAAGAACCTCTGCTGAAGTTTCAGAAAACTGTATTTCTTGATTACCAAAAGCTAGCTTTTGCCTATGGAATATTAGGTTTCAATTAAAACTTGACTGTGCCAGTGTCACCTCTCCATCCAATACATCCTTTAAAGGCAGCCCTCTTTCTGATGGCTCAGGCCGACTGAAAGCCTCTACAAATGTATATGAGAGACCTGGACCCTGAGCTTCGATTTTTAATGTGAAAAGAAACCTTGCCTCTAGGCAGGAAAATAAGATGGAAGCAGAACAAAGGTTAATATACAAAATGGATGCCACAAGGTCCTATATGTTTTTTAGGGATGAGCCATGAGTTAAAATCTAAAATTATAGTGCTAATATACAGGGAGAAATACAGTAATTTTGATGCTTTAAAAGTCCATAACATAACATATTTCTCATTGTTTAGAAGGATAATTAACACTGATACTAAGATCACAGAGAACCAACCTCAACTATATCCTCCTCCCTGAAGCCATCATGTCAATGAAGACATTGTGAAAATTTTTATAGTCAACACTGTCATTTTTCCTGTTGTTTACTATTTATCTGTCCTTAAAAGAATGCTTATATTTTGTGTTCTACAACTGGAGGGCATCCAAAGTTTTGATTCACCAAATTGTTGTTTGAAAATATTGAAGATCAAGTTAAAAAAAAAAAGTGGAGGGCAGGGTGGTTCATCTCCCAACCTTGAGAGACTAACATGATCTGGGATTACTTTCTGCTGTAAACAACTAGAAAACTGTATGAAATGTATGGAAATGTATGGAATTGGACAATAGGCAGCACAGGCCTGTAATCACTGAAAGAAAGCAAACAAATGAATATAGACCTATTTAAGATGTTCTTCTACAATGGAATATTACTCAGCCATAAAAAGGAATGAAATTGGATCATTTGTAGAGATGTGGGTGAATCCAGAGAGTGTCATACAGAGTGAAGTAAGTCAGAAAGAGAAAAACAAATATCGTATATTAACGCATATATGTGGAACCTAGAAAAATGGTACAGATGAACCAGTTTGCAGGGCAGAAATTGAGACAGAGATGTAGAGAACAGTCGTATGGGCACCAAGGGGGGAAAGTGGCTGGGCGGGTGGTGGTGTGATGAATTGGGAGATTGGGATTGACATGTATACACAAATATGTATAAAATGGATAACTAGGGCTTCCCTGGTGGCGCAGTGGTTGAGAATCCGCCTGCCAAGGCAGGGGACACGGGTTCGTGCGCCGGTCTGGGAAGATCCCAGATGCCGCGGAGCAACTAGGCCCGTGAGCCATGGCCGCTGAGCCTGTGCGTCCGGAGCCTGTGCTCCACAACGGGAGAGGCCGCAACAGTGAGAGGCCCATGTACCACCAAAAAAAAAAAAAAAAAAAATTGTTTAACTAATAAGAACCTGCTGTATAAAAAAATAAATAAAATTCAAAAATTCAAAAAAAAGATATTCTTCTATGCTCTCAGTCAGTATTAATTATACTTCTAAACAAGATATATTGTATGTTATGAATATTTTGAGTTTTAAAATTGTTTTTTTAAGTACTAAAACCACCTCTAAATACCATAGTATCATTTAATCTGTCCCCTAACCCCTATATTTTTTGTGATGTAGTACTTAGATCTGGAGGCTAAATAGGATTTTGATTTTTAAAAAAAAGTAAAGACACTTCATATGTAATAATGTGTACCTCCATGAGAAAGCATGGATATTTGACTCCTGTGACTTAATGTAGCTATTGTCATCATTGTTTAGCTCAGTTCATTTCTTAATGGCTACAAAATGGTGATATTTTAATTCCATTGTTTGTTTATTTAGTTTTCTTACTTCTATAAAGAGAAACTTTTTCCTTTTCAATTATTTGATTATCTTAAAGAGCAATAGTATAAATAGTGTTTTTTCAGTGGAGACAGGTCAGCAAGTTTGAACAAAACTAGATAATTAAGAATCATGCAAAGGTTTTAAAATAAATTTTATTTTATGTGAGAATGCTAAATGTGTCTGCTGCTAGTAGTAGATCAAATCTAAGTACTGATAGAAGTAGTTTAAAACATGTCAATTTTGATTAGAATTTTGACAGTTTTCTAGCCTTAAATGATTTTATGTCCATCCAGCATAGAATACTGTATCTAAACAGAAATGGGAAAAACGGACTCATGAACTTGGCAGAATGATGAATCATTCAACCGTAATATTTTTGTGTCAAAAAAGAAGCTCAAAGCTATAGTTATAGATTTTGATTTTACCTTGTAGTTAAGATTTTTGCGAGATAGCTTCCATAACAAAGTAAAGAAATGACATTTCCCTTTAGGATAAATGTGACTTTTTTTTTCAGTTTTCAAGAAGTGAACTTTAAATTTTCATTTTTCATATTTTAAACAAGAAAACCTCATAATATTTTTAAATGTAGGAATCAATTGCAGTGTTGTATGATTTTATATTCTTAATGAAAAGTTATCTCTACATGGATCCACTGATCAGAGAAATTTTATACCCTAAATGTATTGGAACATGATACCAAAAATAAAAACGCATTTATGAAATGGTTCTTAATTTTTTATTTGAGCAACAGTTTCCTATGGTCAGGCATATTTAGTATATTTACTAGGGCTTAAGCCCATTCTTCATTGGCTTTGCATTGAGGTTTTCAGGATAGCACCCCTCCGATGCCATAGCCAAAAAAATTGGGTCATCACTGCTTGTAGAGTAAAGGAGCCATGTGAGTACCTAGGTTAATGCAAGCAAAGGTATTAGAATAACATTAAATTTCGTTCAGTTCAACTCTGCAGCTATTCTAAGAAAGTGAAGACTTTGCTTCCAGTTTTGTTGACTCCATAATATATCAGGGTACATAATAGTAATAGGCTCATAATTACAATGTTATGGCTCTTAAAATTATTAATCAAAAATATTGAGATAATACATCAGAACTATTCTTTTCTAGCTATTTTAACTTATTATTGAATACTACATTTTTTTCAAGTCAGTGTCTTATAATGTATTAATCTTGTATATCTCTCTTGATTTCCATGCTTCCCTCCTGGTAGTTTGCATTCTTTGATTTTAATGTTTGGGCTAGCAGTAGACAGGCAGGGAATGATCAGATTTTAGTTCAATATTTAAAAGCTACTTAGCAATCCACACACATTCCCTGATTCTAAAATCCAAATTGTCACCATACAAGTACATTTGTATTCAGCCTCATATTACAAAAGCAATCCATTATATTTCCCTTATTCCAAGCCGTCTCAACTTCCATTAAATCCTCAACTTTCATTACTTTCTGAATAGTGACTGGCTCCAGGATCATCCCAGAAACCTGAAACTGTCGTGAGTTTTTCTATTTATCTTGCTTTTTGCATCAGTTGCTGCAGCCTGTTGGTCCTTTTACTTAAACACATCTCATTTCTCTCCATGCTTCTCCATCCCCTTGAAACAATCCTCTTAGCTGGCCTTTCTGTTTCTGGAATAAAGCCATCCAAACCAAAGCTCTATCATGCATCCAGAGTAATCTTTGTAGCGAGGATATGTTATCATATCACTTCCCTCTGTACAATTTTTTCAGTGGTTCCCCACTGCTTACAGAATAAATTTTAAACCCTTTCCACATAGCATATAACATCTTGCCTTTCTCTGTAGCTTTAACTTTTAGGACTCCCACCTGTGCACTTGTAATATACTACAAATGCTCAACTAATTGTAATCCCTGGAACATCTGAGACTCACAAAGCTCTGAGTCTTTGCTCAGGCTGTTCCCACTGCTTGGAAATCCCTTCCTCACCCATCTGCCTAATAAATATCTACTCTTTCTACATGCTTTTTGGCAATATGCCTACAACTCCTTCTCCCCTTCCATCATTCAGAACTTTATCAGCTCAGTTAGTCTCTGAGACCACCAAGACTATTCCCACCGCAACTTTGATTTTTGTGTATTCCAGTCCCCGCTGGAAGCCCCAGACTCTCATAACCACCACACTATTTTTCATGTATGTTTTTCAGGTACCGGTTATTTTTCTTCTCCTATGGCCCTTGTGACTCTGAGCCTGAAATTGAAATAAATGGCCTTTTTGTTTCTCTCTGTTATATTCAGAACACTGTCTTTCCCTCTTTCCAAAAAGCCTCCAGCATTGAAGCTTCTGCCATCAGACTGTGTCACTCATTATTATTTCTGTTAGCTACACACAGGCCAGTCTCTCCCATTTCTTGAATACTTAAGTACTGGTTCACTGTCACACTCCAGTACAACAAACACAAAATTTGATGATTTCAGTATCCATATAGATTCAAGTAGATGGACCTTCCACTTCCTTGTCCTGGTTTCTCAATTCTTTGACTTTCCTTTATTAACCATATTTTTCATCTTAAAACAGGCAACTCTCATGTTCTTACTCTAAACTAGTCATAACCAACAATTGTACTTCTTCATCCATCATTTCATGTTTAAGTATACTGCTTTCTTTTCCTTTCCAGTATTTTATTATAAAAAATTTTCAAACATACAGAAAAGTTGAAAGAATTTTTACAGTAAATATCTGTATATACCCACCACCTAGATTCTATCATTAACATTTTACTGTATTTGCTATACAACATTATCTATCTATCTATCTATCCATCCCTCTCTCCGTCATTATTTCATCTTATTTTAAGTGCATTTCAAAGTAAATTGCAGACATGAGTAAAACTACTTTAGTACCTTAGAATAAATATCATTAACTATAGTTTAATATTTGTTTACAATAATAGTGATTCACACACACACGTAATTATTTGCATCCTGCTTCTGCTTTACCACTGAACTGTGATCTCCCTGAGGGCATGCACAATGATCCACTTATATTTGTATTGGCTAGCACAGGAAAATTTAGTAGGTGGTAAATAAATGCTAGTTGAATGAATGAAGGTCTCTCCTCACAGTAATGCCAATCTAGTCAGTTAAGATAATAGGATAAATCCCACTGGATCACTCAAATCCAGAATTAGGTTATCTTGACAAATCAGGCAGAGAACATTGCCAAGATATCAGGACACTTAAGACTGAGTTCATAGACAAGTTGGGCTCTTTCTTGAACCGCTTTTCTTAATTTCATTACATCCTGAAGAAGTGACAAAATTGAAATTTATTGCATGAACAAAAGGCATAATGCTTAATTGCTTTCTTCAGAAAGCCATGCTTATCACTGTCATCACATTTACTTTCTATTATGGCTAAGTAGAGACTAATATTTTTATTTTTAGATTAGTATGTCTAGAATAATTATGGTTATAGCCTCTTAATATAGAATTACTTCCAGACTGCTTTTTACCTTTGAGCTTGGTTAAGCAAGACTATATCATATATAGCAGAAAGACACCGTTAACGAATAAAATGTTCACATCAAATCTTCTTAGGTTACATGGATCAGGCATTTAATAAACAGGTTGCAATCTGACTTGGCTTTATACATCTTGTTGATTTTCCATGGTTGCCTATAGTGTAAGTTATACTGATGTCATCATGTTAATCAGAAAATTAAGACTGTGTAATATACCATACTTTCAACAATGTAATTGGATGATTTATCCCTCCTGCTAAGGGAATCAGTAAGCATACTTACAGAACAGATGCAAAGAAAGAGAAATGTGTGAGATGCTCTGACAGGATGACACCATCCACAATACTAAACAAGAAGCATGTGTCATAAATGTGAACCTTATATAATAGAATAACACCTTTCAAAACACAAGTGTGATCGTAAAACCATCTGCTTCATAATCAGCTTCTCAAGTACATCTGGTATTGCTATATGCTCACTAAATTGTTCCTAAATGCATTTTTAAAACATAAAATGATTACAGATAGTCTGTGGGATGAGAGACTAAATGTCCAGATGGCTTCCTTTAGTACCTTTACTAATTTCATCATTGTATTTCTTAATTAATCTCTCTCAGTAAGCATGTAACTGTTACAATTAAAAATGCACATTGATTAAATGAGTGTTTTAAAGACTCAGGTAAGTGGTGGTTTCAATTTAGCTGTGTAAGTTGAGTACAATTTTATTTCTACTCAATTCTTTCTATTAAAATAAAAGAAAATACAACATCACTAGAGCCCTTATTTCAATCATAGTATCATATACAGTATGACTGTATTGTTAGAAGTAGCCAAGCTTAAAATGATAAATTAATGTAGAGCAGAAAAGGGGTTCTGGCTTTAAACATTTTTAAAAAGACAGTTAAAAACTTAGTCTAAACTCAGAAGACACCCTTAGCTTTTATTATTGACATCAGATAATTTGTTATTATATCTTTTTAAGAATAACGTTTGAGTCAGAAATAATTATTTCCTGGTTGATCAGTATTTCACAGGCAAAGGTCTTCTTTATACTAGCTGAAGAAAAACTGCAAAGAATCTATGCCTGTTAGGAGGTTATTTTAATAATCATGTGGACTACTGTTTTTATCATGTCTTTTCTGTGAGAGTTTGAACTGTTTCCTGGATTAGGATTCTAGGATTTACTTCTGCATGTGTGTCTCTCTCCCGTCAATATTGTTGTTTTCAGTACAATTGTTTATTTTTTCTCCTGTCCTGGGAAGAAAGGCGGAAGTGTTTCTACTAGGGTGTTTTAACCATTTTTAAAGTAAACATTTAAGAATATTTAATTTTTTATCTGGTGTCAAAGATGATCATATAGGAAGACCCTCAACTCACTTCTTCCTATGGACACACCTAATCTACACCTACATATAAAGCAATTCCTCATAAAGAATAAATGAAGGCTGATTGAACAGCTTCTGAACAAATGATAGAGGGACCACATAGAGACAGATAGAAGAGATAGAAACATGGAATTGATGGGAACCCCCACTCCTGATGTAGTGACCTGCAGTAAGAAGAGGTAATAGTAAGGGGCCTACATGCAGACTTGCCTGTTCTGGGATACAGTGAAAAAAACAGTGGTTTAAAGGGCACCAAACTACACTTGAAGGAAATCCATTAACTGACCCTAGAGAGTCTTCCAAATGGGCCAGGAATTATTGGAACTCTCGCCAGGGTATGAGGCACCAAGAGTGCCATTTTTTGCACTCCCCATCCACCTTGATAGTGCAGCTAGGAACATGGTCCATGCACTCTAGCCAGCCTGCTAGAACTGCCCCATCACATCCCAGGCCCCCTGCTTACACCAGCTCCAGCCACATCCCCACAACCCAAGGCCACCCCAGCCCATGCCTGCTCCAACCCCAGTCATCCTGAGGTGGCCTTGGTGCAGAGCACCCTGGGACACCCTCATCCTGTGCCTGCTCCAGCTACAGCCATCCCACCAGGGTGGCCTTGGAGCACAAGGCTGCAGGACCTCCTGGCACACACCTGCTCCAGCTCAAGCTGTCCCACTGGGTTGGCTCTGTTGCAGCATGCCCTGGGACCCCCTTGACCCACACTTGCTCCAGCCCCAGCTGGCCTGCCAAAGCCTTTTGATACATGCAGACTACACACGGGATGTTCTTACTCTAAGCCCAGTCTTTAAGACCAGGTGAGGTACCTGTTTTGCTTAATTCATAGAAACAAACACAGAAAGTCAAACAAAATAGACATAAGAATACATTCAAAACAAAAGAACAAGACATGATCACAGAAAAAACACTGATGAAATGGAGATAAGTAATTTATCTGATTGAGAGTTCAAGGTAATGATCATAAAGAAGCTTATCGAACACAGGAGAAGAATGGAGGAACACAGTGAGAATGTCAACAAAACATTAGAAAATATGAGAAAGAACTAATCAGAGATGAAGACTATAACTGAAATGAAAGATACACGAGAAGGAATCAACAGCAGAATAGATGATAAGAACAGATAAGCGATCTAGAAGACAGAATAATGGAAATCACCCAATCATAACAGCAAAAAGAAAAAAGAATTTTAAAAAATGAGGATAGTTTAAGGGAGCTCTGGAATAACATGAAGCATATCAACATTTGCATTATAGGGGTCCCAGAAGAAGAGAGAGAGAGAAAGGGGCAGAAAAAATATTTAAATAAATAATGGCTGAAAACTTCCCTAATCTGGGGAAGGAATCAGATATCTAGGTGTAGGAAGAACAGAAAGTCCCAAACAAGATGAACCCAAAGAGATCCACGTCAAGATATACCATAATTAAAATGACAAATGTTAAGATTATAAGAGTGGGAAGAAGGGTACTAGGTACCAAGAAATTCAGGTAGCGTCTAGAAACTGGGAAGATGGAATGTTCTGGAGGAGATTAAGATGGCAGAGTAGGAGGATGTGAAACTCACCTCCCTCCAGGATCACATGAAAAGTACATCTATATATGGAACAATTCTCACTGAAAACTAACGGGAGACTTGCAGAAAGACTCCTGTACAACCAAGGCTGTAAGAAAGATCCATGTGAATTTGGGTAGGAAGAGAAGAGAAGCAATCAGGTCGGGACCTTTGCCCCTGTGAGGGGACTCAGAGGAAAAGGGAGATTACACAGGTGGAGATCCTCCCTGGGAAGTGGGTGGTTCAAGCCACATATTGGGTGTCCAAGCTCTGGGGCCCAACACAGGGAATACAAGCCCCCTTCGTTGTTTGGAAGGCTGATGAGACTAACAGGAGGGCTGTGGGAAGCCTGAACTCTGCTCGTAAGGAGGACACATTTTCTTGCTCCCAAAACAGGGCAGAGAGGTTGGATTGAAAACTGCACCAGTGGCTGGAAAATTACCTATGATTGCCCTAGTGTGTGCTGCAGCCTGAGCCAAGCAAATGGTCCAGCCTGAAGCTTCATGAAACAACTCCACACTGGGGCAAGGGCTTGGCTGTGAGACACAGAGGCAGCTCAGAG
The DNA here is from genome assembly GCF_059928025.1 of Delphinapterus leucas. Taxonomy (NCBI): domain Eukaryota; kingdom Metazoa; phylum Chordata; class Mammalia; order Artiodactyla; family Monodontidae; genus Delphinapterus; species Delphinapterus leucas. Next base: position 101,794,894 of record NC_143131.1, on the reverse strand, counting down.
TCAAAGCTGCATCTCAGCAGGGTGGGGCAGCCATTACTGGCACTTACAAAAGCAGTGCATCAGAAGTAGTCCAGATCTAGACCCAGGCTGGACTGCTGCAGCCTGTGCCTGGACACACACCAAATGACCACACCACACACTTTTGCTCCAGCACTGTTCTCCTTCTGGATGAGGATGCAGGTGCTAGGAGGGGGGAGAGCACACACCTAAAGAGAATGGAGCCAGGTTGGACATGATCCTCAGGGCTTCTACTCATGCAAGTTGGGACCTGCCTCTGCCCCTGATAAGGTGGTGACAGCCATGGATCTGATGGGTAGCCCCAGCTCATAGCTGGCTCCAGTGTTAGTCCCTCCATTTCCAGCCCCACCTCTCACCAAGTGATAGCTAGCAGCACACCCAGAGAAAAGATGCGACTTGTGTTCACATCAATTCCAGTTCTCCCACCGAAGCACTGGGCATATGCAGACTATACAGGGATGCTCCCACATGAGGAAGCCATTCAAGACCACCAGAGATAACTGTTTCACTTAATTTCATAGATACAGAAAAAGTTAAGCAAAATGACAAGACAAAGGAATTTCTTTCAATAGGTAGGAAGAAGGTTTCTTTCAATAGAAAGAACAAGAGAAAATCCCTGAAAAAATAGCTAATGAAACAGAAAGAAATAATTTACCAGATAAAGAATTCAAAGCATTAGTAATAAGAATGCTAACTGAATTAGGAAAAAATAGAGGAAAGTAGTGAAAATTTTAATAAGAAACTAGAAAATATTTAAAAAGCAGTCGAAACTGAAGAGTAAAATTACTGAAATGAAAAAACACACTAGGAGGAATTAATAGCAGACTAGGTAATACGTAAGAACACATAAATGATCTGGAAGATAAAATAATGGAAATCACCCAATCAGAACAGAAAAAAAAAATAAATAAATAAAAAGAGTTTAAAGGATCTCTGGGATAACTTCAAGCATACCAACATTCCCATTATAAGGGTACCAGAAGAAGAAGAGGGAGAGGAGAGGGTTGAAAATGTATTTGATAAAATTATGACTAAAATCTTACCAAACCTGAAGAAGGAAACAGATATCCAGGTACAAGAAGCAGAGGGTCCCAGACAAGATGAACACAGACCCGCATCAAGATATATCATAATTAGACAAAAGTTAAGGGTAAAGAGAATTCTAAAGGCAGCAAGAAAAAAACAAAGAATCATATGCAAGGGACTCCCTATAAGGCTACAAGCTAATTTCTCTGCAGAAACTTTGCAGGTCAGAAGGGAATGGTATAATATATTCAAACTGCTGAAAGAGAAAAACCTGCAACATAGGATACTCTACCCAGGATTATATTTAGAATTGAAGGAGAGATAAGGAACTTCTTAGACAAGTAAAAACTAAAAGAGTTCATCAATACTAAACCTAAAAGAAATGATAATGGGTCTTCTCGAAGTGGAAAATAGAAGGCAATAAAAAGAGGTAAGAAACTAGAGGAAAGGAAAAATCCCACTAGTAAAGGTAAATATATAGTAAATGCAGAGGATAAACCACTTAAATAAGCTAGTATGAAGATTAAAAGACAAAAAATTGTAAAAGCAACAATGACTACAATAAACAGTTAAGGAATAAACATGAAGATTTAAAATATGACATCAAAAACCAAAATGTGGAGGAGAGGAATGAAAATGTAGAACTTTTAGAATGAATTTGAACTTAAAGGAAAACCTACTTAAAACAAGTAGATATAGTTATAGGTCAACATTTAAGAACCCCATGTTAACCACAAATCACAAACCTATCATACAATAGATGGGCAAAAGCTAGAGAGAAAGGAATGCAAGCATAGGACTAGAGAAAATTATCAAACCACAAGGGAAGAAACAAAAGTTAGATGAAGAGAACAGAAAAGAACTTTAAAAACAGGTGGAAAATAAGTACTAAAATGGCAATAAGTACATACTTATCAATAATTACTTTAAATGTCAATAGACTAAATCCTCTAGTCAAAAAACAGAGGGTGGCTGATTGGATAAAAAAAACAAAAAAACAAAACAGAACTCATCTATATGCTGCTTAAAAGAGACTCACTTTACAAAGAAACACACACAGACTGAAAGTAAAGAGATGGAGAAAGATAGTAATGTGAATGGAAATGACAAGAAAGGGAAGATAGCAATTCTCATATCAGACAAAACTATAAAAAAGACAAAGAAGGGAATTAAATAGTGATAAAGGGATCAATAAAAGAAGAGAATATAACACTCATTAACATATATGCACTCAATAAAGGAACACTTAAATATATAAAGCAAATACTATCAGACATAAAGGGGAAAATTGACAGTAATACAATAATGGTAAGGGACTTTAACACCCCTCTTATATCAATGGACAGATCATCCAGACAAAATCAAAAAGTTAACAGTGGTCTAAAATAAAACAATAGATCAATTGGACTTAATAGATATCTACAGGACATTTCATCCAAAAAAAAAAACAGCAGAATACACATTTTTTGAAGTGTACATGGAACATTGTCCACAATAGCTCACATGTTAGGCCATAAATCAAGTCTCAGTAAATTTAAGAATACGGAGATCATATCAAGCATCTTTTCTAATCTCAACAGTATGAAACTAGAAATCAATTACAAGTAGAAAACTGGAGAAAGATCACAAATATGTGGAGACTGAACAACATGCTACTAAATAGCCAATGGATCAATGAAGAAATCAAAAAAGAAATCAAAAACTACCTTGAGACAAATGAAAATGGACAAACAACTTTCCAAAATTTATGGGATGTAGCAAAAGCAGTTCTAAGAGAGAAGTTCATAGCAATGCAGGCCTACTTCAAAAAATAAGAAAAATCTCTTGGGCCTTCCCTGGTGGTGCAGTAGTTGAGAGTCTGCCTGCCAATGCAGGGGACACAGGTTCATGCCCCGGTCTGGGAAGATCCCACATGCCGTGGAGCAGCTGGGCCCGTGAGCCATGGCTGCTGGGCCTGCGCGTCCAGAGCCTGTGCTCCACAACGGGAGAGAACACAACAGTGAGAGGCCAACGTACTGCAAACAAAACAAAACAAAAGACAAAACAAAACAAAAAAAAAGAAAAATCTCAAATAAACAATCTAACTTTACACTTACAGAAACTAGAAAAAGATTTTTTAAAAGCCTATAATTAGTAGAAGAAAGGACATAATAAATATCAGAGTGGAATTAAATAAGATAGAGACCAAAAAAAATCAATGAAACCAAGAGCTAGTTCTTTGAAAAATAAAGAAAATTTACAGACCTTTAACCAGATTCATCAAGAAAAATAGAGAAAGGGCTCAAATAAAGAAAATCAGAAATGAAAGAAGAGAAGTTACAACCAATACCACAGAAATAAAAAAAACTATGAGATTACCATGACCAATTATGCACCAACAAATTGGACAACCTAGAAGAAAAGGATAAATTTGTAGGAACATACAATCTTCCAAGACTGAATCAGGAAGAAATAGAAAACCTAAACAGACCAATAACTAGTAATGAAACTGAATCAGTGATCAAAAAACTTTCAACCAACAAAAGCCCAGGATCAGAGGGTTTCACAGGCCAATTCTGCCAAAATTCAACATCCATTTATGATAAAAACTCTCATGTGTGGGTATAGAGGGATGATATCTCAACATAATAAAGTCCATTTATGGTCATCGGACAGCTAATTTCATACCCAATGGTGCAAGGCTGAAATTATTGCCTCCAAGATCAGGAACAAGACAAGAATGTCCACTCTCACCACTTCTATTCAAAATAGTATTGAAAGTCCTAGCCACAGAAATCAGAGAAGAAAGAGAACTAAAAGGAATCAAAATTGACAAGAAAATAGTAAAATTGTTGCTGTTTGCAGATGACATGATATTATACATACAAAATCCTAAAGATGCCACCAAAAAACTACTGAAGCTCATCAAAGAATTTGGTAAATTTGCAGGATACAAAATTAATACACAGAAATCTGTTGCTTTTCTATACACTAATAATGAACAATCCAAATGAGAAATTAAGAGGAAAATCCCATTTACAATTGCATCAAAAAGAATTAAATACCTACTAATAAATCTAGCTAAGTAGGTAAAAGACCTGTACACAGAAAACTATAAAACACTGATGAAAGAAACTGAAGGTGACACAAACAGATGGAAAGATATACTGAGTTCATGGATTGGAAGAGTTAAAGTGTAAAATTACCATACTACAAAAGTCAATCTACAGATTCAATACAATCCCTATCAAAATACCAATATAATTTTTCATAGAACTAGAATAAATAATTCTAAAATTTGTATGGAAACACAAAGGATGTCAAATAGTCAAAACAATTTTGAGAAAGAACAGAGCTGGAGGTATCATGCTCTGCAACCTCAGACTATACTACCAAACTACTGTAATCATAACAGCATGGTACAGGCACAAAAATAGACTCATAGATCAATGGAACAGGATAGAGAGCCCAGAAATAAACCCACATACTTATGGTCAATTGATCTTTGACAAAGGAAGCAAGAATATACAATGAAGAAAAGACAGTCACTTCAATAAATGGTGCTGGGAAAACTGGACAGCCTGATGTAAAAGAATGAGTTTAGAACATTTGCTCATACCTTATACAAAAATAAGCTCAAAATTGATTAAACACCTAAATGTAAAACCTGAAACCATAAAATTCGTAGAAGAGAACATAGGCAAAACACTCTGACATAAATTGTAGCAACATATTTTTTTGGTTGTGCTTCCTAAAGCAAAAGAAAAAAACACAAGAATAAACTAATGTGCTGCTGGATTCTGTTTGCTAGTATTTTATTGAGGATTTTTGCATCTATGTTCATCAGTGATACTGGGCTGTAGTATTCTTTTTTCATGACATCTTTCTCTGGTTTGGTATCAGGGTGATGGTGGCCTCGTAGAATGAGTTTGGGAGTGTTCTTCCCTCTACTATATTTTGGAAGAGTTTGAGAAGGATAGGTGTTGACTCTTCTCTAAATGTTTGATAGAATTCACCTATGAAGCCATCTGGTCCAGGGCTTTTGTTTGTTGGAAGAGTTTTAATCACAGTTTCAATTTCAGTGCTTTTGATTGGTCTGTTCATATTTTCTATTTCTTCCTGGTTCAGTCTTGGAAGGTTGTACTTTTCTAAGAATTTGTCCATTTCTTCCAGGTTGTCCATTTTATTGGCATAGAGTTGCTTGTAGTAATCTCTCATGATCCTTTGTATTTCTGCAGTGTCAGTTGTTACTTCTCCTTTTTCATTTCTAATTCTATTGATTTGAGTCTTCTCTCTTTTTTACTTTTTATTTATTGTTTTTTTTTACATCTTTATTGGAGTATAATTGCTTTACAATGGAGTTAGTTTCTGCTTTATAACAAAGTGAATCAGTTATACATACACACATGTTCCCATATCTCTTCCCTCTTGCGTCTCCCTCCCTCCCACCCTCCCTATCCCACCCCTCTAGGTGGTCACAAAGCACCAAGCTGATCTCCCTGTGCTATGCGGCTGCTTCCCACTAGCTATCTGTTTTACGTTTGGTACTGTATATATGTCCATGCCACTCTCTCGCTTTGTCACAGCTTACCCTTCCCCCTCCCCATATCCTCAAGTCCATTCTCTAGTAGGTCTGTGTCTTTATTCCTGTCTTACCCCTAGGTTCTTCATGACATTCTTTTTTCTTCAATTCCATATATATGTGCTAGCATACGGTATTTGTCTTTCTCTTTCTGACTTACTTCACTCTGTATGACAGACTCTAGGCCCATCCACCTCATTACAAATAGCTCAATTTCGTTTTTTTATGGCTGAGTAATATTCCATTGTATATATGTGCCACATCTTCTTTATCCATTCATCTGATGATGGACACTTAGGTTGTTTCCATCTACTGGCTATTGTAAATAGAGCTGCAATGAACATTTTGGTACATGACTCTTTCTGAATTATCGTTTTCTCAGGGTATATGCCCAGTAGTGGGATTGCTGGGTCATATGGTAGTTCTATTTGTAGTTTTTTAAGGAACCTCCATACTGTTCTCCATAGTGGCTGTACCAATTCACATTCCCACCAGCAGTGCAAGAGTGTTCCCTTTTCTCCACACTCTCTCCAGCATTTATTGTTTCTAGATTTTTTGATGATGGCCATTCTGACTGGTGTGAGATGATATCTCATTGTAGTTTTGATTTACATTTCTCTAATGATTAATGATGTTGAGCATTCTTTCATGTGTTTGTTGGCAGTCTGTATATCTTCTTAGGAGAAATGTCTATTTAGGTCTTCTGCCCATTTTTGGATTGGGTTATTTGTTTTTTTGTTATTGAGCTGCATGAGCTGCTTATAGATTTTGGAGATTAATCCTTTGTCAGTTGCTTCATTTGCAAATATTTTCTCCCATATTGAGGGTTGTCTTTTGGTCTTCTTTATGGTTTCCTATGCTGTGCAAAAACTTTGAAGTTTCATTAGGTCCCATTTGTTGACTTTTGTTTCCATTTCTCTAGGAGGTGGGTCAAAAATGATCTTGCTGTGATTTATGTCATAGAGTGTTCTGCCTATGTTTTCCTCTAAGACTTTGATAGTTTCTGGCCTTACATTTAGGTCTTTAATCCATTTTGAGCTTATTTTTGTGTATGGTGTTAGGGAGTGATCTAATCTCATACTTTTACATGTACCTGTCCAGTTTTCCCAGCACCACTTTTTGAAGAGGCTGTCCTTTCTCCACTGTACATTCCTGCCTCCTTTATCAAAGATAAGGTGACCATATGTGTGTGGGTTTATCTCCGGGCTTTCTGTCCTGTTCCATTGATCTATCTTTCTGTTTTTGTGGCAGTACCATACTGTCTTGATTACTGTAGCTTTGTAGTATAGTCTGAAGTCAGGGAGCCTGATTCCTCCAGCTCCGTTTTTCATTCTCAAGATTGCTTTGGCTATTCGGGATTTTTGTGTTTCCATACAAATTGTGAAATATTTTGTTCTAGTTCTGTGAAAAATGCCAGTGGTAGTTTGATAGGGATTGCATTGAATCTGTAGATTGCTTTGGGTAGTAGAGTCATTTTCACAATGTTGATTCTTCCATTCCAAGAACATGGTATATCTCTCCATCTATTTGTATCATCTTTAATTTCTTTCATCAGTGTCTTATAATTTTCTGCATACAGGTCTTTTGTCTCCTTAGGTAGGTTTATTCCTAGATATTTTATTCTTTTTGTTGCAATGGTAAATGGGAGTGTTTTCTTGATTTCACTTTCATATATTTAATCATTAGTGTATAGGAATGCCAGAGATTTCTGTGCATTAATTTTGTATCCTGCTACTTTACCAAATTCATTGATTAGCTCTAATAGCTTTCTGGTAGCATCTTTAGGATTCTCTATGTATAGTATCATGTCATCTGCAAACAGTGACAGCTTTACTTCTTTTCCGATTTGGATTCCTTTTATTTCCTTTTCTTCTCTGATTGCTGTGGCTAAAACTTCCAAAACTATGTTGAATAAGAGTGGTGAGAGTGGGCACCCTTGTCTTGTTCCTGATCTTAGTGGAAATACTTTCAGTTTTTCACCATTGAGGACGATGTTGGCTGTGGGTTTGTCATATATGGCCTTTATTATGTTGAGGAAAGTTCCCTCTATGCCTACTTTCTGCATGGTTTTTATCATAAATGGGTGTTGAATTTTGTTGAAAGCTTTCTCTGCAGCTATTGAGATGATCATATGGTTTTTCTCCTTCAATTTGTTAATATGGTGTGTCAAGTTGATTGGTTTGCATATATAGAAGGATCCTTGCATTCGTGGAATAAACCCCACTTGATCATGGTGTATGATCCTTTTAATGTGCTGTTGGTTTCTGTTTGCTAGTATTTTGTTGAGGATTTTTGCATCTATGTTCATCATTGATATTGGCCTGTAGTTTTCTTTCTTTGTGACATCCTTGTCTGGTTTTGGTATCAAGGTGATGGTGGCCTCGTAGAATGAGTTTGGGAGTGTTCTTCCCTCTGCTATATTTTGGAAGAGTTTGAGAAGGATAGGAGTTAGCTCTTCTCTAAATGTTTGATAGAATTTACCTGTGAAGCCATCTGGTCCTGGGCTTTTGTTTGTTGGAAGAGTTTTAATTACAGTTTCAATTTCAGTGCTTGTGATTGGTCTGTTCATATTTTCTATTTCTTCCTGATTTAGTCCTGGCATGTTGTGCATTTCTGAATTTGTCCATTTCTTCCAGGTTGTCCATTTTATTGGCATAGAGTTGCTTGTAGTAATCGCTCATGATCTTTTGTCTTTCTGCAGTGTCAGTTGTTACTTCTCCTTTTTCATTTCTAATTCTATTGATTTGAGTCTTCTCTCTTTTTTTCTTGATAAGTCTGGCTAATGGTTTATCAATTTTGTTTATCTTCTCAGAGAACCAGCTTTTAGTTTTATTGATCTTTGCTACTGTTTCCTTCATTTCTTTTACATTTATTTCTGATCTGATCTTTATGATTTCCTTCTGCTAATTTTGGGGGTTTTTTGTTCTTTCTCTAATTGCTTTAGGTGTAAGTTTAGGTTGTTAATTGAAATTTTCCCTGTTTCCTGAGATAAGATTGTATTGCTATAAACTTCCCTCTTAAAAGTGCTTTTTCTGCATTCCATAGATTTTGGGTCATTGTGTTTTCATTGTCGTTTGTTTCTAGGTATTTTTTGATTACCTCTTTGATTTCTTCAGTGATCTATTGGTTATTTAGTAGTATATTGTTTAGCCTCCATGTGTTTGTATTTTTTACAGATTTTTTCCTGTAATTGATATCTAGTCTCATTGCATTGTAGTTGGAAAAGATACTAGACATGATTTCAATTTAAAATGACTATACTACCCAAAGCAATCTACAGATTCAATGGAATCCCGATCAAACTACCACTGGCATTTTTCACAGAAAAACAAAAAATTTCACAGTTTGTATGGAAACACAAAAGACCCCAAATAGCCAAGGCAATCTTGAGCAAGAAAAATGGAGCTGGAGGAATCAGGCTCCCTGACTTCAGACTATACTACAAAGCTACAGTAAGCAAGACAGTATGGTACTGGCACAAAAACAGAAACATAGATCTGTGGAAGAGGATAGAGAGCCCAGAGATCAACCCATGTACATATGGTTACCTTACCTTTGATAAAGGAGGCAAGAATATACAATGGAGAAAAGACAGCCTCTTCAATAAGTAGTGCTGGAAAACTGGACAGCTACATGTAAAAGAATGAAATTAGAACACTCCCTAATACCATACACAAAAATAAACTCAAAAAGGATTAAAGACATAAATGTAAGGCCAGGCACTATAAAACTCTTAGAGGAAAACACAGGCAGAACACTCTATGACATAAATCACAGCAAGATCCTTTTTGACCCACCTCCTAGAGAAATGGAAATAAAAACAAAAATAAAGAAACGGGACCTAATAAAACTTAAAAGCTTTTGCACAGCAAAGGAAGCCATAAACAAGATGAAAAGACAATGCTCAGAACTGGAGAAAATGTTTGCAAATGAAGCAACTGACAAAGGATTAATCTCTAAACTATACAAGCAGTTCATGCAGCTCAGTATCAAAAAAGCAAACAACCTATCCAAAAATGGGTAGAAAACCTAAATAGACATTTCTCCAAAGAAGATATACAGATTGTTGAAGATATCAACAAACACATGAAAGGATGCTCAACATCACTAATCATAGGGAAATGCAAATCAAAACTACAATGAGGTATCACCTCACACCAGTCAGAATGGCCATCATCAAAAAATCTAGAAACAATAAATGCTGGAGAGAGTGTGCAGAAAAGGGAACACTCTTGCACTGTTGGTGGGAATATAAATTAATACAGCCACTATGGAGAACAGTATGGAGGTTCCTTAAAAAACTAAAAATATAACTATCATATGACCCAACATTCCCACTGCTGGGCATATACCCTGAGAAAACCATAATTCAAAAAGAGACATGTACCACAGTGTTCATTGCAGCACTATTTACAATAGCCAGGACATGGAAGCAACCTACGTGTCCATCGACAGATGAATGGATGAAGAAGAAGTGGCACATATAAACAATGGAATATTACTCAATCATAAAGAGAAATGAAATTGAGTTATTTGTAGTGAAGTGGATGGACCTAGAGTCTGTCATACAGAGTGAAGTAAGTCAGAAAGAGAAAAACAAATACCATATGCTAACACATATATATGGAATCAAAAATAAAAAAATTGTTCTGAAGAACCTAGGGGCAGGACAGGGATAAAGATGCAGACATAGTTAATGAACTTGAGGACATGGGGAGGGCAAAGTGTAAGCTGGGACGAAGGGAGGGAGTGGCATTGACATATATACACTACCAAATGTAAAATAGATAGCTAGTGGGAAGCAGCTGCACAGCACAGGGAGAGCAGCTCAGTGCTTTGTGACCACCTAGAGGGGTGGGATAGGGAGAGTGGGCGGGAGGCTCAAGAGGGAGAGAATATATGTATACATATAGCTGATTCACTCTGTTTTACAGCAGAAACTAACACAACATTGTGAAGCAATTATACTCCAATAAACATGTAAAAATAAATAAATAAATAAATAAACTAATGATACCTAATTAAACTTATAAGCTTTTGCACAGCAAAGGAAACCATTGACAAAAATGAAAAGACAACCTACTGAATGGGTAAAAATATTTGCAAATGATATGATGGATAAGGGGTTAATATCGCAAATATAAAAACATTCCATACAACTCAATTTAAAAATACCCAATTAAAAAATGGGCGGAAGACCTGAATAGGTATTTTTCTGAAGAAGACATACAGATGGCCGACAGGCACCTGAAAAGATGCTCAACATCGTTAATCATCAGAGAAATGCAAATCAAGACTAGAATGAGTTATTACCTCACATCTCTCAGAAAGGCTATCATCTAAAAGTCTACAAATAACAGAAGTTGTCAAGGATGTGGAGAAAAGTAACCCTGTACACTGTTGGTAGCAATGTAAATTTGTGCAGTCTTGTGGAAAACAGTATAAAGTTTACCCAAAAAACTAAATATAGAACAGCCATATCATCCAGCAATTCCACTCCTGGGTATACTTCCAAAGAAAATGAAAACACTAATTTGAAAATATACAAACACCCCAATGTTCATGCAGCATTATTTATAATAGCTGAGATATGGAAACAACCTAAGTGTCCATCAAGAGATGAATGGATAAGAGGATGTGGTATATATACACAATGGAATATTACTCGGCCATAAAAAAAGAATGAAACGATGCCAGTTGCAAAAATATGGATGGATCTAGAGGGTATTATCCTTAGTGACATAAGTCAGACAGAGAAGACAAATACTGTATGTTATTGCTTATATGTGGAATATAAAGTATAACACATGTGAATGAGTATAACAAAACAGAAACACCTTTATATATAAAGAGAACAAACTAGTGGTTACCAGTGGGGAAAAGGAGGAGGGAGGGGCTAGATATAGGGGTAGGGGATTAAGGCACAAACTACTATGTATAAAATAAATAAACTACAATGTTACAAGGATATATTGTACAGCATAGGGAATATAGCCAGTAGTTTATAATAACTTTAAATGGGGTATTATTTGTAAAAATATCTAATCATTGTGTTGTACACCTGAAACTAATATATTATAAATCAACTGTACTTTGATTAAAATTGAAGCCTACAGAACTTTTGTGTTCAGTCCCTCTCACTGGCCCCTCCTCTGGGAATAGTGGGAGAGAGATCAAGGTGATGGATTTCTGCTGATGACTGTTGTGTGTACATGTTGTGTTTCTCTAACAATTAGCCTTAGTGACTTTGCCTATCCCTTTGCTGTATTGAAAATGTATACATTTGTCTCACTGGACATATATTTGATTAATCTTACAAACAGACCAGTGTGGCTGAGGCTCAGCTCTCTAATTTTCCCCTCAGCTACTGTCTGTCACAATTTTTATGACAAAGCCTTTTAAAGTATAATTTGTCATTTTTGGATTACTTCCATGAAATAATTTTTAGTCAGTGCTCACCATTACCAGGAGTTGGCTAATTCTCCTTTCAGTTTTACTACATATCTTTCTATAATTTTTCTGTCAGTTTTATTTATTGAAGTATCATTACATACAGTAAGCTATACAAATTTTATGTGTAGAATCATGTATGTGTTATTTGCTTCTGAATTACGATACTTTTGACTTTTGGTATTGAAGCACTTGTATCTGGAATAATTTAATGTAGTCTGTATTTACTTAATATTCATAGTATGTATAATTTAACATTTTCCCCTAAAAAGAATGGCTCAAAGTGGAAGCTTATATCCAAAAGTAAAACAAGAGAAATAATTCACATTTTAAGAATTTTATTTTTGAGAATTAATTTTATTTAATTTCCCTCTACTAAATAAAAAAGCCACAAATTCACACAACTTGAGAGAGCTAAGAGTGGATAGAATCAAAACTTTACCTAATCTGATTTACAGAAATTATTTGTACCACTTTCGCCTTTGTACCTATTAAATGGAACCTGCTTTTCCTCACATTCGTATTACAATGTAGCATCAGGAATGGAATCTACTTTACTCCTAGTTTTCCTTTATTGTACATGGTTCCTCATATTTCTGCCTCAAATAAATTTCTACAAAGCCTTTTAAGAAGCATTTATAAATCTTTTCGGGCCCTTGGTATTTTTGTCTTTACAGAATAAAGCACACATTTGAGTGGGAGAAAAATCTGTAAATATTATACATTATTTAAAAAGCTGCAGATTTTATTTCTTTGCTTGGTTCATAAAAGTTAATGCTTACAATGTCACATTGAATAAAACATTAGCTTTGAGATATGCCTGAAGATATTACCCTCTAATATGGAACCAAATTATTCTTTTTTTTTAAACTTCAGTAACAACTATGAATTAGTTACAGTAATTTAGGTTGGCCTAATTTTGATGCTTCTTTTGAGACCATAGTCAACTTTCAATTATTTAAACATTATATCTGTTTTTCAAACTTAGGTAATTCTTATAGAGTTTTCATAAGTTTTGACTTGTCCATTTACCTCCTCTCCTATTATTTGCTTAATATTTTCTGTTAAAATGACTCTCTTAAAAAGAAAATAAAACCTAAGTAATGTTTTAGCCTTTCCTTATAATAGTATCACAGTTTTGATGTATTAGTAATATGTTTTGATATATATATTTAATAAACACATTACAATTCAAATTAAAAATGTTTATCTGTGTACTAGCTAAATCATATCAAGTACTTAGTATTAAGTATAGCACATTTTGGGAATGACTCTATTATATTATGCATTATTACGTTATGAGGGAATCAAGTTGTTTAGGTATATCTCTAGCCTCTGAGTATAGTGCTATACAACTCTGCCATCTTTGTTTCTGGCAAACGTGGGGATACTAAAATATGGTAAAAGGATCAACCAGTCTGAAGCACAGGTTTCAGTGTAAGGAAGTCTTAGACAAATATAGATAAACTACTTTAAATTTCTGTTTTAAAAAACGTATGTTACATTAAAATATAATTTAAGGTATTATGATCTGGACAAGTGGAGAATGGTCCCACAAAAATATATATTATCTTTGGGGAAATCCTGACCACAAAATCTTGCCTGCTAACAGTAGTGGCATGTTAACTGTTTGTCGGCAAAAGTAAGAGTCAGGAAAAAAGGAGATGAAGCTTCTCAAAATGGGGAAAATAGCCACCTACAATATTGATAAGGAAACAATAGACCATCATGTGGTTTCCGTAAGAGCTAGATTTTCATGGTGCTTCTTAATTTTCCATTTTTGTGGATTTGGGAAGAGTTAGGTTAGGTGTAGATACTGTACAAATAACTGAGGTTGTATTCTTTGATAAGTTCTAAGTATATAGTTAGATAGAATTCAGAAGTTCTCAGGAAGATAACTGAAAACGCTTTTAATGTAAAGCAGATTAAAAAAAATTGTAAATTAGAGGATCAAGGGAAGCCCATGGGAAATATTGTGTACGATTTAAGAGATTTAGGATGTATTAGACATTATCAAGTTTAGAGAATACTATGCAGAACTATGTAATGTTTGAAATGTGTTTTTGCTGAGATTTGATCTTATGAGATTGAGATTCTCTCTTCTGCTCTAAATAATGTATTGGTGTCTGTAATTTAGAAATTAACGTTTAGTAATTATTATGCATGTGTATTTTAATAAAGCATCTATTTCTATGGAATAAGCTGAGTTGAACTGAAAAACTTGCTCTGACCTGTGGTACACGATGTTTATGAATCTGGTATAAATTGCTAACTGTAATACTCTGAAAAGATCAAGATTTAACAGCAGTTTTGCTCTGTCTTCTTTCTGCATTTCAGAATTTCATTTTACTGTTTATAGTCTAACTTAAAATAAAATCCTGTTTATAGTCTAACTTAAAATAAAACGAACATTTTATGAATAACAAGTGACTAAAATGGGACTTTGAATGGTACGATCATGTTCTCTCTTCAAGCAGCTGAGTTTGTGACTAAGAGCGTAAGTTCAGAAATCAGACAGATCTGGGACGGGCTCAGTTTCTGCCGCTAACCAGATCAAGAAATCCTTTCTAAGCCTGAGTTATCTCATCTTTAAAATGAAGTTAATAAGAGCACCTGTTTGATCTGTTTTTTGTAGAGATTAAATGAGACAATCTGCAAAAAATTCTTGGTATAGTCCTAGGGACAGAGTAAGCACTCCACAAAAAGCCACTATTTTAAATAATAATTTAAGAATAAATAGTTAAAATGAAGTAAACTAAAACTGATGACATGATTCAAGAAAACATAAAATTTGTATGTAAGTAATTAAAGAGCGATTTCTGGTTAAGATTATTATTACCATATTGAAAAAGACTTCATTAGCAATCTGTCTAAAACATGCAATTATCATGTAAACAAACTCTCCTTGTGGGGAGCCAAGAGGATAACTATCAGAACTGTGAAAGCCAAATGGTGACAATGTAATTTTTGTAACTTATCAATATCTTTTGATGATTGTTGAGAAGAGGTAAAAATTTTTATTTTTAAATCAATGGCCATGAATTTCTTTAGGTAAGAACCCAGTGTCATTTTGAACGGCAATTGTCAATTAAATTCTGTATAAAGTAGTGACTCACCGTACTCTTACTTGTTCATTCATGACATTTTCTTTTTGTATAATCTGTACAATCAGATTTGCTGCCTTCACACCTCTCCTCAAACTTATAGTTGCCCCGAGCTGTCCCAAGTGTTAGAGAAAAATATATGTAATCCCTAAATCAGCTCATTTGCTGATATATTTTAAGAAACAAATATGAAAATCGAAAATAAACACAAATATGAACAATATACAAGGCCAAAGAATAAATTGTAATTGAAAACTTCTTTACGTTGACTGCCTTTTAGAGGTTTTCCAAAAGCATCTATATTATTACTCAGCTTTTCCAGAAAAACTGTAATGACTGTAAGAAATAAGCTTTTTGGTTGTGTATCTTCTCCCTTGTTTTCTGCTTTTGCATTGCTCTTTTGGAAATTTATAAAATCTACTGAAATTTTAGGACAGTGGTCATCACGTTTGCTGCTTTGATAAGGAAGAAAAATTTTTGATTCTCAAATTTTCAGCTATTCTTTTTCTTCTATTTATAACCATTGTCAAAAATAAAATAGCATCTTGTCAACACACTCTTGGTTTCCAGATACGTAAGTTTTTGAGGTATTGGAAACAATGCAATGCAGGCTTAGACCATGAAGCATATTTTCTTCCAATAGTAAAATATAGAGGAATGATAAAAACAAACATCAACGTGAATGGTATGCCTTATTTGTTATGGTAAAATTCCAACCAATAACAAATATTTGAAACTTTAGTAAGTGATTTCTTTTTAGGCTTCAAATAAGATATACTTGATTTTACTACATTTATACTAAAGAAAACTTGAAATGGAATTCTATTAAAATATGTTCCAAAACTAAAATGTTAGTGATATTGTTAACATTGGCATTTTTCTGTTATGTGACATTAAACACTGTTTTTATTGATAAAACAATGAAAAAATATGAAACAATATTCCTCGTAAATGGCTCTTAAATTTTACTGTCGTACAGTGCTAATTTATTATTCAAAACTCATTATAAAAGTTGCTGTGATGACATTCATTTTTTCTGTTAACTTCTGCATTCATCAAAAGAAAGTATTTATAGTGAATTGACTGCAGATAGCATAATCATGTTTATGTAAATACCTCCATTATAATTAAGCTGATCTAAGGACCACAGAAACAATAGATCCTGCGTGTAGTCCTCTTTTGTCAGGAAGGGATGCAGCTGGATTTCTTTCCTTCACTTACATTTTGTATTGTAATGAGACCAAGCATTATTCCAGGGGTTTTTTATATCTGTAGAATAATATTTATCAAATATGCCATTTGGCCATTAAAATGCCACCAGTATTAGAACAATCTGTTATTTTATTCATCCATCCATCCATTCATCC
Organism: Delphinapterus leucas; assembly: GCF_059928025.1. Lineage (NCBI taxonomy): Eukaryota > Metazoa > Chordata > Mammalia > Artiodactyla > Monodontidae > Delphinapterus > Delphinapterus leucas. The sequence goes on along the minus strand of NC_143131.1, from coordinate 101,778,368 downwards.
ATCTATCCATTCATTAATTCACATATTGAGCTTCTAATATGTACAGGCACTGTGTAAATTAATAAGAATAGCATTAGGAATAAGACACAGTCCAGACACTCAAAGAGCTCTTAATCCAAAAGAAGAGATGAATAGATCAACAAGAGCATTGATGATGTAGTATGATAAGAGTTGTGAGAGAGACATGTCCAGGATGCTATGGGAGCACGGCAAGGGGAACTAAGGCAGTCTGGGCTTCTAGGATGAGTGTTGATTGAATGTGGGCTAATTAAATAAAAAATTAGCAAGGCAGTCATCAGGAGGCAAGAACATTTTCAGCATGTACAGAATTATGAAGGCCAGAGAAAGCATGATATGGCCAAAGTGGATAGGCATGGCAGCTGAAATTCAGAGATATTAAATAACTTGATCAAGGTCATAAATATAGTTAATGGCAAAGAAAGAACTAGAACAAAGTTTTTTTCTTTATGATTGAAATTCTGTGTTTATTTTAAAAATTAAATTTGGCAGGACCTCTTTAAAATCAGTAAGAGACAATTTAAACTTATTTTCCATTATACAAGTAATACATGATTATATTCTCAATATATAACAATGAAATAACAGGTATAGTGAAAACCCTCCTTGTGCCCTAATCCCCCACCCACTACTTTGAGGTTTTTTTTTTTTTTTAACATCTTTATTGGGGTATAATTGCTTTACAATAGTGTGTTAGTTTCTGCTTTATAACAAAGTGAATCAGTTATACATATACATATAGAACAAAGTTTTTTTGTTTGTCTTGATAATCAGATGCCTCAGGGTAAGGAGTCTTTAATTTCCTTTTTTTTTTAACAGAAACTGTTTATTTTATTTTATTTTTTTATTTTATTTTTTTTGGCTGCGTTGGGTCTTTGTTGCTGCACGTGGGCTTTCTCTAGTTGTGGTAAAGTGGGGGCTACTCTTTGTTGTGGTGCGCGGGCTTCTCATTGCGGTGGCTTCTCTTGTTGCGGAGCATGGGCTCTAGGCGCGTGGGCTTCAGTAGCTGTGGCACTCAGCCTCAGTAATTGTGGTGCACGGGCTTAGTTGCTCCATGGCATGTGGGATATTCCTGGTCAATGGCTCGAACCCATGTCCCCTGCATTGGCAGGCAGATTCTTAACCACTGCACCACCAGGGAAGCCCCATGGAATCTTTAATTTCTACTTTGGATTTCAAATCCCACAGCTCCAAGGAGTAGAGTGACTTCACTAAGTTCAGAAGTACAGTATACTTGCTACATATTTGTTCAGTTATGGGGACCACTTCCTTTAGAACATTCTCACCAACATCCATTTTCTAAATGACAGTTTTATTGAGATATAATTCACATATGTAGAATTCACCTATTTCATATGTACAATTTGATGGTTTTTAATGTAGTCACATGTATGTGCAACTGTCTCTACAGTCAATTTTAAAACATTTTCATTACCTCAAATAGAAACCACATCCCTTTTAGCTATCACTCCCCTATCCCTCCCATTCCCCTCAGGCCTAAGCAAACACTAATCAACCTTTTTTTTTTTCTATTTTTTGTTATTACTACTAACTACTTTTTAACTTTTTTTCTTCTTTTTTAAATTGAAGTGTAGTTGATTTACAATGGTGTGTTAGTTTCAGGTGTACAAAAAAGTGATTCAGTTATATATATATATATATATATATATATATATATATATATTCTTTTCCAGATTCTTTTCCCTTATAATTATTATAAGATGTAGAGTAGAGTTTCCTATGCTATACAGTAGGTCCTTGTTGGTTATCTACTTTATATATAGTAGTGTGTATATGTTAACCCAAACTCCTAATTTATCCCTCCACACTCTTCCCTTTTGGTAGCCATAAGTTTATTTTCTATGTGTGTCTATTTCTGTTTTGTAAATAAGTCCATTTGTATCATTTTTTTAGATTCCACATATAAGAGATGAAATATATTTGTTTTTCTCTGTCTGGCTTACTTCATTCAGTATGATAATCTCTAAGTCCATCCATGTGGCTACAAATGCCATTATTTCATTCTTTTTTATGGCTGAGTAATATTCCATTGTATATATGTACCACATCTTCTTTATCCATTCCTCTGTCAATGGACACTTAGGTTGCTTCCACATCTTGGCTATTGTAAATAGTGCTACAATGTACATTGGGGTGCATGTATATTTCCAAATTATAGTTTTCTCCAGATATATGCCCAGGAGTGGGATTTGCTGGGTCATATGGTAACTTTATTTTTAGTTTTTTAAGCAACCTTCATATTGTTCTCCATAGCGGCTGTACCAATTTACATTCCCACCAACAGTGTAGGAGGGTTCCCTTTTCTTCACACCCTCTCCAGCATTTATTATTTGTAAACTTTTTGATGATGGTCATTCTGCTTGGTGTGAGGTGATACCTCATTGTAGTTTTGGTTTGCATTTCTCTAATAATTAGTGATACCAACATCCATTTTTAAGTGAAACGTAATATACGTAAGACCAAGCCTCAACTCTGCTGAGCGTCTCGTGAAAGTGATACATTTGGATCAGGATGGTGAGATAGGGATGGAGTAGAGGTAAGTGTAAGGTTAGCTGGTTCTTAAAGCTCTGTGAAAGAATAACCTAGGTCACAGAAATTTTACATATGTTATAGTGATTTCTGGATCATGTGCTTCAGCAAAAAGGACTGAGAATATCTTAATAAAGCTGTTGATAATGGCAGTACTTCTGACAGAAATCAGTGCTACTAATTAATTTAATATTCAGTGCTCCATGGTTCTCACCTTAGACCTCAACAGACCTAGTATATTGTTAGAGGATTGGAAGAACTTGTGCTACTGTATGACATACGTGATAGCCTTAAGGAGAAAATTTGGCAAGTAATACAGATAGTTTGGGCAGAACGTTAGGTGTGAACTAGAGTAGGATACAAAGAGTGTCTACAAAATCAAGTCACATTAATTTATATCATGAAAATTCTAGGGTGCTGTATCTACTTTCAATATACATTAATTTACTAAAATAGTTATTGAATGACAGCTATGTACTGGACACTTTTAGAGTTCTGGAAATACAAAAATAGAAATGGTTTTCTATTTTTGGAGCTTACTATAAGGGAGCTTACTTAAAGGAGCTTACTATAGAGTAAAGGATGTTCATGATAGCAATAATTACTTTTCTAAAGAACATTGTCCAATAACTGGAAAATTCACCTGTATCTCCCTTTTCAACGAACTCAATGAATTTTAAAAGGTCTTTGTTTGTTGACATATTCTTATATCTGTGAATATTTGTCAGTTCAAAACATATTTATTGACTACCTGCTATGTATGCCAAGCATTTTGTGAGAGGCTAGAGATACCATATGACTAAAATTTCATTCTTGCTTTCAAGAAACCTTTAGTCATGTGTGATATATTATAGAGCTGAATACATGCCAATTTTAAAGTGTATTAGTAAGTGAATCCAAAGTCAGAGAAAGGAATAAAATGTTATGCACAGTCTTGTTTTACTCTTTTCTATCCTTTTCTCAACTCTTGAGTGCTTTTTGGTCTTCTCCTTTGATGTTTGTGTGTTTGAACTTGTTTTGTTTAGGTTAGTGTATCAGGATTCTTGGCGGTGACCAGTAGAAACTGACTTTGATTAACTTAAGCAAAAAAGAAAAAAGGAATTTAAAGGAAGCCTAATGTATTACTCATAATAGAAAATGGTAGGTTCAACAACATAGGCGAAAGAACAGAAACCCACTGTTGCTCCAGGGATCTCAGTAGTGAGGACCCATAATCATTTTCCTTGGACATAACTCAGTTCTATCTGTCTTCCACTTTTTATATGGCTCCATCCAATAGTCACATTCCTAGGAGAGAGAATTTTGATTGTTCTAATGTGAGTTATGTGTCCATACCTTGGATAAGGGAAAAAGTAGCAGCATGATTTATAGTTCTACTAGAACCACATGTAATAGAGGAATAGTTTTCCAAGGGAAGAGTGGGATGCTATTACTAAAGGTAGGACAAAAGATGCTGGGTATCTAAGAACAGTGTTCCTCAAAGCTGAGACATGCATGGCCTCTTTTAAATGAAAAATAAATGATCACAGCCCGCCTCAGTGTAGTTTAAAATTATTTTTATTCATCACTATTTTCAATATTTTAAAAAGTTCAAGCATTTTGTGCTTATTAAGAAATATACTACCTTCTTTTATAAGTTTGTTGAATGGGGAAGAATAGAAACATGATCACTATTTTTTGTTTCTTGGTTTAAAACAACATGGAAAATTACATGTAATAGTACAGTAATACTGTGTTTCTGGTTTTCTACCCAATGCGGCTGTCAACTGGTAGCCGAGGGTGGAGAGTAGTTCCCCACAATCTCCATACAACTCTTCCACATAATCTTCAAAATAATCTTACCAATCAAATGCAAACAGAACTAAAAGAGAACATAAAATTTTATTTAAAAACATTGTTTTACTATGACAGATGATGCTGTTTGCTGAAACAGAATCATTGCTCAAAATATAAATATGAAACCAGCTGCTACACAGGCAGGTTCTATTAAATTTGACCTGCCTATATCACCATATGCTCACGGATACCTCAAAATTTCCTTCACTTTTCTTCATTGAAACAGCTTCATAACCATTGTTTTGAGAGTGTTTAGTGATATCCATCTAACCTTCGTTTGGCATGAAAATATTATTTGTATATTAAGTCCACATCTGTGCTTTTGTCATTAGCTTCAACAAGTAAAGCAAACTGTTTAGTTTCATTTTGATAGTACAGAAAATTCAACAGGTGCTGAAATAATACAGCTGCACTCAAGTATAAGGCAGATATCCAGAATATGCTTATGTATAAAATTTTAGATTATTAGCAGAATAAACATATCAAATTTAAAAATTAACTTGAATAGAACTCATATACCCTAATTGGGAAACACTTCTTTGGGCAATTGGTTGTGAAGGATGGAAGGACTGGAAAGATAATCACTAGGGGCGCAACACGCCCTACAGCTCTGCACAGCTCTCTTCTCTCTTTTATTTAAATTTGGTTCAGTAGTCATTAGTGAATGGAAACAGCACTGATTAAGTTTCCTTTTTCTTTTACAAAGGATTTTATTAGGTGGATAAGAATGAGAGAAACCATGCATTTTATAAGATGATTTCCTATATATTATTTGTTGATGCAGATCAGGAAAGCACTGCCTCTCCAAATAAAAGAAGTAGGCTTTCATTTATTTGTAAGAGAAGACAGTTATCATGAAATTATACCTGCAATAGATCCCGTTTCACACTTGGATAGTTCTCAAACAATTGTTGTTAATAAAAATTATTTTAAATTTGAACTTTGTATAAGCAGTTTGACCCAAGGTGTAGTAGAGCAATGAATTCCTTATTAGTAAATATACTACCCCCTTTACAAGAATGAAGAATGATTGCCTCTGAAGGAAATGAAGTCAGTATCTTGAAGAAATATTTGCACATGGATGTTCATTGCAGCACTGTTCACAGTAGTCAGTATATGGATACAACCTAAATGTCCTTCGACAGATGAATGGGTAAAAGAAATGTGATGTATATATATATATATATATATATATATATATATATAAAAAATGGAATATTAGCAAGCCATTATAAAGAAGAAAATTCTGCCATCATTTCTGATAATATGGATGAACTTGGAGGGCATTATGCTAATTGAAATAAGACAGACAGAGACAAACAATACTGTATGGTATCACTTATATGTGTAATCTTAAAAAAAGAAAGCTAGTCTTCATAGAAACAGAGAATAGAATGGTAGCTGCCAGAAGCTGGGAGGAGGGTGAAAAGGGGAGATATAGTCAAAGCGTACAAACTTCCAATTATAATATAGTCAAAGCGTACAAACTTCCAATTATAAGAATAAGTTCTGAGGATCTAATGTATAGCATGGTGACTATAGTTAGTAATATGGTATTGTATACTTGAGAGTTGCTGAGAGTAGATCTTAAGCATTCTCACCACACACACACACACACACACACACACACAGACACACACACACACAAGTTAACTATGTGAAGTGCTAAATGTGTTAATTATCTCAATATGGGTAGTCATTCCACAATGTATATCAAATCACCATGCTGTCTATTTTAAATATGTACAATTATATCTGTGAATTATTCCTGAATAAAGTTGGGGAAAAATGATTGCCTAATTTTTGCTTCTAAAGCAATATGAAAAATTGTCCCTAAGTATAGTAATACTAGGTCTTTCTTGACCTGACTGGCGGTGCCATCAGTTGTTGGTATGAGAGTATGTTCTCCACAATCTACATCAGCTTCCATCCAAGCCACTCCAAATGGACATAGCGTTTAAATAAAAATAACACACTTATTATGAAATCATACCTTTAAGACAAGTCCTGTAGTTATATTCAACCATGTTGTTATACTTCCATATAGAAATTTGTGAGCTTCTGTGGAAATTCTAGAGCCACTGGCACATTGTCAGCCCTCAAGAAAAGCTGGTTGGACTGATTTGACACGAGGAGAGCCACATATCTAGCAAATACTTCATGTTGCTGAAAAAAATTTGGCCTTTTAGCAAACTGACATATTTCTATGTGAAGAAGTTAGTATATTTACATGCGAAAAAGTTTAACAGACTTTGAAAGGAACTTGAACTATACAAATGTGAAATAAACTCTATTTGCAGGGTAAACACAATAAAATCAAAATGAATTTATTTTGAAATGATTAAGTTAGGGTTTAAGACCTTCACTTTAATGAAATGGCAGAAAATGTAAACTTCATTTATTCTCACTTAGACAAGAATTTATACTGATTATCTGAAGTCAGAGCTAATAATCCCAAAGGTCCTTCCAAAGGTCAATTGACCTTGCAAAGGTCAATTCCTACATGTGGGTTTTACAGTGTGAAAAAAGCATTCATTTAATGATTTTTCCACTCAATTAGATTGAACAAAGATTTACTGAACACTAGCTGCACAGATTTGTGCAAGGTGCTGTCAGAGAGACAAAGGTGAACAGAACAAGAAGGCTGCAGATAAGATCATCATTTCATATTACTGCATTACACATCATCATTTCATATTACTGCAGTACACATTCTGTTTGAGAACTCCTCTAGAAACTTTGCACATAGGAGGTAAGAAGGGGGAATGATTGCTACAGGTTCTGGTAATACAGAGAAAAAATAGATACCAGTCTTTGCCTTTATGGAGCTTACTGTCTTGTAGCAGAAACAGAAGTAGACAAGTAATTATGCAAATATTTAATCATACATGCTATGAACAATACAAAGGAGAAACACAATGTCAGGAGAGTATGAAACAGAAGACCTAACCTACTCTGGGTTTTTAACAAAGTCTTTCCTGGGGAGATGAATCTGAGCAGAGACCTAAAGGAGGATAAGTGGAATTAGCAAGGGATTAGTTTATGGTATTGTTGAGGAGGCCAAACACAGGAAAAGAATCTTGGGCAGTATATACAGCAGACTCAGCAAGAGAAGGAGAAGTTTGCAGGACAGATCCAAGAGAGCATTTAATTGTTGGGATCATAGCATGATTTGAAGGAAGCAGTGGGAAAAAATTATGGGAGAAGTTAGGATCAGATCTGAGTGTGTACTTGAGTGCCATCACTGAATACTTACCAAGGTACTTGGACTTTATTTTGTAGGTGTTCAGGAATTGTTGAAGTCATTTGAGCAGGGGATATAACCAGAAGCAGGACATGAAAAGGTTACTCTCTTATGAATATGCACAATGCATTTATGAGAATCAGAGTTGCAGTTGGAGGTGTTACTGGACCTGAGAGCCACAGTGCTCTCAGGTGAATGAGAGTAACTCCAGTGGAAAAGGAAAGAAGGTTGAGGTTAGATGTAAGTGTGAATGGAATGGCAAAAAAAGTGACTTCCAGGTTTTGAATTTCGATAGTTGTTTGTTGCCAGAATCAGAATTATGGGGCACACAAAAAAGGATGAATTTTTCCTGAGACATGAATGGAGTTTGTGAACTTCAGCTAGTAAATGCTCTTTTTTTTTTTTTTAAAGGAAACAGTAACATCTAACACGTAGATAGAATGAGTAAGTTCCTGTGACAAATTTCAATTAATAACAAATGTAAGGGGGGGAAAGTCTAGTTTTTTTCTGCAAATCTGCTTATATGAATGGAATATAAATTATCTTTGTTTAGAAATCACATTAATTTTTTAACCTTTTTCCCTTCTTTTCTTGTTTCCCAAAACTATTGGCACTCTAGGGTTGTTAAAGAGACAGGAAAGAAATATGTAGAAAAGGTTGTTTATATTGTAATTCCTGCCACTTAGCCAGCAGCCTAATGGCTATCCTCCAGGGAGAGACTGGCAGATGGTTCAATAGTTTGAGTCAAAGGGCTAGGGTAGAGCCAGATAGCTTGGCTGTCCCTTTAATGAGGGACATCTTCACGCACATTTATAGTGGCTTGTTTACTCTCTTTCCAGAAGCTTAGTTTGTAAACCCAACAATTAATAAGTGTTTATTTAATTCATTTAAAAAGAAACATCAACTAATCCCAATTTTGTGTGGAATAACCAGCCAGGTTGAACCAATTCCAGTCCTCTTTAAAAAAATTTTTATTTTGTACTTATACAATTTAAGAAGAATGTCTTGCTAGTCCACAATTGCTTTTTATTTGTTCATTTTTGGACTCTTATTCTGCTTACCCTGCAGGATGGAGAAACTCAACATTTTCACTCATTCTGCATTCACATTTTATCTTCAACTGTGGAAGCAGCTTAGTGAATTGACTCTAGGCTATTGGATGGGAAAATGCTCTGCTGATCAGTTTTAGGAATAGTCCTAATGCTGATCCAGAAAATACACTTTTTTCTTATTTCCAAGATATCTATGTGTCTGTCCCATAGAAAATTAAATTATTTTAGTTTTAGCTTGGAGCAGCTTCTGGAGCTCACTTGGGGTGGACATGGGGGGCCAAATAATCATTGATGCTCTCTCAGTATTTAGGAGTGCATCTTCTGAATCTTTTGAAGAAAAAGTACAACTGCTATAATTAATTGGAGTTTGGGGGTCAGTTTTATATTCATAATAAACCTACTTTTGAATTGAGATTTCCATACTGTCGCTTGTTGACAGCAGTAGAAAGACTTAACCAGCTAAATAAGACAAAGCATGTGTTTTTGTCTTTGCTATTTTTCCATTTTGAGGATGACAGAGATGAAATCATGTATAATTTGAAGAGAATAGGACAAGGTTAAAAAGAAAAGTTGTTCAATCCATACTGTGCATGAACTTGAACTTGTGTCTCTCTTCTTTCCCCTGCGGCACTTATTTACCTTCTCTGTGAACTGAGTGTAGTAATCACGCTGCTTCACTTGATTGAGGACACACCCTTATGAAAATTTACTTTAAAGGCAACATTTGGCAGACAGAGTTTTCCTTCCATTAAAATCCTTCAAAGACTCCTGATGATACAATTTAAAAAGGATAGGCTCAAAACATGAAACTTCAAGAATTTCCATGGACTAGAAATCTGCTGAAAGATCATTTGGCAAGAAGCATTGTACCGTTAAGCAATTTTCAGAGATTGCGAGTTGAATTGGGACTTGGATAACAATAAAATGATGTATTCAGTCAACTAGGGGTAAAGAGGTAAATGTAAATTCCATGTATCTCCAAGTATTGGATTTTGGCTTATTTTGCTCTCTGTATTGCGGTGTGGGAAGAAATTTTATTTTACTATTAGATATTCCACAGGAAAATGGGTTTCTCTAAAATATAGACAGATTTTGGTGCAAGAATATGCTCAATTTATAGGGGTGATGTGAAGCTCTGCAGTTTTGAAAATGTGTTCTCACATCTTATCAAAATATACTTTCTCTCCAATGTTCTAAACTCTTAAACACTTTAAAAGTATGTAATCCAGGGTGAAGGCCTGGAAAAAATTGTTAGATTCTTTTGTTTGCATTATAAATTCCTGGGGGATATAGCACAGAGAAATGTGTTTGTAGTGTACCCTATAATGTCATGTATTGTGCTGTTATGGCTGAAGAATTTCATAAATACTTCCTTGTATAAACAGAAAGATCAAAATAGAAAATCACCTGGAAAACTGTTTAAAGTTTCCTTATCTCCTTTTAAAAATGAAATGCTCGAGTTTAGTAGAATTCAAATAAAAACATATAGAATGGTTTTTATTTTTATGTATTTCATTCCTTTCACTGGTGCATCTTAGCCTTGAGAAATTTTTCTACCCTGCAATTCAGAAAATGGAGGGTTCTTTATGAAGACATATTGTCTCCAGGTCTTGCCAGGCAATAGATTAAAGATGATATTGTTTTTTGAAAGTACGTATGGGTTATATGGCCACAGCTGAGTAAGAGTTAAGTTTATAAAATAATAAATCCACAGTTACATAAAGTGCTAATAACTGTAAGAAATCATTTACTATTTTGAAAGTTTACTGACTTTCATAATCTCTCTCTTAAAAAGTAAGTCATATTCTGAAGAGCTGTGGTCTTCCTGCTGTGTGCACATAATTAGCAGTAATGTGAATTAGATAAGCACATGTAGTGCAAGCTCATCCTTGCTTTTACACTGTGTTTGTCAAGTGGGGATATAAAATGAGATGTGCTGTTAATGCTTCACTGTTTTGTGGACATATGGTAGGCTTTTAGCAAAGTGGCACCCTGGGAGGATATTTGCTTACTCTTCATACATGGCATTGAGACTCACAGCACCCTCTCTCCTAATGTCTCGTAGAGAGTACTAAGAAAAACAAGTGGCTGTATTTATGACCTAACACAGGGTCCCCATTCATCCTAAATTATGTCTAATATGAACCTTTATAATTGAAGGTTATTTAATGCATTTTTCAATCCATGGTACTCTTTTTTCTGTCCAAAATTTTTCTAGAAAAGACTAATCTCAAAAATAAAAACACTCTTGTTACAGAAAGATTGGAGAATGTAGGATGGAGGAGAGCATATGGTTAAATATTTTTGAGAATCTACTAAGTTCAGCAATGTTTTAATGTTATTTTGTTTAAGCTTTACCATACACTTTTGAGTTAGGAATTATTCTCAATTCATAAATGGGCAAACAAGCTGGTTTTGTTCCTTGCCAATAATCACAAAACTTGTGAATGACAAAGTTGTAATTAAACCCCAAATCTGTGGAACTATGCTCTTTCACTACAAGTATTGCTCACGGCTCTTAATTCACCCTTAACTTCTGCATCCCTGACTTGGAGGGGTGAAGTTAAAAGTCTGCTAACTTTATACCATGATTCTTTCATACTGTCACAAAATCACTCTACCAAGGAATATTCACAGTCTATGATTATATAGTTATTGATTGACTTTAAATTTTCTCCCAAAATTCAGTAAGGATATTGAAATGGGTTCAGTATCCATTCTTTGCAAATCCTACTATTATCCTAAGTACTTTCAATGTCCATGTGCATAATCCATCCAACTTCCTCACCTCAAGTATTTCCAAATTCCTCAGTCTTTTATGTTCTCTACACTTTAGCAGATTAATACGCCTGAACATTATCATCATCCAGAACTGCTCTATCTCTAAAATGCTAAATACGAACAGAACTATGGTGAAGGTTGCTAGTTACCTATGTTCAATATTTTTTCTCCTTCACCTTAAGCATAAAACCCATGCTTTGTGGTAAACATGACTATCCAGAAAATATATATATATTTTTTCCAGGTTCTCTTACAGCTAGTCTTAGCCAAATTACTTAGTTCTGGTCAATAAGACATAAGCAAAAGTTTGTGTAAAACTGTCCTTAAAGGGGGTTGGGGCAAGAGATTGCCCTGTTTCCTACTTCTTTTTGGCTTGACAACAAATGTGATGCCTGGAGCTCCAGTAGCCATTTTGAACCATGAGAAGGAAAGCATGAGCTGAAGATGGTAAAGGACAAGAAAGAAGGAGACTGGTTCCCTGATTCTATAGAGTGCTCTTATCAGCTCTGGGCTATGTATTTCTAGACTTGCTTTACATGAGAGAAGGAAAGAACTCTACTTTGTTTAAGCTAATATTAATTTATTTCTTCAGATTCAACCAGACCTAAACCTGATACGTTAACTCTCAGATTCAGTATCAAGTTGTCCATTATCTCACACTTCAACAGCTCTTTTCTGATGTCCATTGTTTTCCTAGCCAGTCCGGCACTCACAGTTAAACACATGAACAGCTCTTTCACCAGCACTGTACTAACTTCTTCCTAGAAAAACCAAATACCATCACAGACTTAATGCAGCAATCTGGGATTGCATAGATTTTCTAGAGTATACCATATATTTGCACATATTTTTCCTTGGTCTAGAATGCCAACCTCTTCTTGATTCTTTGGAAAATCCTAGTTTTTTAAATATCACTATATATATTATGTAATATATAATATATAATTATATATGTAATATAATATAATCTCTGATTATAACTTTATTGACATAATTATATACCACTTCCTCCTGGCCCAGGATAACTAGATGTTTATATTGTCAGACTTATTGATTTTCAAAATTTACTTTTCCTGGGTTTTTTATTTTCAACAATTCTGACATTTCTTAAGCTGTCAACTAAATAGCCTGGGAATTTAATTGATGCTAATGGAAGAGAGGTGTATACAGTTATCTTCTAGTATTTTTGTAAGGAGTACAGCAGTTCAGGGATCTTTCAAACATAATGTTCTATATTTGCATGTAAATCTGACAGACATTTTCCTCCTTTATTGCTAAGGAATTGAAACATTTCAAATGACCTAGTGAAATATGACTTTCAACTTCAAAAATGCATATGTCTACCCTTTATTTAAATTTTGTTGTTGATAATGTCAGATTATTCCTATGTAATTGGAAGAAAAAAATCTTTTAATTTAATTTTGTGTAACATTAAAATGTACAGCATAGTATTATTTTACTATAGTATCTTGTTTTATTAAGGAAGAGTAGATTCTCATCAAAAGTATTTATTATCGGGCTTCCCTGGTGGTGCAGTGGTTGGGAGTCCGCCTGCCGGTGCAGGCGACACGGGTTTGTGCCCCGGTCCGGGAGGATCCCGCGTGCCGCGCAGCGGCTGGGCCCGTGAGCCATGGCCGCTGAGCCTGCGCATCCGGAGCCTGTGCTCCGCAACGGGAGAGGCCACAGCAGTGAGAGGCCCGCGTACCGCAAAAAAAAAAAAAAAAAAGTATTTATTATCTAGTGTTTATGAAACCTCTAGTTTAAAAAGCTGTAAAACAAAATTGGGGCAGTCTTTGCAAGCTATGTTAAAGTCTCTACAGCTTTGCTAGGTATGATACTATATCAGAATAAATAACGTTATCAGTAAATGGTATAAATGCCTGGATTTTCAAGTTATTTACAGAATCCTTAGGAAATTTGACAAAAATTAAATTTCTGAGAGGTTCAAATGAATCTATTAAGCAGTAAACTCATTTTTCTGATAATTTCTATTTCATTTATTTCTCTTCTAGTTTCTCTATTATCAGGGATTATTAATAGCTGGTTTATCTCCTACAGACTATAGAAGATCCTTTAGGTAAGATATGATTTCGTTAATCATTACTAATGATTAAGATAGAGTGTTTTAAAACCTAGAAATATTAGCATTTAACAAAGTATAGTTTAGACCACATTTTTACAGATGAGAAATATGAATACTTTAGGAGGCTAGTAAATTGCTTGAGGTCACATTTTTTTCTAATGTAAAAGATGGCACTGAAATCCAGATATTTTTGATTCTTTATAATCATAAAGTTGCTTTTTTCCCCTATTACTCATGCTGATCAAAATCCTTTAAAAGAAAATGAAATAATTCTATGGTTGACTATTGAGGAGGATGACTATGAAGGAGTAGGCACTGATAATTGGTCAAGACCAATGAAAATATTTTTTAAAATTTTACTTACATGTGTAAGTCGCCATTTTCATGCTTTAAAATAATTTTACAAACTCGTTTTCTGATCACATTTGCTCTTTTTATTTCTATTTATTTATTTCTATTTTTATACAGTTTTAAAGGTTACACTCCATTTACAGTTATTACAAAATATTAGCTGTATTCCCCATGCTGTACAATACATCCTTGTAGCCTATCTTATACCTAATAATTTGTACCTCCAACTCCTCTACCCTCATATCACCTGCCAGACACTGGTAACCACTAGTTTGCTCTCTATATTTATGAGTCGTCTTCTTTTTTGTTATATTCACTAGTTTGTTGTATTTTTTAGACTCCACATGAGTGGTAATAATACAGTATTTGCCTTTCTCTGTCTGATTTATTTCACCTAGCATAATACTCTCCAAGTTCATCCATGTTGCTGCAAGTGGCAAAATTTTTTTTGTGTGTGTGCGTGTGGTGGAGAGGTATTCCATTGTATATATATATATATATATACCACTTTTTTATCCATTCATCTGCTGATGGACACTTAGGTTGCTTCCATATCTTGGCAATTGCAAATAATGCTGCCATGAACATGGGGGTGCATGTATCTTTTTGAATTAGTGTTTTTGGTTTTTTTAGATTAATACCCAGGAGTGGAATTGCTGGGTCATATGGTAGTTCTATTTTTAGTTTTTTGAGAAACCTCCATACTATTTTTCACAGTGGCTGTACCAATTTACATTCCCATCAACCAGTGTGCAAGGGTTCCTTTTCTCCACTCCATGAAATGCCTATTCATGTTTTTGCCCATTTAAAAATGAGTTTTGCCCATTAAAAAAATGAGTTGTCCTTTTCTTATTGAGTTTTAGAAGTTCCTTGTGTAGTTTTGTACATGAATCTGTCACAGCTTATGTTCTAGGGAAGCAGATACTGAAAAATGTAAAATTTTATTAAGGAGTAACACTTCGTAAAGTCACTAGGTAGGAGCCTCACCAAGAAGAATGTGACCTGGGCTACTACTTTCTTGGTAGGTATCACCCTAAAAATAGCATGACTTTAGCTCAAAAGCTGAAGGAGACTCTGAAGGTGTTAATAGCTGGAGGCTGACAGCTAACCATACTCCTAGTAATGAGGTGAGTCCTTTCTTAAAGGGGATATACATCTCTGCATGTGTTACAGAACCCTTTTGTAGTTATATATATTGCAGATATCTTATCCTCTCAGTATTTTCACACTTTTAGTGGTAGTTTTTGATGAACATGAGTATCTAATTTTAATATAGCTTAATTTATTAAAATTTTCATTCATGTTAATTATGAGTTCTGTTAAAAACTGTCTGTTCCAAGTTAATTATGGTATGCTCTTAAAGTTACTTACTATTATTTGATCTTTTACATTTAGATCTACACACCATGTGGAATTGATTTTGGTCAATAGAGAAAAATAGGGGTGAAATTATCTATCTATCAATCTGTCATCCATCTATCCATCATCATCCTCATCCTCCTTCTCATCACCATCTCTCTTTCTATAACTATCCTTAGACAAGACATAGATAGACATCCAATTAACCCAATGGAATTTATTGCAGAGTATTCTTTCTTACTATTCTGCAATGTCATCTTTGTCATACATTAATGGTCAATAAATGTGCAAGCTTGTTTCACGGCATTCTGTTCCTTTCTATTAGTCTGTTTAGTCTCTCCCTGCAATAACCCCCTGACTTAATTACTGTGGTTTCATAACTAATCTTATTATCTGGTGATATCATTCTTTGTTCTGTTTTTTCAAAATTTTCTGCCAGCCTTTCTCAATTGATGTTCTCATCTGAACAGAGAAAATAAAAAAACGGCTTGAGTGATAATTTTCTCAATTATTTCAAGTATGCCACCATTCTAGATGCACAGGAGAGACGTTAACTCATGAAATGGAACTTTTAGGGCATTAGAGTTTAATCCTCTCTTAAAACTCTGGTTGAGAAATCCTGGAGCGCTACTTATGGTTCCTTGCATATTCGTGTAGAATTTAAAATAAGCTTGTAATATTTCCACAAAAATTTTATTGGGAGTTTTATGAGGGCAGAATTTAATCTATACCTCAATTTGGAGAAAACCAAAATCTTTACAATATTAAGTCTGAATTCATTAATTTGATATATTGCTCCATTTATTTAGGTCTTCTTTACTTTCTCTCATTAATGCTTTATAGAGATATGGTTCATATTTTGTGAGATTTGTTCATGGATATTTGTTATTTTTGATGTTACTGTAAAAGTAACGTTTTAAAAATTAAAAAATTTTCATTGTTTGTTGCCATTATTCAGAAATAAATTAATTTTTTGAACATTGACCTTCTAATCCGTAGCCACAATAAATTTACATATTACGCCTCATAGTTGTTCTGAGTTCTTTTAGATTTTCTATGTGCACAATCATCTTTTGGATCTATCTGTGAACAACTACAGATTAATCCTTTTCCAATCATTTTATTTTTCTTATCTTGTGGCACTGGCTGGGATCTTCATTACAGTCTAGAAAGAACTATGATCACACTCATTGCCAATTTCATGAGGGAAAGTTTTCAATACTTTCCCTTTAAGTACAGTGTAGATTTTTTTTTTTTTTACAAAGGATTCTCATTATATTAACAATGGTCTTTCTCCTCTTAATTTCACTAATTTTTATTATGAATGGGTATTAAATTAGGATCATGATGTAATATTTTCCCTTTAGAATATTAATGTTATGAAAAACATTGATTTTCAAATTAAAATAACCTTGCATTCCTGAAATAAATGCAACATTGTCATTTTTTTCCCCCATTTTATATCTTACTAGAATCAGTTTGCTAATACACTGTTTAAGAAGTTTGTACCTGTGTTCTTGGGAGAGACTTGCCTATAAATTTCTTTTTTTAATGTAGCTTTCAATGATTGCTATCAAAGTTATGCTAGTATTGTGAATCCAAGCAGTCTCATTTTCTGTTCTGAAAGGGATTGTATAAAATATATTTGATTTCTTCTTAAAATATTTCTTAGAATTAATTGGTAATGTATTTTGTGCCTGAAATTTTCTTTGTTTAAAGTGTTTAATTATACATTCAATTTTTTGATAGATATAGGACTATTTAGAATTTCTATTTTTTTCTTAAGCCAATCTTTGTAAGTTCTATTTCCATGAATTTATTCATTTCACTTAAATTGTCATGTTTTGGACATAAAATCCTTTGCCTGTTTCCATCTTCCCACTATCTAATAAAGGCTTTTTGAAGTTTTCAAATTTGGTAAGTACTTTTTCCTACTTTCCAATGCATATTGTTACATTTTATACTTTCTGGTTTACTTCAGTTGGGATTAATAGAAAGGGAGTCAGCTACTCAAATACCTCACAAAGCCAGCTGCTCCTCTTACAGCACAAATCCCCATATCAGTAATTTTGAAAGTTGTGACTTATGATTTTCAAACATTTTAAATGGAACAATAAATAAATAAATAAACTAACAAATAGTGTGCACACACACACACACACACACACATAGGAAGAGAGAGAAACAAGAAAACCTGAAGCCTCTGACAAACTAACCAATTTGACAGTAAACATTGAATAGGTTATCATGCTTTCTACAAACGTTTTTCATAATTTTAATACACTTCAAAAAGTCTTAATCTAAGCAATTGTGTGAGTAATATAAATAGATTGATATTGTATGAGTTATCCAGGTGTTGATTCCAGCTTTTTATAAAAGTACTTCTCAAAGTATGACCCCCAAGTCAACAGCAACTTGAAGGACTTATTAAAAGCAAATTCCTGGGCTTCCCTGGTGGCACAGTGGTTGAGAGTCCGCCTGCCGATGCAGGGGACATGGTTTCGTGCCACGGTCGGGGAGGATCCCACATGCCGCAGAGCGGCTGGGCCCGTGAGCCACGGCCGCTGAGCCTGCGCGTTCGGAGCTTGTGCTCCGCAACGGGAGAGGCCACAGCAGTGAGAGGCCCGCGTACCAAAAAAAAAAAAAAGAAAATTCCTGAATCCAACCCCACATCTACTGAATCAGAATCTCTCAGGGTAAAACCCAGAAAACTGTCCTGTAACCAGCTCTCTAGGAGAGTTTTAGCTATTTGAGATTAATCTCTTTAAGATTAAATTTTTTAGATTAACCCTCTGCTGCTAATACACCAGACTGGCTTTACCTAATGTTCAAAGCTGCATAAAGATACACTCAACATGCTTTTTGTACAGAGAAAGGAGAGTATCTTACCTGAGATGTAAGATAGCTCTCTCTAAAGATAGACGAGTATTTCAACACCTGTGCAGATATCTGTACAACTGAGCTTATCAGAGTAAGACCTTTTCAGGCATTTCACTGATCCAATTTAAAATGGAAATTGTTTATCTAACCCCAAACTGTTTTGGTTGACTAAAGCCTCATTCTGTACCTTTTTTTTCAGATAAAGGAGAAAATGAATTAGGTAGTTGTACTAAAACTCAGTCATAATGAATCAAAGCTGGATGTGATATATGTCCAGATGTTCAAAAGGAAACAATTATCATTTGTCATTTCTCAGTCTCTATTAAAACAATGCCAGTTTAAAGTGGGGGAATATGATCACACAAAACATATCTCTTTCTAATAACTAATCAAGGTTTCTTTTCACATATTGGTGCTTAATGAGTTGTCTACCAGTGCTTCAATATTTTTACATTCAAACAATATACCTGATGACAGGAAAGCACAACCATTCTCTCTGTTTTTCCTTTGAAATTTAAAAAAGAAACAAGAAAACAGTTTTCTAAGTAAATATTAGAATTTCTGATGGTAGTTTCCAGTGATGACAAACTAACAGCTATTAACCTGGGTGCTGGGTGCTGTGTGATATCAACAAGCTGCTCTGTAGACCACATACCTGGGTTCCCTCTCTGCTGTCTCATGTCCTGTGCTAGAATACCATTCTCCAGGACAAACTAAGGTAATAAATTCATTCTATCTATAAATACTGTTAACTTGTTTATTCTATAACCACCTGGGTTGAACTGTCCTTGAAGCACTAGATGGTATGAAGCTGAGAGAGAAAGTCTTCTCTTCTGCATTGAGCTTAGCTTATACATGAGGATAAGAAGGTAGCTAGGAGGTGTGGTTAGGTGAACATGAATGCCTTGACCAGCAATTTACAGAATGTGCTAAAGTAATTTTCTGCATTTGGTTTAGCAATCCCTTCATTTGGTCTCTGGATTGGAAAAAAAAGTAAAAATAATTTAATAAAAGTAATTTAATTCAAGCACACAAGGAAGAAACTTCTAAACTGTAGATTTAAAACCCACAACATGCACAGACACAAACACATACACCTATGTCTACCTATATATTTGCTTAAATTAGAGCCCTTGGTTCCTTTTGTAAAATATATTTTTTATAAAAATTAAAATCTCATCTCTTAAAAAATGTGGCCATTCATATTACAAATTGACATTGAATATCTTTACTTGTAAAACTGCTATGGAGAACTGTAGGAAGTCTTTGCCCTCGGAGGTTGTATGAAAAATTTATGCTTTAATCACTTTTGATTTCATAAAAAGTAATAAAGTTATATTTTGAAGTTTTAGGTATCTCATTGAGATTATTGAGTAAATGATATATTACTGTTATGACAAATTTCAGATGATCCTCTTTAAGAAGAAAAGACAGTAAAACAACAAAAAATACTTAAAGTTTTTTCGTTAAAATAATATTTGAATTAAAAATATATTCCTGTGGATTTCTTTTTATTATTTTTTTCATGTACATTAATTTTTATATTAGAACATTATCCAAAACAGAAAAATATTTTTCCTGTTAAAATATATGTGAATTTATAATAAATGGCTGCTTTGAATACAAGATCTATTTTAACTGCTCATAATTGTTCAAAACCCCAGTGAAAAACAGTTATGTTGTAAACCATTTAGATATACTAAAACACCAAAGTGAGCATTATAAAATATTCACAGCAGAAATCTTTAACACCTTGTCTAAGATATGCTTAAATTTGCCAGTGCAGTATTCAAAGAAAACAGATCGGTTACCTTATAACTGAAATTAGTATTCAGTTTGATTTTGTTTAGTAGCTTCCCATTAAAATATATATCTTGATATTATTTAAGTGAATATATTAGATATTTAATGATGAAATAAATATATACTTAATAAATCAATGGAATTATTTAATAGAAAGGAATAAATATTATTCCCCCCTTTATTTTCATCTTCCCATAAGCCCATTATATAGTCAGTATTTTCTCCAAATATATGAATGGAAAGAATCTTGCAGAATATCATAAAAATTTAATCATATCCATGGCAGGAACATTTACAGACAATCGCTATACGCTGTAATCACTTCTTTCAGTCCTGTTGCTTGAGGTATGTATGAGGTAACATTATTAATGTCCTTTGTCTTTTGGGAATTATGTGTAATTATTCTGTGCCTCATCGATCTATGACTGTGCTCAGCACTTTAATGAGAATTGCTCTTGCCTTGTCTGCACAATGCACTAAAAGAGAGTCAAATCCCCTTTCTGAACTTTAGGGACCCATTCCTTGCCATGTATTATTCATTTTAAGTAAGTTAATGTCATTGGGAGACAGAGTTTCTGCCTTGTATGATAAAAGATTTTAAGTGAGGTGCAGTTAATTACTTACTGCCCATGACCTGGTGTGCTTTGCCATATGGCCTTTTTTGGCATATGAGTGACAAGAAGTCATCAGGGCAAAGTCATAAGCAGAATTTTTATATTAAAACTTTGATGTATCAGTGCCCAGGGCAACAGCTAATTCCAGTTTTCTAGTTACAGAACCTGAGCGAATTTAGCATCTAGTGCTTCTTAA
This sequence comes from Delphinapterus leucas, assembly GCF_059928025.1. NCBI lineage: Eukaryota > Metazoa > Chordata > Mammalia > Artiodactyla > Monodontidae > Delphinapterus > Delphinapterus leucas. The sequence continues at coordinate 101,757,601 of NC_143131.1, read as the reverse complement.
CATGCTTATTTTAGTTCAACTTCTGTCTCTTAAATCAAACACAGAATTATCTCCCAAGTGCTTCAATTGCGTGTGTTAGTGACCTTGAAAGGAAAGTTTTATTAGCAGGACTCCAGTCTCCTCCTGGGAAACATACCAAAAACTTTTAAACCACAGCTGTGGGTATAGTTTTGGAGTGAAGAAAATCCAAAATGTGCATAGTGGAAAGAAAATTATAACATTTCTTTTAGTTGTCTCAGAATATAGAAAAGAAGATAAAATGCTCTTTTACCTTTTATAATTAGGAAAGTGTGCTTTAAAATATTCCTTGATCAACAAATACTTGTTCTGGTACAAGTTTTGTCAATCAATATATATAATAATTATTGGAACTAAAGAATAGAGTGTGGGCAGTTCAGCTCTAGAATGTCTACATCAGAGAAGCTTTGGGCCAGCAATCTTGCTGGGTGGGTGTGTTATGACTTGGCATCATATTGCACTTGCATAGTAGACCACCGTTTTTACTTCACTGGTTGGTTCATTTAGGAGTAGTCTTGAGTCCTATTGCAAATTTGGTTTAAAGCTTCTCCTATACTAGGCCTTGGCACTGCTATGTCATATTGAAATATTAGATTTAGAAAGGGCTTCAAAATTATTTTAGAGTAACTCATTTTATAGTTGAGAAAATTGAGGGCTAGAAGTTGGAGTGATTCAGTCAAGATTACAGTTTAATTCTTTATGCTTTAATGACATTAAAAACTCTCTTTATTCTAAAATAAATTAACATGCATGCGTGATTCACTATTCCTAAATAAGTATAAAAAAGCACAATCAAACCACAATTTTTATTTTTTCTTATCAGGCTATTGGCAATGCTTTCTCTACACCTGGTATAAGAATGTAATTACCAAGGAAGCAACATAATGTGTTTTTTAAAGCAGAAATTTTATATAATTTAAGCACAAATGTGAGATAAATTTTAGTTTCATAATTTACATATTATATATTAGTGAAGTTGGTTTGCCATACAAAAGGGAATTTGTGCTTGGAAAAGACTTTCACTAGTATTACACTTGACTTATATGTTTATGATACTTAATGATAGCATTCTTTTAGTTAAATGAAAAAAGTACTTAACAGGGAACTCCACTCAATGCTCTGTGGTGACCTAAATGGGAAGGAAATTCAAAAAAGAGGGGATATGTGTATACGTATAGCTGACTCACTTTGCTGTACAGTAGAAACTAACACAACATTTTAAAGCAACTATACTCCAATAAAATTTTTTTAGAAAGGTACTTAACCATAATCTTATTTGCCTTATGCTGTAGTCATAATTTTATTAAAGAAAATGATACTTTGCATGTTGTCATTTTAGAAAGAGATGTTTGGTAAAAGGTAAGAAAAAAAGACAGAAATTTAGTTAATTGCTAATTAAATAAAACTTGCCAGGAAATCAAGGCCAAGTCCAATTTAGTAGTGATTAAATAGCAATTATAATTTTAGAACTATTAAGACAACAGTGTGAACTGATGTGGTTTCTATTCAGTCCCAAAGAGAGGCAGATGCACACTGTGTCGACAGAGGCAGTCACTTCACTGACTAATGCTCTGGAGTGGGAATCAGGAGAGCTGACTCTATGTTCAGCTTTATCAGTAACTTTGCAGAGCTCCTATTTTGCATCACAAACTTTTAATCTATGGCTGGTATTGCTATTCTTTCCTTTTTCTTAAAGAGAGATTTTGATGATCAAAGAATTCTTTAAGAGGGTGTTTGGTAAATTTAGACAATGCTTTGCATGTTTTCAATGCATTTCACTACTGAGAATATAGTCAAGGACTGAAAAATGTCTGTCATTAATGGATATTATGACACTACAGTAGTTGGCACAGTAGAGTAACTGTTACATGGATTAAAACTGTTGTTTTTTCAAGGACTAAAGACTTAAAGTATCCAATATCTCTAACAGAAGCTCTTCCTTCTCTTTCTCTTACTCCTTTACATGTTTTCCCTGTGCAAACCTTTCTTTCCTTATGCTCAACTGTCACTCAAAGCTTGATATCTCAAAAGTCTCTCTTCAGGTTAATCGCTTTGCTAAGCTTCAAGCTCTATTTCTACACGCCAGTTGGATCTTTCCAAATGTATGTCTCATATGCACTTCAGACCCACCAAATCTCCAAACTGACTTTCTCGTTATCTTTCTCATTAAACACCCTTCTTTCATCCAGAAGCTCATTACGCATGCTAGGAAATTTAGAACTGTTTTGTATAAAGTTCCTAGCTCAGTGTTTTATACATAATATGCCTTAAATGGCTAGCAATGATAGCCGTGTAAGTACACTTACCATCTTTCAATGAATTTGGCTGCTACAATTATCTCATCTTTACCTTGAGTAGCCTTTGTAATGCTGCCCAAGTTCTTTCTATATAATATGTCTATCCAAGTCTCTCTCAAACTTAAAAAAACCTCCAAGAGCTCAAACTGTCTGAAGTTTGGTGGCATTTGAGGCCCTTACTCATCTGAATCCCAACCTCCAAGTTTCTGGGTTCATTCTGCACCATGACAGGTCTACTCCCCACTCTTGGAGTACACCAGGCACCTTCATGTACCATGATCTTGTTTGTTCTGCTTTCCCCTTCCTGAATTGCCCTTTCTCCATTTTATTTAATAGCATAACTTCAGACCTAACCATCATATCTGCTTCAAAGTTTTTCCTGACTCCCACCCCTTGCTATACAGAGAGGTGATTACTTCCTGTTCTGGAAATCCTTTATCATTTGTTAAGACAGCTAATTCTAATTGTTAACTTTTGTTGATTTTATCATGATTTTGATACTCCCACAAGTGTTTAACATGTATAAATTTATGTACACTTTATGGGAAGACACTATGATTATCCAAATTTTACAGATGAGAAACACAGGCAAGAGTGGTTAAGAAACTCTGCCTAAGTTCAGACAGCTAGTCACTGGTAGAGTCAGGCTTTGAGGCAGGATGTCTGGCTCCTGTGTCTATACATTTATCCACTTTTTATGCCTCCCAATAGTATTTAACACTAGATGGACTGTCATGTGCCCCAGTCATATCCTTGACATTAATGGAAGACCCCAGCCCTGTGTAATACATGCATTAGTTTGGCAGTAACAAGTACAATTAGGGGCAGTTAGGATGTGAGCCCTTAGGACTATGCAAGTGGTAGCTGATTGCAAATGATTTTCACTGTTAAAATTCTTTTGAAAGTATACTTATCCATAATACTGAATAATCAACTTATATTACTAAGGGAGTGATTATCCATTCTTGTGACTTGCTTCTTTGTCATTTACTGACTTCTCCTCTGGCTCATCATCCCACTTTTTTGCTATTTCTCTGCTCATTAGTATGACCCATAGAAGAAGAAAAAGATGATGAATTCTAACCATTCATCCTTGTTGGCTACTAGAATAAGGGAAGGTTAAACCATTGGACAACATAATGCTTAGGGTTATAAGGTAAAATTTTATGCATAAATACTTATTTTCCATTATTATCAATAACCAAAATTCATTTAAAATTTAAGAACCATGTGTTGAATATTTACTATGTGCTGGGCTTTGTGGACTACATTAATTGCTAGTTTAAGAGCCAGGAAGGGTAAGAGTTTTCTTATATTTTCAACTTTTAATATAGAACCAATCTGAGAAGTCTCACTAAATAACTTTTGGCAATCTGTATAAATTAACTTAGCAGTGTTCATAAATACACCTGTACAAAAATTCTGACTTTAGGAAACTTCATTCACTTCTCATTGGATGAATATATCCGAACCCCTTGTTTTGACATTTACAGCTTCCTCCTATCTTATATCTACATTGTGCTTCGATTGCAGGTCCCAAAATATTCCCCAAGAGAATTCTTCTCGCCACACTAAGGGGGTTCCCAAACACACCATATACCCGTGCTCCAGGAACCTTCATCATGTCTGGTGAACCTCCATCCCTCGTCTGTATTGTGAGTTTTCCTCTGCCTTTGAAACCCAACCAAACAGCAAGATCTCAAGGAAAACATCTCTGGGGAATTACCTTGTTACTGGCTTGTCTCCCTACCATGAACTCCTGCAACACTTGTTATATCTATTGCTGACACTTATCCCTGATACATTCTATTTTATGTCCATTTCCGCCCATCCTGTCTCACTTGTTAGTTTTATTTATATAATAACAGTAAGATAAACTGTCATTTATTGGGCACTTTCTCAAAGTCAGACACTAGCACTTTAATTTTTAACAAACTTTATTTCATTTACTATTCACAAATGTAGGAGGTAAGCATTACAAAAAACTAACAGATTCTCTGAGAGTTTAAGACCCCTGCCCTAAATTTCACAATGAGTGGTGGAACCACTGCTTTTTTTTCATGATTCCCTCTAAGACCAGAAATTTGTTTCATGTCTCATGTCTTTCTCAGAGAGTTATTGTGAAGCAGCAATAAGATAAACTTCATGCACAAAGGGGACGCTAATCATCTGTGGATAATCATACTACCTCTTAAAGTACAAATAAAAATTGCATGAGATCAGAAATAAATGAAAAAGAAATGAAGGAAATGGCAGCAAAGATCACTAAAACTAAAAGCTGGTTCTTTTAGAAGATAAACAAAATTGATAAACCATTAGCTAGACTCATTAAGAAAAAAAGGGAGAACTTTCAAATCAACAGAATTAGAAATGAAAAAGGAGAAGTAACTGACACTGCAGAAATACAAAGGATTCAGAGAGATTACTATGAGCAACTATATGCCAATAAAATGGACAACGTGGAAGAAATGGACAAATTCTTAGAAAAGTACAACCTTCTGAGACTGAACCAGGAAGAAATAGAAAACTAAACACAGACCAATCACAATCACTTAAATTGAAACTGATTTAAGATTTTTTAATTAAAAACCTTCCAACAAACAGAAGCTCAGGACCAGATGGCTTCACAGTGGAATTCCATCAAACATTTAGAGAAGAGCTAACATCTATCCTCCTTCTCAAACTCTTCCAAAATATAGCAGAGGGAGGAACACTCCCAAACTCATTCTATGAGGCCACCATCACCCTGATACCAAAATCAGGCAAGGATGTCACAAAGAAAGAAAACTACAGGCCAATATCACTGGTGAACATAGATGCAAAAATCCTCAACAAAATACTAGCAAACAGAATCCAACAGCATATTAAAAGGATCATACACCATGATCAAGTGGGGTTTATCCAAAGAATGCAAGGATTCTTCAATATACACAAATCAATCAATGCGATACACTATTTTAACAAATCGAAGGGTAAAAAGCATATGATCATCTCAATAGATGCAGAAAAAGCTTTCGACAAAATTCAACACCAATTTATGATGAAAAGTCTCCGGGGGCTTCGCTGGTGGCCCAGTGGTTGACAGTCCGCCTGCTGATGCAGTAACACGGGTTCGTGCCCTGGTCCGGGAAGATCCCACATGCCACGGAGCGGCTAGGTCCGTGAGCCATGGCCGCTGGGCCTGCGTGTCTGGAGCCTGTGCTCCATAACAGGAGAGGCCACAACAGTGAGAGGCCCGCGTACCGCAAAAAAAAAAAAAAAAGTCTCCAGAAAGCAGGCATAGAGGGAACCTACCTCAAAATAATAAAGGCCATATATGACAAACCCACAGCCAACATCATTCTCAATGGTGAAAAACTGAAACCATTTCCTCTAAGATCAAGAAAAAGACAAGGTTGCCCACTCTCACCACTATTATTCAATATAGTTTTGGAAGTTTTAGCCACAGCAATCAGACAAGAAAAAGAAATAAAAGGAATCCAAATCGGAAAAGAAGAAGTAAAACTGTCACTGTTTGCAGATGACAAGATACTATACATAGAGAATCCTAAAGATGCTACCAGAAAACTACTAGGGCTAATCAATGAATTTGGTAAAGTAGCAGGATACAAAATTAGTTCACAGAAATCTCTTGCATTCCTATACACCAACAATGAAAAATCTGAAAGAGAAATTAAGGAAACACTCCCATGTACAATTGCAACAAAAAGAATGTAATACCT